>NW_027362764.1:191774746-193024746 GCF_046119375.1 Phyllobates terribilis
AGGTGTGGAGGAGTATTTTTGTTTTTGGTTATTTATTTTACCTTATACACAAGTCTTTACCCTGGAAAGGATGTTCCTTAACATATTTCACAGGAAAACAGTTTCAGTTTCGTTTTTGAACGTTTTATTGTGAGCCCGTAAAAGTGGCTTAATACCTCTGACAACGTTGTTGACAGCAGTGACCTGGGGGTCAGAAATGCTTCCTGGGGCGATCCCCATGCTGCCCCCATGACATTTGAGCACTATCACTATCGTTTTGGCCACTTTTTAGGCTTTCTACAGACTGCCGGGGGTGCCGCCGCAAAAATGCTCGGGTCTCCCATAGACTAACATTGGGCTCGTTGCCCGGGTCGAGCACCCGAGTATCACGGTGAGCTCGGCCCGAGCTTCGAGCACCCGAGCATTTTAGTGCTCGCTCAACACTACTAAGCACACATCCAATTTAGTCAAAAATTGGTTAGCAAAGAAAAATGTTCTCCTGCTGCAATGGCCAAGCCAATCACCTGATTTAAACCCTATAGAGCAACTTTGGGATGAGTTAAGGTGACAAGTTGGGGCCTGTACCCATAGCAATAAAGATTATTTGTTTGCAGATTTGCAAATGGAATGGAGCAAGATTTCTCAAGATGTCTTGAATACCCTAGTGGCTTCTATGCCCCGTCAGTGTGGTGCAGTAATTAAAGCTACAAAATACAAAGTTATGGCATTGTAAATAATGAATTACTCTCTATGTTGTGATCAATAAATATTATATGCAAAACTTTTGGCAGTCAGTTTTCTTTAATTAAATGACCATACCTAGGTTCAAAAGCATTTTGGTTAAAATTAAGGTCTTGCATGATGACAACTTCATGCACTTTCAATGCATCACTAGGGAAATGGCATCACAACAACCAGACAGAAGTAATCACACATTTTAAAAAATTGAAAAACTTTTGGTCGCCACACTAGATGCACAGCATCTCAGCACATTTTAAAAAAGCACACAATCAAAATCTAAAAGGTTTCAAGTTTCAAGCAATAGAAAAAGTTTATGAAATTTGGAGACGTGGGGATCCAATTATAGAAATTAAATTGGATATCGGGGACTTTAAAAAAAAAAAAGCATGTCGTTGCTAACAGAGGCAACTACCTGTCTGTTGTACCAGGCCAGTCATTGAATGCTCCTGCCAGAGATTTAGCTGCTTCCTGTCAACAGAGAAGCAATTTCTCTTTCTGTTGACAGGACGCGACTACTGACATCATGCTGAATGACAGCCGGATTCCCCCAATTAGGCAGCAGAAAGCAGGCTGTCAATCAGCATGGCACCAGTAGTCCCACCCTGTCAACAGGAAGATAAACTGCTGCTCTGACAGGGAGTTGATGAATCTCTGGCTCAGCAGTCAATGACTGGTGCTGGGTACAACAGACAGGTAGTTGCTTCTGTTAGCAACTCCATGCCTTTTTTTTAAATCCTGGATATCCCCTTTAATGTGAGTGAAAGTTATGGGATATGTTGAATATCAATCTATGTGTGAATATCAACATAGATTTTAAATCTAGTTGGAGTTATCTTAATCTTGGATTTATTTTTACATTACTTGCAAATCTTTCTTCTGTTTCAACAAAATACGAAAAAAATAATGATTTGGTTTCACATGAGCCAAAATACACAAGGCTATATTCATATTTTTTAGACTGTTATTTTTCATTGAATATCATTTTATTATATCATCAGTAGTGATGAGCGAACATGCTCGTTTAACCCTTCAACCGAGCATGCTTGGGTGCTTGCCGAGTATCTTTGGCGTGCTCATATATTATGTTCGAGTCCCTGCATCTGCATGATTTACAGCTGTAAGACAGCGTCAACACATGTGAAGATTCCCTAAGAAACAAGCAATCCCTGCATGTGTTGAGGCTGTCTTACAGCTGAAATTCATACAGACGCAGGGAAAATATAACTTGTTTTGGGAATCCAGTAACATCTTGGAAGTGGACTCATTTGATTGCTAAATCCGAATCACTTCAGCTAAATCCATAGTCTGTGAAAGACACTATGTTATTTCTGCAATTTATCTTTGGCAGTGTGACCAGTTCCATCTGTGAGTTTTGCTACGACTTGTGAGAGAGTGGTAACGTTTCTTGTTTTTTTTGGACAGTTCCTTCTGTTCCGTTTTCTATGAGCGCTTTATTAATACTGACATGAGCTATGCCAGTCTTAATGAATTGCCCCCATTGTCTCTACTGCTGCAGGTATATAACAGATTACTCAGTATGTGTTCAATGTTTTAAGGCTTTCTCTTCCTATCTCTATCTCTCGTTGAGCTATCTCTTGTTGAGCTATGAGCTCTGATGTGCTTTCACTATTGTTAATCATACTAAAATTACTGATGAATTTTCTGCCTCAGAATTTATACAGACCATGACACCATACTCATTGGCTGCACTATGCCATGTGATGTAGTAGCTGTAAGGTATTAAAAGGAAGTTCATATGGTCACCCTGAGTACATAGTTTCATAGTTTTATAGGTTGAAAATAGATATAAGCCCATCAAATTCATCCTATAGCCTAACATGTTGATCCAGAGGAAGGCAAAAACCTCATAATTGCCCCATATTAGGTGAAAAATTCCTTCCTGGCTCCACATACGGCAATCAGACTAGCTCCCTGGATCAATGTCCCACCATAAAATCTAGTACTTATAACTAGTGTTGAGCCACCCCCGTAGTGTTCGAGTTCGGTTCGGTTCGTCGAACACCCGTGTGTTCGCCGAACTGTTCGTCGAACTGTTCGTCGAACACCTTCAAACACCGTTAAAACCAATTGCAGGCAAACAAAAACACATAGAAACACATAGAAAACACCTTCAAAGGTGTCCAAAAGCTGACAAACTGCTCAGAAGACACAACTAACACATGGAAAAGTGACAAGTACATATAGTCATGCGAAAAGAAAAGAGGTGGAGGAGTAAAAGGAGGGGGAGACACAGATATAGGCATGTCATGCCCTTCTAAAATCCAAAAAGTGAGAAGCCGACACGCTCAGTCCGCTCCTGCCCGTGCCACCTCCGTGTCGCCGGGTTTATGCCAGAGCCGCGGTGAACCCTGATGGCCAGTCCCCCTCTCCCAATACTGGTGCCTGTCCGCTGGTGGGTCGAGCGAGCCCCCCTGTGGTGGAGGCAGTTCTAAGCTTTTTAATTTAAATCGTCTCTCTAATTTGAATAAATACACTTTAAATCCATTTACAAGGATCTATTGGAGGGCAAGTCTCATGCCAGCAGCCGCGTAATTCCAGCTCCAGTAGCGTCCACTAAAGCTGCTGCAGTTAAAAAGCTTTTATAAGGATCGAGCTCGGCTGTCCACCGCAAGGCATCCTACTGCCAGTCCGAGCCCCTATGCCTTGGGGTGCCTCCTGATGCTCTTCACTGAGTATCCCGTGGTCCCGAAGCATTTCCTTTGAAAAAATTAAGTGTCCAAACTACAGGTGGTGTAGCTTGCTTAACAGCCGGGATAATCCGCTGACTAGCAGACCCTGCTACTAGGCACAAAGTATTTCCTGGGATAGATGCAGTTAAAAATTTGTAATTAGATACTCTCGTTGGATGCTGAGAAAGCATTCCATAGAGTCTCCTGGCACGCCATATATGATTCTCTTAAAAAGCTTGGGGTAGGGGTCTAGGGGACCCTTTTATAGCCAAAATCACGGCCCTGTATCGCAATACGTCACTTAGGCTGAAGATAAATGGAACTGTAGCACCCTGAGGGCTCGGTTGCTACAGAGGTATTGCACCTCACCCAGAGGTGTGATATCTCACTCTCAGGTAAGGATGTAGTGTGGATCAGGACCCGACACCTGCATGCATTACACCACATTGCCGTGGGGCAGGGCGACCAATATGCCCCTGAGATGGGCACGACAGTCCCTGTCCCTGGCTGGAGTGGGGGGAGGGAACACTGAGGAAGGGGAACCCTGTAGTGCAGGAGCAGGGAGGAAGCAGTTCCTGGGTGCATTGAGAAGGGAGTATAAAAGGTGGGCACCATCTTAGTTCAGTGCAGAGAAGTCTGAGCAGAAGTGGCAGGGAGCAGGGGCTCTGCATGAGCTCTGCTCCGGAGGCGGGCCTAGTAACAGAGGCCCAGGCCTGGAAGAGGGAGAAGGAAGGAAGAGGAGCGGAGAAGGCTCCAGGAACGAGGAACGAAGGGATCTCAGGGGTGCGGACGGGCGAGTCGCCACCGCACGCCCGAATCCACCTGCGTGGAGGGGTCAGGCCGAAGGGGGAGACCGGTCCCCGAAACTAGTGGAGGCAGGAAACGACCCTCAGCTAGAAACAGGAGGCTGTGACATTTTATGTGGCGCAGCCCCTCGCTACACCCGCTAGGAAGGCACCACATAGGGTCAGGGAAACTGGCGCCAAGTTTACCAAGAGGAGGCCCGAGGCAGCCGGACAGAAGGGTTGGTAAGAAAGGCCAGACAAAGGACACACAAAGGGGGTCCTGTGAAGCACTCCAAAGTTATCTGGGAGTTGTCTGAGCCCCTCACCTGGTGAGCACAGTACGACGTGGGCAGCCGTTACCTGCAGACGTGGTCTGGATAATAAGAACTGTGAGTAAAGGCCCTGGACTGCATCACTGACTCCGTGTCATTACTGCTGCTGCCCTGCACCATCACCCCCATCCTCCGCATACACTGCCCTGAGGCTATACTCCTCCCGTGGAGAGTTATGCTACGCTCTGCTGCACCCACAACACCAGCCTCAGCGGTCTGCCCTGGAGCGGCGGTTCACTCTGACCGCAATCCACGGGTGGCGTAGTCGGACATATAAACATCAAAACCACATAATTAGTTCCGCCACTGGTTTGACCGCCCTGAGCCACGGAACCGGGTTGCCGCCACGGAGACTACAACCACAAGCATCCACCAAAAAGGGTCCGGCTCCGGGTGTCCCAAGGCCCAGGGGGCGCGTCAGAACATTTTCATCACCTTTCACAATCACCAATGGGACAAGGCAGGGATGTTCTCTGTCCCCTCTCTTATACATCCTAGTGACGGAGCACCTGCTCTCATCAATTCGCCATAACCCCAATATTAGGTGGATTGAGGTGGGAGGCACCGAGTACAAGTGCTCTCTATTTGCTGATGATGTCCTAGTATATATCACTCAATCACATATATCCATCCATGCTGTTATGGCTGAAATAGATCACTTTGTTACATGGTCAAATTTTAAAATCAATGCAGCGAAGTCTGAGGCCCTCGATGTCTCCCTCCCCAAATCCATATAGGATTCCATTCAGTCCAACTTTCCCTTTGCCTGGCCCTCACAGGGTATCAAATACTTAGGAATTCCTATTCATAGAAACCTCGCCCATCTATGTTATCTTAATTTTGGGCCCTTTATTGAACAACTCCATACAGACCACGGTTGGCAAGTTAGAACTGTAAGATTCACTACGTGAACCACTGGTGTTTTGTGGAAAAGCACATGTACACTGTGTTCCAAATTATTATGCAAAAAGTGTTTAGGAGTGATAAGGGAAGAATTTGCTTGTTTGTCAGTTAAACTCATTGATGGTGATGTGTGTCAGGGCTCTTTATATCACTGTAAGCAATTGCAGACACCTGTGCTAATTAGTTTGGCAGGTGTGTCCAATGAAAGGCAAGACTACTTAAGAAGGCTGTCTCACATTATTAAGCAGCCTACATTTTCTGCCAAAATGGGAAAGAAAAAGGATGTGTCGGCTGCTGAGAAGCAACAAATTGTGGAGTGTTTAGGTCAAGGCATGACTACAATCAACATTGTGCGATGATCAGGATGAAGTGTCTTGGCAATCAAGAAGTATGTAGCTGATTCACAGTACACACGTGTGCGTGCTGATAAGGGCAAATTGAGGACTCTTTCCTACAGGCAATTACGTCAGGTTGAAAGAGCAGCGGCAAAAAAGCCTTGTCATAGCAGCAGACAAGTTTTTGAAGCTGCTTGTGCCTCCAACGTCCCCCGAACAACAAGATGCAGGGTCCTTCAGAGGTTTGCAGCTGTGCATACGCCATCCTGTCGACCTCCTCTATCCACTTCACATAAGCAGAAACGGCTCCAGTGGGCCAAACATTACATGAAGACTGATTTCAAAACTGTTTTGTTCACGGATGAGTGCCGTGCAGCGCTCGATGGTCCAGATGGATGGAGTGGAGCATGGCTGGTTGATGGACACCCCACGCAAACACGGCTACAGCGCCAACAAGGAGGAGGTGGAGTAATGTTTTGGGCTGGAATCATGGGGAGAGAGATTGTCGGCCCCTTTAGGATCCCTGAAGGCGCTAAAGATGAACTCCATAATGTATGTGGATTTTCTCAAACAGCACTTCCTGCCATGGTTCAAGAAGAAGAACCGTGTATTTCACAGCAAGATCATTTTTCTGCATGATAATGCACCATCTCATGCTGCACATAAAACATCTGCATCTCTGGCTGATATGGGCATAAAAGGGGACAAACTTATGGTGTGACCCCCATGCTCCCCTGACCTCTACCCCATTCAGAACCTTTGGAGCATCATTAAAAGGAGTGTCTATGATGGCGGGAGGCAGTTCACATCTAAGCAACAGCTCTGGGAGGGTATTCTGTCCTCATGCAAAACAATTGAAGCAGAAACCATCCAAAACCTGACAAATTCAATGGACGAGAGAGTTCAGAAGCTCCTTTCGAACAAGGGGTCCTATGTGAAAATGTAACATCACCTAGAATAAAGTTTTGAGTTGAAAACTGTTTGATTTCAGTTTCTAACAACCTGCTAATGCTTATAATTTCAAAAATGACCATTTTTTGGTCTTTATTAAAATGAAAAGGTTGATCGAAAAGTTTGGGGGATCTAAGAGTGTGGCAACCCAGTAGTCATGATTACTTCGAATTCTGACAATATGAGGGTCATGCTGCAGGTAGTGCAGCAAGAAGGCACTTATGTGTCTTGCGCATCTCGGAGCCCCAAAATTATTTTCCGGGCTAGATGCAGCTAAAAATTATTATTAATTTTAAATCTGGTGAAGCTTTAGTATAGATGGCCTAATAGGATCAGTGCTGCACACTGCTACAAAGCCCAAATTATTTTCCAGTCAAGATACAGATAAACATGATTAGTAATTTTAAATCTGGTGGAGCTTATTATAGATGGCCTAATAGAATCAGTGCTGCACACTGCTACAAAGCCCAAATTATTTTCCAGCCAAGATACAGATAAACATGATTAGTAATTTGAAAGCTTAAAACGGTTGGTAGGGTGATTTTAACCAATCATCAAGCTTTTACTCTCCCCAGGATGACACAGGGGTAGAAAAGTCGTTTCGGATCCATGATTTGTTCATCTTTATGAACGTGAGTCTGTCTACATTATCAGTGGAGAGCCGCGTGCGCTTATCTGTCAGCACACCACCAGCAGCGCTGAACACACGTTCAGACAGAACGCTGGCTGCGGGGCACGACAAGATCTCCAAGGCGTAAGTGGCTAGCTCCGGCCATTTATCCAGATTGGAAGCCCAAAAAGAGCAAGGGTCCAGTGACACAGTCGTGGCTTCAATGTTTACTTGGAGATACTCCTGTACCATCGTCTCTAGGCGTTGACTATGTGTCAGACTTCTTGTCTCCTGTGGCCTTGCAAAGGATGGGCTAAAAAAGTGGTGAAATGATTCCGCAAAATTGATGTTACCAGCAGATACTGTGGTTCTGTTACGGTTTGAGTGCTGAACACTTGACGGTCCCACGGTTGGCAAGTTGGAACTGTGAGATTCACTACGTGCACCACTGGTATTTTGTGGAAAAGCACATGTAAGATTCTGCAACAGTCTCTGCTGATACTCCTGCATGCGAGCATCCCTTTCTATGGCAGGAATAATTTCTGCAAATTTACTTTTGTACCGGGGATCTAACAGTGTGGCAACCCAGTAGTCAGGATTATTTCTAATTCTCACAGTTCGAGGGTCATGTTGCAGGTAGTGCAGCAAGAAGGCACTCATGTGTGTTGCGCATCCAGGAGCACCAAGTCCCTGTTGTGTTGGTGGCGAGGTAACAATCATGCTTCCTTCCTCTGTCCTCTCCCCCCAACCTCGCACAACAGAAATGTGATCAAGGTCTCCCTCATCTGATGAGTCTTCCATCAGTTCGTCCTCCACTTCTTCCTGGGCTCCTGCACCTTCCTCACTAGTTTGGCTGCTATCATGTGCCCTGGTAAAACCATCTCCCCCATCCTCACATGCCTGCCGCCTTGGTGCTGCCGACCGTCTGGACCTTGCAGATGTTAGCCCTTCCGCATACAACTCCTCCTCCTCTACTTCCTCCACCTCCTCTTGTGCCACCACCTGACTCCGAATTCTGTTTAACATGTGCTCCAGCATGTAAATCACCGGAATAGTCATGCTGATAATGGCATCGTCAGCACTAAACATCTTCGTCGCCATTTCAAAACTGTGCAGAAGGGTGCATAGGTCCCTGATCTGAGACCACTCCTCCAGCGTGATTTGCCCCACCTCTGGATCTCGTTGGCCCAGGCTATACGTCAGAACGTATTGCACCAGGGCTTGTCGGTGCTGCCACAGTCGCTGCAACATGTGCAGAGTTGAATTCCACCGGGTAGGCACATTGCATTTTAGCCGGTGAAGTGGCAGGCCCAACGACTTCTGTAGAGATGTAAGTCGCTGAGCTGCGGGATGCGAACGGCGAAAGTGAGCACACAGCGACCGTGCCCTCTGCAGAAGGCCATCTAGTCTGGGATAGTGGGCTAAAAATTGCTGGACAACCAGGTTCAACACGTGAGCCATACAAGGCACGTGTGTGACATTGCCCCGGCGAAGGGCCGCACCCAGGTTTGCAGCATTGTCGCACACGGCCTTACCTGGTTTCAGGTCCAGTGGAGACAACCATTCATGAAATTGGTTCTCCAGAGCTGACCACAACTCCTCAGCTGTGTGACTCACATTTCCCAGACATTTCAATGTAAAAACCGCCTGATGACGTTGAGCCCTACTGCCAGCATAGTAAGGAGGTGTGCAGGATCCCTTCTGCGCAGTTAGAAAGCTTGTGGCATGACCAGACAGGCTTTGGGTGCAGGTGGAAGACCGAGAGGAGGTTGAGGAGGCAGAAGCAGTGGAGGAACTTTGACATAAAGAGGATTGATGCACAACTCGTGGGGACGGCAAGACTTGGACAGCAGCCCCTTGTCCTGCTGTCACCATAGTTACCCAGTGCCCAGTCAGCGACATGTAACGCCCCTGTCCATGCCTACTCGTCCAAGTGTCTGTGGTGAAATGCACCCTGTCACACACAGAGTTTCTCAAGAAGCGGTGATGCTGTGTGCGACATGCTGGTGGAGCGCAGGCACACCTTTCTTTGAGAAGTAGTGCCGACTGGGCATCTGGTACTGGGGCACTGCGACGGACATAAGGTCTCGAAAATCCTCTGTGTCCACCAGGCGGAAAGGCAGCATTTCTGTAGCCAAGAACTTGCAGATGTTGAAATTCAACCTCTTAGCTTTCTCATGGCTAGGAGGAAATGGTCTTTTACTTGTCCACATCTGAGGGACCGAGGGCTGGCTATTGTGCTTAGACGGGGTTGATAAGGGTGTCCCCGGCAAACTGCCGGTCTGTGAGGAAGATGCAGGCGGACATGTTAGGTTGCCTTGACCCAAAGGTGGTGCTATCGATGTCGGACAGCGCTCAACACCAGCTGGTGTTACCACCTCCAAAGAAAATGATGACCTGCCAATCACGCTGGCTGTTGCGGGTAAAGAGGTGGCAGGTCTGCGCCCCAAAACAGGTGTGACTGCTGTCCCCCCAGTCACAGAGGATGAAGAGGCCGCGTATGCACAAGATATGGCAGACGGTGGTTGGCCCGGCCGGCTAGGCCGCATTGTAGCACACTGAGCTTCCCACTGCAACTTATGCTTCATGTCCATGTGCCGGTTCATGCATGAAGTACTCAAACTATGTATTTTTTGGCCTCTACTTAGCTTTTGCTGACAAATGTTACAGATAACACGAGTTGGGTCATCTTTATCGATCTGAAAAAATGCCCAGGCTATGCAAGGCTTAGCACCCATGCGACCTGAAGAGCCACCACGACTTGTGGTGAGAGGCAGAGTTGTGTTTGAGGATGCAGTTGTTGACGTGCTTCCAGTACTACGTCTCTATCCAGGAAGGCGCAACCTGACCTCGTCGTCACTAGCATCTTCCTCCACCTCCTCTGCTGACCTCATCTCTTGGCTGACTGTGGGTTGACAGTAAGTGGGATCTCCAACCTCATCATCATCACCCTGTGCGTTATCACACCCGTCGTCCTCAGAGCCAACCTGTTCCTGCCCTGACAAAAAACTAAAGTTGTCGCTCCAATCAGGTATTTGAGTCTTATCATCGTCTTCCTCATTGTCTCCACCAACAGGAGTTACAGTTTGGGAATGAGGGTCTACATTATGGTCAGAACCTTCTGCGTCTGGTCCTGGATCCGACTCATAAAGATTCTGGGCATCAGTGCAGATCATTTCCTCGTCTGGATTCACAGAAGCGCTGGAGTCGACCTCTGATTCCCAGGCTATAGCATGAGTAAACAGCTCTGCAGACTCAACCATCTGTTCTACCTCATACTCAGACAGGCAGCTGGAGATTTGGGAGCTGTGAGGAAGCAAGTGCGATTGGGGTGACACCTTTGAGGACTGGAGTATTTGTGATGTTGAAGTTGATGTGGAGGAGAGCCCACTTAAAGGAGCACTTGATATCCGTTGAAGCACCTGCTGTTTTTGTGCCTCATCTGGAATTTATAGCGATTGGCGTGGCCGTAAGAAAGGGATCTTATCACATTGTCCGCTAAAAGAAGTAGACATTTTAGTTTGGCTGGAAGATGGTCTTTCTTCTGCAGATGTTACTGTTACTTTAACACCTACCCCACGGACACAACCTTTTTTCCCCTTCCCAACATGCCTATTCCCCTTTCCACCAGCAGCAGGCCTTTTTCCACTCATTTTGGTGGTTAACTAATTAACAACTCTGGAGTTGTTTGCACAAAAAACCAATGGATGGGAACCGAGCAGAGCTGAGTGGCCAAACTGTGGTATAAGGCCAAAACTATTGGCTGGGCTAGATGCAGAAAAAAATTATATTCAATTTGCAACCTGATGGAGGTCAGTATAGATGGACTAATAGAGAAAGTCCCACACACTGCTAGAAGGCCAAATATTTTTTCAGAGGTAGATGCAGAAAAAAATATATTCAGTTTGCAACCTGATGGAGGTCTGTATAGATGGACTAATAGAACAAGTCCCACACACAGCTAGAAGCCCAATATTTTTTCAGAGGTAGATGCAGAAAAAAATATATTCAGTTTGCAACCTGATGGAGGTCAGTATAGATGGACTAATACAACAAGTCCCACACACAGCTAGAAGCCCAATATTTTTTCAGAGGTAGATGCAGAAAAAAATATATTCAGTTTGCAACCTGATGGAGGTCTGTATAGATGGATTAATAGAACAAGTCCCACACACAGCTAGAAGCCCAATATTTTTTCAGAGGAAGATGCAGAAAAAAATATTTTCAGTTTGCAACCTGATGGAGGTCAGTATAGATGGACTAATACAACAAGTCCCACACACAGCTAGAAGCCCAATATTTTTTCAGAGGTAGATGCAGAAAAAAATATATTCACTTTGCAACCTGATGGAGGTCTGTATAGATGGATTAATAGAACAAGTCCCACACACAGCTAGAAGCAAAATATTTTTTCAGAGGTAGATGCAGAAAAAAATATATTCAGTTTGCAACCTGATGGAGGTCAGTATAGATGGACTAATACAACAAGTCCCACACACAGCTAGAAGCCCAATATTTTTTCAGAGGTAGATGCAGAAAAAAATATATTCAGTTTGCAACCTGATGGAGGTCTGTATAGATGGATTAATAGAACAAGTCCCACACACAGCTAGAAGCCCAATATTTTTTCAGAGGTAGATGCAGAAAAAAATATATTCAGTTTGCAACCTGATGGAGGTCAGTATAGATGGACTAATACAACAAGTCCCACACACAGCTAGAAGCCCAATATTTTTTCAGAGGTAGATGCAGAAAAAAATATATTCAGTTTGCAACCTGATGGAGGTCTGTATAGATGGATTAATAGAACAAATCCCACACACAGCTAGAAGCCCAATATTTTTTCAGAGGTAGATGCAGAAAAAAATATATTCAGTTTGCAACCTGATGGAGGTCAGTATAGATGGACTAATACAACAAGTCCCACACACAGCTAGAAGCCCAATATTTTTTCAGAGGTAGATGCAGAAAAAAATATATTCAGTTTGCAACCTGATGGAGGTCAGTATAGATGGACTAATACAACAAGTCCCACACACAGCTAGAAGCCCAATATTTTTTCAGAGGTAGATGCAGAAAAAAATATATTCAGTTTGCAACCTGATGGAGGTCTGTATAGATGGATTAATAGAACAAGTCCCACACACAGCTAGAAGCCCAATATTTTTTCAGAGGTAGATGAAGAAAAAAATATATGCAGTTTGCAACCTGATGGAGGTCAGTATAGATGGACTAATACAACAAGTCCCACACACAGCTAGAAGCCCAATATTTTTTCAGAGCTAGATGCAGAAAAAAATTATATTCAATTTGCAACCTGATGGAGGTCAGTATAGATGGACTAATAGAATGATGCTATGCCCAAAAGATTTTACTTCACTAGGTGCAGTAAAAAAATTGGTATTCTATACACAGGTGGTATATCTTGCAACACAGATAGGCTACTCCACTGACTAACACACTCTGCAATAGGCCAAAAAGGATTAGCTTTGCTAGATTCAGCCAAATGCTGTGAAAAAAACTTGCACAGCACTGGCACAGACCTGCCTGGCAAAAACTGATAGGAACTGATGTAACCTAGTCCTGAAAAGGACTCCAATTACAATTAGTCTTTACTCCCACAATCTATCTATTTAAGAGCACAGACCTGCCTGATAAAAGTCGTAGGAAATGCTGTAACCTAGTCCTTAAAAGGACTGCAATCACAACTATTCCCTACTCCCAAGTAATCTGTAGATTTGTGTGAAAATTGGCTTGAAATTAACAAGGTATAGCGCACACAGCAACAGCGGTGCCGTCTAACACGCAGCTGCAGCAGTGAGAAAATGGTGGCGACGGGGAAAATGGCTTGGTCTTTTAGGGCAAGGACATGTGACATACACTGCCAATGACACATGCCCTTGCTTGTGTGAAAAAAAGCACTTCGCTCCGTGTGTGTGACGCGCCCCCTGGGCCAGTGCTGTAGTGCGGCGCGCGTGCGCGCGGGGAATACCCGGAGCCGGAGCCGATGGGGGTAGTAGTCTTCGTGTGGCGGTGACCCGGTCCGTGCCCAGGGTGGTCAAACTAAGTGGCAGTTATTGGTATGATGGTATTAGTGTCCGACTACGCCACCCGTTGAATGCGGCTATGAAGCCGCCGCTGCAGGGCAGACCGCTGAGGCCGGTGGTGTGGTTGTGCAGCGTGGATGGTATAACCCCCAATGGGAGAGGTATAGCCTCAGGGCAGCTGGTGAAGCAGGGAATGATGATAGTGGTAGTGGTGTGACAAGGAAGCTCAGAGACGTGCATTGCAGTTTTCACAGCTTTACTCACAGTTGGTGTTCAGATCACTTCGGCCAAGAGTGACCACCCGAGCCGTGCTGTGTCCACCAGGTGCGGGACTCGGCCAACTCCCAGGCAGTTCCAGAGTGTGGTCCTGAGCTCCCCTCTCTTCCTTCCTACTGGCCGTCCCCACCAGGGATCCACCTTTGTCCAGCTCCCTCGGGCCTTCTGGTGGTGAAACCTTTCCCGGCTTCCCTGACCCTATACGTGGTATGCCTTCCTGGTGGATATGGCGAGGGGTCGCGCCAAAACTTGTCCACGACCTCCGGTTCCTGGCTGAGGATAATTGGCCTCCACCAGTTTGGGATCCGGTACCCTGTTCTGCCAACCCTTCACCCGTTAACTCGTGGGATCTCAGGGTTCCCTCTTCTCTTGCGTCTCTGGGCCTCTCCTGGTGTTTCTGTTCCTCCTTCTTCTCCCTTCTCTCTCTCTCTCTGCTTCAGGCCTCCTCTCCAGGCCTGGCTCTGGAGCTGGGCCCACACTGAGCCACAGCTCCCTGTCAGCCCTCTCTGGCTGAGCTCCTTTCTGCACAGAGCAGACCAAAAAAGACCCTGTCCTAAGATGGTGCCCACCTTATATACTCCCTCTGACACCCGAGCCCAGGTGACAAGCACCCAATGGGCTCCTACCTATGCCCAGAGTCCCTCCCCTTTCTGCTCCTACACCACTGGGATGTTCCTCCCCCCCCCCACTCCAGCCAGGGACAGAAGCTGTCGTACCTGCACATCTATCTGGTGGGAGTACCGTTGATCTGTCCCCCGGAAATGGGGTGAGTGTAGTGCATGCAGCTAACTGAGCCCAGTTCTACACTCCATCCTTACCCGGGAGTGGAATACCACACCTCTGGCCTGAGGTGCAATACCCCTGTAGCAGCCGAGTCCTCGGGGTGCTACATTCCCCCCTGGTAAATCACAGCACGTCCTCAGGCTGGAAAAGAGCAACAGCAAATTAAAACATACAAAAATTTTAAAGTGCACTCACATATAAGATATTAACTTATGAACTCATCCCTTTATGGGAGGTACTTTTCTCTTTTAACTTTACAGGTATAAAACATTACGAAAACATTATCAGAAAATGCCATTAACTCTTTTAGCATCATAAAAACTTTTTCATATAAAACATTCTTGATCAACACGTTCTTGATCTCTGGTCACCGTGCAACTCGTGACCAGGTAAAGTGCAACAGTCACTAGTTCCAAAGTAGAAAAACAGTTGTTCTATAAAACCAGTAGGGGGCGCCTTAGAAAGCGCAACTATTTACAGGGTATGGCCGCTCTCAGTCCTCGGCCAGTGGGAATAGGGGAATGGCTGCTCACAGTCCTCAGCCTGGTAATGGATAGGGGCACACAGGAAACAGTTCTTTAACAGTCCCACACTAGTCCCAACGGGGACCACACTTCACTCAGCAACAGTTTCAGCAACAGTTCTCATACCCTGACGGGTAACTATATACAGTACTTTGTTTATGCTACTTCCTTCAGTAGCGGTATCCTCTCCTTGTCTCCTCCTGAGGGTAGTCTTCAGACCCGTCCGGGTCCTCTTGGCTTTCCTCATACTGTATCTCCTCCTCAGTCAGCCGGTGTACGTGAAGGGCGTACGGTCCTTTGGCACTCTGATGCCGGGTGAAGGTGACCTCATCACCCGGGTAGAGGTCACGTCCGCGATGTCCCTCCGGCAGGTGGCTCTCGACATCCCTGCGGGTGACAAAGACGTCGCCGGGGGTTCGGTGATCCCGGATAAAGCCCCAGCCATGCTCCAGTTGGAACTTTATTACGGTCCCGGTGGCGCGGGGACCGTGGGCAGCACGGGGGTTTCGTCGGGCTCGGCGTTTCTGCTCCGCGCTCCGGACCTGCAGCTGTTCTTCGCGGATCCGCCTCTCTCGTCGTTCTCTCCCGAAGACCTCTAGCTGCTGACGGCAGCACTCCTCACGCCGGGCTGCGTCCGCCCGGGTCTCCTTGGTGAACCCCATGAGGTCCTCACCGGTCGGATCCCATGCGAATTGGGCGTCCTCCAACGGGAGCGGGACAATTTTGGCGGGCGCCGGTGCCGGGATCAGAGGCTCACACAGGGGCCGTTCCCTCCGGAGTCGGGGATTGATGTACTCTGGTGGCCAAACGAAGGGCAGCCCATCCGGGCTAGTATGCTGTGCAAACAGATCTTCACCCAGGGGTGGCACGGTGGAGGTAGAGGGCGCTGTAGGGGCAGCGGTGCCCGGGGGTGCTCGGCCTTGCGTCCAGGCCGTAGGCATCCTGTCTGGATTCAAGTATGGCGCCTTCCGGGAGGAGGGCGCTGTTGAGACCGCGGCGCCCGGGGGTACTCGGCCTTGCGACCAGGCCGGGGGCACTTCCTCTTTTGCCGCGCTCAGGGTCAAGGGGCGTGGCGCGGAAGGGGGCGTGACCGCGGCTCCGGCCGCTTGAGGCCTAGTTGGGAGCAGCGGCGGTGCAGCAACGGGCGCGATGAGGGTGACTTCGGGCTCTGCGACGGGGAGCTGGGGCAGGCTTACGGCTACTGGGCTCGGGGTGATGACGTCCCCATTACCTGCTTCCATCCCTGCGGCTCCCTCTGCGGCGTCGTCTACGGCCTTCGTCCCTCCTGCACCATCCTCAGGGGCAGACATGCTCCACGTTGCGGGTGGCGTCCTCTGCTGGCGGGTTCCAGCCTGCTGGGCCATCTCCCTCCTCCATTCGGCCAGTGCTTCTTGTTGTACTCGGGCCATCTTCCGGGCCAAGGCCTCCAGCGCAGTCTGTACACGCTCCCGATCTCTGGGGAGCTGTGCCAGGATCTCCACCAGGCCTTCTGGGGTGGCAGCCTGCAGCAGGCCCCAGACCACGGGGTCGGTACCGCTTGTCTCTTCCTCCATCCCCGGGTGCGATCTGTCCAGACTCCTCCAGGCTGCACCCATCTCCTCCGTTTTGTTCTCTATCTGCCCCCCTTGGGAGTGGTCCCGGGGCAACTTGGTGACAGTCAGTTTCAGGGGCAGACCCCCCACTTTGATGGACATTTCCATAGTGGTAGTCTCGGCTGGTGGGGGCGGTCTCCGCTTTTGGCGCCCTTCTGGGACCGCGCCCACGATGGGAGGTGGTCTCTTGCCACCATCTGGCACGTCCATAATGGCGTCTGCTCTCCCAGGGCGGGAAACTGTCCAAGATGGCGGGAATCGTCCACTGATGGCGGGAAACTTCGTGGATGGCGGGCAAAGGCTGCAGATTGCGGGCAAACGGCGGGAAACGACTCCGGACGGCGTCCGATGGCGGGAACACTCTGGAATTGGCGGGAGACTCCTTTTTGAGGTAAATGTGAACTTTTCTTCAGGCACGCAGTACCCGGTGGTTGCGGGCACGTAATCCTGCCGACTACGCCAAAGTTGACGCGCCCCCTGGGCCAGTGCTGTAGTGCGGCGCGCGTGCGCACGGGGAATACCCGGAGCCGGATCCGATGGGGGTAGTAGTCTTCGTGTGGCGGTGACCCGGTCCGTGCCCAGGGTGGTCAAACTAAGTGGCAGTTATTGGTATGATGGTATTAGTGTCCGACTACGCCACCCGTTGAATGCGGCTATGAAGCCGCCGCTGCAGGGCAGACCGCTGAGGCCGGTGGTGTGGTTGTGCAGCGTGGATGGTATAACCCCCAACGGGAGAGGTATAGCCTCAGGGCAGCTGGTGAAGCAGGGAATGATGATAGTGGTAGTGGTGTGACAAGGAAGCTCAGAGACGTGCATTGCAGTTTTCACAGCTTTACTCACAGTTCGTGTTCAGATCACTTCGGCCAAGAGTGACCACCCGAGTCGTGCTGCGTCCACCAGGTGCGGGACTCGGCCAACTCCCAGGCAGTTCCAGAGCGTGGTCCTGAGCTCCCCTCTCTTCCTTCCTACTGGCCGTCCCCACCAGGGATCCACCTTTGTCCAGCTCCCTCGGGCCTTCTGGTGGTGAAACCTTTCCCGGCTTCCCTGACCCTATACGTGGTATGCCTTCCTGGTGGATATGGCGAGGGGTCGCGCCAAAACTTGTCCATGACCTCCGGTTCCTGGCTGAGGATAATTGGCCTCCACCAGTTTGGGATCCGGTACCCTGTTCTGCCAACCCTTCACCCGTTAACTCGTGGGATCTCAGGGTTCCCTCTTCTCTTGCGTCTCTGGGCCTCTCCTGGTGTTTCTGTTCCTCCTTCTTCTCCCTTCTCTCTCTCTCTCTGCTTCAGGCCTCCTCTCCAGGCCTGGCTCTGGAGCTGGGCCCACACTGAGCCACAGCTCCCTGTCAGCCCTCTCTGGCTGAGCTCCTTTCTGCACAGAGCAGACCAAAAAAGACCCTGTCCTAAGATGGTGCCCACCTTATATACTCCCTCTGACACCCGAGCCCAGGTGACAAGCACCCAATGGGCTCCTACCTATGCCCAGAGTCCCTCCCCTTTCTGCTCCTACACCACTGGGATGTTCCTTCCCCCCCCCCACTCCAGCCAGGGACAGAAGCTGTCGTACCTGCACATCTATCTGGTGGGAGTACCGTTGATCTGTCCCCCGGAAATGGGGTGAGTGTAGTGCATGCAGCTAACTGAGCCCAGTTCTACACTCCATCCTTACCCGGGAGTGGAATACCACACCTCTGGCCTGAGGTGCAATACCCCTGTAGCAGCCGAGTCCTCGGGGTGCTACATGTGCGCTGCTGATAGGCTGACAGATTGCACCTCCCCACTGTAAATGCGGGAAAGAGAAAAAAAAAATGGAGATCTTCATTGTTCCTGCAGAGATCCATCCCCTGCCCCTCCCCCCACCCCGCTGTACACTCAAACTGCGTATTAACATTAATTTTCATCATTACTGAGAAAAAATCCAGTTATGATTTTGGTGCACGAACAGTTATCGAACATAACCTCGAACAGCCGAATTTTTCTCAAATTGTTCGTGTTCGCCGAACGGCTCGAACACCGCCCAAAACAGCTCGAATTTGAGATTGGCGAACAGTTCGAGAAGAACAACGCTCATCTCTACTTATAACCTGTAATACAATATTTTTCAAGAATGGAATCAAGGCTCCCCATTGTGTTTTAGTAGTGAATGGTTCATTCAACATCATGTGGCAAAGAGTTCCATAGTCTCACTGCTCTTACAGTAAAAAATAGCTGTTTTTGTGATTGTGATTAAACATTCTTTCCTCTAGACTTAGAGGATGGCCCCTTGTCACCCTTGAAAGCATAGGTGTAAAAAGCTCATTAGAAAGAGCTCTGTACTCTCACCTCATATATTTGTTAATTGTAATAGGATCGCCTCTTAGCCATCATTTTCCATGGTAAATAATCCCAAGTTTGATAACATGTCATGGTACCACAGTTCACCTGTTCCCTTAATAACCTTGATCACTCTTCTCTGCACCCGCTCAAGTTCAGCAATGTCCTTCTCATATATATATCTTATATATGTAGGATTGCTGCTTCCAATAGGTGGCACTATAGAGTTCAAGTCCTCTTTTTCATTGAAGAGGCAATTCACTTCTTATATATTGGAGACAAAAATTGTACACAGTATTCTAAGTATGGCCACACTTGTGATTTGTATGGAAGCAAAACTATATTCTTGTCATTAGCATCTATATCTTTATTAATTCATCTTATTATTTTATTTGTCTTGGTAGCAGCTGCCTGGCACTGGTAGCTAAAGTTGAGTTTGCCGTTCACCTATACGCCCAAGTCTTTTTCAGTGACAGTTATAACTAGGATTTTGCAATTTAGCACATAATTATACATTCTATTTCCCTTGCCAAAGCTCATGATCTTACATTTCTCTACATTAACCTTGTATTGCCATTTCTCAGCCCAAGCCTCAAGCTTGCATAAATCCCTGTGTAATATTAAATTGTCCTACTATGTGTTGATTACCCTGCAGAGTTTAGTATCATCTGCAAATATTGAAATTCTACTCTGTATGCCCTCTGCAAGGTCATTAATAAATATGTTAAAAAGAAGAGGGCCCAATACTGACTCATGTGGTACCCCACTGTTAACCCCACTGTTAATTTGAGGGTGTTTCATTATTAAGCACCCTTTGTTTTCTGTTACTGAGACAGTTGTTAACCCAGTTACACATATTTTCACCTAATCCCATTTCTCCCATTTTATTTACCAATCTTTTAGTCTTTTAGGTGGCACTGTATCAAACACCTTTGAAAAGTCCAGATAGATAACATCCATGTGGCTACCCTGGTCCAACCTAGAATTACCTCTTTATAGAAGCTGATCACATTAGCTTGATAGGACCTATCCCTCATATACCCATGTTGATGTTGGGTCATGAGGTTATTATTTTTGAGGTACTAAAGTATACACTGTGTGCAGAATTATTAGGCAAGTTGTATTTTAGAGGATTATTTTTATTATTGATCAACAACTATGTTCTCAATCAACCCAAAAGACTCATAAATATCTAAGCTTAATAGTTTTGGAAGTTGGAGTGTTTTTTTTTTGATTTGGCTATCTTAGGAGGATATCTGTTTGTGCAGGTAACTATTACTGTGCTGAATTATTAGGCAACTTAATAAAAACCAAATATAATCCCATCTCACTTGTTTATTTTCAGCAGGTAAACCAAAATCAGGGCACAAAATTTAGAAATAAACATTTTTGACATGCAAAAACAAAAACCCAAAAAATTAGTGATCAATATAGCCACCTTTCTTTATGATGACACTCAACAGCCTTCCATCTATAGATTCTGTCAGTTGCTTGATCTGTTTTCGATCAACATTGCGTGCAGCAGCCACCACAGCCTCCCATACACTGTTCCGAGAGGTGTACTGTTTTCCCTCACTGTAGATCTCACATTTTATGATGGACCACAGGTTCTCTATGAGGTTCAGATCAGGTGATGTCATTATTTTTTCTTCTTTTAGACCTTTACTGGCCAGCCACGCTGTGGAGTAGTTGGATGCATGTGATGGAGCATTGTCCTGCTTGAAAATCATGTTTTTCTTGAACGATACCGACTTCTTCCTGTACCACTGCTTGAAGAAGTTGTCTTCCAGAAACTGGCAGTAGATCTGGGAGTTGAGCTTCACTCCATCCTCAACCCTAAAAGGTCCCACAAGTTTATCTTTGATGATACCAGCCCATACCAGTACCCCACCTCCACCTTGAGGGCATCTGAGTTGGAGTGGAGCTCTCTGCCCTTTACTGATCAAGCCTCTGGCCCATCCATCTTTGGAAGTGCATTGAGCTGTAGGGTGCATTGCTGGAAAAGGGAAAAAAAACAAAAACAAACACTTTAAATCTCTTAGTTTGCGAGTGTGAAGCGGAGTGTGACCGGAGCGTAAGTGCGAACGAAGTAAGTGTGTGACTTGTTTTTCAGTGAAGAGGTATTTGGGAATCCTGCAGAAAATACCTGTGTGAATTGCGGTGAGTTGCTGCATTGTGACCTGCTGAGAGCTTTTCTACCTGTTTAATTTTATTGGGCTTTTTAAAACCTATTTTCTCACTACAGTTTTATAGTTTCTTAGTTTACTACCTGTGTATTTAAGGGTTAACTTCATTGCACTAAAATCCTGAGGTGTAGCTATAGTCACAAGGGGTTAATTAAGGGGGAGGGGTCATAATTAAGGGTTTATAAGGGGCAGCTGGTTGGGCATCCAGTCCTTTGGAAGTGCATTGAGCTGTAGGGTGCATTGCTGGAAAAGGGAAAAAACAAAACCACTTTAAATCTCTTAGTTTGTGAGTGTGAACGAGCGGAGTGTGACCAAAGCGTAAGTGCAAACGAAGTAAGTGTTTGACTTGTTTTTCAGTGACTTTGGATTCAGGGAGTTTGGAAGGGAGGACTTTGGTCTGAATTGCTGTCTGTATTTTATTAATTCTTTACTTTTCTTGTTACTTAACATTCTGTCCATTGCAATCTCCATTAGAAAATGAGCTCCATTATTGACAATGCTATCCAGTGTACATCTTGCCACATGTATGCATTCCTTGAACAGCCGGTCGGGGTTGCTTACTGCTGCGCGAGGTGTGTGCACGTTGTGCGTTTGGAAACCCAGGTACTGTATCTAAATGAGCAGCTGGCAACACTGTGATCCATTGACAATATGGAAAGGAGTCTGCTGCTCACTGAGCAGCAGCTCACTGGGGTAGATGTGGGGGAGGGTGGTAGTCGGGAGCTGCAGGACAGTGAGGCCGCTAGTTGGGTGACAGTTAGAAGGGGGGGTAGAGGGAAGAGTGCCAGGGAGGCTAGTCCTGATCTGGCACACCCCAATAAGTTTGCAAAGTTGGCAGATGAGGGGAGTGATGGTACAGGAGTAGCACTGCTGCAGCAAGGCATGTCCCCAGAAAGCCGGAGGAGTGTCAGCTCCAGTAAAGAGGGAAATAGGAGAGCAGGGCAGGCCAGGCAGGTGCTGGTAGTGGGGGACTCAATTATTAGGGGAACAGATAGGGCAATCTGTCACAAAGACAGGGATCGTCGAACAGTGTGCTGCCTACCTGGCGCTCGAGTCCGGCACATCGCTGATCGGGTTGACAGATTACTGGGAGGGGCTGGTGAGGACCCAGTGGTCATGGTGCACATTGGCACAAATGACAAAGTTAGAGGTAGGTGGAAGGTCATTAAAGATGATTTCAGGGAATTAGGCTGCAAGCTGAAAGCAAGGACCTCCAAGGTGGTATTCTCTGAAATACTACCGGTACCACGTGCCACACCAGAGAGGCAACGGGAGATTAGGGAGATAGATAAGTGGCTCAAGAACTGGTGTAGGAAGGAGGGATTTGGGTTCCTGGAGAACTGGGCCGACTTCTCAGTTGGCTACAGACTCTACGCTAGGGACCGGCTGCATCTCAATGGGGAGGGTGCAGCTGTGCTGGGGGAGAAAATGGCTAGAAGGTTGGAGGAGTGGTTAAACTAGGGATTGGGGGGGAGGGTATTCATTTTATAGGTGGGGAAGATAGTGCAGATAGTGACCTGGGCACAAATAAAGAAATTGGGGGTGGGGTTAGAACAGTCAATAAAGTAAGAAGGAATAGAGGTACAGAGAGATACATAAAATGCATGTACACTAATGCCAGAAGCCTCACCAACAAAATGGAGGAATTAGAATTAATTTTGTTGAAAAATAATTATGACATGGTAGGGATATCTGAGACGTGGCTGGATGAGAGCCATGACTGGGCAGTTAATTTACAGGGCTATAGTCTGTTCAGAAATGACCGTACAAACAAGCGAGGGGGGGTGTGTGTTTACATGTAAAATCATCCTTAAACCCGTCTTGCGGGAGGATATATGTGAATCTAATGAAAATGTAGAGTCCCTGTGGGTGGAGATAAGGGGAGGGGGAAAAAATAATAAATTACTGATAGGGGTTTGCTATAAGTCTCCAAAAATAATGGAAGTAGCGGAGAATATCCTCGTAAAGCAATGAAGATGAAGCAGCGACTCAAGGAGAAGTCATTATTATGGGAGACTTCAACTACCCTGAAATACATTGGGGGACAGAAACATGTAGTTCAAGCAAAGGTAATAGGTTTTTGACAACTGGTTCAGGACCCAACAAGAATGGGGGCACTGCTAGACCTAAAATTAACCAATAGGCCAGACCGCATATCAAATATACGAGCTGGGGGTCACTTGGGTATTAGTGATCACAAAATAATAAGTTTTCATGTATCCTTTAATAAGATGTGTAGTAGAGGGGTTACAAGGACACTACACTTCAGGAAGGCAAATTTCCAACGGTTGAGAGATGATCTTAGTGCAATAAACTGGGACGTTATCCTGAGACATAAAACTACACAAAGCAAATGGGAGACATTTATTAACATCCTGAATAGGACTTGTGCACAATATATACCCTTTGGGAATAAACATGCTAGAAATAGGAGGAAACCACTAAGGCTAAATAGAGCTGTAAGGGGCACAATAAGTGACAAAAAGAAAGCATTTAGAGAAATAAAGCAAGTAGGTAGTGATGAGGCATTAAATAAATATAGAAAATTAAATAAATTATGTAAAAAACAAATCAAGGCAGCAAAGATTGAGGCAGAGAGAATCATTGCCAGAGAAAGTAAAAATAACCCCAAAATATTCTTTAACTACATAAATAGTAAAAAACTAAAAAATGATAGTGTTGGCCCCCTTAAAAATAGTCTGGGTGAAATGGTGGATGAGGATGAGGAAAAAGCCAATATGCTAAATGATTTTTTTTCAACCGTATTTACACAAGAAAATCACATGACAGAAAACATGATCAGTGATAACAAAAATTCTCCATTAAATGTCACTTACTTAACCCAGCAGGAAGTACGACGGCGTCTAAAAATCACTAAAGTTGACAAATCCCCGGGCCCGGATGGGATACACCTGCGAGTACTGCAGGAATTGAGTAACGTCATAGATAAACTATTTTTTTTAATCTTTAAAGATTCCATAATAACAGGGTCTGTACCACAGGACTGGCGTATAGCAAATGTGGTGCCAATATTCAAAAAGGGGATAAAAACTGAACTTGGAAATTATAGGCCAGTAAGCTTAACCTCTACTGTGGGTAAAATCCTGGAGGGTTTCCTAAGAGATGCTATAATAGAGTATCTGAAGAAGAATAACCTCCTGACCCAATATCAACATGGGTTTACGAGGGACCGTTGCTGTCAAACTAATCTGATCAGTTTTTATGAGGAGGCAAGTTCTGGACTGGACCAATGAAATGCAGTGGATGTTGTGTATATGGACTTTTCAAAAGCTTTTGATACGGTTCCACACAAAAGGTTGATACATAAAATGAGAACAATGGGGATAGGGGAAAATATATGTATGTGGGTTGAGAATTGGCTCAGTGATAGGAAACAAAGGGTGGTTATTAATGGAAAACACTCAGACTGGGTCTCGGTTAACAGAGGGGTACCACAGGGGTCAGTATTGGGCCCCCTTCTTTTTAACATATTTATTAATGACCTTGTAGGGGGCATACAGAGTAATATTTCAATATTTGCAGATGACACTAAACTCTGCAGGGTAATCAATACAGAGGAGGACAATTTTATATTACAGGAGGATCTATGTAAACTAGAAGCTTGGGCTGATAAATGGCAAATGAGCTTTAATGGGGATAAATGTAAGGTAATGCACTTGGGCAGAGGAAATAAAATGTATAATTATATGCTTAATTGTAAAACACTGGCCAAAACTGTAACTGAAAAAGACCTGGGTGTATTGGTGGACGACAAGCTCACGTTTAGTGGCCAGTGTCAGGCAGCTGCTGCAAAGGCAAATAAAATAATGGGATGCATTAAAAGAGGCATAGATGCTCATGAGCAGAGCATAATTTTTCCTCTATACAAGTCATTAGTGCGACCACACTTAGAATACTGTGTACAGTTTTGGTCTCCGGTGTATAAGAAAGACATAGCTGAACTAGAGAGGGTGCAGAGAAGAGCGACCAAGGTTATTAGAGGACTGGGGGGTCTGCAATACCAAGACAGGTTATTACACTTGGGGTTATTTACTGTGGAAAAACGAAGGCTTAGGTGTGATCTTATTACTATGTACAAGTATATGAGGGGACAGTAAAAAGACCTTTCTACTGATCTTTTTACTCTGAGGCCAGAGACGGGGACAAGGGGGCATCTTCTACGTCTGGAGGAAAGAAGGTTTAACCATAATCACAGACGGGGATTCTTTACTGTAAGAGCAGTGAGACTATGGAACTCTCTGCCGCATGATGTTGTAATGAGTGATTCACTATTAAAATTTAAGAAGGGCATGGATGCCTTTCTTGAAAAGTATAATATTACAGGTTACATATACTAGATTCCTTGATAGGGCGTTGATCCAGGGAATTAGTCTGATTGTTGTATGGAGTCGGGAAGGAATTTTTTCCCCAATGTGGAGCTTAGTGTTTGCCACATGTTTTTTTTTGCATTCCTCTGGATCAACATGTTAGGCTATGGGTTGAACTAGATGGACTTAGTCTTCCTTCAACCTTAAAAACTATGTATCCATCTGGCCCATCAAGCGTCACTCTCATTTCATCAGTCCATAAAACCTTTGAAAAATAAGTCTTAAGATATTTCTTGGCCCATTCTTGACGTTTTATCCTATGTTTCTTGTTCAAAGGTGGTTGTTTTTCAGCCTTCCTTACCTTGGCCATGTCCCTGAGTATCGCGTACCGTGTGCTTTTTGATACTCCAGTAACGTTTCAGCTCTGAAATATGGCAAAACTGGTGGCGAATGGCATCTTGGCAGCTTCACGCTTGATTTTCCTCAATTCATGGACAGTTATTTTGTGCCTTTTTTGGCCAACACGCTTTTTGCGACCCTGTTGGCTATTTGCCATGAAACACTTGATTGTTTGGTGATCACGCTTCAAAAGTTTGGAAATTTCAAGACTGCTGCATCCCTCTGCAAGATATCTCACAATTTTGGACTTTTCAGAGCCCGTCAAATCTCTCTTCTGACCCATTTTGCCAAAGGAAAGGAAGTTGCCTAATAATTAAGCACACCTTATATAGGGTGTTGATGTCATTAGTCAACACCGCTCCTCATTACAGAGATGCACATCACCAGATTTACTTAATTGGTAGTTGGCTCTCAAGCCTATGCAGCTTGGAGTAGGACAACCTGCATAAAAAGTATCATGTGATCAAAATACTCATTTGCCTAATAATTCTGCACACAGTGTAGTATGTCTTAGAAAACCCTCAACATTTTGCCCAAAGTAGAGGTTAAATTTACCAGTCTATAAGTTCCAGGTTCAGATTTTGTTCCCTTCCTGAATATTAAAATTAAGGGAAAGGGGAAAAGAGGGAGAGCCAGTTCATCGGCGAAGTGAAGATTTGAAGCAGGTGATAATTCGGCACGGAGTAGTCCGGGATCAGACTAGACATCACATGGTGAGAAAAGGTAGAAGATCCACAGGAAAAAAAATGTGGTTAAAATCCTTTTTTATTAGAAAAATTAAAAGATGCAATGGCACTACATGTATAGCGGGCACAGTGACCGACTGACACGTTTCAGCTTATGAGGTCTTACTCATGGTTATACTAAATATATATTTTTCCTCCCCTCCAAAAATTGATAATCTATTATCAAAATTCTCAATTCTGAGGTAAAATCTGTATACTGTGATGACAGATGCTACTGATGATATTTTATGTAGATAGGGTGGGGAGGAGTAGGGAGGAGCTCTGCCTTTAGCTCCTCCCTCCTCCCATCTACATAGAATTGTATCCATTGCCACTGCCTTTTCCTACAGTGGTGTGAAAAAGTGTGACTTCCTGATCTCTTATTCTTTTGCATGTTTGTCACACTTAAATGTTTCAGACCACAAAACAAATTTTAATATTAGACAAAGATAACACAAGTAAACAAAAAATGCAGTTTTTAAATAAAGATCTTTATTAATAAGTGAAAAAGAAATCCAAACCTACAGGGCCCTGTGTGAAAAAGTGATTGTGTTAAATTCACACAATAGTGATAAATTAACTGTGATTTATCACATCTTTGGGAAGCTGTGTTCAATTTCCCTAGCCACACACAGGCCTGATTACCTTCACACCTGTTCCCAATCAAGAAATCACTTAATTAAAACCTGCTTGCCAAAGTGAAGTAGATCTAAAGATGCTCAAAAGCTAGACATCATGCTTCAATCCAAAGAAATTCAGGAACAAGTGAGAAACAAAGTAATTGATATCTATCAGTCTGGAAAAGCCGTTTCTAAAGCTTCGGGACACCAGTGAACCACAGTGAGAACCTTTATCCACAAATGGCGAAAACATGGAAGAGTGGTGAACCTTTCCAGGAGTGTCCAGCAGGCCAAAACTACCCCAAGAGCGCAGCGATAACTCATTCAAGAGGTCAAAAAAGACCTCTCAGCAATAGTGATGAGCGAGCATGCTCGCTACTGCTAGGCGCTCGCCCGAGCAGGGTTTCCTCCCTGCATGTTTGGTGCTCTTTACAGAGAAAATGAACATGCAGGAATTGCCTGCCACTCACTGTAATGCCGTAGCCATGTTGGTTGTGGCATTACAGTGATTGGCTGGCCGCACAGCGTCATCAGGGCTATATCAGACCTGGCGCCACCATGCTCGTCACAGTCACTCCGGAATCAGACAGTGTAGGGAGAGGTGCTGCTCAGCTAGGGAGAGATTTGTTTGCTTTTAGTTAGTGTAGGTGTACCAAACTATATTAGAGACACACATCCATCTCAACAAACAGTCCTTCTGAGGACTAATCCATCTGAAGAGATATCAGGCAGGCAGTGTATATAGGCAGGCAGGGTATATAGCAGACTGCAGTGCACATAGCACAAGAGGCCCCATTCCAGTTATGTCTGTTGCTGCTGTTAGATATTTCTAGAACTAGGCCCAGGTCTCAGGGGCCAAGAATAATTTTTTTTTGCATCTTAATCCTCATTATTTGCTTAAAAAGCAATCCAGAGAACACCGTTGTTCTGCGCCATTTGCTTGTTGGCACTGCAGAACACAGCCAGGTCCTTTCCATATTACAGTGCTAAAAATTCAGCTATTTAAAACTGTGGTTTGTCCGTCACACGGATCACATATAATTGCGCTGAAAATACTGCCATTTCTGAGATCCATTAAAAATTTGTTTCAGTGTGTCAGTGAAGCAATTGACACCACTTTGCTGTTCAAAATAGTTAACTACAGGCCAGCTATTTAAAACTGTGGTTTGTCCGTCACACAGATCACATATACATTTTCAGAAAATACTGCCATTTCTGGCCTCCATTAAAAAATTGTTTTCAGTGTGTCATTGAAGCAATTGACAGCATTTTGCTGCTCAAAATAGTTATCTACAGGCCAGGTATTTAAAACTGTGTTTTCTACGTCACATGGATCACATATATGTTTTCAGAAAATACTGCCATTTCTGGCCTCCATTAAAAAATTTTTTTTCAGAGTGTCAGTGAAGCAATTGACACCATTTTGCTGTACAAAATAGTTACCTACAGGCCAGTTATTTAAAACTGTGTTTTCTCCGTCACACGGATCACATATACGTTTTCAGAAAATACTGCCATTTCTGACCTCCATTAAAAATTTGTTTCAGTGTGTCAGTGAAGCAATTGACACCATTTTGCTGTTCAAAATAGTTACCTACAGGCCAGGTATTTAAAACCGTGTTTTCTCCGTCACATGAATCACATATACGTTTTCAGAAAATACTGCCATTTCTGGCCTACATTAATTTTTTTTTCAGTGTGTCAGTGAAGCAATTGACACCAGTTTACTGTTCAAAATAGTTACCTACAGGCCAGGTATTTAAAACTGTGGTTTGTCCGTCACATGGATCACATATAAGTTTGCTCCAAATTCAGGCATTTGCAGTGAGCGTTGAAGATATTGTCCTCCATTTAAAATGGGCAAGGCACGTGGCAAGGGACGGGAAACTGGACGTGATGGTGATGGTGCATGCAGAGGCCGAGGCCGTGGGCAAGCTGAAATTGTGCCACATCAAACACCCACATTATCTTGCTCGACCTTCCTGTGCCAATTAATAGGGGACCGCAGAACACCACTATTGAACAGAGCAGTGTATAAAGGTTATTGGTTGGATAGCAGATAATGCTACCAGTCACTTAGCCACCATCACCACCTTGTCTTCCACACGGTCAAGTCTCAGTAGCTGTGAGTCTGGACCACATATTCCTCACCCTGAACCTCCTTCCTTTCACCTTGCCGAGTGTAAAGAGACGACTGATCCCACACTTGGACACTCCGAAAAGCTGTTCACTTTTCTATTTATAGGGCCTCTTGCATGGTCCACTTGAAGCGGGGCAAGAGGAGATCGCATGTAGCGATGCCCAAATATTTGAGCAGCCACGGTCACATGAAGGCGACGGTGGGAAAGTGTCACAAGATGTGGAAGATGATGAGACACAATTGCCAGAAAGTCAGGAGGAGGACCAGAGTGCGGAAGTGGAATACGAGGTGTTGGATGATACAGTAAGTGACCCAACCTGGCAGGAGGACATGCAGAGGGAGCAGAGCAGCACACAGGGGGTGGAAGGCAGAGCATCCCCCACAGGCAGGAAGAAGCAGTATGGTGGCCGCAGAAAGAAGGCAGGCAACCGTTCCCCGTAACACCAACACGAAGGAAGTTGCCAGTACAACTGTTAGGTCTTCCCGCGTCTGGTTGTTTTTTAAAGACTCTGCTGATAACCCCAAAAAGCCATTTGCACCACCTGCCAGGCCGGCATCAGCAGGGATGGCAAAACAACCAGCCTGACCACCACCAGCATGATCAGGCACATGGCAAAAAAGCACCCAACTTTGTGGGCCGAACCCCAGGGTCCAGGAACAGTGTCTGCTGGTGGCACCACTGCTTCTTCCACTGTTGTGCATGCAAGCCAATCCCCTGTCCATGGTGCATGCGAAGATGCCTCCTTCTCTGCACCTGTCATTGCACTCTCTCTAGTAGCAGCATCAGTAAGCATGTCCACGTCCTTGTACCAGCGCGGCGTTCAGTTATCCATACCCCAGTCATTGGAACGCAAGCGCAGCTAACGTTCCACAGGCCACATTGCTAAATTCCCACATTTCGTGACTGCTTGATCTCGAAATGTTGCCTTTTAGGCTTGTGGAGACGGAAGCATTCCGCAACATAATGGAGGTGGCCGTTCCTCAGTACTTGGTCCCCAGCCGACACTATTTCTCCCAGTGTGCCGTACCCACATTACACAAGCACGTGTCCCAAAACATTAGCCATGCCCTCAATAGCTCAGTTACCGGGAAAGTCCACCTAACCACGGACATGTGGACAAGTGCTTGTGGGCATGGATGGTACATCTTGCTGATGGCACACTGGGTTAACATAGTGGAAGCCGAGACCCAGTCGGACCTTGGGATGGAATACGTCCTCCTGACGCCACGGATTGCAGGCCCTAGGTCAATCAGAATTGCCCCCACAGTCTACAGCTCCTGCACCTCATCCTCCTCAGCCTCCTCCTCCTCTCCAGCCTCCATCTCCGACATGACCACCTCAGTCACAAGCTGGAAGAACTGCAGCACTGCCTCGGCCAAGCGGCAACAGGCTGCGTTGTAGCTAATATGCTTAAGTGACAAACCGCACAATGCTGAAGAGTTGTGGACAACTCTGAAAGAGCAGGCAGAACTGTGGCTGGCACCACTGAACTTACAGCCAGGCATGGTCATGTGCGACAATGGCCGGACCCTGGTGGTGGCTCTGAAGCGAGGTGAGCTCACACACGTTCCATGCCTGGCCCATGTGCTTAACCTTGTGGTTCAGCAATTTCTCAAATCTTGTAGGTATTGGAGGCGCTATTAGGCTACTCACTATCAAAGGCAGCGAATTTTTGGACAGGGAACCTAAGTGTCCATACTAGATGTACTAGATAAAATAACCTATGGTTTAAAATTCGCGCTAGTGGTAGTGAATGAAGGATTTCGGGAGAATAAATAACTAAAATGTACTTTATTGATACAGGTGTTTAAAAAGATTTTTTCTAAAAAGCTAAAATAGACAATATAAGAGATTGGTAAAAATGAGTAAATAAATAAATAAATATGGTTCTGAATTAATGGATAGAACGGCTTTCCATAGAGTCTTGAGGTAGTCGATGCTTGGGAGGCAGAAGGGTGAACCTGGTAAAAGAGGAACCGTGTTACGGTATAGTAGTATGGTGTGGTATTACGGTACTTAGAGTATCGATTCTTGGTAGGTTTGGTATTTGTATGGGTTACCTGTTATGATTAGTCTGTATCTCCTTGTGGCAACCCTGAGGGCCTTTTGACGGTGGACTCTAGTGTCAGTAGGAGGCTTCACATACTCTAGATACCTGAGGTGCAGGAAAAGTACATTAGAACTTAGGAGTAATTGACTAGAGGTTACTAGTGGGAGTTGTACTTTACCTGCTGTTGTTGTGGCAATCGGTGGGCAACAAGAACAGAGACGTGCGGATGTGTTTCTTGGACCGTGATCCACAGGGAGCCACCTATAGAGGTGGACTGGTCCGGGATGGTTGTCTGAAAAGGGGGCTCGAGGTCCTAAGGTCGTAGAAGAAATAGGTTTGATATTGTAGGTACTTGGTTCTCAGGTGGTACGATAAGACTAGGACTTACCCTAAGGTAGATAAGTTCTATTTGGGTTTAATAATCATAGTTGTCCTTATAAGAGATGCAGCAGGTGGGTCTGGTTTGTCCCTGTCCCTGTAGGAGAGGTGCAGCAAGGTGCTTCTGGCGGTACTGACGATGTGGCGTCTATGTTGTACCCTTTGTCCTGTTTGAGAATTTAAGGGAGGGTTAGTGTTAGAGGTGTAGTGGAATTAGTCTGCAGTTACTATGCTTATTATTTACCTTATTTCATATATTGCAGACATAAGAGGACAGGTGCATCAGGTGTTCCGGTGGTACGGAAGGTGCAGCAGGAGGCTCTGGATGAATTATGCAGCAATAGTTCTATAGTAGGAGGCTCTGATCCTGGATACCAATTAGGTACAGTAGGAGGCTCTGACTGGGTGATCAGTCGGTCAGGCAGTAGTCAGAAAATGCTGTCACGATGTAGCAGAAGGCTATGGTTGCAAGGTGAGTATAGGGCAGACCGCGTGGTCTGTGAGTCTGCCAAGGATAGAATAGTGAAAGTTAGGGTATCTGCTCCTGGCAGTTTCGTGTGATAGCAAGCGGTGGGGGCCAAGGCCCGAGATTACTTACAGTCTGCAGTCCCGCGATATGTCAACAGGTGATGGAGCCCGGAGCGAGAGCGGAGTCCCGGCTGGTGACCGCCGCAGCTCGCGTGCTTCCGGGTAGGCAGAGCGGGAGAGAGAGAGAGAGAGGGGGGAGAGAGAGGAGGCGCGCTTTCGATTGAAAGTGCGCGAGAGGGGCAGAGTGACGCGCTGTCACGTGGTAAGCGGCGTGCACTCAGTACGGAGGCCTGTAGGTGCCTTCTCAGCTGGGTCAAAGACGTTCCAACGCATTTCGACAGCTACGGCTGTCTTCATCAGGGATAGTCTGGCCCAGTGGGTGGTGTCCTTTATATACCTGAGGGTGCTGACGTCATGGCAGCTGTCAATCATTAAAGGCAAACAATTCTATTTCACTGTTGAGTCCCCGTGGTCTCAACGTGTTTAATTTAAAGATCCATTCACTTTCTTTTTTTGACATGCTTTTTATAAAATCACCTTGTCTCCAGTGTTTATGGACTATTTCTATGCCCACCACTTGAATTCCTTGAGTGGATCCTTTGTGTTTTTCTAGAAAGTGCTTGGAGAGAGGGTGGCCTGTGAATTTGTTCTTAATATTCCTTAGGTGTTCATTGATTCTGGTGCCCATGGCTCTCTTGGTTCTACCTACGTACATTTTTTCGCATGGGCATACTAGTCCGTAAATGACCCCCGTGGTGGTACAAGTTATGAAGTCTGTGATGGGATATGACTCCTTGTGGTGGCTAACTATTTGTTGTTTAGATGGTTTCAGGGTTTTACATATTTTACATTTTTTACAAGGGAAAAAGCCTTTTATTTTTTGTTTAAATGGGGTAACTGTTTGTTTATTGGCAATATCGTGTTTTATAGTGGGGGCTATGATTGACCCTAGGTTCCGTGCTTTTTTGAATATGAACCTAGGTCTGTTAGGCATCTGATCACCAATTATTTTATCGTCTTTAAGTGTATACCAGTGTTTTTCTACGATTTTCCTAAAAATATGGGTGTTAGCGGAGTAGGGTGTGATAATGGGAATGGTCATGTTGTGATTGGTTTGTCCTGGTTTGTTGGTGTTTGTCTCAGTTAGGAGATTTTGTCTTGGTATTGTGGCTATTTTTTCTTTGGTATTTTTTAGGAACTCTGCATTGTATCCTTTTTCCAGGAATTTGTTAGTGAGTAATTCTGCTTCATTTTAAAAATCTTGGTGTTTGGAGCAATTTCTGTGGAGGCGCAGATATTGGCTGCGGGGGACATTAAGCAGCCAGTTGGGAAGATGACAGCTATCTAGTGGAATATAGCCATTAGCATCAGTGGGTTTATGGTATGTGCGAGTCCGTATAGAATTGTTTTCCACATAGATATTGAGGTCTAGGAAATTGATTGTAGTGGTGCTAGTGGTTGACGTGAATTCCAAAAAGAATTCGTTTTTGTTAAGTTCTTGTATAAATAGGTCCAGAGACGGTTGGTCTCCTGACCAGATAAACAATATATCATCTATAAATCTCCGCCATAGGACCAGGTTCGCATGAAGGAGGCCTCCCGGGTGGATGGCTAGGGATTCCCACCAGCCAATATAGAGGTTGGCGTAGCTGGGTGCGAACCTGGTTCCCATGGCGGTGCCCCACTGCTGGGAGTAGTAGTCCCCCTGGTAGAGAAAGTAATTGTGTGTTAGGATGAAAAGCATACAATCTATAATGAAGTGGCTTTGTTCTGGGGGCATTTTTTGGTTGAGAAAATGGAAAGAGGCTTCACATCCTTTGGTGTGTTGGATGTTCGTATATAGTGACGTTATGTCCATTGTTCCTAAAATGTAGTGGCTTTCCCATGGGGTGTTATTGAGTATACGAATGGCATGTGTGATGTCTTTCAGATGTGATGGAAGGGTTGGGACTAAGTCCTGTAGGTGATGGTCCACCAACCTGGAGAGGTTGGATGTCAGGCACTGGATGCCAGAGATGATAGGTCTTCCTGGTGGATTTATATCATCCTTGTGAATTTTTGGTAGATGGTAAAAGGCAGCTAGTCTTGGGTGTTGGATATTTACATATTCAAATTCATTTTTGTTTAGGTAACCTTCCTGAAGTCCTTTTTTGGTTAGATCTCGTAGTTCTTTTTGGTAGTTGCTTGTTGGGTCGGAGGGGAGTATTTGATAGGTTCTGCGGTCTCCTAGGAGTCTTAGTGATTCCTTGTGGTAGTATTCTTGGTCAAGAATGACTATGCCCCCTCCTTTATCGGCTGGTCTGATTATTATCTCATTATTTTTTTGTAGTTGTTTCATGGCAAGGATCTCTGGTTTAGTAAGGTTATTCTTAAATTTTTGGCATTTTTTATTGTTAATTTTGCGAATGTCGTCTGTTACATTTTTTTCAAAGGTCTTGATTGCCTCTGAGTATTCTTGAAGAGGGTGGAAATTGGATTTATTTTTTAGGGAGGTGTGTTTGAATTTAGGTTGTTCTGCAGGGTCTGATGTTTCTGGGATATCTTTCTTTTTGGTGTAATATTTTTTTATAGCTAATTGTCGCAAAAACTTTTTAATGCCTATATATGCTTGGAATTTGTCAAATTGTGTAGATGGGGCATATTTTAGGCCTTTTTTTAGTAGCGCATTTTCGTTTTTAGTTAATTGGTGTTTGCTTAGATTAAAAATGGATATTTGGTTATTTATCTCCTTTGGTTTGTTCTTTTTCTTTTGGGCAAGTTTCCCTCCCCTAGTGCCTCTTTTGCATTTTTTCTTGTGGCCATCCGAAAAAAATCAACATTACTGGTATGTTTTCGTATTAATGGGCGTGAGGTGGCGGTTGGAACTGGGGTTGCAGACAATTGGGGAGGGGTTTGTTCTATTTGGGTAGGTTGTCTATGGGCTGAGGGTGGAGAGGTTGTTTGATGTGGGGTTTCATCAGTAGTGGTAAGAAGGGGCGAGAACCTATTGTGGGTGCTTATTGGGGTAATGATTTCCTGTGGAGTAGGATTAGTCTGGCTTGGACCTGGTTAGTTTAGAATAGGGGGGGATTCTATGTCCGAAGTGGGGTGGATAGAGATTCTGTCAATGGAATTGAGGGAGTTGTTCGGGCTTCCGACCACCTCATCTAGGGTTTCGAAGAAGTTTAGTGGTTCTCTATCGGGGCGTTGGGTAGGGAGGGGAACTGCATCTCTACCAAATTTTTCTCTTTTCTTTTCGACTATATCATGTTCCTTCTGGTTGATTCTGCTTTTAATGCTATTGGTTAGACTTAGGATTTCAGGGTGGTTCTGGTGTGGTTTTATTTCATTGAATAGCAAATTAATTTTATTTTTATTTTCCATCAGCTGTCTTTTATTTTTATTGATTATGAACCGAACGGCTTGTGTAGAGAAATTATGGAACATGGAGTTCCATTCTTCCAGGGTGGTTGGATCTCCTATGTCTCCCGATAGAGCTTTAGTCACTACCAGGCCGGAGGGTATGATATTGAAGGCCAGGTAGTGTTCGAGGGTGGCGACTTCCCATAGGTCCCTCATTTCTTTTAATAATAGTTGTTCTAAGGTTCTAAGTGAATCTTTTATTGATTTGATGGTTTCTGGGTTGGTATTTGTAGTTTTTTTCTGGGTGTTATTAAAGAAAAGTTGTATGTTTTCTATTCTTTCCTTCCTGTCGTACCAGAGGTCTCCCATTGTCTCGATTTCTAGGTTTGAGCCTAGCAGCCTGTTCAGTGGTTCAGGGGGAGTAAAGAGTTGTAGGTATTGGAGGCACTATTAGGCTACTCACTATCAAAGGCAGCGAATTTTTGGACAGGGAACCACTAAGTGTCCATAGTAGATGTACTAGATAAAATAACCTATGGTTTAAAATTCGCGCTAGTGGTAGTGAATGAAGGATTTCGGGAGAATAAATAACTAAAATGTACTTTATTGATAAAGGTGTTTAAAAAGATTTTTTCTAAAAAGCTAAAATAGACAATATAAGAGATTGGTAAAAATGAGTAAATAAATAAATAAATATGGTTCTGAATTAATGGATAGAACGGCTTTCCATAGAGTCTTGAGGTAGTCGATGCTTGGGAGGCAGAAGGGTGAACCTGGTAAAAGAGGAACCGTGTTACGGTATAGTAGTATGGTGTGGTATTACGGTACTTAGAGTATCGATTCTTGGTAGGTTTGGTATTTGTATGGGTTACCTGTTATGATTAGTCTGTATCTCCTTGTGGCAACCCTGAGGGCCTTTTGACGGTGGACTCTAGTGTCAGTAGGAGGCTTCACATACTCTAGATACCTGAGGTGCAGGAAAAGTACATTAGAACTTAGGAGTAATTGACTAGAGGTTACTAGTGGGAGTTGTACTTTACCTGCTGTTGTTGTGGCAATCGGTGGGCAACAAGAACAGAGACGTGCGGATGTGTTTCTTGGACCGTGATCCACAGGGAGCCACCTATAGAGGTGGACTGGTCCGGGATGGTTGTCTGAAAAGGGGGCTCGAGGTCCTAAGGTCGTAGAAGAAATAGGTTTGATATTGTAGGTACTTGGTTCTCAGGTGGTACGATAAGACTAGGACTTACCCTAAGGTAGATAAGTTCTATTTGGGTTTAATAATCATAGTTGTCCTTATAAGAGATGCAGCAGGTGGGTCTGGTTTGTCCCTGTCCCTGTAGGAGAGGTGCAGCAAGGTGCTTCTGGCGGTACTGACGATGTGGCGTCTATGTTGTACCCTTTGTCCTGTTTGAGAATTTAAGGGAGGGTTAGTGTTAGAGGTGTAGTGGAATTAGTCTGCAGTTACTATGCTTATTATTTACCTTATTTCATATATTGCAGACATAAGAGGACAGGTGCATCAGGTGTTCCGGTGGTACGGAAGGTGCAGCAGGAGGCTCTGGATGAATTATGCAGCAATAGTTCTATAGTAGGAGGCTCTGATCCTGGATACCAATTAGGTACAGTAGGAGGCTCTGACTGGGTGATCAGTCGGTCAGGCAGTAGTCAGAAAATGCTGTCACGATGTAGCAGAAGGCTATGGTTGCAAGGTGAGTATAGGGCAGACCGCGTGGTCTGTGAGTCTGCCAAGGATAGAATAGTGAAAGTTAGGGTATCTGCTCCTGGCAGTTTCGTGTGATAGCAAGCGGTGGGGGCCAAGGCCCGAGATTACTTACAGTCTGCAGTCCCGCGATATGTCAACAGGTGATGGAGTCCGGAGCGAGAGCGGAGTCCCGGCCGGTGACCGCCGCAGCTCGCGTGCTTCCGGGTAGGCAGAGCGGGAGAGAGAGAGGGGGGAGAGAGAGGAGGCGCGCTTTCGATTGAAAGTGCGCGAGAGGGGCAGAGTGACGCGCTGTCACGTGGTAAGCGGCGTGCACTCAGTACGGAGGCCTGTAGGTGCCTTCTCAGCTGGGTCAAAGACGTTCCAACGCGTTTCAACAGCTACGGCTGTCTTCATCAGGGATAGTCTGGCCCAGTGGGTGGTGTCCTTTATATACCTGAGGGTGCTGACGTCATGGCAGCTGTCAATCATTAAAGGCAAACAATTCTATTTCACTGTTGAGTCCCCGTGGTCTCAACGTGTTTAATTTAAAGATCCATTCACTTTCTTTTTTTGACATGCTTTTTATAAAGTCACCTTGTCTCCAGTGTTTATGGACTATTTCTATGCCCACCACTTGAATTCCTTGAGTGGATCCTTTGTGTTTTTCTAGAAAGTGCTTGGAGAGAGGGTGGCCTGTGAATTTGTTCTTAATATTCCTTAGGTGTTCATTGATTCTGGTGCCCATGGCTCTCTTGGTTCTACCTACGTACATTTTTTCGCATGGGCATACTAGTCCGTAAATGACCCCCGTGGTGGTACAAGTTATGAAGTCTGTGATGGGATATGACTCCTTGTGGTGGCTAACTATTTGTTGTTTAGATGGTTTCAGGGTTTTACATATTTTACATTTTTTACAAGGGAAAAAGCCTTTTATTTTTTGTTTAAATGGGGTAACTGTTTGTTTATTGGCAATATCGTGTTTTATAGTGGGGGCTATGATTGACCCTAGGTTCCGTGCTTTTTTGAATATGAACCTAGGTCTGTTAGGCATCTGATCACCAATTATTTTATCGTCTTTAAGTGTATACCAGTGTTTTTCTACGATTTTCCTAAAAATATGGGTGTTAGCGGAGTAGGGTGTGATAATGGGAATGGTCATGTTGTGATTGGTTTGTCCTGGTTTGTTGGTGTTTGTCTCAGTTAGGAGATTTTGTCTTGGTATTGTGGCTATTTTTTCTTTGGTATTTTTTAGGAACTCTGCATTGTATCCTTTTTCCAGGAATTTGTTAGTGAGTAATTCTGCTTCATTTTTTTTTTTTTTTTGCTTACCTGCTGCATCTCTTATAAGGACAACTATGATTATTAAACCCAAATAGAACTTATCTACCTTAGGGTAAGTCCTAATCTTATCGTACCACCTGAGAACCAAGTACCTACAATATCAAACCTATTTCTTCTACGACCTTAGGACCTCGAGCCCCCTTTTCAGACAACCATCCCGGACCAGTCCACCTCTATAGGTGGCTCCCTGTGGATCACGGTCCAAGAAACACATCCGCACGTCTCTGTTCTTGTTGCCCACCGATTGCCACAACAACAGCAGGTAAAGTACAACTCCCACTAGTAACCTCTAGTCAATTACTCCTAAGTTCTAATGTACTTTTCCTGCACCTCAGGTATCTAGAGTATGTGAAGCCTCCTACTGACACTAGAGTCCACCGTCAAAAGGCCCTCAGGGTTGCCACAAGGAGATACAGACTAATCATAACAGGTAACCCATACAAATACCAAACCTACCAAGAATCGATACTCTAAGTACCGTAATACCACACCATACTACTATACCGTAACACGGTTCCTCTTTTACCAGGTTCACCCTTCTGCCTCCCAAGCATCGACTACCTCAAGACTCTATGGAAAGCCGTTCTATCCATTAATTCAGAACCATATTTATTTATTTATTTACTCATTTTTACCAATCTCTTATATTGTCTATTTTAGCTTTTTAGAAAAAATCTTTTTAAACACCTGTATCAATAAAGTACATTTTAGTTATTTATTCTCCCGAAATCCTTCATTCACTACCACTACCGCGAATTTTAAACCATAGGTTAATTTCTCAAATCTTACCTGGAGCTGCTGGATCTGCTTGTCACAGTATGCCTCCTGTGTGGCCATTTTAGAAAGTCAGCTACAGCTTCTGCCGCCCTTGCCATGCTTCAGCAGCATTTGCAGCTTCCGGCTCACAGACTGGTGTGTGATGTCCCCACACGTTGGAACTCTACACTGCAGATGTTGGGAAGCATTTGTGAGCAGAAGAGGGCAGTTGTTGAGTACCAGCATCAACAAGGCAGTCGGTGTTCAGTTCAGACTCCACACCTAAGACCTCAGGAGTGGACATGGATGTCAGACATATGAACCATCCTCCAAAACTTTGAGCACTCCACAAAGATGGTGAGCGGCAATGACCCCATAATTAGCATCACCATCCCTCTTCTCTGTCTTCTGAAACCCTCTCTTCTCACAATCAAAGAGGATACATTGCAGGTGGAGCACAATGAGATGGAGCAAGGAACCATACAGGGGTATTACACACAGCCCAGCCTCATCTCATCCCAATGTGGATTGGTTGACAATGAGGAAGAGGAGGAGGAGGAGGAAGAACAGGAGCTAGTTTCATGCGCTATAGATGGTACTACCTGCACAACTGTGATACCGTCTGTTCAGCGTGGATGGCCTGAGGACAGAGAGGAGGAGGAGGAGAGCATGGTCACTCGTCCTCTTGGTGAGGACACCGAAAATTCCCATCTGAAAACGCTGGCGGCAGAGGTCATAGTTCATTGGACAACCAAGGACTACAGGTGAGAGAGACACAACTCCAATCCAGCAGAGGCAGGGGAACACTGTTAAAGTTCTGGGAGAATTTTCTCAGCCCCTCCCATCGCATAAGCCCTGAAACATGGGGTACTCTCGCAAGGAGTTCAAAGTTTGGGAAGATGCTGATGGAGTACCTTGCCGACTGTACCAACATCCTCCGTGATTCCTCTGTGTCTTATAATTATTGGGTATCCAAGCTGGAAACATGGAATGAACTGGTTATCTACGCCTTGGAAGTCCTGGCCTGCCCCTTTGCTAACGTTTTATCGGAGCGGGTTTTTAGTGGCACTGGTGGAATTATAACTGATACGTGCATTCGCCTATCAAATGAAAATGCTGACAGACTGGCCAGACTTCTCAACACCACCCAATTATAGCAGCGTAACATAAACTCAAATCCAGTGTCTTTTTTTGGGAGGTTTATTCCCATGCACCTTTTCACACTCACACATGGGTATAGGCTTCCTGATTTTGGCTATTTGCTCTTGTCCTCCTCCTTCTCCTCATCCTCATCCTCCACCACCATATCACCAGGGTGATAATGGTCCATGATGCAACACCCACATAATTTTCTTAAAGGGTGTTTATGATGCCCGTAAAAAAGGAAAAAAATTTTTTATACAGTATGTTCATGTATACCCCCCAGGGGTAAATGTTTGTCCGCCCATACACTTAGTGCATGTGCATTACAAATATAGGACACCCACTCCTTTCTAATGGGAACATTTTTTTTGAGGCCCTCTAAGTCTCTTCCAAGGGGCATTGGAGTACAACCCAATTTTTGGCAGCCCTTGCATTCACTGCATAGGCCAACACTATGGGAGACCCTCTCTTTTCTAATGGGAATTTGTCGTTACTGTGGCCCTGCTCTATGTGTCTTTAAATTGTTAGTGGGGTTTTTCCTAAATTTGGTTAGCCGTTGGACTCACTGCATACCCTATAACTGTACAGTAGACCCTCTCCTTTCTAATGGGAACATGTCATACTCATTACTGTGGCCCTGCTCTATGTGTCTTTAAATTCTTAGCGAGTTTTTTCCAAAATTTTGGCAGTCCTTGCAGTCACAGAATGGGCATTACCACTATAGGAGACCCGCTCCTTTATAATGGGAACATTTTTTTTACTGAGCCCCTCCTCTATGTCTCTTCAAAGGGGTATTGGGTTGCGTCCGAATTTTTGGCAGCCCTTGCAATCACTGCATACGCAATAACAATATAGGAGATCCACTCGTTAATAATGGGAACAGCAATGCATAGCTGGTTGATGGCTCTCTAACAATAGCGAGGGCCGAGTGCTGGCCTTTTAAGAATAGTAAGGGCCACTTGATGGCCCTATAAAAATAGGCTTTGTGCCTTTCAGAGTCCCTCCATCATAAATGAAACAGGATGTGTCTGATGATGTGTCACACACCACATGGCCAGATAAGGCTGTTAAATGTTAAAATGACATTTCCCGGCGAATGCATTTGTCTTAAAAAATAGCGTAAAAAAACCCAAAACAGTAGGATCTTTCTTTAGTATAAAAAACAGAGTCGCCAATGTAACCTCTATGTAATCACATTGTTCAGCTCCTGCACCTCCTCATCCATCTCCGAAATGACCACATCAGTCACAAGCTGAAAGCATTGAAGCACTGCCTTGGACAAGCGGTAGCAGGCTGTGCTGAGGATAATATGCCTAATGCTTAGGTGACAAACCGCCCACCGCTGCAGAGTTGTTGAAAGCTGTAACAGCAGCTTGATCTGTTACATACAGCCAAGCATGGCCGTGTGTGACAAAGAGCAGAACCTGGTGGCAGAGAAATGACAGCCGGAGTCGATACGGTTTACCTCTATGCCAGTCCTTTTACTGAGCTAAATAATATGGCTGTGGTGAAATACAACTCTCACCGAGAAGCAGTGACAGTGCAAAACATTGGGCCCACCAGAGGATTTGATTTTGAGGGCCCAACTTTCTTCCCTGCTCAAGAGCCCCATAGCAGCTGCAAAGTTAGCACTATCATGAACTCTCCTGACGGAGAAGCCAGGGCCCACCCAAGGATTCTCTGGTGGGCCCCTAAAACCCGATAACAGCCCTGGCTAAGAAAAGTGTGTGGGAAGGTTCCTTGGCATTCTATGGCTGCTTTTTTACTGTGGACTGGCTCCATCAATCTATAAGATTGCAATCTATGATGATCCATTCTCTGGCTTCCCATTGGCCAGACATTTCAGTTCAAAACCGTAACCATAACAAAGCCATCCACAACGTGTCTGCTCCATATATCTGTGACCTAGTCTCCCAGTACATACCAGCATGCAACCTCCGATCCTCGCAAGATCTCCTTCTTTACTCCCATCTTCTCTCCTCTTCCCACAATCGCATACAAGATTTTTCCTGTGCATCCCTTATTCTCTTGAACTGTGTACCTCAACATATCAGACTCTCGCCTACTGTTGAAACCTTTAAAAAGAAGCTGATGACCCACCTCTTTCGACAAGCCTACAACCTGCAGTAACCCTCGCTCCACCATACTGCTGCACGACCCGATGTACCCTCACCTACTGTATCCTCGCCCATCCCTTATAGACTGTTTATGCGCCCTCACGGGCAGGGTCCTCTCTGCTCTTGTAACAGTCAGTGACGTCTTTTCACATGTAAAGCGCAATGAAATAAACGGCGCTATAATAATGAATAATAATAATTATACTACTTGTACTCTGGGTCAATTGATGGAGTTTTCCTGGTGACTGCCCCTAAATTGATGTGTTTTGACAGCTTTTGGTCCCATTTGAAGGTGCTGTGTATACGTTTTGGCACCCATTGAATCCAATGGCGTTTGGCAATGTTCGGCAAATATTCGACAATTACATTGACGAATATTGCACAAACGGCGATTGTAATCTGAAGCGAATATTGAAATATTCACTCATCTCTCATCAGAAACATACTTAAAAAAATTGTGTTCGTGTTGCATCACGGTCTCCCTTGTGATATGGTGGTGGAGGATGAGGAGAAGGAGGAGGGCGACATAAAATAGAACAATTACTGAAGAGTATGCCCATGTCTGGATGTGAAGGGGTGAATGGGAATAGACCCCCAAAAAAATAACCACTGGATTTGAGTTTATGTTTGATGCTATCATCTGGTGGTGTTGAGAAGTCTGGCCAAATTCAGCCCTTGTTCATTTTTATAAGAGTCAGCCTGTCAGCATTTTCAGTTGACAGGCGGATGCGCCTATCAGTTTTATCAGTTATATTCATGTCACGTGTCCAGCTTGCATCTTCCAAAACTTTTCCTTCCTTGTCAGAGTACCCCATGCATCAGGGCCTGAGCGCTGGGAGGGTCTGAGAAAACTGTCCCAGACCTTTGATAGCGTTCTCCTTCCTCTGCCGCATCCGGTTTGTGTCTTCCTCACTTGTACTCCTTGGTTGTCCAATGAACTGTCTGACTGTGACCTCTGCCACCAGCGTTGTCAGATGGGAATTTTTTTTTTGTTATAATTGTTCAACAAAAACCTGAACTTAATATCTCCCAAAATGAACTCCTTTGATTTCCTCCCTCTACTAACCTACCTATACCTGACTTTGCAATTTCCTTTAGGTGCTGCCACAATAACTCCCACTCAGCATGCCTGCTATCTTGGAGTCATATTTGACACACAGCTTTCCTTTATTCAACTTGGATAATCACTCAGTCGCTCATATCACCTGCACCTTAAAAACTTCTCCAGATGTCAACCTTTTCTCACCTTTGATACTGCAAAAACTCTTACTGTCATTCTTATTCACTAGTGCAACTCTCTTCTAATCGGTCTCCCTCTAAACAAACTGTCTCCTCTCCAATCCTTTCTGAATGCAGCAGCCAGGGTCATATTTCTATCAAGCCACTTCACCGACGCCTCTACCTAATGCTAGTCATTGCACGGGTTAGGTTAAACAATCCCTACAGAATGCAATATAAACTCATCTCTCTCACCCACCAAGCTGTCCACAGTTCTGCACCGGCCTATATCTCTTCCCTCATTCTGTGTATCATCCCTCCTTTGCCCTCCATTCTGCAACTGATCTAAGTCAGACATTCTTCTTAATTAGAACCTCACTCCTCCGTCCCCAAGAATTCTCTCGTGCCGTGCCAGTTTTCTGTAATACCCAAAATGCATACAACGCGATGGTCACGGTAAAGGCAAAGGAACATAAAGTCAGCCTTGTGTGCCAGACTGCCAACAGCCAAGACTTCCCTGTTCTCAACAAGAGTATTACTGTTTATGTCCTCTTTCTCCTCCTCATTATCACCCAATCCGTGCTGAGATGAGGCTGGGCTGGGTAGCATCACCCTGTACAGTTAGTTGCTCCACCTGCAATGCCTCCTCTTTAATTGTGAGCAGCAAGTGTTTCAGTAAACAGAGAAGTGGGATGGTGACGCTAATTATGGCATCATCGCCGCTCACCATCTTGGTGGAGTCCTCAAAAATTTGGAGGCGGGCAAAGATGTCAGGCATCCATGCCCACTCATCAGCTCTTATGTGCGGAGGCTGACCTGAATGCCGACGGATGTGTTGAAGCTGGTACTCAACAACTGCTCTGCTGGTCAAAATCATTCCAAACATCTGCAACATTGATTTCCAACGCGTAGTCACATCGCACTCCAGTCGGTGAGCTGGAAGCTGCAAACGCTGCTGGAGCCCTGCCAGGGAGGCGGAAGTTGCAGCTGACTTTCTGAAATGGGCACACATGTGGCGTACTTTCACAAGCAACTCTGGCAGATCCGTGTAGATTTTGAGAAACTGCATAACCACTAAGTTGAGCACATGGGCCAGGCATGGTACATGTGCGAGCTTGCGAACTTCAGATCTGACACCAGGTTCTCTGAAACAGCTTTCAACAACTCTGCAATGAGGAGGAGGTGGTGCAGAAGTTGTAGAATTTAGGGGTAACCCTGATTGACCCAAGCCCGCAATCCTCTGCGTCGGGAAGACGTGTTCCGTCCCAGGGTCCCACTGGGTCTCGGCTTCTACAATATTAACACGGTGGAATGCGTCAGTGAGATGAACCGTCACTGGCCACATTCACTTGTCCACGTGTTTGTGATTAGGCGGTCCTTCCCACTTAAGTGCACTTGGGAGGGCACGGTTAATGTTCTGGGACTTGTTGTTGTAGAAGGCGGAGACAATGCCGGGGGAAAGAGTGGTGGCTGGGGACCGAATATGGACACCCGGCCACCACTGCCATGAGGTTATGGAAAGCTTCAGCCTCCGTGAGCCTAAAACACAACATTTCAAGTGCAAGCAGTCCAGAAATGTGACAGTTTAGGATTGCAGCCTGTTTTGACTGCATACTTTCACTTGCATTCCAAGTATGGCTGCGTGCTCACTATGCGTTTTTTAAGCGTTTCCGCAGCGGCAATTCCGCCGCAGAAACGCTTAAGAAACGCTTGGTAGAAGGTCTGCAATGTTCCCCAATGCTGTGCACATGCTGCGGAAATTTCCACTGCGGATTATCATTGCGGAAAAATCCGCAGCACTACCAATTATTTTGCGTAATCGCGGCGTTTTCTTGCATTGACTTGCATTGAATCGCTTAATATCCGTATGACTACATGTGAACATGCGGATATTAAGCGATTCAATGTGCGGATGGTACCCGGGTCTGGAGAAGAGGAGACTCTCCTCCAGACCCGAGTACAATAGTACCTGTAAAAAAAAAGAATTTAAAATAAAAAATTACATTATACTTATGGTCTGATGGCCCCCGGTCTCCATGGTGATGCATCCTGGCTCTCCGGCAGCTCGCGATGGTCTAAAAGGACCTGCCATGATGTAATTTAGTCATGTGATGGATCACGCGACCACTGACGTCGGTGGTCGCGTGACCTGTCACATGGCTAAATGACGTCATAGAAGGTCCTTTTACACAACCGCGAGACACCGGGGAGACCAGACGCATCAGATAAGGAGACCGCGGGCCATCAGAAGGTAAGTATAATGTTTTTATTTTATTTTTTATCATTTTTATCGATTTTTTTAACTACCTTGGTCACACTATATAAAATCCATGCCGGTTGCATGGATTTAAATAGTGTGACCAAGTTGTCAAGCACTTTCCAAATGATGCTAAAATCGCTTGGAAAGCGCTTGACAACCCGCATGCGAAATCGCATGTGAAAAACGCTTCACTTACGCTTGTACCTGGCAGGAAAAACGCATCTAAAATCTGCATACATTTTTTCTGCCAGGGAGATGCAGAAACAAAAAATACGTGGAGCTTCGCCCTATTTTTGTGTCCAGCCAGGTACAACTAGGCAGCTGGGGGCTGGAATCTGCAGCGCAGGGAGGCCCAAGCTTTCTGGGCCCCACCCGCTGCAAATTGCAATCCGCAGCCGCCCCGGAAAATGGCGCGTTCATAGAAGCGCCATCTTCTGGCGCTGTACCCAACTCATCCAGGGCCCTGGTGCGGTGGCTCACTGGGTAATAAAGGGGTTAAGGCCAGCTGGGTATTATCAGGGCCCTAAGCCCGAAATTCATGGGGTCACGCCAATATTAGACATGACCACCATGAATTTCTAGTTAAGTATTTAAAAAAAACACAAACACCCAGAAAAAAGTCCTTTAATTGAAATAAAGACACAATTCTTTATTGTTCTAAATTAAACCATACTTACCGCCAAGCCCATTCCAGCTGAAGCCAATGATCTCCTGCAATAAAAGTAAAATAATAAAGCAACATCATCCTTACCTTTCCATGGCTCCCACGACAGCTTCAGCTCTGCTACATCGAGATGACAGGCTGGACCGCAGCAGAACGCTGCCATCCAGCCTGTCATCCCGCAGACACTGAGAAGCGCAGGCATGCTTGCGCTCCTCAGTGTTTGGCTGTGACGGCATAAAGATGAGCCGAGGTCATGTCCAATGAACTCGGCTCACCTCATGCACGTCACTGACAGCGTGGGAAAATTCTCACGCTGAAGCGCTGAGTGCAGGAGAATTTTCCCACGCTGTCAGTGACGTACATGAGGTGCGCCGAGTTCATTGTCGGCTCATCTGGATGCTGTCACAGTCAGACACTGAGGAGCGCAAGCATGCCTGCGCTTCTCAGTGTGTGCGGCATGGCAAGCTGGATGGCAGCTAGTAAAGGCTAGGTATTCAGCTGGGGGCTGATATCAGTAGCCTGGGAAGCTCCGTGGGTATTACCCCCTTCCCAGGCTTCAAACATCTGCCCCAGCTGTCTGCTTAACCTCCGCTAGAGACTAAAATTACGGGGAACCCCACGCCAATTTTTTTTTCATAATAAATCCTTTATTTTAATACTAAATGACAAGTACAGTAACCAACACTATCACTGTACTTATTATATATGTGACTGACATGTTTCTATCTATCTAATCTATGTGTGAAGCTCTATTCTGTCTGTTATAAATTGTCGGGTACAGATGCTGAATTGCCGGCCGGCTTTTTTAAAGAGACGGTGCATGAAAACACTATTATTTTTTTTGATAAATCCTTTACACTAAATGACAATTACAGTAAGCAACACTGTCACTGTACTTCGTATATATGTGGCTGACATGTTTCTATCTATCTAATCTATGTGTGATTCTCTATTCCTTCTATTCTAAATTGTCGGGTACCGCTGCTGAATTGCCGGCCGGCTTTTTTAAAGAGACGGTGCATGAAAACACTAATATTTTTTTTAATAAATCCTTTGCAGTAAATGACAAGTACAGTAAGCAACACTGTCACAGTACTTCATATATATGTGACTGACATGTTTCTATCTATCTAATCTATGTGTGAAGCTCTATTCTGTCTGTTATAAATTGTCGGGTACCGCTGCTGAATTGCCGGCCGGCTATTTTAAAGAGACGGTGCACGAAAACACTATTATATTTTTTAATAAATCCTTTACACTAAATGACAAGTACAGTAAGCAACACTGTCACTGTACTTCATATATATGTGACTGACATGTTTCTATCTATCTAATCTATGTGTGATGCTCTATTCCTTCATGTCTAATTTGTCGGGTACCGGTGTATGCCGCTGCTGAATTGCCGGCCGGCTTTTTTAAAGAAAGCGTCTTCTGAGCAGTTTGTGAGCTTTTGGACACCTTTGAAGGTGTTTTCTATGTGTTCCTATGTGTTTTTGTTTGCCTGCCATTAGTTTTAACGGTGTTCGACGGTGTTCTAAGGTGTTCGACGAACAGTTCGACGAACAGTTTCTCGAACATCCCGGTGTTCGACGAACCGAACCGAACCCGAACACTACGGGGGTGGCTCAACACTACACTTAAGTGCACTGGGAAGGGCACAGGTAATGTTCTGGGACTCGCGCTTGTGGAAAGTGAAGACGATACCAGGAGAAATAGTGGTGGCTGGGGACCAAATATGGACACCCAGCCACCACCATGAGGTTTTGGAAAGGTAATATTTCAAGTGAAAGCAGTCCAGAAATGTGGCAGCTTAGTATTGTGGTTAGGCAGTCCTTCCCAGTAAGTGCACTGGGGAGGGCACAGGTAATTTTCTGGGACCCGCGCTTGTGGAAGGCGGAGACAACCCCCGGGAGAAATATTGGCGGCTGGGGACCGAGTATGGACACCAAGCCACCGCCGCCATGAGGTTGTGGAAAGCTTCCGCCTCCACGAGCCTAAAAGGCAACATTTCAAGTGCAAGCAGCTGTCCAGAAATGTGGCAGTTTAGTATTGCGGTCTGTGGATGGGTGGTTGGCTGCATACTTGCGCTTGCATTCCAAGTAACAGAAAACTAAGAAGATGGTAGCTTCTATCATCAACACGGCCTCACCTTGGCACTATGAACTCTCCTGAAGGAGAAGCCAGGTCCCACCGGAGGATTCTCCAGTTCTCTGGTGGGCCCGTCCAACCCTGCTGAGAAGCAGCTCTGGCTAAGAAAAGTGTGTGGGAAGGTTACTCGACACTCTATGGCTGCTTTATTACTGAGGGGGAAACCCATGCAAATGCAGGGAGAACATACAAAATCTTTGCAGATGTTGTCCTTGGTTGGATTTGAACCCTGGACTCCAGTGCTACAAGGCATCAGTGCTAATCACTGAGCCACTGTGCTGCCCTCTCTGTTCTCCCTCTGATATCTAACATGCTGGAGAAACTTGCACCTACTGACACTCAGTATCTTCAGCTCCTTTGTGAGAAACGAATGTATTTGGGCAGCCACTCAGTCTACCAAATAAAATTCCTGAGAAGGAAATTGTAGATGGCTTCGCTACTGGTACTGGGGGCACTGCTAATACCATGGCATCATGCCATAGTTTACTGGAAATATTCCAGGCTGGTTGGAGCCAAGCTGATTCCCATAGAAAAGTACCAGCGGCAAGCTAAGGAGATGGTGGTTTATATCATCATCAAGACCTCACCTCGGCACTATGAACTCTCCTGATGGAGAAGCCAGGGCCCACCGCAGGAGTCTCTGGTTCTCTGGTGGGCCCATCCAACCTGCAAGCAGACTAGAAATGTGGCAGTTTAGTATTGCAGCCTGTGGGTGGGTGGCTGTCTGCATACTTGCACTTGCATTCCAAGAACTGTGGTAGGTACAACTGAACGCTGCAAAGGGACAAGGACGTGGACAGTGATGGTTGCAAGTCTGCAATGACAGGTGCAGGGCAGGAGGCATCTTTGCATGAGCCATGGTCAGGGGATTGGTGTGCACACACAACAGTGGAAGAGGCAGTGGTGTCACCCACAGACACTGTTTCTGGACCTTGGTGTTTGGCCCAGCTTGTCATGTGCCTGAGCATGCTGGTGGTGTTCAGGCTGGTAGTTTTGGTGCTCTTGCTGATGCTGGCCTGGCAGATGTTGCAAATGGCCTTTTTGGGGGTTATCTAAATAGTCTTTAAAAAAGAACCAGACTTGGGAAGATCTAACAGTTGTTCTGGCAGCTTCTGTTGTGTTGGTGTTCCGGGGACCAATTGCCCGCCTTGTGCCTGTGGCCACCACGCAGCTTGTTCCTGCCTTTTGTGGTGCTACACCTCCCTACCTCTGTGTGCTGCTGTCCTCGCTCTACATGTCTCCTTGCCAGGCTGGGTTAGTGACTTCATCGTCCACCGCTTCGTGTTCCACTTCCGCACCCTGGTCCTCCTTCTGACTTTCTGTCCATTATGTGTCATCATTATCCACCTCTTGATACAGTATTTGCACTTTCCCACCGTAATCTTCGGGTGACCATGGCTCCTCAGATCGCTACAAGTGATTTTCTGTTCCCCTGCTCATCGTTGGCCAGTCAAGAGGCCCAAATTTATCAATGGAAAAGTGAACAGCTCTTGGAGTAACCCTGGACTCTAATCTCTACTTCAAACCACATATCCAAGCTCTTTCCACTTCTGAGCGGACCGAGCCAGAGGCCAGAATCTATAAATGGAAAGATGAACAAAACAGCTCTTCGAAGTGTCCAAGTGTGAGATCAGTTGTCTCAGGGCACTCAGAATGGTGGGAGGAAGGAGGATCAGGGTGAGGAAGATGCCGACTCCAAGTAAAAAAAATCTCCGCACATTCCTCAACCACAAATCTACAAAAACACTAGTGCACGTGCTCATCATCTCCCTTCCTGACGACTGCAACCTCCTGCTATGTGGCCTCCCTTCTAACACTCTTGCATTCTTCCAACCTATCCTAAACTCTGTTGCCCGACTAATCCACCTGTCCCCTCACTATTCCCTGGTCTCTCCTCTCTGTCAATCTGTTCACTGGCTCCCCATTACTCAGAGACTCTAGTTCAACATCCTAACCTTGGAATGCAAAGCTATACACAACCTGTCTCCTCCATACATCTGTGACCTAGTCTCCCGGTACTTAGCTGCACTCACCCTCGACCCTCACATGATCTCCTGCTCTTTTCCCCTCTTGTCTCCTCTTCCCACAATCGCATACAAGATTTTTCCCGTGCATCCCCCCTTTCTCAGGAACTCTCTACCCCTCCATTTCTGACTCTGCCTACTGTTGAAACCTTTAAAAGGAAGCTGAAGACACACCTTTTGTGACATGCGTACAACCTGCAGTAACCCTCGCTCCATCATACCGCTGCAAGACCAGCTCTATCCTCACCTACTGTATCCTCATCCATGCCTTGTAGACTGAGCCCTCGCAGCCAGGGTCCTCTCCTCTCCTGTACCAGTCGCTGTCACATTTTTGTTCAAGATTATTGTAATTGTTTTTGCGATGTATATCCCTTTTTCATATGTAAAGTGCCATGGAATAAATGGCGATAAAGTAATAATAATACTGTGATCCAGACTCACCTCTACTGAGACTGGACCATGTGGAACACAGGGTGGTGGTGGTGTCAAACTGACTGGAAACTTTATCTGCTATCCAACCAACAACCTTTTCACCCTGCTCTGGCTTCAATAGTGGTGTTCCGCGGCCCCCTAGAAATTTGAGTGTTTGTTGTGCTCCCTCCTCAGGCACAGTTTCATCTTGCCCACAGCCTCTGCGTGCACTATCACCATCACCATAACGTCCACTTACCCGGCCCTTGACACACCTTGCCCATTTTAAATGGAGTTAAAGATTTGTCACGTTGCCAAATATGTATGTATTATTACCACAGTAATATAGGATCACATCTGATGACCACAATTTTAGGCAGTGCCCTGGGAGTCAGAGATGCTTTCAGGGGTCTTCCCCATGCTGTTCCCATGTCACACACCACATGGCCAGATAAGATTGTAAAATGTTAAAATGACATCTTCTGGTGAATGCATTTGTCTTGGTTGAAAGCAATGCAAAAGTGCAAAAACGCATCAAAAACGTTACGTGTAGTGTTGAACGAGCCAAATGTTAGTCTATGGGAGACCCGAGTATTTTTGCGGCGGCACCCCTTGAAGTCTGTAGAAAGCCTAAAAAGTGCCCCAAACGATAGTGACAGTTCTCCAATGACATGGGTACAGCATGGGGATCACCCCCGGAAGCATTTCTGACACCCAGGTCACTGCTGTCAACAACGTGGTCAGAGGTATTAAGCCACTTTTACGGGCTCACAATAAAACGTTCATAAAATAAACTGAAACTGTTTTCCGGTGAAATATGTTAAGGAACATCCTTTCCAGGGTAAAGACTTGTGTATAAGGTAAAATAAATAACCAAAAACAAAAATACTCTTCCACACCTTGGGCTATGTTCACAAGTAGCATTTTTTATGCGTTTTTGCACTTTTGTATTGCTTTCAACCGTGACAAATGCATTCACCGGGAAATGTCATTTTAACATTTTACAACCTTATCTGGCCATGTGCTGTGTGACACATGCATACAGTGCTGAAAAGACATGGGAACAGCATGGGGAAGACCCCTGGAAGAATCTCTGACACCCAGGTCACTGCCTAAAAGTGTGCCCATCAGAAGTGATCCTTGCCGCATCAGAAGATGCAGACTTGCAACTATCCCCGTGCAAGTCCTTGTCCCAGGGAAGTGTTCAATTGTACCTCCCCCATTCCTTGCAATGCAAGCGCAAATAAGCAGCCAACCACCCACCCACCCGCAGGCTGCAATACTATACTGCTAGCTTGCACTTGAAATGGGGCCTTTTAGTTTGGGGGAGGCCGAAGCTAGCCATTACCTCATGGCTGCGTCGGCGGCGAGGTCTCCATACTCCCCAGCCGCCACTATTTGTTCCGGGAACCTTCCCAACAGTTTTCTTCGCCTGGCCTGCTTTAAGGCAGCATTGGATGAGCCCATCCTATCTGGGATGGATATTAGTCCTCAGATGGACGGTTTGTTTGATTTGGCAGACTTTAGAGATCCTACACTACCTATTTCGAGGTATAAATCTCTCCCTAGCTCAGCAGCATTCTCCCTACACTGTCTGATCTGTAGCGACTGTGTCCAAGATGGCGGCGTCCGGTTTTAAATACTCGAGGTGACGCTGTGCGGCCAGCCAATCACTGTAATGCCCACAACCAACATGGCTGCGGCATTACAGTGACTGGTTGGCAATCCCTGCATGTTTATTAGCTCTGTAAATAGCGCCAAACATGCAGGGCGGAGACCCGAGCTCCCGCCCGAGTAACCCTAAAATGCTCGGTGCTCGTCGAACATCCCAAGTAGTGAGATGCTCAGGCGAGTACCGAGCAGTGTCGAGCATGCTCGCTCAACACTAATATAAACATGTCAGTCACATATATAATAAGTACAGTGACAGTGTTGGTTACTGTACTTGTCATTTAGTGTTAAAATAAAGGATTTATTAAAAAAAAATTGGCGTGGGGTTCCCCATAATTTTAGTCTCTAGCGGAGGTTAAGCAGACGGCTGGGGCAGATGTTTGAAGCCTGGTAAGGGGGTAATGTCCACAGAGCTTCCCCGGCTACTAATATCAGCCCCCTGCTGAATACTTAGCCTTTATTAACTATTAAAATGGGGGACCCTAAAAAATAAATGATGTGGGGTCCCCCCTATTTTAATAGCCAACAAAGGCTAGGCAGACAGCTGGGGGCTGATATTAATAGCCCAGGAAGGGTGCCATGAATATTGGCCCCCTCCCAGGCTAGAAACACCAGCCGTCAGCTGCCCCAGAAATGACGCATCCACAGGATGCGCCAATTCTGGCACTTAGCCTCGCTCTTCCCACTGCCCTGTAGCGGTGGCAGTGGGGTTGGGGTTGATGTCAGCTTATAATGCCAGTTGACATCAAGCCCAGGTTAGTAATGGAGAGGCATCTATAAGACACCCCCATTACTAACCCCATAGTGAAAAGTTAAAAAAAAACACAAACACCCAGAATAAAGTCCTTTAATTGAAATAAAGACACAATTCTTTAAAGTTCTAAATTCAGCCCATTCCACCTGAAGCCAACGATCTCCTGCAATGAAAGTAAAATAATAAACCAACCTCATCCTTACCTTTCCATGGTTCCCAGGACGGCTTCAGCTCTGCTACATTGACTAGTGTTGAGCGAGCATGCTTGACACTGCTCGGTACTCCCCCGCCATCTCACTACTCGGGATGTTCGGCGAGCACCGAGCATTTTTGAGTTACTCGGTCGGGAGCTCAGGTTTCCGTCCTGCATGTTTGGCTCTCTTTACAGAGCCAATGAACATGCAGGGATTGCCAGCCAGTCACTGTAATGCCGCAGCCATGTTGGTTGTGGGCATTACAGTGATTGGCTGGCCGCACAGCGTCACCTCGAGTATTTAAAACCGGGCGCCGCCATCTTGGACACAGTCGCTCCGGATCAGACAGTGTAGGGAGAGTGCTGCTGAGCTAGGGAGAGATTTTACTGCGAAATAGGTAGTGTAGGGTCTCTAAAGCCTGCCAAATCAAACAAACAATCCTTCTGAGGACTAATATCCATCCCAGATATCAGGCAGGCAGGCAGGCGCATTGGTTATACCAGGGGTCTCAAACACGCGGCCTGGGGGCCACATGCGGCCCCTCCGGCTGCTTCTTGCGGCCCGCAGGCACAGACTCCGTAACTATCGCGGTTGACCTCTGCGTCCCAGCGCAGCGGCGTATGACGTCACTGCCATGCGCAGATGTCAGCTGCCGGCCTCTGATAGGCCAGCAGCTGACACTGGTATTGCTGTGCAGAGAGCCGGTCTCTGCGCGTTAACACTCTGCATTACAGCGCTGATGTCCGCAGCTGCTGGACAGAGCCGCGATCATTACGGGGTCTGTGCCTGCGGGCCACAGGTGCAGAAAGGACGCCGAGGGAATGGAGGACAGGTGAGAATCTTTTTTTTTTTCCTCTGTCATATGAAATACAGCACAGGGGACCTGTGTTCAGTATAGGGGGGGTGGCACTGTACGCAGTATGGGGGGGACGGGGACCCTGAGCGCTGTATGGGGGGGACAGGGACCCTGAGCGCTGCATGGGGGGACGGGGACCCTGAGCGCAGTATGGTGGAGGATGGGGACCCTGAGCGCAGTATGGGGGGGACGGGGACCCTGAGCGCAGTATGAAGGGATGGGGACCCTGAGCGCAGTATGGGGGGACAGGGACCCTGAGCGCTGTATGGGGGGGACGGGGACCCTGAGCGCTGTGTGGGGGGGATGGGGACCCTGAGCGCTGTATGGGGGGGACGGAGACCCTGAGCACTGTATGGGGGGACAGGGATCCTGAGCGCAGTGGGGGGAGGATGGGGACCCTGAGCGCAGTATGGGGGTGGCGGGGACCCTGAGCGCAGTATGGGGGTGGGGACCCTAAGCGCAGTATGGGGGGATGGGGACCCTGAGCACAGTATGGGGGGACAGGGATGGGGACCCTGAGTGCAGTATGGTGGGGACGGGGACCCTGAGCACAGTATAGTGGGGACGGGGACCCTGAGAGCAGTATGGGGGGACGGGGACCCTGAGCGCAGTATGGGAGGGACGGGGACCCTGAGAGCAGTATGGGGGGGACGGGGACCCTGTGTGCAGTATGGGGGTGTGGCCCTGTGTGCATTATAGGGGGAACCTGGATGGGGGACATGTCTGCAACATAGGACCAGGATGGGGGACCATGTCTGCAATATGGGGGACATTGTCAGCAATATGCGGGACTTGGAGGGGAGACCATGTCTGCAATATGGGGGACCTGGAGGGGGGACCATGTCTGCAATATGAAGACCATGTCTGTAATATGGGGGACCTGGATGGGGGACCATGTCTGCAATATGGGGGACCTGGATGTGGGACCATGTCTGCAATATGGGGGACCTGGAGGGGGGACCATGTCTGCAATATGGGGGACCTGGAGGGGAGACTATGTCAGCAATATGGGGGACCTGGAGGGGAGACCATGTCTACAAGATGAGGACCAGTTCAAAAGGTGTATAGAAAATAAAATGGTACCACTAAAAATGTCACTTTGTCATGCAAATAGTGCGGCACCCCAAATTAAATGTTTTTCCGTGTGCGGCCCATATGCCCAGCTGAGTTTGAGACCCCTGGGTTATACCAACAAACACTGCATTACAGTCCTGTGTGCTGCTGCTCCTCAAATTGCTAGACTTAGTCCCAGGTCTCAGGGGCCAGGAAAAATCCTTTTTTCATCGAAATCCTCTTTTTTTTTGTTCCTCAGTCAGACTGTACAAATACCCGTCTCATTAACCTTTTGGTATTCCCACCCGCCCCAAAAAAAAAATTTAGTGTGTCTGTGAGTGTTCAGACACAAATATATCTGTTTAAAAGAGACTGGTTTCAGCCAGATAACTAGAACTGTGGTTTTGCAGTTCCACGGTTCAAATCTCTGTATTATCCACTTTTTTGCCTTTTTTCCATAAAAAAAAACAGTTTGAGTGTCTCGCTGACTGTTCAGACACAAATATATCTATTTAAAAACGTCTGGTATACGCCAGTAAATTAGAACTGTGGTTTTCCTCTTCAACAGTTCAAATCTGGGTGTAATCCACCTTTTTGCCTTTTTTCCATAAAAAAAAACAGTTTGAGTGTCTCGCTGACTGTTAAGACAGAAATATATCTGTTTAAAAGATTCTGGTGTAGGCCAGAGAACTAGAACTGTGGTTTTCCTCTTCCACGGTACAAAACTGGCTGTAATCCACCTTTTTGCCTCTTTTCAATAAAAAAAAACAGTTTGAGTGTCTCGCTGACTGTTCAGAAACAAATATATCTGTTTAAAAGATTTAGGGGTAGGCCACAGAACTAGAATTGTGGTTTTCCTCTTCCACGGTTCAAATCTGGGTGTAATCCACCTTTTTGCCTTTTTTACATGAAAAAAAACAGTTTGAGTGTCTCGCTGACTGTTCAGACACAAATATATCTATTTAAAAGATTCTGGTGTACGCCAGAGAAATAGAACTGTGGTTTTCCTCTTCCATGGTTCTAATCTCCCTTTTATTTCCCTTTTGCCATTGATAGTGTGAGTGTAAGCTATTTTAGTTCATTTACAATGGGCAAGGCACGTGGCAAGGGACATGGAACTGGACGTTCTGGTGATGGTGCGTGCAGAGGTGGCCAAGGTGAAAATGTGACACTAAATGCACTGGGGAGGGCACAGGTAATGTTTTGGTATGCGCGCTTGTGTATAAGGTGCACCGGGACAAATGGGGGCGGCTGGGGATCGTTTATGGACACCCGGCCGCCCCCAGGCGGCTGGGAACCGTGTGGGGGCACGCGGCCGCGCAGCGGCTGGGGACCGAGTATGGACAACCGGCCGCCCCCTGGCGGATGGGGACCAAGCGTGAACACCCGGCCTCCGGGCGGCTGGGGACTGAGTATGGATACCAGGCCGCCAACACAGCCATGACGTGGTGGCCAGATTCCGTCTCCACATGCCTAAAAGGCCCAATTTCAAGTGCAAGCAAGCAGTTTGGTATTGCAGCCTGGGGGTGGGTGGGTGGCAGGCTGCATACTTGAATGGCATGCAACATGTCCTCCAGACATAGAAGATTGCGGGTCCTGGGTCAATCAGGCTTCAACACAAAGTTCAGAAGGTAGTCAGCAGCAGTGGTCAGCCTCCTACACAACGAGTAAATTATTCATGATCAAGAGGCCATCCATCTCCTTAGATTTCTGTTCCTTGGATTGCAAGAACATGTATGTAGCAGTGGCTAGGTCTGAGGTGGTCAGCGTTTTGGCGCATATCCTTCCTCCTCCGAAGATTGCTGGATGTTTTCCTGCTACTATCCCAGTTCTATGACTCCCGTTAAAACAAAGCTTCAGGTGATGAATGATGGATGAGGTGGTGGCAAAGGAGAAAGAGCAGGAGGAACAGGGACCATTCACATCAATATCAGGCCACTCAACCACACATGTCTTGTAGGATATGTTTCTGTACCAAAAGGAGCGGTTCGGCTACACAGTTATAGGGCATACAGTGAGTGCAATGACTACCAAAAATTTCGAAGCACTCCAATGCCCCTTGGAAGTGACATGGAGGTCAGAGGGCCTTAACTAAACCGATTTTTCCATTTATAGCAACTGGGTCTCCTGTACACTATTGGCCAAAGCAGTGAATGGAAGGCTTTCCAAAAATTCTGAGGAACTGCAATGCCCCTTGAAACGGACGTGGATTACAGCGTACTAAAAACCTTCTACCCATTATTGGAGAGTGGGTCTCCCTTAGTGTTCGCCTATGCATTGAAAAGCAAAAGCTGACTAAAATTAGGAGGAAAAGAAATGCCCTTTGGAAGAGTCGTGGAGGTTAGAGGTAATTAAAAACAACATTTCAATGCCCCTTGGAAGAGCTGTGGAGTTCAGAGTGGTTTAACATGACTGTTTTAATGCCCCTTGGAAGAGACATGGAGGTCACAGTTGCTTAACAAGACAGTTTTAAAGCCCCTTGGAAGAGTGGTGGAGGTCACAGTGGAATAAAAAGACAATATCAATGCCCCTTGGAAGAGTGGTGGAGGTCCCAGTGGTATAAAAATACAATATCAATAACCCTTGGAAGAGACGTGGAGGTCACAGTAGCTTAACAAGACGATTTTAATGCCCCTTACAAGAGCCATGCAATACAGCATATTAAAAACATTATTCCCATTATTGGGGAGTGGGTCTCCCATAGTCTTTGCCTATGCCTTCGAAGCAAACGCTGCCAAAAATTAGGATGGAGGAACTTGCAATGCCCCTTACAAGAGCCATGCAGTGCAGCATATTAAAAACATTATTCCCATTATTGGGGAGTGGCTCTCCCATAGTCTTTGCCTATGCCTTCCAAGCAAAAGCTGCCAAAAATTAGGACGGAGGAACTTGCAATGCCCCTTACAAGAGCCATGCAGTGCAGCATATTAAAAACATTATTCCCATTATTGGGGAGTGGGTCTCCCATAGTCTTTGCTATGCCTTCCAAGCAAAAGCTGCCAAAAATTAGGATGGAGGAACTTGCAATGCTGGCAACATGGACCACGGTCACCCTGTTGGTATAGTGGTGGTGGAGGCTGAAGATAAGGAGAAGAGCAAAAAACAGCAGAAATCTTGAAACGTATACCCATGTGTGGGTGTGAAGCGGTGCATGGGAATACACCTCCCGAAATAACACAGTGGATTTGACTCTATGTTACTCTGCTGTCATTTGGTGGTGATGAGAAGTCTGGCCCAATCCAGCCCTTGTTCATTTTGATAAGGGTCAGCTTGTCAGCATTGTCAGTTGACAGTTATAATTCCCCCAGCGGCACTAAAAACATGCTCCGATAACACGCTAGTGGCAGGGCAGGCCAGGACCTCCAAGGCGTACAGAGCGAGTTCATTCCAAATGTCCAGCTTGGATTCCCAATAATTAAAAGGCACAGTAGGAATCACGGAGGATGCTGGTACAGTCGGCAAGGTACTCCCTCACCATCTTTTGAAACTTTCCACTCCTTCTGAGAGTACCCCACGCCTCAGGGCCTGTAAGCTGGGGGCATCTCAGAAAACTGTCCCAGAATGTTGACAGTGTTCCCCTGCCTCTGCTGGATTGGAGTTGCGTCTCTCTCTCCTTTACGCCTTGGTTGGGCAACGAACTGTGACCTCTGCCGTTGGCGTGTTCAGATGGGAATTTTTTTTAACAGTTCTCCTGCAAGGGCCTTCTGGTATTGCCCCATTTTTGTAGATCTCTCCACCTCAGGAATAAGAGAGTGAAAGGTCTCCTTGTAGCGGGTGTCTAAAAGTGTCACCAACTAGTGATGACTGTCACCCAACATTCTGACAACGCGAGGGTCACAGTTAAGGCAGCGTAACATAAAGTCAGCCATGCGTGCCAGACTGGTAGCGGGCAAGACTTCCGTGTCCTCACCAAGATGACGACTGACCATGCTCTCCTCCTCCTTCTCCTCCTCCTTCTCCCCCCTGTCCTCAGGCCACCCATGCTGAACTGACAGTATGACAGTTGTACAGGTACTACCGTCTACAGCGCATGATACCAGCTCCTGTTCTTCCTCCTCCTCCTCCCCCTCATTGTCCCCCAGTGCACATTGGGATGAGATGAGGCTGGGCTGTGTGTAATCACCCGCTATGGCTTCTTGATCCATCTCATCATACTCTGGCTGCAATGCTTCCTCTTTAATTCTCTGCAGAGAGCGTTGTAAAAGACAGACAAGTGGGATGCTGACGCTAATGATGGCGTCATCGCTACTCACCATCTTGGTGGACTTCTCAAAGTTTGTGAGGATGGTACATATGTCAGACATCCAGGTCCACTCCTGAGGTCTTATGTGTTGAGTCTGACCTGAATATTGACGGCCTTGTTGCAGCTGGTACTCCACAACTGCTCTCTTCTGCTCACAAATCCTTTGCAACATGTGGAGGGTAGAGTTCCAATGTGTGGGGACATCACACACCAGTCGGTGTGCTGGAAGCTGCAAATGCTGCTGCAGCACAGCAAGGGCGGCGGAAGCTGCAGCCGACTTCCGAAAATGAACTGACAGGCGTCGTACTTTGATGAGCATTTCTGGCAACTCGGGGTACGATTTAAGAAACCGCTGAACCACGAGATTAAGCACATGAGCCAGACATGGTACGTGTGTGATCTCGCCTCGCCTCAGAGCCGCCACCAGGTTACGGCCATTGTCACACACGACCATGCCTGGATGTAGGTTCAGCGGTCTCAGCCACAGATCTGCCTGCTCTTTCACAGCTGTACACAACTCATAAGCAGTGTGAGGTTTATCACCTGAGCTTATGAGTTTCAGCACAGCCTGTTGCCGCTTGGCTGAGGCCGTACTGCAGTACTTCCAGCTTGTAACTAGTGTTGAGCCACCCCCGTAGTGTTCGAGTTCGGTTCGGTTCATCGAACACCCGTATGTTCGCCGAACTGTTCGTCGAACTGTTCGTCGAACACCTTCGAACACCGTTAAAACCAATGGCAGGCAAACAAAAACACATAGAAACACATAGAAAACACCTTCAAAGGTGTCCAAAAGCTGACAAACTGCTCAGAAGACACAACTAACACATGGAAAAGTGACAAGTACATATAGTCATGCGAAAAGAAAAGAGGTGGAGGAGTAAAAGGAGGGGGAGACACAGATATAGGCATGTCATGCCCTTCTAAAACCAAAAAAGTGCGAAGCCGACACGGCCAGTCCGTTTCTGCCCGTGCGACCTCCGTGTCGCCGGGTTTGTGCCAGAGCCGCGGTGGACCCTGACGGCCAGCCCCCCTCTCCCAATACTGGTGCCTGTCCGCTGGTGGGTCGAGCGAGCCCCCCTGCGATGGAGGCAGGTCTAATCTTTTAATTAAAATTGTCTCACTAATTTGAATGAGTACACTTTAAATCCTTTTACAAGAATCTATTGGAGGGCAAGTCTCATGCCAGCAGCCGCGTAATCACAGCTCCAGCAGCGTCCACTAAAGCTGCTGCAGTTAAAAAGCTTTTATAAGGATTGAGCTTGGCAGTTCCAGCCCCTGTGCCTTGGGGTGCCTCCCCGATGCTCTTCACTGAGTGTCCCGGGGGCCCGAACCATTTCCTTTGAAAAAATTAAGTGTCCAAACTACAGGTGGTGTAGCTTGCTTAACAGCTGGGATTATCCGCTGACTAGCAGACACTGCTACTAGGCACAAAGTATTTCCTGTGCTAGATGCAGTTAAAAATTTGTAATTAGATACTCTCGTTGGATGCTGAGAAAGCATACCATAGAGTCTCCTGGCACGCCATATATTATTCTCTTAAAAAGCTTGGGGTAGGGGTCTAGGGGACCCTTTTATAGGCAAAATCACGGCCCTGTATCGCAATACGACACCTAGGCTGAAGAAAAATGGAACATTTTCATCACCTTTCATAATCACCAATGGGACAAGGCAGGGATGTCCTCTGTCCCCTCTCTTATACATCCTAGTGACGGAGCACCTGCTCTCATCAATTCGCCATAACCCCAATATTAGGTGGATTGAGGTGGGAGGCACCGAGTACAAGTGCTCTGCATTTGCTGATGAGGTCCTAGTATATATCACTCAATCACATATATCCATCCCTGCTGTTATGGCTGAAATAGATCACTTTGTCACATGGTCAAATTTTAAAATCAATGCAGCGAAGTCTGAGGCCCTCGATGTCTCCCTCCCCAAATCCATACAGGATTCCATCCAGTCCAACTTTCCCATTGCATGGCCCTCACATGGTATCAAATACTTAGGAATTCCTATTCATAGAGACCTCTCCCGTCTATGTTATCTTAATTTTGGGCACTTTATTGAACAACTCCATACAGACCACGGTTGGCAAGTTAGAACTGTAAGATTCACTACGTGAACCACTGGTGTTTTATGGAAAAGCATATGTACACTGTGTTCCAAATTATTATGCAAAAAGTGTTTAGGAGTGATAAGGTAAGAATTTTTTTGTTTGACAGTTAAACTCATTGATGGTGATGTGTGTCAGGGCTCTTTATATCACTGTAAGCAATTGCAGACACCTGTGCTAATTAGTTTGGTAGGTGTATCCAATGAAAGGCAAGACTACTTAAGAAGGCTGCCCCACATTATTAAGCAGCCTACATTTTCTGCAAAATGGGAAAGAAAAAGGATGTGTCGGCTGCTGAGAAGCAACAAATTGTGGAGTGTTTAGGTCAAGGCATGACTACAATCAACATTGCCAAGACACTTCATCCTGATCATCGCACAATCAAGAAGTATGCAGCTGATTCACAGTACACACATGTGCGTGCTGATAAGGGAAAATTGAGGACTCTTTCCTACAGGCAATTACGTCAGGTTAAAAGAGCAATGGCAAAAAAGCCTTGTCATAGCAGCAGACAAGTTTTTGAAGCTGCTGGTGCCTCCAACGTCCCCCGAACAACAAGATGCAGGGTCCTTCAGAGGTTTGCAGCTGTGCGTAAGCCATCCTGTCGACCTCCTCTATCCACTGTACACAAGCAGAAATGGCTCCAGTGGGCCAAACAATACATGAAGACTGACTTCAAAACTGTTTTGTTCACCGATGAGTGCCGTGCAACGCTCGATGGTCCAGATGGATGGAGTGGAGAATGGCTGGTTGATGGACACCCCATGCAAACACGGCTACGGCACCAACAAGGAGTAGGTGGAGTAATGTTTTGGGCTGGAATCATGGGGAGAGAGATTGTCGGCCCCTTTAGGATCCCTGAAGGGGTAAAGATGAACTCCATAATGTATGTTGAGTTTCTCAAACAGCACTTCCTGCCATGGTTCAAGAAGAAGAACCGTGTATTCTGCAGCAAGATCATTTTCATGCATGATAATGCACCGTCTTATGCTGCACATAACACATCTGCATCTCTGGCTGATATGGGCATAAAAGGGGACAAACTTATGGTGTGACCCCCATGCTCCCCTGACCTCTACCCCATTCAGAACCTCTGGACCATCATCAAAAGGAGTGTCTATGATGGCGGGAGGCAGTTCACATGTAAGCAACAGCTCTGGGAGGGTATTCTGTCCTCATGCAAAACAATTGAAGCAGAAACGATCCAAAACCTGACAAATTCAAAGGACGAGAGAGTTCAGAAGCTCCTTTCGAACAAGGGGTCCTATGTGAAAATGTAACATCACCTAGAATAAAGTTTTGAGTTGAAAACTGTTTGATTTCAGTTTCTAATAACCTGCAAATGCTTATAATTTCAAAAATGACCATTTTTTTGTTCTTTATTAAAATGAAAAGGTTGATCGAAGAGTGTGGGGGATCTAAGAGTGTGGCAACCCAGTAGTCAGAATTATTTCGAATTCTGACAATCTGAGGGTCATGTTGCAGGTAGTGCAGCAAGAAGGCACTCATGTGTCTTGTCCATCTAGGAGCCCCAAAAATTATTTTCCGGGCTAGATGCAGCTAAAAATTATTATTAATTTGAAAGCTGGTGGAGCTTAGTATAGATTACCTAATAGAATCAGTACTGCAAACTGCTACAAGGCTCAAATTATTTTCCAGCCAAGATACAGATAAACATGATTAGTAATTTTAAATCTGGTGGAGTTTAGTATAGATGGTGAAATAGAATCAGTACTGCAAACTGCTACAAGGCCCAAATTATTTTCCAGCCAAGATACAGATAAACATGATTAGTAATTTTAAATCTGGTGGAGTTTAGTATAGATGGCCTAATAGAATCAGTACTGCAAACTGCTACAAGGCCCAAATTATTTTCCAGCCAAGATACAGATAAACATGATTAGTAATTTTAAATCTGGTGGAGTTTAGTATAGATGGCCTAATAGAATCAGTACTGCACAATGCTACAAGGCCTAAATTATTTTCCAGCCAAGATACAGATAAACATGATTAGTAATTTGAAAGCTTAAAATGGTTGGTGAGATGATTTTAACAAATCATCAAGCTTTTACTCTCCCCAGGATGACACAGGGGTAGAAAAGTCGTTTCGGAACCATGATTTGTTCATCTTTATGAACGTGAGTCTGTCTACATTATCAGTGGAGAGCCGCGTGCGCTTATCTGTCAGCACACCACCAGCAGCGCTGAACACACGTTCAGACAGAATGCTGGCTGCGGGGCATGACAAGATCTCCAAGGAGTAAGTGGCGAGCTCCGGCCATTTATCCAGATTGGAAGCCCAAAAAGAGCAAGGATCCAGTGACACTGTCATGGCTTCAATGTTTACTTGGAGATACTCCTGTACCATCGTCTCTAGGCGTTGACTATGTGTAAGACTTCTTGTCTCCTGTGTCCTTGCAAAGGATGGGCTAAAAAAGTGGTGAAATGATACCGCAAAATTGATGTTACCAGCAGATACTGTGTTTCTGTTACGTTTTGAGTGCTGAACACTCGACGGTCCCAAGGTTGGCAAGTTGGAACTGTGAGATTCACTACGTGCACCACTAGTGTTTTGGGGAAAAGCACATGTAAGATTCTGCAACAGTCTCTGCTGATACTCCTGCATGCGTGCATCTCTTTCTATGGCAAGAATAATTTCTGCAAATTTACTTTTATACCGGGGATCTAACAGTGTGGCAACCCAGTAGTCAGGATTATTTCTAATTCTCACAATTCGAAGGGTCATGTTGCAGGTAGTGCAGCAAGAAGGCACTCATGTGTCTTGAGCATCCAGGAGCACCAAGTCCCTGTTGTGTTGGTGGCGAGGTACTGTAACAATCATGCTTCCTTCCTCTGCCCTCTCCCCCCAACCTCGCACAACAGAAATGTGATCAAGGTCTCCCTCATCTGATGAGTCTTCCATCAGTTCGTCCTCCACTTCTTCCTGGGCTCCTGCACCTTCCTCACTAGTTTGGCTGCTACAATGCGCCCTGGTAAATCCATCTCCCCCACCCTCACATGCCTGCCGCCTTGGTGCTGCCGACCGTCTGGACCTTGCAGATGTTAGCCCTTCCGCATACAACTCCTCCTCCTCTACTTCCTCCACCTCCTCTTGTGCCACCACCTGACTCCGAATTCTATTTAACATCTGCTCCAGCATGTAAATCACCGGAATAGTCATGCTGATAATGGCAACGTCAGCATTAAACATCTTCGTCGCCATTTCAAAACTGTGCAGAAGGGTGCATAGGTCCCTGATCTGAGACCACTCCTCCAGCGTGATTTGCCCCACCTCTGGATCTCGTTGGCCCGGGCTATATGTCAGAACGTATTGCACCAGGGCTTGTCGGTGCTGACACAGTCACTGCAACATGTGCAGAGTTGAATTCCACCGGGTAGGCACATCGCATTTTAGCCGGTGAAGTGGCAGGCCCAACGACTTCTGTAGAGATGTAAGTCGCTGAGCTGCGGGATGCGAACGGCGGAAGTGAGCACACAGCCACTGTGCCCTCTGCAGAAGGCCATCTAGTCCGGGATAGTGGGCTAAAAATTGCTGGACAACCAGGTTCAACACGTGAGCCATACAAGGCACGTGGGTGTCATTGCCCCGGTGAAGGGCCGCACCCAGGTTTTCAGCATTGTCGCACACGGCCTTCCCTGGTTTCAGGTCCAGTGGAGACAACCATTCATGAAACTGGTTCTCCAGAGCTGACCACAACTCCTCAGCTGTGTGACTCACATTTCCCAGACATTTCAAAGTAAAAACCGCCTGATGACGTTGAGCCCTGCTGCCAACATAGTAAGGAGGTGTGCAGGATCCCTTCTGCGCAGTTAGAAAGCTTGTGGCATGACCAGACAGGCTTTGGGTGCAGGTGGAGGACCGAGAGGAGGTTGAGGAGGCAGAAGAAGTGGAGGAACAACTCGTGGGGACGGCAAGACTTGGACAGCAGCCCCTTGTCCTGCTGTCACCATAGTTACCCAGTGCCCAGTCAGCGACATGTAACACCCCTGTCCATACCTACTCGTCCAAGTGTCTGTGGTGAAATGCACCCTGTCACACACAGAGTTTCTCAAAGAAGCGGTGATGTTTTGTGCGACATGCTGGTGGAGCGCAGGCACACCTTTCTTTGAGAAGTAGTGCCGACTGGGCATCTGGTACTGGGGCACTGCGACGGACATAAGGTCTCGAAAATCATCTGTGTCCACCAGGCGGAAAGGCAGCATTTCTGTAGCCAAGAGCTTGCAGATGGTGAAATTCAACCTCTTAGCTTTCTCATGGCTAGGAGGAAATGGTCTTTTACTTGTCCACATCTGAGGGACCGAGGGCTGGCTGTTGTGCTTAGAAGGAGTTGAGAAGGGTGTCCCCGGCAAACTGCCGGTCTGTGAGGAAGATGCAGGCGGACATGTTAAGTTGCCTTGATCCAAAGGTGGTGCTATCGATGTCGGACAGCGCTGAACACCAGCTGGTGTTTCCACCTCCAAAGAAAATGATGACCTGCCAATCACGCTGGCTGTTGCGGGTAAAGAGGTGGCAGGTCTGCGTCAGAAAACAGGTGTGACTGCTGTCCCCCCAGTCACAGAGGATGAAGAGGCCGCCAATGCACAAGATGTGGCAGACGATGGTTGGCCCGGCCGGCTAGGCCGCATTGTAGCATAGTGAGCTTCCCACTGCAACTTATGCTTGATATCCTTGTGTCGGTTCATGCATGAAGTACTCAAACTATGGATTTTTTGGCCTCTACTTAGCTTTTGCTGACAAATGTTGCAGATAACACGAGTTGGGTCATCCTTATAGATCTGAAAAAATGCCCAGGCTATGCAAGGCTTAGCACCCATGCGACCTGAAGAGCCACCATGACTTGTGGTCAGAGGCAGAGTTGTGTTTGAAGATGCAGTTGTTGACGTTCTTCCAGTACTACGTCTCTGTCCAGGAAGGCGCAACCTGACCTCGTCGTCACTAGCATCCTCCTCCACCTCCTCTGCTGACCTCATCTCTTGGCTGACTGTGGGTTGACAGTAAGTGGGATCTCCAACCTCGTCATCATCACCCTGTGTGTTATCACACCCGTCGTCCTCAGAGCCAACTTCTTCCTGCCCTGACAAAAAACTCAAGTTGTCGCTCCAATCCGGTATTTGAGTCTCATCATCGTCTTCCTCATTGTCTCCACCAACAGGAGTTACAGTTTGGGAACGAGGGTCTACATTATGGTCAGAACCTTCTGCGTCTGGTCCTGAATCCGACTCCTAAAGATTCTGGGCATCAGTGCAGATCATTTACTCATCTGGATTCACAGAAGCGCTGGAGCCGACCTCTGATTCCCAGGCTATAGTATGAGTAAACAGCTCTGCAGACTCAACCATCTGTTCTACCCCATACTCAGACGGGCAGCTGGAGACTTGGGAGCTGTGAGGAAGCAAGTGCAATTGGGGTGACACCTCTGAGGACTGGAGTATTTGTGATGTTGAAGTTGAGGTGGAGGAGAGCCCACTTAAAGGAACACTTGATATCCGTTGAAGCACCTGCTGTTTTTGTGCCTCATCTGGAATTTGTAGCGATTGGCGTGGCCGTAAGAAATGGATCTTATCACATTGTCCGCTAAAAGAAGTAGACATCTTAGTTTGGCTGGAAGATGGTCTTTCTTCTGCAGATGTTACTGTTGCTTTAATACCTACCCCATGGACACAACCTTTTTTTCCCTTCCCAACACACCTATTCCCCTTTCCACCAGCAGCAGGCCTTTTTCCACTCATTTTGGTGGTTAACTAATTGACAACTCTGGAGTTGTTTGCACAAAAAACAATGGATGGGAACCGAGCAGAGCTGAGTGGCCAAACTGTGGTATTAGCCCAAAAGTATTGGCTGGGTTAGATGCAGATAAAAATTATTTTGAATTTGCAACCTGGTGGAGGTTAGGATAGATGGACTAATAGAACAAGCCCCACACACTGCTACAAGCCCAAATATTTTTTCAGAGCTAAATGCAGATAAAAATTATTTTGAATTTGCAACCTGATGGAGGTTAGTATAGATGGACTAATATAACAAGTTCCACACACTGCTACAAGCCGAAGCCGAAATATTTTTTCAGAGCTAGATGCAGATAAAAATTATATTGAATTTGCAACCTGGTGGAGGTTAGTATAGATGGACTAATAGAACAAGTCCCACACACTGCTACAAGCTGAAATATTTTTTCACAGCTAGATGTAGATAAAAATTATATTGAATTTGCAACCTGGTGGAGGTTAGTATAGATGGACTAATAGAACAAGTCCCACACACTGCTACAAGCCGAAATATTTTTTCAGAGCTAGATGCAGATAAAAATTATATTGAATTTGCAACCTGATGGAGGTTAGTATAGATGGACAAATAGAATGATGCTATGCCCAAAAGGTTTTACTTCACTAGGTGCAGTAAAAAAATTTGTATTCTATACACAGGTGGTGTAGCTTGCAACACAGATAGGCTACTCCACTGACTAAAACACACTGCAAGAGGCCAAATAGGATTTGCTTTGCTAGATTTAGCCAAATGCTGTGAAAAAAACTTGCACAGCACTGGCACAGACCTGCCTGGCAAAAAGTGATAGGAACTGATGTAACCTAGCCCTCAAACGGACTGCAATTACAATTAGTCTTTACTCCCAACCTATCTATTTAAGAGCACAGACCTGCCTGATAAAAGTGATAGGAACTGATGTAACCTAGCCCTCAAAAGGACTGCAATTACAATTAGTCTTTACTCCCAACTAGTGTTGAGCGAACATGCTCGACACTGCTCGGTACTCGCCCGAGCATCTTGCTACTCGGGATGTTCGGCGAGCACCGAGCATTTCCGGGTTACTCGGGCGGGAGCTCGGGGCTCCGCCCTGCATGTTTGGCGCTCTTTACAGAGCCAATGAACATGCAGGGATTGCCAGCCAGTCACTGTAATGCTGCAGCCATGTTGGTTGTGGGCATTACAGTGATTGGCTGGCCGCACAGCATCACCTCGAGTATTTAAAACGGGTGCCGCCATCTTGGACACAGTCGCTCCAGATTAGACAGTGTAGGGACAGCTCTGCTGATTTAGGGAGAGATATAAACTGCGAAATAGTTAGTGTAGGGTCTGTAAAGGCTGCCAGAACAAACAAACAGTCCTTTTCAGGACTAATATCCATCCCAGATACCAGGCAGGCAGGCTGTATAGGAGACACAGTTGTTACACCAGCAAACGCTGCATTACAGTCATGTGTGCTCCTGTTGCTGAAATTGCTGGACTTAGCACCAGGTGTCGAGGGCCAGGAAAAATCCTTTTTTTTTCATCTAAATCCTCCTTTTTTTTTCTCCTTCACACTGTACAAATACCCGTCTTATTAACCTTTTGGTGTCCCCCCCCCCAAAAAAAAAGCGTGTCTCTGATTTTTCAGACACGAATATAACTTTTGAAAATAGCCTGGTGTAGGCTAGAGAAACGGAAGTGTTGTTTTGCACTTCCACGGTTCAAACCTCTGTATTATCCATTTTGGGCCATTTGTATCTAAAAAAAAACCCAGTTTGAGTGTGTCGCTCACTGTTCAGCCGCAAATATCTCTATTTAAAAAAGTGTGGTATACCCCAGTAAACAATAACTGTGGTTTTGCCATCCCACAGTAAAAAATCTCTATTATTCAGGTTTTGGTAGTTTTTTCCGTAAAGAAAAACAGTAGTGTCTCCTGACTGTTGTGACACAAAAATATATCTGTTGAAAATAGTCTTGTGTAGGCCCGACATCCCAGTGTGGTTTCCAGTTCCACAGGTCAAATCGCTGTACTATCCAGTTTTGGGCCTTTGGTATCTAAAAAAAAAAGCAGTTTCAGTGTGTCGCTCACTGTTCAGCCGCAAATATCTCTATTTAAAAAAGTGTGGTATACCCCAGTAAACAATAACTGTGGTTTTGCCATCCCACGGTAAAAAATCTCTATTATTCAGCTTTTGGTAGTTTTTTCCGTAATGAAAAACAGTAGTGTCTCCTGACTGTTGTGACGCAAAAATATATCTGTTGAAAATAGTCTTGTGTAGGCCCAACATCCTAGTGTGGTTTCGCAGTTCCAAATGTCAAATCGCTGTACTATCCAGTTTTGGGCCTTTGGTATCTAAAAAAAAAGCAGTTTGAGTGTGTCGCTCACTGTTCAGCCGCAAATATCTCTATTTAAAAAAGTGTGGTATACCCCAGTAAACAATAACTGTGGTTTTCCTCTTCCACTGTTCTAATCTACTCTTTATTACCCTTTTTCCATTGATAGTGCAAGTGTAAGCTATTTTACTTCATTTACAATGGGCAAGGCGCGTGGCAAGGGACGTGGAAGTGGACGTTCTGGTGATGGTTCGTGCGGAGGACGGGGCCGTGGCCAAGGTGAAAATGTGCCACAACCAACAGCCACATCTTCTTGCTCCCACTTCTTGACCGAATTACTAGGGAAGCACAGAACAACACCAGTATTGAGAACTGATCAGTGTGAACAGGTTATTAATTGGATAGCTGATAATACTTCCAGTTACCTGGGCACCATCACCTCTGGTCTGTCTTCCACACGGTCAACTCTTAGTAGCCGTGAGTCTCGACCGCATACTCCTCCTCACCCTGATGCTCCTTCCTCCCACCATGCCGAGTGTCGTCAGACAGCAAGTGATCCCACACTTGGACACTCTGAAGAGCTGTTCACTGGTCCATTTCCCTATTTGGGCCCCTCGCCTGATACGCTTGAAGTGGTGGAAGAGGAGATCCCATGTTGCGATGCCCAAATATTTGAACAGCCACGGCCACAGGAAGTCGACGTTGGCAATCTGTCACAAGAGGTGGACGATGACGAGACACAATTGCCAGGAAGTGAGGAGGAGGATCGTGGTGCGCAAGTGGAAGAGGAGGAGGTGGTGGATGATCTAGTAACTGACCCAACGTGGAAGGAGGACATGCAGAGTGAGTCCAGCAGCACACAGGGGGAGGGAGGCAGAGTACCCCAACAGGCAGGAAGAAGCAGTGTGGTGGCCACAGACAGAAGGCAGGCAACCGTTCCCCGTAACACCAACACGAGGAACGTTGCCAGTAAAAGCGGTAGGTCTTCCAGAGTCTGGAATTTTTTTAAAGACTCTGCTGATAACCCCAAAAAGGCCATATGTTCCACCTGCAAAGCCAGCATCAGCAGGGGTGACAAAACTACCAGCCTGACCACCACCAGCATGATCAGGCACATGGCAGCAAAGCACCCGACTTTGTGGGGTGAAACCCAGGGTCCACGAGAAGTGTCAGCGGGTGTCACCACTGCTTCTTCCACTGTTGTGCGTGCAATAGAACACCCTGTTGTGTGTGCAAGGCAATCCCCTGTCCATACTGCATGTAAAGATGCCCCCTCCTCTCAGTCTTCACTTGTTATGGCAGTTTCTCAAGAAACAGCATCAACGTCCACGTCCACGTCCCCACGCAGTATTCAATTGTCCATATCCCAGACCTTTGAACGAAAGCGGAAATTCACAGCTAACGCCCCACAGGCCACAGTCCTAAATTCGCACATTTCACGACTGCTTGCATTGGAAATGCTGCCTTTTAGGCTGGTGGAGACGGAATCCTTCCGCAATCTTATGGCGGTGGCCGTCCCTCGGTACTCGGTCCCCAGCCGACAGTATTTTGCCCGGTGTGCCATCCCCGCACTACACAAGCACGTGTCCCAAAGCATCTGCCGTGCCCTCAACAACGCAGTTACTGGGAGAGTCCACCTGACAACGGACACGTGGACAAGTGCTTGTGGCCAGGGACGGTACATCTCTCTGACGGCACACTGGGTAAACATAGTGGAAGCCGGGACCCAGTCGGACCTTGGGACGGAACACATCCTCCCCACATCGAGGCTTGCGGGCCCTATGTCAGTCACAGTTGCCCCCACAGTGTACAGCTACTGTGCATCCTCCTCCTACTCCTCATGTTCAGCCTCCATCTCAGATATCACCACATCAGTTACAAGCTGGAAGCATTGCAGTTCAGCCTCCGCCAAGCGGCAACAGGCTGTGCTGAAACTCATAAGCTTAGGTGATAAACCTCACACTGCTTGTGAGTTGTGGACAGCTGTGAAAGAGCAGGCAGATCTGTGGCTGAGACCGCTGAACCTACATCCCGGCATGGTCGTGTGTGACAATGGCCGTAACCTGGTGGCGGCTCTGAGGCAAGGTGAGATCACACACGTACCATGCCTGGCTCATGTGCTTAACCTCGTGGTTCAGCGGTTTCTTAAATCGTACCCCGAGTTGCCAGATCTGCTCGTGAAAGTATGCCGCCTGTCAGCTCATTTTCGCAAGTCGGCTACAGCTTCCGCCGCCCTTGCTGTGTTGCAGCAGCGTTTGCAGCTTCCGGAACACCGACTGGTGAGTGATGTCCCCACACGTTGGAACGCTACCCTCCACATGTTGCAAAGGATTTGTGAGCAGAAGAGAGCAGTTGTGGAGTACCAGCTGCAACAAGGCCGTCGATATTCAGGTCAGACTCCACACATAAGACCTCAGGAGTGGACCTGGATGTCTGACATATGTACCATCCTGACAAACTTTGAGGAGGCCACCAAGATGGTGAGTGGCGATGACGCCATCATTAGTGTCAGCATCCCACTTGTCTGTCTTTTGCAGCGCTCTCTGCAGAGAATTAAAGAGGAGGCATTGCGGGCGATTACACACAGCCCAGCCTCATCTCATCCCAACGTGCATTGGGGGACAATGAGGGAGAGGAGGAGGAGGAGGAGGAAGAACAGGAGCTGCTATCATGCATTGTAGACGGTAGTACCTGTACAAGTGTCATACCGTCGGTTCAGCGTGGGTGGCCTGAGGACAGGGGGGAGGAGGAAGAGGAGGAGGAGGAGGAGAGCATGGTCAGTCGTCATCTTGGTGAGGACACGGAAATCTTGCCCGTTACCAGTCTGACACGCATGGCTGACTTTATGTTACGCTGCCTTAACCGTGACCCTCGCGTTGTCAAAATGTTGGGTGATAGTCATTACTGGTTGGTGACACTTGAAGACCCCCGCTACAAGGAGAACTTTCACTCTCTTATTCCTGAGGTGGAGAGGTCTACAAAAATGGGGCAATACCAGAAGGCCCTTGCTGCAGAACTCTTAAAAAAATTCCCATCTGAACACGCTAGCGGCAGAGGTCACAGTTCGTTGCCCAACCAAGGCGTACAGGCGAGAGAGATGCAACTCCAATCCAGCAGAGGCAGGGGAACACTGTCAACGTTCTGGGACAGTTTTCTGACACCCGCCCAGCTTACACGCCCTGAGGCGCGGGGTATTCTCACAAGGAGTAGAAAGTTTCAAAAGATGGTGAGGGAGTACCTTGCCGATCGTACCAGCATCCTCCGTGATTCCTCTGTGCCTTTTAATTATTGGGTATCCAAGCTGGACACTTGGAATGAACTCGCTCTGTACGCCTTGGAGGTCCTGGCCTGCCCTGCCGCTAGCGTGTTATCGGAGCGTGTTTTTAGTGCCGCTGGGGAAATTATAACTGATAAGCGCACTCGCCTGTCAACTGACAATGCTGACAAGCTGACCCTTATCAAAATGAACAAGGGCTGGATTGGGCAAGACTTCTCATCACCACCAACTGACAGCAGAGTAACATAAAGTCAAATCCACTGTGTTATTTCGGGAGGTGTATTCACATGCACCCACAAATGGGTATACGCTTCCTCGTTGAATCTTCTCCTTATCCTCAGCCTCCACCACCACTATACCACCAGGGTGCCAGCATTGCAAGTTACTCCGTCCTTATTTTTGAAAGCTTTTGCTTGGAAAGCATAAGCAAATACTATAGGACACCCACTCCCCAATAATGGGACTTATGTTTGTAATATGCTGTACTGCATGGCTCTTGTAAGGGGCATTGCAAGTTGCTCCGTCCTAATTTTTGGCAGCTTTTGCTGGGAAAGCATAAGCAAATACCATGGGACACCCACTCCCCAATAATGGGACTTATGTTTGTAATATGCTGTACTGCATGTGACGCGCCCCCTGGGCCGTGTGTACACGTGTGTGGGATACCCGGTGCCGGGTCTCTGGGGTCTGTGGTCTCCGTGGCGGTGATCCGGTCCCGTGGCTCAGGCTGGTCAAACCAGTGGCAGTCTTTCTTAGGTTTTGAGGTTAATTGTCCGACTGCGCCACCCGTGGATTGCGGTCAGGGAGTACCACCGCTGCGAGGCAGACCGCTGAGTCTGGTGTTGTGTGCGCAGCATAGAATGGGATAACTCCCCTCGGGAGGAGTATAGCCTCAGGGCAGCGAGTGTGGATGATGGGGGTGATGGTGCACGAGCACAGCAGGAATGACTCAGAGTCTTTGCAGTGCAGTTCAGGGTCTTTACTGATGATTATAAGGTAGACCCTCCCGGGAGTACTGGCTAGCATAAGAGGCCTGTTCAGTCTGTGAGCAAGCAGGAGTTCCCCTGGCCAGGTGGAGTTGTAGGCCTCCCCGTCTGTCTGCCCTCTTCCTGGCTACCTTGCTGTAAGCGGGTAGAAGTAGCCCACGTCCCTGAGTGTACCGTGTAGTGCTCACCTGTATGGCTGGTGACTTGGGGCCTTCTGTTAGCTTCCGCTCCACGACGGCGGTGCTGGTCCCTTGCTTGTGACTGAGCCTCCGGGCTTCTATGGCCAGAGGACCTGAAATCCCCTGCCGGCTGGTTTCTGCTGCTGGATATATAAGTCCTCACAGCTTCGGATTCCTGTGTCCGGTTCCTATTGTCTTCTGCCAGGGCGAGCTCTGCTCAGCTTCCAGCCCCTGGTCTTTAGCTTCTAGCTCCTACAGAGCTCCTTGCTGTTACTTTCCCTTGCTCTCACTCTGACTCTCACTGTTCTCTGACTCACTCAACCCCGCCCAAGATCCAGTTTATAAGGGCAGAATTCTCCCCTCCCAGGATTGGGGCAGGAGGATGTTGCATGTTTAAGGGATCCTGACCAGGAAACCTCCCACTTGCTCTCCGACGTAATATCTCTATTACTGTGGTGACCAGACCCCTGGGGTGCCACACATGGCTCTTGTAAGGGGCATTGCAGTTCCTCATAATTTTTGGAAAGCCTTCCATTCACTGCTTAGGCCAACAGTGCACGGGAGACCCAGTTGCTATAAATGGAAAAAAAGGTTTAGTTAACGCCCTCTGACCTCCATGTCATTTCCAAGGGGCATTGGAGTGGCTCGAAATTTTTGGTAGGCATTGCACTCACTGTATGCCCTATAACTGTGTAGCCGAACCGCTCCTTTTGTTACAGAAACGTATCCTACAAGACATATCTGGTTGACTGGCCTGATATTAATGTGAATGGTCCCTGTTCCTCCTGCTCTTTCTCCTTTGCCACTACCTCATCCATCATTTATCACCTGAAGCTTTGTTTTAACGGGAGTCATAGAACTTGGATAGTAGCAGGAAAACATCCAGCAATCCTCGGAGGAGGTAGGATATGCGCCAAAACGCTGACCACCTCAGGCCTAGCCGCTACTACATACATGCGCTTGCATTACAACAAAACAAAGCAGATGCTAACTTCTATCATCCTCATCATGCTCCTCACCTTGGCACTCTCAACTCCCCAGATGGAGAAGCCAGGGCCCACCGGAGGAGTCTCATAGTCCGGTGGGCTCGGCCAATGCTGCCCTAAAGCAGGCCAGGCTAAGAAAAGTGTGGGAAAGGTTACCGGGACAAATAGGGGTGGCTGGGGACCGAGTATGGACACCCGGCCACCCCCTCGAGGCTGGGGAGCAAGCGGGGACACCCGGCCACCAGGCGGCTGGGGACTGAGTATGGATACCAGGCCGCCGACACAGCCATGGCGTGGTGGCCAGATTCCGCCTCCACATAACTAAAAGGTCCAATTTAAAGTGCAAGCAAGCAAGCAGTATGGTATTTCAGCCTGGGGGTGGGTGGGTGGCAGGCTGCATACTTGCGCTTGCATTGCAAGGAATGGGAGAGGTACAATTGAACACTGCCCTGGGACAAGGACTTGAATGGGGATAGTTGCTAGTCTGCAACGACAGGTGCAAGGTGGGAGGCATCTTCGCATGTACCATGAACAGCGGTTTGGCATGCACACACTACAGCAGAATAGGCTCTCCTTCCCACTAAATGCACTGGGGAGGGCACAGGTAATGTTTTGGTATACGCGCTTAATCTTATGTATAAGGCACACCAGGACAAATATGGGCGGCTGGGGACTGAGTATGGATACCTCACTGCCGAAGCAGCCATGAGGTAGTGGCCAGCTTCGGCCTCCTCCAAACTAAAAGGCCCCATTTCAAGTGCAAGCTAGCAGTATGGAATTGCAGTCTGGGGGTGGGTGGGTGGCAGGCTGCACACTTACACTTGCATTAAAAGAAAACATAGCAGATGCTAACTTCTGTCATCATCATCATGCTCCTCACCTTGGCACTCTCAACTCCACCGATGGAGAAGTCAGGGCCCACCGGAGGAGTCTGGTTCTCTGGTGGGCTCGTCCAATGCTGCCTAAAGCAGGCCGGGCTAAGAAAAGTGTGTGGGGGGATGTTCCAAGGAGAAATAGGGGCGGCTGGGGACCGTTTATGGACACCCGGCTGCCCCCAGGCGGCTGGGGACCGTGTGTGGACACCCGGCCGCGGGGCGGCTGGGGACCGAGTATGGACACCCGGCCGCCGGGCGGCTGGGGACTGAGTATGGATTCCAGGCCTCCAACACAGCCATGACGTGGTGGCCAGATTCCGCCTCCACATGCCTAAAAGGCCCAATTTCAAGTTCAAGCAAGCAAGCAGTATGGTATAGCAGCCTGGGGGTGGGTGGGTGGCAGGCTGCATACTTGAGCTTGTATTGCAAGGAATGGGGGAGGTACAATTGAACACTGCCCTGGGAATAGAACTTGCATGGGGATAGTTGCAAGTCTGCATCTTCTGATGCGGTAAGGATCACTTTTGATGGGCACACTTTTAGACAGTGACCTGGGAGTCAGAGATGCTTCCAGGGGTCTTCCCCATGCTGTTCCCTTGTCTTTTCAGCACTTTATGCATGTGTCACACAGCACATGGCCAGATAAGGTTGTAAAATGTTAAAATGACATTACACGGTGAATGCATTTGTCATAGTTGAAAGCAATACAAAAGTGCAAAAACGCATAAAAAATGCTACTTGTGAACATAGCCGAAGGTGTGGAGGAGTATTTTTGTTTTTGGTCATTTATTTTAACTTATACACAAGTCTTTACCCTGGAAAGGATGTTCCTTAACATATTTCACAGGAAAAAAGTTTCACTTTCGTTTTTGAACGTTTTATTGTGAGCCTGTAAAAGTGGCTTAAGGGTATGTGCACACGATGCAGAAATGAAGCAGAAAATTTCTGCATCATTTCTGCATCTCCCTGGCAGAAAAAAATGCATGCAGATTGTGCATGCGTTTTTCCTGCAGAATACATGCGGATCCACATGCAGATTGACATGCGTTTCCGCATGCAGATTGACAAGCGCTTTCCAGGCGATTTTAGCATCACTTGGAAAGTGCTTGACAACTAGGTCACACTATATAAATCCATGCAAACAGCATGGATTTATATAGTGTGACCCGAGAGAGTGTATATACTTACCTCTGATGGCCCGCGCTGTCCTGCTTTACAAAGTTCCCGGCTGCCGGCAACTTTGAATTGAAAGACCTGCCGACGTCAGCGTCATGTGACCCGTCACATGACTCTGACGTCACCGCAGGTCCTACAACTCACTGCAAGTGCCGGGAACCAAGCGGGAGCACTGCGCGGGCCGACAGATGGTAAGAATACATTTATTTTTTATTTTATTCTTTTTTTTACAGCTTTTTTAATGGTACCTGGGTGTGTGCTGATAGGCTGACAGATTGCACCTCCCCACTGTAAATGCGGGAAAGAGAAAAAAAATGTAGATCTTCATTATTTCTGCAGAGATCCATCCCCTGCCCCTCCCCCCGCCCCGCTGTACACTCAAACTGCGTATTAACATTAATTTTCAGCATTACTGAGAAAAAATCCAGTTTTGATTTTGGAGCACGAACAGTTATCGAACATAACCTCGAACAGCCAAATTTTTTTCAAATTGTTTGTGTTCGCCGAACGGCTCGAGCACCGCGCAAAACAGCTCGAATTTGAGATTGGCGAACAGTTCGAGTGTCCTCCTGCCACGTTGGGTCAGTTACTAGATCATCCTCCAGCTCCTCCTCTTCCACTTCCGCACCACGGTCCTCCTCCTCACTTCGTGGCAATTGTGTCTCGTCATCGTCCACCTCTTGTGACAAATTGCCAGAGTGTCCAACTGTGGGATCAGTTGCTGTCTGACGACACTCGGCATGGTGGGAGGAAGGAGCGTCAGGGTGAGGAGGAGTATGCGGTGGAGACTCACGGCTAGTAAGACTTTACCGTGTGGAAGACAGACTGGAGGTGGTGGTGCCCAGGTGACTGGAAGTATTATCTGCTATCCAATTAATAACCTGTTCACACTGATCAGTTGTCAATAGTGGTGTTGTTGAGTGCTTCCCTAGTAATTCGGTCAAGAACTGGAAGCGAGAAGATGTTGCTGTTGTGTCACATTTTCACCTTGGCCACAGCCCCGTCCTCTGCACGCACCATCACCAGAACGTTCAGTTCCACGTCCCTTGCCACGCGCCTTGCCCATTGTAAATGAAGTAAAATAGCTTACACTCGTACTATCAATGGCAAAAGGGTAATAGAAAGGAGATTAGAACCGTGGAAGAGGAAAACCACAGTTATATTTCTCTTGCCTACACCAGAATCTTTTAAACAGATATATTTGTGTCTGAACAGTCAGCGAGACACTCAAACTGTTTTTTTTTAATGGAAAAAAGGCAAAAAGGTGGATAACACCCAGATTTGAACCGTGGAAGAGGAAAACCACAGTTCTATTTCTCTGGCCTACACCAGAATCTTTTAAACAGATATATTTGTGTCTGACAGTCAGCAAGACACTTAAACTGTTTTTTTTTATGTTAAAAAGGCAAAAAGGTGGATTACACACAGATTTGAACCGTGGAAGAGGAAAACCACAGTTCTATTTCTCTGGCCTACACCAGAATCTTTTAAACAGATATATTTGTGTCTGAACAGTCAGCAAGACACTCAAAGTGTTTTTTTTTTATGGAAAAAAGGCAAAAAGTTGGATAACACCCAGATTTGAACCGTGGAAGAGGAAAACCACAGTTTATTTCTCGGGCCTACACCAGAATCTTTTAAACAGATATATTTGTGTCTGAACAGTCAGCGAGACACTCAAACTGTTTTTTTTTTTTATGTAAAAGGCAAAAAGGTGGATTACACACAGATTTGATCCGTGGAAGAGGAAAACCACAGTTCTAGCTCTCTGGCCTACACCAGAATCTTTTAAACAGATATATTTGTGTCTGAACAGTCAGCGAGACACTCAAACTGTTTTTTTTTAATGGAAAAAAGGCAAAAGGGTGGATAACACACAGATTTGAACCGTGGAAGAGGAAAACCACAGTTCTATTTCTCTTTCCTACACCAGAATCTTTTAAACAGATATATTTGTGTCTGAACAGTCAGCAAGACACTCAAAGTGTTTTTTTTTATGGAAAAAATGCAAGAAGGTGGATAACACCCAGATTTGAACCGTGGAAGAGGAAAACCACAGTTTATTTCTCTGGCCTACACCAGAATCTTTTAAACAGATATATTTGTGTCTGAACAGTCAGCGAGACACTCAAACTGTTTTTTTTTAATGTAAAAGGCAAAAAGGTGGATTACACACAGATTTGAACCGTGGAAGAGGAAAACCACAGTTCTAGTTCTCTGGCCTACACCAGAATCTTTTAAACAGATATATTTGTGTCTGAACAGTCAGCGAGACACTCAAACTGTTTTTTTTTTTATTGAAAAAAGGCAAAAAGGTGAATAACACCCAGATTTGAACCATGGAACATCAAAACCACAGTTCTAATTTCCTGGCGTATACAAGACTTTTTTAAATAGATATATTTGTGTCTGAACAGTCAGCGAGACACTCAAACTGTTTTTTTTATGGAAAAAAGGCAAACAAGTGGATAATACAGAGATTTGAACCGTGGAACTGCAAAACCACAGTTCTAGTTATCTGGCCGAAACCAGACTCTTTTAAACAGATATATTTGTGTCTGAACACTGACAGACACACTCAATTTTTTTTTGGGGGGGGGAAATACCAAAAGGTTAATAAGACGGGTATTTGTACAGTCTGACTGAGGAAAAAAGAGGATTTAGATGAAAAAAAAGGATTTTTCCTGGCCCTTGAGACCTGGGGCTAAGTCTAGCAATTTGAGCATCAGCAGCACACAGGACTGTAGTGCAGTGTTTGTTGGTATAACCACTGCATCTCATATGCAGCCTGCCTGCCTGATATCTGGGATGGATATTAGTCCTCAGAAGGACTGTTTGTTTGATTTTGTAGGCTTTAGAGACCCTACACTACCTATTTCGCAGTATAAATCTCTCCCTAGCTCAGCAGCACTCTACCTACACTGTCTGATCCGGAGCGACTGTGTCCAAGATGGTGGCGCCCGGTTTTAAATACTCGAGGTGACGCTATGCAGCCAGCCAATCACTGTAATGACCACAACCAACATGGCAGCGGCATTACAGTGACTGTCTGGCAATCCCTGCATGTTCATTGGCTCTGTAAAGAGCGATAAACATGCAGGGCAGAGACCCAAGCTCCCGCCCGAGTGACCCGGAATTGCTCGATGCTTGCCGAACATCCCGAGTAGTGAGATGCTCAGGCGAGAACCGAGCAGTGTCGAGCATGCTCGCTCAACACTAGCTATGTGTGAACATAGCCCAAGGTGTGGAGGAGCATTTTTCTTTCTGTATATTTATTTTGCCTTATATACAAGTCATTTCCCTAGAAAGGATGATCCTTAACATATTTCCAAGGAAAATCCATTTTGATTTCTTTTTTGTATGTTTTATTGTGAGTCCGTAAAAGTGGCATAATACCTCTGATAACATTGTTGACAGCAGTGACCTGGGAGTCAGAAATGCTTCCTGGGGTCTTCCCAATGCTGTTCCCATGCCATTTGAGCACTGTTCCCATTGATTTGGGAAATTCTTAGGCCCTCTGAAGACCGCTGGGGGGGGAGGGGTTGTGCCACCAGAAAAATGCTCGAGTTTCCCATAGACTTACATTGGGCTCGTTACTCGGACCGAGCATTCCAATTTGCTCGGCTGAAATAACGAGCACCCGAGCATTTTAGTGCTCGTTCATCACTAGTGCTCGTACCATTATACACAGAATCTCTGTACATAGTATACAATGTATAGTGTCAGTTTACAGATAACACACTGACTCACCAGTGAAGTCTATAGTTGAAGTCTTTCATCTTCGCTTTTCCTCTTCATCCAGCGAAGTCCACCATCACTTCTTCCAGCCCGAACTCGTCTCTGCATAAAATAACACAGTTATATAGAGCAGCTTACAGAGCACATTCCCAATTTTACCCTCAAAAATAACATACATCACAGCAGAAATAATATCCTTTAATTAGCCCCTACGGTAATAATGTCCCATATCCTGCTCCCCATGTCTCTCCATTCTGCCCCTCATTTCTGTCCATCATGCCCCTCATGTCTCCATTTTCTGACCCCCATGTCTCCATATTATGCCTCCCATGTCTCCATATTCTGCCCCCCATGTCTCCATATTCTGCCCCTCATTGTCTCTATATTCTGTCCCTCATGTCTCCATATTCTGCCCTCCATGTCTCCATATTCTGCCCCTCATTGTCTCCATATTCTGCCCCTCATTATCTCCATATTCTGCCCCTCATTGTCTCCATATTCTACCCCTCATTGTCTCCATATTCTGCCCCTCATGTCTCCGGATTCTGCCCTTCATGTCTCCATATTCTGCCCCTCATATCTCCATATTCTGCCCTTCATATTCTGCTTCCATGTTTTGTGTGGCTGCCCCCCATGTCTCCATATTCTGCCCCCATGTTTTTTGCGGCTGCCTCCCATGTTCCCCATCCTGTCCTGGTGCTGCTTTTAAAAAGAAAAATAAGTATTTTCTTACCTTCGGCGCTCCCACGGTGTCCTGTTCTGCCATCGCCGGAAGCACGATCGCTGGTGCATGGCGGTGACGTCATACGCCAGCAACGTGCATGCTGACGTCAGTCGCCGGCCAATCACTGTGATTGGCCGGTGGCTGTTAACTATTGCTTCCCGCGCGGCAATAGATTTAAAGTGAATGGGCAGAGTGCTGCCGCTTGGGCCTGGTGAGCAGAAGAATGGAGCCCCGACAGGGCCCTCTCTGCTCACCAGGCCCTATATGCCAGTAAGGGCAGAAATGCCCTGATGGCGGCCCTGGGTACACATCATGTTTAATTTATGCGTCAGTGCCTCTGTTGCACAGCTTCCGTCTAAACCCCTGAAAAACAGGATTCAGGTGTACCTGCAAACAAGGCCATTGATTTTAAAAAGACACTCAGAGTCAATTTTTGATTACTCTGACCCCATATTTGGTAGTAACTGGCTTTTCCAAATGGGCATAAAAACACAATTGACCACTATATTGTGCCCACCCGTAAAAGCCAGATACTGCTGACAATGAGGTCAGATAGAGTACAAAGTGTTTCCATCTGTGGGTAAACCATGATGTGAACCAAACCTAAGGCTTTGAAAAGGAGCCAGTCATACAGATACGTGTATTATACCAAGCTGTCTTATAGCCTATCAAAAACTGAAGGGATTAATCCCTTCCATCTGCAGACAATTTTTGTTTTTACGTTTGTATTTTTGTCTCCCCTTTTTCCAATGTCCATAAATCATAACTTTTTTATTTTTATCATGTGAGTTAATTTATTTTATATTTTGATAAAGCAGGCTTTTAATGACACGTCAATAATACCAAATATGCTCTGATAGTTTCTCTTGGCAGTCCATGTTTTGATGGTTAGCATGGGATGTGGCATCATTGCATTCTTTAATTTCATAAAATGTGTCTGTGACACCCCAGGGGTCTGGTTGTCACAGTGATAGAGATATTACGTCTGAGAGCAGGTGGGAGGTCCTTTGGTCAGGGATCCTGTGCATGCCACACCTCCTGCCCAGCCTTGGGAGGGGAAGAACTTCCCCTGTATAAACCCGGGGCTGAGGCAGGGTTAGTGAGTCCAGGAAGAGTAGAGACAAGAGCAGCATAGGAAGCAGCAGAGTCACAAGGAGTCAGGGGCTGGCAGCTAAAGAGCTCGCCCTGACTAAGAAGATTCTTTACCGGACCCGGAGTCCGAGGCTGTGGGGACTAACTTCTACCCAGCAGCAGAATCCGTCAGGCAGGGGATTTCAGGTCCCCTGGCCCAGAAGCCCGAAGGCCCGGTCGCACGCGTGGGACCAGCACCGCCATCGTGGAGCGGAAGCCATTAGAAGGCCCCGAGTCACCGGCCATACGGGTGAGCACCACACGGTACACTCAGGGACGTGGGCTACTTACATCAGCTTCTAACAAGGTAGCCAGAAGAGTACAGTCAGCTTGGGAGGCCTACAACTACGCCTGGCCAGGGGAGATCCCATCTGCTCAAGGACTGACCAGGCCCCGTTCGCTAGCAAGTACTCCGGGAGGGTCTATCGTTGTTACCAGTAAAGACCCTGAACGCTACCATACCGTCTCTGAGTGGTTCCTGCTACCCCCATCATCCACGTCGGCTGCCCTGAGGCCATACCCCTCCCGTTGGGGGTTATACTATCACGCTGCACCATCCTTCCACCGGCCTCAGCGGTCTGCCCTGCAGCAGCAGCCCCCTGGCTGCATTCAACGGGTGGCGTAGTCATCAACCATTTTCTACCGCTAACAGACTGCCGTCCAGTTTGACTCCCTGGGCACGGACCGGGTCACCGCCACGAGACTACAACCCTAAACAGATCCGGCTCCGGGTAAGCTCCCGCGTGCGCAACGCAGCGCGACACAGGCCCAGGGGCGCGTCAACTTTGGCGTAGTCGGCAGGATCACGTGCCCGCAACCACCGGGTACTGCGTGCCTGAAAAGCAAAGACTGTTCAAACTTACCAGTGGTGAAGATTCCCGCCATCGGTGAAGATTCCCGCCATCCGGCGCCATCTTCAGCCTTCTTCCCGCCATCGGTGAAGTTTCCCGCCATCCGGCGCCATCTTCAGCCTTCTTCCCGCCATCCGTGGAGTTTTCCCGCCATTGGACGCCATCTTGAGGACGCCGCGCGGGAAGAAGAGGGGCGTGGACTCCGAAAGCGCGCGAGAACTGAAGCCCCGCCTCACGTCCGGACGTTGCGTAAGGTCCTGGAAGGAGCCCAGCAGACGCCGACGTCACAGGAGCGCGACGGAAGGTCCTCAACCCTGACGATCCACTGCGGAGCCGCGGCCTACGGAACAGGATCATCGCAAGGTAGGCCACGGTCCACTAGGGGGGAGGAAGATGTCGGATACGGAGGAGAGCTCCACTGCCTCAACCCCCGCCAGCGCTACCGCTGTTGCAGTTATGCCCTTCACCATGCCCTATATCCCGGGAGCAGCTTGGCTACCCCAGTACTCAGGGGAGTCACATACCCTGCATGACTTTAGAGAAAAGCTGGATAGCCTCTTCCAGGTGTACCCCCTCACAGAAGAGCAAAAAGTGAGCATCCTGGTGGCCCAACTAACTGGGGCAGCCAAAAGGGAAGTAAAATCCTGGCCACCTGGGAGGAAGACTGTCGCAGGGATACTAACCCGGCTGAAGGACACCTTTGATACCCGCACCTCAGCCGAGATTAAACTTAGATTCTACGGGTGCAAGCAGCGAGCGCATGAGAGTATAAGGGACTATGCACTCAACCTACAAGAGGCCCTGAGGGCCATTAAGCAGACCGACCCTAATGGAGTGGGAAACGAGGACAGGCTGTTGACCGAACAATTTATAGAGGGTTTATATTGCAATGCCCACCGCACCCAGTTGCGGGCAATGGCCTTACAGGACCCTCATCTAGAATTTGCACAGTTCAAGGACAGAGCCATCCGGGTGCTCCGAGAACCGGCACCAGGTGGCGTTGTGACCCACAGACGCCCCACTACCACTTACTACCAGGAGGCGGCGCCCTTGTCAGCAGGGCCTGTGGGAGCTGATGCGCAGGCTTTGGACAATGACCCGGCTCCAGACCTACACCATCAGGTCCAAGAGCTAGCTAAAAGCGTTGCTGCGCTAACCCGAACTGTGCAGTCTTTACAGGTTTCCACTCCAGGGAAGATCCAGCTGGCATCCGGACCGGAGGACATCCCGTGGCGTCGACCAAGGAGGACCCCACCGGCCAGAGGAAGACCCAGTGACCGATACAGCGAGGATGGACGACCCATCTGCCGCCGCTGCAATCAACCCGGACATATGGAAAGGTACTGTTCTTTAAACGGGCACAACCTGGGGTAGAGGGCCAACCCCCAGGAAAAAGATCACCAGGCCCATCGAACTGGCGCGACAGATATGTGGGAGGACGTCCAGTCTTGCCTGTGGTACTGGATGGCATTCCCATGAGTGCCCTACTGGACACCGGGTCACAGGTCACCACCATCCCGTACGTGCTCTTCAAGCAGTACTGGAATGACTCGGATATTACCCGCTACCCTGACGACGACTTGAGTATCATCGCCAGCAATGGTCAGCCCGTGCCACAGATCGGATTTAAAGAGGTGACCATCAAAATTGGTAGAGTCGAACTGGCCGCACAGGGACTGATCATTGTAGATATTGACAAACATGAGAGTCACCCAAAAATAACTCTAGGAACTAATGTAATTGAAAATTGTCTTGCAGAGGTGATTTTCCTTTTACAGCAGGTTGCCAAGAATGCCAGCTCCGGCGAGCAGCGGGTGCTCCAGAAAGAGATCCGGGCACTGATGCAACGGCAACAAGTGGAACTCTCCGGCGGTGAGATTGGTAGCGTAAGAATGTGTGACCCTTTTCCTATTGCCATGCCCCCAAAAAGTGAAATGATGATTTGGTGCCGGGCAGCTATTGGTCTGAGAGGTAGAGATTACCAGGCAATGGTAGAACCAGTTTACTCAGACAGTAGGCCCACCATTTTGACAGCACGGGGGGTGGTCAATGTACGCCATGGGAGGGTGCCCGTTCGCATAATAAATATCGGGGAGAGGGAAGTGTACCTGCCCCGGTATGCCACGCTAGCCAAATTATATACCACTAATCAAAATTCTATACAATCTGTGGAACCCTTGCCTCCATCTCACCCGGAGGAAGGTAACGCCTCTAAGAAAGACATGGAGGACTGGTGTCAGCAACTACATCTGGGTACTGACTCCACTCCCTCACACCAGAAACAAGGAGTCTATCGGGTGGTTCAAGAGTATGAGAGAGTGTTTAGTAAACACCCGTTAGACTTCGGGCGAGTCAAGGGGGTAGAACACCGCATCCCCACGGGAGATCATCCTCCCATAAAAGAGAGGTATCGACCCGTACCCCCTGCACATTACCAACACGCCAAGGGGATGCTTAGAGACATGAAGGAGGCTGGGGTAATCCGGGATAGCTGTAGCCCCTGGGCAGCCCCACTAGTTTTAGTCAAAAAGAAAGACAACACCATGAGGATGTGTGTAGATTACCGGAAAATCAACCGTATCACACACAAGGATGCGTACCCCTTACCAAGGATAGAGGAGTCATTGGCTGCTTTAAGATCTGCTAACTTCTTCTCTACCTTGGATCTCACTAGCGGGTACTGGCAGGTTCCTGTAGCAGAGGCGGACCGGGAGAAGACCGCATTCACCACCCCGATGGGACTTAGCGAGTTCACCTGCATGCCGTTCGGACTCTGCAACGCCCCAGGAACCTTCCAACGATTAATGGAGTGCTGTCTGGGCCACAGAAACTTCGAGACGGTCCTGTTGTACCTGGACGATGTCATCGTATACTCCAAAACGTATGAGGACCACCTGAAACACCTGGCGGAGGTGTTCGAAGCTCTGGCGAGTTACGGCCTAAAGGTGAAACCCTCCAAGTGTCACCTCCTGAAACCAAAGGTGCAATACCTGGGACACATGGTGAGCGCTGACGGAGTGGCTCCCGACCCCGATAAGATCACCGCAATCAAAGGATGGCCAAGCCCTTCCAGCGTAAAAGAAGTGCGGCAGTTCCTAGGGTTGGTAGGCTACTACCGAAGGTTTATTCCCGGTTTCACCAAAAAGGCAGCGCCTATGCAGGACCTCCTGATAGGCCAGTCCCGGAAGGCCAAGAACCAGAAGCCGCCCTTCAAATGGGAAGAGCTAGAGGAAGAGTCCTTCCGCCAGCTGAAGATGGCCCTCACGGGGGATGAAATCTTGGCGTATCCGGACTATAGCCAGCCCTTCATCCTCTACACCGACGCCAGTAACGTCGGGCTAGGAGCCGTACTGTCCCAGATTCAGCAGGGGAAAGAGCGAGTAATCGCCTATGCCAGCCGAAAACTGCGACCCACCGAAAGGAATCCCGAGAATTATAGCTCATTTAAGCTAGAGTTCCTGGCCGTGGTATGGGCAGTCACCGAGCGCTTTAAGCATTACCTCGCTTCTTCCCGGTTCACCGTATACACGGATAACAACCCGCTGACACACCTGGACACGGCAAGACTCGATGCCCTGGAGCAGAGGTGGATGGCCCGTCTGTCCAACTACGAGTTCACAATTAAATACCGGGCAGGGCGCTCCAATACCAACGCGGACGCCCTGTCCAGGATGCCCAACCTGCCGGACGGAGGAGAAGATCCGGAGGGACTGGAAGAAGTTGAACTCCCTGCGTTCCACCGTCATGGGACTATCCAGTATTCCCACCGGGTAAGGAGTAAGCAGGCTGCTACGTTGAACCCCTTACCTCACTACAACTGGGCGGAAACGCAAGACAGCGACCCTGCCGTCCGACTGGTGAAGGAGATGTTGACTCGCCCGGAGGCTAGCCTGGAATCAGACGCTCCAGAGGAAGCCAAACAACTATGGGCAGAGAAGAGTCGACTGTTCCTTTACAAGGGGAAGTTGTGCCGCAGAATGGTTAACTCCAGGACGCATGAACTACTCTGGCAAGTAGTGGTGCCACGAAGAGACGCAGCCATGGTGATGGAGGCATACCACGACGGAGCTGGACACTTCGGGTGGAAAAAGCTGGAGTTCCTGCTGCGCGAGCGGTTCCACTGGGTAGGCATGAGGGGAACCATCGAGAAGTGGTGCAGAGACTGTGGCCCGTGCAATCTGAGAAGGAAGGACCGGGCCAGCCAGAAGACTCCCCTGCAGTCCATCGTCACCCGGCAACCGTTGGAACTGGTAGCCTTGGATCATGTAAAACTGACCCCCAGCAGAAGTGGCTACGTCTACGCGTTAACCATCGTGGATCATTACTCCCGGTTTCTGGTTGTCGTCCCCGTCAAGGACTTAACGGCTCGAACAGCAGCTAGAGCCTTCCAGCAGCACTTTTACCGTCCACACGGGTACCCGGACCAAGTGCTGACGGACCAGGGACCTGCCTTTGAAGCGGAGGTCTTCCAGGAATTCTGCAATCTGTATGGCTGCCGGAAGATAAGGACGACACCCTACCATCCGCAAACTAATGGACTTTGTGAGAAAATGAACCAGGTGGTAATGGATCTTCTAAAAACGTTGCCCCTGGAAGAACGCAGTCTGTGGCCTGAGAAGTTGCCCGATCTGGTGGACCTATACAACCACATCCCGGTAGGTTCCACCAACTGTACCCCGGCTTACCTAATGAGGGCAAGACCTGGTAAGTTACCTGTTGACCTGGAAATGGGAGTCCTGACGCCCGAGGACACTTCACCAGAAACAGACTGGGACACAGAGAGGCAGCAGCAGTACCGGAAAGTACAGGAGAGCGTGGAGCGAAGTCTCTGTCAGGCTAGGGAAAGACAAGAGAAGACTTACAACCAGTATGCTCCCGCTGTTCCCCTGGTACCCGGAGAGCAGGTCTTGAAGAGGAAGAGACGGCTCCACAAGTTGGACGACCAGTGGGAGAAGGACCCGTACACCGTACTGCCCTCAAGCCACGAGAACCCGAAGGTCTGTACCATCAGTAAAGACGGAGGGGAAACCACAGCCATTGTATCCCGGGACCACCTGAAGAAGTGCCCCGAACAACTGAGGAACCCTGAGGAGGAACAGGAAGACCATCGACCCGTGGAAGAAAGGGAAGATATGGTTAGTACCGTGCTCGGGGACTTCCCTCGGTCTTGGACTCAAGTCAATGGTGCAGTTGTGGTACCCGTACTCACCTTCCTCCAACCATCATCCCAAGAACCTACGGAGCAACGGGTAGAGCTGGAAGAGCAGCCGGTCCAGGAGGCAGAAGACTCCACCCAAGCGGAACAGGAGAATCCACCCTCTGCTTATAGTGAGCCTGCCGTACCCCTAGTGAGACAAAGAGCCGGTAGACAGCTGCCCAGTTTACCCTTGACAGCTCCTACACCCTGTAGTTCAGGGCCAGACAGTCAGCTCCGTAGGTCCACTAGGGCCACTAGAGGCCAGTTACCCGCACGTTGGAGGATCTAAATGTTTAAGTTGTTTTACAATGTTTACCTGTTTATTGTTGCTTGTGTGTAATTTTGTGTTTCTAGTTGTTTTTAGGAGTCTTCGGTGGATTTACCGGGAATCCTTTGTATATAGTTGGAGCGTAACCCAGGATGGACTAGAGACTGTTAAGGACTCGGGGTAGGACAGACCCCTACCTGGTTACGTCTCCCTGTGTTGGTGAAATGGACACCTTTGCTTTTCTTCAAAGACTGCACCCGGTTGCGGACATCCGTGACCATCTTATTGTGTTTCCTTATTGTATTTTATTGTTCTTTGATATACCTTGTTATATTTTTCTAAAAAGTGTTTAGTCCCGGAGTACTAAATTTCACTAGGGGGGAGTGTGACACCCCAGGGGTCTGGTTGTCACAGTGATAGAGATATTACGTCTGAGAGCAGGTGGGAGGTCCTTTGGTCAGGGATCCTGTGCATGCCACACCTCCTGCCCAGCCTTGGGAGGGGAAGAACTTCCCCTGTATAAACCCGGGGCTGAGGCAGGGTTAGTGAGTCCAGGAAGAGTAGAGACAAGAGCAGCATAGGAAGCAGCAGAGTCACAAGGAGTCAGGGGCTGGCAGCTAAAGAGCTCGCCCTGACTAAGAAGATTCTTTACCGGACCCGGAGTCCGAGGCTGTGGGGACTAACTTCTACCCAGCAGCAGAATCCGTCAGGCAGGGGATTTCAGGTCCCCTGGCCCAGAAGCCCGAAGGCCCGGTCGCACGCGTGGGACCAGCACCGCCATCGTGGAGCGGAAGCCATTAGAAGGCCCCGAGTCACCGGCCATACGGGTGAGCACCACACGGTACACTCAGGGACGTGGGCTACTTACATCAGCTTCTAACAAGGTAGCCAGAAGAGTACAGTCAGCTTGGGAGGCCTACAACTACGCCTGGCCAGGGGAGATCCCATCTGCTCAAGGACTGACCAGGCCCCGTTCGCTAGCAAGTACTCCGGGAGGGTCTATCGTTGTTACCAGTAAAGACCCTGAACGCTACCATACCGTCTCTGAGTGGTTCCTGCTACCCCCATCATCCACATCGGCTGCCCTGAGGCCATACCCCTCCCGTTGGGGGTTATACTATCACGCTGCACCATCCTTCCACCGGCCTCAGCGGTCTGCCCTGCAGCAGCAGCCCCCTGGCTGCATTCAACGGGTGGCGTAGTCATCAACCATTTTCTACCGCTAACAGACTGCCGTCCAGTTTGACTCCCTGGGCACGGACCGGGTCACCGCCACGAGACTACAACCCTAAACAGATCCGGCTCCGGGTAAGCTCCCGCGTGCGCAACGCAGCGCGACACAGGCCCAGGGGCGCGTCATGTCAATTATTAATGAATTTCCATTGTGAGAGTATAATATTGCAAGAAATGAAACACTGTTACTTGCAGTGGAGATAACATATGCTCAATTGTGGATCAATTTATTTATTGGATGATTGAAGGAAATTCAAAGTGTGAGGAGCTGCCCACTTACTAAACACTATGATACTTTTCCAGCAATGAAGCACCATTTTTGTCAATATTATTTTTGTGTTTTATTAGTGATTCACTTGTTATGTTTTATATAGTTCTGCTAACTAGTCAGTAAATGCACTAGATTCACTTGTAAAATGTCCAGCATTCCACTAATCTGTATCTCAGGATATCTGTATCTCAGGAGTATCTAACCATTGTGGGCAGATGTGTGTGTGTATATGTGTGTGTATATGTGTGTGTGTGTGGGCAGGTGTGTGTGTGGGCAGGTGTGTGTGTGTTTGTGGGCAGGTGTCTGTGTGGACAGGTGTGTGTGTGTGTATATGTGTGTGTGTGTGTATGTGTGTGTGTGTGGGCAGGTGTGTGTGTGTGGGCAGGTGTGTGTGTGTGTGGGCAGGTGTTTGTGTGTGTTTGTGGGCAGGTGTGTGTGTGGGCAGGTGTGTGTGTGTATATGTGTGTGTATATGTGTGTGTGTGTGGGCAGGTGTGTGTGTGTTTGTGGGCAGGTGTGTGTGTGTGTGTGTGTGGGCAGGTGTGTGTGTGTTTGTGGGCAGGTGTCTATGTGGGCAGGTGTGTGTGTGTGGGCAGGTGAGTGTGTGTGGGCAGGTGTGTGTGTGTGTGGGCAGGAGTGTGTGTGTGTGGGCAAGTGTGTGTGTGTGTGGGCAGGTGTGTGTGTTTATGTGTGTGTGTGTTGACAGGTGTCTGTGTGTGTATATGTGTGTGTGTGTGGGCAGGTGTGTGTGTGTGTGTGTATGGGCAGGTGTGTGTGTGTGTGTGGGCAGGTGTGTGTGTGTGTGGGCAGGTGTGTGTGTGTGTGTGGGCAGGTGTGTGTGTGTGTCTGTGTGGGCAGGTGTGTGTATATGTGTGTGTGTGTGTGTCTGTGTGGGCAGGTTAGAAAGTCTTGCCCTGTTGAACACTACACCTGACTTGAGGCCACCACCTCTTGGTTGTCCAATGTTCTTGCTTCTCTAGGGCTCTTCTCAGATATTCATTATACCAGCTCCCCAGAATACCAAAGCTAGGGTGGGTGAGCAAAAGGTGGCTACTTTGAAGAACCTAGAATATAAGACATATTTTCAGTTGTTTCACACTTTTTTGTTAAGTATATAATTCCACATGTGTTAATTCATAGTTTTGATTCCTTCAGTGTGAATGTACAATTTTCATAGTCATGAAAATACAGAAAAATCTGTAAATGAGAAGGTGTGTCCAAACTTTTGGTCTGTACTATATACGCTGCGGAAAAATCCGCAGCATGGGCATTGACATTGCGGAATGCCATTGGGAACCATGGGGTGCGGATATACATGCGTTTTTCAAGCGTTTACGCTGCGGAAATTCCGCAGCATATACACTTGAAAAACGCTACGTGGGCACACAGCCTTAGAGTCAAGGAATATTTACATGCAGATGATGATATTACTCTCCAAGTGTATTTTTTTAGGCGAGTTCATAGTAAATGCTTTGCCTTTTTAACATGTGATCAACTAAAGAACAAGAAAGATTTAGGACCTCCCCTATACAGAAACGGAAAATAGTTTGGAGGACTTGCATGTCCTTTTTTATTTATTATGAGAAAATCATAAAAGATCCCGTTTTTTAACCATGCTGTGACTTTCTGCTGAGGGAGAGGGAGAGAGCTGCCCTATTCAGAGTCTGTAATAAGACCTGCTGACAAAAGTGTTGAAGATACAGTCTAATGTGAATTAACAATGAAAAAAAGTTAATTTCACAAATGGCTTGTATTTTTTTTAATACAAACTTTTTTGTCTTTACAGCTCCTTTAAAGGGAATCTGTCATCAGGTTTTTGCCACCTAATCTGAGAGCAGCATAATGTAGGGTTAGAGGCACTGATTCCAGTAATGTGTCACTTACTGGGCTGCTTAGTGTTGTTTTGATAAAATCATTGATTTGTCAGAAGGTAATTGACTAGTAAGTTCTGTAGGACCCCACCCAAATCACTGATCAGTAGATTTCTGTGTACACTGAGCATGGGCAGAAATCTGCCAATCAGTGGTGTGGGCGGGGCTATACAGAGTGCAGCATTCAGAGAGCTGCTAGATCTGCAGCAGATAAAACGGTGATTTTCTCAAAATGACAACAAGCAGCTGAAAAAGTGACACATCGCTGGAATCAGGGTATCTGCCCCTATATTGTGCTGCTCTCAGATGGGGCAGCACAATTAATATTGTGCCAAATTAATTTCCCGTGAACTATCACATGATCTATCAAAGGGGATCATGTGACATGTCACGTGATAAATCAGGTGTGGGGGGCGGGCTCGCGCCTTCTAAACTGCCCGGGGCCCTTGCTACTCTTAATCCACCCCTGCTCGTGCCCCATTTTCTGTCAATTGGCTGCAGTGGTGATGTCATGTCAACAGTGCTGTAGGAAATCCTTGAGCCTTAAAATTCCGCAGCATATACGCTTGAAAAACGCTACGTGGGCACACAGCCTTAGAGTCAAGGAATATTTACATGCAGATGATGATATTACTCTCCAAGTGTATTTTTTTAGGCGAGTTCATAGTAAATGCTTTGCCTTTTTAACATGTGATCAACTAAAGAACAAGAAAGATTTAGGACCTCCCCTATACAGAAACGGAAAATAGTTTGGAGGACTTGCATGTCCTTTTTTATTTATTATGAGAAAATCATAAAAGATCCCGTTTTTTAACCATGCTGTGACTTTCTGCTGAGGGAGAGGGAGAGAGCTGCCCTATTCAGAGTCTGTAATAAGACCTGCTGACAAAAGTGTTGAAGATACAGTCTAATGTGAATTAACAATGAAAAAAAGTTAATTTCACAAATGGCTTGTATTTTTTTTAATACAAACTTTTTTGTCTTTACAGCTCCTTTAAAGGGAATCTGTCATCAGGTTTTTGCCACCTAATCTGAGAGCAGCATAATGTAGGGTTAGAGGCACTGATTCCAGTAATGTGTCACTTACTGGGCTGCTTAGTGTTGTTTTGATAAAATCATTGATTTGTCAGAAGGTAATTGACTAGTAAGTTCTGTAGGACCCCACCCAAATCACTGATCAGTAGATTTCTGTGTACACTGAGCATGGGCAGAAAGCTGCCAATCAGTGGTGTGGGCGGGGCTATACAGAGTGCAGCATTCAGAGAGCTGCTAGATCTGCAGCAGATAAAACGGTGATTTTCTCAAAATGACAACAAGCAGCTGAAAAAGTGACACATCGCTGGAATCAGGGTATCTGCCCCTATATTGTGCTGCTCTCAGATGGGGCAGCACAATTAATATTGTGCCAAATTAATTTCCCGTGAACTATCACATGATCTATCAAAGGGGATCATGTGACATGTCACGTGATAAATCAGGTGTGGGGGGCGGGCTCGCGCCTTCTAAACTGCCCGGGGCCCTTGCTACTCTTAATCCACCCCTGCTCGTGCCCCATTTTCTGTCAATTGGCTGCAGTGGTGATGTCATGTCAACAGTGCTGTAGGAAATCCTTGAGCCTTGCGGCTAATGTCATCTGCATAATCAGAGCCAATGAGCTCAGATATTGACTGCAGCATTGTCGATGTGATGTCACTTTTACAGCCAAACAGCAGAAACTGGGGCAGTGGCAGAAACACAACGCTGGACCTAGACAGTATAAGTAAAGCTGATTTAGTTTATTTTGCATTTAATGTAGCACATAGGCACAATTTTGTTAAAAGGGGACAGCAACTTTCAGGGAAATTGGATGGAAAAATATCCTCTAGACATTGCATAAGAAAACATTATATCAGAAGATAATGTCACATAACTTGGGAATATAAAGATGTGCAACCAAGAAGCATGAAGGTCATGTGCAGCAGGGAATTGACCTAGTTTAATGTTGCTGCTATAGAAAAATAAGGTTTACATTTGAGGAAGCAAAAATAAAATAAAAAGGAATTTAAGTATCAACTAATGTAACTAGGAAATAATAACCCTTGATTTGTAGTTTTAATTCTCTTGCTTAACTTCAATGACAGATGTCAAAAATTTTCTATAAATATCTATAGTTCTCTTTGCAGTATGTTGCCATTTACTGTTATAGGTGCCAAGTTTTTATATGAAAGACATTTTTACTCGGTCTATATTTTAGTTTGAGCTGTACAATAACTGATATTGCAAAGTCATATGTTTAAATCGAACCTGCTATTAGATATGAAGCCCCCAAACTGTCATCATAAAATGACATAATAATAATAGGTTTGGAAAGATGTCAATCTTTAATTTGTCACTTTCAGCATAAAGTTGTAGGATGACGTGCTTCTTGTAGACAGTCCTGGTCTCAGCAGTAGTTATGAAGTCCTGCGCAAACAAAACAAAAGCTTGCTTCACTGTATTTGCTGGATACCACTAGCAATAGTTTATGTGGTTATATAATATTTGTAGATTTTTTTTGTACTATATTTAACTCCTTTTTATATATATATTTTTTATAGTGGATACTTTCCTACCATTTTGTTGCTGTAGAGCTCGTGTAAATCCTCTAGCTGTTCTGCTGAATCTGCAATGCAATTGAACGCTGCGCCTGGATGTGTTGGCTCTCCAGAGAGAGCAGTAGGGCGAAAATTATGTTATATACAGTACATCAGAGAGAGAAAATGGCAGAAATCACTTGAGTTTTCAGGAAGGGCACATCAAACAGAGGGTATATCAGGAGAAAATCACATTTAGGCCATATGCCCACGTAGCATTTTTGCGGCGTTTTTAAGGCCGCGAAAACGCTTGTAAAACCATCTGCCATTCAAAGCAATGTGAATTCGGATGTGCTGTGCACATGATGCGCTAATTAGCGCGCCAAATTCTCATTGCGTTGCAAAACGCAGCTTGACCATTTCTACCGCGATTATGCTGCAAATTCGCGGCCATTGAGGAACATTGAAATGCAGCAAACCAGCTAGTATATGTGGATTTGCTGCGTTTCAATTAAATTCAATGGCAGCGAATTTGCAGCGTAATCGCGGTGCGTGTGGTACCCAGGATGAAGAGGAGACTACAACTCCTCTTCATCCCGGCTACCACGCGGTGAAAAAAATAAATAAAAAAGTTAAAAATAAAAAACCTGTATACTCACCTCTCCGGTCTCCTCCCAGCCACATCCTCTCTCCTTGGCGTCCCGCAGTGTACTTGCAGGACCTGCGGTGACATCATTTAGTCAGCTGATGGTCACGCGACCGCTGACGTCAGCGGTCAGGTGATGGTCGCGCGACCGACCATCATCTGACTAAATGAGGAGACTGGAGAGGTGAGTATACAGGTTTTTTTTATTTTTAACTTTTTAATTCTTTTTGTTTTTTTTATACTATAGATGCAGCATTTAAAGCTGGTTGCACGGATTTATATTGTGTGACCCGTGGCACCCTGCTATTACAGGTACCACAGGACCCAAAAGGGTGCATAGACGGACTTCTCCACAAGAGGCCCTCATTACTTAATAGACACCTCCACCCTTCCACCTCATACCACCATAGGCAGCCTGTTAGGGATATGTGTGCGTCTCTGTTATTCTCCCCTGGCCCGGCTGGGCCATCTCTCACCTGCATCCCTTCTATCAACACTGCCCCGGGTGCCCGCTCCGCCTGTGGGGAGCAGAAACATCCCAGCTGCCATCCCATCACCCCGGAGGTCTGCAGCAGCGCTGGTACCTATTACCAGAAACCACAGGTGGCATCACGAGACAAACTGTTAACAAACCCCCTTTTAAAGAGTGACCCCAGGGTACGGGCCCGGTAGCCGACTGCCGTGACATCCCCAGAAGGTAAAGGCCCGGGTACCGAGTCTCCCCCATATCTCCCTGGGCGAGTCAGACCAACTTGTCAAGCACTTTTCCAAGTGATGCTCAAAATAACTTGGAAAAGTGCTTGAAAAAACGCATGCTAAAACGCATGTAAAAATGCTGAAAAAACGCTTCTCTCTGGCAGAAAAAACACATGTAAATTTGCATGCATTTTTTTTTTGCCAGAGAGGCAAAAACACTCTGCATCAAATCTGCTACGTGGGCACATAGCCTTTCTCCTCAGCATTAGTGTCTGGCAACACAAAAGAGAAGAGATCCCCCATGAGCTGTAACAGAGGAAAGTACAAAAAAAAATTTGTGCTGATACATGAACGCTGATGAACATAGCCGCAATCTGGACACACAGGCCTCACATCCTGTCCTACTAGGAGGGATACACCTATAAAAGGAATATTTGGAACCCCTGGCAAGTTGCAAATTGCATACTAGGAGGTCTGAAATTAATGAAAATGAATACTCAACCTTGAAATGAACATTTGTATTAAACAAGAACTACTGTATACTTGCCCTTAGTGTTAGTGTGCAATATTTTGTAATTGATCCTTAAATAGCCAGTCTCGAAGAAACCCTGCAGAAAACTGACCTCATATTGATCAGTTCCATTTTTGGCTTGTAGCTGGGAGAAGCTCGGCCCCTCTTGACCATGGATGAGGCATAGCAAACTTTTGGCCTACAGAAAACATGGCACAAAAGGAAGGTTTTTGCTGCAGCCAATTTTTCTACAGTGGGATAAAGGAACAAAGGACAAGTGGATGAGAGCCGTAGGTGGGAATGGGGTAATGGGATGGTTGAGCTTCTTTCTTTCTTTCTTTCTTTCTTTCTTTCTTTTTTTATTCTTCTCAGTTTTATTTGCAATAAAAAAGAAGGTTTTTGAGGAATTACTGAGATATGTTTTAGTGCTTATTTATCGATTAACTCTTCTTGATAACCACTAAGATAAAAATAAAAATTTACCATGTCATAGGAGTTGATAGCCTTTCATTTGCTAATCTACATCTGTAAATAGATAAGAGACTTAGATGCAGACACATGCTACACCACAGAAATGTTACAGTAACTGTCATTCAGGCTCATGCCCCTAGGACTGTCCTCTAGATTAGGATTGCCTAAGGGATGACGCAAGTAATCCTATTTATATTATTTGTTACAAATACAGCCTTGAATGACGTCAAAAACGGCTTCAATATAGTATAAACATTGTATTACATTAAATATTCTTGCCAATAAATCAGATTTTTATTTCTATAAGTGCAAATCCTCAAACTGTTTTGTGCCACTATACAAGAAGTCTGAAAATTTAACAAATAGGACAATATCCCCATTGAAGACTAGCACATCAGCTCAATGTGTAATGATGACATTAATGAAAAGAATTGCTCCCATGGGAATTTATCATGTATTGTAGAAAATATGTAGTGCACTGAAATATAGAAACCTGAAAAATAAAAAAAAATCAAGCGTCCTTTGCTGTGCTTAGAGAAAAATGGTTACACACACACAGTTATCGTATAATAACATAATTATGTAAATATTTTGTTTACTGATTAAAACAGCTTAATTTTGGAGTATGAGATGAGTGGATTTTGATAAGGAAGCTTTTTTATTATTTGTCTACAGCATTTTATTATGCATAACTTTGCATAAAATAATTCCATCAAGAGAGAATAAATATAAAAAAAAGTCTTAGAAGCTGTAGTAAAATAATGTACTGTTCTGTATGTCAATCTCCAGTGACATGCCTGTAAAGTTTTTCTGAAAGACTAAGTATGTAACTAGTCATTTATCATCAATCACAATATGAAATTTCTGGTTCTGCCAATCGCCAGCAGTGCCCAAGGGGGTCATGTCTGCAGTGTTATTTCATCAGTCTGATGTTTTGTTTCTGTTGTATTTCTAGTTCGGTTTATTAAAAAAGAAGAAATAAAGAACACATTGAGCTCAAAAGGATTAAGCTCATACTGAGCCCAGTTCATTATACTAGGTTCACTAAGGTTTGTAGCAGACTTAATTTCCATTTTTCATAACCTTTGTACCTAAAGCTCCAAGGGTGTCATGAACAGAAATGAGTGAATGTTTCAATATTCGATTCGGATTACAATCGCCGAATTTGCAATATTCGCCGATTTATTCGTTGAATGTTCGTCGAACGCTACCAAACGCCATAGGATTCCATGGGGGGACAAAAAAAACGCATACACAACACCTTAAAACAGGCCCAAAAGCTGCCAAAACACATCAAATTAAGGGTAGACACTTGGAAAGTGCCATCAATTGACCCAGAGTACAAGTACTATAATTATTATTACTATTACAGTGACATTTATTTCGTGGCACTTTACATGTGAAAAAGAGTCACCGTCGGTGACTCATCGACTGGTACAAGAGGAGAGAGGACCCTGCCCATGAGGGCACACAAACAATCTACAAGGCATGGGTGAGGATACAATAGGTCAAGGTACAGCTAGTCGTGCAGCGGTATGCTGGAGCGAGGCATACAGCTGATTGTATGCTTGTCTCAAGAAGTGAGTCTTCAGCTTCCTTTTCAAGGTTTGCATGGTAGGTGAGAGTCTGATGTGTTGAGGTACAGCAATACACAGTAGCGGAGATGCAAGGGACAAATCTTGTATGCGATTGTGACAAGAACAGATAAGAGGGAAGTAGAGAAGGAGATCTTGGAAGGATGGGAAGTGGCGTGCAGGTAACTAGAACAGGGAGACTAGGTCACACATGTATGGAGGAGACAGGTTTTCGATGGCTTGGTATGCCAAAGTTAGGCTTTTCAACTGGAGTCTCTGGGCAACAGGGAGCCAGCACAGGGATTGACAGAGGGGAGAAGCCTGGGAATAGCGGGGTGACAGGTGGATTAATTGGCTTGCACAGTTTAGCATCGATTGGAGTGGTGCGAAAGTGGTAGAAGGGAGGCCATAGGGCAGGAACTTGTAGTAGTCAATGCTGGAGATGATGAGGGCGTGCACTGGTGTTTTTCTACAATCATGGTTGAGGAATGAGCGAATCTCTGAGATACTTTGGAGTTGGAGTTAGCAGCAAGTGGAAAGAGCTTGGATCTGACGTTTGAAAGACAGATCAGAGTCAAGCTTGCGGGACTGGGAGAGTGGGCAGCCATTCATTTTGATAGATAGGTCAGTTGGGGAGGGTGAATGAGATGGTGGAAAGAAGATGCATTCTGTTTTATCCATGTTAATTTTTACAAATCTAGCAGAGAAGAAAGATGAAATAGAGGACAGACACACATTGTGGGATTCTGGTTACTAAGGAGGTGATATCAGGTCCAGAGAAGTAGATCTGTGTGTCATCAGACAGAGGTGATACTGAAAGCCATGAGACCATGAGCTGTCCCAGGCTGAAGGTGTAGATGGAGAAGAGCCTGGTCCTACAACTGAACCTTAGGGGACACCGACACCTAGGGGGTGAGATAAGGAGGTGATGTGTGAGTGGGAGACACTGAATGTCCTGTCGGTTAGGTATGAAAAGATCCAAGACAGGGCCAAGTCTGTGATGCCGAGAGATGAGAATCTGTAGTAAGAGGGTATGGTCTATTGCAGGGTTCCCCAACTCCAGTCCTCAAGGCCCACCAACAGGTCATGTTTTCAGGATTTCCTTAGTATTGCACAGGTGATGTAACTATTGCCTGTGCTGATGATGGAATTATCACCTGTGCAATACTAAGGAAATCCTGAAAACATGACCTGTTGGTGGGCCTTGAGGACTGGAGTTGGGGAACCCTGGTCTATTGTGTTGAAGGCAGATGACAGGTCTAGGAGGAGGAAGACAGAGTAGTCTGGCTTGGATTAGGCAGTTAGTAGGTCGTTGGTGACTTTAGTCAGGGCAGTTTCGGTGGAATGGTGAGGTCGGAAACCTGATTGTAAGCAGTCAAAGAGGAAGCAGGAGGAGAGGTGGGAGGACAGTTCAAAATGGATGTGTTGATCCAGGAGTTTGGAGACATAGGGGAGAAGTGAGATGGAGCGATAGATAAACATAGGATGGGTCAAGGGAGGGCTTTTGGAGGATGGGTGTGATCAAGGTATGTTTGAATCATGATGGGAAGATGCCAGTTGTTAGTGACAGGTAGAAAAGGAGGGTTAGGCTTGGGATGAAGACTGTGGTACAGATTGGAAAAGGGTGGGATGGTATTAGATCAAGTTCACAGATGTGATTTGGAGAGTAAAGATGATCTTCCGTGATGGCGGAGAAGCTAGTTTTGGAGGAGGAGAGATCAGTTGTTATGAGAAGGGGATGTTGGGACTTTAAGCAAAAGCTTTGCCCTATGTTGTCAATCTTCTGCTTGAAGAATGAGGCTAAGTCTCCAGCTGAAATGAGATGAGAGGGAGGAGGAGCTGGTGGACAGAGGAGGGACTTGAAAATACTGAATAGCTATTTAGGGTTGTCAGACACGTATGATATGAGAGATGAGAAGTAGGTTTGCTTTGCTGCAGTGAGCAATTGTGCAGCATTTTGAAGACTTCTGTTACTGGACTCCACTCCCTTTCTTTGGCAGTCGCACAGCGGTATGCCTTGTAGATGAGGGGCAGTAAGAACATGTGCTCCAGTAGATGACAAGCGCTGCATTAAGTGGCCTCTGCTCCTCTTCCTCTACCTTAACATCACACACAGTACAGTCCTCAGAGGTGCCACCCCAATTACCCTTGTTTTCATCCACATCGCAACACTCCAACTGGCCAGTTAACTGTGGGGAAGCACAGATGGGCGAGTCTGCAGAGCTGTTCACACATTCTATTCCGGGACATCAGAGGTCTGATCCTAAGCTTCACAGACTCAAGAGGGGGAAAGCATGTGTAGCGATGTCTACATTTTTTTCAGTTGATCCAGGCCCTGACGAAGTAGGATCCGAGAAGAATTCAAACCCTCGCCACCAGACGTTAACCCCTAGGGTGGGCATGGATGGGTTGGAGAAAGAAATAAATACACACCAGAACATGGATAACTAAACTAATGCACAACAAGGTTGGAGAACTAAACTACTAAACAGCTAAGGTTGGAGAATGAAACAAATACACACATAACATAGAGAAATAAACTAATAGAAAACAGGGGTTGGAGAACTAAACTAATAAGACAACAGGAGTTGGAAAACTAACCTACTAAACAGCTAGGGTTGGAGAACTAAACCACTACACACCAGGGGATGGAGACCTAAACCACTAGACACCAAGTTGTCACTAGACAACAATTGTTGGAATCCTCAAGGCTTGCGGGACAAACCTCTGTATCTAACACTTCCTCCAGTGCTTCTGCATCCTCCACCTCCTCTAGGGCCTCCACTTGCACCCTCAACCTCTGCCTTTACTGAGACACACGTTCCAACAGTGCAGAGAGAATCACCCCCACCTCCGTACTGCGCAGCCAGGGCTCACTGAAATCAGGCAGTCTATAAATTAACATGCCTTGGAGATTGCAGTCATACAGCTGAAGAGTTGTGGACAGCTCTCCAGGCAGAGTTTGAGCAATGGCTGTCTCCACTGAACCTGGAGCAAGGGAAGGCCGTATGCAGTAATGGTGCAAACCCGGTGGCGGCCCTACGCTGGGGCAACCTCAGACTTGCTTGGCTCGCATCCTCAACCTGATGATACAGCAATTTCTCCGCCACTATCCCAGCCCGGATGCGCTGCTGCAGAAACCACGGTCTGTGTGCTCACTTAAAACTATAAAAATGAGCAGGATCTTTAGTATGAAAGCCAAACTATGAGACAACGAGCAAACTCCTTCATGATGATAGAGGCCACCATCTCCTTAGCTAGCTGGTACTTTTCTGTGGGAATGAGCTTGTCTCCAACTAGCCAGGAATATCCATTGAACGGCACGCCACGGTTTGGTATTAGAACCCAGTACCAGAAGCAAAGCATTCCACAATTTCCATACCTCAGGAATTTTATTTGGTAGACTGACTGAGCAAACATTAGTTTCTCACAAAGGAGCTGAAGACACTGAGTGGCAGTAGGTGCAAGACCTGTTTGATATTGTTAGATATCAGAGGGAGAACATAACTGGGATTTGCCAATGTGCCATATTGCATCTTAAGTATTATAGACCCTGCACTTGCGGCCTTACATTCTGAAGGATGGTGGGGAAGGAGACAGTAGATTGTGGAGTTGCATTAGCTCTGGTGGTGTTGAGGTGAGGTGGCAGCGAGGCAATAGAAGGCTGTAGGCTGTCTTGAAGAGATGGGTTTTCAGGTTCTGTCTGAAGGATCCGAATGTGGTGGCTAATCGGGCGTGTTGAGGCACAGAATTCCAGAGGATGGGGGATATTTAGTAGAAGTATTGGAGGTGATTGGGTGAGGAACAAATAAGTGTGGAAAAAAGGAGGTCTTGGGAGGACCGGAGATTACATAAGGGAATATATTGGGAGATTAGTTCAGAGATGTACAGAGAAGAAAGGTTATGGATGGCTTTGTACGTCAGTGTTAGTAGTTTAAACTGGATACGCTGGGCAATTGGGAGCCAGTGAAGTTATCTTATAGATTGCAATCTTATGGATTGCTGGAGCCGTCCACAGTAAAAAAAGCAGCCATAGAGTGTCCAGGAACCTTCCCACACACTTTTCTTAGCCAGGGCTGCTTCTCGGCAGGGTTGGAAGGGCCCACCAGAGAACCGGAGAATGCTCCGGTGGGCCGTGGCTTCTCCATCAGGAGAGTTCATAGCGCAAACCTTTCAGGTTGTGATGATGATGAGGCCATCCATCTCCTTAGTTTTCTGTTACTTGGAATGCAAGCACAAGTATGCAGCCAGCTAAAACATGCCACAATACTAAACTGCCACATTTCTGGACAGCTGATTGCACTTGAAATGTTGCCTTTTAGCCTCGTGGAGGCGGAAGCTTTTCACAGCCTCATGCCGGTGGAGGCTGGGTCTCCATACTCGGTCCCCAGCTACCAATATTGTTGTCCCCACCTTCCACAAGCACAGGTCCCACAACATTACCCATGCCCTCCCCAGTGCATTTACTGGGAAGGACCATCTAATCACAAACACGTGGACAAGTGAATGTGGCCAGGGATGTGGCCAGGGATGGTAGGGAGCCAGTCCACAGTAAAAAAAAACAACCATAGAGTGTCCGGGAACCTTCCCACATGCTTTTCTTAGCCAAGGATGCTTCTCGCAGGGTTGGACGGGTCCACCAGAGAAACGGAGAATCCTCCGGTGGGCCCTGGCTTCTCCTTCAGGAGAGTTCATAGCACAAACCTTGCAGCTGCTATGGGGCTCTTTAGTGGGGGAGAAAGGTGGTCCCTCAGAATCAAATCCTCTGGTGGGCCCAATGTTCTTTCTTCTGACACTGCTTCTCGGTGAGAGTTGTATTTCACCACAGCCATATTTTTTTAGCTCAGTGAAAGGCCTGGTGTAGAGGGAAACCGTATCTACTCCAGCTGTCATTTCTCCCAGGAAGTCCTCTAATGCAGCTTGTTGCATAAGCAATGGCAGCCTGTCCAACATCAGCTCACACTTCTCGGTGGTGCTTAGTCGCAGACAAAGATCTTTCTTTACGCCTTAAATTTAATCATTACAGAGTTGGACAATAGCCTGATCTGCAGTGCGTTTTGAGAAATAAAGTGCATAAGCAAAGCCATGGTTTAGGCCACAGAAGGTCATTAAGCGAAACTCATACAGCTTTCCCACAGACTGAAAGAGGGGTATCAAAACTTCCAAGACAGCCAAGACTTCCCTGTCCTCACCAAGAGGACGACTGTCCATGTTCTCCTCCTCATCCTCCTCCTCTTCATTATCACCCAATCTGCATTGAGATGAGGTGAGGCTGGGCTGCATAGTTTCTTTCTCCGCCTGCAATGCATCCTCTTTAACTGTGAACACCAAGCGTTTCAGTAGACAGAGTAGCGGAATGGTGACACTAATTATGGCGTCATCGCCGCTCACCATCTTGGTGGAGTCCTCAAAGTTTTTGAGGATAGGACAGATGTCAGACATCCATGCCCACTCATCAGTTCTTATGTGCGGAGGCTGACCTGAATGCCGATGGGTGTGTTGAAGCTGGTACTCAACAACTGCCTTCTGTTGCTCAAAAATCCTTCCCAACATCTGCAACATTGATTTCCAACATGTGGTGACATCGCACAACAGTCAGTGAGCTGGAAGCTGCATATGCAGCTGAAGCACTGCCAGGGTGGTGGAAGCTATAGCTGACTTTCTGAAATGGGCACACATGCGTTGTACTTTCACAAGCAGCTCTGGCAGATCTGGGTAGGTTTTGAGAAACCGCTGAACTACTAAGTTGAGCACATATAGTGCTCTCTCATTACTAGTGTGTACCCCTGTATGGAGAACAATATCAGCACTGAAAAATTAAAAGATGAAATATAGCCTGCTTTATATACTACGGTACTAAGAAAATCAATTTCGATTATATCTTGTGTACTCCTGTGATAAAAATATCTGCAACAAAAAATTAATTTCACTAGAGTAGAACTAGTATAATGGTGACCGACAACTCTTGCACTACAGCCAAACCCAATAGACGGAGACCCAATCAGGATTCTCCACATTTACAAAAATTAGTGGCAGACACCAGCAAAGTGGCATTAATTTCACCAGAGTAGAAGTAGCTTAGGGGAGACCAAAACGTCTTCCACTACAGTCAACCCAAAAGATGGAGTTCACAATTTAATAAATTAGGGCCTAAAACCAAAAAAGTGGCATCAATTTCACTAGAGTATAAGTAGTATAATGGGGACCAACACCGCTTCCACTACAGCCAACCCAATAGATGGAGACCCAATCAGGATTCCCCACATTTCCAAAAATTAGTGGCAGACACCAACAAAGTGGCATCAATTTCACTACAGTAGAAATTTAATAATTTGGAACGACACCTCATCCACTACAGCCAACCGAATAGATGGAGAGACCCAATCAGGATTCTCCACATTTCAAAAAATTAGGGCCTAAACCCACCAAAGTGGCATCAATTTCAGTACAGTACAAATTGTAGAATTAGGAACGACACATCTTCCCCTACAGCCAACCCAGTAGATAGAGATCCTACCAGGATTCCTCACATTTCCAAAAATTAGTGGCAGACACCAGCAAAGTGCCATCAATTTCACCAGAGTAGAAATAGTTTAATGGAGACTGATACCTCTTCCACTACAGCCAAACCCAATAGATGGAGACTAGTGATGAGCGAACGTGCTCGCCACTGCTCGGTATTCGCCCAAGCATCAATGTGCTCGACGAGGTCAGCGAGTATTTCCGGGTTGCTCGGGCTGGAATTCGGGTCCCCTCCCTGCATGTTTGGTGCTCTTTAGAGAGCCAATGAACATGCAGGGATTGCCTGCCATGCACTGTAATGCCGTAGCCATGTTGGTTGTGGTCATTACAGTGATTGGCTGGCCGCACAGCATCATCAGGTGTATATAAGACTGGGCGCCGCCATGCTCGTCACAGTCTACCCCAGAATCAGGCAGAGTAGGGAGAGCTGCTGCTGCGTCAGGGATAGATTTGCTTCTTCATAGTTAGTATAGGTATTCCACAACATATATATATATATATATATATATATATATATATATATATATATACAGTTAGGTCCATATATATTTGGACAAAGACAACATTTTTCTAATTTTGGTTCTAGACATTACCACAATGAATTTTAAACAAAACAATTCAGATGCAGTTGAAGTTCAGACTTTCAGCTTTCATTTGAGGGTATCCACATTAAAATTGGATGAAGGGTTTAGGAGTTTCAGCTCCTTAACATGTGCCACCCTGTTTTTAAAGGGACCAAAAGTAATTGGACAATTGACTCCAAGGCTATTTCATGGACAGGTGTGGGCAATCCCTTCGTTATGTCATTCTCAGTTAAGCAGATAAAAGGCCTGGAGTTGATTTGAGGTGTGGTGCTTGCATTTGGAAGGTTTTGCTGTGAAGTAAACATGCGTTTAAAGGAGCTCTCCATGCAGATGAAACAAGCCATCCTTAAGCTGCAAAAAACACAAAAAAAACATCAGATAAATTGCTACAATTTTAGGAGTGGCAAAATCTACAGTTTGGTACATCCTGAGAAAGAAAGAAAGCACTGGTGAACTCATCAAGAACTCAAAAGAACCAAAATTAGAAACATTTTGTCTCTGTCCAAATATATATGGACCTAACTGTATGTATATATATATATATATATATATATATATATATATATATACAGTACAGACCAAAAGTTTGGACACACTTTCTCATTTAAAGATTTTTCTGTATTTTCATGACTATGAAAATTGTACATTCACACTGAAGGCATCAAAACTATGAATTAACACATGTGGAATTATATACTTAACAAAAAAGTGTGAAACAACTGAAAATATGTCTTATATTCTAGGTTCTTCAAAGTAGCCACCTTTTGCTTTGATGACTGCTTTGCACACTCTTGGCATTCTCTTGATGAGCTTCAAGAGGTAGTCAACGGAAATGGTCTTCCAACAATCTTGAAGGAGTTCCCAGAGATGCTTAGCACTTGTTGGCCCTTTTGCCTTCATTCTGCGGTCCAGCTCACCCCAAACCATCTCGATTGGGTTCAGGTCTGGTGACTGTGGAGGCCAGGTCATCTGGCGTAGCACCCCATCACTCTCCTTCTTGATCAAATAGCCCTTACACAGCCTGGAGGTGTGTTTGGGGTCATTGTCCTGTTGAAAAATAAATGATGGTCCAAATAAACGCAAACCGGATGGAATAGCATGCCGCTGCAAGATGCTGTGGTAGCCATGTTGGTTTAGTATGCCTTCAATTTTGAATAAATCCCCAACAGTGTCACCGGCAAAGCACCCCCACACCATCACACCTCCTCCTCCATGCTTCACGGTGGGAACCAGGCATGTAGAGTCCATCCGTTCACCTTTTCTGCGTCGCACAAAGACACGGTGGTTGGAACCAAAGATCTCAAATTTGGACTCATCAGACCAAAGCACAGATTTCCACTGGTCTAATGTCCATTCCTTGTGTTCTTTAGCCCAAACAAGTCTCTTTGGCTTGTTGCCTGTCCTTAGCAGTGGTTTCCTAGCAGCTATTTTACCATGAAGGCCTGCTGCACAAAGTCTCCTCTTACCAGTTGTTGAAGAGATGTGTCTGCTGCTAGAACTCTGTGTGACATTGACCTGTTCTCTAATCTGAGCTGCTGTTAACCTGCGATTTCTGAGGCTGGCGACTCGGATAAACTTATCCTCAGAAGCAGAGGTGACTCTTGGTCTTCCTTTCCTGGGGCAGTCTTCCTGTGAGCCAGTTTCTTTGTAGCGCTTGATGGCTTTTGCAACTGCACTTGGGGACACTTTCAAAGTTTTCCCAATTTTTCACACTGACTGACCTTCATTTCTTAAAGTAATGATGGCCACTCGTTTTTCTTTACTTAGCTGCCTTTTTCTTGCCATAATAGAAATTCTAACAGTCTATTCAGTAGGACTATCAGCTGTGTGTCTGCCAGACTTCTGCACAACACAACTGATGGTCCCAACCCCATTTATAAGGCAAGAAATCCCACTTATTTAAACCTGACAGGCCACACCTGTGAGGTGAAAACCATTTCCGGTGACTACCTCTTGAAGCTCATCAAGAGAATGCCAAGAGTGTGCAAAGCAGTCATCAAAGAAAAAGGTTGCTACTTTGAAGAACCTAGAATATAAGACATACTTTCAGTTGATTCACACTTTTTTGTTAAGTATATAATTCCACATGTGTTAATTCATAGTTTTAATGCCTTCAGTGTGAATGTACAATTTTCATAGTCATGAAAATACAGAAAAATCTTTAAATGAGAAGGTGTGTCCAAACTTTTGGTCTGTACTGTATATACACTGTGTGCAGAATTATTAGGCAAGTTGTATTTTAGAGGATTATTTTTATTATTGATCAACAGCTATGTTCTCAATCAACCCAAAAGACTCATAAATATCCAAGCTTAATATTTTTGGAAGTTGAAGTGTTTTTTTTTTCGATTTGGCTATCTTAGGAGGATATCTGTTTGTGCATGTAACTACTACTGTGCAGAATTCTTAGGCGACTTAATAAAAACCAAATATAATCCCATCTCACTTGTTTATTTTCACCAGGTAAACCAATATCAGTGCACAAAATTTAGAAATAAACATTTCTGACATGCAAAAACAAAAACAAAAAAAATTAGTGATCAATATAGCCAACTTTCTTTATGATGACACTCAACAGCCTTCCATCCATTGATTCTGTCAGTTGCTTGATCTGTTTTCGATCAACGTTGCGTGCAGCAGCCACCACAGCCTCCCAGACACTGTTCCGAGAGGTGTACTGTTTTCCCTCCCTGTAGATCTCACATTTTATGATGGACCACAGGTTCTCTATGGGGTTCAGATCAGGTGAACAAGGGGGTCATGTCATTATTTTTTCTTCTTTTAGACCTTTACTGGCCAGCCACGCTGTGGAGTAGTTGGATGCATGTGATGGAGCATTGTCCTGCATGAAAATCATGTTTTTCTTGAACGATACCGACTTCTTCCTGTACCACTGCTTGAAGAAGTTGTCTTCCAGAAACTGGCAGTAGGTCTGGGAGTTGAGCTTCACTCCATCCCCAACCCGAAAAGGTCCCACAAGTTCATCTTTGATGATACCAGCCCAAAACAGTACCCCACCTCCACCTTGCTGGCGTCTGAGTCGAAGTGGAGCTCTCTGCCCTTTACAGATCCAGCCTCTGGCCCATCAATCTGGCCCATCAAGAGTCACTCTCATTTCATCAGTCCATAAAACCTTTGAAAAATCAGTCTTAAGATATTTCTTGTCCCATTCTTGACGTTTTATCTTATGTTTCTTGTTCAAAGGTGGTAGTTTTTCAGCCTTCCTTACCTTGGCCATGTCCCTGAGTATCGCACACCTTGTGCTTTTTGATACTCCAGTAACGTTGCAGCTCTGAAATATGGCAAAACTGGTGGCAAATGGCATCTTGGCAGCTTCACGCTTGATTTTCCTCAATTCATGGGCAGTTATTTTGCGCCTTTTTTGTCCAACACGCTTCTTGCGACCCTGTTGGCTATTTACCATGAAACGCTTGATTGTTCGGTGATCACGCTTCAAAAGTTTGGAAATTTTAAGACTGCTGCATCCCTCTGCAAGACATCTCACAATTTTGGACTTTTCAGAGCGCATCAAATCTCTCTTCTGACCCATTTTGCCAAAGGAAAGGAAGTTGCCTAATAATTAAGCACACCTTATATAGGGTGCTGATGTCATTAGTCAACACCCCTCCTCATTACAGAGATGCACATCACCAGATTTACTTAATTGGTAGTTGGCTCTCAAGCCTATGCAGCTTGGAGTAGGACAATATGTATAAAAAGTATCAAAGTGATCAAAATACGCATTTGCCTAATAATTCTGCACGCGGTGTATATATACACAGTATATATATATATATATATATATATATATATATATATATATATATATGTATATATGTATATATATACAGTACAGACCAAAAATTTGGACACACCTTCACATTTAAAGATTTTTCTGCATTTTCATGACTATGAAAATTGTACATTCACACTGAAGGCATCAAAACTATGAATTAACACATGTGGAATTATATACTTAACAAAAAAGTGTGAAACAACTGAAAATATGTCTTATATTCTAGGTTCTTCAAAGTAGTCACCTTTTGCTTTGATGACTGCTTTGCACACTCTTGGCATTCTCTTGATGAGCTTCAAGAAGTAGTCACCGGAAATGGTTTTCGCTTCACAGGTGTGCCCTGTCAGGTTTAGTAAGTGGGATTTCTTGCCTTATAAATGGGGTTGGGACCATCAGTTGTGTTGTGCAGAAGTCTGGTGGATACACAGCTGATAGTCCTACTGAATAGACTGTTATAATTTGTATTATGGCAAGAAAAAAGCAGCTAAGTAAAGAAAAACTAGTGGCCATCATTACTTTAAGAAATGAAGGTCAGTCAGTCCGAAAAATTGGGAAAACTTTAAAAGTGTCCCCAAGTGCAGTTGCAAAAACCATCAAGCGCTACAAAGAAACTGGCTCACATGAGCACCGCCCCAGGAAAGGTAGACCAAGAGTCACCTCTGCTTCTGAGGATAAGTTTATCCGAGTCACCAGCCTCAGAAATCGCAGGTTAACAGCAGCTCAGATTAGAGACCAGGTCAATGCCACACAGAGTTCTACCAGCAGACACATCTCTTCAACAACTGTTAAGAGGAGACTTTGTGCTGCAGGCCTTCATGGTAAAATAGCTGCTAGGAAACCACTGCTAAGGACAGACAACAAGCAGAAGAGACTTGTTTGGGCTAAAGAACACAAGGAATGGACATTAGACCAGTGGAAATCTGTGCTTTGGTCTGATGAGTCCAAATTTGAGATCTTTGGTTCCAACCACCGTGTCTTTGTGCGACGAAGAAAAGGTGAACGGATGGACTCTACATGCCTGGTTCCCACAGTGAAGCATGGAAGAGGAGGTGTGATGGTGTGGGGGTGTTTTGCTGATGACATTGTTGGGGATTTATTCAAAATTGAAGGCAGACTGAACCAGCATGGCTACCACAGCATCTTGCAGAGGCGTGCTTTTCCATCCGGTTTGCGTTTAGTTGGACCATCATCTTTTTTTCATCATTTTTTTTCCAAAAGGACAATGACCCTAAACACACCTCCAGGCTGTGTAAGGGCTATTTGACCAAGAAGGAGAGTGATGGGGTGCTACGCCAGATGACCTGGCTTCCACAGTCACCAGACCTGAACCCAATCGAGATGGTTTGGGGTGAGCTGGACGGCAGAGTGAAGGCAAAAGGGCCAGCAAGTGCTAAGCATCTCTGGGAACTCCTTCAAGATTGTTGGAAGACCATTTCCGGTGACTACCTCTTGAAGCTCATCAAGAGAATGCCAAGAGTGTGCAAAGCAGTCATCAAAGCAAAAGGTGGCTACTTTGAAGAACCTAGAATATAAGACATATTTTCAGTTGTTTCACACTTTTTTGTTAAGTATATAATTCCACATGTGTTAATTCATAGTTTTGATGCCTTCAATGTGAATGTACAATTTTCATAGTCAAGAAAATACAGAAACATCTTTAAATGAGAAGGTGTGTCTAAACTTTTGGTCTGTACTGTATATATAAATCCAACTGAATGAACAGTCCTCCTGAGGACTAATCCAGCTGCATATATTCAGTGGTGATAGCAGGAGTTAGGCAGGCAGGCAGTGTATGTGGCAGACTGCAGTGCATAAAGTGCAAGAGGGTCCATTGAATGTTCCTGCTGCTGCTGTTCTTACAGATATTTGTAGACATAGCCCCAGGTTATTTGCTTAAAAAGCAATGCAGAGTATACCATTTTTCTGCTCCATTTGCTTGTTCTCACTGCAGCATAAAGCCAGATCTGTTCCATATTTCAGCGATAAAAATCCTGAAATTTAAACTAAATGTGGAAAATAATGGCCTCCTTTTCCATTCTGTTGCAGTGTGTCGGTCAAGCTATTCACATTAGCTGTCTGTGAAGTATAGTATTAGCAAATTACAGGCCTGCTATTTAAAACCATGGTTCTCTGTCAGACATAACGACTATAAGAATGTTCCAAAATCAGACATTTCTTCCATTTTCATTCCATTGCAGTGTGTCTGTCAAGCTATCCACACTAGGTGTCTGTGAAGGATAGTATTAGCAAATTACAGGCCTGCTATTTAAAACCGTGGTTTCCTATCAGACATAACACCTATAAGAGTGTTCCAAAATCTGACATTTCTTCCATTTTCTTTCCGTTGCAGTATGTCCATCAAGCTATTCACACTAGGTGTCTGTGAAGGATAGTATTAGCAAATTACAGGCCTGCTATTTAAAATTGTGGTTCTCTGTCAGACGTATCACATATAACTGTGTTCCAAAATCAGCCATTTCTCGTGAACGTGGCTAAATATTGTCCTACATTAAAAATGTGCAAGGTGTGTGGCAAGGGATGCGGAAGTGGACGAGATGGTGATGATGTATGCTGAGGTCGAGGACGTGACTGTGGGCAAGGTGAAATTGTGCAACAACAAACACTCATATATTGTCGCTTGACCTTCCTGTCCCAATTAATAGGGGACCGCAGAACACCACTATTGAACACAGAGCTGTGTGAAAAGGTTATTGGTTGGATAGCAGATAATGCTTCCAGTCACTTAGCCACCACCACCACCACCACACGGTCAAGTCTCGTATCCGTGAGTTGAGACCGCACATTCCTCACCCTGATCCTCCTTCCTCCCACCATGCCGAGTGCCCGGAGACAACTGATCCCACTCTTGGACACTCAGAAGAGCTGTTAACTTTGCCATTTGTAGATTCGGGCCTTTCGCCCGGCCAGCTTCAAGCGAGTCAAGAGGACAACGCGTGTAGTGATGCCCAAATATTGGAGCAGCCACAGTCACATGAAGATGATGGTGGGAAAGTGCAATTACTGTCGCAAGAGTTGGATGATGATGATGATGATGAGACACAATTGCTAGAAAGTCAGGAGGAGGACCAGGGTGCGGAAGTGGAAGACGAGGTGGTGGATGATATAGTAACTGACCCAACCTGGCAAGGGGACATACAGAGCAAGGACAGCAGCACACAGGGCGAGGGAGGCAGCGCACCCAAACAAGCAGGAAGAAGCAGTGTGGTGGCTGCAGACAGAAGGCAGGCAATCGTTCTCCGTAACACCAACACGAAGTAAGTTGCCAGTACAACTGTTAAGTCTTTCCGAGTCTGGTTGTTTTTTAAAGACTCTGCAGATAACCTCAAAAAAGCCATTTGCTCAACCTGCCAGCCTGACCCCCACCAGCATGATCAGGAACATGGCAGCAAAGCACCCGACTAAGTGGGCCGAACCCCAGGGTCCAGCACCAGTGTCTGCGGGTGACACCACTGCTTGTGTGTGCATGCCAATCCCCTGTCTATGGTGCATGCCAAGATGCCTACTGCCCTGCACCTGTCATTGCACACTCTCAAGTAGAACCATCAGCAAGCATGTCCACGTCCTTGTCCCAGCGCAGCGTTCAGTTGTCCCTACCCCAGTCCTTGAACCGCAAGCACAAATACGCAGCCAACGCACCACAGGCCACACTACTAAATTCACACATTTCGCGTCTGCTTGAGCTCGAAGTGTTGTCTTTTAGGCTCGTGGAGACGGAAGCTTTCTGCTGCTTGATGGCAGTGGCCGTCGCTTGGTACTTCGTCCCAGCCGCCACTATTTCTCCCGGTGTGCCGTTCCTGCATTACACAAACACGTGTCCCACAACATTAGACGTGCCCTCAACAACGCAGTTAATGGGAAAGTCCACCTAACTACGGACACGTGGACAAGTGCATGTGGGCAGGGACGGTACATCTCACTGAGGGCATATTGGATTAATATAGTGGCAGCCGGGACCCAGTCAGACCTTGGGATGGAACACGTCCCCCCGACGCCAAGGATTGCGGGCCCTGGGTCAATCAGGGTTGCACCACATGCTACAGCTCCTGCACCTCCTTCTCCTCCTACTCCTTAGCCTACATCTCCGAAATGACCATATCAGTCGCAAGCTGGAAGCACTGCAGCACTGCCTCAGCCAAGCGGCCACAGGCTGTGCTGAAGCTAATATGCTTAGGTGACAAACCGCACAACGCTGTAGAGTTGTGGATAGCTCTGAAAGAGCAGGCAGATCTGTGGCTGACACCGCTGAACCTACAGCCAGGCATGGTCGTGTGTGACAATGGCCGGAATCTGGTGGCGGTTCTGAGGCGAGGCGAACTCACACACGTACCATGCCTGGCCCATGTGCTTAAACTCGTGGTTCAGCGGTTTCTCAAAACCTACCCGAATCTGTCGGATCTGCTTGTCAAAGTACGCCGCCTGTGTGCCAATTTTAGAAAGTCAGCTACAGCTTCCGCCGCCCTTGCCATGCTTCAGCAGCGTTTGCAGCTTCCAGCTCACCGACTGATCTGCGATGTCCCACGCATTGGAACTTTACACTGCAGATCTTGGGAAGGATTTTTGAGCAGAAAAGGGCAGTTGTTGAGTACAAACATCAACAAGGCTGCGGGTATTCAGGTCAGACTCCACACATAAAACCTCAGGAGTGGACATGGATGTCAGACATATATACCATCCTCCAAAACTTTGTGGACTCCACCAAGATGGTGAGCGACAATGGCACCATAATTAGCATCACCATTCCGCTTCTCTGTCTTCTGAAACACTCTCTGCTCACAATTAAAGAGGATGTATTGCAGGTAGAGCACGATGAGATGGAGCAAGGAACCATGCATGGTGATTCCACACAGCCCAGCCTCATCTCATCCCAACAAGGATTGGGTGACAATGAGGAAGAGGAGGAGGAGAAGGAAGAACAGGAGCTAGTTTCTTGTGCTATAGATGGTACTACCTGTACAACTGTCATACCGTCTGTTCAGCGTGGATGGCCTGAGGACAAGGAGGAGGAGGAAGAGGAGGAGGATGAGGAGGAGAGCATGGTCAGTCGTCCTCTTGGTGAGGACACGGAAGTCTTGCCTCTTTGCAGTCTGGCACACATGGCTGAGTTTATGTTACGCTGCCTTTCCCGTGACCTTTGCGTTGTCCAAACGCGAAATATTGGTTGGTGACACTTCTAGACCCACGCTACAAGGAGAATTTTTTGTCTCTCATACCCTTGCAGGACAGGCCTAATAAAATGGGGCAGTACGAGAAGTCCCTTGTTGCGGAATTATTTAGATAATTCCCATCTGAAAATGCTGGCGGCAGAGGTCACAGTTCGTTGGACAACCAAGGAGTACAGGCGAGAGAGACACAAATGCAATTGAGCAGAGGTAGAGGAACACTGTCAAAGTTCTGGGACAGTTTTCTCAGACCCTCCCATCGCACAAGCCCTGATGCGCGGGGTACTCTCTCAAGGAAGGAAAAGTTTTGGAAGATGGTGAGGGAGTACCTTGCCGACCGTACCAACGTCCTCCGTGATTCCTCTGTGCCTTATAATTATTGGGTATTCAAGCTGGACACGTGGCATGAACTGGCTCTCTACACCTTGGAGGTCCGGGCCTGCCCAGTCGCTAGCGTTTTGTCAGAGCGGGTTTTATACAACAATACACATTGGCTTAGAGCCCAAACAGAGGTGATAAAAGCTACCTGGCGGACATTTTGGGTGTCATTTAGCTTCTATCCCCTGATGACGCCGGTTAGGCGAAACATGTCGGGGAGGCTATAATTTTAGTTTACAATAGGACAGGTAGGGAATAGTACAATAAGTGGTCCGCGGCCACAAGCATATGATAATGGAAATAGATAGGATGGCTATTGGATACACAGTTATGCCAATTGAATAATCCTGATAGTCCTCACTACCTGCGCCTATATTGGAATTTTAATATAAATTACTACTATAATAAGGATTTAATTATTAAAAGTTAAGTTTTATAGAGCTTTAGTTGGGGGTTCTATTTGCCAACAGGCAATATGTTAATGAGTATATACAGTTCGTGACGCCACCTGTGGTATGCGGCTAAAGGGAGCCGCCACTGCGGAGCAGGTCCTCTGGAGATGTTGTTAATGCAGCAGAGTTGGTTTGGCTCTCCACAGGTAGAGCTTAGCTCCAGGGCAGTGTAGATGTTGCTGTTATGGTGTAGTGCAGAGGATGGCGCAGTTAATAATTAGTCCACAACTTAATGGCGGTTTCCTCTTATGTTTACTTGCGGTGGTTAGGCAGACCGGGGCACGGGTACTAGCTGGTAGTAGAGGTCCGGCGGCCTGGAAGCAAGTTGGGGGATCCACCTAGCCAGGTGGAGTTGTAGGCCTTCCCTTTGCGCTACTTCTTTGGCCCTGCTGCTTGTAGCTATGCTGCGGCCCTCGTCCCTGAGGAAAACGTCTTTGTGCTCACCCGTACAGCAGGCAGCTCGGGCCTTCCTGGAGTGTCTATCCCACGGGGCGGTGCTGGGCCCTATCATGTTGCTGAGCCTCCGGGCGTCTGATGGGGCCAGGAGACCTGCAATCTCCTGCCCTCCGGTTTCTGCTGCTGGGCTTTTGGTGCCCCACAACCTCGAACTCCGGTGTCCCGTTCTTCTACGCTCCTTTTTGAGGTGAACTGCCGTGCAGCTCCACTCCCTAGGTCTTTCCTCATCGACGTCCTGACTTCAACTCCTGTCTGTTCTCCTCACACTAACTAACCCCGCCTCCAGATCCAGTTGCGAAGGGGAGGAGCTCCCCTTGCTGGTCTGGAGCCAGGAAAGTGTTGCATGCTAGAAAAACCTGATTAGGGGACCCCTCCTTGCTTCCAGGCATGGCATCACCCCTTGCGAGGGAGGCAATGCCACTGTGGCAACCGGACTCCTGGGGTGCCACATTCACCCCTAGTTAACTTCAGTACTCCCGGACTGAGGATACCTTTTTGAATTAACAATTAACAATAACAATTCACATTACAACCAGTTTACAAAATCTCAAAAAACAAAAACTACAAAAACCCAAGGAAAAACGTACAGCAGTCACTGCGGCACTTAGTCTTTACACCACAATCCCGGTAACTGAAATTTGACTGGTGGAAACCGCATCAACCCACTTTGTGTATCGTCCCTGGGCACTCTTTCGGTGGGCCTAGTCTTCAGCCAAGCCTGCGGGTTATTTTCTAGGCCAATTAGTAACTATAGCCAACATTGTACTGACCACACCTAGTCCTGTGGTCAAATTGTCCATAAATTTAACAAATATATATATTTCTAGCATTATTTAACGATTACAACTAGTTATAACATATTCTTTAGTTCTCTTACACTTTAGTTCCTCCAGCGGGCAGGGAGCTGACCTTTAGTACTCCGGGTCGATCTACATAGTACATTTGTTGTCACTGACCTACCCTGGTCCCTAGTGTCTACCCCTGGTGTGGTGGGTTCAGTGTGAACTACACTACGGGTAGTCTGAGGTAACACCGGTAGGCGAGGTAATCTCCTGCAAATTCTTTAACTCACCCTGGGTACGACAGGTTCACTGCTAGCAGAGGGTAGATTCTCCTGATCTGCTGCTGATGAAGCATCTGTCTCTGAGGCCGACTGGTCTTCCAGATGTTCTGGAGCCTCTTCAGCTTCCGGTGACGCCGCTTGGAGAAAGGTTAGGACAGGTACCACAATTGCTCTGTTCACCTGCGTCCAAGACCGGGGAAATGCTCCAAGGACTGTCTGGGCCGTTTCCTCCACTTTTTCTGTGGGCTGAGGGCTGTCTTGGTCTTCTTGTCTGTGTTTCAGCTGTTCAGAACATATCTTCAAGTGGTCTCTTGAGACTGCCGCTGAAGTTTCCCCTCCATCTTTACTGAAGAGGCACACTTTGGTGTTATCATAATTTGAGGGTAGGCCTGTATATGGCTCAACCTCCCACTGGTCATCTAATTTGTGGACTTGTCTCTTCCTTTTGAGTACTTGTTCTCCAGGTGACAAGGGAACTGCAGGCGCGTCCTGATTGTAAGTTTTCTCCTGTTTCTGTCTCACCTGGGACAAACTTCTTTCCACACATTCTTGCACCTTGCGGTATTGTTGCTGCCGCTCTGTACCCCAATCTGCATCTGGTGATGTCGTCTCTGGTATTAAGACTCCCATGTCTAAGTTGATGGGTAGCTTACCAGGTCTTGCTTTCATCAGGTAAGCGGGTGTACAGTTGGTGGAGTTCACTGGGATGTGGTTATATAGGTCCACCAAATCTGGTAACTTCTCTGGCCACAGGCTACGTTCTTCAAGTGACAACATCTTCAACAGGTCTATTACCACCTGGTTCATCTTCTCACACAACCCGTTGGTCTGGGGATGATACGGCGTCGTCCTTATTTTCTTGCAGCCGTACAAGTTACAGAATTCCTGAAACACCTCTGCTTCAAAGGCTGGACCTTGGTCGGTAAGCACCCGTTCAGGGTAACCGTGCGGGCGACAAAAGTGCTGTTGGAACGCTTTGGCTGCCATCTGAGCCGTCTGGTGTTTCACTGGCACAACTACCAAGAACCTGGAGTAGTGGTCTACTATGGTGAGAGCGTAGACATAGCCTGACCGGCTTGGGGCTAGCTTCATGTGGTCCAAGGCTACCAGTTCAAGTGGTTGCTTGGTGATTATGGGCTGCAGGGGAGCCCTCTGGCTATCATGGTCTTTCCTTCTCAGGTTGCATGGACCACATTCTCGACACCATCTCTCGATTGCTTTCCTCATGCCAACCCAGTAGAACAGCTCACGTAGCAGGACTTCCAACTTCTTCCACCCGAAGTGTCCTGCTCCATCGTGGTACACTTCTAAGACCATTGGCGCATCCCGCCTCGGGACTACCACCTGCCAGACCAGTTCGTGTGTCCGGGAGTTGATACTTCTTCGACACAGCTTTCCCTTGTAGATGAACAGTTTGCCCTTCTCCTTCCACAAGTGTTGGGTCTCCTGTGGAGCATCTGGATCAGGGTGTGAGTCAGCTGGTGTCAGCAACTCCTTTACCAGGCGGACAGCTGGGTCGCTATCCTGCGTCTCTGCCCATCCATGATGGGGCAATGGGTTGAACGTGGCCTCTCTGCTGGCGGAGCACTTGTCCCTCACACAGTGGGAGCACTTGGTCACCCCGTGACGATGGTAGCTCTATCTCCTCCAGATCTTCCGGGTCTTCTCCCCCATCTGGCAAGTTGGGCATCCTGGACAGCGCATCAGCATTTGTGTTTTTATGCCCCGCCCGATACTTGATGGTAAACTCGTAGTTAGACAGTCGGGCCATCCATCGTTGTTCTAGGGCACCAAGCTTTGCAGTTTCAAGGTGCGTCAGTGGGTTGTTATCCGTGAAGACGGTAAATCTGGAGGAGGCCAGGTAGTGTTTTGAAGCACTCTGTTACAGCCCAGACTATGGCTAGAAAATCCAACTTAAAGGAACTATAGTTATCGGGGTTCCTTTCCGTGGGCCGGAGCTTCCTGCTGGCGTAGGCAATCACTCTCTCTCTGCCCTGCTGTACCTGGGAAAGCACTGCTCCCAATCCCACGTTGCTGGCATCCGTTTGAAGCATAAAGGGTTGGCCATAGTCGGGGTAGGCCAGGACTTCGTCTCCAGTAAGGGCCATTTTCAGTATAGTGAAAGATTCGTCTTCTGGTTTACCCCATTTGAACGGAGGTTTTGGGTTCTTGGCCTTCTGGGACTGGCCCACTAAGAGGTCCTGCATGGGTGCCGCTATCTTGGTGAAACCCTTGATGAATCTCCTGTAGTAGCCTACCAGCCCGAGGAACTGCCGTACTTCCTTGATAGTGGAGGGTCTTGGCCAGTCCTTGATCACGGTGATTTTTTCAGGGTCCGGTGCTACACCTACGGCGCTTACCACATGACTTAGATACTGCACCATGGGCTTCAACAGGTGGCACTTGGATGGCTTTTCTTTCAGGCCATAACCAGATAGGGCTTCGTCCAGGTGCTCCAGGTGGTCTTCATATGTCTTTGAGTAGACAATTACATCATCTAGGTACAGCAGGACAGTTTTGAAGTTTTTGTGTCCTAGGCAACACTCTATTAACCGCTGGAAGGTTCCTGGGGAGTTGCAGAGCCCAAATGGCATGCAGTTGAACTCGCTAAGGCCCATTAGTGATGTAAACGCGGAATTTTCTCGGTCCGCCTCTGCCACAGGAACCTGCCAATACCCACAGGTGAGATCCAAAGTGGAGAAATAGTTAGCTGACCTCAATGCTGCTAATGATTCCTCAATTCTGGGTAATGGGTAGGCGTCCTTATGTGTAATGCGGTTAATCTGCCTGTAATCAACACACATCCTCATTGTACCATCTTTCTTTCTAATGAGAAATAATGGAGCTGCCCAGGGGCTACAACTATCTCTGATCACCCCAGCCTCCTTCATGTCCCGTAACATTCCTTTGGCACATTGATAGTGAGCTGGAGGTACAGGCCGGTACCTCTCTTTAATGGGCGGATGATCTCCTGTGTGGATATGATGTTGGACCCCTTTTACCTGCCCAACATCTAGTGGTGAAGACTCGTTCATATTCTTGGACCACCCGGTATACTCCATGCTTTTGGTAAAAGGGGTGGAGTCAGTGCCTACTTGTAGCATCTGACACCAATCCTCCATCTGCCCCTTGGAGCCGTTATCCTCCGCCAGTTTGGATGGAGGCAAGGGTTCCACTGTCTTTATTGCATTGTTACTGACAGTGAACAGCTTAGCAAGGGTAGCATACCGGGGTAAATGGACCTCTTTCTCCCCACAATTCAGGATGCGTATCGGTACTCTCCCCTTGCGGACATCGACTAGCCCCCTGGCTGTCAAGATGGTGGGCCTACTATCAGAGTACACAGCTTCTACCAGGGCCTGATAATCTTGACCCCTGAGACCTATTGCTGCCAGACACCATATTAACATTTCACTCCTAGGGGGTATTGCAATGGGGAATGGATCACTCATCCTGACACTGCCAACTTCTCCACCAGACAGCTCTACCTGTTGTCTTTTCATCAGGGCTCTGATCTCCTTCTGCAGAACTCGCTGCTGACTGGAACTGGCAGTCTCTGCGACCTGCTGCAACAAAAGAATAATTTCCCCAAGACAATCCTCTATGGCTGTGTGCCCACGTAGCATTTTTCAAGCGTATATGCTGCGGAATTTCCGCAGCGTAAACTCTTGAAAAACGCATGTATATCCGCACCCCATGGTCCCCAATGGGATTCCGCAAGTTCTATGCACATGCTGCGGATTTTTCCGCAGCGTTTATGCCGCGTTCAAAAATCCGCAGCATGTCATTTAATTTTGCGTTTCCGCAAGCGGAATTGCCTTTGTCCAATGCATAAAAAACGCAAGGCAATTCCGCATGTGGAAAACGCGTGATAAACGCGCGAAAAATGCGTGATAAACGCGTGCGGAATTCCGCATGCGTTTTTCCGGGAGAGGACTTGCATTTATGCAGCAGAAATTTTCTGCTTCATAAATGCAACGTGGGCACATAGCCTATCACATAGGTGCCTATAGTTATCATAGGATGACTTTCTCGGCGATCAATATCAACAATAATCATTCCTTGTGATGGCAGTTCTACTCGGCCAACTTTTATGGTCACCTCTTTATACCCCACCTGAGGCAAGGGCTGGCAATTGCTGGCAAAGATACTAAGATGTTCATCTGGATGGCGGGTAATGTCTGAATCAGTCCAGCATCGTTTATAAAGGATATATGGCATCGTTGTCACCTGGGACCCAGTGTCCAACAGTGCGTTCATCGGGATGCCATCAAGCACGACAGGTAGGACCGGCCGTCCTCCCACGTACTTGTCTCGCCAGCTTTGTGGGCCTGGTCGTCTTACTCCTGGGGGTTGCTTTTTTAAATTACAGAATCTTGCGTAATGCCCGCCTTTTGACAGCGGCGGCAGATGGGTTGTCTGTCCTGGTCGTAGCGATCGCTGTTCTTACCTCTGGTCGGTGGAATTCTTCTCTGTCGTCGCCATCTGGACTGGAAGCCAGCTGGATCTTTTCCTTTGGAGACACTTGCATGGCCTGCACGGTTTTAGTTAGTGTAGCCACACTTTTGGTCAGCTCCTGGACCTGAAGGCGTAGGTCTGCAGATGGGTCATTGTCTAGAGTCTGCGCGTCAGCCTCCACAGGTGCTGGGGGAAAGGACGCCACCTCCTGGTGGTATGTGATAGCTGGGCGCCAGAGGGATGCAGTGCCACCTGGGGTTGGTTCTCGCAGCACCCGGATGGCTTGGTATTTAAATTGCGCAAAGTCCAGATCAGGGTTTTGCAGAGCCATAATGGGCAGCTGTGTCCGGTGAGCGTTAGACAGGAGCGCCTCAATAAACTGCTCAGTTAGCAATCTGTCTTCGTCTCGCACACTGTCGGTGTCCACCTGTTTAATGGCCTGCAGCGCCTCTTGCAGGTTTAGAGCATAGTCCCGTACACTGTCCTGCACCCTTTGTTTGCACCCGTAGAACTTCATTTTAATTTCTGCTGCGGTGCGGGTGTCAAAGGTATCCTTCAACTGGGCCAGTATCTCCTTGACAGTGCCTTTGTCCCTGCCCGGCCAGAACTTCACCTCTCTCTGGGCTGCACCAATTAGCTGGCCTATGAGGATGCTGACTTTTTGCTCCTCAGACAGGGGGTACACTTTAAACAAACTGCGCAGTCTCACCTCAAAGTCGTTCAGGGTGTGCGACTCCCATGAGTAAAGGGGCAACCACGCCGCCCCTGGTATATACGCCATCGGTAACAGCATTAAAGTGGCGGCGGACGCGGCCGAATCCTCTCCTTGGTTGGGCATCTTCCTCCACCTAGTGAACCTCAGCCAGGTCCTGGGCATCTGCTGATGTACCAGTTTGCTGCTCTGCAGGCGGAAGGATCTCTTACCCGGCGTGACGCTACCTGTGGTATGCGGCTAAAGGGAGCTGTTGTTAATGCAGCAGAGTTGGTTTGGCTCTCCACAGGTAGAGCTTATCTACAGGGCAGTGTAGATGTTGCTGTTATGGTGTAGTGCAGAGGATGGCGCAGTTAATAATCTGTCCACAACTAAATGGCGGTTTCCTCTTATGTTTACTTGCGGTGGTTAGGCAGACCGGGGCACTAGCTGGTAGTAGAGGTCTGGGCAGCCTGGAATCAAGTTGGGGGATCCACCTAGCCAGGTGGAGTTTTAGGCCTTCCCTATGCGCTACCTCTTTGGCCCTGCTGCTTGTAGCTATGCTGCAGCCCTCATCCTTGAGGAAAATGTCTTTGTGCTCACCCGTACAGCAGGCAGCACAGGCCTTCCTGGAGTGTCGCTCCCACGTGGCGGTGCTGGGCCCTATAGTGCTGCTGAACCTGCGGGCGTCTGATGGGGCCAGGAGGCCTGCAATGTCCTGCCCTCCGGTTTCTGCTGCTGGGCTTTCGGTGCCCCACAACCTCGGACTCCGGTGTCCCGTTCTTTTACGCTCCTCTCTGGGGTGAACTGCCGTGCAGCTCCACTCTCTAGGTCTTTCCTCGTTGATGTCCTAACTTCAACTCCTGTCTGTTCTCTTCACACTAACTAACCCCACCTCCAGATCCAGTTGCTAAGGGGAGGAGCTCCCCTTGCTGGTCTGGAGCCAGGAAAGTGTTACATGCTAGAAAAACCTGATTAGGGGACCCCTCTTGCTTCCAGGCATGGCATCACCCCTTGTGAGGGAGGCAATGCCACTGTGGCAACCGGACTCCTGGGGTGCCACATATGTACCATATCAACATATCTATGGCTCTTGCAAGGGGCATTGGAGCTCCTACAAATTTTTGGCAGCCGTGGCTTCACTGCATAGGCAAACAGTATGGGAGACACACTTCCTAATAATGGGAGCATTTTTAGAAGGAGGCCCTCCGACCTTTACGTTTCTTGCAAGGGGCATTGGAGTTCCTCCAAATTTTTGGCAGCCGTTGCTGTCACTGCATACGCAATAACAGTATAGGAGACCCACTTGTTAATAATGGTAACAACAAAGCATAGCCGGCTGATGGCTCTCTAACAATAGCAAGGGTCGACTGCTGGCCCTTTAAGAAAAGTAAGGGCCGCCTGATGGCCCTATAAAAATAGGCTTTGTGACTTTCAGAGTCCCTCCATCATAAATGAAACAGGATGTGTCTGATGATGTGTCACACACCACATGGCCAGATAAGGTTATAAAATGTTAAAATGAGATTTCCTGGTGAATGCATTTGTCTTTGCTGAAAGCAATGCAAAAGTGCAAATACGCATCAAAAACGCCACATGTGAACATAGCCCAAGGTGTGGAGGAGCATTTTTGTTTTTGGTTATTTATTTTGCCTTTTATACAAGTCATTACCCTGTAAAGGTTGTTCCTTAACATATTTCCCAGGAAAATCCATTTTGGTTTTGTTTTTGTATGTTCTATTGTGAGTCCATAAAAGTGGCGTAATACCTCTGATGTTGTTGACAGCAGGGACCTGGAAGTCAGAAATGCTTCAAATGCTGTTCCCATGTCATTTGAGCTCTGTTCCCATTTATTTGGGCAATTTTTAGGCCCTCTGCAGACTGCTGGGGGGAGCCGCTGGGAAAATGCTTGAGTTTCCCGTAGACTTACATTGGGTTTGTTACTCGGTCTGAGCACTCGAGCATTCCAATTTGCTCAACTCGAGCAACGAGTACCCGAACATTTCGTCACTAAAGGAGACCCAATCAGGATTCCCCACATTTCCAAAAATTAGTTGCAGACAGCAGCAAAGTGGCTTCATGTTCACCAGAAGAGTTTAATGGAGACAGAAACCTCTTCCACTGCACCCAAACCCAATAGATAGAGACCCAATCAGGATTCTCCACATTTCCAGAAATTAGTGGCTGACACCAGCAAAGTGGCATCAATTTCAGTACAGTAGAAATTGTAGAATTAGGAACGACACGTCTTCACCTAAAGCCAACCCAGTAGATGGAGACTCACTCAGAAGTGTTTACATTTCCCTAAATTAGGGCCTAACACCACCAAAGTGGCATCAATTTCACCAGAGTAGAAGTAGTTTAACCGGTTCCCGACCGCCCACTGTACATAAACGTCTGCGCTGCCTGGGCTCTGTGCAGCGCGGATGTTTAAAAACAGTGGGTGGTCTCGCAGCGCTCAGGACCCCCAGGGTCCTGCAAACACTGTGATTCCGGTGCAAAGCGTTAGCTCTGACAGGGAACATCATCGGGACCTGATTGGATCAGGTCCCAGTGATGTTAACCCTTTGCTGTCTTCTATATGCTGCGATCTATAGTGATCGCGGCATATAGGAGACAGCAGGAGGAGAGGGGGTCGTCTTACTTACCTCCAAAGACCTCAGATTCCTTCCAGGACCTGGGGTTGCTATGGCAGCTGGAGGTCACATGACCGCCTCCAGCTCTGCCATATATGGTGTCCTGTCTGGCTCAGCCTGCAAGCTGAGCCAGACAGGAGACTCTGACTGAAACAGGGAAGATCTCATGTAATGTAATGTAATATATGTCTATTACATTACATGAGATCAGTGATCAGAACAATAAAAATTAATGTCCCATACAGGGACTAAGTAAAAATGTAAAAAAAGTAAAAAAAAAAGTTTTTAAACTGTTAAAAAAAAATCACAAAATAAATAAAAATAAATAAATAAAATATTAAACCAATAAATCCGTATATTTTTACAAAACCAAAAAAAGAACACATATTTGGTATCGCCGCGTCCAAAACAACCCGAGCTATAAAACTGTCACACTAACTAACTCCTTCTGTGCACACCGTAATAAAAATAAATTAAAAACGGAGCAAAAAAATATGCTTTTTCATCATATTGCCAAACAAAAAGTGGAAAAAAAATGCGATCAAAAAGCAAAATAGAAATAAAAATGGTACCGCTGAAAACGTCATCTTGTTCCGCAAGAAACAAGCCACCATACAGCTCCATCAGTCGAAAAATAAAAAAGTTATAGTGCTCAGAATAAAGCAATGCAAAAAAAATATTTTTTTCTATAAATTTGTTTTATTGTGTAAAAGCGCCAAAACATAAAAAAATATACAGTAAGTGTAGTATCGCTGTAAATGTACTGACCCGAAGAATAAAGTTGCCTTATCACTTTTACCACACGCAGAACAGCATAAAAAAAAACCTCAAAGAACAATACCTGAATTGGTTTTTGTTAATTTTACCTCCCAAAAAACGGAATAGAAAGCGATCAAAAAATGTCACATACCCAAAAATGGTACCAATAAAAATGTCAACTCGTCCCGCAAAAAACAAGCCATCACATGACTCTGTCGGCCGAAATATGGAAAAATTATAGCTCTCAAAATATGGTGATGCAAAAACTAGATTTTGCAAAAAAAAAGCGTCTTTTAGTGTGTGACAGCTGTCAGTCATAAAAACCCGATATAAATCTGGTATCTCTGTAATCGCACCGACCCGAAGAATAAAGTAATCTCATCACTTATACGGCACGAGGAGCGGCGTAAAAAATAAATAAAACCAATTCTTCACCTGCTACTGATTTGTTTATTATGTCTCCGAAAGATCGCAGTAAGGCTCTGCTCACATTTATCCTGCGCTCTGCGCTGAGCACTTACACCAGAGTTTCCGTGTAAATCTCTGAAATACGTGATTCAGCCAGAACCCATGACGGAAGATTCCCTGTAATGAGGCAGATATAGACCACTGTGGGCGCCGTCTAGCCTGGGATCCCACGGTGTCATTTGTTTTAGGCGTGCATAAAAGTGCGGTTGGCCAGTTTTGTGCACTTCTGAAAAAAATGACACCACTAAACAGAGGCCAGACGGAGTCCAGAGTAACTCTGCTGCCTCATTACAGTGAATGGATCCCGCAGGGGTTTCATCTGAATTATATCACTTGGAAATTTAGATGGAAACCCCGATGTAAGTGCTCAGCCTAGAGCGCCGGATAAATGTTACATAAAATGTTCCCAATAAAAGCTTCAACTCAGTCCTCAAAAAAAGCTAGTCCCCACTCAGGTCCGTCATCTGTTAAAAATATAAGGCACTTCCAAGCAGAAAGGCTCTGGAAAAGCGAAATGGCCCTTGCCCCCAAAAGAAATTCAGAAAATTTTGTGCTCCCAAATCCAAATGCCTATTCTACAATAATTTGTTCTCCAATTGTCAAATAGCACTCCGTCCCCCCCAGATCTCGCCATATGGCTGAGCGGTACGATACAGCCACATATGGGGTATTGCCACTTTTAGAAGAAATTGTGTGACACGTTTCGGCACCATTTTTACCCATTGCCCTGTGTGAAAATGTAAAATCTGAGGGTAAAACATTTTTTTGTGGTAAAAATATAATTATGCTTTTTTCACTGCCCAATGGTATAAATTTAAAAATTAAAAAATACTCACTACTTCCCTAGATGAATTCCTTGAGAGGCGTAGTTTACAAAATGGGGTCACTTGTGGGGGTTTCTGCTGTTTCGGCATGTCAGCGATTCTTCAAATGTGACATGGTGTCTGCAACCTATCCCAGCCAACATAGCGCTCCTTTCTCTTCCGAACCCTGCCGTACACCAAAGCAGTGGTTTTCCCCCACATATGGGGTATCAGCGTACTCAGGAGAAATTGCACAACAAATTTCATGGTGCAATGTATCCTATTACCCTTACGATAATGCAAAATTAAGGGATGAAAAACGGTTTTGTGGGAAAAATTAGAAAATTTTATTTTTACAGCTCAATATTATAATCTTCTGTGAAGCACCTTGGGGTTCAAGGTGCTCACCACACATCTAGATAAGTTCCCTAAGGGGTCTAGTTTCCAAAATGGTGTCACTTGTGGGGGGTTTCCACTGTTTAGGCACATCAGGGGCTCCCCAAATGCAACATGGCGTCCGCTAATTATTCAAACAAATTTTACATTCAAAAAGTCAAATGGCGCTCCTTCCCTTTCAAACCCTGCCGTGCACCCAAACAGTGGTTTGCCTCCACATATGGGGTATCAGCGTGTTCAGGAGAAATTGCACAACAAATTTCATGGTGCAATTTTTCCTATTACCCTTATGATAATGCAAAATTAAGGGATGAAAAACGTTTTCGTGGGAAAAATGTGAAAATTTTATTTTTACAGCTCAATATTATAAACTTCTGTGAAGCACCTCGGGGTTCAAGGTGCTCACCACACATCTAGATAAGTTCCCTAAGGGGTCTAGTTTCCAAAATGGTGTCACTTGTGGGGGTTTCCACTGTTTAGGCACTTCAGAAGCTCTACAAACGCAACATGGTGTCCGCTAATTATTCAAACAAATTTTACATTCAAAAAGTCAAATGGCGCTCCTTCCCTTTCAAACCCTGCCGTGCGCCCAAACAGTGGTTTGCCTCCACATATGGGGTATCAGCGTGTTCAGGAGAAATTGCACAACAAATTTCATGGTGCAATTTTTCCTATTACCCTTATGATAATGCAAAATTACGGGATGAAAAACGTTTTTGTGGGAAAAATGTGAAAATTTTATTTTTACAGCTCAATATTATAAACTTCTGTGAAGCACCTCGGGGTTCAAGGTGCTCACCACACATCTAGATAAGTTCCCTAAGGGGTCTAGTTTCCAAAATGGTGTCACTTGTGGGGGGTTTCCACTGTTTAGGCACTTCAGGAGCTCTCCAAACGCAACATGGCGTCCGCTAATTATTCAGACAAATTTTACATTCAAAAAGTCAAATGGCGCTCCTTCCCTTCCGAACCCTGCAGTGCGCCCAAACAGTGGTTTTCCCTCACATATGGGGTATCAGCACACTCAAGAGAAATTGCACAAAAAAATTTGGGGTCCATTTTTTCCTGTTACCCCTGTGAAAATAGAAAAAATTGGGTCTAAAGTAACATTTTTGTGAAAAAAGTTAAATGTTAATTTTTTTCTTCCACATTCCAAAAATTCCTGTGAAGCACCTGAAGGGTTAATAAAGTTCTTGAATGTGGTTTTGAGCACCTTGAGGGGTGCAGTTTTTAGAATGGTGTCACTTTGGGGTATTTTCTGTCATAAAGACCTCTCAAAGTGACTTCAAATATGATGTGGTCCCTAAAAAAATGTTTTTGTAAATTTTGTTGGAAAAATGAGAAATCGCTGGTCAACTTTTAACCCTTATAGCTCCCTAACAAAAAAAAATTTGGTTCCAAAATTGTGCTGATGTAAAGTAGACATGTGGGAAATGTTATTTATTAACTATTTTGTGTGACACATCTCTCTGATTTAAGGGCATGAAAATTCAAAGTTAGAAAATTGCAAAATTTTCGCCAAATTTCTGATTTTTTCACAAATAAACGTAAGTTATATCGAAGAAATTTTACCAGTATCATGAAGTGCAATATGTCACGAAAAAACAATCTCAGAATCAGGGGAATACGTTGAAGCGTTCCAGAGTAATTACTTCATAAAGTGACAGTGGTCAGAATTGAAAAAATTGGCCAGGTCACGAAGGCAAAAACAGGCTCTGGTGCGAAGTGGTTAATGGAGATAGAAACCTCTTCCGCTACAGCCAAACTCAATAGATGGAGAACCAATCAAGATTCTCCACATTTCCAAAAATTAGTGGCAGACACCAGCAAAGTGGCATTAATGTCACTACAGTAGAAATTGTAGAATTAGGAACCAAAACCAATTCCACCACAGCCAACCCAGCAGATGGAGACTCAATCAGGATTGCATAATCCTCTCCAGTCATTCACCATATGTCAGACTTGTACTCTGTTGTGCATGTGCACGAGCTGGTCTATAAATGTGTGAAAGGACTCACAGAAATTACTTCTGCCACTTACACTACTACTGCTGCTAATATTTTGGCGTTGACGAATTGATGTGTGGGAGGTTGGAAGTGTAGAGCTGCAATGAACTCTGTGTGCCTTAGTGCTGACTTGGGGAAAACCTATCTTAAGGTTGTGTAAAAGTGTGTTTCGATACTCTAGCATTCTCGGGTCCCTTTCCAGGGCGGGAAGCATCTGGAAAAATGTACTCTTATAACGTAGATCAAACAGAGTGGCAACCCAGTGGTCTGCACTATTTTGAATCATAACTATATGGGGATCATGTTGCAGATAGTGCAGCAAGAATGCACTCATATGTAGGGTTCTTTCCTGAGGTTCAAGCCCATGCTGTGTTGGTGGCTGGGTAATGCTGATGCTTGTTTCCTCCGTCCCCTTCCGCCAAACACGAACAGAGAGGGGATGATTATCCTTTTCATGTTCTGACTGTTGCTCGCCCATCACCTCTTCCTCTTCCATTTGTTCCTCGCCTTCACTAACACCTTCACTAACAGTTTTTCTGGTATTGCCAACCCCCCGCGATTGCAGTGAACTACCCTCTCTTGGCCCCCTGAGATGTCCCCTAGTGTATGACGTTAGTAACAGAAGAAAGTATTTTTTTTAGTGTGGATGAGGCCTATATAGCATAGGAGATATGCTATGAGCAATAACAAATGAGATATTCTCCAAACTAATTCAAACTGAGATATCCCCTGCTGTATAATGTTAGGAATCGAAGAAAGTATTTTTTGACTGTGGATGAGGCCTGTATAACATATAATATATGCTCGAAGATATTTCAAACACAGATTTAGCCTGCTGTATCACGTTAGTCACAGTAAAAAACAGATTTATTTATTTACAGCTGAATTTCACCGCCACTAAAATAGTATGTGGCTTTTAGCAAAGTGTATCATGTTTGTGATACCAAAAAATCTTTTGTGGACTCTGACTAGCAACAGAAAAAATATTTTTTTTTACTCAGAAAATAGCTGAAGCTCACCGCCACTAACGTAGTAGCTGACGTATAGCAGAGTGTATGACGTTTGCCACACAAAAAAATCTTTGGTGGACTGTGGCTAGCAACTGAAAAAAATCTATTTTTTTACTCTGAAAACAGCTGAATTTCACCACCACTAAAAGCACTAGGTGGCTTATAGCAGAGTGTAACGCGTCTGCGACACAAAAAAAATCTTTGGTGTACTAAGGCTAGCAACAGAAAAAAGTATTTTTTTGCTCTGAAAACAGCTCTGTGAACATGATTTGCGACAGTTTGACAGCTTTAATACATGTGAGGAGTGGCTGTTTTTCTAGCATTTCTCACATGCATTAAAGCTGTCAAACAGTCGCAAATCATGTTCACGGAGCGACGAAAAAACTTAACGCCCGAGCACGCTAAAGATAATAGATGCTCGCCTGAGCATGCTCTTAAATCTCGAGCAACGAGCATGCTCAAATATCAATACTCTGAACTGACAAGCTCTGAAGATAGTTGAATTTCTACCCCACAAAAACAAAAAGTGGCCTACAAAGGCTTGTTTGCTTGCTTTCATTATCACATTAGCAACTGCAAAAATAGATTGAATGTCTGCATGGAACACAGACAGTACAACCAGTGCACAACACTGTTCTGTGCCATATTCCTTGCTCTTTCTGTCAGAATCTCAATAATTGCACAAAAACAAAAAAAGGGCTGCAAGGTCGATTGAACAGGTACACAGCACAGGACTTATCTACACTATCTGACTTCCACAGAAGCGCCCATCTATCTAGCTAATATCTCTCATTAAACAGGACAGAGCACACTCAGCAGCATCTATCTCCTTCAGTGACATGCATAAAATGGCGCTGAGGGATCATGGCCCGTTTTTATATGGAGAGGACATGTGATTTCAGCAAAAAATTCCAGAAGCCTTGTGTCTGGGACACTCTGGATGCCTCCTGCGCTCTGATTGGATAGCCGCGCTTTCCTTAAAGTTACCACCTACAGGAAAAAAAAAAAGAGCGCCGCCGATCTGACCTGTTATGAGCTATCGCCCCCCCAACTCATCTGCCACATGTTCCCACTCATCATACAGAAGCACTATGCTAGCAAAACAGTAAAAACTGCTGTAGTTGGCCTGCAATCATGTAACCACGGAAATTCACCGAACATTATAGATTTTCCCGAATTTAACACATTTTACTTGCCTCTCCGATCACAAATCCCAATGTGCCAGGTTTGTGTCGAACTTAAGTTTGGAGATCGGATCTCGAACATATTCGCTCACCACTAGTCATGAACTGTTCAGGTCAAACCTTAGTCCTCAGTAATTCTTTAGGATTGCCTACACTCTATACATTTATAAACATTCCTTAACATGGAAGTATCTTTGTCTAATAGATATTTCCATGATTTTTTAAAGGTACAAAGATTTGTAAGGTTTATTATTAGTGATGGGCAAGCACAAAAAATGCTTGGGTGCTCGATGCTCGGGTCGAGAAAATTGGAATGCTCGAATGCTCGACCCGAGCAACGAGCCCAATGTAAGTCTATGGGAAACTTAAGCATTTTTAAGGCGGCTCCCCGCGGCGGTCTGCAGAGGGCCTAAAAATTGCCCAAATCGATGGGAACAGTGCTCAAATGACATGAGAACAGCATGGGGAAGACCCCTGGAAGCATTTCTGACTCTCAGGTCACTGCTGTCAACAACATTGTCAGGGGTATTACGCCACTTTTATGGACTCACAATAAAACATACAAAAACGAAACCAAAATGGATTTTCCTGGGAAATATGTTAAGGAACATCCTTTCCAGGGTAGTGACTTGTATAAAAGGCAAAATAAATAACCAAAACCAAAAATACTCCTCCACACCTTGGGCTATGTTCACACGTAGTTTTTTTGATGCGTTTTTGCACTTTTGCATTGCTTTCAACTGTGACAAATGCATTTATTTTTTTTATTTTTTACGTTATTTTTTAAGACAAATGCATTAACGGGAAATGTCATTTTAACATTTTACAACCTTATCTGGCCATGTGGTGTGTGAGACATGATCAGACACATCCTGTTTTATTTATGAAGGAGGGACTCTGAAAGTCACAAAACCTATTTTTATAGGGCCATCAGGCGGCCTTCACTATTCTTAAAGGGCCAGCAGTCGGCCCTCGCTATTCTTAGAGAGCCATCAGCTGGCTATGGTTTGTTATTCCCATTTCTAAAGAGTGGGTCTCCTATACTGTTACAGTATTGCGTATGCTGTGAGTGGCAGATCTGCCCAAAATTTGGACGCACCCCAATACTCTTTGAAGAGACTTAGAGGAGGGCCTCCTGAAAACAATGTTCCCATTATTAGGAAGCGGGGCTCCCATACTGTTTGTCTATGCAGTGAATGCAAGGGCTGCCAAAAATTTGGACCTACTCCAATGCCCCTTGGAAGACGTAGAGGAGGGCCTCCTGAAAAAAAATGTTCCCATTTTTAGGAAGTGGATCTCCCCTTGTGTTTGCCTTTGCAGTGAATGCAAGGGTTACCAAAAATTTGTAGGCACTCCAATGCCCATTGGAAGATACGTGAAGGTCAGAGGGCCTCCTGAAAACAATGTTCCCTTTATCAGGAAGTGGGTCTCCCATAGTGTTGGCCTATGCAGTGAATGCAAGGGTTGCCAAAAATTTGGAGGCACTCCAGTGCATCTTGGAAGAGACGTGGAGGTCAGAGGGCCTCCTGAAAACAATGTTCCCATTATTAGGAAGTGGGTCTCCCATTGTGTTTGCCTATGCAGTGAATGCAAGGGTTGCCAAAAATTTAGAGGCACTCCAATGCCCCTTGGAAGAGATGTGGAGGTCAGAGGGCCTCCTGAAAACAATGTTCCCATTATTAGGAAGTAGGTCTCCCATAATGTTGGCCTATGTAGTGAATGCAAGGGTTGCCAAAAATTTGAAGACACTCCAATACCCCTTGGAAGAGACATGGAGGTCAGAGGGCCTCCTGAAAATAATGTTCCCATTATTAGGAAGTGGGTCGCCAATTGTGTTTGCCTATGCAGTGAATGCAAGGGTTGCCAAAAATTTGGAGACACTCCAATGCCCCTTGGAAGAGACATAGAGGGCCTCATGAAAAAATGTTCCCATTATTAGGAAGTGGGTCTCCCATAGTGTTGACATATGCAGTGAATGCAAGGGCTGCCAAAAAACGAGGAGGCACTCCAATGCCCCTCGAAAGAGACGCAGTGGACCTCATGAAAAAATCTTCTCATTATTAGGAAGTCAGTCTCCCATAGTGTTTGCCTATGCAGTGAATGCAAGGGCTGTCAAAAATTGGGAGGCACTCCAATGCCCCTTGGAAGAGATGTAGAGGGCCTCATGAAAAAATGGTCCTATTATTAGGAAGTGGTTCTCCCATAGTGTTGGCCTATGCAGTGAATGCAAGGGCTGTCAAAAATTTGGAGGCACTCCAATGCCCCTTGGAAGAGATGTAGAGGGCGTCATGAAAAAATGTTCCTATTATTAGGAAGTGGGTCTCCCATAGTGTTGGCCTATGCAGTGAATGCAAGGGTTGCCAAAAATTTGGACCTACTCCAATGCCCCTTGGAAGACGTAGAGGAGGGCCTCCTGAAAAAAAAATGTTCCCATTTTTAGGAAGTGGATCTCCCCTTGTGTTTGCATTTGCAGTCAATGCAAGGGCTGTCAAAAAATGTGAGGCACTCCAATGCACCTTGGAAAAGACGTGGAGGAGGGCCTCATAAAAAAATGTTCTCATTAGAAAGGAGCGGGTCTCCTATATTTGTAATGCCAATGCACTAAGTGCATGGGCTGACAAACATTTACCCTTGGGGGGTATACGTGAACATATTGTATAAAAAATTTTTATTACAGGCATCATAAACACCCTTTAAAAAAATTATGTGGGTGTTGCATCACGGACCAAGGTCACCCTGGTGATATGGTGGTGGAGGATGAGGATGAGGAGAAGGTGAAAGACAAGAGCAAATAGCCAAAATCAGGAAGCATATACCCATGTGTGAGTGTGAAAAGGTGCATGGGAATACACCTCCCAAAAAAAGACACTGGATTTGAGTTTATGTTACACTGTTATCATTTGGTGGTGTTGAGAAGTCTGGCCCAATCCAGCCCTTGTTCATTTTTATAAGAGTCAGCCTGTCAGCATTTTCAGTTGACAGGTGGATGCGCTTATCAGTTATAATTCCACCAGCGGCACTAAAAACCCGCTCGGATAAAATGCTAGCGGAAGGGCAGGCCAGTACCTCCAAGGCGTAGAGAGTCAGTTCATTCAATGTGTCCAGCCTGGATACCCAATAATTATAAGGCACAGAGGAATCATGGAGGACGTTGGTACGGTCAGCAAGGTACTCCCTCAGCATCTTCCCAAACTTTGCATTTCTTGTGAGAGTACCCCGCGCCTCAGGGCCTGTGCGATGGGAGGGGCTGAGAAAACTCTCCCAGAAATTTGACAGTGTTCTCCTGCCTCTGCTGTATTGGAGTTGTGTCTCTCTCACCTGTACTCCTTGGCTGTCCAACGAACTGTGACCTCTGCGCCAGCGTTTTCAGATGGGAATTTTTTTAATAGTTCCACAACAAGGGCCTTCTGGTACTGCCCCATTTTTGTAGACCTATCCGCCTCAGGAATAAGAGATATAAAGTTCTCCTTGTAGCGTGGGTCTAGAAGTGTCACCAACCAATAATGACTGTCACCCAAAATTTTGAGAACGCGAGGGTCACGGGAAAGGCAGCGTAACATAAACTCAGCCATGAGTGACACACTGCTAACAAGCAAGACTTCCGTGTCCTCACCAAGAGGATGACTGACCATGCTCTCCTCCTCTTTCCTCTCTACCTCCTCCACCTCCCTGTCCTGAGGCCATCCACGCTGATCAGACAGTATGACAGTTGTACAGGTAGTACCATCTATAGTGCATGAAACTAGCTCTTGTTCTTCCATGTCCACTCCTGAGGTCTTATGTGTGGAGTCTGAACTGAATACCGAAGGCCTTGTTGATGCTTGTTGTCAACAACTACCCTCTTCTCCTCACAAATTCTTCCCAACATCTGCAGTGTAGAGTTCCAACGCGTGGGGACATCACACACCAGTGGGTGAGCCGGAAGCTGCAAGCGCTGCTGAAGCATGGCAAGGGCGGTGGAAGCTGTAGCTGACTTTCTAAAATGGGCACACAGGCGGCATACTTTGACAAACAGATCCGGCAGCTCCGGGTAGGTTTTGAGAAACCGCTGAATCACCAGGTTAAGCACATGAGCCAGGCATGGTACATGTGTGAGCTCGCCTCACCTCAGAGCCGCTACCAGGTTCCGGCCATTGTCACATATGACCATCCCTGGCTGTAGGTTCAGCGATGTCAGCCACAGATCTGCCTGCTCTTTCAGAGCTGTCCACAACACTTCAGCATTGTGCAGTTTGTCACCTAAGCATATTAACTTCAGCACAGCCTGTTGCCACTTGGCTGAGGCAGTGCTGCAGTGCTTCCAGCTTGTGACTGATGTGGTCATTTCGGAGATGGAGGCTGAAGAGGAGGAGGAGGCTGAGGAGGATGAGGTGCAGTAGCTGTAGACTGTGGGGGCAACCCTGATTGAACTAGGGCCCGCAATTCTCGGCATCGGGAGGATATGTTCCGTCCAAAGAGCTGACTGGGTCCCGGCATCCACTATGTTAACCCAGCGTGCCGTCAGCAAGATGTACCATCCCTGCCCACAAGCAACTTGTCCACGTATCCGTGGTTAGGTGGACTTTCTCAGTAACTGCATTGATGAGGGCACGGCTAATGTTGTGGGACATGTGCTAATGTAATGCAGGGATGGCACACCAGGAGAAAAAGTGGCGGCTGGGGTCCGAGTACCAAGGGATGGACGCCGCCATCAGGTTGCAGACAGCTTCCATCTCCATGAGCCTAAAAGGCAACATTTCCAGCACAAGCAGTCGCGAAACGTGGGAATTTAGTAGTCTGTGGGGCGTTGGCTGCGTATTTGCGCTACCTTTCCAAGGACTGGGGTATGGACAACTGAACGCTGCGCTGGGACCAGGATGTGCTTACTGATGGTGCTAGTTGAGAGTGTGCAATGACAGGTGCAGGGCAGGAGGCATCTTTGCATGCACTATGGACAGGAGATTGGCTTGCACGCCCAACAGCGGAAGAAGCAGTGGTGTCACCCGCAGACAATGTTCCTGGACCCTGAGGTTCGGCCCACAAAGTCAGGTGCTTTGCTGTCATGTGCCTGATGATGCTGGTGGTGGTCAGGCTGGTAGATTTGCTACCCCTGCTGATGCTGGCCTGGCAGGTGCTACAAATGGCCTTTTTGGGGTTATCGGCAGTCTTTAAAAACAACCAGACTCGGGAAGACCTAACAGTTGTACTGGCAACTTCTGTCTTGTTGGTGTTACGGGAAACGGTTGCCCGCCTTCTGTCTGTGGACACCACACTGCTTCTTCCTGCCTGTTGGGGTGCTCTGCCTCCCTCCCCCTGTTTACTGCTATCCTCGCTCTTCATATCCTCCTGCCAAGTTGGGTCAGTTACCATATCATCCACCACCTCGTCTTCCACTACCGCATCTTGGTCCTCCTTCTGACTTTCTGGCAATTGTGTCTCATCATTGTCTACCTTTTGTGACACTTTCCCACCGTTGCCTTCGTATGACCGTGGCTGCTCAAATGTTTGGGCATCGCTACATGCGACCTCCTCTTGCCCCGCTTCAAGTGGACCAGGCAAGAGGCCCGAATCTATAAATGGAATAGTGAACAGCTCTTTGGAGTGTCCAAGTGTGGGATCAGCTGTCTCTTGGTACTCGGCATGGCGGGAGGAAGGAGGATCAGGGTGAGGAATATGCAGCCCAGACTTACGGCTACTGAGACTTGATCATGTGGAAGACAGGGTGTTGATGGTGGTGGCTAAGTGACTGGAAGCATTAACTGCTATCCAACCAATAACCTTTTCACACTGCTCTGTGTTCAATAGTGGTGTTCTGCGTTCCCCTATTAATTGGGACAGGAAGGTCGAGCGAGAAGATGTGGGTGTTTGTTGTGGCACAATTTCAGCTTGCCTACGGCCTCGGCCTCTGCATGCACCATCACCATCGCCATCACATCCAGTTCCTAGTCCCTTGCCACATGCCTTGCCAATTTTAAATGGAGGAAAATATCTTCCATGCTCACTACAAATGGCTGAATTTGGAGCGAACTTATATGTGATCCGTGTGACGGACAAACCACAGTTTTAAATAGCTGGCCTGTAGGTAACTATTTTTAACAGCAAACTGGTGTCAATAACTTCACTGACACACTGAAACAGAATTTTAATGGAGGCCAGAAATGGTAGAATTTTCAGTGCAATTATATGTGATCCATGTGACGGACAAACCACAGTTTTAAATAGCAGGCCTGTAGGTAACTATTTTTAACAGCGCTGACCTCGTGTCAATAAGTTCGCTGACACACTGCATCAAAATTTCATTAAAGGCCAGAAATGGCAATATCTTCAGCGAAATTATATGTGATCCGTGTGACGGACAAACCACAGTTTTAAATAGTTGGCCTGTAGGTAACTATTTTTAACAGCGCCGACCTCGTGTTAATAAGTTCACTGACACACTGCGACAAAATTTCAATGGTGGCCAGAAATGGCAATATTTTCAGCATAATTATATGTGATCCATGTGACGGACAAACCACAGTTTTAAATAGCTGGCCTGTAGGTAACTATTTTTAACAGCACCAACCTCGTATCAATAAGTTCACTGACACACTGCAGCAAAATTTCAATTGAGGCCAGAAATGGCAATATTTTCAGAGAAATGATATGTGATCCGTGAGACGGACAAACCACAGTTTTAAATAGCTGGTTTTTAGAGCTGTAATATGGAAAGGACCTGGTTGTATTCTGCAGTGCGAACAAGCACATGGCGCAGAAAAATGGTGGTCTCTGGATTGCTTTTTAAGCAAATAATCAGGATTAAGATAAAAAAAAATATTCCTGGCCCCTGATACCTGGGGCTATTTCTACAAATATCTGTAAAAGCACCAGCAGACAGAACTGGAATGGACCCTCTTGCTATGCGCACTACATTCTGCTATATACCCTGCCTGCCTGCCTAGCACTGATATCTCTGAAGCTGGATTAGTTCTCAGAAGGACTGTTAGTTGAGATGGGTATGTAGAGAATCTTGTAGAATACCTACACTAACTCATAAACAACCGAATCTCTCCCTAGCTCAGCAGCACCTCTCCCTACACTGCCTGATTGCAGAGTAGACTGTGACGAGCACAGCTGCGCCAGATCTGATATAGACCTGATGACGCTGTGCGGCCAGCCAATCACTGTAATGCCGCAACCAACATGGCTGTGGCATTACAGTGTATGGCAGACAATCCCTGCATGTTGGTTGGTGCTCTAAACAGCGCCAAACATGCAGGGAGGGGACCCGAGCTCCCGCCGAGCAACCCCGGAAATACTCGGAGAGCGCCGATCATCTCGAGCAGTGAGAAGCTTGGGCTAGCACTGAGCAGTAGCAAGCATGCTCGCTTATCACTATTTATTATTATTTTATGATAATAAATTATTTTATTTTTATAGAGCTAACATATGTCGCAGTACTTCACAATTAAGTGGGGACATGTACACATAACAAAGACATTAAAAATAACACATAGTTCAACAGTTACAGGAGTGAGGGCTCCTTACTTATTTACTTACATGTAAAAACATTCCCAAAAAACAATGTCAGAATTGTGATTTTTATATGCAATTTCACTGCATTTTTCCATTTTCCAGTGCACTATGTAGTAAAATGAATGGTGTCATTTAAAAGTACATCCCACTCTGCAAAAAAAGCCCATACAGCTATGTGGACAGATAAATAAAAATAAAAAGTTATGGTTCTTGGAAAAAGGTAAAGAAAATACAAAAGTGGAAATTGGCCATGTCGGAAAGTGATTAGTATGAGATATTTATACCTCATACTAATGACATATACACTGCTCAAAAAAATAAAGGGAACACTCAAATAACACATCCTAGATCTAAATGAATGAAATATTCTCATTGAATACTTTGTTCTGTTCAAAGTTTTATGTGCTGACAACAAAATCACACAAAAATCATCAATGGAAATCAAATTTATTAACCAATGGAGGCCTGGATTTGGAGTCACCCACAAAAGTAAAGTGGAAAAACACACTACAGGCTGATCCAACTTTGTAATGTCCTTAAAACAAGTCAAAATGAGGCTCAGTATTGTGTGTGGCCTCCACGTGCCTGTATGACTTCCATACAATGCCTGGGCATGCTCCTCATGAGGTTGCGGATGGTCTCCTGTGGGATCTCCTCCCAGACCTGGACTAAAGCATCCGCCAACTCCTGGACAGTCTGTGGTGCAACGTGACGTTGGTGGATGGAGCGAGACATGATGTCCTAGATGTGCTCAATCGGATTCAGGTCAGAGGAACGGGCGGGCCAGTCCATAGCCTCAATGCCTTCATCTTGCAGGAACTGCTGACACACTCCAGCCACATGAGGTCTGGCATTGCCCTGCATTAGGAGGAACCCAGTGCCAACTGCACCAGCATGTAGTCTCACAAGGGGTCTGAGGATCTCATCTCGGTACCTAATGGCAGTCAGGATACCTCTGGCGAGCACATGGAGGGCTGTGCGGCCCTCCAAAAAATGCCACCCCACACCATTACTGACCCACTGCCAAACCGGTCATGCTGAAGGATGTTGCAGGCAGCAGATCGCTCTCCACGGCGTCTCCAGACTCTCTCACGTCTGTCACATGTGCTCAGTGTGAACCTGCTTTCATCTGTGAAGAGCACAGGGCGCCAGTGGCGACTTTGACAATCCTGGTGTTCTGTGGCAAAAGCCAAGCGTCCTGCACAGTGTTGGGCTGTGAGCACAACCCCCATTTGTGGACATCGGGCCCTCATACCACCCTCATGAAGTCGGTTTCTAACCATTTGTGCAGACACATGCACATTTGTGGCCTGCTGTAGGTCATTTTGCAGGGCTCTGGCAGTGCTCCTCCTCTTCCTCCTTGCACAAAGGCGGAGGTAGCGGTCCTTCTGCTGGGTTGTTGTCCTCCTATGGCCCCCTCCCTGTCTCCTGGTGTACTGGCCTGTCTCCTGGTAGTGCCTCCAGCCTCTGGACACTACACTGACAGGCACAGCACTGACAGACAAGAGCTGCACTACCTGAGCAACTTCTGTGGGTTATAGAGTCCATCTCATGCTACCACGAGTATGAAAGCACAACCAACATTCAAAAGTGACCAAAACATCAGCCAGAAAGCATTGGTTCTGAGATGCGGTCTGTGGTCCCCACCTGCTGAACCACTCCTTTATTGAGGGTGTTTTGATAATTGCCAATAATTTCCATCTATTGTCTATTCCATTTGTACAACAGCATGTGAAATTGATTGTCAATCAGTGTTGCTTCCTAAGTGGACAGTTTGATTTCACAGAAGTTTGATTTACTTGGAGTTATATTATGTTGTTTAAGTGTTCCCTTTATTTTTTTGAGCAGTGTATATACAGAGGCTTTCATGCTGATTAATTTTATAGCTTAGTTATAGAAATCCATTTTATAGTTTGAGAAATCCAGCACTGAGATCATATGCAAATGAGCAGCAAGTGCTTTGCCGTGGAATATTGCACTTGCAGCCCTCCTGCCCTTCCTCCTTGTTCTCTGCTGGACTCCTGTGTCTGACTGACAGGTCACTATTATTTCAGTGACCTGCTTTTCCACTGAGATCTCTCTCCAGCGCTGTCAGTTCCGGGGGCGGTGCTGCTGCGGTAAGGTCCTCATGACTAGAGATAAGCGGTGTTCGACTCGAACTGTTCGCCAATCTCAAATTCGAGCTGTTTTGGGCGGTGTTCGAGTCGTTCGGCGAACCCGAACGATTTGAAAAAAATTCGGCTGTTCGAGGTTATGTTCGATAACTGTTCGTGCACCAAAATCACAACTGGATTTTTTCTTAGTAATGCTGAAAATTAATGTTAATACGCAGTTTGAGTGTACAGCGGGGCGGGGGGAGGGGCAGGGGATGGATCTCTGCAGAAATAATGAAGATCTCCATTTTTTTTTCTCTTTCCCGCATTTACAGTGGGGAGGTGCAATCTGTCAGCCTATCAGCAGCGCACACATGGAGCGACGTGCTTTTTTTCACACAAGCAAGGGCATGTGTCATTGGCAGTATATGTCACATGTCCTTGCCCTATAAGACCCAGCCATTTTCCCCATCGCCACCATTTTCTCACTGCTGAACCTATTTGGTCTCTGATTAGTTTATCAGATAAGAGCCAAATTTTTTGATGTGTATAGCTATGCTGTTTCAGCAACTGCCTTCATTATAGGACTACTTTTGCTCTCTTGATTGTAATTGTACTCCTTCTCTGTTTAAACAGACAGTCCTAAAGTGTAGTGCCTTATGGATTTGAAAGCCAGAGAACTCTCATGGCTCACTAAGGCCTCCGATCTTTTCAAGTCAAGCACCTCCACTGTTTTTAACGAAACCACATCTAGTCACAAAGAAATTATACGTAAATATAGAAATGCATTACAAAAAAGACCAAAATATGGTGGACTAAAGCCACATTGGAGAACTATATTAAATGTAACATTGGCCCTAGGGGTCTCAGAGTCCAGTTGTTTCCTACATTTGACCTGGACAATGAGGACTTGTTAAAAAGATGGATGGAAGCAGCGGCACACTGCTCGTTACTTTTATGGAGATTATAATTGATAAAAATACTTTATCTTTAAAATCTATTGACCCTGAGATTGAAGAAATTCAAAAAACTATGAAGCAAGAACTACCCACTGAGGCCCTTGAAAAATACTCTAAAGATTTTGAAAAGGATTTGGAGAAATGGGAGCAGGAGATCAGTTCTGGGAAAATGAAAAAATTCACTAGGGATGTTACTGACTATGAAAATCAAAGGGTGTTTCGATGGCAATACCGTGACTCCACTAATAAACGAAAAAAATCATTATCCCGAAGCAGTTCTCTGATGTCATTACCATCTATCTCAGATGTCTCGAATGAGGGATCCAATAAGTCAAATATTGATGGCCCACGTACTAGATATACGGGCAAACGTGGACCTCATACCTCTCCAATAGGACAACAAAGAAGTAAGGAACAAAGAAAAGAACGCAATAAGGTAATTAATTTGTCTACACACTCTCTTAGCACCGTACAATTACAGGTGCTAGAGAAAGGCCTCTCGTTCTCACCCTCTCGATCTCTTGACCCATTTATAGCTATAAAGGATGTCCATCTCTTCGCCCGAAAAGTGATATTAAGGAAACTACATTTGCACTCACCAAACCAAGAGCACTTTACCACTAGGGAAGAACAGGAAGCTTTGGCCATCCTTGAATCCCTTTCTGAAGAGAATTCTACCTCCAGTATGGTGAGTAAGTTTCCCTTGCACTTATATGGTAAATCTAAAAGATTTCCCCCAACTAGTCTTTGTCCGGCAGTTGATGTTTTTACCAAATTAGTGTGAGCTGATATAGAAAATTTGGTTTCAGTACCGGATCAAGCGTATAAAAACCTTAATAAGTCTGAACAATCGGCTTTAAAGGAATTACAAAACTGGCAGGATGTTATCTACAAGCCAGCTGACAAGGGTGGCAATGTCGTCATTTGGCCAAAAGAGGCTTATGAGAGACAAACTTATAAACTGCTCAATGATACACGTTGCTACTGTAGACTATCTAGTAACCCTACTACCCAGTTTCAGTCACAGTTGGTTCAAATTTTGGAGAAAGGTTTTGAGCAAGGCATCGTACCCAAGAAAATGGTGTATAGTATTAGGGAATTACATCCTTGCATCTCTACCTTTTACATTATTCCTAAGGTACACAAAAACCTGTCTGACCCCCCTGGAAGACCCATAGTTGCAAGTATCGGCAGTCTATGTGAATTGATATGTGTCACTATTGATTTCTATTTGAAACCAATTGTGTCTACATTGCCATCCCATATTAAAGACACCACTGTGGCATTACATCGCCTGGATAGTGTTCAGCTGGCATCTAATATGACCATGGTGGTGGCGGATGTGGAGTCTCTATATACCTCAATAAAACATGAGGATGGCTTGAGGGCGATTTCTTTCTTTTTGGTATCCAGTGACATGGAACCCGAACTGATAGAGTTACTATTAATTCTATTACAATTTGTCCTTACGCACAATTACTTCATTTTTGATAAACAAATCTTCTTACAAACTCAGGGAACTGCGATGGGTGCGGCATGCGCACCCAGTTACGCAAATCTATTTCTCGGAGCATGGGAAAGGGACATCTTTATGGTTGACCCACTACCGGGCATTGAGAGGATCCAACAGTGGATGAGGTATATAGATGATGTGTGGTTCATCTGGGAGGGGACTAATTTGGAATTGGAAGCTTTCATGAACAAACTAAATTGGAATGATCTTAACATCAAATTATCATATAAAGCAGGAAGTAATGTAGACTTTCTTGATATCGACATTGCTGCATTGCCGGATGGCAATCTACATACAGATTTCTTTAGAAAGCCGACCTCCACTAATTCCCTTCTGCATGCAAGTTCCTCACATCCAGCCTCTACAATAAGAGCTATACCACTGGGCCAATTTCTGAGATTGAGACGAATCTGCTCGGATGATCAATCTTTTGAAAGACAGGCGGAAGATCTTAAAAGACGATTCAAAGAAAGGGGGTACAATCGTTACCAGATTCAAAGAGGGTACCTTAGGGCCAAACAAACTTCACGCAATGATGTCCTGTATAGATTTAACCACTTCGCGCCAGAGCCTGTTTTTGCCTTCGTGACCGGGCCAATTTTTTCAATTCTGACCACTGTCACTTTATGAGGTAATTACTCTGGAACGCTTCAACGGATTCCCCTGATTCTGAGATTGTTTTTTCGTGACATATTGTACTTCATGATAGTGGTAAAATTTCTTCGATATCACTTGCGTTTATTTGTGAAAAAATCAGAAATTTGGTGAAAATTTTGAAAATTTTGCAATTTTCAAACTTTGAATTTTCATGCCCTTAAATCAGAGAGAGATGTCACACAAAATAGTTAATAAATAACATTTCTCACATGTCTACTTCACATCAGCACAATTTTGGAACCAAAATTTTTTTTTGTTAGAAAGCTATAAGGGTTAAAATTTGACCAGCGATTTCTCATTGATACAACAAAATTTACAAAAACATTTTTTTAGGGACCACATCTTATTTGAAGCGACTTTGAGGGGCCTTTATGACAGAAAATACCCAAAAGTGACACCATTCTAAAAACTTCACCCCTCAAGGTGCTCAAAACCACATTCAAGAAGTTTATTAACCCTTCAGGTGCTTCACATGAATTTTTGGAATGTGGAAGAAAACAATGAACATTTAACTTTTTTTCACAAAACTGCTACTTTAACCTCAAATTTTTAATTTTCACAAGGGCAGCCAGAAAAAATGGACCCCAAAATGTGTTGTGCAATTTCTCCTGAGCACGCTGATACCCCATATGTGGTGCAAAGCCACTGTTTGGGCGCACGGCATGGCTTGGAAGGTAAGGAGCGCCATTTGACTTTTGGAATGGAAATTTGACTGGAATCGATAGCGGACGCCATGTTGCATTTGGAGAGCCCCTGAGGTGCCTAAACAGTGGAAACCCCCTACAAGTGACCCCATTTTGGAAACTAGACCCCTCAAGGAACTTATCTAGATGTGTGGTGAGCACCTTGAACCCCCAGGGGCTTCACAGAATTTTATAATGTTGAAGTGTGAAAATAAAAAAACACATTTTTAACACAAAACTGCTACTTTAGCCTCAAATTTTTAATTTTCATAAGGGCAGCCAGAAAAAATGGACCCCAAAATGTGTTGTGCAATTTCTCCTGAGCACGCTGATACCCTATATGTGGTGCAAAGCCACTGTTTGGGCGCACGGCATGGCTTGGAAGGTAAGGAGCGCCATTTGACTTTTGGAATGGAAATTTGGCTGGAATCGATAGCGGACGCCATGTTGCATTTGGAGAGCCCCTGAGGTGCCTAAACAGTGGAAACCCCCAACAAGTGACCCCATTTTGGAAACTAGACCCCTCAAGGAACTTATCTAGATGTGTGGTGAGCACCTTGAACCCCCAGGGGCTTCACAGAATTTTATAATGTTGAAGTGTGAAAATAAGAAAACACATTTTTAACACAAAACTGCTACTTTAGCCTCAAATTTTTAATTTTCACAAGGGCAGCCAGAAAAAATGGACCCCAAAATGTGTTGTGCAATTTCTCCTGAGCACGCTGATACCCCATATGTGGTGCAAAACCACTGTTTGGGCGCACGGCATGGCTCGGAAGGTAAGGAGCGCCATTTGACTTTTGGAATGGAAATTTGGCTGGAATCGATAGCGGACGCCATGTTGCATTTGGAGAGCCCCTGAGGTGCCTAAACAGAGGAAACCCCAACAGCTGACCCCATTTTTGAAATGACACCCCTCTGGGAATTCATCTAAGGGTTTAGTGACCATTTTAACTCAATGGATGATTTCCAGAAACAAGCACGCAATGGAAGGTTTAGATTCTGGAGAACCCCCCCTGGAAATTAAGTGAGCTCTACTCGAATGTGTCATTCACTAAATGAACCAAATGTTTGAATGACAAATTGGGATACATTTTTATAGTTTAAAAACGTGGTTCTGTGTGGAAGATTTTAAAGCAGTCAGTGACGCATAAGGCTGACAATGATGGGCATTGTGGGCAATAGTAGCGGGTATCACGCCTCATTCCTCTCTTAGTACATACACGACATCTATTCTGGGCTTTACTTCTTGTTTCCGTTGCTGGAATAAGTGCAATAAAATGTCGCTCAGTGAGTCTTTTCACATCCTCAGATTCTAATGGATGAGCGGGGCTAACACTTTGAAAGACAAGATTTTCAATTACCTTTTCTTGATAATCAAGAAAAGGATCTGAATTTCCTGCTTTTTTGTACAACACAAAAGAATTGTATGTGGCCACCTGAAACAAATAAATAACCAACTTTTTATACCAGGTATAGGACTTTCTTGATACCTGGTATGGCTGTAGAACCTGGTCTGCAAGGTCCACACCCCCCATGTGTTTATTGTAGTCAATGTCTGACACAGGTTTTTGCTTCGGAGTGGTGGATCCTAGTTCTACAATGGCCCTTGTGGCATCTGTGTGGATCGAGCTGAGGACAAAAATATCCCTCTTATCCCTATATTTCAGGGCAAGCAGCTCTCCGTTGCGTACAGCCCCTGACTGCCCCTTTTGGAACTTTTGGTTGACCAATGGCTGTGGAAACCCCTGACGGTTTTTACGAATGGTCCCACAAGCCCCGATGTTGTGTTCAACCAGACTTTTAAATAGGGGTATGCTGGTGTAATAATTGTCCACATATAGATTGTAGCCTTTTTGAAAAAATGGACTTATCAGCTCCCAAACAATTTTTCCAGATGTCCCCAGATAAGTACGGCATCCTGGTGGGTTTAGTTGGCTATCTTTCCCCTCGTATATGCGAAAAGCGGATGTGTATCCGGTTGAAATTTCGCACATTTTATAGATCTTTATTCCAAACCTTGCCCTTTTAGATGGGATAAATTGCTTGAGGTGCAGTCTTCCTTTGAATTTTACAAGGGACTCATCTATAGAAATATTTTGTGTTGGGGTGTAGAGCCTTAAGAATTTTTCTGACAAATTTTCAATGATGGGTCTAATTTTATATAACCTGTCATGTTCTGGGGCATTTCTGGGCAGGCATTGACTATTGTCGTTAAAATGCCAAAACCGCATGAGCATTTCATAACGGGTCCTAGGCAGAACGACTGAAAACATAGGGGTGGCTTGAACAGGGTGGTAGGACCAGTAGGATCGAATGCTCGGTTTTTTAACAAGCCCCATGGCAAATGTAAGTCCTAAAAAAATTTTTATTTCCGGGACATTAGTTGGTGTCCATAAATTTGCCCTAGCATAGTAAGATCGGGGATTCTGGCTTATGAATTGGGATGCATATAAATTTGTTTGCACGACAATATGCTCTAGCAAGCTGTCTGTAAAAAAACAAATTAAAAAAATGAATTGGTCCAAAATCTTCCACCTCCACATTTATACCAGGAGTGGCGTTGAAATCAGGGCTGAATGGAGCAGCCGAATCCGAAGCTGGGAAATGTTAGATCATGTGGCAAAGCCCCTTGTACACTGGCGTGCGCCAATTCACTAGTAGCAGGGACAGCGGTTGTACTGGGCAGTGTTCCATGATTTGGAGACGTTTCTCCAGTAGCGCTATTTGCCCCTATTGCTATACTGGTCCTTGGGCTTGAGGATGGACCAGAATCACTGCTCATTTCTGAGCTCTCAGTGTCACCGCTACTAAAGCCCTCAAAATCCATATCTCCATCTGAGATTGCACTGTCATCACTATCAGAACACAGCAGGGCATACACCTCTTCTGCAGTATAAGTCTGACGGGCCATTTTATTTTTGTATTTTTTGACTGGACTGAACGGACCGGACTGAACGGACGGGACCAGACTGGACTGACCGGACTGACTGACTGACAGGACTGACTGACTGACAGGACTGACTGATCTGACAGGACTGACTGACTGGACAGACTGATCTGACAGGACTGACTGATCTGACAGGACTGACTGACTGACTGATCTGACAGGACTGACTGATCTGACAGGACTGACTGACTGACTGATCTGACAGGACTGACTGACTGACAGGACTGACTGACCTGACAGGACTGACTGACTGGACAGACTGATCTGACAGGACTGACTGATCTGACAGGACTGACTGACAGGACTGACTGATCTGACAGGACTGACTGACAGGACAGACTGATCTGACAGGACCGACTGACAGGACAGACTGATCTGACAGGTCTGACTGACTGACAGGACTGACTGACTGACTGATCTGACAGGACTGACTGATCTGACAGGACTGACTGACTAACAGGACTGACTGATCTGACAGGACTGACTGACTGACAGGACTGACTGATCTGACAGGACTGACTGACTGACTGATCTGACAGGACTGACTGATCTGACAGGACTGACGGACTGACTGATCTGACAGGACTGATTGATCTGACAGGACTGACGGACTGACTGATCTGACAGGACTGACTGATCTGACAGGACTGACGGACTGACTGATCTTACAGGACTGACTGATCTGACAGGACTGTCTGACTGACTGATCTGACAGGACTGACTGACAGACAGGACTGACTGATCTGACAGGACTGACTGATCTGACAGGACTGACTGACTGACTGATCTGACAGGACTGACTGACAGGTCTGACAGGACTGACTGATCTGACAGGACTGACTGACTGACTGATCTGACAGGACTGACAGATCTGACAGGACTGACTGATCTGACAGGACTGACTGATCTGACAGGACTGACTAATTCTAACTCTTACTTTCTTTTTTATTTTATTTTTTTCAATTTTACAGTGGCAACGCTGACAGCTCTTGTCACACTGTTTCTCCTCTGCTCTCTCACTGAGATCGGAGGAGAAACAGTGTTCTATCAGCCAGATCGCCCGGGAAAGTTTGTTGCTAAAACAAACTTCCGTGGTGATCTCTCTGATTGGCTGGTGTGACGCTGACATCATCGAGACCTGAGCCAATCAGGTCTCGATGATGTCAGAGGTCACAGCACCGGGATCCCCGCCGCTCCTGAGGTATGTGGGGGGTCCCGATCGCCGACCACCGGCTGTCACTATCTTTTAAATGCCGCGATCGCTATGGATCGCGGCATCTAGAAGATAGGAACAGGTTAACATCATGGGGACCTGATCCAATCAGGTCCCCATGATGCCACATGTCAGAGCTATCGCTCTGAACTGGTACCGCAGTGCTAGCAGGACCCTTGGGGTCCTGAGCGCTGCGGGACCACCCACCGTTTTTAAACGTCGGCGCTGCACAGAGCCCAGCAAGCACCGACGTTTATGTACAGTGGGCGGTCGGGAACCGGTTAAAATAAACCATTTTCCTACAGATACTAATCCTATTCGATTAATTACGACGTATAATGATCAATGGAGTGACTTCAAGAAAATTATACAGAAACATTGGAACGTGCTTCGAGTCGATCCAGCCCTTAAGAAATGTCTACCGGAGTACCCTTCCATTGCAGCACGTAGATCTAAAAATCTAAAAGATCTCCTCGTCCGCAGTCACTATGAAGGGAGACATCAGAACATGACAACTTGGCTTGATACTATTGGATTCTATCCATGCAATCATTGTAAGGCATGTGCGAACATGGTAAAGGCGAAAGATTTCAGAAACTCAGCTAGCACAAAAATTTATACTATCAGACATCATCTGACATGCTCTTCAAAAGGAGTTGTATATTTTGCTAAGTGTCCATGTAAAAAGATATACATAGGACTGACCACCAGAGAATTAAGAGTTAGAACGCGCAAGCATGTGAGGGATATCGAAAAGAGTAAAATGACAGAAGATATAACCTCATTGAAAACACTACCAAAACACTTTTATCTTCATCACCAGAGTGATGCCAAATTACTCAAAGTCAAGGCTATTGATCTCTATGGGTTCAAGAGGTGGTAATTTGGGCAGAACATTAGCTCAAACCGAAAGTAAATGGATTTATAGGCTAAAAACTGTGTCACCTTTTGGTCTCAACGAAAATTTTGGGTTTAATGCTTTTCTCTAAACTATCTTGGGGTACATGTGGTTTTAATGGGTTGGGAGGGGAAGTGCTTTTTGCCTTTTATTGGTTTTTAACTTCGTTTTCTTTTATAACAGATTGTTCAGTTATGTGTGGTCATAGCTTTATGACTGGAGTCCTCATGCATGCTTCATGTGGCGCCGATGGTCTATACACTCACTCCGCACCATTCTGAGTGCAGTCCATTCAAGCTCAAGAATCTTCACTTCTGCTCATGTGAGAGAGACTTTCTTCGGATAATGCTATCACAAATACATATTTCATATGTTGAAAAACGAATCAAGTATCTTTGAGAAGGACTTTTGCTTTTGTTTTGGACCATTTTATATATTTTAATAGACTAATTTTAGGATTTATGTGATACCTTTCCCCTATGCAGCTTTGCTGTGCAATATATGTCATAATTTCACTTTGTATGTTGTCTGCACATCCTGCCATGTTATATTAATATATTATTGCTTTAACTATATTAGCACGTTCATCAAATCTTATTTTTATTTAATTATGCACATTGCACTTTTTTGCATGGTGCACTGGACATTTTGTTCAGTGCACCATGCAAATATATGATGGCACTTTGATATGTTGCATGCTTAAGATATGCGATTATGTATAACCAGGTATCAGGTATTTATTTATCTATTCTTCATAAATTTAGTGACTAGCAGAAAATTTATATATTTTTATACACTATGGGTTGACTCTATTTATGACATGTTTACTAGTGTTGAGCCACCCCCGTAGTGTTCGAGTTCGGTTCGGTTCGTCGAACACCCGTGTGTTCGTCGAACTGTTCGTCGAACACCTTCGAACACCGTTAAAACCAATGGCAGGCAAACAAAAACACATAGAAACACATAGAAAACACCTTCAAAGGTGTCCAAAAGCTGACAAACTGCTCAGAAGACACAACTAACACATGGAAAAGTGACAAGTACATATAGTCATGCGAAAAGAAAAGAGGTGGAGGAGTAAAAGGAGGGGGAGACACAGATATAGGCATGTCATGCCCTTCTAAAATCCAAAAAGTGAGAAGCCGAGACGGCCAGTCCGCTCCTGCCCGTGCCACCTCCGTGTCGCCGGGTTTGTGCCAGAGCCGCGGTGAACCCTGACGGCCAGCCCCCCTCTCCCAATACTGGTGCCTGTCCGCTGGTGGGTCGAGAGAGCCCCCCTGTGGTGGAGGCAGCTCTAAGCTTTTTAATTTAAATTGTCCCTCTAATTTGAATGAATACACTTTAAATCCATTTACAAGGATCTATTGGAGGGCAAGTCTCATGCCAGCAGCCGCGTAATTCCAGCTCCAGTAGCGTCCACTAAAGCTGCTGCAGTTAAAAAGCTTTTATAAGGATCGAGCTCGGCTGTCCACCGCAAGGCATCCTAGTGCCAGTCCCAGCCCCTATGCCTTGGGGTGCCTCCTGATGCTCTTCACTAAGTATCCCGTGGTCCCGAAGCATTTCCTTTGAAAAAATTAAGTGTCCAAACTACAGGTGGTGTAGCTTGCTTAACAGCCGGGATAATCCGCTGACTAGCAGACACTGCTACTAGGCACAAAGTATTTCCTGGGCTAGATGCAGTTAAAAATTTGTAAGTAGATACTCTCGTTGGATGCTGAGAAAGCATTCCATAGAGTCTCCTGGCACGCCATATATGATTCTCTTAAAAAGCTTGGGGTAGGGGTCTAGGGGACCCTTGTATAGCCAAAATCACGGCCCTGTATCACAATACGTCACCTAGGCTGAAGATAAATGGAACTGTAGCACCGAGGGCTCGGTTGCTACAGACGTATTGCACCTCACCCAGAGGTGTGATATCTCACTCTCAGATAAGGATGGAGTGTGGATCAGGACCCGACACCTGCATGCATTACACCACATTGCCGTGGGGCAGGGCGACCAATATGCCCCTGAGATGGGCACGACAGTCCCTGTCCCTGGCTGGAGTGGGGGGAGGGAACACTGAGGAAGGGGAACCCTGCAGTGCAGGAGCAGGGAGGAAGCAGTTCCTGGGTGCATTGAGAAGGGAGTATAAAAGGTGGGCACCATCTTAGTTCAGTGCAGAGAAGTCTGAGCAGAAGTGGCAGGGAGCAGGGGCTCTGCATGAGCTCTGCTCCGGAGGCGGGCCTAGTAACAGAGGCCCAGGCCTGCAAGAGGGAGAAGGAAGGAAGAGGAGCGGAGAAGGCTCCAGGAACGAGGAATGAAGGGATCCCAGGGGTGCGGACGGGCGAGTCGCCACCGCACGCCCGAATCCACCTGCGTGGAGGGGTCAGGCCAAAGGGGGAGACCGGTCCCCGAACTAGTGGAGGCAGGAAACGACCCTCAGCTAGAAACCGGAGGCTCTGACATTTTATGTGGCGCAGCCCCTTGCTCCACCCGCTAGGAAGGCACCACATAGGGTCAGGGAAACTGGCGCCAAGTTTACCAAGAGGAGGCCCGAGGCAGCCGGACAGAAGTGTTGGTAAGAAAGGCCAGACAAAGGACACACAAAGGGGGTCCTGTGAAGCGCTCCAAAGTTATCTGGGAGTTGTCTGAGCCCCTCACCTGGTGAGCACAGTGCGACGTGGGCAGCCGTTACCTGCAGACGTGGTCTGGATAATAAGAACTGTGAGTAAAGGCCCTGAACTGCATCACTGACTCCGTGTCGTTACTGCTGCTGCCCTGCACCATCACCCCCATCCTCCGCATACACTGCCCTGAGGCTATACTCCTCCCGTGGGGAGTTATGCTACGCTCTGCTGCACCCACAACACCAGCCTTAGCGGTCTGCCCTGTAGCGGCGGTTCACTCTGACCGCAATCCACGGGTGGCGTAGTCGGACATTTAAACATCAAAACCACATAAATAGTTCCGCCACTGGTTTGACCGCCCTGAGCCACGGAACCGGATCGCCGCCACGAAGACTACAACCACCAGCATCCACCAAAAAGGGTCCGGCTCCGGGTGTCCCAAGGCCCAGGGGGTGCGTCAGAACATTTTCATCACCTTTCACAATCACCAATGGGACAAGGCAGGGATGTCCTCTGTCCCCTCTCTTATACATCCTAGTGACGGAGCACCTGCTCTCATCAATTCGCCATAACCCCAATATTAGGTGGATTGAGGTGGGAGGCACCGAGTACAAGTGCTCTCTATTTGCTGATGATGTCCTAGTATATATCACTCAATCACATATATCCATCCCTGCTGTTATGGCTGAAATAGATCACTTTGTTACATGGTAAAATTTTAAAATCAATGCAGCGAAGTCTGAGGCCCTCGATGTCTCCCTCCCTAAATCCATATAGGATTCCATCCAGTCCAACTTTCCCTTTGCCTGGCCCTCACAGGGTATCAAATACTTAGGAATTCCTATTCATAGAGACCTCTCCCATCTATGTTATCTTAATTTTGGGCCCTTTATTGAACAATTCCATACAGACCACGGTTGGCAAGTTAGAACTGTAAGATTCACTACGTGAACCACTGGTGTTTTGTGGAAAAGCACATGTACACCGCGTTCCAAATTATTATGCAAAAAGTGTTTAGGAGTGATAAGGGAAGAATTTGTTTGTTTGTCAGTTAAACTTATTGATGGTGATGTGTGTCAGGGCTCTTTATATCACTGTAAGCAATTGCAGACACCTGTGCTAATTAGTTTGGCAGGTGTGTCCAATGAAAGGCAAGACTACTTAAGAAGGCTCTCTCACATTATTAAGCAGCCTACATTTTCTGCCAAAATGGGAAAGAAAAAGGATGTGTCGGCTGCTGAGAAGCAACAAATTGTGGTGTGTTTAGGTCAAGGCATGACTACAATCAACATTGTGCGATGATCAGGATGAAGTGTCTTGGCAATCAAGAAGTATGTAGCTGATTCACAGTACACACGTGTGCGTGCTGATAAGGGCAAATTGAGGACTCTTTCCTACAGGCAATTACGTCAGGTTGAAAGAGCAGCGGCAAAAAAGCCTTGTCATAGCAGCAGACAAGTTTTTGAAGCTGCTTGTGCCTCCAACGTCCCCCGAACAACAAGATGCAGGGTCCTTCAGAGGTTTGCAGCTGTGCATACGCCATCCTGTCGACCTCCTCTATCCACTTCACACAAGCAGAAACGGCTCCAGTGGGCCAAACATTACATGAAGACTGATTTCAAAACTGTTTTGTTCACGGATGAGTGCCGTGCAGCGCTCGATGGTCCAGATGAATGGAGTGGAGGATGGCTGGTTGATGGACACCCCACGCAAACACGGCTACAGCGCCAACAAGGAGGAGGTGGAGTAATGTTTTGGGCTGGAATCATGGGGAGAGAGATTGTCGGCCCCTTTAGGATCCCTGAAGGCGCTAAAGATGAACTCCATAATGTATGTGGATTTTCTCAAACAGCACTTCCTGCCATGGTTCAAGAAGAAGAACCGTGTATTTCACAGCAAGATCATTTTTCTGCATGATAATGCACCATCTCATGCTGCACATAAAACATCTGCATCTCTGGCTGATATGGACATAAAAGGGGACAAACTTATGGTGTGACCCCCATGCTCCCCTGACCTCTACCCCATTCAGAACCTTTGGAGCATCATTAAAAGGAGTGTCTATGATGGCGGGAGGCAGTTCACATCTAAGCAACAGCTCTGGGAGGGTATTCTGTCCTCATGCAAAACAATTGAAGCAGAAACCATCCAAAACCTGACAAATTCAATGGACGAGAGAGTTCAGAAGCTCCTTTCGAACAAGGGGTCCTATGTGAAAATGTAACATCACCTAGAATAAAGTTTTGAGTTGAAAACTGTTTGATTTCAGTTTCTAACAACCTGCTAATGCTTGTAATTTCAAAAATGACCATTTTTTTGGTCTTTATTAAAATGAAAAGGTTGATCGAAAAGTTTGGGGGATCTAAGAGTGTGGCAACCCAGTAGTCATGATTACTTCGAATTCTGACAATATGAGGGTCATGCTGCAGGTAGTGCAGCAAGAAGGCACTTATGTGTCTTGCGCATCTCGGAGCCCCAAAATTATTTTCCGGGCTAGATGCAGCTAAAAATTATTTTTAATTTTAAATCTGGTGAAGCTTATTATAGATGGCCTAATAGGATCAGTGCTGCACACTGCTACAAAGCCCAAATTATTTTCCAGTCAAGATACAGATAAACATGATTAGTAATTTGAAAGCTTAAAACGGTTGGTAGGGTGATTTTAACCAATCATCAAGCTTTTACTCTCCCCAGGATGACACAGGGGTAGAAAAGTCGTTTCGGATCCATGATTTGTTCATCTTTATGAACGTGAGTCTGTCTACATTATCAGTGGAGAGCCGCGTGCGCTTATCTGTCAGCACACCACCAGCAGCGCTGAACACACGTTCAGACAGAACGCTGGCTGCGGGGCATGACAAGATCTCCAAGGCGTAAGTGGCTAGCTCCGGCCATTTATCCAGATTGGAAGCCCTAAAAGAGCAAGGGTCCAGTGACACAGTCGTGGCTTCAATGTTTACTTGGAGATACTCCTGTACCATCGTCTCTAGGCGTTGACTATGTGTCAGACTTCTTGTCTCCTGTGGCCTTGCAAAGGATGGGCTAAAAAAGTGGTGAAATGATTCCGCAAAATTGATGTTACCAGCAGATACTGTGGTTCTGTTACGGTTTGAGTGCTGAACACTTGACGGTCCCACGGTTGGCAAGTTGGAACTGTGAGATTCACTACGTGCACCACTGGTATTTTGTGGAAAAGCACATGTAAGATTCTGCAACAGTCTCTGCTGATACTCCTGCATGCGTGCATCCCTTTCTATGGCAGGAATAATTTCTGCAAATTTACTTTTGTACCGGGGATCTAACAGTGTGGCAACCCAGTAGTCAGGATTATTTCTAATTCTCACAATTCGAGGGTCATGTTGCAGGTAGTGCAGCAAGAAGGCACTCATGTGTGTTGCGCATCCAGGAGCACCAAGTCCCTGTTGTGTTGGTGGCGAGGTAACAATCATGCTTCCTTCCTCTGTCCTCTCCCCCCAACCTCGCACAACAGAAATGTGATCAAGGTCTCCCTCATCTGATGAGTCTTCCATCAGTTCGTCCTCCACTTCTTCCTGGGCTCCTGCACCTTCCTCACTAGTTTGGCTGCTACCATGCGCCCTGGTTAAACCATCTCCCCCACCCTCACATGCCTGCCGCCTTGGTGCTGCCGACCGTCTGGACCTTGCAGATGTTAGCCCTTCCGCATACAACTCCTCCTCCTCTACTTCCTCCACCTCCTTTTGTGCCACCACCTGACTCCGAATTCTGTTTAACATGTGCTCCAGCATGTAAATCACCGGAATAGTCATGCTGATAATGGCATCGTCAGCACTAAACATCTTCGTCGCCATTTCAAAACTGTGCAGAAGGGTGCATAGGTCCCTGATCTGAGACCACTCCTCCAGCGTGATTTGCCCCACCTCTGAATCTCGTTGGCCCAGGCTATACGTCAGAACGTATTGCACCAGGGCTTGTCGGTGCTGCCACAGTCGCTGCAACATGTGCAGAGTTGAATTCCACCGGGTAGGCACATCGCATTTTAGCCGGTGAAGTGGCAGGCCCAACGACTTCTGTAGAGATGTAAGTCGCTGAGCTGCGGGATGCGAACGGCGGAAGTGAGCACACAGCGACCGTGCCCTCTGCAGAAGGCCATCTAGTCTGGGATAGTGGGCTAAAAATTGCTGGACAACCAGGTTCAACACGTGAGCCATACAAGGCACGTGTGTGACATTGCCCCGGCGAAGGGCCGCACCCAGGTTTGCAGCATTGTCGCACACGGCCTTCCCTGGTTTCAGGTCCAGTGGAGACAACCATTCATGAAATTGGTTCTCCAGAGCTGACCACAACTCCTCAGCTGTGTGACTCACATTTCCCAGACATTTCAATGTAAAAACCGCCTGATGACGTTGAGCCCTACTGCCAGCATAGTAAGGAGGTGTGCAGGATCCCTTCTGCGCAGTTAGAAAGCTTGTGGCATGACCAGACAGGCTTTGGGTGCAGGTGGAAGACCGAGAGGAGGTTGAGGAGGCAGAAGCAGTGGAGGAAAAATGACATAAAGAGGATTGACGCACAACTCGTGGGGACGGCAAGACTTGGACAGCAGCCCCTTGTCCTGCTGTCACCATAGTTACCCAGTGCCCAGTCAGCGACATGTAACGCCCCTGTCCATGCCTACTCGTCCAAGTGTCTGTGGTGAAATGCACCCTGTCACACACAGAGTTTCTCAAAGAAGCGGTGATGTTGTGTGCGACATGCTGGTGGAGCGCAGGCACACCTTTCTTTGAGAAGTAGTGCCGACTGGGCATCTGGTACTGGGGCACTGCGACGGACATAAGGTCTCGAAAATCCTCTGTGTCCACCAGACGGAAAGGCAGCATTTCTGTAGCCAAGAGCTTGCAGATGGTGAAATTCAACCTCTTAGCTTTCTCATGGCTAGGAGGAAATGGTCTTTTACTTGTCCACATCTGAGGGACCGAGGGCTGGCTATTGTGCTTAGACGGGGTTGATAAGGGTGTCCCCGGCAAACTGCCGGTCTGTGAGGAAGATGCAGGCGGACATGTTAGGTTGCCTTGATCCAAAGGTGGTGCTATCGATGTCGGACAGCGCTCAAGACCAGCTGGTGTTACCACCTCCAAAGAAAATGATGACCTGCCAATCACGCTGGCTGTTGCGGGTAAAGAGGTGGCAGGTCTGCGCCCCAAAACAGGTGTGACTGCTGTCCCCCCAGTCACAGAGGATGAAGAGGCCGCGGATGCACAAGATATGGCAGACGGTGGTTGGCCTGGCCGGCTAGACCGCATTCTAGCACACTGAGCTTCCCACTGCAACTTATGCTTCATGTCCATGTGCCGGTTCATGCATGAAGTACTCAAACTATGTATTTTTTGGCCTCTACTTAGCTTTTGCTGACAAATGTTACAGATAACACGAGTTGGGTCATCTTTATCGATCTGAAAAAATGCCCAGGCTATGCAAGGCTTAGCACCCATGCGACCTGAAGAGCCACCACGACTTGTGGTGAGAGGCAGAGTTGTGTTTGAGGATGCAGTTGTTGACGTGCTTCCAGTACTACGTCTCTGTCCAGGAAGGCGCAACCTGACCTCGTCGTCACTAGCATCTTCCTCCACCTCCTCTGCTGACCTCATCTCTTGGCTGACTGTGGGTTGACAGTAAGTGGGATCTCCGACCTCATCATCATCACCCTGTGCGTTATCACACCCGTCGTCCTCAGAGCCAACCTGTTCCTGCCCTGACAAAAAACTAAAGTTGTCGCTCCAATCAGGTATTTGAGTCTTATCATCGTCTTCCTCATTGTCTCCACCAACAGGAGTTACAGTTTGGGAATGAGGGTCTACATTATGGTCAGAACCTTCTGCGTCTGGTCCTGGATCCGACTCATAAAGATTCTGGGCATCAGTGCAGATCATTTCCTCGTCTGGATTCACAGAAGCGCTGGAGTCGACCTCTGATTCCCAGGCTATAGTATGAGTAAACAGCTCTGCAGACTCAACCATCTGTTCTACCTCATACTCAGACGGGCAGCTGGAGATTTGGGAGCTGTGAGGAAGCAAGTGCGATTTGGGTGACACCTTTGAGGACTGGAGTATTTGTGATGTTGAAGTTGATGTGGAGGAGAGCCCACTTAAGGGAGCACTTGATATCCGTTGAAGCACCTGCTGTTTTTGTGCCTCATCTGGAATTTGTAGCGATTGGCGTGGCCGTAAGAAAGGGATCTTATCACATTGTCCGCTAAAAGAAGTAGACATTTTAGTTTGGCTGGAAGATGGTCTTTCTTCTGCACCTACCCCACGGACACAACCTTTTTTCCCCTTCCCAACACGCCTATTCCCCTTTCCACCAGCAGCAGGCCTTTTTCCACTCATTTTGGTGGTTAACTAATTCACAACTCTGGAGTTGTTTGCACAAAAAAACAATGGATGGTAACCGAGCAGAGCTGAGTGGCCAAACTGTGGTATTAGGCCAAAACTATTGGCTGGGTTAGATGCAGAAAAAAATTATTTTTAATTTGCAACCTGATGGAGGTCAGTATAGATGGACTAATAGACCAAGTCCCACACACCGCTAGAAGCCCAAATATTTTTTCAGAGCTAGATGCAGAAAATTTTTTTATTCAATTTGCAACCTGATGGAGGTCAGTATAGATGGACTAATAGACCAAGTCCCACACACTGCTAGAAGCCCAAATATTTTTTCAGAGCTACATGCAGAAAAAAATTATTTTTAATTTGCAACCTGATGGAGGTCAGTATAGATGGACTAATAGACCAAGTCCCACACACTGCTAGAAGCCCAAATATTTTTTCAGAGCTAGATGCAGAAAAAAATTATTTTTAATTTGCAACCTGATGGAGGTCAGTATAGATGGACTAATAGACCAAGTCCCACACACCGCTAGAAGCCCAAATATTTTTTCAGAGCTAGATGCAGAAATTTTTTTTATTCAATTTGCAACCTGATGGAGGTCAGTATAGATGGACTAATAGACCAAGTCCCACACACTGCTAGAAGCCCAAATATTTTTTCAGAGCTAGATGCAGAAAAAAATTATTTTTAATTTGCAACCTGATGGAGGTCAGTATAGATGGACTAATAGACCAAGTCCCACACACTGCTAGAAGCCCAAATATGTTTTCAGAGCTAGATGCAGAAAAAAATTATTTTTAATTTGCAACCTGATGGAGGTCAGTATAGATGGACTAATAGACCAAGTCCCACACACTGCTAGAAGCCCAAATATTTTTTCAGAGCTAGATGCAGAAAAAAATTATTTTTAATTTGCAACCTGATGGAGGTCAGTATAGATGGACTAATAGACCAAGTCCCACACACCGCTAGAAGCCCAAATATTTTTTCAGAGCTAGATGCAGAAAAAAATTATATTCAATTTGCAACCTGCTGGACGTCAGTATAGAAGGACTAATAGAACAAGTCCCACACACTGCTAGAAGCCCAAATATTTTTTCAGAGCTAAATGAAGAAAAAAATTATTTTTAATTTGCAACCTGATGGAGGTCAGTATAGATGGACTAATAGACCAAGTCCCACACACTGCTAGAAGCCCAAATATTTTTTCAGAGCTAGATGCAGAAAAAAATTATTTTTAATTTGCAACCTGATGGAGGTCAGTATAGATGGACTAATAGACCAAGTCCCACACACCGCTAGAAGCCCAAATATTTTTTCAGAGCTAGATGCAGAAAAAAATTATATTCAGTTTGCAACCTGATGGAGGTCAGTATAGATGGACTAATAGAATGATGCTATGCCCAAAAGATTTTACTTCACTAGGTGCAGTAAAAAAATTGGTATTCTATACACAGGTGGTATATCTTGCAACACAGATAGGCTACTCCACTGACTAACACACTCTGCAATAGGCCAAAAAGGATTAGCTTTGCTAGATTCAGCCAAATGCTGTGAAAAAAACTTGCACAGCACTGGCACAGACCTGCCTGGCAAAAACTGATAGGAACTGATGTAACCTAGTCCTGAAAAGGACTCCAATTACAATTAGTCTTTACTCCCACAATCTATCTATTTAAGAGCACAGACCTGCCTGATAAAAGTCGTAGGAAATGCTGTAACCTAGTCCTTAAAAGGACTGCAATCACAACTATTCCCTACTCCCAAGCTATCTGTATATTTGTGCGAAAATTGGCTTGAAATTAACAAGGTATAGCGCACACAGCAACAGCGGTGCCGTCTAACACGCAGCTGCAGCAGTGAGAAAATGGTGGCGACGGGGAAAATGGCTTGGTCTTATAGGGCAAGGACATGTGACATACACTGCCAATCACACATGCCCTTGCTTGTGTGAAAAAAAGCACTTCGCTCCGTGTGTGCGCTGCTGATAGGCTGACAGATTGCACCTCCCCACTGCAAATGCGGGAAAGAGAAAAAAAAATGGAGATCTTCATTGTTCCTGCAGAGATCCATCCCCTGCCCCTCCCCCCGCCCCGCTGTACACTCAAACTGCGTATTAACATTAATTTTCATCATTACTGAGAAAAAATCCAGTTATGATTTTGGTGCACGAACAGTTATCGAACATAACCTCGAACAGCCGAATTTTTCTCAAATTGTTCGTGTTCGCCGACCGGCTCGAACACCGCCCAAAACAGCTCGAATTTGAGATTGGCGAACAGTTCGAGTAGAACAACGCTCATCTCTAATGTTTACATCATTCATTTTTTATTTACAACACAACGTGCACTTCATTACTTATAATCACTTAATTTTTATCCTGCACATTGCACTTTATCAGCAATTTTTTACATGCTTAATCACATACACTTATATTTATTTCACTTCATGCACTTGTATCTAGCACATATCACTTTTATTATATATTTGCACAGTTATCATGCATCTTAAATTAGCTATGTAGCTATGTATTAGCTGGGTTCCCTCTCAGTGCAGCTTTTCACATTAGATATGTATCACCAGCTGGTGCGTGTGCACCTTACGCTAGCACTTCAGGTTTCGGGCAGTCCTCCCACTGAGGGAGCGCACGCGCAGCAAGCCTCATGTTACCATGGGGACTATGCCAGCGTGCGCTCCACAGGCCGGAAACCGGAAGCCACTCTCACAGGAAGCGCTGCGGGGGTATTGCACGCGCCGCTCACAGACGGTGATCATCAGGTCCCGCTTATTAGGTCCCGTGACATGCTCTCCCCCATACTGATAGGGTCCCAACACACATATAAAGGAAATCGCTTCTCCTGCATTTCCACGCCCCCTGAGGAAGTCAACAGAAGAAACATGCGTAGGCGTTGAGGGACGCTGCATTTCTTCGGTGCCTACAACACAGCTGCCTGGTGGTATGTTAACCATTTGCTTACCTATGTTCTGCATGTTGCACTGTTAGGGTCTTTTTTTACTCACAGTCTGCATTTAGCACTACATTATAGCATAACAACTATCTCTTACAAGGTATATATGGTATAGGCCCGTATATGCATATGTCGATCCCTCACAGTTTGGAGGTGCTTTTTATCTCTTATTATTTGTTTCTATGTATATTTTAATAATAAAATGTAATGTCTGCTGAACCTATTTGGTCTCTGATTAGTTTATCAGATAAGAGCCAAATTTTTTGATGTGTTTGTTGTTTAAGTGTTCCCTTTATTTTTTTGAGCAGTGTATATACAGAGGCTTTCATGCTGATTAATTTTATAGCTTAGTTATAGAAATCCATTTTATAGTTTGAGAAATCCAGCACTGAGATCATATGCAAATGAGCAGCAAGTGCTTTGCCGTGGAATATTGCACTTGCAGCCCTCCTGCCCTTCCTCCTTGTTCTCTGCTGGACTCCTGTGTCTGACTGACAGGTCACTATTATTTCAGTGACCTGCTTTTCCACTGAGATCTCTCTCCAGCGCTGTCAGTTCCGGGGGCGGTGCTGCTGCGGTAAGGTCCTCATGACTAGAGATGAGAGGTGTTCGACTCGAACTGTTCACCAATCTCAAATTCGAGCTGTTTTGGGCGGTGTTCGAGTCGTTCGGCAAACCCGAACGATTTGAAAAAAATTTGGCTGTTCGAGGTTATGTTCGATAACTGTTCGTGCACCAAAATCATAACTGGATTTTTTCTCAGTAATGCTGAAAATTAATGTTAATACGCAGTTTGAGTGTACAGCGGGGCGGGGGGAGGGGCAGGGGATGGATCTCTGCAGAAATAATGAAGATCTCCATTTTTTTTTCTCTTTCCCGCATTTACAGTGGGGAGGTGCAATCTGTCAGCCTATCAGCAGCGCACACACGGAGCGAACTGCTTTTTTTCACACAAGCAAGGGCATGTGTCATTGGCAGTGTATGTCACATGTCCTTGCCCTATAAGACCCAGCCATTTTCCTCATCGCCACCATTTTCTCACTGCTGCAGCTGCGTGTTAGACGGCACCGCTGTTGCTGTGTGTGCTATACTTTGTTAATTTCAAGCCAATTTTCGCACAAATTTACAGATAGCTTGGGAGTAAGGAATAGTTGTCCTTTTAAGGACTAGGTTACATCATTTTCTACGACTTTTATCAGGCAGGTCTGTGCTTTTAAATAGATAGGTTGGGAGTAAAGACTAATTGTAATTGCAGTCCTTTAGAGGGCTAGGTTACATCAGTTCCTATCACTTTTTGCCAGGCAGGTCTGTGCCAGTGCTGTGCAAGTTTTTTTCACAGCATTTGGCTAAATCTAGTAAAGCAAATCCTTTTTGTCCTCTTGCAGTTTGTGTTAGTCAGTGGAGAAGCCTATCTGTGTTGCAAGCTACACCACCTGTGTATAGAACACTAATTTTTTTACTGCACCTAGTGAAGTAAAACCTTTTGGGCATAGCATCATTCTATTAGTCCATCTATACTAACCTCCACCAGGTTGCAAATTCAAAATAATTTTTATCTGCATCTAGCTCTGAAAAAATATTTGGGCTTCGGCTTGTAGCTGTGTGTGGGACTTGTTCTATTAGTCGATCTATACTAACCTCCAGCAGGTTGCAAATTCAAAATAATTTTTCATCTGCATCTAGCTCTGAAAAAATATTTGGGCTTCGGCTTGTAGCAGTGTGTGGGACTTGTTCTATTAGTCCATCTATACTAATCTCCAGCAGGTTGCAAATTCAAAATCATTTTTATCTGCATTTAGCTCTGAAAAAATATTTGGGCTTGTAGCAGTGTGTGGGACTTGTTCTATTAGTACATCTATACTAGCCTCCAGCAGGTTACAAATTCATAATAATTTTTATCTGCATATAGCTCTGAAAAAATATTTTGGCTTGTAGCAGTGTGTGGGAATTGTTGTATTAGTCCATCTATACTAACCTCCAGCAGGTTGCAAATTCAATATAATTTTTTCTGCATCTAGCTCTGAAAAAATATTTCGGCTTGTAGCAGTGTGTGGGACTTGTTCTATTAGTCCATCGATACTAACCTACAGCAGTTTGCAAATTCAATATAATTTTTTCTGCATCTAGCTCTGAAAAAATATTTTGGCTTGTAGCAGTGTGTGGGAATGGTTCTATTAGTCCATCTACACTAACCTCCAGCAGGTTGCAAATTCAAAATAATTTTTATCTGCATCTAGCGCTGAAAAAATATTTGGGCTTCGGCTTGTAGCAGTGTGTGGGACTTGTTCTATTAGTCCATCTATACTAACCTCCAGCAGGTTGAAAATTCAATATAATTTTTTTCTGCATCTAGCTCTGAAAAAATATTTCGGCTTGTAGCAGTGTGTGGGAGTTGTTCTATTAGTCCATCTATACTAACCTCCAGCAGGTTGCAAATTCAAAATAATTTTTATCTGCATCTAGCTCTGAAAAAATATTTGGGCTTCGGCTTGTAGCAGTGTGTGGGACTTGTTCTTTTAGTCCATCTATACTAACCTCCAGCAGGTTGCAAATTCAATATAATTTTTTTCTGCATCTAGCTCTGAAAAAATATTTCGGCTTGTAGCAGTGTGTGGGACTTGTTCTATTAGTCCATCTATACTAACCTCCAGCAGGTTGCAAATTCAAAATAATTTTTATCTGCATCTAGCGCTGAAAAAATATTTTGGCTTCGGCTTGTAGCAGTGTGTGGGACTTGTTCTATTAGTCCATCTATACTAACCTCCAGCAGGTTGCAAATTCAATATAATTTTTTTCTGCATCTAGCTCTGAAAAAATATTTCAGCTTGTAGCAGTGTGTGGGACTTGTTCTATTAGTCCATCTATACTAACCTCCAGCAGGTTGCAAATTTAATATAATTTTTTTCTGCATCTAGCTCTGAAAAAATATTTGGGCTTGTAGCAGTGTGTGGTACTCATTGTATTAGGCCATCTATACCAAGCTCCACCAGCTTTGAAATTAGTAATAATATTTAGCTGCATCTAGCCCTGAAAATAATTTTTCTTCCCAATAGTGGTAGCAATAGAAATTTGGGGCGTGCGCCTGGCTAACAAAAATATACGCTTCATAACAGAAAACACCAGCCTAGCGCACTGCATTAATAAGATGGCATCATCGTCTCTCCCAGTGCTAGGCCTACTACGCCGGCTAGCATTCCTGTGCCTAAAACACAATGTATGGGTCCGCGCTAGCCACGATGCTGAAGGGTCTAAAACTGCTGCTAACACTTTATCACAATTCAATTGGCAGATTTTCACAGAGCTCTTCCCCAACGCCCACCCATCGGGCAACAGTTGCCCACCCTCCCTATGGGATCTAGTGGCGAATAGTTGATGCCATTAATCAGAGCATCAGTTGCCCCGTCGATGTGGCAAGCATACGGTAAGGCATGGGAAGAGTGGACTCGACTAGTAGCAGGCAGACGGGTTGACTAATGTGAACAAGCCAGATCACAAGTCACCATAGAATTTCTCCACCAGCTAATGATGAGGGGCATATCAGGGGCGTCAGCGCAGCGGTGTCTGACCGGAGTAGCATTTCACTTCCAACTACTGAATTGGGGAGATGTGACAAAGATTCATCATCAGACAATCCATAAAAGGGTGGAAAAGGGGTCAGCCAAGTCAGGAGTGTAGACGTCCCGTCCCGTGTCACTAAAACTGATTTCTCACATCATATCCCTAACACCATTAACATGACACTCACAATTTGAAGCAACACTACTGTCTACTGCATTTGCGATCACCTTCTTCGGGGCGCTATGCATAAGCGAATTAGTCCCTCAATCCAAAATTACCACCAGTGGAGGCTTATTACACCAGGATGTAGTCATAGCCAAGCATGCAGTACGTCTACGCATACGCCAATCGAAAACGGTTCCAGCGGGCTGGGGCACTTGGGTACTTCTACAACCCACAAACGGTACACTGAGTCGGGTAACAATAGTAAAAACATATGTAACCATCAGATCACAAAGTAATTTCTTCCTATCACACATTGATGGAACGCCATTATCAAGATACCAGTTCCAAGCTATATTTAATAAATGCATAACATCGGCAGGGAACCACCCCAAAGATTACAGGACACACTCATTCTGCATAGGCGCGGCCACGGAAGCAGCAAGAGCAGGACTGTCAGAAACGGAAGTTCAGAGGATAGGGAGATGGCGATCCACGTGTTTGGCGAGATACATAAGACCGGACTTGTTATCCTAACGTGGTTTGTTTGTTTTACAGGTGACACTAAGCCAACAGTGTGGGTGATAGGCCACTCGTATATATATTGGGCAGAAAAATGGGCAAAAGTCCGCCCAGGCGGGAGGAAATTAGAGTTTCAGAACACATATTTCAACTGGAGAGGTATCAGAGGCCTGCTATGGCCACAGGTACTAATGGAGGTAATCAAGGTAGGGAGAGAGGCAAGAGGTCTGGTCATCTTAGTTATACAGGCCGGGGGAAACAACCTAGGTCATCACAAGTGCGCATAACTTATGGCAATAATGAAACTAGACACTGAGCGCTTCAGAGAATTTTTCACAAATCTAACTAGAGTATGGTCAGAGATTGTGCCGATGGCGGTATGGCAAGGTGTGCGAGACATCACGGCCATCGAACGGACAAGGCGGGTAATAAATATTCGGATGGCAAAATTTAGAAGAGACAGAGGCGGTGTAGTGATACGACACCGACAACTGGAAGGAGATAAAGCAGGCCTCATATGGCCCGACAGTGTTCACTTAATGGATATTGGACTGGACATATTCCTGTCAGTACTCCAGGACGGAGAGGAGCAAGCGTTAAGAGTGATGGGTGGGGGTCAGAGTCCTGCATACGAGTACGCAGGATCCTCAATGGCCTGGAAATAGAAAGGACATGTTGGAGAGTTGCACTTGTTGGCCAACTTGCCGGAGTGGAGACCCAGGGCATGCTGCAACAAGCTGAATTATTTTAGAAATAAAATGCCTTTCTAATGGAATGAGTATAAAGAGTTAATAAAGCTGTGACCGACCCTCACCCATCCAGTTGTAAGAGTTACATTATTGTATTGTCAAGGAAAGGGGGGCGGTAGGGGGCTGAGCATCTGGGTTTGGTTGGGGGTCCCCACAGTCTGCCTAGGCTAGACGCATTTAAAAATTCTTATTAGATACACAGGCGGTGCAGCTTGCTTCGCAGCTGGGCTACTATGCCCAAAGTATTGCCTAGGCTAGATGCAGTTAAAAATTCTACGCTGACTAGCAGACACTGAAGCTTTGGAGCAGACCTCTGAGTAAACAGCTCTTCAGACTCAACCATCTGTGTTACCCCAAGCCATAGTGTATGTAGTTTCTTACAATTAAAAGGGGGGGGGGGCGACCCAACCCACCTGAAATTGACAATGCCAACGTCACGTAAGACACAGCAAGGGGATTCAAAAAAGAGTCTCCATTTTTTCCCAAAATTGTGACACAGACACCACTTAACCCTAGAACGCATACCTGGGGCCTCGCAGGCCCGCCCTGTTAATTGTTTTCTATTTTCTGCAAGATTACTTTAGTTAGAATTTTGAAACTCTAGGTATTCTTCATGTATATAGTTGTTTGTCATTTGAGCTTGATTTATTCCATGTTATTTGCACGTGGGCCTAAAAGGCCCCAGGTATGTGAAGGTGTAGATTTTTATGGTCATGCATTCTAGGGTTAAGTGGCATCAATTGCTCCACAGTTGCTTAAAACGGTTGGTGAGGTGATTTTACCAAATCCTCAAGCTTTTAGTCTCCCCAGGATGACACAGGGGTAGAAAAGTCCTTGCGAAACCATGATTTGTTCATCTTTATGAACGTGAGTCTGTCTATATTCTCAGTGGACAGCTGCGTGCGATTATCTGTCAGCACACCACCAGCAGCGCTGAACACACGTTCAGAGAGAACGCTGGCTGCAGGGCATGACAAGATCTCCAAGGCGTGAGCGGCGAGCTCCGGCCATTTTTCCAGATTGGAATCCCAAAATGAGCAAGGGTCCAGTGACACAGTCATGGCTTCGATGTTCACTTGGAGATACTCCTGTACCATCCTCTCTAGGCGTTGACTATGTGTCAGACTTCTTGTCTCCTGTGGCCTTGCAAAGGATGGTCTAAAAAAGTGGTGAAATGATTCCACAAAATTGCTGTTACCAGCAGATACTGTGTTACTGTTACGGTTTGAGTGATGAAAACTCGACAGTCACACGGTTTGCAAGTTAGAACTGTGAGATTCACTACGTGCACCACTGGTGTTTTGTGGCAAAGCACATGTAAGATTCTGGAACAGCGTCTGCAGATACTCCTGCATGCGTGAATCCCTTTCTATGGCAGGAATTATTTCGGCAAATTTACTTTTGTACTGGGGATCTAAGAGTGTGGCAACCCAGTAGTCGGGATTACTTTGAATTCTGACAATCCGAGGGTCATGTTGCAGGTAGTGCAGCAAGAAGGCACTCATGTGTCTTGCGCATCCAGGAGGACCAAGTCCTTGTTGTGTTGGTAGCGAGGTAAGAATCATGCTTCTTTCCTCTGCCCTCTCCCCCCAACCTCGCACAACAGAAATGTGATCAAGGTCTCCATCATCTGATGAGTCTAACATGCCCATCGCCAGTTCGTCCTCCACTTCTTCCTCGGCTCCTGCACCTTCCTCAACAGTTTGGCTGCTACCATGCGCCCTGGTTAATCCCTCTCCCCCACCCTCCCATGCCTGCCACCTTTGTGCTGCCGACCGTCTGAACCTTGGAGATGTTATCCCTTCCGCATATGACTCCTCCTCTACTTCCTCCACCTCCTCTTGTCCCACCACCTGACTCTGAATTCTGTTTAATGTGAACTCCAGCATGTAAATCACCGGAATAGTCATGCTGATAATAGCATCATCGTCAGCACTAAACATCTTCGTCGCCATTTCAAAACTGCCTCTGAGGGTTCAGTCGCCACAGAGTTACTGCATCTCACCCAGAGGTGTGGTATCTCACCCTCAGGTAAGGAAGGAGTATGGCTCGGGACCCTAACACCTGCATCCAACACATACCCGCAGTGGGGGTAGGGCGAGATTTCCCCTAAGGGAGAACACAGTCCCAGGTCCCTAGCTGGCGGGAGGGTCCTATGTAGTGGGTGCTTAGGGGAGAAGCTTAGGGGAGCACATGACAGGGAGAGTATAAATATGAAGCTATCTTAGAAAGAGCAAGCCAGTCAGAGGAGGAGAAGTGACAGGAGCAGAGGCTCTGCATGAGCTCTGCTCCAGAGGCGGGCCTAGCCTGGGAGGCCCAGGACTGAAGGAGAGAAGAGAGGAGTGGGAGCAGGAAGGCTCCAGGAACCGAAGGGACCCTAGGGGTATGAGCCGTGCAGAAGGCCACCCGTACGCCCGCTGCTACCAGGAGGTAGAAGGGTCAGGCCAGATAAGGGGAACCAGTACCTCAACTAGCGGAGAAACAGCAAGGCTCAACTAGAAACCGGAGGCTGCAGCATTTCATGTACTGCAGGCCAAAGTCCACACCAGTCTCACTAAGAAGGTAGCCACATAGGACCCAGGGGACGGAACACACGTCACCCGCCGAGGCCCGAGGATACCGGATAGAAGTGTCACTGGGTGTGAGGTGCAGGGAGAAGGCCAGAGAAAGGACACACAGAAGGGGGTCCTGCTAAGTACTCCGGCGCTATCTGGGGGTTGACTGAGCCCCTCACTGAGTACGCACAGCATGACGGGGGAGATTGCTCTGGTACCTGTAATCTGGACTGCAACAACTGTGAGTAAAGATCTTGGGACTGCATCACAAGGACTCTGTGTTCATTACTGACTCCCTGCACTACAACCACCATCATCCACCCACACTGCCCTGAAGCTACACTCTTCCTGTGGGGAGTAATAATACCATTGCTGCAAAACCACCAGCTTCAGAGGACTGTTCCGCAGCGGCGGCCCCTTTGGCCGCACTCCACAGGTGGCGTAGTCGGACATTATAAAACCCATATGTACAAATTACCCTTGGATTGACCGCCCTGGGTCGCGGACCGGGTCACAGCCACAGTGACTACAGCCCCCAGCGTCTACCGGTCCAGCTCCGGGTACCCCACAGCCCAGGGGGCGCGTCAACTTCATAGGTCCCTGATCTGAGACCACTCCTGCAGCGTGATTTGCCCCACCTCTGGATCTCGTTGGCCCAGGCTATACGTCAGAACGTATTGCACCAGGGCTTGTCGGTGCTGCCACAGTTGCTGCAACATGTGCAGAGTTTAATTCCACCGTGTCGGCACATCGCATTTCAGCCGGTGAACTGGCAGGCCCAACGACTTCTGTAGCGATGTAAGTCGTTGAGCTGTGGGATGCGAATGGCGGAAGTGAGCACACAGCAACTGTGTCCTCTGCAGAAGGCCATCTAGTCTGGGATAGTGGGCTAAAAATTGCTGGACAACCAGGTTCAACACGTGAGCCATACAAGGCACGTGTGTGACATTGCCCCGGCGAATGGCCGCACTCAGGTTTGCAGCATTGTCTCACACGGCCTTCCCTGGTTGCAGGTCCAGTGGAGACAACCATTCATGAAACTGGGTCTCCAGAGCAGACCACAACTCCTCAGCTGTGTGACTCACATTTCCCAGACATTTCAAAGTAAACACTGATGCCGTTAAGCCCTGCTGCCAGCACAGTAAGGAGGTGTGCAGGATTCCTTCTGTGCAGTTAGAAAGCAGGTGGCATGACCAGACAGGCTTTGGGTGCAGGTGGAGGACCGAGAGGAGGTTGAGGAGGCAGAAGCAGTGGAGGAACTTTGACATAAAGAGGATTGCCGCACAACTCGTGGGGACGGCATGACTTGGACAGCAGCCCCTTGTCCTGCTGTCACCATAGTTACCCAGTGCCCAGTCAGCGACATGTAACGCCCCTGTCCAAGCCTACTCATCCAAGTGTCTGTGGTGAAATGCACCCTGTCACATGCAGAGTTTCTCAAAGAAGCGGTGATGTTGTGTGCGACATGCTGGTGGAGTGCAGGCATACCTTTCTTTGAGAAGTAGTGCCGAATGGGCCTCTGGTACTGGGGCACTGCGACGGACGTAAGGTCTCGAAAATCCTCTGTGTCCACAAGGCGGAAAGGCAGCATTTCTGTAGCCAAGAGCTTGCAGATGGTGAAATTCAACCTCTTAGCTTTCTCATGGCTAGGAGGAAATGGTCTTTTACTTGTCCACATCTGAGGGACCGAGGGCTGGCTGTTGTGCTTAGACGAGGTTGAGTAGGGTGTCCCCAGCAAACTGCCGGTCTGTGAGGAAGATGCAGGCGGACATGTTAGGTTGCCTTGATCCAAAGGTGGTGCTCTCGATGTCAGAGAGCGCTCAACACCAGCAGGTGTTTCCACTTCCAAATGAACTGACGACCTGCCAATCAAACTGGCTGTTGCGGGTAAAGAGGTGGCAGGTCTGCGTCCAAAAACATGTGTGACTGCTGTCCCCCCAGTCACAGAGGATGAAGAGGCCGCGGATGCACAAGATGGGGCAGACGGTGGTTGGCCCGGCCCGCTAGGCCGCATTGTAGCACAGTGAGCTTCCCACTGCAACTTATGCTTCATATCCATGTGACGGTTCATGAATGAAGTACTCAAACTATGGATTTTTTGGCCTCTACTTAGCTTTTGGTGACAAATATTACAGATATCACGAGTTGGGTCATCCTTATCGATCTGAAAAAATGCCCAGGCTATGCAAGGCTTAGAGCCCATGCGACTTGAAGAGCCACTACGACCTGTGGTCATAGGCAGAGTTGTGGTTGAGGATGCAGTTGTTGACGTGCTTCCAGTACTCCGTCTCTGTCCAGGAAGGCGCAACCTAACTGTAACGGGTCTGGGAGGTGGAACCTCTGAGCAACTATACAAAGGGGCAGTCCTTGTAAGGAAGCGGGTGGCTCCCAGGGAAGGCGGGCAGATAGTCACGGCAATTGACAGGGACAGTCTCTGGGTAGAAGGGCAGGAGGTCATGGCAAGTGACGGGGACAGTCTCTTGACAGGCGGATGGTGACGGCAAGTGACAGCAGGGTAAGAGTCTCTAGACGGGCAGGTGGTCACGGCAAGAGACAGCAGGGAAAAAGTCTCTAGATAGGCTAGCAGGCAGGTAGCAGGTGAGCGCTCCCTGGTGAGCGGGCAAGAGTCTCTGGACAGGCAGGTGGTCACGGCAAGTGACAGCAGAGCCTCCAGGTAGGCTAGCAGGCAGGTAGCAGGTGAGCACTCCCAGGTGAGCGGGCAAGAGTCTCTGGACAGGCAGGTGGTCACGGCTAGTGACGGCAGAGCCTCCAGGTAGGCTAGCAGGCAGGTAGCAGGTGAGCGCTCCCAGGTGAGCGGGCAAGAGTCTCTGGACAGGCAGGTGATCACGGCAAGTGACGGCAGAGCCTCCAGGTAGGCTAGCAGGCAGGTAGCAGGTGAGCGCTCCCAGGTGAGCGGGCAAGAGTCTCTGGACAGGCAGGTGGTCACGGCAAGTGACGGCTAAGCCTCCAGGTAGGCTAGCAGGCAGGTAGCATGTGAACGCTCCCAGGTGAGCGAGTAAGAGTCTCTGGACCGGCGGGCAGGTATCAGGCAGGTATCTGGCAGGTACTTCCTGGTCCGCAGGCGGACTGATCCATAGACAGACTGGCAGGTGCTGGTAGGCAGACTGTCGGACCACAGGATAGCAGGCAGGTAAGCAGGTATCAGGCAGGTATCAGGCAGGTATCAGTCAGGTATCAAGCAGGAATCTGGCAGGTGACTGGCAGGTAACTGGTAACGGGACCTGAGGGCTGAAGCAGAGTTGAAAGGCTTTGCAACAACATTGCTCGGGCACCTCCATTTTGGAGGAGGTGCCTTATATATGGTGAGGTCCTCCGGCCATTGGCCGGGGACTCCTTAGGACGGCGCACGTGGCCCCTTTAAGAGAGGGGGAGCGCGCGCGCGCCCTAAGCACAGAGGCCGGGAAGCAGCGCGCGCTGCCAGCAGAGCGGGAGGAAGACGCCGGGCACGGAGCGGAGAGGTGAGGGGAACGGCATCCCTGCCTAGCAGGAGGCAGGGACGCCGATGCTACATTACCCCCCCCTTTAGGCCCCCCCTTTATTATGCCAGACAGAAATTTATCAAGGATGAGCGGGGCATGGATGTTCTCCCGGGGCTCCCATGTTCTCTCCTCCGGACCAAACCCCTTCCAATCCACTAGAAAATAGGTTCTTCCTCTTACCCTTTTTGTGGCCAGAATGTTCTCTACCTCAAACTCGTTTTCAGCGGAAACCGGAGCAGGAGGCGTACCTGTAGACTTGGAAAAAGAGTTAAGTATCACGGGTTTGAGTAGAGATACATGCAAGGAGTTAGGAATCCGCAAATTGGCCGGGAGTTTCAATTTATAGGCCACCGGATTGATCTGTTTGATAACTTCCAGTGGGCCGATGAACCGAGGCCCTAACTTGTAGGAAGGAATCTTGAGCCGGACATATTTGGACGAGAGCCAGACCTTATCTCCAGGACGGAATTGTGGTGGATCCAGACGTCTCTTGTCAGCCTGTTTTTTCATCCGCTCGGATGACTGAGGAAGTGCGGATCTGGTACTTTCCCAAATGGAGGAAAATTCGTTAACGAGAGATTCCGCAGCCGGATTGTCCACCGAGGCGGAGATGGAAAACGGGATCCGAGGATGCTGATCGAAGATTACAAAAAAAAGGGGATTTGGAGGAAGATTCACTCTCGTGATTATTGTAAGAAAATTAGGCCCAAGGTAAAAGGTCCACCCAGTCGGAATGGTGAGCATTAACAAAGTGCCGGAGGTAACTGGTTAAAATTTGGTTGATCCGTTCTACTTGGCCATTGGACTGTGGGTGATAAGCAGAAGAAAAGTCCAAGGTGACCCCCAGCAGTTTACACATGGCTCGCCAAAAACGAGAGGTGAACTGAACCCCTCGGTCGGATACGATGTGGAGAGGAAGACCATGAAGACGGAAGACATGATGGATAAAGTCTTTAGCTAACTCTGATGCAGACGGGAGACCCGGCAGGGGAATAAAGTGAGCCATTTTGGAAAAGCGGTCAGCGACCACCCATATGACCGTACAACCGGCAGAGACAGGGAGGTCCGTTATAAAGTCCATAGCTATATGCTGCCACGGGGCAGCAGGTACAGGAAGAGGAAGGAGACGGCCGGCTGGCAGATGTCTCGGAACCTTGTTGCGGGCGCAGGACACACAGGCTGAAATAAAGTCTATTACGTCCTTGTGCAGGGTAGGTCACCAGTAATGCCGGGAAATAAGCTGGAGAGTCTTTTTCTGACCAGCGTGGCCAGCTAGCTTGGACGAGTGTCCCCAGTGTAGAACCTTCTCACGATCAGGAACAGTTACGAACGTCTTACCGGGTGGAAGATGATTTAGATTCACGGGGGCCACCTGCATTACTTTGGCGGGGTCGATTATGTGTTTAGGCTCCTCTTCAAGATCAGAGACCAAAAAGGATCAGGATAAGGCATCAGCTTTGATGTTTTTGTCAGCCGGGCGAAAATGAAGAATGAAATTAAAGCGGGTGAAGAACAAGGACCACCGGGCTTGGCGCGGGTTAAGTCTCTGGGCACTCTGGAGGTAAGCCAAGTTCTTGTGGTCCGTGTAAATTATTACCGGGTGAAGAGCCCCCTCGAGCAGGTAACGCCACTCCTCCAGTGCCAGCTTAATGGCCAACAATTCTCGGTCTCCTATAGAATAATTGCGCTCAGAAGAGGAGAAGAGTTTGGAGAAGAAGCCGCAAGTTACCATTCTTCCGGAAGACGACTTTTGGGTAAGTACTGCTCCGGCTCCGGAGGAGGAAGCGTCGACTTCTAGAAAGAATTGTTTGTTGCCGTCCGGACGATGCAGCACAGGGGCGGAGGAAAAAGCTCGTTTTAAGGAAAGGAAGGCCTCCTTTGCTTCGAGCGACCATTCTCTGGGATTAGCGCCCTTACGGGTGAGCGCCGAGATAGGAGCAGTCCGGAAAGAGAAGTGCGGAATGAAGAGGCGGTAGTAGTTGGCGAAGCCCAGGAACCGCTGAATAGCCTTCAACCCCTCTGGTCGGGGCCACTTCTCGATGGCAGACAGTTTCTCAGGGTCCATTTGTAGGCCGGTCTGGGAGATTATGTAGCCCAGAAGCGGAAGCAGGGTCTGCTCAAAGAGGCACTTCTCATATTCAGCGTAGAGGTGGTTTTGCCTGAGCCTGAGCAGGACCTGACGAACGTCCCTCCGGTGAGTGAGAAGATCCGGAGAGAAGACCAAGATGTCATCCAGGTACACCACCACGCAGGAGTAGAGAAGGTCACGGAAGATGTCATTGACCAACTCTTGAAAGACGGCGGGAGCATTACAGAGACCGAAGGGCATTACAAGATATTCATAGTGGCCATCCCGGGTGTTGAATGCCGTCTTCCATTCATCCCCCTGACGGATACGGACTAGATTATACGCCCCATGGAGGTCCAGCTTGGTGAAGATTCTAGCCCCCTTCAGACGGTCAAATAATTCAGGAATGAGCGGAAGGGGGTATTTATTCTTCACTGTGATCTGGTTAAGGCCTCTATAGTCTATACACGGACGGTGTGAGCCGTCCTTCTTTTTGACGAAGAAGAAGCCTGCTCCCGCCGGGGAGGTAGATTTCCGGATAAATCCCCGGGCCAGATTCTCCTCAATATATTCAGACATGGACCGGGTCTCAGCAGCGGACAAAGGGTAAATACGCCCACGGGGAGGAGTAGCGCCGGGCATCAGGTCAATTGGGCAGTCGTATGGTCTATGAGGGGGTAATGTTTCTGCTTCTCTTTTATTAAAGACGTCCGCAAAAGACCAATAGGGAGCCGGCAGGCCGGGTAGATTGGCTGGGGTAGGAGAAGGACGAGCAGGATGAACGGGAACTAAACAAATCTTATGGCAGTCCTGTCCCCAGCGAAGAACTTCTCCGGTCTGCCAATCAAGCACGGGTGCGTGTTTCTGGAGCCAAGGTAGGCCTAGCAAGAGGGCGTGAGAGAGTCCAGGCAGAACATGGAAGCAGATGCTCTCAGAGTGCAGCATTCCCACCTGCAGAGTTATGGATTCGGTGATGAGTTGGATGGGATGTGGTAAGAGGCCCCCATCCACGGCGGCGACAGATAAGGGTACAGCCAGAGGTTTGGTGGGAATGCGGTATTTCTCTACCAGGGACTGAGAAATGAGATTTCCGGCAGGTCCAGAGTCAAGTTGAGCCAGTTCAAAATAACGGTTCTCCCCGCAGATGATAGAGACCGACAGCATTAGAGATGAAGAGGGTTTATTTCTGTCTAGGGTGACCTCTCTGAGCGATCCTAGACACAGGCGTTTCCCGACCGCTCTGGGCAGCAACGGATCCGGTGCTCCTTACTGCCACAGTAGAAGCAGCTCCCCTCGGCACGGCGTAATTCCTGACGGGTCTTGACCATCTTGGTCTGGTCGACCTGCATAGGCTCGGGTGAGTGCGCCGGAGGAGTAATGGAGGAAGTGACGGATCTCTGGAAGGTAGGGGCAAGGCGTGGAAACCTCCTCTCACGGGTGACCTCTTTGGTGCGCTCCTGGAACCGGATGTCAATCCGGGTGACAAGTGTAATCAAGTCGTCGAGAGTGGTAGGAAAGTCCCGACCGGCGAGTTCATCTTTAATACAGCCGGACAGACCCTCCCAGAAGACGGATACCAGGGCGTCGTTATCCCAGGCAAGCTCCGAAGCAAGGGTACGGAAACGTATGCCATATTGTCCCACGGTGAGACTTCCTTGGCGGAGGCGTAGCAGAGATGAGGCGGATGAGGTCCTCAGTCCTGGTTCGTCGAAGACCTTCCGGAAGGCCAAGAGAAAGGCTGGCAGATTGGACACCAGGGGGTCTCCACTCTTCCATAGAGGATTTAGCCAAGCCAGCGCCTCCCCCGTGAGATGGGACATGATGAAGGCTACTTTGGCTCGGTCAGTGGAAAATTGGTGTGCCAACAGTTCGAAGTGCAGAGTGCACAGGTTAATGAAGCCCCGTGCCTGGCCGGGATCTCCGCCAAAACGAAGCGGGGCGGTGAGGCGGGGACCGGGAAGAGATGCCATTTAATTGATGCGCAGCGGCGCTGCCGGGGTAGGAGTCGTGCGACTGGAAGCCGGTCCCGAAGATGTAGTCAGTGTGTCCAGGCGGGAGTTACCACTACGCAGGTGGCTCAGGATGGACTCCTGTTGGGACCTCTGACGGGACAGTTCATGGCATAGGTCCGAGAGCGAGGGAGCTTGAGTGCCACCGGGTTCCATGGCCCGAGAAAACTGTAACGGGTCTGGGAGGTGGAACCTCTGAGCAACTATACAAAGGGGCAGTCCTTGTAAGGAAGCGGGTGGCTCCCAGTGAAGGCGGGCAGGTAGTCACGGCAAGTGACAGGGACAGTCTCTGGGTAGAAGGGCAAGAGGTCACGGCAAGTGACAGGGACAGTCTCTGGGTAGAAGGGCAGGAGGTCACGGCAAGTGATGGGGACAGTCTCTTGACAGGCGGATGGTCACGGCAAGTGACAGCAGGGAAAGAGTCTCTAGATAGGTTAGCAGGCAGGTAGCAGGTGAGCGCTCCCAGGTGAGCGGGCAAGAGTCTCTGGACAGGCAGGTGGTCACGGCTAGTGACGGCAGAGCCTCCAGGTAGGCTAGCAGGCAGGTAGCAGGTGAGCGCTCCCAGGTGAGCGGGCAAGAGTCTCTGGACAGGCAGGTGGTCACGGCAAGTGACGGCAGAGCCTCCAGGTAGGCTAGCAGGCAGGTAGCAGGTGAGCGCTCCCAGGTGAGCGGGCAAGAGTCTCTGGACAGGCAGGTGATCACGGCAAGTGACGGCAGAGCCTCCAGGTAGGCTAGCAGGCAGGTAGCAGGTGAGCGCTCCCAGGTGAGCGGGCAAGAGTCTCTGGACAGGCAGGTGGTCACGGCAAGTGACGGCTAAGCCTCCAGGTAGGCTAGCAGGCAGGTAGCAGGTGAACGCTCCCAGGTGAGCGAGTAAGAGTCTCTGGACAGGCGGGCAGGTATCAGGCAGGTATCTGGCAGGTACTTCCTGGTCCGCAGGCGGACTGATCCATAGACAGACTGGCAGGTGCTGGTAGGCAGACTTTCGGACCACAGGATAGCAGGCAGGTAAGCAGATATCAGGCAGGTATCAGGCAGGTATCAAGCAGGAATCTGGCAGGTGACTGGCAGGTAACTGGTAACGGGACCTGAGGGCTGAAGCAGAGTTTAAAGGCTTTGCAACAACATTGCTCGGGCACCTCCATTTTGGAGGAGGTGCCTTATATATGGTGAGGTCCTCCGGCCATTGGCCGGGGACTCCTTAGGACGGCGCGCGCGGCCCCTTTAAGAGAGGGGGAGCGCGCGCAAGCCCTAAGCACAGAGGCCGGGAGGCACCGCGCGCTGCCAGCAGAGCGGGAGGAAGACGCCGGGCACAGAGCGGAGAGGTGAGGGGAACGGCGTCCCTGCCTAGCAGGAGGCACGGACGCCGATGCTACACTAACCTCGTCGTCAATAGCATCTGTGACGCCCCGCTGCGCTTGGTATCACAGATCCTAGAAGAGTGCATTGATGGAATCCTCCACAAGAGGCCCCCATAAACATTCACACATCTCCACCTTCCACCTCAGACCAGCAGAGGGAGCCCGTTAGGGATATAAATAGGGAAGATGGAGCTAGTCAGTTCAGTTCCTCTGAAGAGTTCCTGCAGTAGAGAAGCCTAAGAGAGGTCAGTCTGCAGAGGAGCTCAGTCTAGTCTAGAGAACTCAGTTAATAGTTCAGCAGTGGAGCATGAGGCTCCTGCTAGCTAGATTCATGGAGCCCAGTTAGAGCTTAAGGTGTGTCGGTGCCATAAGATCGGTGAAGCATGGCAAGCTGCCGTTACTGTGTATAGCCTAGTGAGGGCCCGAGTAGGCCGAAGGCGAGTGGCGAGTTAGTACATAAGGGGCAGAGGAGCTTAACCAGCTCACCCCGAAGCACTTACCGGACACTGGATCCGAGCTTACCGGGATCTCTATGACCCAGTAAGGCATAACCGGAATCCCTGGAGAACTACAAGTCCCAGGATCGCTAAGGTGCTGATACGTAACAGAGCCAGGAGACGCTTAGGCCCCGCATACTGGGAGCGTGAACTCCAAGACAAGGCCCTACCATAAAGTCAGCCAGCGCAGGACAGAGACAAAGTTAGGCCTAGCTCCGGGCAGGTCAGAAACTTACTACGCAGAGGCAAGAAACAGGAGGCCCTACACCCGCTCATTGGGGAGGATCCTGATATGCACCCTTCACCCTACAGTGCTCCGGGATGTGCCTGAATTTCCACCAGTAAAAGATACTGAAGTGACTACCGTGTCCGTTCCCGTTCTTGCTCTGACCCAGCTGGGTCTCGCCTGTCCTGCATTCTCCCTGCATACGCTTTTCTGAGGCATAGCTCCACCTGTGGGGAGCTATAACATCAAGCTGCCTTATCACCGGCCTCAATGGACTGCTGCAGTGCTGGTGCTTCCCACCAGATACCACAGGTGGCGTCACAAACTTTTAGAAAATTAACAATTATCCACCCTTTTAAAGAGTGACCCCAGGGTACGGGCCCGGGAGCCGACCACCGCAACATCCCCAAGGCCAGGCAAAGTCCCGGGTACCGAGTCATCCCCATCCCCTGGGCTAGTCACATCCTCCTGCACCTCCTCTGCTGACCTCATCGACTGGCTGACTGTGGGTTGACAGTTAGTGGGATCTCCAACCTCTTCATCATCACCCTGTGTGTTCTCACACCCTTCGTCCTCAGAGCCAACCTCTTCCTGCCCTGACCGAAAAGTCAAGTTGTCGCTCCAATCAGGTATTTGAGTCTCATCATCGTCTTCATCATTGTCTCCACCAACAGGAGTTACAGTTTGGGAACGAGGGTCTACATTATGCTCAGAACCTTCTTCATCTGGTCCTGGATCCGACTTATAAAGATTCTGGGCATCAGTGCAGATCATTTCCTCGTCTGGATTAACAGAAGCTCTGGAGCAGAACTCCGTTTCCCAGGCTATAGTATGAGTAAACAGCTGTGCAGACTCAACCATCTGTGTTACCCCATACTCAGATGGGCAGCTGGAGACATGGGAGCTGTGAGGAAGCAAGTGCGATTGGGGTGACACCTCTGAGGACTGGAGTATTTGTGATGTTGAAGTTGAAGTGGAGGAGAGCCCAATTGAAGGAGCACTTGATATCCGTTGAAGCACCTGCTGTTTTTGTGCCTCATCTGGAATTTGTAGCGATGGGCATGTCCGTAAGAAAGGGATTTTATCACATTGTCCACGAAAAGAAGTAGACATCTTAGTTTGGCTGGAAGATGGCCTTTCTTCTGCAGATGTTATTCCGCCCCCACCGCGAGGGGGCTCGACCCACCAGCGGACAGGCACCAGTATTGGGAGAGGGGGGCTGGCCGTCGGGGTCCACCGCGGCTCTGGCACAAACTCGGCGACACGGCGGTGGCACGGGCAGGAACGGACTGGCCATGTCGGCTTCGCACTTTTTTTGTTTTAGAAGGGCATGACATGCCTATATCTGTGTCTCCCCCTCCTTTTACTCCTCCACCTCTTTTCTTTTCGCATTACTATATGTACTTGTCACTTTTCCATGTGTTAGTTGTGTCTTCTGAGCAGTTTCTCAGCTTTTGGACACATTTGAAGGTGTTTTCTATGTGTTTCTATGTGTTTTTGTTTGCCTGCCATTGGTTTTAACGGTGTTCGAAGGTGTTCGACGAACAGTTCGACGAACAGTTCGGCGAACATGCGGGTGTTCGATTAACCGAACCGAACTTGAACACTACGGGGGTGGCTCAACACTACTCATGACGTTGCAAGACCCAGAGTATCAGTTTGCGAATCCTATGTTGGAGGGGGTGTGTTTGTTCATACTAAATGCCACTGTACACATTAGACTAAAGGCAGCAAAATCCACAGATATTGGCGGATTGTTCAATAGTTTAATGTGCATAGCGGGTGATCAGTTCATTGTGAGGTGAAAATGACCCAGCAACATGATTCTTCAGGTCAGAACGATTACAGTTATGTGACATGAAGAAGTATTGCTGTTGTAGAGTGTGACATACAGATACAGGCACCAGTATTGGGAGAGGGGGGCTGGCCGTCAGGGTCCACCGCGGCTCTGGCACAAACCCGGCGACACGGAGGTGGCACGGGGAGGAACGGACTGGCTGTGTCGGCTTCGCACTTTTTTGGTTTTAGAAGGGCATGACATGCCTATATCTGTATCTCCCCCTCCTTTTACTCCTCCACCTCTTTTCTTTTCGCATGACTATATGTACTTGTCACTTTTCCATGTGTTAGTTGTGTCTTCTGAGCAATTTGTCAGCTTTTGGACACCTTTGAAGGTGTTTTCTAAGTGTTTCTATGTGTTATTGTTTGCCTGCCATTGGTTTTAACGGTGTTCGAAGGCGTTCGACGAACAGTTCGACGAACAGTTCGGCGAACATACGGGTGTTCAACGAACCGAACCGAACTTGAACACTACGGGGGTTGCTCAACACTACTCATGACGTTGCAAGACCCAGAGTATCAGTTTGCGAATCCTACGTTGGAGGGGGTGTATGTGTTCATACTAAATGCCACTGTACACATTAGACTAAAGGCAGCAAAATCCACAGATATTGGCGGATTGTTCAATAGTTTAATGTGCATAGCGGGTGATCAGTTCATTGTGAGGTGAAAATGACCCAGCAACATGATTCTTCAGGTCAGAACGATTACAGTTATGTGACATGCAGAAGTATTGCTGTTGTAGAGTGTGACATACAGATACAGGCACCAGTATTGGGAGAGGGGGGCTGGCCGTCAGGGTCTACTGCGGCTCTGGCTCAAACCCGGCGACACGGAGGTGGCACAGGCAGGAATGGACTGGCTGTGTCGGCTTCGCACTTTTTTGGTTTTAGAAGGGCATGACATGCCTATATCTGTATCTCCCCCTCCTTTTACTCCTCCACCATTTTTCTTTTCGCATGACTATATGTACTTGTCACTTTTCCATGTGTTAGTTGTGTCTTCTGAGCAGTTTGTCAGCTTTTGGACACCTTTGAAGGTGTTTTCTATGTGTTTATATGTGTTTTTTGTTTGCCTGCCATTGGTTTTAACGGTGTTCGAAGGTGTTCGACGAACAGTTTGACGAACAGTTCGGCGAACATACGGGTGTTCGACGAACCGAACCGAACTTGAACACTACGGGGGTGGCTCAACACTACTCATGACGTTGCAAGACCCAGAGTATCAGTTTGCGAATCCTATGTTGGAAGGGGTGTATGTGTTCATACTAAATGCCACTGTACACATTAGACTAAAGGCAGCAAAATCCACAGATATTAGCGGATTGTTCAATAGTTTAATGTGCATAGCGGGTGATCAGTTCATTGTGAGGTGAAAATGACCCAGCAACATGATTCTTCAGGTCAGAACGATTACAGTTATGTGACATGCAGAAGTATTGCTGTTGTAGAGTGTGACATACAGATACAGGCACCAGTATTGGGAGAGGGGGGCTGGCCGTCAGGGTCCACCGCGGCTCTGGCACAAACCCGGCGACACGGAGGTGGCACGAGCAGGAACGGACTGGCTGTGTCGGCTTCGCACTTTTTTGGTTTTAGAAGGGCATGACTTGCCTATATCTGTGTCTCCCCCTCCTTTTACTTCTCCACCTCTTTTCTTTTCGCATGACTATATGTACTTGTCACTTTTCCATGTGTTAGTTGTGTCTTCTGAGCAGTTTGTCAGCTTTTGGACACCTTTGAAGGTGTTTTCTATGTGTTTCTATGTGTTTTTGTTCGCCTGCCATTGGTTTTAACGGTGTTCGAAGGTGTTCAACATACGGGTGTTCGACGAACCGAACTGAACTCGAACACTACGGGGGTGGCTCAACACTACTCATGACGTTGCAAGACCCAGAGTATCAGTTTGCGAATCCTATGTTGGAGGGGGTGTGTGTGTTCATACTAAATGCCACTGTACACATTAGACTAAAGGCAGCAAAATCCACAGATATTGGCGGATTGTTCAATAGTTTAATGTGCATAGCAGGTGATCAGTTCATTGTGAGGTGAAAATGACCCAGCAACATGATTCTTCAGGTCAGAACGATTACAGTTATGTGACATGCAGAAGTATTACTGTTGTAGAGTGTGACATACAGAAGTAGTGCTGTTGCTTTAAAATCATTCAGCAACTATTAGAAGTAACACAAGCACAGGAGACGTGAAGTGTTGTGCTCCAGCAGCATGCAGCACCTAGAAGGGTTAACACAGTCACAGGAGAAGGGGAGTGTTTTAGCAGAGCCCCAGGGTGATTGTGGGGAAGTTGTTTACTGTCTGGCCGGAGCCAAAGAGAAAGGTGACTTATGATCTGTATGTCACTAAAGCTAAACAAAGGTCAGTTAGACTCCCTGAGCTAACAGTGTGGAGTATTATCGGCCAGGAAGATAAGGACTGGAAGGAAGCCTGTCATACAGATCATCTCCTTCATCACACCCCCCCCCCCTCCATCTCCATGCAGGATAAAGAATAATGTGCACATTTGAGTCCTTGTGAAGGAAAAGCCTGTGGCTGTGTATGCATTAAAACTGTGCTGTACTGTGCTACCGGATAATAGGCTGTGTACTGCTGTCCTGCAAAGCAGACTGTACTGACTGTACTATGGCGTACGTGGAACAGTTATACTAAATATACTTTTTTATATTTTAGTGGTTAAAAAGATCATAACTTAGTTAAAAAAAGCTAGTTTGTTTCTGTCGCCTTTTTCTTAGATCCATAAAACTTTCCTTACACGTTAGATCGGCCAACAGTCTAATGTAAATGATCGGGCAAGTTGGAATTCCAATGGCTGATCCTTTTATTCTCTGGGCAATAAGCCGCTACCAGAAGAGTCTGGAGGGGACAGAGGAGTTGTTGCAGCAGCTGTCTCATAGACAACATAGTAGTGCTTGAGACTTATGCCCTGGGAAGGAATCTCCCTTAGTCATTTTCTCATCTCTCATTTTAATAGATGCCAGCGACCTGTGAGTGCTGTATATGCCCAGGCTGCTCATGGTGATTCAAAACTCACTGACCACCATGAGATCAGTAACTTCTTCACCGAGAAAGAGATCATTTGTCTAAAGTATGGAGCGAGATGAATTGGATTGAGCATCTCTTCTCCATAGCAATGGCAGGGGAGTGTGGTACGCATACCTTCTATGTACTATGAGCAGTTGCACTGTGTCCGGCACACTTGCCGGATATGACGCATGCGTCTCAGTTCAGGACTTGATGGGTTCCACTGACAGGAAGTATGTAGGTCCGGACCTGAAGTGTGCAAGACTCTGCGGCCCTAGAAAGTGTAGCGCCAAATACAAAAAAACAGGAAAGCGTTCCTGCTACAGCAGCGCTTCCTGAGGGGATCAGAGAAGAGGGGGTCGCCCTCATCTATTTTTCAAAGCTGATCCAAATGTCCCTGATGATTCAACAGATAAACAACAGATGAAACGCTTTGGGTGGTTCTGATGAGATGATACTTACCAATGAAAATTTTGACGGTATGGATCCCGCAGTCCTGGGTGAGATCAATCCATGTTTCTTCATTTAAATGCCTTTTGAATGTTATGGTATTTAAGTAAGTATAATAGGAAACAGGAACAGGTGTACCCTTTGCATAGGCACTAGTGATGAGCGAACGCGCTTGCCACTGCTCGGTACTCGCCTGAGCATCACTGTGCTCAAGGAGCTCGGCCAGTATTTCCGGATTGCTCGGGTGTAGAGAGCCAATGAACATGCAGGGATTGCCTGCCATGCACTGTAATGTTGTAGTCATGTTGTTTGCAGGCATTACAGTGATTGGTTGGCCGCACAGCGTCATCAGGTGTATATAAGACCGGGCGCCGCCATGCTCATCATAGTCAACTCCAGAATCAGACAAAGTAGGGAGAGCTGCTGCTGTGTGAGGGAGAGATTTGCTTGTTCATAGTTAGTATAGCTATTCCACAACATATATCTATATCCATCTGAACCAACAGTCCTTCTGAGGACTAATCCAGCTGCATATTCTGTTTTCCATTCTGTTGCAGTGTGTCGGTGAAGCTATTCACACTAGGTCTCCGTGTAGAATAATATTAGTAAATCACAGGCCTACAATTTAAAACCATGGATCTCTGTCAGACATATCACCGAAAAGACTTCTAAAATCATACATTTCTTCCATTTCCATTCCGTTGCAGTGTGTTGGTGAAGCTATTCACACTAGGTCTCCGTGTAGAATAATATTAGTAAATCACAGGCCCACAATTTAAAGCCGTGGTTCTCTGTCAGACATATCACCGAAAAAACTTCTGAAATCATACATTTCTTCCATTTCCATTCCGTTGCAGTGTGTTGGTGAAGCTATTCACACTAGGTCTCCGTGTAGAATAATGTTAGTAAATTAAAGGTCTATAATTTAAAGCCGTGGTTCTCTGTCAGACATATCACTGAAAAGACTTCTGAAATCATACATTTCTTCCATTTTCATTCTGTTGCAGTGTGTCGGTGAAGCTATTCACACTACTTCGTCGTGTAGAATATTAGTAAATTAAAGGCCTGCTATTTAAAATCGTGGATCTCTGTCAGAAATATCACCTATAAGGCTGTTCAAAAACCATACATTTCTTCCATTTTAATACCGTTGCAGTGTGTTGGTGAAGCTATTCACACTAGGTCTCTGTGTAGAATTATATTAATAAATTACAGGACTGCTATTTAAAATTGTGGTTCTCTGTCAGACGTATCACATATAACCTTCCTGTCTCAATTAATGGGGGACCGCAGAGCACCACTATTGCACACAGAGCAGTGTGAAAAGATTATTGGATGCATTGCAGATAATGCTTCTAGTCACTTGGCCACCACCACCTGCACACTGTCTTTCACACGGTCAAGTCTCAGTAGCCGTGAGTCTGGACCGCATATTCCTCACCCTGATCCTCCTTCCTCCCATCATGCAGAGTGCCCAGAGACAACTGATCCCAGACTTGGACACTCAGAAGAGCTGTTCACTTTTCCATTTGTAGATTCGGGCCAGCTTCAGGGAAGTCAAGAGGAGAACACGTGTAGCGATGCCCAAATATTGGAGCAGCCACAGTCACATGAAGGCGATGGTGGTAAAGTGCAATTACTAAAGAAAGAGGTAGATGATGATGATGAGACACAATTGCCAGAAAGTCAGGAGGAGGACCAGGGTGTGAAAGTGGAAGACGAGGTGGTGGATGTTATAGTAACTGATCCAACCTGGCAGGGGGTCACACAGAGTGAGGACAGCAGCACACAGGGGGAGGGAGACGTAGCACAACAACAGGCATGAAGAAGCAGTGTGGTGGCTACAGACACAAGGCGGGAAAGGGTTCCTCGTAACGCCAACATGACAGAAGTTGCCCAAGTTTGGTTATTTTTTAAAGACTCTGCAGATAACCCCAAAAAGGCCATTTGCACCACCTGCGAGGCCAGCATCAGCAGGGGTAGTAAAACTAGCAGCCTGACCACCATCAGCATGATCAGGCAGCAAATGGCAGCAAAGCACCCAACTAAGTGGGCCAAACCACAGGGTTCAGCAACAGTGTCTGCGGGTGACACCACTGCTACTTCCGCTGTTGTGCATGCATGCCAATCCCCTGTCCATGGTGCATGCCAAGAAGCCTCCCGCCCTGCACGTCTTGTTGCACACTCCCAAGTAGCACCATCAGCAAGCATGTCTACGTCCTTGTCCCAGTGCAGCGATCAGTTGTCCCTACCCCAGCACAAATACGCAGCTAACGCCCCACAGGCCACACTACTAAATTCACACATTTCGCGACTGCTTGCGCTCAAAATGTTGCTTTTTAGGCACATGGAGATGGAAGCTTTCCGCAACCTGATGGTGGCGGCCGTCCCTCGGTACTCGGTCCCCAGCCGCCACTATTTCTCCTGGTGTGCTGTCCCCGTAATACACGAGCACGTGTCCCACAATATTAGACGTGCCCTCAACAATGCAGTTACTGGGAAAGTTCACCTAACCACGGACACGTGGACAAATACTTGTGGGCAGGGATGGTACATCTCGCTGATGACACACTGGGTTAATATAGTGGAAGCTGGGACCCAGTCAGACCTTGGGACGTAACACGTCCTTCCGACGCTGAGGATTGCAGCCCTCGGTCAATCAGGGTTGCCCCCACATTCTACAGCTCCTGCACCTCCTCCTCCTCTTCAACATCCATCTCCGAAATGAACACATCTGTCGCAAGCTGGAAACACTGTAGCACTGCCTCAGCCAAGCGGCAACTGGCTGTGCTGAAGCTAATATGCTTAGGTGAAAAACCATACAACGCTGAAGAGTTGTGGACAGCTCTGAAAGAGCAGGCAGATCTGTGGCTGACACCGCTGACCCTACAGTCAGGCATGGTCATGTGTGACAATGGCAGGAATCTGGTGGTGGCTCTGTGGCGAGGCGAGCCCACACACGTACCGTGCCTGGCCCATATGCTTAACCTCGAGGTTCAGCGACTTCTCAAAACCTACTCAGATCTGTCGGATCTGCTTGTCAAAGTATGCCACCTGTGTGCCCAATTTATAACGTCAGCTACAGCATCCGCCACCCTTGTCGTGCTTCAGCAGCGTTTGCAGCTTCCAGCTCACCGACTGATCTGTGATGTCCCCACTCATTGGAACTCTAAATTGCAGATGTTGGGAAGGATTTGTGAGCAGAAGAGGGCAGTTGTTGACTACCAACATCAACAAGGTCATCGGTATTCAGGTCAGACTCCACACATAAAACCTCAGGCATGGATATGGATGTCACACATCTGTACCACCCTCCAAAACTTTGAGGACTCCACAAAGATGGTGAGCGGCAATGACACCATAATTAGCATCACAATCCCGCTTCTCGGTCTTCTGAAACGATCACTGCTCACAATTAAAGAGGAAGCATTGCAGATGGAGCACGATGACATGGAGCAAGGAACCATACAGGGTCATTTCACACAGCCCAGCCTCATCTCATCCCAACGTGGATTTGGTGACCATGAGGAGGTGGGGGAGGAAGAACAGGAGCTAGTTTCATGCGATATAGACGGCAGTAGCTGCACAACTGTCATACCGTCTGTTCAGCATGGATGGCCTGAGGACAGGGAGGAGGAAGAGGATGAGGAGGAGAGCATGGTCAGTCGTCCTCTTGGTTAGGACATGGAAGTCTTGCCTCTTTGCAGTCTGGCACACATGGCTGAGTTTATGTTACGCTGCCTTTCCCGTGACCCTCGCGTTGTCCAAATTTTGGGTGACAGTCATTACTGGTTGGTGACGCTTCAGGACCCATGCTACAGGGAGAAATTTATGTCTCTTATTCCCTTGCAGGACAGGCCTAATAAAATGGTGCAGTACTAGAAGGCCCTTGTTGCGGAATTATTTAAAAAATTCCCATTTGAAAACGCTGGCGGCAGAGGTCACAGTTTGTTGGAGAACCAAGAAGTACAGGCAAGAGAGACACAAATGCAATCCAGCAGAGGCAGGGGATCGCTGTCAAAGTTCTGGGACAGTTTTCTCAGCCCCTCCAATCGCACAGGCCCTGAGGCACGGGGTACCCTCACAAGGAGAGCAACGTTTTGGAAGATGGTGAGGGAGTACCTTGTCGACCGTACCAACGTCCTCTGTGATTCCTATGTGACTTATAATTATTGGGTATCCAAGCTGGACACGTGGCATGAACTGGCTCTCTACGCTTTGGAGGTCCTAGCGTTTTGTCAGAGTTGGCTTTTAGTGCCGCCGGTGGAATTATAACCGATAGGCGCATTCGCCTGTCAACTGAAAATGCTGACAGGCTAACTCTTATAAAATTGAAAAAGGGCTCAATTGGGCCAGACTTCTCAACACCACCGAATGATAGCAGCATAACATAAACTCAAATACAGTGTCTTTTTTTGGGGAGGTCTAGCTCTATTCCCATGCACCTCTGTCTTCACACCCAGACGTGGGTATACGCTTCCTGATTTTGTCTATTTGCTCTTGTCCTCCTCCTTCTCCGCATCCTCATCCTTCACCATCATATCACCAGCATATGTACCATATAAACATATCTACGTCTCTTGCAAGGGGCATTGGAGTTCCTCCAAATTTTTGGCAGCCGCTGCTTCAGTGCATAGGCAAAAAGTATGGGAGATCCACTTCCTAATAATAGGAAGATTGTTTTCAGGAGGCCATTCGACCTCTACGTCTCTTGCAAGGGGCATTGGAATTCCTCCAAATTATTGGCAGCCGTTGCTTCAGTGCATAGGCAAACAGTATGGGAGACTCACTTCCTAATAATGAGAGCATTTTTTTCACGAGGCCCTCCGCCCTCTACATCTCTTGCAAGGGGCATTGTAGTGCCTCCAAATTTTTGACAGCCATTGCAGACCCGCTCCTTTCTAATGGGAATATGTCATTACTGAGGCCAAGCTCTATGTGTCTTTAAATTGTTAGTGGGGCTTTTCCTAAATTTTTGGCAGCCGTTGGACTCACTGCATACCCTATAACTGTATAGCAGACCCTCTCCTTTCTAATGGGAACATGTCGTTACTGTGGCCCAGCTCTATGTGTCTTTAAATTGTTAGTGGGGTTTTTCCTCAATTTTGGCAGCTGTTGGACTCACTGCATACCCTATAACTGTATAGCAGACCTTCTCCTTTCTAATGGGAACATGTCGTTACTGTGACCCAGCTCTATGTGTCTTTAAATTGTTAGTGGGGATTTTCCTAAAATTTTGGCAGCCATGGACTCAATTCATACCCTATAACTGTATAGAAGACCCGGTTCTTTCTAATGGAAATATGTCGTTACTGTGGCTCAGCTCTATGTGTCTTTAAATTGTTGCAGTCACAGTCACAGTGGGGATTTTCCTAAAGCTTTGGCAGCCATTGGACTCACTTCATACCCTATAACTGTATAGCAGACCGGGTTCTTTCTAATGGAAATATGTCGTTACTGTGGCTCAGCTCTATGTGTCTTTAAATAGTTGCAGTCACAGCATGGTCATTACCACTATAGGAAACCCACTCCTTTATAATGGGAACATTTTTTTTGCTGAGACCCTCTTCTATGTCTCTTCAAAGGTGTATTGGGTTGCGTCCAAATTTTTTGCAGCCCTTGCAGTCACTGCATACACAATAACAGTATAGGAGACACACTCATTAATAATGGGAACAACAAAGCATAACTGGCTGATGGCTCTCTAACAATAGCAAGGGCCGACTGCTGGCCCTTTAAGAATAGTAAGGGCCGCCTGATGACCCTATAAAAATAGGCTTTGTGAATTTCAGAATCCCTCCATCATTAATGAAACAGGATGTGTCAGATGATGTGTCACACACCACATGGCCAGATAAGGTTGTAAAATGTTAAAATAACATTTCCCGGTGAATGCATTTGTCTTAAGAAATAACGTAAAAAAAATAAATAAAAAAAATAAAAACACAGTAGGATATTTGTTTAGTATAAAAAACAGACTTGCCAATGTAACCTCAATGAAATCACATTGTTCAGCTCCTGCACCTCCTCCTCCAATTCGCCCTCAATCTCCAAAATAAACAAATCAGTCACAAGCTGAAAGCACTGCAGTACTGCCTTGGCCAAGCGGCAACAGGCTGTGCTGAAGATAACATGCTTAATGCTTAGGTGACAAGCCGCCCACCACTGCAGATTTTTTAAAAGCTGTAACACAGCAGCCTGATCTGTGGCACTCACCACTGAACATATTGCCACGCATGGTCGTGTGTGACAATGGGCAGAACCTGGCGACGGAAAAATGACAGCAGGAGTAGATACGGTTTCCCTCTATGTCAGTCCTTTCACTGAGCTAAAGAATATGTCCTTGTCTCCCTGTCTCACAACCCCAAACAGCTATTCAACACCTTCAATTCTCTCCCCCAGTGCCTCCTCCCTCTCCCCTTATTTTAGCTGAAGACTTTGCCTCATTCTTTATGCAGAAGATTGACACAATCAGACAAAGCGTTTGCGTAAAGTCCCCACAGCCCCTCCTTATATCCACTTAACCCTCCTCCTCCAAAACCACCTTCTCCACCATTACGGAAGCCCAACTTTCCTCTTTACTCTCCAAATCACACTTCATCACCTGTAAACTTGGCCCAATCCCGTCCCACTTCATCCCAAACCTTACCACTATCTTCAACCCAACCTTAACCCACCTTTTCAACCTGTCACTAATAACTGGCCATACTTCAAACATGCCTCAATCACACCCATCCTCAAAAAGCCCTCCCATGACCCTTCCTTTCTGACTAGCTATCACCCATATCACTTCTTCCCTATGCCTCAAAACTACTGGAACAACAAGTCCATTCTGAACTGTCCTCCCACCTTTCCTCCTGCTCCCTCTTTGACTGCCTACAATCTGGTTTCCGACCGCATCATTCTACTGAAACTGCACTGACTTAAGTCTCCAACGACCTACTAACTGCCAAATCCAAGCGACACTACTCTGTCCTCCTCCTCCTGGACCTGTCATCTGCCTTCGACACAGTGGACCATTACCTCTTACTACAGACTCTCTTATCTCTCGGCATCACAGACTTGGCCCTATCTTGGATCTCCTCATACCTAACAGACCAGACATTCAGTGTCTCCCACTCACACACCACCTCCTCATCTCACCCCCTATCTGTCGGTGTTCCCCAAGGTTCAGTTCTAGGACCCCTGCTCTTCTCCATCTACACCTTAGGCCTTGGACAACTCATAGAGTCTCATGGTTTTCAGTATCACCTCTATGGCGATGAGACACAGATCTACCTCTCTGGACCCGATATCTCCTCCCTAACCAAAATCCCACTATGTCTGTCCACTATTTCATCCTTCTTCTCTGCTAGATTCCTAAAACTTACATGGATAAAATAGAATTCACCATCTTTCTGCCATCTAACTCAACCCACCCCAACCGACCTATCTATCAACGTCAATGGCTATCCACTCTCCCCAGTCCTGCAAGCTCACTGCCTTGGGGTAACCCTGGACTCTGACCTCTCCTTCAAACCATAAATCCAATCCTTTTCCACTTCCTGCCGACTCCAACTCAAAAACATCTACCGGATTCGCACATTCCTCAACCATGAATCTGCAAAAACACTAGTACATGCCCTCATCATCTACTGCAACCTCCTGTTCTGTGAACTCCCTTCTAACACTCTTGCACCCCTCCAATCTACCCTAAACTCCGCTGCCCGACTAATCCACCTGTCCCCCGCTATTCCCCCGCCTCTCATCTCTGTCAATCTCTTCACTGGCTCCCCATTAACCAGAGACTCCAGTGCAAAACCCTAACAATGTCATACAAAGCCATTCACAATCTGTCTCCTCCATATGTCTCTGACCTAGTTTCCCGGTACAAACCCGCACGCAACCTCCGATCCTCACAAGATCTCTTTCTCTACTCGCCTCTTATCTCCTCTTCCCACAATCGCATACAAGAATTCTCCTGTGCATACCCCCTACTCTGGAATGCTCTACCCCAACATATCAGACACGCCATGGAATAAATGGCGCTATAATAATAAACAATAATAATAATAATATGACTGTGGTAAAATACAACACCCACTGAGAAGCAGTTTCAAACTGAAAAACATTAGGCCCACCAGAGGATTTGATTCTGATGGCTCACCTTTCTCCCCCGCTCAAGAGCCCCATCGCTCCTGCAAAGTTTTCGCTATCGTGAACTCTCCTGATGAAGAAGCCAGGGCCCACCCGAGGATTCTCTGGTGGGACTGTCCAACCCTGCCGAGAAGCAGTCCTGGCTAAGAAAAGTGTGTGGGAAGGTTCCCGGACACTCTATGGCTCCTTTTTTTACTGAGGTGTAAACCCATGGAGAGAACATACAAAATCCTTGCAGATGTTGTCCTTGCTGGGATTTGAACCCAGGATCCCAGTGCTGCAAGGCTTCAGTGCTAACTACTGAGCCAATGTGCTGCCGTTCACTCTCTAATATCTAAAAGTTGGAGAAACTTGCACCTACTGCCACTCTATCTTCAGCTCCTTTGTGAGAAATTAATGTACTTGGGCAGCCACTCAGTCTACCAAATAGAATTCCTGAGAAGGAAATTGGGGATGGCTTCGCTACTGGCACTGGGGGCAGTTCTAATGTCACGGCGTCGTACCATAGTTCACTGGAAATATTCCAGGCTGGTAGGAAGCAAGCAGATTCTCACAGAAAAGTACCAGCAGCAATGTTCAGGGACCCTTGGTTGTGGAAGGCGGAGACGATACCTGGAGAAATAGTGGCGGCTGTGGACCGAGTATGGACACCTGGCCGCCGCCACCATAAGGTTGAAGAGAAACGCCGCACTTCTGGACTGGTGCACGAGGAGGGTCCAAACCCAAATATTAGTGAAATAACCTCGCCACTCAAATTATGATGAATTTATATTGAATTTAATGCAGTCCAAAATCAAAACAAACGTTTTGGCCTAAACATAAGGCCTTCATCAGTGTGGTCAACAAAAACAGAGAAAAATATAATAAACAAAAACAAATAAAGTATTATACATCCAAAAATCAGTGTCAAATGCATAAGAATGCATTCCTCTGACTGCCTCAGAAGGCCCAAGAGTATATCAGCACAAATAGGACATACCAGACTGCTGAAAACTCAGGTGTGGAGGGAGAGAATGGGCGATGTGCCTCAGGTGATGTGCATCATTAAAAGATATATATATATAAAAGCAGCTCATTAAAATTAGTGCTGAGGTATTAAATACAGCAGGGATGTGCAGAAAAACAAATACCTGTGATGCTGTGCTCTGGGAGCTGGAACACGGTGTCCACCGCTGGTTCAGTGTGAGTCCCAATGTTTATGCCCACCAGCAATATTTAAATGCTTGAGGGGCGGCACTCAATCCCAAAGGAGCCAGTGCAGCGCCGGGGTGATGGGTGTGGTACTTAGTCATGGGGGGCGGGAGGAATTGCTCCTATAGGCAGTGGCCGTCTGCCAATGGCTACAGTGCGGTGATGATGGGCCGGATATTGGCCGTAACGTCACCGGAAGAGACGAGCGGAGCGTGCGCCCATCCATTTGAGAAATAGTCTATAGTAGTGCTGGTCATGTGAGCGTGCGTTCCACTGTCCCGGAAGTGTGCGCTCAAAGGCCAGGAGTGTGCGTTCCACAGGCTGGGGGACGGACTTGTGCATGATGGCCATGTGATAGGTCCACAGTGGGTGCCCCAGGAGATGAAAATAAGGACATGGCGCGCCATCTGAAACATAAATGTGCTGCATAAGCAATGGTAACAAAACACCTAAATCAAACAAATTACAATATAATGCAAAATTGAAACGCGGGAACACACATCTAAAATTGTCATGACAGGATTTAAAGGTACAGTCTCAGTGGAGTAATAGAAACCCTTACTGCTATTACCTGGAGAAGGAGGGTAACAATGGGAAATAATGCATTAAATAAAAGATAATAAATCATAATCCCTATTCAAACCCTTAGGCGCGAGGGTTTGACACAATCACAAACTGATCCAAGAATCACAGAACTTTGTGTTGATTTTTTAACACTGGTACACTCAAAAAATGTTTTCCTTTTCCAAGACACCTACTCCCTCCAGGACAAAGCGACCTCCATGGGATCTAATGTAGCCCCCCCGTACGTAAATTGTTATGCACGCTCACATGACCAGCACTACCATAGACTATTTCTCAAATGGATGGGCGCACGCGCCGCGTGTCACTTCCGGTGACGTCACGGCCGATATCCGGCCTATCATCACCTCACTGTAGCCATTAGCAGATGGCCACCGCCCATAGAAGCAATTCCTCCCGACCCCCATGACTAAGTACCACACCCATAACCCCAGCGCTGCACTGGCCCCTTTGGGATTGAGTCCCGCCCCTCAAGCATTTAAACATTGCTGGTGGGCATAAACATTGGGACTCACACTGAACCAGCGGTGGACGCCACTTTCCAGCTCCCAGAGCACTCTGCACAGCATCACAGGTATTTGTTTTTCTGCACATCCCTGCTGTATTTAAAACCTCAGCCCTCATTTTAATGAGATGCTTTTATATATATCTTTTAGTGATGCACATCACCTGAGGTACATCACCCATTCTCTCCCTCCACATCTGAGTCTTCAGCAGTCTGGAATGTCCTGTTGTGCTGATATACTGTTGGGCCTTCTGAGGCAGTCAGAGGAATGCATTCTTATGCATTTGACACTGATTTTCGGATGTATAATACTTTATTTGTTTTTGCTTTGTTTTGTTTATTATATTTTTCTCTGTTTTTGTAGACCACCCTGATGAAGGCCTTATGTTTGGGCCGAAATGTTTGTTTTGATTTTGGACTGCATTAAATTCAATATAAATTCATCATAATTTGAGTTCCGAGGTTATTTCACACGCCACCATAAGGTTGTTGACAGCTTCCGCCTCCACGAGCCTAAAAGGCCACATTTCAAGTGCAAGAAGCTGTCAAAACTTGTCAGTATAGTATTGCACCCTGTGGGTGGGTGGGTGGCTGGCTGCATATTTGCGCTTGCATTCCAAGTAACAGAAAACTAAGCAAATGATGACCTCTATCATCATCATCATGGCCTCACCTCGATATTATAAACTCTCCCAATGAAGAAGACAGGGCCCACCATAGGAGTCTCCAGTTCTCTGGTGGGTCTGTCCAACCCTGCCAAGAAGCAGCCCTGGCTGAGAAAAATGTGTGGGAAGGTTCCTGGACACTCTATGGCTGCTTTTCTTAATGTGGATTGGACGTGCTTAATTGCATGTTATTTCTGAAACAGCATTGCAGATCAGGCTATTGCCCAACTCTGTAGTCATGAAATTAAAGGGCAAAGAAAGATGTTTGTGTGTCGAAGTACCACTGTCAAGTGCGAGCTGATGTTGGATGGGCTTCTACCATTGCTTATGCACCAAGCTGCATTAAAGGACTTCCTGGGAGAAATGATAGCTGGAGTAGATACGGTTTCCCAAAAGTCAGTCCTTTCACCAAGATAAAAAATATGGCTGTGGTGAAATACAAATCTCACCGACAAGATGTGCACTGGCTCCGTACCTTCCCTGGCCACTTTCACTTGTGCACGTGTTTGTGGTTAGGCGGTCATTCCCAGTAAGTGCACTGGGGAGGGCACGGGTAATGTTGTGGGACCCCTGCTTGTGGAAGGCGGAGACAATACTGGGAGAAATAGTGGCGGCTGGGGACCGAGTATGGACACCTGGCCGCCGCCATAAGGTTGTGGACAGCTTCTGCCCCCACGAGCCTAAAAGGCCACATTTCAAGTGCAAGCAGCTGCTCAGAAATCTGGCAGTTTACTATTGCGGCCTGTGGGTGGGCTGGCTGCATACTTACGCTTGCATTCCAAATAACAGAATTCTAATCAGATGGTGGCCTCTATCATCATCATGGCCTCACCTCAGCACTATGAACTCTCCTGATGGAGGAGCCAGGAGCCACCCGAGGATTCTCTGGTGGGCCCGTCCAACCCTGCCGAGAAGCAGCCCTGGCTAAGAAATGTGTTTGGGAAGGTTCCCGGACACTCTATGGCTGCATTTTTAATGTGGACTGGCTCCGTACCATCCCTAGCTACATTCACCTGTCCACGTGTTTGTGGTTAGGCAGTACTTCCCACCTAAGTGCACTGGGGAGGGCATGGATAATGTTGTGGGACCCCTGCTTGTGGAAGGCGGAGACAACACCGGGAGAAATAGTGGCGGCTGGGGACCGAGTATGGACACCCGGCCGCCGCTGCCATGAGGTGGTCGACAGCTTCCGCCTCCACGAGCCTAAAAGGCCACATTTCAAATGCAAGCAGCTGTCAAAAATTTGGCAGTATAGTATTGCAGCCTGTGGGTAGGTGGGTGGCTGGCTGCATACTTGCGCTTGCATTCCAAGGAATGGGGTAGGGACAACTGAACGCTGCCCTGGGACCGTGAACGGTGATTTTTGCAAGTCTGTAATGACAGGTGCATGGCGGGAGGCATATTCGCATACGCCAAGGATCACTTATGATGGGCACACTTTTAAGCAGTGACCTGGGAGTCAGAGATGCTTCCGGAGGCCTTCCCCATGCTGTTCCCATGTCTTTTCAGCACTGTATGCATGTGTCTGATTTGTGTCACTCACCACATGGCCAGATAAGGTTGTAAAATGTTAAAATGACATTTCCCAGTGAATACATTTGTCTTGGTTGAAAGCAATGCAAAAGTGCAAAAACGCCTCAAAAACGCTACGTGTGAACATGGCCCAAGGTGTGGAGGAGCATTTTTGTTTTTGTTTATTTATTTTGCCTTATATACAAGTCATTATCCTGGAAAGGATGTTCCTTAACATTTTTTCCAGGAAATTCCATTTTGGTTTCGTTTTTGTATGTTTTATTGTGAGTCCGTAAAAGTGGCGTAATACTCTGACAACGTTATTGACAGCAGTGACGTGGGAGTCAGAAATGCTTCCAGGGGTCTTCCTCATGCTGTTCCCATGTCATTTGAGCACTGTTCCCATCGACTTGGGCAATTTTTAGGCCCTCTGCAGACCGCTGGGAGGAGCCGCTGGAAAAATGCTTGAGTTTCCCATAGACTTACATTAGGCTCGTTACTCGGTCCGAGCACTCGAGCATTCAAATTTGCTCGACCCGAACAACAGGTACCCGAGCATTTTAGTGTTCACTCATCACTAATAGGCACTGTTGGTGGATATATTGTACACACACCATGAAAGTGCTGAGGAAATAGAACACCAGAGCAGCAGCGTTGGTGTATAATACCATGCTATATTGTAAATACATCCTTAACATGCACAGAGTTTGATTAGATACAACCCCAGTTTAATAATTTCTCACCTCTTGTAGTGGCACCTTTCCAGCAATGTTGGCGCCGCTGTTCCCGGAGAGTAATGTGACTTTTTGGGCCACTGTTTAGCCGACATCCGCTCGGACGAAATAGTAAAGGCTGCAGGTGACAAGTAGAGATGAGCGTTGTTCGACTCGAACTGTTCGCCAATCTCAAATTCGAGCTGCTTTGGGCGGTGTTCGAGCCGTTCGGCAAACACGAACGATTTGAAAAAAATTCGGCTGTTCGAGGTTATGTTTGATAACTGTTCGTGCACCAAAATCATAACTGGATTTTTTCTCAGTAATGATGAAAATTAATGTTAATACGCAGTTTGAGTGTACAGCGGGGCGGGGGGAGGGGCAGGGGATGGATCTCTGCAGGAATAATGAAGATCTCCATTTTTTTTTTCTCTTTCCCGCATTTACAGTGGGGAGGTGCAATCTGCCTATCAGCAGCACACACACAAATCTACAGATAGCTTGGGAGTAGGGAATAGTTGTGATTGCAGTCCTTTTAAGGACTAGGTTACAGCATTTCCTACGACTTTTATCAGGCAGGTCTGTGCTCTTAAATAGATAGGTTGTGGGAGTAAAGACGAATTGTAATTGCAGTCCTTTTCAGGACTAAGTTACATCAGTTCCTATCAGTTTTTGCCAGGCAGGTCTGTGCCAGTGCTGTGCAAGTTTTTTTCACAGCATTTGGCTAAATCTAGCAAAGCTAATCCTTTTTGGCCTATTGCAGAGTGTGTTAGTCAGTGGAGTAGCCTATCTGTGTTGCAAGCTACACCACCTGTGTATAGAATACCAATTTTTTTACTGCACCTAGTGAAGTAAAACCTTTTGGGCATAGCATCATTCTATTAGTCCATCTATACTGACCTCCATAAGGTTGCAAATTGAATATAATTTTTTTCTGCATCTAGCTCTGAAAAAAATATTTGGCCTTCTAGCTATGTGTGGGACTTGTTCTATTAGTCCATCTATACTGACCTCCATCAGGTTGCAAATTGAATATAATTTTTTTCTGCATCTACCTCTGAAAAAATATTTGGCTTTCTAGCAGTGTGTGGGACTTGTTCTATTAGTCCATCTATACTGACCTTCATCAGGTTGCAAATTGAATATAATATTTTTCTGCATCTACCTCTGAAAAAATGTTTGGGCTTCTAGCTGTGTGTGGGACTTGTTCTATTAGTCCATCTATACTGACCTCCATCAGGTTGCAAATTGAATATAATATTTTTCTGCATCTAGCTCTGAAAAAATATTTGGCCTTCTAGCAGTGTGTGGGACTTGTTCTATTTGTCCATCTATACTGACCTCCATCAGGTTGCAAATTGAATATAATTTTTTCCTGCATCTAGCTCTGAAAAAATATTTGGCCTTCTAGCAGTGTGTGGGACTTGTTCTATTAGTCCATCTATACTGACCTCCATCAGGATGCAAACTGAATATAATTTTTTTCTGCATCTAGCTCTGAAAAAATATTTGGCCTTCTAGCAGTGTGTGGGACTTGTTCTATTAGTCCATCTTTACTGACCTCCATCAGGTTGCAAACTGAATATAAATTTTTTCTGCATCTACCTCTGAAAAAATGTTTGGGCTTCTAGCTGTGTGTGGGACTTGTTCTATTAGTCCATCTATACTGACCTCTGTAGCGCCGGCGTCCCTGCCCTCTGCTAGGCAGGGACGCTGTTTCCCTCACCCCTCTGCTCCGAGCCCGGCGTCCTCCTCCCGCTCTGCTGGCAGCGCGAGCTCCTTCCCGGCCACTGTGCTTAGGGCGCGCTCCCTCCCTCTTAAAGGGGCCTCGCGTGCCGTCCTAAGGAGTCCCCGGCCAATGGCCGGAGGACTTCACCATATATAAGGCACCTCCTCCAAAATGGAGGTGCCTGAGCAATGTTGTTGCACTGTTCACTACTCTGCTTCAGCCCTCAGGTCCCGTTGCCAGTTACCTGCCAGATTCCTGCCAGTTTGCTGTCTGATTCCTGCCTGATATTCTGCTTACCTGCCTGCTATCCTGAGGTCCGACGGTCTGCCTACCGACTCCTGTCAGTCTGTCTAAGGACCAGCTTGCCCGCTCACCTGGGAGCGCTCCTCTGCTACCTGCCTGCTAGCCTGAGGTCCGACGGTCTGCCCTCCAACTCCTGTCAGTCTGTCTATGGACCAGCTTGCCCGCTCACCTGGGAGCGCACATCTGCTACCTGCCTGCTAGCCTACCTGGGGGCTCCGCCGTCACGTGCTGTGACCACCTGCCATTCCAGAGACTCCTGCCCGCTCACCTGGGGCGCACACCTGTTACCTGCCTGCTAGCCTACCTGGAGGCTCCGCCGTCACGTGCTGTGACCACCTGCCATTCCAGAGACTCCTGCCCGCTCACCTGGGAGAACACACCTGTTACCTGCCTGCTAGCCTACCTGGAGGCTCCGCCGTCACGTGCTGTGACCACCTGCCATTCCAGAGACTCTCGCTTGCTCACCTGGGAGCACACATCAACCATCTGCCTGCTAGCCTACCTGGAGGCTCTGCCATCACAGGTCGTACCTACTCTTTACCCAGAGACTGCCCCGGTCACTTGCCGTGACCTCCTGCCCGTTCATCCAGAGACTGCCCCGGTCACTTGCCGTGACCTCCAGCCCGTTCACTCAGAGACTGTCCCGGTCACCTGCTGTGACTGCCTGCCCGTCTTCCCTGGTCGCCACCCGCTCCCTTACAAGGACCGTCCCCTTGTATAGTAGCTCAGAGGTTCCGCCTCCCAGACCCGTTACAACCTCCATCAGGTTGCAAATTGAATATAATATTTTTCTGCATCTAGCTCTGAAAAAATATTTGGCCTTCTAGCAGTGTGTGGGACTTGTTCTATTAGTCCATCTATACTGACCTCCATCAGGTTGCAAATTGAATATAATTTTTTTCTGCATCTAGCTCTGAAAAAATATTTGGCCTTCTAGCAGTGTGTGGGACTTGTTATTTTAGTCCATCTATACTGACCTCCATCAGGTTGCAAACTGAATATAATTTTTTTCTGCATCTAGCTCTGAAAAAATATTTGGCCTTCTAGCAGTGTGTGGGACTTGTTCTATTAGTCCATCTATACTGACCTCCATCAGGTTGCAAATTGAACATAATTTTTTTCTGCATCTAGCTCTGAAAAAATATTTGGCCTTCTAGCAGTGTGTGGGACTTGTTCTATTAGTCCATCTATACTGACCTCCATCAGGTTGCAAACTGAATATAATTTTTTTCTACATCTACCTCTGAAAAAATATTTGGGCTTCTAGCAGTGTGTGGGACTTTTTCTATTAGTCCAACTATACTGACCTCCATCAGGTTGCAAATTGAATATAATTTTTTTCTGCATCTAGCTCTGAAAAAATGTTTGGCCTTCTAGCAGTGTGTGGGACTTGTTCTATTAGTCCATCTATACTGACCTCCATCAGGTTGCAAACTGAATATAATTTTTTTCTGCATCTAGCTCTGAAAAAATATTTGACCTTCTAGCTGTGTGTGGGACTTGTTCTATTAGTCCATCTATACTGACCTCCATCAGGTTGCAAACTGAATATAATTTTTTTCTGCATCTAACCCAGACAATAGTTTTGGCCTAATACCACAGTTTGGCCACTCAGCTCTGCTCAGTTCCCATCCATTGTTTTTTTGTGCAAACAACTCCAGAGTTGTGAATTAGTTAACCACCAAAATGAGTGGAAAAAGGCCTGCTGCTGGTGGAAAGGGGAATAGGAGCGTTGGGAAGGGGAAAAAAGGTTGTGTCCGTGGAGTAGGTGTTAAAGCAACAGTAACATCTGCAGAAGAAAGACCATCTTCCAGCAAAACTAAAATGTCTACTTCTTTTAGCGAACAATGTGATAAGATCCCTTTCTTACGGCCACGCCAATCGTTACAAATTCCAGATGAGGCACAAAAACAGCAGGTGCTTCAACGGATATCAAGTGCTCCTTTAAGTGGGCTCTCCTCCACATCAACTTCAACATCACAAATACTCCAGTCCTCAGAGGCGTCACCCCAATCGCACTTGCTTCCTCACAGCTCCCAAATCTCCAGCTGCCAGTCTGAGTATGAGTTAGAACAGATGGTTGAGTCTGCAGAGCTGTTTACTCATACTATAGCTTGGGAATCAGAGGTCAGCTCCAGCGCTTCTGTGAATCCAGACGAGGAAATGATCTGCACTGATGCCCAGAATCTTTATGAGTCGGATCCAGGACCAGACGCAGAAGGTTCTGACCATAATGTAGACCCTCATTCCCAAACTGTAACTCCTGTTGGTGGAGACAATGAGGAAGACGATGATGAGACTCAAATACCTGATTGGAGCGACAACATAAGTTTTTTGTCAGGGCAGGAACAGGTTGGCTCTGAGGACGACGGGTGTGATAACACACAGGGTAATGATGATGAGGTTGGAGATCCCACTTACTGTCAACCCACAGTCAGCCAAGAGATGAGGTCAGCAGAGGAGGTGGAGGAGGATGCTAGTGACGACGAGGTCAGGTTGCGCCTTCCTGGACAGAGACGTAGTACTGGAAGCACGTCAACAACTGCATCCTCAAACACAACTCTGCCTCTGACCACAAGTCGTGGTGGCTCTTCAGGTCGCATGGGTGCTAAGCCTTGCATAGCCTGGGCATTTTTTCAGATTGATAAAGATGACCCAACTCGTGTTATCTGTAACATTTGTCAACAAAAGCTAAGTAGAGGCCAAAAAATACATAGTTTGAGTACTTCATGCATGAACCGGCACATGGACATGAAGCATAAGTTGCAGTGGGAAGCTCACTGAGCTGCAATGCGGCCTAGCCGGCCGGGCCAACCACCGTCTGCCCCATCTTGTGCATCTGCGGCCTCTTCATCCTCTGTGACTGGGGGGGACAGCAGTCACACCTGTTTTGGGATGCAGACCAGCCACCTCTTTACCCACAACAACCAGCGTGATTGGCAGGTCATCATTTTCTTTGGAGGAGGTAACACCAGACGGTGTTGAGCGCTGTCCGACATCGATAGCACCACTTTTTGATCAAGGCAACCTAACATGTCCGCCTGCATCTTCCTCACAGACCAGCAGTTTGCCGGGGACAACCTTATCAACCCCGTCTAAGCACAACAGCCAGCCCTCAGTCCCTCAGATGTGGACAAGTAAAAGACCATTTCCTCCTAGCCATGAGAAAGCTAAGAGGTTGAATTTCACCATCTGCAAGCTCTTGGCTACAGAAATGCTGCCTTTCCGCCTGGTGGACACAGAGGATTTTCGAGACCTTATGTCCGTCGCAGTGCCCCAGTACCAGATGCCCAGTCGGCACTACTTCTCAAAGAAAGGTGTGCCTGCGCTCCACCAGCATGTCGCACACAACATCACCGCTTCTTTGAGAAACTCTGTGTGTGACAGGGTGCATTTCACCACAGACACTTGGACGAGTAGGCATGGACAGGGGCGTTACATGTCGCCGACTGGGCACTGGGTAACTATGGTGACAGCAGGACAAGATGAGGGAGACCTTGATCACATTTCTGTTGTGCGAGGTTGGGGGGAGAGGACAGAGGATGGAAGCATGATTGTTACCTCGCCACCAACACAACAGGGACTTGGTGCTCCTGGATGCGCAAGACACATGAGTGCCTTCTTGCTGCACTACCTGCAACATGACCCTCGAATTGGGAGAATTAGAAATAATCCTGACTTCTGGGTTGCCACACTGTTAGATCCCCGGTACAAAAGTAAATTTGCAGAAATAATTCCTGCCATAGAAAGGGATGCACGCATGCAGGAGTATCAGTAGAGACTGTTGCAGAATCTTACATGTGCTTTTCCACAAAACACCAGTGGTGCACGTAGTTCCAACTTGCCAACCGTGGGACCGTCGAGTGTTCAGCACTCAAACCGTAACAGAAACACAGTTTCTGCTGGTAACATCAATTTTCCGGAATCATTTCACCACTTTTTTAGCTCATCCTTTGCAAGGCCACAGGAGACAAGAAGTCTGACACATAGTCAACGCCTAGAGATGATGGTACAGGAGTATTTCCAAGTAAACATTGAAGCCATAACTGTGTCACTGGACCCTTGCTCTTTTTGGGCTTCCAATCTGGATAAATGGCCGGAGCTCGCCACTTACGCCTTGGAGATCTTGTCATGCCCCGCAGCCAGCGTTCTGTCTGAACGTGTGTTCAGCGCTGCTGGTGGTGTGCTGACAGATAAGCGCACGCGGCTCTTCACTGATAATGTAGACAGACTCACGTTCATAAAGATGAACAATTCATGGATCCGAAACGACTTTTCTACCCCTGTGTCATCCTGGGGAGAGTAAAAGCTTGATGATTGGTTAAAATCACCTCACCAACCGTTTTAAGCTTTCAAATTACTAATCATGTTTATCTGTATCTTGGCTGGAAAATTATTTGGGCTTTGTAGCAGTGTGCAATAATGATTCTATTAGGCCATCTATACTAAGCTCCACCAGATTTAAAATTACTAATCATGTTTATCTGTATCTTGGCTGGAAAATTATTTGGGCTTTGTAGCAGTGTGCAGTAATGATTCTATTAGGCCATCTATACTAAGCTCCACCAGATTTAAAATTACTAATCATGTTTATCTGTATCTTGGCTGGAAAATTATTTGGGCTTTGTAGCAGTGTGCAATAATGATTCTATTAGGCCATCTATACTAAGCTCCACCAGATTTAAAATTACTAATCATGTTTATCTGTATCTTGGCTGGAAAATTATTTGGGCTTTGTAGCAGTGTGCAGTAATGATTGTATTAGGCCATCTATACTAAGCTCCACCAGATTTAAAATTACTAATCATGTTTATCTGTATCTTGGCTGGAAAATAATTTGGGCTTTGTAGCAGTGTGCAGTTCTGATTCTATTAGGCCAAATATACTAAGCTCCACCAGATTTAAAATTAATAATAATTTTTAGCTGCATCTAGCCCGGAAAATAATTTTGGGGCTCCGACATGCGCAAGACACATAAGTGCCTTCTTGCTGCACTACCTGCAACATGACCCTCATATTGTCAGAATTCGAAGTAATCATGACTACTGGATTGCCGCACTCTTAGATCCCCCACACTCTTCGATCAACCTTTTCATTTTAATAAAGACCAAAAAAATGGTCATTTTTGAAATTATAAGCATTAGCAGGTTATTAGAAATTGAAATCAAACAGTTTTCAACTCAAAATTTTATTCTAGGTGATGTTACATTTGCACATAGGACCCCTTGTTCGAAATGAGCTTCTGAACTCTCTCGTCCATTGAATTTGTCAGGTTTTGGATGGTTTCTGCTTCAATTGTTTTGCATGAGGACAGAATACCCTCCCAGAGCTGTTGCTGAGAAGTGAACTGCCTCCCGCCATCATAGACACTCCTTTAGATGAAGCTCCAGAGGTTCTGTATGGGACAGTGGTCAGGGGAGCATGGGGGTCACACCATAAGTTTGTCCCCTTTTATGCCCATATCAGCCAGAGATGCAGATGTGTTATGTGCAGCATGAGACGGTGCATTATCATGCATGAAAATGATCTTGCTGTGGAATACACGGTTCTTCTTCTTGAACCATGGCAGGAAGTGCTGTTTGAGAAACTCCACATACATTATGGAGTTCATCTTTACCCCTTCAGGGATCCTAAAGGGGCTGACAATCTCTCTCCCCATGATTCCAGCCCAAAACATTACTCTACCTCCTCCTTGTTGGCGCTGTAGCCGTGTTTGCGTGGGGTGTCCATCAACCAGCCATCCTCCACTCCATCCATCTGGACCATCAAGCGTTGCACGGCACTCATCCGTGAACAAAACAGTTTTGAAATCAGTCTTCATGTAATGTTTGGCCCACTGGAGCCATTTCTGCTTGTGTGCAGTGGATAGAGGATGTCGACAGGATGGCGTACGCACAGCTGCAAACCTCTGAAGGACCCTGCATCTTGTTGTTCGGGGGACGTTGGAGGCACCAGCAGCTTCAAAAACTTGTCTGCTGCTATGACAAGGCTTTTTTGCCGCTGCTCTTTTAACCTGACGTAATTGCCTGTAGGAAAGAGTCCTCAATTTGCCTTTATCAGCACGCACACGTGTGTACTGTGAATCAGCTACATACTTCTTGATTGCCATACACTTCATCCTGATCATCGCACAATGTTGATTGTAGTCATGCCTTGACCTAAACACTCCACAATTTCTTGCTTCTCAGCAGCTGACACATCCTTTTTCTTTCCCATTTTGGCTGAAAATGTAGGCTGCTTAATAATGTGGGACAGCCTTCTTAAGTAGTCTTGCCGTTCATTGGACACACCTGCCAAACTAATTAGCACAGGTGTCTGCAATTGCTTACAATGATATAAAGAGCCCTGACACACATCACCATCAATGAGTTTAACTGACAAACAAACAAATTCTTCCCTTATCACTCCTAAACACTTTTTGCATAATAATTTGGAACACAGTGTACATGTGCTTTTCCACAAAACACCAGTAGTTCACGTAGTGAATCTTACAGTTCTAACTTGCCAACCGTGGTCTATATGGAGTTGTTCAATAAAGGGCCCAAAATTAAGATAACATAGATGGGAGAGGTCTCTATGAATAGGAATTCCTAAAAATTTGATACCCTGTGAGGGCCAGGCAAAGGGAAAGTTGGACTGGATGGAATCCTGTATGGATTTGGGGAGGGAGACATCGAGGGCCTCAGACTTCGCTGTATTGATTTTAAAATTTGACCATGTAACAAAGTGATCTATTTCAGCAATAACAGCCTGCTGATGGATATATGTGATTGACATCATCAGCAAATGCAGAGCACTTGTACTCGGTGCCTCCCACCTCAATCCACCTAATATTGGGGTTATGGCGAATTGATGAGAGCAGGTGCTTCGTCACTAGGATGAATAAGAGAGGGGACAGAGGACATTCCTGCCTTGTCCCATTGGTGATTATGAAAGGTGATGAAAATGTTCTGACGCGCCCCCTGGGCCTTGGGACATCCGGAGCCGGACCCTTTTTGGTGGATGCTGGTGGTTGTAGTCTCCGTGGCGGCGACCCGGTTCCGTGGCTCAGGGCGGTCAAAGCAGTGGCGGAACTATTTATGTGGTTTTGATGTTTAAATGTCCGACTACGCCACCCATGGATTGCGGTCAGAGTGAACCGCCGCTGCAGGGAAGACCGCTGAGGCTGGTGTTGTGGGTGCAGCAGAGCGTAGCATAACTCCCCACGGGAGGAGTATAGCCTCAGGGCAGTGTATGCGGAGGATGGGGATGAAGGTGCAGGGCAGCAGCAGTAACGACACGAGTCAGTGATGCAGTCCAGGGTCTTTACTCACAGTTCTTATTATCCAGACCACTTCTGCAGGTAATGGCTGCCCACGTCATACTGTGCTCACCAGGTGAGGGGCTCAGACAACACCCAGATAACTTTGGAGCGCTTCACAGGACCCCTTTGTGTGTCCTTTGTCTGGCCTTTCTTACCAACCCTTCTGTCCGGCTGCCTCGGGCCTCCTCTTGGTAAACTTGGCGCCAGTTTCCCTGACCCTATGTGATGCCCTCCTAGCGGGTGTAGCGAGGGGCTGCACCACATAAAATGTCACAGCCTCCGGTTTCTAGCTGAGGGTCATTTCCCGCCTCCACTAGTTTCGTGGACCGGTCTCCCTTTTTGGCCTGACCCCTCCACGCAGGTGGATTCGGGCGTGCGGTGGCGACTCGCCCGTCCACACCCCTGGGATCCCTTCGTTCCTCATTCCTGGAGCCTTCTCCGCTCCTCTTCCTTCCTTCTCCCTCTTCCAGGCCTGGGCCTCTGTTACTAGGCCCGCCTCTGGAGCAGAGCTCATGCAGAGCCCCTGCTCCCTGTCACTTCTGCTCAGACTTCTCTGCACTGAACTAAGATGGTGCCCACCTTTTATACTCCCTTCTCAATGCACCCAGGAACTGCTTCCTCCCTGCTCCTGCACTACAGGGTTCCCCTTCCTCAGTGTTCCCTCCCCCCACTCCAGCCAGGGACAGGGACTGTCGTGCCCATCTCAGGGGCATATTGGTCACCCTGCCCCACGGCAATGTGGTGTAATGCATGCATGTGTCAGGGTCCTGATCCACACTCCATCCTTACCTGAGAGTGAGATATCACACCTCTGGGTGAGGTGCAATACCTCTGCAGCAACCGAGCCCTCGGGGTGCTACAGTTCCATTTATCTTCAGCCTAGGTGACGCATTGCGATACAGGGCCGTGATTTTGGCTATAAAAGGGTCCCCTAGACCCCTACCCCAAGCTTTTTAAGAGAATAATATATGGCGTGCCAGGAAACTCTATGGAATGCTTTCTCAGCATCCAACGAGAGTATATAATTACAAATTTTTAACTGCATCTAGCCCAGGAAATACTTTGTGCCTAGTAGCAGTGTCTGCTAGTCAGCGGATTATCCCGGCTGTTAAGCAAGCTACACCACCTGTAGTTTGGACACTTCATTTTTTCAAAGGAAATGCTTCGGGACCACGGGATACTCAGTGAAGAGCATCAGGAGGCACCCCAAGGCATAGGGGCTGGGACTGGCGGTAGGACGCCTTGCGGTGGACAGCCGAGCTCGATCCTTATAAAAGCTTTTTAACTGCAGCAGCTTTAGTGGACGCTACTGGAGCTGGAATTACGCGGCTGCTGGCATGAGACTTGCCCTCCAATAGATTCTTGTAAAAGGATTTAAAGTGTACTCATTCAAATTAGAGAGACAATTTAAATTAAAAAGATTAGACCAGCCTCCACCGCAGGGGGGCTCGCTCGACCCACCAGCGGACAGGCACCAGTATTGGGAGAGGGGGGCTGGCCGTCAGGGTCCACCGCGGCTCTGGCACAAACGGAGGTGGCACGAGCAGGAACGGACTGGCCATGTCGGCTTCTCACTTTTTGGATTTTAGAAGGGCATGACATGCCTATATCTGTGTCTCCCCCTCCTTTTACTCCTCCACCTCTTTTCTTTTCGCATGACTATATGTACTTGTCACTTTTCCATGTGTTAGTTATGTCTTCTGAGCAGTTTGTCAGCTTTTGGACACCTTTGAAGGTGTTTTCTATGTGTTTCTATGTGATTTTGTTTGCCTGCCATTGGTTTTAACGGTGTTCGAAGGTGTTCGACGAACAGTTCGACGAACAGTTCGGCGAACACAAGGGTGTTCGACGAACCGAACCGAACTCGAACACTACAGGGGTTGCTCAACACTACTGACAAGTGGCCGCTCATTGGCTGCAGTCTGTACGTGACACAAGTCACGTCACTCTCCGGGAGGTAGGTATCCATTGTTTTTATTTTAATTGGGGCCCTGAAATGGTTAAGTTGGATTTTTCCAGTATTAGACAACTCTTTTACTTCTTCCAGTGCTATAACTGTATATTAAAAAGCAGTCATCTGAACAGACGTGTTGATCTTTATTTGTAGAGAATAGTTGGTTTACATGAATATAGCATGTTTTAGCTTTATAGCACTTCATTGATGCAAAAATGTCATTCATAGTATTAACATTACAATAGTGAATTCAATCTTTACTGACAAAAAAGAAGAAATAAAACTTGTTATAAACCATTGAGTCAAGTTTAAACCCAAATCAATAGTCTTTTACCCTAATTCACGGTTCTCTGTACTTCTGAGAAAACAATACCTAATCCCTAGTACATTTTCCATGGCTAAAGTTCAATGCATGTGAATTTTTGATAAGCTATAAAGCATTACAGGAAGGTAAAACACAACAGAGGTAACTAATAGAATTTAAATGAAGGTGGTGACATGTCATTCATTGGGGAATAGAATAAAAATATTTCATTCATTGTTTTAAAGTCAAAATAAATTCTTTCAGAAACAAGTTACTCCTTGGGAAAATGATAATGCCCGAGAGAGACTGCTACATTTTATTGTTCTCTATGAATAAAATCAGCGTACATTCAGATACAGCATGAGGATGTTAACTTTATAAAATTTAAACGTAAAACTAATTCCTGTGATGCTACAATAAAAAAAATTCCTCTCAGAATTTCATGATTATTTATTTCCAAATAATAGTCTGCAGAATTGTTGCAAAATAGTAAAATAAAAATGTAACTTTTTTCACACAAAAAATAGAAATATATTCAGTCCAAAAGGGATTTTGCCAATGATGGCACACAAGATTTTTTTTATTCAGGTAATAGTGCCAACCCAATCCATGAAATTTGTCTGGTGTTGCAACTCAGCTTTTTTTAGCTAGCAATCTAGTAAATTTTTAATTCATTCTGAAATTAGTCCATTAAATATATATATAATTCAGCTAGTAGTGCAATGATTAGATATTTCTTTCAGTCTAAAATGTCATGAGTATCTTCTGCTCAATTGGTCATGTGAGTTTATGGTGACCTCCTGGAAATTACATCCTTTTCACTGCGGTGGACTTTGGGAAAATGGCCGCTGGAGGCAGGGCATGTGCAAATTGAGATTTTGGGCCTCAATCTGCACATGCGCTGCATCCGGCAGCCATTTTCCAAAGATTCACTGCGGAGAAAAGGATGGAAAGTGCAGAAACTTCTGATATTTTCTGAAAGCCTGGAGCCCGCAGTAGCCTCGCAAAGCCGAACATCTCCTCTTCCCAACCCGGAGCGGCATCATCACCCCAATCTTGCCCCCGCCACCAGCTTCCTGCAGCAACTCCTGGGACCCCGCTCTGCTGGGGGCTGATTATGTCAGACTGGCAAGAAACCATGGATATTGGCCCTCCCCAGCCTAAAAAATAACAGCCCGGAGCCGTGGGCTTAAGGCAAAAGACAAATGGCCACCGGAGGCAGCACGTGCACAGATTGAGATCTTGGCTGGGTTGAGACCTCAATTTGTGCACGCGCTGCTTCTGGCGGCCCATGGCTTCAGGAAAGCAATGGTGCACTCTGCTCTGCTCACCACTGACACCGGGTCCACAGCATCACCACATTTCTGCCACTGCTGGCTACCAGAGGAAGGGACTCCGCTCCACCACCGCCGCAACCCCCGAGTAAGCCTGCATTCGGACTATAAGATACACACCACATTTTCTTCCCAAATTTGGGGGGAAAAAGTGCGCCTTATAGTCCAAAAAATACGATAATATACAACTTAGTGATGCCTTAGCGTAATCTGTTCCTTATACTACATACTAACTGAAACAAATCCGTGTATCAATAAAGAATATGTATTACACACACATAAGTCTACAGTCTATTACATACATATGTATTTATACCCAAGATGGCGACTATAAATATACATATATATATACAGAACAGACCAAAAGTTTGGACACACCTTCTCATTTAAAGATTTTTCTGAATTTTCATGACTATGAAAATTGTACATTCACACTGAATGCAGCAAAACTATGAATTAACACGTGGAATTATATACTTAACAAAAAAGTGTGAAACAACTGAAAATATGTCTTATATTCTAGATTCTTCAAAATAGCCACCTTTTGCTTTGATCACTGCTTTGGGGTAGCGTTTCTCCTTATGGAGAGTGATACACCAGCTCTGGCAATTTGCATATTAAATTTCCCAGAGGAGCATTGCATGGCGAATAAGCCTCCTTACCTTGACGTGCCAGAGCTGGTGTGTCACTCTCCATAAGGAGAAACGCTGCCCCTTAGACCTCAGTCCAGAGCCTCTCACCTAGCCAAACCAGTTCTCATACTTTGCACTGACGAGGGCCAACAGCCCGAAACACCATGTCTGCAAATTGAGATTCTGATTTGGCTTTTATCCTAAGTCATATTGCACGACTCGTTAAAGGGTTGATTGTGACTTGTAGGATTGCTACTTCCAATAGGTGGCGCTATAGAGTACAAGTCCTCTTTTTCTCTGAAGAGGCAATTTGCATATGAATGCTTTGCACACTCTTTGCATTCTCTTGATGAGCTTCAAGAGGTAGTCACCGGAAATGGTCTTCCAACAATCTTGAAGGAGTTCCCAGAGATGCTTAGCACTTGTTGGCCCTTTTGCCTTCACTCTGCGGTCCAGCTCACCCCAAACCATCTCGATTGGGTTCAGGTCTGGTGACTGTGGAGGCCAGGTCATCTGGCGTAGCACCCCATCACTCTCCTTCTTGGTCAAATAGCCCTTACACAGCCTGGAGGTGTGTTTGGGGTCATTGTCCTGTTGAAAAATAAATGATGGTCCAACTAAACGCAAACCGGATGGAATAGCATGCCGCTGCAAGATGCTGTGGTAGCCATGCTGGTTCAGTATGCCTTCAATTTTGAATAAATCTCCAACAGTGTCACCAGCAAAGCATCCCCACACCATCACACCTCCTCCTCCATGCTTCACGGTGGGAACCAGGCATGTAGAGTCCATCCGTTCACCTGTTCTGCGTCGCACAAAGATACGGTGGTTGGAACCAAAGATCTCAAGTTTGGACTCATCAGACCAAAGCACAGATTTCCACTGGTCTAATGTCCATTCCTTGTGTTCTTTAGCCCAAACAAGTCTCTTCTGCCTGTTGCCTGTCATTAGCAGTGGTTTCCTAGCAGCTATTTTACCATGAAGGCCTGCTGCACAAAGTCTCCTCTTAACAGTTGTTGAAGAGATGTGTCTGCTGCTAGAACTCTGTGTGGCATTGACCTGGTCTCTAATCTGAACAGCTGTTAACATGCGATTTCTGAGGCTGGTGACTCGGATAAACTTATCCTCAGAAGCAGAGGTGACTCTTGGTCTTACTTTCCTGGGGCGGTCCTCATGTGAGCCAGTTTCTTTGTAGCGCTTGATGGTTTTTGCAACTGCACTGACCTTCATTTCTTAAAGTAATGATGGCCACTCGTTTTTCTTTACTTAGCTGCTTTTTTCTTTAAATAATACAAATTCTAACAGTCTATTCAGTAGGACTATCTGCTGTGTATCCATCAGACTTCTGCACAACACAACTGATGGTCCCAACCCCATTTATAAGGAAAGAAATCCCACTTATTAAACCTGACAGGGCACACCTGTGAAGTGAAAACCATTTCCGGTGACTACCTCTTGAAGCTCATCAAGAGAATGCCAAGAGTGTGCAAAGCAGTCATCAAAGCAAAAGGTGGCTACTTTGAAGAACCTAGAATACAAGACATATTGTTAAGTATATAATTCCACATGTGTTAATTCATAGTTTTGATGCCTTCAGTGTGAATGTACAATTTTCATGGTCATGAAAATACAAAAAAATCTTTAAATGAGAAGGTGTCCAAATTTTGGTCTGTACTATATATATATATATATATATATATATATATATATAATATATACTACAACACTTTTACAGTAATATCACAACAATAACACACATTCAAACCCACGATTAGAGGGGGTTAATGCAGGAGTACATGGTATGCAGAGCTTAGTAAGTAAGGGATTAAAAGGGATCAGGGGGTAAGTGGATACTCAGACAGGTATTCTCCTCATGATGCCAGTGGGATAAGAAAGAGCACATGGCTAGCTCTGGAGTTTTTAAGCGCACCAGACAAGAGGAAGTGTCCAGCTTAAGATGAGGGGAAATAATTTCAGTCTATTGTATTATTCCCCACCCACTGGTTAAGGTTCATTCCTAGCTTAACATGTTTTTCAGCAATTGACTGGACATCCCTATTGTCTCCCCTCCTCCCCCCTCAGCAACCACACCGTGGCATTATACAGGGGAATTATATCAATGGGGGCATTATTTATGTGCAATTTATGTGGGGGGATTATATATATAGATACATATGACTCGCCCCCTGGGCCGAGGGGCACCCGGAACCGGGCTTCTGGGGGTTGTAGTATCCGTGGCGGTGACCCGGTCCCATGGCTCAGGGTGGTCAGGCCAATGGTGGTATTTTGTGGGGGTTTTAAGTTAATTGTCCGACTACGCCACCCGTGGATTTCGGTCAGTGCGGACCGCCGCTGCAAGGCAGACCGCTGGGGCTGATGTGGTATGCAGCTGAGGTAGTGTGACTTCCCACGGGAGGAGTGCAGCCCCAGGGCAGTGTAATAGACGATGGGAGTGATGGTGCGGGCGTCCCAGTACTAGTAGTGCTGACGCGGTGAGAAAGCTCAGAGACAAGGTGTTGCAGTTCAAATGCTTTACTCACAGTTCTCATCCAGGTCACTTGTGCGCAGATCGGACCGCCCGAGCCGTGCTGCGTCCACCAGGCAAGGGGCTCGGTCAACCCCCAGGTAATTCCGGAGTGTGGCCCAGGACTCCCTTCTATTCCTTTCTCTGGCCGTGCACCACCAGTGACACTACTCTTGTCCAGCTGCCTCGGGCCTTCTCTTGGGAGGGCTTCGTGTTCACTGCCCTGACCCTATGTGGTATGCCTTTCTAGTAGGTGTAGTGAGGGGTCGCACCAAGATATGATCGCGACCGCCGGTCCTTGGCTGAGGATTAGTCGCCTCCACCAACTTGGGATCCAGTACCCTGTTCTGCCAACCCGTCACCCGCAATCTCCTGGGCCTTTGGGGTTCCTTCTGCCTTCGTGTCTCTGGGCCTCTCTTGGTGTTCTGTTCCTTTCTTTTCCTTTCAGTTTCTGTCCTCTCTGCTGGTTCTGGCCTCCACTCCAGGCCTGCCTCGTGGAGCTGGGCCCAGACTGAGCCACAGCTCCCTGTCAGCCTTCTCTGGCTGAACTTCTTCTCTTCTCCAACTCTCTGCACTGACTTATTCTCTTTCAGTGCTGGCTGGGCCTCACAGGCTAGGCCCACCTCCAGAGCAGAGCTCCACAGAGGCCCTGCTCTGTCACTTCCTCTCTCAGACTGAACACTGTTCTAAGATGGTGCCCACCTTATATACCTCCCTCTCTGTGTATGAGCCCAGGTGACTTGCAACCAATGGGCTCCTACCTATGCCCAGAGACCCAACCCCTATCTGCTCCTACATCACTGGGTTTTCCTCCCCCCTCCCCACTCCAGCCAGGGACAGATGCTGTCATGCCTGCACTTCTGTCTAGTGGGAGCACCGTTGAGCTGTCCCTCGGAAATGGGGTGTGCGTGATGCATGCAGCCTACCGAGTCTTGGTCCACACTCTATCCTTACCCGGGAGTGGGATATCACACCTCTAGTTTGAGGTGCAATACCCCTGTAGCGGCCGAACCCTCGGGGCGCTACATTCCCCCCTGGTAAATCACAGCACGTCCTCGGGCTGGAAGAGAATAAAAACAATTTAAAACGTACAAAATTGTAGAATGCATTCGCATATAAGACAATAACTATTAACCCATCCCTTTATGGGAGGCACTTTTCTCTTTTAACGTTACTGGTATACTTTTCTCTTTCAACACATATTACACGACTTTCTTCACACACACAAAATACTATAAAACTCTTTTAGCAGCATATTAAACTTTTCAGCATAAAACATTCTTAAGTAAAACATTTTTTTTTTTCAAAAACACATTCTTGAGTTCTGGCCGCGGTGCAACTTGCGACCAGGTGTTCTTTCTTCTTAGGTGAATGGCTGCTCTCAGTCCCCAGCCAGATTAGGAAAAAGGGATGGCTGTTCTCAGTCCCCAGCCAGATAAGGGATATAGGGGGTAACTTCTACACAGTTCTATATCAGTCCCAACGGGGACCACACTTTCTCTGGAAACAGTCCCTTTAATAGTTCTCATACCCTGACGGGTAACTATGTACAGTTACACTTTACCGTTCACTGGTAACGGTGTCCTCCTGATGCTCCTTGCTCCTCCTGGTGGTAGTCTTCAGACCCGTCCGGGTCCTCTTGGTACTCGGGGTCTGAGTGGTACTGCTCCTCCTCTCCTACCACTCTATGGACGTGGAGGGCGTACCCGCCCCTTGCGCTGCGGTGCAGTAGGCCTTGCGGCGGGGTCTGGAGAAGGCCGCTGTTGATAACGCCCGGGGTCAGAGGGTGCGACTTTGGGCCTGGTCGTGGGCTGGTGGCGGCAGTGCCCAGGGCTGGAGGGCTCGGCTGCAGGGCTTGTTGCGGGGTCTGGAGCAGGTCGGTGTCTGCAGCGTCCGGGATCAGCGGCTCCACCAGGGGGCCCGGGAGCAGGCTGACGCTGGCAGAGGCCGGGACAGGGAGAGTCCTCTTACCTGCTCCCGCGACCGCTCCTGCGTCACGCGTCTTCTCCTGGCGCTGGTCGGGGCCCGCGACGGCTGAGGCACTGCCGATGCTGGGTAGCTTCGTCTGCTGCCGGTCCGCCATCTTGCCCTCCGTTCCTGATGTCTTCTTCCCCCCCGGTTAACCGTGGCCTACCTTCCGGCGATCCTCTTCTGTAGACCGCGGCTCCACTCGCGATGGTCTGCGTTGAGGACCTGGCGTCGCGCTCTACTGACGTCAGCGTCGCTCTCTCTCCCTTCCAGGACCTTGCGCAGCGTCGGTGCGTAGGGCGAGGCTTCAAGTCTCACGCGCCCTGGACGTCCACGCCCCTCTTCTTCCCACGCGGCGCTCTGAAGATGGCGTCCGATGGCGGGAAAACGACTGAAGATGGTGGGAAAACGACTGAAGATGGCGGGAATCGACTGAAGATGGTGTCTGATGGCGGGAAAACGGCTGAAGATGGCGGGAGATGACTGAAGATAGAGGGAGAGGACTCCGAATGGCGGGAAACTTCTCTCAGGTAAGTGCAAAGTCTCCTTCAGGCACGCAATACCTGTTAGTGTCGGGCTGGTAACGATCCTGACGACTACGCCAAAGCTGACGCGCCCCTTGGGCCTAGTGTGGGCGTGTGTGGGTTACCCGGAACCAGGTCTCTGGGGGGTTGAAGTCTCCGTGGCGGCGACCCGGTCCCGTGGCTCAGGGTGGTCAGGCCAATGGCGGTATTTTGTGGGTTTTAGGTTAATTGTCCGACTACGCCACCTGTGGATTGCGGACAAGGTGTTGCAGTTCAAATGCTTTACTCACAGTTCTCATCCAGGTCACTTGTGCGCAGGTAGGACCGCCCGAGCCGTGCTGCGTCCACCAGGCAAGGGGCTCGGTCAACCCCCCGGTAATTCCGGAGTGGGGCCCAGGACTCCCTTCTATTCTTTTCTCTGGCCGTGCCCCACCAGTGACACTACTTTTGTCCAGCTGCCTCGGGCCTTCTCTTTTGAGGGCTTTGTGCTCACTGCCCTGCCCCTATGTGGTATGCCTTTCTAGTAGGTGTAGTGAGGGGTCGCACCAAGATATGATCGCGACCGCCGGTCCTTGGCTGAGGATTAGTCGCCTCCACCAACTTGGGATCCGGTACCCTGTTCTGCCAACCCATCACCCGCAATCTCCTGGGCCTTTGGGGTTCCTTCTGCCTTCGTGTCTCTAGGCCTCTCTTGGTGTTCTGTTCCTTTCTTTTCCTTTCAGTTTCTGTCCTCTCTGCTGGTTCTGGCCTCCACTCCAGGCCTGCCTCGTGGAGCTGGGCCCAGACTGAGCCACAGCTCCCTGTCAGCCTTCTCTGGCTGAACTCCTTCTCTTCTCCAACTCTCTGCACTGACTTATTCTCTTTCAGTGCTGGCTGGGCCTCACAGGCTAGGCCTGCCTCCGGAGCAGAGCTCCACAGAGGCCCTGCTCTGTCACTTCCTCTCTCAGACTGAACACTGTTCTAAGATGGTGCCCACCTTATATACCTCCCTCTCTGTGTATGAGCCCAGGTGACTTGCAACCAATGGGCTCCTACCTATGCCCAGAGACCCAACCCCTATCTGCTCCTACATCACTGGGTTTTCCTCCCCCCTCCCCACTCCAGCCAGGGACAGATGCTGTTGTGCCTGCACTTCTGTCTAGTGGGAGCACCGTTGAGCTGTCCCTCGGAAATGGGGTGTGTGTGATGCATGCAGCCTACCGAGTCTTGGTCCACACTCTATCCTTACCCGGGAGTGGGATATCACACCTCTGGTTTGAGGTGCAATACCCCTGTAGCGGCCGAACGCTCGGGGCGCTACACATATATTTGTATATATGGGCTAACATGCAATATATTTATATCCATACATATATGTACAATTTGGGGCAATTCCCTTCTACAATGCTGTAGCAAACAGGGAGCTTAAAGGATTTGTGGATGATTCTGAGCCTGTGGTCAAGGAGATTGTATCTCTGATGTGAGAAGGTGACCGGGATCGTATACGAGGGACATTATATATCCCCCAGAATGTGTACAGAGACCTATTAAATCCATTGGAGTGCATTGCAATCACAAACTCACCTGCGGCTGCAATGCAGGAATGAAGGTGAGCATTGACTTGGTCAGGCTATCTGGCTAAGGCAGATTAGTAAAACCCGGCAGGGCCTTCATTTCTTGGAGGAGGCTACAGGAAGGCAGCAGGGTGACCTCCTCCCTCCAACCCGGGTTTTCCAGTGGCTCTTGCCACAGGTCCTTTAAAAACCCTGCACTAAGGATTAGTGTTGTTCAGTGTTGGGACCTGCTAGAAACATAGCAGGAAAGCTTGGCGGGCCTGTTTGTAGCTGAACCCATGCCTGGGAAGGCTCTGCACCCGTCAGGCTCTTGAGCTGCCCAGCGCGGCCGTTGCCCACGGCAAACGTTGTTAACCCTGCTGCGAACTGGAGGACTTTTCTGTTTACCCGTGAGTTGCTGAATAAAGCTGTTTATGTTGGACTTGCTTGGGTCACTGCCTCAGTTACTGCACGGTGTGAACACTGCCGCCTTACACTGGGTATGTCCATAAGCCTTAAGGTCAATGTTAAAGATGTTGAGCAGTTGTTAGAAACAAGAAGAGTTCACGACAGAAGAACTGCAGGAGCAAGAGAATTAACAGTGAGAGACAGTAGCAGATTCTGCAGGTGAGGAGGAGGAAAAGGAGCAATGGGAGGAACTTTCAACTTTGGTGCTTAAAGAAATGTATGCAAGATTGTCAGAAATGCAAAACTTTTTTGAAAACCATCACAAGGACAGTGCGGGAACAGACCATATTCTTAACTAAGTAAATGACTATATCGTATCCCCCTTTATAAAGATCGTCTAGAAAAGAGAAAAACAGATTTCCATTGAGATGTTTTTAGCGAGACAGCCATCTACATCTGCAGTTGATGAACCTCAAGCCAGAAAGTAGAAAAAAGAAAAGACTTCAGAAGGTGAATTGCCTTCCTTGATGTCAAATAAACCCTCAATGACGCCCTCCCCCTTTCACCCTTCCTTACCATCATTCTCTCAAACTATCTGTTCAACTTATAATGGTTAAGGTGAGGCTTTGTTTTAAACGTAATGTAATTATTAAATAGTATTTTTGATTAAACATATAAATTTGAAACAAATCTACATTTTTATATATGCCGTTCAATAAAATTTTGGACTGTGAATAAGGCAAAGTATTTTAGTTAGCTATTGGGCGCTGGAACCGACTAAACACATTTACATTATTTCTTATGGTCCTTGAACTAGTCAGCACCTGACAAGCCTTCCAGAATGGATTGTGGTCAAGTATCATAGTTTCATTGTCTTGAAGATAAAATATAAGGAATCAAAATATAATGGTCAAGTAAATTACAAAGCTTGATGCTTTTTTAAACCATTAGGTTAATTCTTCAGAAGGATATAATTTTAACATGTTAGTCAGGAAAAAATAATTTCAGGTTGCTCTAGAATACAATAAATAAGTATACTCAATGGCCTATTGTTTTTTTTTTGTAAAAAAAAAACAGTAATCTCAATTAGGTGGAATATCGTTTTCTTAAATATAAAAGTACCAAACATGTCTATCACAGTGAATGTTTATCAGATTTCGTTAATAAAACTGTAACATCTGGCATTAATTATTTTTCACATCATGGCATATAAGTTCCTCTTGGGCTTTCCTGACAAAACATAATTACAGAACGCTTTTTATTTCAGTAGGAAAAAGAAGAATAAGATCATGAACATAGTGATGCTACACAAACTCATACAATAATTACAGCATTTGCTCTATTACAAGCTTTATTATTATTTGTGTAAATGCCAATTCTGAAGAAATTATCATCATATATTCATCATTACTTACCGGTGCAACCAATCACAGGCCTCAACTGTCAGATGACCAAGAATGTGTCACGCCAGGAGTAGGGGAAGAATTAGTGCAACACAGAGGGAAAAGGGAAAGGGAGCCCAGACACTAGGGAAAGGGGGGAAGTGGAGACCTCCTAGTCTGGTCTAGCATCACCTTGTCTCAGCTATCATCCCTATATTGCCTCCTCAGCAATCACCGCACGCCTGCCTTGCCCCCCTCTCACTGGCGTATGGCTACGGCTAGGGATGGAAGGAGATGAGCACTAGTCAACCTCCACTAAACTCTATAGACAACAATGGTGGACAAAACAGGGCAAATGGCTTAGCTTTAGATGAACTCCAAATAAGCACACGGCTCAAGAGAGGACGAAGTACTGCTCCTGCTAAGCTTCACAAGTACAAATGGATATATCCGGTGACTCCCTCTCAGACAAACCAGGTATATATACACCCAGGCCAGAGAACTAATTAGCAAGAGAGAGGTAGCCGCTCGGTCCTAAAGACTGCCTCTTATCTAAGAAACTGTCTGCAATGCCAAACGTAGAGATCTCCTGCAACCCACTGCAGGGCGACTGTCGGTCACCTCTGACACACCCATGACAGAATGGGACTGAGTGTCTACACTAGATTTAGGGTGATTGGTTATCTTAAAGCCTTACATGATGCCTATACAGTTTGTTGAGGATGGACAACCCCTTTGAATGTTGTTTTATTGTCAAGGCTCAACTCCGTGACTTGATCTGGTGATCTCTGGCTGTGGGTCAATTTCCCTCTCTGTTTGACCACAGCCTGTGTTGTCTCTGACCAACTGATGATAATGCTCTTGTCTTTCCTTTGCTTTGCTGTGTTGCTTCTATGCAGATGATTTCACTTCCTTGCTTTGGTTTGTCCTAACACATTGTGGCAAGACGACTCCTTCGGCTGCAGTCGAAAGTAGACAGAGGAACGGTTATGTCTGCAGGTTTATTATGTCAGCATAAAGCACTGCAGACTTCAGCAAAATAAACTCAGCCTTGCTGGCATAAAGGTAAAACAAAAGACAAATGGTAACACAGTCCATATGTGTGCGGGTTCGCCCTGCACCAATTTGCAGCACCATCAACTCCACTCTGAGGTGAAGCTACACAGCCTGGAGACTTGTCTCTCCAGACTCACCAACCCAGAGAAAAAAAACAGGACTGAGTATTTAAACTTGCTCAGCTACACCCTGAGGGGAGGTAGTGTGAATGGCTTCCCACCCTCTTTGTCATTCACAAAAAAGCACTCCCTTTAAGTGAGTTAACCCCCAGTATATAATATGCTGGCAGAAAGTTTGTAGGTTTCATTTCACACAGGCTAGCAGTGGGAGTAACACATACCTCCCCTCATATATAACAACAGTGGTTCTGTCACATATTCCCCCCCTCTACCCAAAGCCGGGGGTTTGGGCACCTTCAGACACCAAGCAGGGAATTCTGAAGAGGGCATCAGCATTAGCGTGTAACTTCTCGGGTCTATGCTTCATGTGAAAATTAAAGTCTTGGAGACCTAAGAACCACCTAGTTACCTGGGCATTCTTACCCTTCTTTTCCCTCAACCATCTCAAAGGGGCATGGTCTGACACCAATTTAAACTTTTGGCCATGTAGGTAATATCTTAGCATGTCTATGGTCCATTTTATGGCTAATCATTCTTTCTCCATAATGGCATAATTTTTCTCGCAGGACGAGAGCTTCTGGCTCATATACTGGATGGGATGCTCGTCCCCATTAATCTCCTATGACAGCACAGCTCCTAGGCCAACTTCTCAGGCGTCTGTCTGGAGCACAAATTCTTTAGTAAAGTCTGGTGCGACCAGGACCGGCTGCTTACACAGTGCCATCTTTAGCTGCTGGACTGCCATTTCAATTTCAACTGACAATTTCACCATCATTGATTTGGTGCCTTTCAGAAGGTCCGTCAGTGGTGTGGCAATCAAAAATTTTGGATAAACTGCCGGTAATATCCCACGATTCCAAGAAACGCTCTCACCTGCTTCTTGGAGAGCGGTTGAGGCCAGTTCTGAATTGACTCGATTTTATTGACCTGTGGCTTAATTTCGCCTCCCGATGACATAGCGTAAGTACTTGACCTCCTCCTTTCCAATAGCACATTTTTTCGGATTTATAGTAAATCCCGCCATCCTCAGAGCATCCAGAATCGCCTGTACCTTTGGTAGATGACTAGCCCAGTCTGGGCTAAAGACGACAATGTCATCAAGGTAGGCTGCGGCAAACTTCTTATGTGGGCCGAGGATCCTATCCATGGCCCTCTGGAAGGTGGCTGGGGCTCCCTTGCAGTCCGAAAGGCATTTGGGTGTACTGGAAGCACCTATCAGGTGTCGAGAAAGCTGTTCTCTTCTTGGCCCTCTGGGACATGGGGATCTGCCAGTTGTCCTTCGTCAAGTCGAGGGTGGTAATATACCTCGCAGGTCCAAGCCTCTTGATGAGTTCATCGACATGGGGAATCGGGTATGCGTCAGAATTGGATTCCTCATTCAGCTTGTGGTAGTCATTACAAAATCTCCACTCCCCGTCGGGCTTCGGCACGAGAATGATGGGACTCCACCATCCGCTCTTTTCTTTCTCGATCACCCTGATATCCAGCATCCTCTTCACCTCGGCTGAGATCACCTCTCGGCTTGCTTCAGGAATCCTATAGGGTTTAAGGTTTACCCTAACATGCGCTTCCGTCAGCACATCATGCTCGACCGCCTGCATACGTCCCGGCAACTCCAAGAACAGGTCATGGTTCCGTTGCAGCAGCTCTCTACATTGTTGCTTCTGTGCTGGCGATAGTCTATGGTGTCGTGATTAGAGATGAGCGGTGTTCGACTAGAACTGTTCGCCAATCTCAAATTCGAGCTGTTTTGGGCGGTGTTCGAGTTGTTCGACGAACCCGAACGATTTGCAAAAAATTCGGCTGTTCGAGGTTATGTTCGATAACTGTTCGTGCACCAAAAGCGTGTCCTGCATGTCTGGCGCTATTTAGAGCACCAATCATGCAGGGATTGTCTGCCACTCACTGTAATGCCACAGCCATGGTGGTTGTGGCATTACAGTGATTGCCCAAATCGATGGGAACAGTGCCAACAGTGAAACATGAAAAGCCGGCAATTCAGCAGCGGCATACACCTGTACCCGACAATTTAGAACCGAAAGAATAGAGCTTCACACATAGATTAGATAGATATAAACATGTCAGCCACATATATACGAAGTACAGTGAAAGTGCTGCTTACTGTACTTGTCATTTAGCGTAAAGGATTTATCAAAAAAAATAATAGTGTTTTCATGCACCGTCTCTTTAAAAAAGCCGGCCGGCAATTCAGCAGCGGTACCCGACAATTTATAACAGACAGAATAGAGCTTCACACATAGATTAGATAGATAGAAACATGTCAGCCACATATATACGAAGTACAGTGACAGTGTTGCTTACTGTACTTGTCATTTAGCGTAAAGGATTTATCAAAAAAAATAATAGTGTTTTCATGCACCGTCTCTTTAAAAAAGCCGGCCGGCAATTCAGCAGCGGTACCCGACAATTTATAACAGACAGAATAGAGCTTCACACATAGATTAGATAGATAGAAACATGTCAGTCACATATATATGAAGTACAGTGATAGTGTTGGTTACTGTACTTGTCATTTAGTATTAAAATAAAGGATTTATTATTAAAAAAATTGGCGTGGGGTTCCCCTTAATTTTAGGCTCTAGCGGAGGTTAAGCAGACGGCTGGGGCAGATGTTTGAAGCCTGGGAAGGGGGTAATACCCACGGAGCTTCCCAGGCTACTAATATCAGCCCCCAGCTGAATACATAGCCTTTACTAGCTATTAAAATGGGGGACACCCCAAAAAAAATGACGTGGGGTCCCCCCTAATTTAATAGCTACAAAGGCTAGGCAGACAGCTGGGGGCTGATATTAATAGCCCAGGAAGGGAGCCATGAATATTGGCCCCCTCCCAGGCTAGAAACACCAGCCGTCAGCCGCCCCAGAAATGGCGCATTCATAGGATGCGCCAATTCTGGCACTTAGCCTCGCTCTTCCACGCTGCCCTGGTGCGGTGGCAGGGGGTAATAGGGTTGGGGTTGATGTCAGCTTATAATGCCAGCTGACATCAAGCCCAGGTTAGTAATGGAGAGGCGTCTATAAGACACCCCCATTACTAACCCCATAGTCAAAGTTAAAAAAAACACAAACACCCAGAATAAAGTCCTTTAATTGAAATAAAGACACAATCCTTTATTGTTCTAAATTAAAACATACTTACCGTCACGCCCATTCCAGCTGAAGCCAACGATCTCCTGCAATAAAAGAAAAATAATAAAGCAACCTCATCCTTACCTTTCCATGGTTCCCACGACAGCTTCAGCTCTGCTACATCGAGATGACAGGCTGGACCGCAGCAGAACGCTGCCATCCAGCCTCTCATCCCGCAGACACTGAGAAGCGCAGGCTTGCTTGCGCTGCTCAGCGTCTCTCTGTGACGACATCCAGATGAGCCGAGTTCATGTCCAATGAACTCGGCTCACCTCATGCACGTCACTGACAGCGTGGGAAAATTTTCACGCTGAAGCGGTGAGTGCAGGAGAATTCTCCCACGCTGTCAGTGACGTGCATAAGGTGAGCTCATGTCCAATGAACTCAGCTCACCTCCTGCACGTCACTGACAGCGTGGGAGAATTCTCCTGCACTCAGCGCTTCAGCGTGAGAATTCTCCCACGCTGAAGCGCTGAGTGCAGGAGAATTTTCCCACGCTGTCAGTGACGTGCATGAGGTGAGCCGAGTTCATTGGACATTAACTCGGCTCATCTGGATGCCCTCACAGAGAGACACTGTGGAGCGCAAGCAAGCCTGCGCTTCTCAGTGTCTGCGGGATGAGAGGCTGGATGGCAGCGTTCTGCTGCGGTCCAGCCTGTCATCTCGATGTAGCAGAGCTGAAGCTGTCATGGGAACCATGGAAAGGTAAGGATGATGTTGCTTTATTATTTTTCTTTTATTTCAGGAGATCGTTGGCTTCAGCTGGAATGGGCGTGATGGTAAGTATGGTTTAATTTAGAACAATAAAGAATTGTGTGTTTATTTCAATTAAAGGACTTTTTTCTGGGTGTTGTGTTTTTTTTAAATACTTTACTAGAAATTCATGGTGGTCATGTCTAATATTGGAGTGACCCCATGAATTTCGGGCTTAGGGCCAGCTGATAATGCCAAGCTGGCCCTAACCCCTTTATTACCCAGTGAGCCACCGCATCAGGACCCTGGATGAGTTGGGTACAGCGCCAGAAGATGGCGCTTCTATGAACGCGCCATTTTCCGGGGTGGCTGCGGACTGCAATTTGCAGCGGGGGTGGCCCAGAAAGCTTGGGCCTCCCTGCGCTGCGGATTCCAGCCCCCAGCTGCCTAGTTGTACCTGGCTGGACACAAAAACAGGGCGAAGCCCCACGTCAATTTTCTTTAAATTATTTCATGAAATAATTAAGAAAAAAAGGGCTTCCCTATATTGTTGTGTCCGGCCAGGTACAAATAGGCAGCTGGTGGTTGGGGGCAGCCCGTTCCTGCCTGCTGTACCTGGCTGGACACAAATATAGTGCGAAGCCCCACGTCAATTTTTTTTAAATTATTTCATGAATTTCCTGAAATAATTTAAAAAAATTGAAGTGGGGCTTCGCACTATATTTGTGTCCAGCCAGGTACAGCAGGCAGGAACGGGCTGCCCCCATCCACCAGCTGCCTATTTGTACCTGGCCGGACACAACAATATAGGGAAGCCCTTTTTTTTTTAATTATTTCATGAATTTCATGAAATAATTAAAAAAAATTGAAGTGGGGCTTCGCACTATATTTGTGTCCAGCCAGGTACAGCAGGCAGGAACGGGCTGCCCCCAACCACCAGCTGCCTATTTGTACCTGGCCGGACACAACAATATAGGGAAGGCCTTTTTTTCTTAATTATTTCATGAATTTCATGAAATAATTTAAAAAAAAGTACGTGGGGCTTCGCCCTATTTTTGTGTCCAGCCAGGTACAACTAGGCAGCTGGGGGCTGGAATCTGCAGCGCAGGGAGGCCCAAGCTTTCTGGGCCCCCCCCCGCTACAAATTGCAGTCCGCAGCCACCCCGGAAAATGGCGCGTTCATAGAAGCGCCATCTTCTGGCGCTGTACCCAACTCATCCAGGGCCCTGGTGCGGTGGCTCACTGGGTAATAAAGGGGTTAGGGCCAGCTTGGTATTATCAGCTGGCCCCAAGCAAAAAATTCATGGGGTCACGCCAGTATTAGACATGACCGCCATGAATTTCTAGTAAAGTATTTAAAAAAAACACAACACCCAGAATAAAGTCCTTTAATTGAAATAAAGACACAATTCTTTATTGTTCTAAATTAAACCATACTTACCATCACACCCATTCCAGCTGAAGCCAACGATCTCCTGCAATAAAAGAAAAATAATAAACCAACCTCATCCTTACCTTTCCATGGTTCCCACGACAGCTTCAGCTCTGCTACATCGAGATGACTGGCTGGACCGCAGCAGAACGCTGCCATCCAGTCTGTCATCCCGCAGACACTGAGAAGCGCAGGCATGCTTGCGCTCCTCACTGTCTCGCTGTGACGGCATCCAGATGAGCCGAGGTCATGTCCAATGAACTCGGCTCACCTCATGCACGTCACTGACAGCGTGGGAAAATTCTCACGCTGAAGTGCTGAGTGCAGGAGAATTCTCCCACGCTGTCAGTGATGTGCATGAGGTGAGCTCATGTCCAATGAACTCAGCTCACCTCCTGCACGTCACTGACAGCGTGGGAAAATTCTCCTGCAATCAGCGCTTCAGCGTGAGAATTTTCCCACGCTGTCAGTGACGTGCATGAGGTGAGCCGAGTTCATTGGACATGAACTCGGCTCATCTGGATGTCGTCACAGAGAGACGCTGAGCAGCGCAAGCATGCCTGCGCTTCTCAGTGTCTGCGGGATGACAGGCTGGATGGCAGCGTTCTGCTGCGGTCCAGCCTGTCATCTCGATGTAGCAGAGCTGAAGCTGTCGTGGGAACCATGGAAAGGTAAGGATGAGGTTGCTTTATTATTTTTCTTTTATTGCAGGAGATCGTTGGCTTCAGCTGGAATGGGCGTGATGGTAAGTATGGTTTAATTTAGAACAATAAAGGATTGTGTCTTTATTTCAATTAAAGGACTTTATTCTGGGTGTTTGTGTTTTTTTTAACTTTGACTATGGGGTTAGTAATGGGGGTGTCTTATAGACGCCTCTCCATTACTAACCTGGGCTTGATGTCAGCTGGCATTATAAGCTGACATCAACCCCAACCCTATTACCCCCTGCCACCGCACCAGGGCAGCGTGGAAGAGCGAGGCTAAGTGCCAGAATTGGCGCATCCTATGAATGCGCCATTTCTGGGGCGGCTGACGGCTGGTGTTTCTAGCCTGGGAGGGGGCCAATATTCATGGCTCCCTTCCTGGGCTATTAATATCAGCCCCCAGCTGTCTGCCTAGCCTTTGCTAGCTATTAAATTAGGGGGGACCCCACGTCATTTTTTTTGGGGGGTCCCCCATTTTAATAGCTAGTAAAGGCTATGTATTCAGCTGGGGGCTGATATTAGTAGCCTGGGAAGCTCCGTGGGTATTACCCCCTTCCCAGGCTTCAAACATCTGCCCCAGCCGTCTGCTTAACCTCCGCTAGAGCCTAAAATTAAGGGGAACCCCACGCCAATTTTTTTAATAATAAATCCTTTATTTTAATACTAAATGACAAGTACAGTAACCAACACTATCACTGTACTTCATATATATGTGACTGACATGTTTCTATCTATCTAATCTATGTGTGATGCTCTATCTTTCTGTTCTAAATTGTCGGGTACCGCTGCTGAATTGCCGGCCGGCTTTTTTAAAGAGACAGTGCATGAAAACACTATTATTTTTTTAAATAAATCCTTTACACTAAATGACAAGTACAGTAAGCAACACTATCACTGTACTTATTATATATGTGACTGACATGTTTCTATCTATCTAATCTATGTGTGAAGCTCTATTCTTTCTGTTCTAAATTGTCGGGTACAGATGCTGAATTGCCGGCCGGCTTTTTTAAAGAGACGGTGCATGAAAACACTAATATTTTTTTTAATAAATCCTTTACACTAAATGACAAGTGCAGTAACCAACACTGTCACTGTGCTTCTTATATGTGTGACTGACATGTTTCTATCTATCTAATCTATGTGTGATGCTCTATTCCTTCTTGTCTAAATTGTCGGGTACCGGTGTATGCCGCTGCTGAATTTGCCGGCCGGCTTTTTTAAAGAGAGTGTCTTCTGAGCAGTTTGTCAGCTTTTGGACACCTTTGCAGGTGTTTTCTATGTGTTTCTATGTGTTTTTGTTTGCCTGCCATTGGTTTTAACGGTGTTCGACGGTGTTCTAAGGTGTTCGACGAACAGTTCGACGAACAGTTCCTCGAACATCCCGGTGTTCGACGAACCGAACCGAACCCGAACACTATGGGGGTGGCTCAACACTAGTCGTGATGTCCTCAACTTTGGCTTTGGGATTGGCTCCCAAACAAGAAGCCCCCAACATTTCCCTATCTCACCATGGCTTTAGCAAGTTCACATGGTACACTTGGTGCAGCTTTCTTCGGCCAGGCTGGTGAACTTTGTAGTTTACTTTGCTGAGTTTCTCCACCACCTCATATGGGACTTGCCACTTGGCTAGGAACTTGCTCTCGATGGTGGGAATAAGCACCCGAATGCGATCCTCAGGCTGAAACTGCCTCAGTCTCGCTGATCAGTTATAGACCCTTGCCTGGGCCTCTTGTGCCTGGAGGAGATGTGCCTTCACAATAGGCATCACTTTCGCCATTCTCTCCTACATCTGGGTGACATGTTCTATGATTCTCCAGTGGGGCGTAACCTCGGCTTCCCAGGTTTCCTTGGCAATATCCAGGAGCCCTCTCGGACATCGTCCACACAGTGGCTCAAACGAGTAGAATCCCATAGAGGCTTGTGGGACCTCTCTTACCGAGAAGAGAAGGAACGGTAGCAGGTAGTCCCAGTCACGAGCATCCTTCTCTACGACCTTTTTGAGCATTGCTTTTAAGGTTTTATTAAAGCGCTCCACCAGGCCATCTGTCTGCAGATGGTAAACGGAGGTTCGCAGCTGGGTAACCTGAAGGACTTTACACAGCTCCTTCATTACCTTGCTCATGAACGGGGTTCCTTGGTTCGTTAGTATCTTCTTCGGCAGTCCGGTAATGGCAAATATATGGACAAGTTCCCGGGCTATACTCCTATTCGACGAGCTCCTCAGTGGCATCGCTTCCGGGTATCGGGTTGCATAGTCCATGACCACCAGGATCTATTGGTGGCCCCGTGCCGATTTAACTAAGGGCCCCACTAGGTCATGGCAATCCTCTCAAAGGGGATTTCTATCACAGGTAGGGGAATTAAAGGACTACGAAAGTGGGAAGAGGGGACGGTTATCTGGCGGGTGGGGCAGAACCTACAATAGTTCAGGATCTCCTGGTAACACCCCATCCAATAAAACCTCAATATCCTCTCCTGAGTCTTCTCGATCCCCAGGTGTCCCCCCAGAACATGTAAATGGGTCATATATAATACCCTCCGCTGATTTGGCCCTGGAACTAACAGCTGCTCCACTATCTCATCACCCCTTGGTTTGGTCACCTGGTACAATAACTTCCCCTGAACTGCGAAGTGTGGGTACCTGGTGTCTGCTCCCAGCTCTTGAGCAACCCCATTACAGACAGTAACATTGTCCCACGCCCTTTTCAAGGTCAAGTCCCAAACTTGAGCAGACCCAAAGTTCTCTCCTGGCACCTATAACTCAGGGAGGTCGGTCACAGTCTCGACCTAGTCATCAGCAAGGACACACAATGGGAACTCATCCCCTTCAGATGTCGATGGGGGTATTTCCCTAGGGACCTGGATTTTGTCCATGCGACTTAGTCCAGTTTCTTTCCCCCACAAGTCCCAGAACAAAGAAAAATCGTGTCCCAATATGACGCGATGTATCAGGTCCTTAACCACCCTGACCTCGTGCGATTGGGCACCGCAGTCTGTTCCCGCTGTCACTATTGCCACAGGATAGTCCTTGGTGTCCCCATGTATGCAGCGATTTCTCACAGTCTTTGCAGGAATCAGCTGGTGGGGAAGGGTGGCACTGATTAGGGTCACCAGACTCCCTGAGTCCAACAGTCCAAGCACAATCAACCCATTAATGGACATGGCACACGCCTGTGGTCCCTCACCAGGTTGACCATCGATGCTACAGGCCAGATAGGCATAATAGGAACAACGCCATCCTAGGCTGCAGTCCATTGGTTCAGGGGACATATGACACCGGGCGGCTATGTGTCCACGATTATGACACAGTTAACATACCACATCCCTCACAGCAGTCTTTGCAGGGCCCTCAGTGAGATTGGGATGACCCCCGTTTGTGACTCTAGACCCCTTACGTGGTGAGCCCGCCCCTCTTTGGATACTCCAGTATGGGGAATTGACTATGTCCGGTTACCCAAGGGATCTTTAGACCACTTGGTACCTCTCTACCAGGCCCATGAGGTCGTCTGCGTTTCGAGAGTTGCCCTGGGTAACCAAGGCCTGCACTGTCTTGAGTAGGAAATGGATGAACCTGTCCATCACCACTTGTTCAACCATCTGGGCAGGAGAGGAAGACTCTGGCTGCAGCCATTTCTGGACTAGATGTAGCAAATCAAACATCTGAGAGCGAGGAGGTTTGTCACCAGCATAAGCCCAGTGGTGGACCCTTTGGGCTCTGACAGACATAGTCACTCCCGAGCGTGCCAGTATCTCTGTCTTTAATTTGGCATACTCCTGTGCATCCTGTAGGGCCAGGTCATAGTAGGCCTTTTGGGGTTCACCCATTAAATAGGGGGCCAGCACCTCCGTCCGCTGCTCCGGCTGCAGTTTTTCCCGCTCTGTTACCCTTTCGAACACAGTCAGAAATGCCTCAACATCATCCTTTGGGGTCATCTTTTGCAACACATGCCTTACCACCTTGCGGACGTATGACACATCATCTGGACTTGGGGGAGGGATGGCCTCCCTGCTGCGGATCTCCTTTGCTAGAATATCCATCTGCCATTGCTGCTGTTGGATCTGCTGCATGAGAATTTTATTGGTCTCTTTCTGTGCTTGCTGGCTCTGCAACTGCTGCTCTCATTGCTGGTATAAAATCTCCATGTGCTGCTGTTGTAGGCTCTGCAAGTGCTGTTGATGTTTCTGTTGTTGGCTCTGAAGCAAGTGCTTGAGGAGCTCCTTCATGCTGCTAGACATCTCTGGCTGGTGGCCTTTACCCAGGATATCCACTGATCCCTACGGCAGGTACACGTGTTCCTGGAATCTTGTCCTCATTCTCCACCAGCTGTGGTAAGACGACTCATCCGGCTGCAATCGGAAGAAGGCATAGGAACTGTTTTATCAGCAGGTTTATTATGTCAGCATAAAGTGACGCGCCCCCTGGGCCATATTCTTTAGGGGAATACCCGGAGCCGGATCAGATGGGGGTTGTAGTCTCCGAGTGGCTGTGACCCGGTCCGTGCCCAGGGTGTCAAGCTCAGTGTGTGGCAGTCCTTACTGATGTTACTAAAGTTCTTTATGTCGACTACGCCACCCGTTGAATTGCGGTCACTATGGCCGCCGCTGCAGCAAGGTCCGCTGAGGCTGATGGTGTTTGTGCAGCTTAGGTAGTATAACCCCCAACGGGAGGGGTATAGCCTCAGGGGGTCAGGTGCAGAGGATGGTGGTTGTGGAAGTGCAGGGATGATGGTAATGAGAGTCAGAGTCGGGTTGTGCAGTTCAGGGTTCTTTACTTACTGCAGATGTTCCTGTCACTCCGGCCTTGAGTGACCACCCGAGCCGTGCTGCGTCCACCAGGTCCTGGACTCGGCCAACCCCCAAGTAGTTCTGGAGCGTGGTTCTGAGCTCCCGTTCTGTCCTGTCCTCGTCTCTGGCCTTCCCCACCAGGGATCCACCTATGTCCGGCTCCCTCGGGCCTCTTGTTGGCGAACCCTTGACTCTGGGTTCCCTGACCCTACGCGTGGTCTGCCTTCCGGGTGGATATGGTGGGTGGCCATGGCAGATGCTGCCCACGGCCTCCGGTCTCTGGCTGAGGTATGCTGTAGCCCCCACCAGTTTGGGATCCGGTACCCTGTTGCCAACTCTTCACCCTGTGATTATATTTGGGCTCTCAGAGTTCCTTCTTTCTCCCCCTCTGGGTCTTTCTCTCTCCTCTCTCTCTCTGGGCCTTGGAGCTGCTCTTCTCCTCTGCTCTCTTCAGGTTACACTCTGACAGACTGACCCTGATCTTAGATGGTTCCCACCTTTTATACTCCCTCTATGTGTGAGCTCAGGTGACCAGCACCCAATGAGCTCCTAACTTTACCCAGGCTGCTCCCCCTATCTGCCCCTACACTACTGGGATGTACCACCCCCCTCCCACTCCAGCCAAGGACAGACTCGATCGTACCTGCACATTTCTAAGTGGGAGTACCGTTGGTCTGCCCTCCGGAAATGGGATGTGTGTAGTGCATGCAGCTGACTGAGCTCAGTTCCACACTCCATCCTTACCCGGGAGTGGAATATCACACCTCTGGGTTGAGGTGCAATACCCCTGTAGCAGCCGAATCCTCAGGGTGCTACATTCCCCCCTGGTAAATCACAGCACGTCCTCGGGCTGTAAGATATAAAACAACACCAAAACATACAATTTTTGCATAAACAACATAATAAAACATCATATAAAACTTTTCATATAAAACTTTCTTGTCTTCTGGTACCTCCGGTCACGGTGCAACTTGTGACCGGGTAAAGTGCTACAGTCTCTTAAAGAAAATGGTTTCCTATAAAACCGGTAGGGGGCGCTTTAGGAAGCGCAACTATATACAAAGGGATATGGCCGCTCTCAGTCCTCGGCCAGGTATTAGGAAAGGGATGACCGCTCTCAGTCCTCGGTCAGTGGGAATGGGGACACACGGGTTAACAGTTCAATTCTCTGGTCCCAACGGGGACTGTATTTTAACTAGCAGCAGTAACAGTTCACTGTGCCCCAACGGGCAACTATATACAGCTTCTACTCTGCTGTACTCAACGACGACGTCCTCCTGCTCTTTCTTTGTGATTAACTTTAACTTCAGACCCGTCCGGGTCCTCTTGCTCCTCCTCACACCGCAGCTCCTCCTCCGTCAGGCGATGCACATGGAGGGCGTAGGGTCCTTTGGCACACTTGTGCCGGGTGAAGGTGACCTCGTCCCCTATATACAGGTCACGACCTCTGTGTCCCTCCGGTAGGTGGGACTCAACGTCTCTTCTTGTCACGAAGACGTCGCCTGGGGTGCAGTGATCTCGGATGAAGCCCCACCCGTGCTGCATATTAAACTTGATCACAGTCCCGGTGGAAGGGGGACCATGAGCTGCACGGGGACTCCTCCTGGCCCGGCTCTTCTGCTCCGCGCTCTTTATTTGGGCTTGTTGTTCCCGGACCCGCCTCTCTCTCCGCTCCCTCTCAAAGACCTCGAGCTGCTGGCGGCAGCACTCTGCACGCTCCGCTGCGGCTGCCCGAGTCTCCTGAGTGAACCCCATGAGGTCTTCTCCGGTGGGGTCCCACTCAAACTGTGCCTCCTCTAGCGGGGGCGAGGTCCTTTTTACGGGCTTTGGAACCGGAATCAGGGGTTCGTCCAGGGGTCTCTCTTTCCGGAGTCGGGGATGGTGAAACTCCGGTGGCCATATAAAGGGCTGCCCATCCGGGCACGTATGTTGGGCGAACAGATCTTCTCCCAGATGTGGCACTCTTGGTTTTACGGGCGCTGTGATGGTAGCGGCGCCCGGGTTGCCCAGGCCTTGCGGCCAGGCCTGGGGCACCTGGAAAGTGAAGGGCACCGTAAGGACGGCGGCGCCCTGGGCTACTTGGCCCTGCGACCAGGCCGGTGGCTCCGCGGAGGTAGGGGGCGCTGTTGGTATTGCGGCGCCTGGGGGTACTAGGCCTTGCGACCAGGCTGGTGGTACTTCCTGCTTGGTCACGCTCGGGGTCGAGGCGTGTGACGTCACAGGGGTCGCGGCTGCGGCTTCCGGTTGAGGCCTAGTCTGTGGCGGTGACGTTGCGGTTACGGGCACGGCAGGGGGTACTTCGGGCTCTGCGACGGGGAGCTGGGGCAGGTACGCGGTTTCCCGGTTTGGGGTAGAGACGTCCCCTTTACCTGCCTCCTTTCGTTCGGCTCCCTTCTCGGCGCCGTCTCCGGCCTTCAGTCCTCCTGCGCCATCCTCAGAGGCGGTCTGTCTCCTCGTCTCGGGTGGCGTGCTCCGCTGACGAGTTCTTGTCTGCTGGGCCATCTCACGGCTCCACTCCGCCAACGTCTCTCGCTGCACCCGGGCCATCCTCCGTGCGAGGCCCTCCAGCGCGGTCTGTGCACACTCCCGATCTCGGGGGAGCCGTGCCAAGACCTCCACTAAGCCTAGTGGGGTCGTTGCTTCTAGCAGGCTCCTGACCAACGGGTCGGTGCTGCTCTGCTCTTCTCCCGTTATCTCCAGCAGGCCTTCTGGAGTGGCGACCGGCAACAGGCTCCTGACCACTGGGTCGGTGCTGCCTGGAGTGGCGGCCCGCATCAGGCTCCTGACCACTGGGTCGGTGCTGCCTGGCTCTCCCTCCATCTCCGGGTAGGCTCTTTCTGGACTCTGCTCCAGGCTTCTTGTCTCCGGGTGCGCTCTCTCCAGACTGCTCCAGGCGACACCCATCTTTGTTCTCTTGTTCTCAGTCCTCCCACTTCGAGGGCGGTCCCGGGGCCACTTGGTGATTGTCAGCTCCAGGGGCAATTCTTTCACGCTGACAGACACCTCTAGCATCACAGTCTCTGTTGGTGGGGGCGGTTTCCACTTTTGGCGCCATTTTCGGTCTTGGCCCACGATGGGAGGCGGCCTCTTACCACCCTCTGGCACGCCCATAATGGCGTCCGCTCTTCCAAGGCGGGAAACCTTTGGAAATGGCGGGAATCGTCTCCCAGTGGCGGGAAACTCTGCAGATGGCGGGAAAAAGCTGTTAATGGCGGACAACCGGCGGGAATCGATCTGTGATGGAGTCCGATGGCGGGGACCCTCCGGGACCGGCAGGAGACTTCTTTTTGAGGTAAACTTGTTCTTTTCTTCAGGCACGCAGTACCCGGGTGTTGCGGGCACGTGATCCTGCCGACTACGCCAAAGTTGACGCGCCCCCTGGGCCATATTCTTTAGGGGAATACCCGGAGCCGGATCAGATGGGGGTTGTAGTCTCCGAGTGGCTGTGACCCGGTCCGTGCCCAGGGTGTCAAGCTCAGTGTGTGGCAGTCCTTACTGATGTTAGTAAAGTTCTTTATGTCGACTACGCCACCCGTTGAATTGCGGTCACTACGGCCGCCGCTGCAGCAAGGTCCGCTGAGGCTGATGGTGTTTGTGCAGCTTAGGTAGTATAACCCCCAACGGGAGGGGTATAGCCTCAGGGGGTCAGGTGCAGAGGATGGTGGTTGTGGAAGTGCAGGGATGATGGTAATGAGAGTCAGAGTCGGGTTGTGCAGTTCAGGGTTCTTTACTTACTGCAGATGTTCCTGTCACTCCGGCCTTGAGTGACCACCCGAGCCGTGCTGCGTCCACCAGGTCCTGGACTCGGCCAACCCCCAAGTAGTTCTGGAGCGTGGTTCTGAGCTCCCGTTCTGTCCTGTCCTCGTCTCTGGCCTTCCCCACCAGGGATCCACCTATGTCCGGCTCCCTCGGGCCTCTTGTTGGCGAACCCTTGACTCTGGGTTCCCTGACCCTACGCGTGGTCTGCCTTCCGGGTGGATATGGTGGGTGGCCATGGCAGATGCTGCCCACGGCCTCCGGTCTCTGGCTGAGGTATGCTGTAGCCCCCACCAGTTTGGGATCCGGTACCCTGTTGCCAACTCTTCACCCTGTGATTATATTTGGGCTCTCAGAGTTCCTTCTTTCTCCCCCTCTGGGTCTTTCTCTCTCCTCTCTCTCTCTGGGCCTTGGAGCTGCTCTTCTCCTCTGCTCTCTTCAGGTTACACTCTGACAGACTGACCCTGATCTTAGATGGTTCCCACCTTTTATACTCCCTCTATGTGTGAGCTCAGGTGACCAGCACCCAATGAGCTCCTAACTTTACCCAGGCTGCTCCCCCTATCTGCCCCTACACTACTGGGATGTACCACCCCCCTCCCACTCCAGCCAAGGACAGACTCGATCGTACCTGCACATTTCTAAGTGGGAGTACCGTTGGTCTGCCCTCCGGAAATGGGATGTGTGTAGTGCATGCAGCTGACTGAGCTCAGTTCCACACTCCATCCTTACCCGGGAGTGGAATATCACACCTCTGGGTTGAGGTGCAATACCCCTGTAGCAGCCGAATCCTCAGGGTGCTACAAAAGCACTGCAGACTTCAGCAAAAATAAACTCAGCCTAGCTGGCATAAAGGTAAAACAAAGGACAAATGGTAACTCAGTCCATATGTGTGCGGGTTCGCCCTGCACCAATTTGCAGTACCTTCAACTCCTCTCTGAGCTGAAGTTACACAGCCTGGAGCCTTGTCTCTCCAGACTCACCAACCCAGAGTAATAAAAACAGGACTGAGTATTTAAACTTCCTCATTCACACCCTGAGGGGAGGTAGTGTGAATGGCTTCCTACCCTCTTTGCCATTCCCAAAATCACACCCTTTAAGTGATTTAACCCCCAGCATATAATATGCTGGCAGAAAGTTTGTAGCAGCCGGAGTGACACATACCTCCCTCATATATAACACCAGTGACTCTGTCACAACATCTTGGGAGGGGCTACTTATACTCTCCTGGCACATGCAGTTTTCACTGGCTATATTCCAATTTAGATGGATGTTTTAGGTCCCATCTCCCCAGTGAAGGATTATCTCGCGGACGTTTTCTCTATTAGTTCTCCTACGGTTTGTTTGCGTATACCCCTTCTCAGCTCTTTTCCATTTTGTTACAATCAGGGTTAGACAGTTTTCACGTAAAGGTCTTTTTGGGTTCCTTTCTTTTCCTTCCATCTTTCATACATGACAGTGTGAACACATCTTTTACCATGTGTTTCACCCTTTGTCTATGTGCACTCCATTCTATTGTTGTGGTTTTGGGTTACACTCTGTATAGTTGAGGATGCAGTTAATTACACTCAGAGTCAGCTGATGTTGAGTGGGGGTGCAATTGCGTAATTTTAGGGCACCAACCTCCATGGTTAGGCAGGAAAAAAATCAGGGTCATTTTAGGGATTTACCTAGTCTGTATATGAACCAGTGGTGTGCAGGTTTAACATATCCCCTGGCTTGTTCATCCTCATGTGGGTGTTAGGGCTCAGTCATAACAATTATAATGAAATGGATTCTAAGTACCAATTATTGGATGCTGTACCTGTTGTGTTTTAATACAAGAGTAATGAATCACATGGAAATAAATCTGTAAAGCAATTTATTCTGGCCAAACCATGGGCAGCATAAATCAGAGACTGATTCTTCAGTTCCAAACATGACAAGAATATGCATAACTAATCGTATGCTAAATAGTTGCCAGTCAAATTTATGCATGAGATAGCCAAGATGACTGTCTATAAAATATTGCAGCAGGTATGTGTTCACACTATTAGAAGTTTGACAGCCTTTTTTCTGACCATGTGTCCCTCCCATTCAGTCACAGGTGGTTTTAACTAGCTCTACCAGCCCATATATTGTAGGTTAAAAACCCAAGCAGAGACATATTGTTCATACAGGCTTACAGCCCAAGAGTGGCATATCCAGTGGTAGCGTAGCGTAGTTTCCCATCATACGAAGGTGACCTTGTCGTGGTTGATGGGCACACATAAATTGGCCAAATTATGCGCAAAAAACCTTCATTTTTCAAAGTGACATTAGTCTAGATACAATATTTCTTATATATTCATGTATGGAGTGCCGAAGTTCTTTTTGCAATTGAGATTACTTTTTTCTTCAGAGCACCCGAATAGACCAGTGAGCGACCCCTCTCTTTTCTCTATAAAATGATGGTAGTCTTACATTCGAAGCAGTAGTGGATGGTGAGTTTTGGAGCATGAAACTCAAAACATTGTTACTCTTTTGCTCATCAGTGTATATACAGTTTTGGTCACAAGTTTTGAGACTGACACAATGCTTCTATAATTACTTAAGTACAATAATACGTTTTTAAACTTTTATTGACAAATACATCAATCTTTTGCAAAGACTCAATAGTTACAGTGCTGACCCTTATTTTTTAAGACATCTGCAATTCACCCTGGCATCCTGGATATCAGATTTGGGGCCAAAGCCTGACTGATGGCAGCTCATTCTTGTCTAATCAGTGCTTGGAGTTTATCACAATTTGTGTGTTTTTGTTTGTCCGCTGACTTTTTGAGGATTCACCAAAGATTCTCAAAGGGACTGAGTAGAGATGAGCAAATGATTCAATGTTTGGTTTGGATTACGATTGTGAAATTTTCAATATTCGCCGATTTCTTAGTGAAATATCGCCGAACATAGCCGAACGCCATTGAATTCAATGGGGGGCAAAACAAACGCATACACAACACTTTCAAATGGGCCCAAAATCTGCCAAAACACATCAAATTAGGGGTAGACACCAGGAAAGTGTTATCAATTGACCCAGAGTACAAATACCATAATTATTATTATTATTACAGCGACATTTATTCTGTGGCATTTTACATGTGAAAAGGGGTCACTGACAGGTACAAGAGGATAGAGGACCCTGCCTGCGAGGGTGCACAAACAATCTACAAGGGATGGGTGAGGATACAGTAGGTCAGGGTACAGCTAGTCGTGCAGTGGTATGCTGGAGCGAGTGTTACCACAGATTGTACGCTTGACAGAAGACATGGGTCTTCAGCTTCTTTTTCAAGGTTTCCATGGTAGGTGAGAGTCTGATGTGTTGGGATACAGAGTTACACAGTAGGGAAGATGCATGGGACAAATCTGCTGAGAGCCTAAATGAAGGTATGCTTCCTGGAGCTCACAACTGAGCAGATTAACCCCTGCATCAAATAATATGAAGGCGAACGGATTCTAATGAGAGCAGGATTGGGAGGAATCAGACGCTGCGAACTTCTGGCTCTTCTCTGTCATGATAGACTCGTGACACCTTTCAAGCTTCAACACAATGTTCACAAGGTAGACAGCAGGAGTGGTCGGTCTCCTAGACAATCAGCTAACGCCTTTATGATGATTGAGGCCACCATCTCCTTAACTTGCTGCTGGTACTTTTCTGTGGGAATGAGCTTGTCTCCAACCAGCCTGGAATATTTTCAGTGAAGTTTGGCACAACGCCATGGTATTAGCAGTGCCCCCAGTTTCAGTAGCGAAGCCATCCACAATTTCCTTCTCAGGAATTTTACTTGGTAGACTGAGTGGCTGCTCAAACATTAGCTTCTCACAAAGGAGCTGAAGACACTGAATGGCAGTAGGTGCAAGTTTATCTAGCATGTTAGACATCAGAGCCGGGAGAACAAATGATTGCAGCACTGTGGCTCAGTGCTTAGCATTGCAGCCTTGCAGTGCTGGAGTCCTGGGTTCAAATCCCACCAAGGACATCTGCAAGTAGTTTGTATGTTCTCCCCGTGTTTGTGGGGGTTTCCCCCAGGTTCTCTGGTTTGATCCTCAGTAAAAAAGCAGCCATACAGTGTTTGGGAATCTTCACACAGACTTTTCTTAGGCAGGGCTGCTTCTCGGCAGGGTTGGATGGGCGCACCAGAGAACCAGAAAATCCTCCAGTGGGCCTTGGCTTCTCCTTCAGGAGAGTATATAGCACAAACCTTGCAGCTGCTATGGGGCTCTTGAGCGGAGGAGAAAGGTGGGCCCTCAGAATCAAATCCTCTGGTAGGCCCAATGTTCTTCAGTCTGACACTGCTTCTCGGTGACAGTTGTATTTCACCTCAGCCATATTCTTTAGGTCGGTGAAAAGTCTGGCATAGAGGGAAACCGTATCTACTTCGGCTGTCATTTCTCCCAGGAAGTCCTCTAATGCAGTTTGTTCCATAAGCAATGGCAGCCCATACAACATCATCTCACACTTCTCGGTTTTGCTTAGTGACACACAAAGATCTTTCTTTAAGCCTTGAATTTCATGACTATATAATTGGGAAATGGCTTGATCTGCAATGCATTTTGAGAAATAATGTGCATAAGCAAAGCCATGGTTTAGGCTACTGAAGGACATCATTAGAGATGAGCGGTGTTCGAATCGAACTGTTCGCCAATCTCAAATCCGAGCTGTTTTGGCCGGTGTTTGAGCCGTTCGACGAACCCGAACGATTTGAAAAAAATCCGGCTGTTCGAGGTTATGTTCGATAACTGTTCGTGCACCCAAATCGTAACTGGATTTTTTCACAGTAATGCTGATATTCAATGTTAAAACGCAGTTTGAGTGTACAGCGGGGCGGGGGGAAGGGGCATGGGATGGATCTCTGCAGAAATAATGAAGATCTCCATTTTTTTTTCTCTTCTCCGCATTTACAGTGGGGAGGTGCAGTCTGTCAGCCTATCAGCAGCGCATACACGGAGCGAAGTGCTTTTTTTCACACAAGCAAGGGCATGTGTCATTTTCTCTTAAATAGACAGAAAGGTTTAGGGAGTAGGGACTAGTTTGTAATTGCAGCCCTTTTGAGGGCTAGGTTACAGCAGTTCCTAGCAATTTTAGCAGGCAGGTCTGTGCTCTTAAATCAACAGATAGGTTGGGAGTAGTGACTAGTTGTAATTCCAGCTCTTTTGAGGGCTAGGTTACATCAGTTCCTATCACTTTTTGCCAGGCAGTTCTGATTTACTGCTGTGCAAGTGTTTTTCACAGCATTTGGCTAAATCTAGCTAAGCAAATCCTGTTGGGCCTCTTGCAGTGTGTGTTAGATAATGGAGTAGCCTATCTGTGTTGCAAGCTACACCACCTGTGTATGTAATACAAATTTTTTACTGCACCTAGCCAAGTAAAACCTTTTGGGCCTGTAGCAGTGTGTGGTACTCAATCTATTAGGCCATCTATACCAAGCTCCACCAGCTTTGAAATTAATAATAATTTTTAGCTGCATGTAGCCCGGAAAATAATTTTGGGCTTAGTAGCAGTGTGTGGTACTCATTGAATTAGGCCATCTATACCAAGCTCCACCAGCTTTGAAATTAATAATAATTTTTAGCTGCATCTTGCCTGTAAAATAATTTTGGAAATATTAGCAATGTGTGGCACTCCCTCTATTAGGCCATCTATACTAAGCTCCACCAGATTTCAAATTACTAATAATTTTTAGCTGCATCTTGCCTGGAAAATAATTTGGGGCTTAGTAGCAGTGTGTGGTACTCATTGTATTAGGCAATCTATACCAAGCTCCACCAGCTTTGAAATTAATAATAATTTTTAGCTGCATCTTGCCTGTAAAATAATTTTGGCCATATTAGCAGTGTGTGGTACTCATTATATTAGGCCATCTATACTAAGCTCCACCAGCTTTCAAATAACTAATAATTTTTAGCTGCATCTTGCCTGGAAAATAACTTTTCTTCCCAATAGTGGTAGCAATAGAAATATGGGGCGCGCGCCTGGCTAGCAAAAATATACGCTTCATAACAAAAAACACCACCCTAGCGCACTGCATTAATAAGATGGCATCATCTTCTCTTCCAGTGCTAGGCCTACTACGCCGGCTAGCATTCCTGTGCCTAAAACACAATGTATGGGTCCGCGCTAGCCACGATGCTGAGGGGTCTAACGCTGCTGCTAACGCGTTATCACAATTCAATTGGCAGATTTTCACAGAGCTCCTCCCCAATGCCCACCCATCGGGCAACAGTTGCCCACCCTCCCTATGGGATCTAGTGGCAAATAGTTGATGCCATTAATCAGAGCGTCAGTTGCCCCATCGACGTGGCAAGCATACGGTAAGGCATGGGAAGAGTGGACACGACTAGTAGCAGGCAGACGGGTTGACCAATGTGAACAAGCCAGATTACAAGTCACCATAGAATTTCTCCACCAGTTAATGATGAGGGGCATATCAGGGGCGTCAGCGCAGCGGTGTCTGAACGGAGCAGTGACGCGCCCCCTGGGACATATTCCTTTTTGAGGGGAATACCCGGCACCGGATCAGATGGGGGGTTGTAGTCTCCGAGCGGCTGTGACCCGGCCCGTGCCCAGGGCGTCAAGCTCAGTGTTATGTGGCAGTCCTACAGATGTTATTAAGAGTTCTTTTGTGTCGACTACGCCACCCGTTGAGATGCGGTCACTGTGGCCGCCGCTGCAGCAGGGTCCGCTGAGGCTGATGGTGGGTGCGCAGCTTGGTGGGATAACCCCCAACGGGAGGGGTATAGCCTCAGGGGGGACAGGTGCAGAGGATGGGGGTTGTGGTGGTGCAGTGCAGCCGGCAATGAAGACAGAGTCGGGTTGTGCAGTTAAGGGTGTTTACTTACTGCAGATGTTGTACTGGTCACTCCAGCTTCGAGTGACCACCCGAGCCGTGCTGCGTCCACCAGGTCCTGGATCCAGCCAACCCCCAAACAAGTCCGGAGCGTGGCCCTGAGCTCTCCTTCTGTCCCGTTCTCTGGCCGTCCCCACCAGTGATCCACCTAGGTCCAGCTCCCTCGGGCCTTCTGTTGGGACACCCTTGGCCCTGGGTTCCCTGACCCTTCATGTGGTGTGCCTTTGGGGTGGATGTGATGGGTGACCGTGGCAAACGCTGCCCACGGTCTCCGGTCTCTGGCTAGGGTGTGTTTTCTGCCCCCACCAGCTTGGGTTCCGGTACCCTGTGCCGACTCTTCACCCGGGGATTTAAGTTGGGATCTTGCAGTCCTTTTCTGCTGTTTCCCCCTCTGGGTCTCTCTCTCTCTGCTCCTCTCTCACTCTGGGTCTCTCTCTTCTCCTCTTCCTCTGCTTGCTGACTTGTTCTCTGCATCTGACCCTGTTCTTAGTTGGTGCCCACCTTATATACACCCTCTATGTGTGAGCTCAGGTGACCAGCACCCAATGAGCTCCTATCTTTACCCAGGCTGCTCCCCCTATCTGCCCCTACACTACTTGGGATGTACCACCCCCTTCCCACTCCAGCCAGGAACAGACTCGGTCGTACCTGCACATTTCTAAGTGGGAGTACCGTCGGTCTGCTCCTCGGAAATGGGATGTGTGTAGTGCATGCAGCCTACCGAGCTCAGTTCCACACTCCTTCCTTACCCGGGAGTGGAATATCACACCTCTGGGTTGAGGTGCAATACCCCTGTAGCAGCCGAATCCTCAGGGTGCTACATTCCCCCCTGGTAAATCACAGCACGTCCTCGGGCTGTAAGACATAAATAACACCAAAACATACATTTTTTTTTTTTTCATGAACATATAAAACAACATATATTAGCAAATAAAACATTCTCGTCGCCTCTGGCTCCTCCTCCGGTCACTGTGCAACGTGTGACCGGGTAAAGTGCGACAGTCTCTCTGGAAAACTGGTTTTCCTATAAAACCAGTAGGGGGCGCTTTAGGAAGCGCAACTATATACAGGGAAAGTTGGCCGCTCTCAGTCCTCGGCCAGGTAAAGGGAAGGGAATGGCTGCTCACAGTCCTCAGCCTGGTATGGATTACGGAATAACGGGTAAAAGTTCACTCATACTGGTCCCAACGGGGACTATATATATGTAGCAACAGTTTCTTTGGTACCCGGTCGGGTAACTATTTACATCTACTGCTCTGCCGCACTCAACGGCGTCTTCCTCCTGCTCTTTGCTTGTAGCCGGTTGTAACTTCAGACCCGTCCGGGTCCTCTTGCTCCTCCTCCTCGCACCGCAACTCCTCCTCCGTCAGGCGGTGTACGTGGAGGGCGTAAGGTCCTTTGGCACACTTGTGCCGGGTGAAGGTGACCTCGTCTCCGATGTAGAGGTCACGACCTCTGTGCCCCTCCGGCAGATGGGACTCCACGTCTCTGCGCGTGACAAAGACGTCGCCGGGGGTGTTGTTGTCTCGGATGAAGCCCCACCCATGCTGCTGGTTGAACTTGATCACTGTCCCGATGGTGCGGGGACAATGCGCTGCACGGGGGTCCCTCCTGGTCCGGCTCTTCTGCTCGGCGCTCCTTATTTGGGCCTGTTGTTCCCGGACCCGCCTCTCTCTCCGCTCCCTCGCAAACTCTTCGAGCTGCTGTCGGCAACACTCAGCACGCTCCGCTGCAGCTGCCCTGGTTTCCTGAGTGAACCCCATTAGATCTTCTCCGGTGGGGTCCCACTCAAACTGTGCTTCCTCTAGCGGGGGCGAGATCCGTGCCACGGGCTTCGGAGCCGGAATCAGGGGTTCATCCAGGGGTCTTAGTTTCTGCTGCCGTTCCAGCTCATGGTATCCTTCGGGCCAGATGAAGGGCCGCCCGTCCGGCCATGTGAGCTGGCTGAACAATTCCTCCCCCAGGTGTGGCACCCTTGGTTTTACGGGTGCGGGCGCGGTGGTGGTGGCGCCCGGGTTGCCCAGGCCTTGCGGCCAGGCCTGGGGCACCTGGAAGGTGAAGGGCACCGTTAGGACGGCGGCGCCCTGGGCTACCTGGCCTTGCGGCCAGGCCGGAGGCTCCGCGGAGGTAGGGGGCGCTGTTGGTGATGCGGCGCCCGGGGGTACTAGGCCTTGCGACCAGGCTGGTGGTATTTCCTGCTTTGTCACGCTCCGGGTCGAGGCGCGTGACGTCACAGGGGTCGCTGCGGCGGCTTCCGGTCGGGGCCTAGTCCATAGCGGTGACATGGCGGCTACGGACACAGCAGGGGGACTTTCGGGCTCTGCGACGGGGAGCTGGGGCAGGTGGGCGGTTTCCCGGCTTGGGGTATAGGCGTCCCCTTTACCTGCCTCCATGCGTTCGGCTCCCTTCTCGGCGCCGTCTTCAGCCTTTGGTCCTCCCGCGCCATCCTCAGAGGCGGTCTGCTTCCTCTTCCAGGGTAGCGTGCTCCGTTGACTGGTCTCAGCTTGCTGGGCCATCTCCCGGCTCCATTCCGCCAATATCTCGCGCTGTACCCGGGCCATCCTCCTTGCGAGGCCCTCCAGGGCAGTCTGTGCACACTCCCGGTCTCGGGGGAGCTGTGCTAGGACCTCCACTAGGCCTAGTGGGGTCGTGGTGTCTAGCAGGCTCCTGACCAACGGGTCGGTGCTGCTCTGCTCTTCTTCCAGCAGGCTCCTGGCCAGCGGGCCGGTGCTGCTCTGCTCTCCTTCCTCGGTCTCTAGCAGACTCCTGGCCAGCGGGCCGGTGCTGTTCTGCTTTCTCTCCATATCCGGGTAAGCTCCTCCGCTACTCCTCGTTAGACTTCTTGCCTCCGGGTGCGCTCGCTCCAGACTGCTCCAGGCGGCACCCATCTTCGTTCTTTTCTTTCGTCTCCTCCTCCTTAGAGGGCGGTCCCGGGGCAACTCGGTGACTGTCAGCTCCAGGGGCAGTTCTTTCACGCTGACAGACACCTCCAGCATCACAGTCTCTGTTGGTGGGGGCGGTTTCCACTTTTGGCGCCATTTTCTGTCCTGGCCCACGATGGGAGGCGGCCTCCTGCCCTCCTTTGGCACGCCCATAATGGCGTCCGCTGCTCTTCCAAGGCGGGAAATCTGCGGATTTGGCGGGAAGCGTCGCCCAGTGGCGGGAAACTCTGCAGATGGCGGGAACAAGCTGGAAATGGCGGACAATCGGCGGGAAACGACCTGTGATGGGGTCCGATGGCGTGGACCCTCCGGAACCGGCGGGAGACTTCTTTCTGAGGTAAACTTGCACTTTTCTTCAGGCACGCAGTACCCGGGTGTTGCGGGCACGTAATCCTGCCGACTACGCCAAAGTTGACGCGCCCCCTGGGACATATTCCTTTTTGAGGGGAATACCCGGCACCGGATCAGATGGGGGGTTGTAGTCTCCGAGCGGCTGTGACCCGGCCCGTGCCCAGGGCGTCAAGCTCAGTGTTATGTGGCAGTCCTACAGATGTTATTAAGAGTTCTTTTGTGTCGACTACGCCACCCGTTGAGATGCGGTCACTGTGGCCGCCGCTGCAGCAGGGTCCGCTGAGGCTGATGGTGGGTGCGCAGCTTGGTGGGATAACCCCCAACGGGAGGGGTATAGCCTCAGGGGGGACAGGTGCAGAGGATGGGGGTTGTGGTGGTGCAGTGCAGCCGGCAATGAAGACAGAGTCGGGTTGTGCAGTTAAGGGTGTTTACTTACTGCAGATGTTGTACTGGTCACTCCAGCTTCGAGTGACCACCCGAGCCGTGCTGCGTCCACCAGGTCCTGGATCCAGCCAACCCCCAAACAAGTCCGGAGCGTGGCCCTGAGCTCTCCTTCTGTCCCGTTCTCTGGCCGTCCCCACCAGTGATCCACCTAGGTCCAGCTCCCTCGGGCCTTCTGTTGGGACACCCTTGGCCCTGGGTTCCCTGACCCTTCATGTGGTGTGCCTTCGGGGTGGATGTGATGGGTGACCGTGGCAAACGCTGCCCACGGTCTCCGGTCTCTGGCTAGGGTGTGTTTTCTGCCCCCACCAGCTTGGGTTCCGGTACCCTGTGCCGACTCTTCACCCGGGGATTTAAGTTGGGATCTTGGAGTCCTTTTCTGCTGTTTCCCCCTCTGGGTCTCTCTCTCTCTGCTCCTCTCTCACTCTGGGTCTCTCTCTTCTCCTCTTCCTCTGCTTGCTGACTTGTTCTCTGCATCTGACCCTGTTCTTAGTTGGTGCCCACCTTATATACACCCTCTATGTGTGAGCTCAGGTGACCAGCACCCAATGAGCTCCTATCTTTACCCAGGCTGCTCCCCCTATCTGCCCCTACACTACTTGGGATGTACCACCCCCTTCCCACTCCAGCCAGGAACAGACTCGGTCATACCTGCACATTTCTAAGTGGGAGTACCGTCGGTCTGCTCCTCGGAAATGGGATGTGTGTAGTGCATGCAGCCTACCGAGCTCAGTTCCACACTCCTTCCTTACCCGGGAGTGGAATATCACACCTCTGGGTTGAGGTGCAATACCCCTGTAGCAGCCGAATCCTCAGGGTGCTACATTCCCCCCTGGTAAATCACAGCACGTCCTCGGGCTGTAAGACATAAATAACACCAAAACATACTTTTTTTTTTTTCATGAACATATAAAACAACATATATTAGCAAATAAAACATTCTCGTCGCCTCTGGCTCCTCCTCCGGTCACTGTGCAACGTGTGACCGGGTAAAGTGCGACAGTCTCTCTGGAAAACTGGTTTTCCTATAAAACCAGTAGGGGGCGCTTTAGGAAGCGCAACTATATACAGGGAAAGTTGGCCGCTCTCAGTCCTCGGCCAGGTAAAGGGAAGGGAATGGCTGCTCACAGTCCTCAGCCTGGTATGGATTACGGAATAACGGGTAAAAGTTCACTCATACTCGTCCCAACGGGGACTATATATATGTAGCAACAGTTTCTTTGGTACCCGGTCGGGTAACTATTTACATCTACTGCTCTGCCGCACTCAACGGCGTCTTCCTCCTGCTCTTTGCTTGTAGCCGGTTGTAACTTCAGACCCGTCCGGGTCCTCTTGCTCCTCCTCCTCGCACCGCAACTCCTCCTCCGTCAGGCGGTGTACGTGGAGGGCGTAAGGTCCTTTGGCACACTTGTGCCGGGTGAAGGTGACCTCGTCTCCGATGTAGAGGTCACGACCTCTGTGCCCCTCCGGCAGATGGGACTCCACGTCTCTGCGCGTGACAAAGACGTCGCCGGGGGTGTTGTTGTCTCGGATGAAGCCCCACCCATGCTGCTGGTTGAACTTGATCACTGTCCCGATGGTGCGGGGACAATGCGCTGCACGGGGGTCCCTCCTGGTCCGGCTCTTCTGCTCGGCGCTCCTTATTTGGGCCTGTTGTTCCCGGACCCGCCTCTCTCTCCGCTCCCTCGCAAACTCTTCGAGCTGCTGTCGGCAACACTCAGCACGCTCCGCTGCAGCTGCCCTGGTTTCCTGAGTGAACCCCATTAGATCTTCTCCGGTGGGGTCCCACTCAAACTGTGCTTCCTCTAGCGGGGGCGAGATCCGTGCCACGGGCTTCGGAGCCGGAATCAGGGGTTCATCCAGGGGTCTTAGTTTCTGCTGCCGTTCCAGCTCATGGTATCCTTCGGGCCAGATGAAGGGCCGCCCGTCCGGCCATGTGAGCTGGCTGAACAAGTCCTCCCCCAGGTGTGGCACCCTTGGTTTTACGGGTGCGGGCGCGGTGGTGGTGGCGCCCGGGTTGCCCAGGCCTTGCGGCCAGGCCTGGGGCACCAGGAAGGTGAAGGGCACCGTTAGGACGGCGGCGCCCTGGGCTACCTGGCCTTGCGGCCAGGCCGGAGGCTCCGCGGAGGTAGGGGGCGCTGTTGGTGATGCGGCGCCCGGGGGTACTAGGCCTTGCGACCAGGCTGGTGGTATTTCCTGCTTTGTCACGCTCCGGGTCGAGGCGCGTGACGTCACAGGGGTCGCTGCGGCGGCTTCCGGTCGGGGCCTAGTCCATAGCGGTGACATGGCGGCTACGGACACAGCAGGGGGACTTTCGGGCTCTGCGACGGGGAGCTGGGGCAGGTGGGCGGTTTCCCGGCTTGGGGTATAGGCGTCCCCTTTACCTGCCTCCATGCGTTCGGCTCCCTTCTCGGCGCCGTCTTCAGCCTTTGCTCCTCCCGCGCCATCCTCAGAGGCCGTCTGCTTCCTCTTCCAGGGTAGCGTGCTCCGTTGACTGGTCTCAGCTTGCTGGGCCATCTCCCGGCTCCATTCCGCCAATATCTCGCGCTGTACCCGGGCCATCCTCCTTGCGAGGCCCTCCAGGGCAGTCTGTGCACACTCCCGGTCTCGGGGGAGCTGTGCTAGGACCTCCACTAGGCCTAGTGGGGTCGTGGTGTCTAGCAGGCTCCTGACCAACGGGTCGGTGCTGCTCTGCTCTTCTTCCAGCAGGCTCCTGGCCAGGGGGCCGGTGCTGCTCTGCTCTCCTTCCTCGGTCTCTAGCAGACTCCTGGCCAGCGGGCCGGTGCTGTTCTGCTTTCTCTCCATATCCGGGTAAGCTCCTCCGCTACTCCTCGTTAGACTTCTTGCCTCCGGGTGCGCTCGCTCCAGACTGCTCCAGGCGGCACCCATCTTCGTTCTTTTCTTTCGTCTCCTCCTCCTTAGAGGGCGGTCCCGGGGCAACTCGGTGACTGTCAGCTCCAGGGGCAGTTCTTTCACGCTGACAGACACCTCCAGCATCACAGTCTCTGTTGGTGGGGGCGGTTTCCACTTTTGGCGCCATTTTCTGTCCTGGCCCACGATGGGAGGCGGCCTCCTGCCCTCCTTTGGCACGCCCATAATGGCGTCCGCTGCTCTTCCAAGGCGGGAAATCTGCGGATTTGGCGGGAAGCGTCGCCCAGTGGCGGGAAACTCTGCAGATGGCGGGAACAAGCTGGAAATGGCGGACAATCGGCGGGAAACGACCTGTGATGGGGTCCGATGGCGTGGACCCTCCGGAACCGGCGGGAGACTTCTTTCTGAGGTAAACTTGCACTTTTCTTCAGGCACGCAGTACCCGGGTGTTGCGGGCACGTAATCCTGCCGACTACGCCAAAGTTGACGCGCCCCCTGGGACATATTCCTTTTTGAGGGGAATACCCGGCACCGGATCAGATGGGGGGTTGTAGTCTCCGAGCGGCTGTGACCCGGCCCGTGCCCAGGGCGTCAAGCTCAGTGTTATGTGGCAGTCCTACAGATGTTATTAAGAGTTCTTTTGTGTCGACTACGCCACCCGTTGAGATGCGGTCACTGTGGCCGCCGCTGCAGCAGGGTCCGCTGAGGCTGATGGTGGGTGCGCAGCTTGGTGGGATAACCCCCAACGGGAGGGGTATAGCCTCAGGGGGGACAGGTGCAGAGGATGGGGGTTGTGGTGGTGCAGTGCAGCCGGCAATGAAGACAGAGTCGGGTTGTGCAGTTAAGGGTGTTTACTTACTGCAGATGTTGTACTGGTCACTCCAGCTTCGAGTGACCACCCGAGCCGTGCTGCGTCCACCAGGTCCTGGATCCAGCCAACCCCCAAACAAGTCCGGAGCGTGGCCCTGAGCTCTCCTTCTGTCCCGTTCTCTGGCCGTCCCCACCAGTGATCCACCTAGGTCCAGCTCCCTCGGGCCTTCTGTTGGGACACCCTTGGCCCTGGGTTCCCTGACCCTTCATGTGGTGTGCCTTCGGGGTGGATGTGATGGGTGACCGTGGCAAACGCTGCCCACGGTCTCCGGTCTCTGGCTAGGGTGTGTTTTCTGCCCCCACCAGCTTGGGTTCCGGTACCCTGTGCCGACTCTTCACCCGGGGATTTAAGTTGGGATCTTGGAGTCCTTTTCTGCTGTTTCCCCCTCTGGGTCTCTCTCTCTCTGCTCCTCTCTCACTCTGGGTCTCTCTCTTCTCCTCTTCCTCTGCTTGCTGACTTGTTCTCTGCATCTGACCCTGTTCTTAGTTGGTGCCCACCTTATATACACCCTCTATGTGTGAGCTCAGGTGACCAGCACCCAATGAGCTCCTATCTTTACCCAGGCTGCTCCCCCTATCTGCCCCTACACTACTTGGGATGTACCACCCCCTTCCCACTCCAGCCAGGAACAGACTCGGTCGTACCTGCACATTTCTAAGTGGGAGTACCGTCGGTCTGCTCCTCGGAAATGGGATGTGTGTAGTGCATGCAGCCTACCGAGCTCAGTTCCACACTCCTTCCTTACCCGGGAGTGGAATATCACACCTCTGGGTTGAGGTGCAATACCCCTGTAGCAGCCGAATCCTCAGGGTGCTACAGCAGCATTTCATTTACTACTACTGAATTGGGGAGATGTGACAAAGAGATTCATCATCAGACAATCCATAAAAGGGTGGAAAAGGGGTCAGCCAAGTCAGGAGTGTAGACGTCCCGTCCCGTGTCACTAAAACTGATTTCTCACATCATATCCCTAACACCATTAACATGACACTCACAATTTGAAGCAACACTACTGTCTACTGCATTTGCAATCGCCAGTGGAGGCTTATTACACCAGGACGTAGTCATAGCCAATAATATAATACAATATGTCTACGCATACGCAAATCAAAAACGGTTCCAGTGCACTTGGGTACTTCTACAACTCACAAAGGGTACACTGAGTCGGGTAACAATAGTAAAAACATATATAACCATCAGATCACAAAGTAATTTCTTCCTATCACACATTGATGGAACGCCATTATCAAGATACCAGTTCCAAGCTATATTTAATAAATGCCTAACATCGGCAGGGAACCACGCCAAAGATTACGGGACACACTCATTCCGCATAGGCGCGGCCACGGAAGCAGCAAGAGCAGGACTGTCAGAAACGGAAGTTCAGAGGATAGGGAGATGGCGATCCACGAGTTTGGCGAGATACATAAGACCGGACTTGTTATCCTAACGTGGTTTGTTTCTTTTACAGGTGACGCTAAGCCAACAGTGTGGGTGATAGGCCACTCGTATATATATTGGGCAGAAAAAAGGGCGAAAGTCCACCCAGGCGGCAGGAAATTAGAGTTTCATAACACATATTTCAACTGGAGAGGTATTAGAGGCATGCAATGGCCACAGATACTAATAGAGGTAATCAAGGTAGGGAGAGAGGCAAGAGGTCTGGTCATCTTAGTTATACAGGCCGGGGGAAACGACCTAGGTCATCACAAGAGCGCATAACTAATGGCAATAATGAAACTAGACATTGAGCGCTTCAAAGAATTTTTCACAAAACTAACTATAGTATAGTCAGAGATTGTGCCAATAGCGGTATGGCAAGGTGCGCGAGACATCACGTTCATCGAACGGACAAGGCGGTTAATAAATATTCGGATGGCAAAATTTAGAAGAGACAGAGGCAGTGTAGTGATATGACACCGACAACTGGAAGGAGATAAAGCAGGCCTCATACGGCCCGACGGTGTTCACTTAATGGATATTGGACTGGACATATTCCTGTCAGGACTCCAGGACGGAGTGGAACAAGCGTTAAGAGTGATGGATGGGGGTCAGTGTCCTGCATACGAGTACGCAGAATCCTCAGTGGCCTGGAAATAGAAAGGACATGTTGGAGAGTTACACTTGTTGGCCAACTTGCCGGTGTGGAGACACAGGGCATGCTGCAACAAGCTGAATTATTTTTTAAATAAAATGTCTTTCTAATGGAATGAGTATAAAGAGTTAATAAAGCTGTGACCGATCCTCACCCATCCAGTTGTAAGAGTTACATTATTGTATTGTCAAGGAAATGGGGGCGGTAGGGGGGCTGAGCGTCTGGGTTTGGTTGGGGGACCCCACAGTCTGCCTAGGCTAGATGCAGTTAAAAATTCTTAATAGATACACAGGCGGTATAGCTTGCTTCAGAGCTGGGCTACTACGCTGACTAGCAGACACTGAAGCTTTGGAGCAGACTTCTGAGTAAACAGCTCTTCAGACTCAACCATCTGTGATACCCCAAGCCATAGTGTATGTAGTTTCTTACGGTTAAAAGGGGGGGTGGAGCGACCCAACCCACCTGGAATTGATGATGCCAATGTCACGTAAAACACAGCAAGGGGACTCCAAACACAGTCTCCATTTTTTTCAAAAATTGTGGCACAGACACCACTTAAGTGGCATCAATTGCCCCAGAGTTGCTTAAAACGGTTGATGAGGTGATTTTACCAAATCCTCAAGCTATTAGTCTCCCCAGGATGACACAGGGGTAGAAAAGTCCTTGCGGATCCATGATTTGTTCATCTTTATGAAAGTGAGTCTGTCCACTTTCTCAGTGGACAGCCGCGTGTGCTTATCTGTCAGCTCACCATCAGCAGCGCTGAACACAAGTTCAGAGAGAACGCTGGCTGCAGGGCATGACAAGATCTCCAAGGCCTGAGTGGCAAGCTCCGGCCATTTTTCCAGATTGGAAGCCCAAAATGAGCAAGGGTCCAGTGACACAGTCATGGCTTCGATGTTCACTTGGAGATACTCCTGTACCATCCTCTCTAGGCGTTGACTATGTGTCAGACTTCTTGTCTCCTGTGACCTTGCAAAGGATAGTCTAAAAAAGTGGTGAAACGATTCCACAAAATTGCTGTTACCAGCAGATACTGTGTTACTGTTACGGTTTGAGTGATGAAGACTCGACAGTCCCACGGTTGGTAAATTAGAACTGTGAGATTCTCTACGTGCACCACTGGTGTTTTGTGGAAAAGCACATGTAAGATTCTGCAACAGCCTCTGCTGATACTGCTGCATGCGTGAATCCCTTTGTATGGCAGGAATTATTTCGGCAAATTTACTTTTGTACCGGGGATCTAAGAGTGTGGCAACCCAGTAGTCGGGATTGCTTTGAATTCTGACAATCCGAGGGTCATGTTGCAGGTAGTGCAGCAAGAAGGCACTCATGTGTCTTGCGCATCCAGGAGGACCAAGTCCTTGTTGTGTTGGTAGCGAGGTAAGAATCATGCTTCCTTCCTCTGCCCTCTCCCCCCAACCTCGCACAGCAGAAATGTGATCAAGGTCTCCCTCATCTGATGAGTCTTCCATACCCATCGCCAGTTCGTCCTCCACTTCTTCCTCGGCTCCTGCACCTTCCTCAACAGTTTGGCTGCTACCATGCGCCCTGGTTAATCCCTCTCCCCCACCCTCCCATGCCTGCCGCCTTGGTGCTGCCGACCATCTGGACCTTGGAGATGTTATCCCTTCCGCATACGACTCCTCCTCTACTTCCTCCACCTCCTCTTGTCCCACCACCTGACTCCGAATTCTGTTTAACGTGTGCTCCAGCATGTAAATCACCGGAATAGTCATGCTGATAATGGCATCGTCAGCACTAAACATCTTCGTCGCCATTTCAAAACTGTGCAGAAGGGTGCATAGGTCCCTGAACTGAGACCTCTCCTGCAGCGTGATTTGCCCCACCTCTGGATCTCGTTGCCCCAGGCTATACGTCAGAAAGTATTGCACCAGGGCTTGTCGGTGCTGCCACAGTCGCTGCAACCTGTGCAGAGTTGAATTCCACCGTGTCGGCACATCGCATTTCAGCAGGTGAACTGGCAGACCCAACGACTTCTGTAGAGATGTAAGTCGTTGAGCTGCGGGATGCGAACGACGGAAGTGAGCACACAGCGACCGTGCCCTCTGCAGAAGGCCATCTAGTCCGGGATAGTGGGCTTAAAATTGTTTGACAACCAGGTTCAACACTTGAGCCATACAAGGCATGTGTGTGACATTGCCCCGATGAAGGGCCGCACCCAGGTTTGCAGCATTGTCGCACACGGTCTTCCCTGGTTGCAGGTCCAGTGGAGACAACCATTCATGAAACTGGGTCTCCAGAGCTGACCACAACTCCTCAGCAGTGTGACTCACATTTCCCAGACATTTCAAAGTAAACACCGCCTGATGCCGTTGAGCCCTGCAGCCAGCATAATAAGGAGGTGTGCAGGATTCCTTCTGCGCAGTTAGAAAGCTGGTGGCATTACCAGATAGGCTTTGGGTGCAGGTGGAGGACCGAGAGGAGGTTGAGGAGGCAGAAGCAGTGGAGGAACTTCTAGATAAAGAGGATTGACGCACAACTCGTGGGGACGACAAGACTTGGACAGCAGCCCCTTGTCCTGCTGTCACCATAGTTACCCAGTGCCCAGTCAGTGACATGTAACGCCCCTGTCCATGCCTACTCGTCCAAGTGTCTGTGGTTAAATGCACCCTGTCACACACAGAGTTTCTCAAAGAAGCGGTGATGTTGTGTGCGACATGCTGGTGTAGCGCAGGCACACCTTTCTTTGAGAAGTAGTGCCGACTGTGAATCCGGTACTGGGGCACTGCGACGGACTTATGGTCTCGAAAATCCTCTGTGTCCACCAGGTGGAAAGGCAGCATTTCTGTAGCCAAGAGCTTGCAGATGGTGAAATTCAACCTCTTAGCTTTGTCATGGCTAGGAGGAAATGGTCTTTTACTTGTCCACATCTGAGGGACCGATGGCTGGCTGTTGTGCTTAGACGGGGTTGAGTAGGTTGTCCCCGGCAAGCTGCCGGTCTGTGAGGAAGATGCAGGTGGAAAAGTTAGGTTGCCTTGATCCAAAGGTGGTGCTCTTGATGTTGGAGAGCGCTCAACACCAGCTGGTGTTTCCACTTCCAAATGAAATGATGACCTGCCAATCACACTGGCTGTTGCGGGTAAAGAGGTGGCAGGTCTGCGTCCAAAAACATGTGTGACTGCTGTCCCCCCAGTCTCAGAGGATGAAGAGGCCGCGGATTCACAAGATGGGGCAGACGGTGGTTGGCCCGGCCCGCTAGGCCGCATTGTAGCACAGTGAGCTTCCCACTGCAACTTATGCTTCATATCCATGTAACGGTTCATGCATGAAGTACACAAACTATGGATTTTTTGGCCTATACTTAGCTTTTAGTGACAAATATTACAGATAACACGAGTTGGGTCATCCTTATTGATCTGAAAAAATTCCCAGGCTATGCAAGGCTTAGAGCCCATGCGACCTGAAGAGCCACCACCACTTGTGGTCAGAGGCAGAGTTGTGGTTGAGGATGCAGTTGTTGACGTGCTTCCAGTACTCCGTCTCTGTCCAGGAAGGCGCAACCTAACCTCATCGTCAATAGCATCCTCCTCCACCTCCTCTGCTGACCTCATCGACTGGCTGACTGTGGGTTGACAGTAAATGGGATCTCCAACCTCGTCATCATCACCCTGTGTGTTCTCACACCCGTCGTCCTCAGAGCCAACCTCTTCCTGCCCTGACCGAAAAGTCAAGTTGTCGCTCCAATCAGGTATTTGAGTCTCATCATCGTCTTCATCATTGTCTCCACCAGCAGGAGTTACAGTTTGGGAATGAGGGTCTACATTATGCTCAGAACCTTCTTCATCTGGTCCTGGATCCGACTCATAAATATTCTGGGCATCAGTGCAGATCATTTCCTCGTGTGGATTAACAGAAGCTCTGGAGCAGACTCCGTTTCCCAGGTTATAGTATGAGTAAACAGCTCTGCAGACTCAACCATCTGTGTTACCCCATACTCAGATGGGCAGCTGGAGTCTTGGGAGCTGTGAGGAAGCAAGTGCGATTGGGGTGACACCTCTGAGGACTGGAGTATTTGTGATGTTGAAGTTGAGGTGGAGGAGAGCCCACTTGAAGGAGCACTTGATATCCGTTGAAGCACCTGCTGTTTTTGTGCCTCATCTGGAATTTGTAGCGATGGGCGTGTCCGTAAGAAAGGGATCGTATCACATTGTCCACGAAAAGAAGTAGACATCTTAATTTGGCTGGAAGATGGTCTTTCTTCTGCAGATGTTACTCCCCCCCACCGCGGGGGGGCTCGACCCACCAGCTGACTGGCACCAGTATTGGGAGAGGGGGGCTGGTTATCAGGGTCTACCGCGGCTCTGACACAAACCCGGCGACACGGAGGTCGCACGGGCAGGAACGAACTGGTCGTGTCGGCTTCGCACTCCAGCGTAGTCCCTCTGCCCGCTCACGCCCGTAACCTCAAAGGGATGCGAAAGCGCATTTTCTTCCCAGGGCTGTTCCCCGCCCAGCAGGAACGTGGGGGAGCTCAGGTCGGCCTTCCACTGTACTCCCTTACCTCCCTCACCCTTTTTCCTTCTTCCGTTCTCCATCTAACCCCTCGGCTCTGTGGTGTCCGCTTTCCCTCCAGCTCTCTCCTTCTCACAGGTGGATTACTGCATGTATTCACACCGTGGCGAATCTTTTGGGCCCAGGCATAAGAAGTTGTCGAGGTAATGGATAATATGTGCCCCCTTAGAAACGTCCATTACAACCCATTCGAGGAAGCAACTAAACGCCTCAAATAGTAAGCAGGATCTGGACCACCTCATGGGCAAACAGCGATCTATATAGTATGCTCCTTCCCAGAAGCAGCCCAATAGGTGGACACTATTCGGAGGCACAGGTAGTAAGTAACCGGAACGCCACATCAATGTCTGTTTTGTCCATTAGGGTGACCCTTCCCAACTTCTTGATCTGCCTGATTGCCTTGTCAAAGGATGTACAGTATATACTACTGTAAATGGTTCCGCGTTGATGTTTTCGTTCACTGACCTGCCCCTTGGATATGACAAATGGTGGATTAGTCCGAATGTATTGGGTTCTGTTTTTGCCACAACTCCCAACGGGGATACCACTACGTCTTGTAAGGAAAGTGTTCTGAATGGAACCGCCATTCTACCTAAAGATATTTCTTTTTTTAATTTTCTTGTCACAACGTCTGGGTGTTGGTAGGCTGATTTTAGATTTTTACTCCATGCCTTTCTTGATTTTAGAAGGGCATGACATGCCTATATCTGTGTCTCCCCCTCCTTTAACTCCTCCACCTCTTTTCTTTTCACATGACTATATGTACTTGTCACTTTTCCATGTGTTAGTTGTGTATTCTGAGCAGTTTGTCTGCTTTTGGACACCTTTGAAGGTGTTTTCTATGTGTTTCTATGCGTTTTTGTTTGCCTGCCCTTGGTTTTAACGGTGTTCGAAGGTGTTCGACGAACAGTTTGGCGAACACACCGGTGTTTGACGAACCGAACCCGAACACTACGGGGGTGGCTCAACTCTACCAAAGACAGGCTGTATTGATGGCTGGGTAACACTGATGCTTGTTTCCTCCGTCCCCTCTCACCAACCATGATCAACAGAGAGGGGATTATCCACTTCATCTTCTGACTGTTGCTCGCCCATCACCTCTTCCTCCTCCATTTGTTCCTCTGCTCTTGCACCTTCACTAACAGTTTGTCTAGTATCACCAACCACCCTCGATCACAGTATTCCACCATTACTTGGCATCCGCCTGTGTGACGATAGTCTGGAACTTTGAGACATTGTTATCCCTTCCGCATCCTCCTCTTCTTTTGGGACCACCACCTCCTGCAGCAGGTTGTTCAAAGTCAGCTCCAGCATGCAGATGACCAGAATAGTGATGCTGATGATGATATCGTCAGTGCTAGCCATTTTAGTAGCCATTTAAAAACAGAGGTGCAGAGGTCCTTAATCTGTGCCCACTCCGTAAACGTGATATGCCCCACGTCCTTACTGTGTTGGCCCAGGCTATACGACATGACATACTGCATCCGGGCTCGTTGTTACTGCCTCAGTCATTGCAACATATGCAGAGTGGAATTCCACCATGTCGGCACATCGCATATCAACCTGTTAACTGGCATGGACAAAGACCTCTGTTTCGATGCAAGTCGATGACATGAGGGGTGCGAACGGTGAAAGTAAGCACACAGCTTCAGTCCTTTCTGAAGAAGATCATCCAGGCCGGGATAGTGGCGGAGAAATCAGTGTACCACCAGGTTGAGGACGTGAGCCATGCAAGGCATGTGTGTGAGCTCGCCTCGGCATAGGGCCGCCACCAGATTCACACCATTATCGCACGCAGCCTTCCCTCGCTCCAGGTTCAGCAGAGACAGCCATTCAACCTGGAGAGCTGTCCACAACTCTTCAGCTGTATGACTAAAATATGCAAAGCATATTAATTTTAAGACTGCCTGAATGCGGTGAGCCCTGGCTGCTCAGTACAGAGGTGGTGGGGATTCGCTGTGCACTGTTGAAATGCGTGTCTCATTAAGGCAGAGGTTGAGTGCACAAGTGGAGGCCCTAGAGGATGTGGAGTAGGCAGAAGCAGTGAAGGAAGTGTAAAATACAGAGGTTTGTTCTGCAAGCCTTGGGGATTCCAAGATTTGTGGAGCAGCCCCTTCCCCGCCTGCCACCACAGCCACCAGAGTCACCCAGTGCCTAGTCAGCGTGATGTAACGCCCTTGGCCATGCTTACTCATCCAGGTGCCTGTGGCATAATGCACCCTGGCAGACATAGATTTAGTCAAGGAATGGGTGATATTGTCTGTGTCATGCTGGTGTAGCGCAGGCACAGCTTTCTTATAGAAGTAATGGCAACTGGGCAACTGTTACTGGGGGACTGCGATGGCAATCAGCTTTCAGAAACTGTTTGCATCAACCAGGTGGAAAGGCAGAATTTCAGTAGCCAACAGATTGGAGATGGTGGAGATCAACCTCTTAGCTTTATCATGTGTAGGATGAAACAATCTTTTTCGTGACCAAAACTGTGGGACTGAGGGCTGGCTGCAATGCTGAGAGACGGCAGAGTAAGGTGAACCGGACAAACTGGTGGACCATTAGTGAGGTGCAGGCAGAAATGTTACGGTGGATTGAGAAACATGTGGTATGCTCAGTGAAACAAACACAGCAGGCATGTCCACTTCAGTTACAGATGATGGGCTCTCACTCAGCCTGACTGGAGCGGGTAGAGAACCGGAGGTTCTGCGATGGGAGACCAGCGTGATAATGACGCGCCCCCTGGGCCTGTGCTGTGCCGGGGGATACCCGGAGCCGGGCCTTCTGTAAGATGCTGGGGGTTGTAGTTCTCCGTGGCGTGACCTGGTCCGTGCCCAGGGCGGTCAAACCAATGGCAGTCTTAGGTAATAACAATGTCCGACTACGCCACCCGTGGATTGCGGTCAGTGGGGACCGCCGCTGCGCTGCCGACAGCTGAGGCTGATGTTGTTTGCGCTGCCGAGTATGGGATAACTCCCCACGGGAGAAGTATTGCCTCAGGGCAGCTAGTGTGGATGATGGGAGTGATGGTGTGAGCGTCCCAGTAGTAATGGTGCTGGTGCGGCGATGAAACACAGAGACGTGTGGTGCAGTTCAGGGTCTTTACTGATGGTATAAAGCAGACCCTCCCGGGAGTACTGGTTAGCAGTAGGGGCCTGGTCAGTCTGTGAGCAAGCAGGATCTCCACTGGCCAGGTGGAGTTGTAGGCCTCCCCGACTATCTGCACTCTTTCCTGGCTACCTTGCTCTATGTGGGTAGAAGTAGCCCACGTCCCTGAGTATACCGTGTGGTGCTCACCCATATGGCCGGTGACTTGGGGCCTTCCGTTAGCCTCCGCTTCACGATGGCGGTGCTGGTCCCTTGCTTGCGACCATGCCTCCGGGCTTCTAAGGCCAGAGGACATGGAATCCCCTGCCGGTTGGATTCTGTTGGTGGACCTGGATATCCCCACAGCCTCGGACTCCGTGTCCGGGTTTAGTGTCTCCAGCCAAGGCAAGCTTTCTAGCTTCCAGCCTCTGGCACTCACTCCTGCTCCTACAGAGCTCCTGTTGTAACTCTCCCTGTGTCTGGAACTTCACTCCTAATCCCGCCCCAGACCCAGTTTATAAGGGCAGATTCCTCCCCTCCCAGGTCTGGGTGGGCCGTGTTGCATGCTTAGGGCTCCTGACCAGAGAAACCTCCCACTTGCTCTCAGACATAATATTTCTATTACTGTGGTAACCAGACCCCAGGGGTGCCACATTCCCCCCTAGTAAATTTTAGTACTCCGGGACTAAACATATTTTTTTTTTAAAGAAACATAAATGCAGGGTATAACAATAATACAATAACATATTTACAAGAAGCTTTAGTTCTTTAAAGGTCACGGCGTGTCCGCAACCGGGTGTCCATATCACCCAAGGTGAAGTTTGTGAAACAAGAGGGCTTCCATGTCACCCAAGGTGAAGCTTTAAGCGAAGTAGGGGACCTGTCCAAAGCAAACCCCTTGCGTTGGCCTTGGGCATGGCTGCAAGGCTGAAGCTAACTACTTTGGGCCGCAAGGAGGCCACGCCAGACAGGTTTTCTTTTCCGCGGCCGTCTTCGCAAGAGGCACAATGTGCAACTATCTACAAAACTGTTCCGGTTATCCAGCGTTCAGAACCTGTTAGTCCAAATAAATTTGCAGGGTAACTGAGAAACATAATTAATAACAGGCAACAAACATAAACCATAAACAGATAAATTCACAGTGCATTAGTGTAGATTTTCCAGAGAGCGGGCATCTGACCTCTAGTGACTCTAGTGGACCTACGGAGCTCACTAACTGGTCCTGCACTACCGGGTGTAGGGGGTGTTATGGGTAAGCTGGACAGCTGTCTGCGTACTCTTTGGCTCACTAGGGGCACGGCAGGCTCACTACTAGCAGAGGGTTGATCCTCCTGCACTGCTGGTGTGGACTCTTCTGCCTCCTGGGCCGGCTGCTCTTCCAGCTCTACCTGGTCTTCTATAGGCACTTGAGGGGCTGGCTGGAGAAAGGTGAGGACGGGCATCACGATAGCGTTGTTTACTTGTGTCCAGGACCGGGGAAAGTCTCCGAGTATGGTGCTGATCATTTCCTTCTTTTCCTCTACGGGTTGAGGGTCTTCCTGATCTTCATCCGTGCTTTGCAACTTCTCGGGGCACTTTTTCAGATTGTCTCTGGAGACATTGGCTGTGGTCTCTCCTCCATCCTTGCTGATGACGTACACCTTTGGATTATTGTGGCTTGAGGGCAGTACGGTGTACGGGTCCTTTTCCCACTGGTCGTCCAACTTATGGAGCCGCCTTTTCCTTTTCAAGACCTGCTCTCCAGGTACCAGGGGAACAGCGGGAGCATGTTGGTTATAAGTCCTCTCCTGCCTTTCTCTTGATTGACAGACTTCGCTCAACGCTCTCCTGTACTTTCCGGTACTGCTGCTGCCGTTCTGTATCCCAGTCTGCCTCTGGCTAGGTGTCCTCAGGTGTCAGGACTCCCATATCCAGGTCAACAGGCAGCTTACCAGGTCTTGCTCGCATTAGGTAAGCCGGGGTACAGTTGGTGGAACCTACCGGGATGTGGTTATACAGGTCCACCAGATCGGGCAGTTTCTCAGGCCACAGACTGCGTTCTTCCCGGGGCAATGTTTTTAGCAGATCTATCACCACCTGGTTCATCTTCTCGCAGAGTCCATTGGTTTGGGGGTGATAGGGCGTTGTTCTTATCTTCTTGCAGCCATACAGGTTGCAGAACTCCTGGAAGACCTCTGCTTCGAAGGCTGGTCCTTGGTCCGTCAGCACTTGGTCCGGGTACCCGTGTGGGCGGCAGAAGTGCAGCTGGAAGGCTCTGGCTGCTGTCTGAGCCATCAGGTCTTTGACAGGGACCACCACCAGGAACCGGGAGTAGTGATCCACGATGGTTAGGGTGTAGACATACCCGCTTCTGCTTGGAGCCAGTTTAACATGGTCCAGAGCGACCAGTTCCAGCGGCTCCCTGGTGATGATGGGCTGCAGGGGAGTCCTCTGGCTGGCACGGTCCCTTCTTCTTAGATTGCACGGGCCACAGTCTCTACACCACCTCTCAATGGCTCCTCTCATGCCTATCCAGTAGAACCGTTCACGCAGCAGGAACTCCAGCTTCTTCCATCCGAAGTGCCCTGCCCCATTGTGGTAGGCCTCCAGCACCATAGCTGCGTCCCGTCTCGGTACCACAACCTGCCAGATCAGTTCATGTGTCCGGGAATTGACCATCCTGCGGCAAAACTTCTCCTTGTAGAGAAACAGTCTGCTCTTCTCCGTCCACAGTTGCTTGGTCTCTTCTGGAGTGTCTGGGTCCAGGCGGGCGTCAGCCTGGGTCAGCATCTCCTTCACCAGACGGACTGTGGGGTCACTGTCTTGCGTCTCTGCCCAGTTGTAGTGGGCTAAGGGGTTGAACGTAGCGGATCGCTGGCCCCTCACACGGTGGGAATACTGGGTAATCCCATGACGGTGAAACGCAGGGAGTTCGATCTCTTCCAATTCATCTGGATCCTCCCCTTCGTCCGGTAGGTTTGGCATCCTGGACAGGGCGTCCGCGTTGGTATTGGAGCGTCCTGCCCGGTATTTGATCGTGAACTCATAATTGGACAGGCGGGCCATCCATCTCTGCTCTAGGGCACCAAGCCTTGCAGTGTCCAGGTGTGTCAACGGGTTGTTGTCCATGTACACGGTGAACCTGGAAGAGGCAAGGTAATGCTTAAAACGTTCGGTTACTGCCAACACCGCTGCCAGGAACTCTAGCTTAAAAGAGCTGTAATTCTCAGGGTTTCTTTCCGTCGGTCGCAGTTTTCGGCTGGCGTAAGCAATTACCCGTTCTCTCCCCTGCTGGATCTGGGACAGTACGGCTCCTAGCCCGATGTTGCTTGCGTCCGTGTGGAGGATAAAGGGCTGGCTGTAATCAGGGTACACCAGGATTTCATCCCCCGTGAGGGCCATCTTCAGCTGGCGGAAGGACTCCTCTTCCAGCTTTTCCCATTTGAAGGGTGGCTTCTGTTTTTTGGCCTTCCTGGACTGGCCTATCAGGAGGTCCTGCATAGGAGCTGCCTTGTTGGTAAAACCGGGAATGAATCTTCGGTACTAGCCTACCAACCCGAGGAACTGCCGCACTTCCTTTATGCTGGATGGTCTTGGCCAGTCCTTAATCACGGTGATCTTGTCAGGGTCGGGGGCTACTCCGTCAGCACTCACCACGTGTCCCAGGTACTGTACCTTTGACTTCAGTAGATGACACTTTGAGGGTTTTACCTTTAGGCCACAGTTTGCCAGGGCTTCAAACACTTCTGCCAGGTGTTCCAGATGGTCCTCATAGGTCTTGGAATAGACGATGACGTCGTCCAGGTATAATAGTACCGTCTCGAAGTTCCGGTGTCCCAGACAGCATTCCATTAACCGTTGGAAGGTTCCTGGTGCGTTGCAGAGCCCGAACGGCATACAGTTAAATTCGCTGAGACCCATCGGAGTGGTGAATGCGGTCTTCTCCCGGTCCGCTTCTGCTACAGGAACCTGCCAGTACCCGCTAGTGAGATCCAAATTAGAGAAGAAGTTAGCAGATTTTAATGCAGCTAAGGACTCTTCTATCCTTGGTAATGGGTACGCATCTTTGTGTGTGATACGGTTGACCTTCCTGTAGTCTACACACATTCTCATGGTGTTGTCTTTCTTTTTCACTAAGACTAGTGGAGCTGCCCAGGGGCTACAGCTGTCCCTAATTACCCCAGCCTCCTTCATGTCTTTTAGCATCCCCTTGGCGTGTTTATAGTGTGCAGGGGGTACGGGTCGGTATCTCTCCTTTATAGGAGGGTGGTCTCCCGTGGGGATGTGATGTTCTACCCCCTTTACTCGCCCGAAGTCTAGCGGGTGTTTACAAAACACTCTCTTGTACTCTTGAACCACCCGATAGACTCCCTGTTTTTGGTGTGAGGGAGTGGAGTCAGTACCCAAATGCAATTGCTGACACCAGTCCTCCAGTGGTTTCTTAGAGCCGTTACCTTCCTCTGGTTGAGATGGAGGCAAGGGTTCCACGGCCTGTACAGAATTCTGGTTGATGGTGAACAATTTGGGTAGCGTGGCATACCGGGGCAGGTATACTTCTCTCTCCCCGATATTTATGATGCGGACGGGCACCCTACCATGGCGTACATCGACCACCCCCCGTGCTGTCAAAATGGTGGGCCTACTGTCTGAGTAGACGGGTTCTACCATTGCTTGGTAGTCTCTATCTCTTAGACCAATAGCTGCCCTGCACCAAATCATCATCTCACTTTTTGGGGGCATGGCAATAGGGAACGGGTCACACATTCTCACGCTACCTATCTCACCACCAGATAGTTCCACTTGTTGCCGCTTCATCAGTGCCCGGATCTCATTTTGGAGCACATGCTGCTGGCTGGAACTGGCGTTCTTGGCAACCTGTTGCAAAATAAGAATCACCTCTGCAAGACAGTTTTCAATTACATTAGTACCTAGGGTTATTTTTGGGTGACTCTCGCGACGGTCAATGTCCACAATGATCAGTCCTTGTGCCGGCAGTTCAACTTTACCAACCTTGATGGTCACCTCTTTAAATCCTATCTGGGGCACGGGCTGACCATTGCTGGCTATAATGCTCAGGTCGTCATCTGGGTAGCGGGTTATGTCCGAGTCATTCCAGTAACGCTTGAAGAGCACGTACGGGATGGTGGTGACCTGTGACCCGGTGTCTAGTAGGGCACTCATAGGAATGCCATCCAGTACCACAGGCAAGACCAGACGTCCCCCTACGTATTTATCACGCCAGTTTGATGGGCCTGATGATCTTATGCCTGGGGGTTGGCCCTCTACCCCAGGTTGTGCCCGTTTAAATGACAGTACCTTGCCATATGTCCGGGTTGATTGCAGCGTCGGCAGATGGGTCGTCCGTCCTCGTTGTATCTGTCACTGGGTCTTCCTCTGGCCGGTGGGGTCCTCTTCAGTCGGCGCCACGAGACGTCCTCCGGTCCGGATGCCAGCTGGATCTTTCCTGGAGAAGAGACCTGTAAAGACTGCACAGTTTTGGTTAGCGCTGCAACGCTCTTAGTCAGCTCTTGGACCTGATGGTGCAGGTCTGTAACCGGGTCATTGTTCAAAGCCTGCACATCAGCTCCCACAGGCCCTGCAGACAAGGGCGCCGCGTCCTGGTGATAAGTGATAGCAGGGCGCCTGTGGGTCACAGCGCCACCTGGTGCCGGTTCTCGGAGCACCCGGATGGCTCTGTCCTTGAACTGTGCAAAGTCCAGGTCAGGGTCCTGTAAGGCCATTGCCCGCAACTGGGTTCGGTGGGCATTGCACAGTAGACCCTCAATAAATTGTTCGGTCAACAGCTTGTCTTCATTTCCCACGCTGTCAGGGTCTGCCTGCTTAATGGCTCTCAGGGCCTCTTGTAGGTTTAGAGCATAGTCTCTTATACTTTCATGTGCCCGTTGTTTGCACCCGTAAAATCTTAGTTTTATCTCCGCTGAGGTTCGGGTATCAAATGTGTCTTTCAGCCGGGCTAGTATTTCTCTGACAGTCCTCTTCTTCCCAGGTGACCAGGACTTTACCTCCCTTTGGGCTGCCCAGATTAGCTGGGCCACCAGGATGCTCACTTTTTGCTCTTCCGTGAGGGGGTATACCTGGAAGAGGCTATCAAGTCTTTCCCTAAAGTCACTCAGGGTATGTGACTCCCCTGAGTACTGGGGTAGCCAGGTTGCCCCCGGGATATAGGGCATGGTGAATGGCATGACCGCAGCAGCGGTTGCGCTGGCAGTGGCTGTGGCAGTGGAGCTCCCCTCGGTGTCCGACATCCTTCTTCCACCCTAGTGGACCGTGGCCTACCTTGCGATGCTCTTCTTCCGTAGGCCGCGGCTCCACAGTCGATCGTCAGGGTTGAGGACCTGGCGTTGCGCTCCGATGACGTCAGCGTCGCTCTTCCTCCCTTCCAGGACCTTGCGCAGCGTCAGTGCGTGGGGCGGAGCTTCGGATCTCGCGCGCTTTCGGCGTCCACGCCCCTCTTCTTCCCGCGCGGCGTCCTGAAGATGGCGTCCGATGGCGGGAAGCAGCTGCGGATGGCGGGAAGACAGCAGAAGACGGCGGGAAACGGTCCAAGATGGCGTCCGATGGCGGGAAACGGCTACGGATGGCGGGAAACGGCTCCGGACGGCGGGAAACTTCACCACAGGTAAGTATAAAAGTCTTTTTCAGGCACGCAGTACCCGGTGGTTGCGGGCACGAAATCCTGCCGACTACGCCAAAGTTGACGCGCCCCCTGGGCCTGTGCTGTGCAGGGGGATACCCGGAGCCGGGCCTTCTGTAAGATGCTGGGGGTTGTAGTTCTCCGTGGCGGTGACCCGGTCCGTGCCCAAGGCGGTCAAATCAATGGCAGTCTTAGGTAATAACAATGTCCGACTACGCCACCCGTGGATTGCGGTCAGTGGTGACCGCCGCTGCGCTGCCGACCGCTGAGGCTGATGTTGTTTGCGCAGCCGAGTATGGGATAACTCCCCACGGGAGAAGTATTGTCTCAGGGCAGCTAGTGTGGATGATGGGAATGATGGTGTGAGCGTCCCAGTAGTAATGGTGCTGGTGCGGCGATGAAACACAGAGACGTGTGGTGCAGTTCAGGGTCTTTACTGATGGTATAAAGCAGACCCTCCCGGGAGTACTGGTTAGCAGTAGGGGCCTGGTCAGTCTGTGAGCAAGCAGGATCTCCCCTGGCCAGGTGGAGTTGTAGGCCTCCCCGACTATCTGCACTCTTTTCTGGCTACCTTGCTCTATGCGGGTAGAAGTAGCCCACGTCCCTGAGTATACCGTGTGGTGCTCACCCGTATGGCCGGTGACTTGGGGCCTTCCTTTAGCTTCCGCTTAACGATGGCGGTGCTGGTCCCTTGCTTGTGACCGTGCCTCCGGGCTTCTAAGGCCAGAGGACATGGAATCCCCTGCCGGTTGGATTCTGCTGCTGGACCTGGATGTCCCCACAGCCTCGGACTCCGTGTCCGGGTTTAGTGTCTTCAGCCAAGGCGAGCTTTCTAGCTTCCAGCCTCTGGCACTCACTCCTGCTCCTACAGAGCTCCTGTTGTAACTCTCCCTGTGTCTGGAACTTCACTCCTAATCCCGCCCCAGACCCAGTTTATAAGGGCAGATTCCTCCCCTCCCAGGTCTGGGTGGGCCGTGTTGCATGCTTAGGGCTCCTGACCAGAGAAACCTCCCACTTGCTCTCAGACATAATATTTCTATTACTGTGGTAACCAGACCCCTGGGGTGCCACAATAATACTTGGCACGGTAACAGAGGAGGGAGAAGAAGCAGCGGATGTGGTTGATGGGGCAGCTGATGGTTGTTGAGGTCCACTGGTCTGCATTTCAGCACAGTAAGATTACCAGCGTAATGCATGTTGATTGCACATGTGAAGGTTCATGCATGTAGTAGTCAAATTATTGCACTTCTTCACTCTTCTGAGTTTTTTTTGCAAAGTCTGCAGATAAAATGAGTTGGCTCATGCTTTGCGGTGTCAAAAAAGGCCCAGGCTAGGCAACCCTTGCTGCTCCTGTGAGGTGAAGACCCGGGACCGCTGCTGGCCACAACCACATTTGTGGCTAAGGATGCAGTGCTCCCCGGGTTTGCACTTTAGGGTGAAACGTAACCTCCTCATCTTCCTCCTCCATCTCCTCAAATGAGCTACTCGGCTGCGTGACTCTGGGTTCACACCAAGTAAAATCTTCAACATCGTCATCCATATAATTGATCATCATCATCCAATGTGTTATCCCATTCCTCGTCCTCAGAGTGACCCTTCTCCTCTTGATGCCCTGACAGCACAGTACAGTCTGCATGAGACTCAGGTATTTGAGTCTCATCAGGCCCTACTTCGTCCTGTCCCAAATCCAAGCTAAAGAAATTTTGGGCATCGGTGCAGATGCTTTCTTTCTCTTCTCGACTCTGTGAATGTTTGGAGTACACTTCTGATGCCTATGGTATAGAATGTGTGAACAGTTCTACAGATTCGCCCATCTGTGGTTCGCTACAGTCAGTTGGGCACTTGGACAGTTGTGACACAGGGGGAAGCAAGGGTAATTGGGGTGCAATCTCTGTGGACTACACTGTGTGTGATGTTGAGGTGGAGGAAGAAGAGGAGAGGCCACTTGAAGCAACCCTTGCCATCCACTGGAGCACCTGCTCTTTCTGGCCCTTATCAACAAGGTTTATCACTGTGCGGCTGTCAAAAGAAAGGGAGTGGAGTAGCCCATTCAGTAACAGAAGTTGTCATTTGTCTTCGGATAGGACATGACGGTGTTTGTTCACTAGTGCTTTCACTAACATTACCACCTACCCCATGTATACCTTGTACACCAAGCCTGTTCTCCCTTTCACCACGACCTCTATTTTTCTCACTCATGTTGCTTAGATAGTGTGGTAGGACTGTTTTGTTGCTATGCCATCCTCCCCTGTGTGCTGCTTTCCTGGCTCTGCATGTCCCCTTGCCAGGTTGGGTCATTGACTTCATTGTCCACTGCTTCGTTTTCCACTTCCGCACCCTGGTCCTCCTCCTGACTTTAAGCCCATTGTGTCCCATCATTATCCACCTCTTGCGACAGTAATTGCACTTTCCCACCCTCACCTTCGGGTGACCATGGCTGCTCAAATCGCTACATGCGATCTTCTGTTGCCCTGCTCAAAGCTGGCCGGTCGAGAGGCCCGAATCTATCAATGGAAAAGTGAACAGCTCTTGGAGTAACCCTGGACTCTAATCTCTCCTTCAAACCACATATCCAAGCTCTTCCCACTTACTAGTGGACCGAGCGAGAGGCCACAATCTGTAAATGGAAAGATGAACAAAACAGCTCTTTGGAATGTCCAAGTGTGGGATCAGTTGTCTCAGGGCACTCGGAATGGTGGGAGGAAGGAGGATCAGTGTGAGGAAGATGCCGACTCCAAGTAAAGAAAATCTCCCAAATCCGCACATTCCTCAACCACGAATCTACAAAAACACTCATCATCTCCCTTCTCGACGACTGCAACCTTCTGCTCTGTAGCCTCTCTTCTAACACTCTCGCATTCCTCCTATTTATCCTAAACTCTGTTGCCCGACTAATCCACCTGTCCCCTCGCTATTCCCTGGCCTCTCCTCTCTGTCAATCCCTTCACCGGCTCCCCTTTGCCCACAGACTCCAGTTCAAAACCCTAACCTTGGCATGCAAAGCCATCCACAACCTGTCTCCTCCATACATCTGTTACCTAGTCTCCCGGTACTTACCTGCATGCAACCTCTGATCCTCGCAAGATCTCCTTCTCTACTCCCCTCTTATCTCCTCTTCCCATAATTGCATACAAGATTTCTCCCATGCTTCCCCCCTTCTTTGGAACTCTCTAACCCACCATTTCTGACTCTCGCCTACTGTTGAAACCTTCAAAAAGCACCTGAAGACCCACCTCTTCCGACATGCGTACAACCTGCAATAACCCTCGCTCCACTATACCATTGCATGACCAGCTCTATCCTCACCTATTGCATCCTCACCAATTACTTGTAGACTGTGAGCCCTCGCGGGCAGGGTCCTCTCCTTTCCTCTCCTGTACCAGTCACTGTCACATTTTTGTTCAAGATTATTGTAATTGTTTTAGCGATGTATACCCCTTTTTCACATGTAAAGCGCCATGGAATAAATGGCGATAAAGTAATAATAATAATAATGTGGTCCAGACTCACATCTACTGAGACTGGACTATGTGGAACCCTGGAAAGGATGTTCCTTAACATTTTTCCCAGAAAAACCCATTTTGGTTTCATTTTTGCTTGTTTTATTGTGAGTACGTAAAAGTGGCGCAATACCTCTGAAAACATTGTTGACAGCAGTGACCTGGGAGTCAGAGATGCTTCCACGTGTCTTCCCCATGCTGTTCCCATGTCATTTGAGAACTGTTCCCATCGATTTGGGCAATTTTTAGGCCCTCTGCAGGCCGCCGGAAAAATGATCGAGTTTCCCATAGACTTATATTGGGCATGTTGCTCGGACCGAGCACTCAAGCATTCCAATTTGCTCGACCCGACCAAAGAGTACCCGATCATTTAATGCTTGCTCATCACTATTTATCATGTTTGTGTACCCCTGTGTGGAGAATAATATCTGCCCCAAAGAATTTTAAGCGGAGATGTAACCTGCTTTATAAACCAATTTTGAGTTTATCATGTCTGTGTACCCCTGTGTGGAGAACAATCTGCACCAAAAAATTAATTTCACTAGAGTATAACAATTGTAAAGGAGACCAAAACCTCTTCCACTACAGCCAACCCAGGAGATGGAGACCTAACCAGGAGTGTTCACTAGAGATGAGCGGTGTTCGACTAGAACTATTCGCCAATCTCAAATTCAAGCTGTTTTGGGCGGTGTTCGAGTTGTTCGACGAACCCGAACGATTTGCAAAAAATTCGGCTGTTCGAGGTTATGTTCGATAACTGTTCGTGCACCAAAAGCGTCTCCTGCATGTCTGGCGCTATTTAGAGCACCAATCATGCAGGGATTGTCTGCCACTCACTGTAATGCCTCAGCCATGGTGGTTGTGGCATTACAGTGATTGCCCAAATCGATGGGAACAGTGCGAACAGTGAAACATGAAAAGCCGGCAATTCAGCAGCGGCATACACCGGTACCCGACAATTTAGAACCGAAAGAATAGAGCATCATACATAGATTAGATAGATAGAAACATGTCAGTCACATATATATGAAGTACAGTGACAGTGTTGCTTACTGTACTTGTCATTTAGTGTAAAGGATTTATCAAAAAAAATAATAGTGTTTTCATGCACCGTCTCTTTAAAAAAGCCGGCCGGCAATTCAGCAGCGGTACCCGACAATTTGGAATAGAAAGAATAGAGAATCACACATAGATTAGATAGATAGAAACATGTCAGTCACATATATGAAGTACAGTGACAGTGTTGCTTACTGTACTTGTCATTTACTGTAAAGGATTTATTAAAAAAAATAATAGTGTTTTCATGCACTGTCTCTTTAAAAAAGCCGGCCGGCAATTCAGCAGCGGTACCCGACAATTTAGAATAGAAGGAATAGAGAATCACACATAGATTAGATAGATAGAAACATGTCAGTCACATTTATAAGAAGTACAGTGATAGTGTTGATTACTGTACTTGTCATTTAGTGTTAAAATAAAGGATTTATTTTTAAAAAAATTGGCGTGGGGTTCCACGTAATTTTAGGCTCTAGCGGAGGTTAAGCAGACGGCTGGGGCAGATGTTTGAAGCCCTGGAAGGGGGTAATACCCACGGAGCTTCCCAGGCTACTAATATCAGCCCCCAGCGGAATACCTAGCCTTTACTAGCTATTAAAATGGGGGACCCCCCCAAAAAAATGACGTGGGGTCCCCCCTATTTTAATAGCTAGCAAAGGCTAGGCAGACAGCTGGGGGCTGATATTAATAGCCCAGGAAGGGTGCCATGAATATTGGCCCCCTCCCAGGCTAGAAACACCAGCCGTCAGCCGCCCAAGAATTGGCGCATCCATAGGATGCGCCAATTCTGGCACTTAGCCTCGCTCTTCCCACTGCCCTGTAGCGGTGGCAGTGGGGTAATAGGGCTGGGGTTGATGTCAGCTTATAATGCCAGCTGACATCAAGCCCAGGTTAGTAATGGAGAGGCGTCTATAAGACACCCCCATTACTAACCCCATAGTCAAAGTTAAAAGAAAGCACAAACACCCAGAATAAAGTCCTTTAATTGAAATAAAGACACAATCCTTTATTGTTCTAAATTAAACCATAATTACCACCACGCCCATTCCAGCTGAAGCCAACGATCTCCTGCAATAAAAGTAAAATAATAAAGCAACCTCATCCTTACCTTTCCATGGTTCCCAGGACAGCTTCAGCTCTGCTACATTGAGATGACAGGCTGGACCGCAGCAGAACGCTGCCATCCAGCCTGTCATCCTGCAGACACTGAGAAGCGCAGGCATGCTTGCGCTCCTCAGTGTCTCGCTGTGACGGCATAAAGATGAGCCGACAATGAACTCGGCTCACCTCATGCACGTCACTGACAGCGTGGGAGAATTCTCCTGCACTCAGCGCTTCAGCGTGAGAATTTTCCCACGCTGTCAGTGACGTGCATGAGGTGAGCCGAGTTCATTGGACATGAATGAGCTCACCTCATGCACGTCACTGACAGCGTGGGAAAATTCTCACGCTGAAGCGCTGAGTGCAGGAGAATTTTCCCACGCTGTCAGTGACGTGCATGAGGTGAGCTCATTCATGTCCATTGAACTCAGCTGACCTCATGTACGTCACTGACAGCGTGGGAGAATTCTCACGCTGAAGCGCTGAGTGCAGGAGAATTCTTCCACGCTGTCAGTGACGTGCATGAGGTGAGCTGAGTTCATTGGACATGATCTCAGCTCATCTTTATGCCGTCACAGCGAGACACTGAGGAGCGCAAGCATGCCTGTGCTTCTCAGTGTCTGCGGGATGACAGGCTGGATGGCAGCGTTCTGCTGCGGTCCAGCCTGTCATCTCGATGTAGCAGAGCTGAAGCTGTCTGGGAACCATGGGAAGGTAAGGATGAGGTTGGTTTATTATTTTTCTTTTATTGCAGGAGATCGTTGGCTTCAGCTGGAATGGGCGTGATGGTAAGTATGGTTTATTTTAGAACAATAAAGAATTGTGTGTTTATTTCAATTAAAGGACTTTTTTCTGGGTGTTGTGTTTTTTTTAAATACTTTACTAGAAATTCATAGTGGTCATGTCTAATATTGGCGTGACCCCATGAATTTCGGGCTTAGGGCCAGCTGATAATGCCAAGCTGGCCCTAACCCCTTTATTACCCAGTGAGCCACCGCACCAGGGCCCTGGATGAGTTGGGTACAGCGCCAGAAGATGGCGCTTCTATGAACGCGCCATTTTCCGGGGTGGTTGCGGACTGCAATTTGCAGCTGGGGGGACCCAGAAAGCTTGGGCCTCCCTGCGCTGAGATTCCAGCCCCCAGCTGCCTAGTTGTACCTGGCTGGACACAAAAATAGGGCGAAGCCCCACGTATTTTTTTTTTAAATTATTTCATGAAATTCACAAAATAATTAAGAAAAAAAGGGCTTCCCTATATTGTTGTGTCCGGCCAGGTACAAATAGGCAGCTGGTGGTTGGGGGCAGCCCGTTCCTGCCTGCTGTACCTGGCTGGACACAAATATAGTGCGAAGCCCCACGTCAATTTTTTTTTAAATTATTTCATGAAACTAGATGGTGGCCCGATTCTAACGCATCGGGTATTCTAGAATATGTATGCAGCAGGCCCGGCGCAATCAGCAGAGCGGTGTTTAAATTTGGCGCCAAAATCGCTGACTGGTCGCGGCCAGCAACCGCGACCAATCAGCAAAGCGGTGTTGAAATTTGGCGACTATATCACTGATTGGTCACGGCCGGCGGTCGCGACTAATCAGCAGAGCGGGGTTTAAATTTTGCGCCAATAATGCTGATAGGTTGTGGTCGCGACCAATCAGCAAAGCGGTGTTTAAATTTGGCGCCAATAATGGTGATTGGTCACGACCTCGACCATTCAGCAGAGCGGTGTTTAAATTTGGCGGCAACAATGTTGATTAGTCGCGGCCGGCGGTCACGACCAATCAACAGAGAGGGGTTTAAATTTGGCGCCAATACTGCTGATTGGTCGTCGCCGGCAACCATGACCAATCAGCCGAGCAGGGTTTAAATTTGGCGCCAATACTACTGATTGGTCGCGGACGGTGACCGCGATCAATCAGCAGAGCGGTGTTTAAATTTGGCGCCAATAATGCTGATTAGTCGCGGCCGGCATCCGCGACCAATTAGCAGAGCGGGGTTTAAATTTGGCGCCAATCTCACTGATTGGTCGCGGCTGGAGTCCGCGACCAATCAGCAGAGCGTTGTTTAAATTTGGCGCCAATCTCACTGATTGGACGCGTCTGGCATCCGCGACCAATCAGCAGAGCGTTGTTTAAATTTGGCGCCAAGCTCGCTGATTGGTCGCGGCCGCTATTTAAATGTGGCGCCCAAATCGGTGATTGGTCGCGGGCAGCGTCCGCGACCAATCAGCAGAGCGGTGTTTAACTTTAGCACCAAGATCTCTGATTGGTCGCGTGCGGAGAGCGCGACCAATCAGCTAATCGTATTGGTGAGGACCGGGGAGCGCCGCTGCCTGGTCGGATACTTCCGTTGCGAGAAGCCGGGAGATGAGCGACTGCTCGCAGCAGAAGTATCCCGACCCGCAGCGCCGCTCCCCGGTCCTCCCTTGACACCCTAGCCGCTGATGTCCCCACAGTATCCACATGGTGTTACAAAGATCCGGACATTTGTGTTAAAAATCGCTGATTGGTCGCGGGCGCTGCCCGCGACCAATCACCGATTTGGGCGCCAAATTTAAATATCGGCCGCAACCAATCACCAATCTTGGCTCCACATTTAAACACCGCTGTGCTGATTGGTCGCCGACGCTGCCCGCGACCAATCACCGATTTTGGCGCCACATTTAAATAGCGTCCGCGACCAATCAGTACAGCGGTGTTTAAATGTGGAGCCAAGATGGGTGATTGGTCGCGGAGGATATTTAAATTTGACGCCCAAATCGGTGATTGGTCGCGGCTGATATTTAAATTTGGCGTCCAAATCGGTGATTGGTCGCGGGCAGCGCCGGCGACCAATCAGCAATTTTTAACACAAATGTCCGGACCTTTGTAACACCATGCGGATACTGTGGGGACATCAGCGGCTAGGGTGTGAAGGGAGGACCGGGGAGCGGCGCTGCGGGTCGGGATACTTCTGCTGCGAGCGCCCGCTCATGTCCCGGGTTCTCGCAGCGGAAGTATCCGCACAGGCAGCGCCGCTGACATCCATGCGGCTAGGGTGTGAAGGGAGGACCGCGGAGCGGCGCTGACATCCAATTGGTCGCGGCCGCTATTTAAATGTGCGGCACAAATCGGTGATTGGTCGCCGTCTTGACCGCGACCAATCACTGATCTTGCCGCCAAAGTTAAACACTACTGTGCTGATTGGTCGCGGCCGATATTTAAATGTGGCGCCCAAATCGGTGATTGGTCGCGGTCTTGGCGCGCGACCAATCACTGATCTTGCCGCCAAAGTTAAACACTACCGTGCTGATTGGTCGCGGACGCTGCCCGCGACCAATCACCGATTTGTGCGCCAAATTTAAATATCAGCCTCATGCACGTCACTGACAGCGTGGGAATATTCTCCTGCACTCAGCGCTTCAGCGTGAGAATTCTCCCACGCTGTCAGTGACGTACATGAGGTGAGCTGAGTTCATTGGACATGACCTCGGCTCATCTGTATGCCGTCACAGAGAGACACTGAGGAGCGCAAGCATGCCTGCGCTTCTCAGTGTCTGCGGGATGACAGGCTGGATGGCAGCGTTCTGCAGCGGTCCAGCCTGTCATCTCGATGTAGCAGAGCTGAAGCTGTCGTGGGAACCATGGAAAGGTAAGGATGAGGTTGCTTTATTATTTTTCTTTTATTGCAGGAGATCGTTGGCTTCAGCTGGAATGGGCGTGATGGTAAGTATGGTTTAATTTAGAACAATAAAGAATTGTGTGTTTATTTCAATTAAAGGACTTTATTCTGGGTGTTGTGTTTTTTTTTTTAACTTTCACTATGGGGTTAGTAATGGGGGTGTCTTATAGACGCCTCTCCATTACTAACCTGGGCTTGATGTCAGCTGGCATTATAAGCTGACATCAACCCCAGCCCTATTACCCCCTGCCACCGCTACAGGTCAGTGGGAAGAGCGAGGCTAAGTGCCAGAATTGGCGCATCCTATGGATGCGCCATTTCTGGGGCGGCTGACGGCTGGTGTTTCTAGCCTGGGAGGGGGCCAATATTCATGGTACCCTTCCTGGGCTATTAATATCAGCCCCCAGCTGTCTGCCTAGCCTTTGCTAGCTATTAAAATAGGGGGGACCCCACATCATTTTTTTGGGGGGGTCCCCCATTTTAATAGCTAGTAAAGGCTAGGTATTCAGCTGGGGGCTGATATTAGTAGCCTGGGAAGCTCCGTGGGTATTACCCCCTTCCCAGGCTTCAAACATCTGCCCCAGCCGTCTGCTTAACCTCCGCTAGAGACTAAAATTACGGGAACCCCCAAGCCAATTTTTTTTTTAATAAATCCTTTATTTTAACACTAAATGACAAGTACAGTAATCAACACTGTCACTGTACTTCATATATATGTGACTGACATGTTTCTATCTATCTAATCTATGTATGATTCTCTATTCTGTCTGTTATAAATTGTCGGGTACCGCTGCTGAATTGCCGGCCGGCTTTTTTAAAGAGACAGTGCATGAAAACACTATTATTTTTTTTAATAAATCCTTTACACTAAATGACAAGTACAGTAAGCAACACTGTCACTGTACTTCATATATGTGACTGACATGTTTCTATCTATCTAATCTATGTGTGATTTTCTCTTCTTTCTATTCTAAATTGTCGGGTACCGCTGCTGAATTGCCGGCCGGCTTTTTTAAAGAGACGGTGCATGAAAACACTATTATTTTTTTTAATAAATCCTTTACACTAAATGACAAGTACAGTAAGCAACACTGTCACTGTACTTCATATATGTGACTGACATGTTTCTATCTATCTAATCTATGTGTGATTCTCTATTCTTTCTATTCTAAATTGTCGGGTACCGCTGCTGAATTGCCGGCCGGCTTTTTTAAAGAGACGGTGCATGAAAACACTATTATTTTTTTAAATAAATCCTTTACACTAAATGACAAGTACAGTAACCAACACTGTCACTGTACTTCATATATATGTGACTGACATGTTTCTATCTATCTAATCTATGTGTGTGGCTCTATTCCTTCTTGTCTAAATTGTCGGGTACCGGTGTATGCCGCTGCTGAATTGCCGGCCGGTTTTTTTAAAGAGAGCGTCTTCTGAGCAGTTTGTCAGCTTTTGGACACCTTTGAAGGTGGTTTCTATGTGTTTCTATGTGTTTTTGTTTGCCTGCCATTGGTTTTAACGGTGTTTGACGGTGTTCTAAGGTGTTCGACGAACAGTTCGACGAACAGTTCCTCGAACATCCCGGTGTTCGACGAACCGAACCCGAACACTATGGGGGTGGCTCAACACTAGTGTTCACATTTCCCTAAATTATGGCCTAACACCACAAAAGTGGCATCAATTTCACCAGAGTAGAAATAAATTAATGGAGACCAAAACCTCTTACACTAAAGTCAACCCAGTAGATGGAGACCCAATCAGGATTCCCCACATTTCCAAAAATTAGTGGCAGACACCAGCGAAGTGGCATCAATTTCACTACAGTATAAATAGTAGAATCAGAACGACACCCTTCCACTACAGCCATCCCAGTAGATGGAGACCCAATCAGGATTTCCCACATTTTCAAAAATTTGTGGTAGACACCAGTGAAGTGGCAACAATTTCACTACAATAGAAATAGTAGAATTAGGAACGACACCTCTTACACTACAGCCAACCCAGCAGATGGAGACACAATCAGGAGTGTTCACATTTAAAAAAACTAGGCCTAAAACCTGCAGCAGCAGCAAAAGCAGGCACTGAAGCCATATCACAGACTGCAATTCCACGAAATCAATGCTGCACACTAAAAACTACAACATCGCCTAGTCTGTACAGTCTGTGATTGGGGTGACTTGGAGATCCATGACTTGTTCCTCTTGATGAAAGTTAGGCGGTCTACACTTTCAGGGGACAGCCAGCTGCGCTTATCCATCAGGACACCACCAGCAGCGCTGAAGACACGTTCTAAAAGAACGCTGGCTACCGGGCATGATAAAACTAACAAGGTGTGATAGGCAAGCTCAGGCCATTCGTCCATTTTTGAAGACCAAAATGTAAAAGGGTCCAAATACTCCCTGATGGTATTCATATTGAGCTCTAGATACTCCTGCACCATCCTCTCCAGTCGTTCACCACTTGTCAGACTTGTACTTTGTTGTGCTGGTGCACGAGCTGTTGTATAAAATGTGTGAAAGGACTCACAGAAATTGCTTCTGCCACTTATGCTGTTGCTGCTAATGTTTTGGCGTTGATGAACTGACATGCCGGAGGTTTAAAGTCTACAGCTGCGATGCACACTGTGTGCCTCACTGCTATCTTGGGGAAAACCTCTCTTAAGGTTGCTTAAAAGCTTGTTTCAATACTCCAGCATTAGCGAGTTCCTTTCCAGGGCGAGAAGCATCTGGCAAAATTTACTCTAATAGCGTGGATCTAACAGGGTAGCAACCCAGTAGTCATCATTATTTCTAATCATAACTATATGGGGATCATGTTGCTGATCAAGTGCATCAAGAAGGCACTCATATGTCAGGCTCTTCCAGGAGGTCCAAAGACAGGCTGTGTTGATGGCTGGGTAACACTGATGCTTGTTTCCTCCGTCCCCTCTCACCAACCATGATTAACAGAGAGAGGATTATCCTCTTCATCTTCTGACTGTTGCTCGCCCATCACTTCTTCCTCCTCCATTTGTTCCTCTGCTCTTGCACCTTCACTAACAGTTTGTCTAGTATCACCAACCCCCCTCGATCACAGTATTCCACTGTCACTTGGCATCCGCCAGTCTGGAACATTGGGACATTGTTATGCCTTCCGCATCCTCCTCTTGTTTTGGGACCACCACCTCCTGCAGCAGGTTATTCAAAGTCAGCTCCAGCATGCAGATGACCAGAATAGTGATGCTGATGATAGTATCTGTGCCCACTCCGTAAACGTGATATGCCTCACGTCCTTACTATGTTGGCCCAGGCTATACGACATGACATACTGCATCAGGGCTCGTTGCTACTGCCTCAGTCATTGCAACATATGCAGAGTGGAATTCCACCATGTCGGCACATCGCATATCAACCTGTTAACTGGCATGGACAAAGACCTCTGTTTCGATGCAAGTCGATGACATGAGGGGTGCGAGTGGTGAAAGTAAGCACACAGCTTCCGTCCTTTCAGAAGAAGATCATCCAGGCCGGGATAGTGGCGGAGAAATCGGTGTACCACCAGGTTGAGGACGTGAGCCATGCAAGGCATGTGTGTGAGCTCGCCTCGGCATAGGGCCGCCACCAGATTCGCACCATTATCGCACACAGCCATCCCTGGCTCCAGGTTCATCAGAGACAGCCATTCAACCTGGAGAGCTGTCCACAACTCTTCAGCTGTATGACTAAAATATGCAAAGCATATTAATTTTAAGACTGCCTGAATGCGGTGAGCCCTGGCTGCTCAGTACAGAGGTGGTGGGGATTCGCTCTGCACTGTTGAAATGCGTGTCTCATTAAGGCAGAGGTTGAGTGCACAAGTGGAGGCCCTAGAGGATGTGGAGGAGGCAGAAGCAGTGAAGGAAGTGTAAAATACAGAGGTTTGTTCTGCAAGCCTTGGGGATTCCAAGATTTGTGGAGCAGCCCCTTCCTCGCCAGCCACCAGAGTCACCCAGTGCCCAGTCAGCGAGATGTAACGCCCTTGGCCATGCTTACTCATTCAGGTGCCTGTGGCATAATGCACCCTGGCAGACATAGATTTAGTCAAGGAACGGGTGAAGTTGTCTGCGACATGCTGGTGTAGCTCAGGCACAGCTTTCTTAGAGAAGTAATGGCAACTGGGCAACTGTTACTGGGGGACTGCGATGGCAATCAGCTTTCAGAAACTGTCTGCATCTACCAGGCGGAAAGGCAGAATTTCAGTGGCCAACAGATTGGAGATGGTAGAGTTCAACCTCTTAGCTTTATCATGTGTAGGATGAAACAATCTTTTTCGTGACCAAAACTGTGGGACTGAGGGCTGGCTGCAATGCTGAGAGACGGCAGAGTAAGGTGAACCGGACAAACTGGTGGACCATTAGTGAGGTGCAGGCAGAGATGTTACGGTGGATTGAGAAACATGTGGTATGCTCGGTGAAAAAAACACAGCAGGCATATCCACTTCAGTTACAGCTGATGGGCTCTCACTCAGCCTGACTGGAGCGGGTAGAGAACCGGAGGTTTTGCGATGGGAGACCAGCGTGACAATACTTGGTATGGTAACAGAGGAGGGAGAAGAAGCAGCGGATGTGGTTGATGGGGCAGCTGATGGTTGTTGAGGTCCGCTGGTCTGCATTTCAGCACAGTAAGATTGTCAGCGTAACGCATGTTGAGTGCACATGTGAAGGTTCATGCATGTAGTAGTCAAATTATTCCACTTCTTCATTCTTCTGAGTTTTTTCTTGCAAAGTCTGCAGATAAAATGAGTTGGCTCATCCTTTGCGGTGTCAATAAAAGCCCAGGCTAGGCAACCCTTGCTGCCCCTGCGAGGTCAAGACCCGCGACCGCTGCTGGCCACAACCACATTTGTGGCTAAGGATGCAGTGCTCCTCGGGTTTGCACCGTAGGGTGAAACATAACCTCCTCATCTTCCTCCTCCATCTCCTCAAATGAGCTACTCGGCTGCGTGACTCTGGGTTCACACCAAGTAAAATCTTCAACATCATCATCATCCAATGTGTTATCCCATTCCTCGCCCTCAGAGTGACCCTTCTCCTCTTGATGCCCTGACAGCACAGTACAGTCTGCATGAGACTCAGGTATTTGAGTCTCATCAGGATTACCTCCCCAGTGGTTAACATCTGGTGATGAGGGTGAGGAACCTGCTCAGACCCTACTTCGCCCTGTCCCAAATCTAAGCTAATGAAATTTTGGGCATCGGTGCAGATGCTTTCTTTCTCTTCTCGACTTGTGAATGTTTGGAGTACACTTCTGATGACTATGGTATAGAATGGGGGAACAGTTCTACAGACTCGCCCATCTGTTGTTCGCTACAGTCAGTTGGACACTTGCACAGTTGTGACACAGGGGGAAGCAAGGGTAATTGGGGTGCAATCTCTGTGGACTACACTGTGTGTGATGTTGAGGTGGAGGAAGAAGAGGAGAGGCCACTTGAAGCAGCCCTTGCCATCCACTGGAGCACCTGCTCTTTCTGGCCCTTATCAACAAGGCGTATCACTGTGCGGCTGTCAAAAGAAAGGGAGTAGAGTAGCCCGTTCAGTAATAGAAGTTGTCATTTGTCTTCGGATAGGACATGACGGTGTTTGTTCACTAGTACTTTCACTAACAGTACCACCTACCCCACGTATACCTTGTACACCAAGCCTGTTCTCCCTTTCATCACGACCTCTCTTTTTCTTACTCATGTTGCTCAGATAGTGTGGTAGGACCACACTATTAGCAAAAAAAAATAGATTTTTTTCTCTGCAATAGCTCTGCACACTGCTGAATTTCAGTGGCACTTGCTGTATAACGTTAGGAACAGAAGAAAGTATTTTTTTAGTGTGAATGACGCCTGTACAACATAGGAGATATGCTACGAACAAATTCAAACTGAGATGTCCCCAACTGTATCACATTAGTAACAGAAGAAAATATTTTTTTAGTGTGGATGAGGTCTGTATAACATAGTAGATATACTACGAACAATTTCAAATTGAGATGTCCCCTATTGTATAATGTTAGGAGCAGAAGAAAGCATTTTTTAGCGTGGAACTGTGGATGAGGCCTGTAAACATACGAGATATTCTCCAAACTATGTCTAACTGAGTTGACCCCTGCTGTATAACGTTAGGAACAGAAGAAAGTATTTTTTTTACTGTGGATGAGTATAACATAGAATATATGCTCCAAGATATTTCAAACTCAGATGTAGCCTGCTGAATCACGTTAGTCACAGCAAAAAATATTTTTTTTTACTCTGCATAAGCTCTGCATACAGCTGAATTTCAATGCCACAAAAGGACTAGGTGGCTTATGGGAGACTCTATCACGTTTGTCACAGAAAAAAATATTTTTTGGACTCTGGCTAGCAACAGAAAAAATATATTTTTTTACTCTGAAAACAGCTGAAGTTCAATGCCACTAAAGTACTAGGTGGCTTATAGCAGACTGTATCATGTTTGCAGCAGAAAAAAATATTTTTTGGACTCTGGCTAGCAACAGAAAAAATATAATTTTTACTATGAAAACTACTGAAGTTCAATGCCACTAAAGTACTAGGTGGCTTATAACAGAGTGTATCACGTTTGAGACAGGAAAAAATCATTTTTGGGCTCAGCCTAGCAACAGAAATGTTTTTTGTTTTTTTTCACTGTGCATACAGCTGAATTTCACTGCCAAAAATGACAAGGTGGGCTACTATAGCTTACACTATCACATTAGCACATGAAAAAAAAAAGATTTTTGTGCTCTGCACTCAGGAGCTCTGTATGCAGCTGAATTTCAACTCCATAAAATGAAAAGGTGGGCTACTAGCCTTGCTTGCTTGCTTACTGTATCACATTAGCAAGTGAAAAAATAGATTAAAGGGATACTCGTGCATAGAGCACAATACAAGCAGTGCACAACACAGTTCTATGACATGGGCTCTGCTGTTTTTGTCTGAACCTCAGTAATAGCACAAGAAAAAAAAATCTACTGCAGGATCGATTTCACAGGCACACAGGAGACTAATTATCTAAACTATCTGACTTCCAAACAACAGTCTAGCTATCTAGCTAAAATTTCCCATTACACAGAAGCAGGGTGCAGCAGCAGCGTCTGTGACCAGGGAACATGGCTGCTCTTTATATAGAAAGGACATGTGATTTCAGCAGCCAATGGCAGAAGCCCTTGTATCTGGACAGTGTGGATGCTTCCCCCGCTCTGATTGGCTAGCGGCGATTTGTACACTTAAAGTTACAGGAAAAATAAAAAATTACAAGCGCACCACTCCTCTGAGCTCTTCTGAGCTCCCCCCAGCCCCTCCTCTTATCAAACAAGTCCCCCCGCTCATCATACACAAGCAGTATGCTAGCCAAACTGTTAAAAACACTGTAGTTGCACCGCAATAATTTTCCCGCACTTCTTCACCGAATGTTACCGATTTTAGCCGATTTTAAGAAAAAATGCTCGCATTCCGATCACGAATCCGAATGTGCCATATTCGTGTCGAATTTAACATTTGAGAACGGATTTTGAACATATTCGCTCATCACTAGGATTGAGGTCTGGGGAGTTTACTAGAAATGGACACAACAATTGAAAAGCCCCACACATGAATGGAAAAATCTGTGGTGCAACCTGACGTTGGTAGATGGAGCGAGACATGATGTCCCAGATGTGCTCACTCGGATTGAGATCTGGGGAACGGGCGGGCCAGTCCATAGCTTCAATGCCTTCATCTTGCAGGAACCACTGACACACTCCAGCCACATGAGGTCTGGCATTGTCCTGCATTAGGAGGAACCCAGGGCCAACCACACCAGCATATGGTCTCACGAGGGGTCTGAACATCTCATCTCGGTACCTAATGGCAGTCAGGCTACCTCTGGTGAGCACACGGAGGGCTGTGCGGCCCTCCAAAGAAATGCCACCCCACACCATTACTGACCCACTGCCAAACCGGTCATGCTGAAGGATGTTGAAGGCAGCAGATCGCTCTCCACAGCGTCTCCAGACTCTGGCACGTCTGTCACATGTGCTCAGTGTGAACTTGCTTTCATCTGTGAAGAGCACAGGGTGCCAGTGGCGACTTTGACAATCCTGGTGTTCTGTGGCAAATGCCAAGCATCCTGCATGGTGTTGGGCTATGAGCACAACCCCCATCTTTGGACGTCGGGCCCTCATACCACCCTCATGGAGTCGGTTTCTAACCGTTTGTGCAGACACATGCACATTTGTGGCCTGCTGGAGGTCATTTTGCAGGGCTTTGGCAGTACTCCTTCTGTTCCTCTTTGCACAAGGGGGAGGTAGCGGTCCTGCTGCTGGGTTGTTGCCCTCCTACGGCCCCCTCCCCGTCTCCTGGTGTACTGGCCTGTCTCCTGATAGCGCCTTCAGCCTCTGGACACTACGCTGACAGATACAGCAAACCTTCTTGCCACAGCTCGCATTGATGTGCCATCCTGGAGGAGATCCCACAGGAGACCATCTGCAACATCATCAGGAGCATACCCAAGGCAATGTAGGGAGGTCATACAGGCACGTGGAGGCCACACACAATACTGAGCCTCATTTTGATTTGTTTTAAGGACATTACATAAAAGTTGGATCAGCCTATAGTGTGTTTTTCCACTTTAAATTTGGGGGTGACTCCAAATCCAGGCCTCCATTGGTTAATAAATTTGATTTCCATTGATGATTTTTGTGTGATTTTGTTGTCAGCACATTCAACTTTGTACAGAACAAAGTATTCAATGAGAATATTTCATTCATTCAGATCTAGGATGTGTTATTTGAGTGTTCCCTTTATTTTTTTGAGCAGTGTATATACAGTGATGGCCAAAAGTATTGGCACCCCTGCAATTCTGTCAGATAATACTCAGTTTCTTCCTGAAAATGATTGCAATCTCAAATTCTTTGGTATTACTATCTTCATTTAATTTGCTTGCAAGGAAAAAACACAAAAGAGAATGAAGCAAAAATCAAATCATTGATCATTTCACACAAAACTCCAAAAATGGGCCAGACAAAAGTATTGGCACCCTCAGCCTAATACTTGGTTGCACAACCTTTATCCAAAATAACTGCGAACAACCGCTTCCGGTAACCATCAATGAGTTTCTTACAATGCTCTGCTGGAATTGTAGACCATTCTTCTTTGGCAAACTGCTCCAGGTCCCTGATATTTGAAGGGTGCCTTCTCCAAACTGCCATTTTGAGATCTCTCCACAGGTGTTCTATGGGATTCAGGTCTGGACTCATTGCTGGCCACCTTAGAAGTCTCCAGTGCTTTCTCTCAAACCATTTTATAGTGCTTTTGGAAGTGTGTTTTGGGTCATTGTCCTGCTGGAAGACCCATGACCTCTGAGGGAGACCCAGCTTTCTCACACTGGGCCCTACATTATGCTGCAAAATTTGTTGGTAGTCTTCAGACTTCATAATGCCATGCACACGGTCAAGCAGTCCAGTGCCAGAGGCAGCAAAGCAACCCCAAAACATCAGGGAACCTCCGCATGTTTGACTGTAGGGACCGTGTTCTTTTCTTTGAATGCCTTTTTTTTTTTCCTGTACACTCTATGTTGATGCTTTTTCCCAAAAAGCTCTACTTTTGTCTCATCTGACCAGAGAACATTCGTCCAAAACATTTTAGGCTTTCTCAGGTAAGTTTTGGCAAACTCCAGCCTGGCTTTTTTATGTCTCGGGGTAAGAAGTGGGGTCTTCCTGGGTATCCTACCATACAGTCCCTTTTCATTCAGACGCTGACGGATAGTACGGGTTGACACTGTTGTACCCTCGGACTGCAGGGCAGCTTGAACTTGTTTAGATGTTAGTCGAGGTTCTTTATCCACCATCCGCACAATCTTGCGTTGAAATCTCTCGTCAATTTTTCTTTTCCGTCCACATCTAGGGAGGTTAGCCACAGTGCCATGGGCTTTAAACTTCTTGATGACACTGCGCACGGAAGACACAGGAACATTCAGGTCTTTGGAGATGGACTTGTAGCCTTGAGATTGCTCATGCTTCCTCACAATTTGGTTTCTCAAGTCCTCAGACAGTTCTTTGGTCTTCTTTCTTTTCTCCATGCTCAATGTGGTACACACAAGGACACAGGACAGAGGTTGAGTCAACTTTAATCCATGTTAACTGGCTGAAAGTGTGATTTAGTTATTGCCAACACCTGTTAGGTGCCACAGGTAAGTTACAGGTGCTGTTAGTTACATGAATTAGAGAAGCATCACATGATTTTTCAAACAGTGCCAATACTTTTGTCCACCCTCTTTTTTAGGTTTTGTGTGGAATTGTTTCCAATTTGGCTTTAGGACAATTCTTTTTGTGTTTTTTCATTCAAGACAAATTAAATGAAGATAATAATACCAAAGAATTTGTGATTGCAATCATTTTCAGGAAGAAACTGAGTATTATCTGACAGAACTGCAGGGGTGCCAATACTTTTGGCCACCACTGTATCCATCTGAACTAACAGTACTTCTGAGGAACAATCCAGCTGCATATATTCAGTGGTGATAGCAGGATTTAGGCAGGCAGACAGGGTTTGTGGCAGTGCATACAGCACAAGAGGGTCCTTGCATGTTCTGTCTTCTCCTGCAGTTACTGATATTCGTAGACATAGCCCCAGATATCAGGGGCCAGGGCTAATTTTTTTTTGTTCTTAATCAAGAATATTTTCTAAAAAAGTAATAGTGTCCAACATTTTACTGCTCCACTTGCTTGTTAGCACTGCAGAATACAGCCAGATCTTTTCCATCATGAGATGTGATCCCATATTCCAGTGATAAAAATCCAGAAATTTGTAGTGAACATGGAAAATATTATTCTTCATTTAAAGACAAACACCCACATCTTGTCCCCCGACCTTCTTGTCCCAATTTCTAGGAAACCGCAGCACACCACTATTGAACCCAGAGCAGTGTGAAAAGGTTGTTGGTTGGATAGCAGATAATGCTTCCAGTCACTTTGCCACCACCACCACCCTGTCTTGCACACAATCAAGTCTCAGTAACCGTGAGTCTGGACTGCATATTCCACGTCCACGTCCTTCTTCCAGGGCAGCATTCAGTTGTCACTACCCCAGTCCTTGGAACGCAAGCGCAAATACGCAGTCAACACCCCACAGGCCACACTACTAAATTCACACATTTCGAGAATGCTTGCACTCGTCCCTCGGTACTCGGTCTCCAGCCGCCACCATTTCTCCTGTTGTGCCATCCCCGCATTACACAAGCTCGTGTCCCAGAACATTAGCCGTGCCCTCAACAACGCAGTTACTGGGAAGGTCCACCTAACCACGGACACGTGGACAAGTGCTTGTGGGCAGGGATGGTACATCTCGCTGACGGTACACTGAGTTAATATAGTTGAAGCTGGGACCCAGTCGGACTTTGGGATGAAACACATCCTCCCGACGCCGAGGATTGCAGCCCTGGGTCAATCAGGGTTTCCCCCAAATTATACTGCTACTGCACCTCATCATCCTCCTCTTCAGCCTCCATCTCCGAAATGACCACATCAGTCAGAAGCTGGAAGCATTGCAGTACTGCCTCGGCCAAGCGGCAACAGGCTGTGCTGAAGCTAATATGCTTAGGTGACAAACCGCACACCGCTAAAGTGTTGTGGACAGCTCTGAAAGAGCAGGCAGATCTGTGTCTGACACCGCAGAACCTACAGCCAGGCATGGTCGTGTGTGACAATGGCCGGAACCTGGTGACGGCTCTCAAGCGAGGCAAGCTCACGCATTACAATGCTTGGCCCATGTGCTTAACCTTGTGGTTCAGTGGTTTCTCAAAACCTACCTGGATCTGCCGGATCTGCTTGTAAAAGTACGCCACGTGTGTGTTCATTTTAGAAAGTAAACTCCAGCTTCCGCCGCCCTTGCCGTGCTTCAGCAGTATTTGCAGCTTCCAGCTCACGGACTGGTGTGCGATGTCCCCACGCATTGGAACTCAACCTTGCAGATGTTGGGAAGGATTTGTGAGCAGCACAGGGTAGTTGTTGAGTACCAGCTTCAAAACATCCGTTGATATTCAGGTCAGCCTTCGCGCATAAGAGCTCAGGAGTGGGCATGGATGTCAGACATCTGTGCCGTGCTCCAAAACTTTGCAGACTCCACCAAGACGCTGAGCGGCAATGACACCATAATAATCATCATCCCGCTCCTCTGTCTTCTGAAACGATCACTGCTCACAATTAAAGAGGAAGCATTGGAGGTGGAGCACAAAGAGATGGAGCAAGGAACCAAACAGGATGATTCCACACAGCCAAAACCTCATCTCATCCCAACGTGGATTGGGTGACAATGAGGAGGTGGAGGGAGAGGAGGAGTAAGAACAGGAGCTAGCTTCCTGTGCTATAGACGGTACAACCTGCACAACTGTCATATCGTCTGTTCAGCGTAGATGGCCTGTGGTGAGGGAGGCGGAGGATGATGAGGAGGAGAGCATGGTCAGTCGTCCTCTTGGTGAGGACATGGAAGACTTGCCTGTTAGAAGTCTGGCACACATGGCTAAGTTTATGCTACACTGTCTTTCCCGTGACCCTCACGTTCTCCAAATTTTGGGTGACAGTCATTACTGGTTGGTGAAACTTCTAGAACCACACTACAAGGAGAACTTTCTATCTCTTATTCCTGCAGCGGATTGGTCTACTAAAAAGGGGCAATACCAATAGGCCTTTGTTGCGGAATTATTAAAAAATTGCCATCTGAAAACGATGGCGGCAGAGGTCACAGTTCTTTGGACAACCAAGGAGAAGACGCGAGAGAGACACGAATGTGATTCAGCAGAGGCAGGGGAACACTGTCAAAGGTCTGGGAGAGTTTTTCTCAGACCCTCCCATCGCACAAGCCCTGATGCGTGGGGTACTCTCACTAGGAGGGATAATTTTACGAAGATGCTGAAGAAGTACCTTGCCGACCGTACCAATGTCCTCCGTGATTCCTCTGTGCCTTATAATTATTGGGTATCAAAGCAGGACACGCGGCATGAACTGGCTCTCTATTCCTTGGAGGTCCTGGCCTGCCATGCCGCTAGCGTTTTGTCAGAGTGGGTGTTTAGTGCCGCTGGGAGAATTATAACTGATAGGCACATTCGCCTATCAACTGATAATGCTGACAGGCTGACTCTTATAAAAATTAACAATGGCTGGATTGGGCGAGACTGGTTCCGCTTGATTAAGCATGGCAAGCAGATGGCACTCTTTCCTCATCTCTGGCACATCCTGCAAGAATTCTCCTGATTAGTGATTAGTGATCACTAAAATGCTTGGGTACTTGTTGCTCGGGTCGAGCAAATTGGAATACTTGGGTGCTCGACCCGAGCAACGAGCCCAATGTAAGTCTGTGGGAAACTCGAGCATTTTTCAGGGGGCTCCCCCCCGGCGGTCTCCAGAGGACCTAAAAATTGCCCAAATCGATTGGAACAGTGCTGAAATGACATGAGAACAGTATGGGGAAGACCCCTGGAAGCATTTCTGACTCCAAGGTCACTGCTGTCAACAACGTCAGAGTATTACGCCACTTTTACGGACTCACAATAAAACATACAAAAACGAAACCAAAATTGATATTCCAGGGAAATATGTTAAGGAACATCCTTTCCACGGTAATGACTTGTATATAAGGCAAAATAAATAACCAAAAACAATAATACTCCTCCACACCTTGGGCTACTAGCGTTTTTGATGCATTTTTGCACTTTTGCATTGCTTTCAACCAAGACAAATGCATTCACTGGGAAATGTCATTTTAACATTTTACAACCTTATCTGGCCATGTAGTGTGTGACACATCATCAGACACATGCATACAGTGCTGAAAAGACATGGGAACAGCATGGGGAAGACCTCTGGAAGCATTTCTGACTCCCAGGTCACTGCCTAAGAGTGTGCCCATCATAAGTGATCCTTGGCGCATGCGAAGATGCCTCCCGCCATGCACCTGTCGTTGCAGACTTGCAACAATCACCGTCCACGTCCTTGTCCCAGTGCAGCATTCAGTTGTCCCTACCCCATTCCTTGGAATGCAAGCTCAAGTATGTAGCCAGCCACCCACCCTCCCACAGGCTGCAATACTATAGTGCCAAATTTTTGACAGCTGCTTGCACTTGAAATGTGGCCTTTTAGGCTCGTGGAGACGGAAGCTGTCCACAATCTGATGGCGGCGGCGACCGGTATCCATACTCGGTCCCCAGCAGCCCCTATTTTTTCCGGTATCGTCTCCGCCTTCCACAAGCATGGGTCCCACAACATTACCCGTGCCGTCCCCAGTGCGCTTACTGGGAACGACCACCTAACCACAAACACTTGGACAGGTGAATGTGGCCAGGTACTGTACGGAGCCAGTCCACAGCTTTTTTTGCTGAGTTGTATTTAGTTCGGTGAAAGGACTGGCATAGAGGGAAACCGTATTTACTCTGGGTGTCATTTCTCCCAGCAAGTCCTCTAATGCAGCTTATTGCAGAAGCAATTGCAGCCTGTCCAACATCAACTCGCTCTTGTCGATGGTGCTTTGACAAACACATATCTATCTTTGCGCATTTAATTTCATGAATACAGAGATGGGCAATGGCCTGATCTGCAATGCGGATTGAAAAATAACATGCATAATCATGCCCGATCCACATTAAAAAAGCAGCCATAGAGTGTCCGGGAACCTTCCCCCACACTTTTCTTAGCCAGGGCTGCTTCTCGGCAGGGATGGACGGACCCACCAGAAAACCGGAGACTTCTCCGGTGGGCCCTGGCTTCTGCTTCAGGAGAGTTCATAGTGCCGAGGTGAGGTCATGATGACGACAGAGACCACCATCTGCTTAGTTTTCTGTTACTTGGAATGCAAGCGCAAATATACAGCCAGCCACCCGCCCGCCCACCCACAGGCCGCAATACTAAACTGTAAGATTTCTGGGCAGTTGCTCGCACTTGAAATGTGGCCTTTTAGTCTCATGGAGGCGGAAGCTGTCCACAATCTTATGGCGGCGGCGACCGGGTATCCATACTCGGTCCCAAGCCACCACTATTTCTCTCGGTATTGTCTCCACCTTCCACAAGCACGGGTCCCACAACATTACCCGTGCCCTCCCCAGTGCACTTACTGGGAAGGACCACCTTACCACAAACACGTGGACAGGTGAATGTGGCCAGGGATGGTACAGAGCCAGTCCACAGCTTTTTTTGCTGAGCTGAATTTAGCTTGGTCAAAGGACTGGTATAGAGGGAAACCGTATCTACTCTGCTTGTCATTTCTCCCAGGAAGTCCTCTAATGCAGCTTGTTGCAGAAGCAATGGCAGCCCATCCAACATCAACTAGCACTTGTCGGAGGTGCTTTGACACATACACATCTTTCTTTGCGCATTTTATTTTATGACTACAGAGATGAGCAATGGCCTGATCTGCAATGCGGTTTCAGAAATAACATGCATAAGAACGTTCGATCCACATTAAAAAAGCAGCCATAGCGTGTCCGGGAACCTTTCCCCACACTTTTCTTAGCCAGGACTGCTTCTCAGCAGGGTTGGACGGTCTCACCAGAGAATCCTCTGGTGTGTCCTGGCTTCTACCTCAGGAGAGTTCATGATAGCGCTAACTTTGCTGCTGCTATGGGGCTCTTGAGCGGGGGAGAAAGGTGAGCCCTCAGAATCAAATCCTCTGGTGGGCACAATGTTTTTCAATGTGAAGTAGCTTCTCAGTATGAGTTGTATTTCACCACAGCCATATTCTTTAGCTCGGTGAAAGGACTGGCATAGAGGTAAACCGTATCTACTCCAGCTGTCATTTCTCCGTCACCAGGTTCTGCCCATTGTCACACACGACCATGCCTGGCTGTGTGCTCAGCGGCGAGAGCCACAGATCAGGCTGATGTGTTACAGCTTTCAACAACTCTGCAGTGCTGGGAGGTTTGTCACCTAAGCATTAAGCATGTTGGCCAAGGCAGTGCTGCAGTGCTGTCAGCTTGTGACTGATGTGGTCATTTTAGAGATGAAGGAGGAGGTGCAGGAGCTGAACAATATGATTACATTGAGGTTAAATTGGTGACACTGTTTTTTATACTAAAGAAAAATCCTTTTGTTTTGTATTTTTTTACCTTACTTTTTAAGACAAATGCATTCACTGAGAAATGTCATTTTAACATTTTACAACCTTATCTGGCAATGTAGTGTGTCATTATCAGACACATCCTGTTTTATTTATGATGGAGGGACTCTGAAAGTCATAAAGCCTATTTTTATAGGGCCATCAGATGGCCCTTACTGTTCTTAAAAGACCAGCAGTCGGCCTTCGCTATTGTTAGAGAGCCATCAGCCGGCTATGCTTTGTTGTTCCCATTATTAACAAGTGGGTCTCCTATACTGTTATTGCGTATGCAGTGACTGCAAGGGCTGCCAAAAATTTGGAAGCAACCCAATACTCCTTTGAAGAGACATAGAGGAAGGTTAAAAAAAATGTTCCCATTATAAAGGAGCGGGTCTCCTATATTGGTAATGCCCATGCTGTGACTGCAAGGGCTGCCAAAATTGGGAAAAACCCCACTAAGAATTTAAAAACACATAGAGCAGGGCAACATTAATGACAAATTCCCATTAGAAAGGAGAAAGTCTGCTATACAGTTATAGAGTTTGCAGTGAGTCCAACGGCTGACCAATTTTAGGAAAAACCACACTAAGAATTTAAAGACACACAGAGCAGGGCCACAGTAACAAGTACGACATGTTCCCATTAGAAAGGAGAGGGTCTGCTATACAGTTATAGGGTATGTGTGGCACCCCAGGGGTCTGGTTTCCACAGTAATAGCAGTATTACGTCTGTGAGCAGGTGGGAGGTCTCCTGGGCAGGAATCCTAAGCATGCCACACCTCCTGCCCAGTCCTGGGAGGGGAAGAACTTCCCCTACATAAACTGGGGCTGTGGCAGGGTTAGAGAGAGGAGTTCCAGACAGAGACGGAGTCTGGTCTGGACACGCAGAAACAGGGACAGATAGACATCAGGAGCTCTGTAGGAGCCAAGGAGAAGCGCCAGGGGCTGGAGCTGTGCAGAGCTCGCCCTGGGAGAAGGTACTAAAACCGGACACAGGAGTCCGAGGCTGTGGGGACTAAGATATACCCAGCAGCAGAATCCATCCGGCAGGGGATTCCAGGTCCTCTGGCCATAAAAGCCCGGAGGCTCAGTCACAACGAAGGGACCAGCACCGCCATCCCGGAGCGGAGGCTAACAGGAGGCCCCAGGTCACCAGCCATACGGGTGAGCACCACACGGTATACCCAGGGACGTGGGCTACTTGTAACCGCCGAAAGCAGGGTAGCCAGGAAGGGTACAGACTAACGGGAAGGCCTACAACTCCACCTGGCCAGGGGAACTCCGGCTTACTCGCAGACTAACCAGGCCCCAACTACTAGCCAGTACTCCCGGGGGAATTTGCCTTGTACCATCAGTAAAGGCCCTGAACTGTACCCTCGCGTCTCCGTGCTTCCTTGTCGCACCGTTAGTGCTGGGACATCCACACCATCACACCCAACATCACCCACATCCGCTGCCCTGAGGCCATACCTCTCCCGTTGGGGGTTATATCAACATTGCTGCACACCTATACCACCGGCCTCAGCGGTCTGCCCTGCAGCGGCGGTTTCATAACCGCATTCAACGGGTGGCGTAGTCGGACACTAATACCATCATACCAATAACTGCCACTTGGTTTGACCATTCTGGGCGCGGACCGGGTCACCGCCACACGAAGACTACTACCCCCATCGGATCCGGCTCCGGGTATCCCCCGCGCGCACGCGCGCCGCACTACAGCACTGGCCCAGGGGGTGAGTCAACTGGCGTAGTCGGCAGGATTTCGTGCCCGCAACCACCGGGTACTGCGTGCCTGAAAAAAGAGACTTTTATACTTACCTGTGGTGAAGTTTCCCGCCGTCCGGAGTTGTTTCCCGCCATCTGGAGCCGATTCCCGCCATCCGACGCCATCTTCTGCCTTCTTCCCGCCATCCGTGGAGTTTTCCCGCCATTGGACGCCATCCTGAGGGCGCCGCGCGGGAAGAAGAGGGGCGTGGACTCCGAAAGCCCGCGAGAACTGAAGCCCCGCCTCACGTCCGGACGTTGCGTAAGGTCCTGGAAGGAGCCCAGCAGACGCCGACGTCACAGGAGCGCGACGGAAGGTCCTCAACCCTGACGATCCACTGCGGAGCCGCGGCCTACGGAAGAGGATCATCGCAAGGTAGGCCACGGTCCACTAGGGGGGAGGAGGATGTCGGATACGGAGGAGAGCTTCACCGCCACAGCCGCCGCCAGCGCCACCGCTGCTGCGGTCATGCCTTTCACCATGCCCTATATCCCGGGGGCAGCCTGGCTACCCCAGTACTCAGGGGAGTCACATACCCTAAATGACTTCAGAGAAAGGCTGGATAGCCTCTTCCAGGTGTATCCCCTCACGGAGGCGCAAAAAGTGAGCATCCTGGTGGCCCAATTAATCGGGGCAGCCCAAAGGGAGGTAAAGTCCTGGCCACCTGGGAGGAAGAGGACTGTCAGAGACATACTAACCCGGCTGAAAGACACATTTGACACCCGCACCTCAGCCGAAATAAAACTAAGATTTTATGGGTGCAAACAACAGGCACATGAGAGTATAAGAGACTATGCTCTAAACTTACAAGAGGCCCTGAGAGCCATTAAGCAGGCAGACCCTGACAGCGTGGGAAATGAAGATAAGCTGTTGACTGAACAATTCATTGAGGGTCTACTGTGCAATGCCCACCGAACCCAGTTGCGGGCAATGGCCTTACAGGACCCTGACCTGGACTTTGCACAGTTCAAGGACAGAGCCATCCGGGTGCTCCGAGAACCGGCACCAGGTGGCGCTGTGACCCACAGGCGCCCTGCTATCACTTATCACCAGGAGACGGCGCCCTTGTCTGCAGGGCCTGTGGGAGCTGATGCGCAGGCTTTAAACAGTGACCCGGCTACAGACCTGCACCATCAGGTCCAAGAGCTAGCTAAAAGCGTTGCCGCGCTAACCCGAACTGTGCAGTCTTTACAGGTTTCTACTGCAGGGAAGATCGAGCTGGCATCCGGACCGGAGGACATCCCGTGGCGCCGACCAAGGAGGACCCCACCGGCCAGAGGAAGACCCAGCGATCGATACGAGGACGGACGACCTATTTGCCGCTGCTGCAATCAACCCGGACATGTGGCAAGGTACTGTCATTTAAACGGGCACAACCTGGGGTAGAGGGCCAACCCCCAGGCATAAGACCATCAGGCCCATCAAACTGGCATGATAAATACGTAGGGGGACGTCCAATCTTGCCTGTGGTACTGGATGGCATTCCTATGAGTGCCCTACTAGACACTGGGTCACAGGTCACCACCATCCCGTACGTGCTGTTCAAGCAGTACTGGAATGATTCGGACATAACCCACTACCCAGACGACGACCTGAGTATCATCGCCAGCAATGGTCAGCCCGTGCCGCAGGTGGGATTCAAGGAGGTGACCATTAAAATCGGTAAAGTCGAACTGGCGGCACAAGGACTGATTATAGTGGACATAGACCGTCATGAGAGTCACCCTAGAATCACCCTGGGAACCAATGTAATTGAAAATTGTCTTGCAGAGGTGATTCTCATTTTACAGCAGGTTGCCAAGAACGCCAGTTCCGGCCAGCAGCGTGTGCTCCAAAAAGAGATCCGGGCACTGATGAAGCGGCAACAGGTGGAACTATCTGGTGGTGAGATAGGTAGCGTGAGAATGTGTGACCCGTTCCCTATTGCCATGCCCCCAAAAAGTGAGATGATGATTTGGTGCCGGGTAGCTATTGGTCTAAGAGGTAGAGACTACCAAGCAATGGTAGAACCCGTCTACTCAGACAGTAGGCCCACCATTTTGACAGCACGGGGGGTGGTCGATGTACGCCATGGGAGGGTGCCCGTTCGCATCATAAATATCGGTGAGAGAGAAGTACACCTGCCCCGGTATGCCACGCTAGCTAAATTGTTCACCATAAACCAGAATTCTGTACAGGTCGTGGAACCCTTGCCTCCATCTCAACCAGAGGAAGGTAACGGCTCTAAGAAACCAGTGGAGGACTGGTGTCAGCAACTACATTTGGATACTGACTCCACTCCCTCACACCAGAAACAAGGAGTCTATCGGGTGGTTCAAGAGTACGAGAGAGTGTTTAGTAAACACCCGTTAGACTTCGGGCGAGTAAAGGGGGTAGAACACCACATCCCCACGGGAGACCATCCTCCCATAAAGGAGAGATACCGACCCGTACCCCCTGCACACTACCAACACGCCAAGGGGATGCTTAGAGACATGAAGGAGGCTGGGGTAATCAGGGACAGCTGTAGCCCCTGGGCAGCTCCACTAGTCTTAGTGAAAAAGAAGGACAACACTATGAGAATGTGTGTAGACTACAGGAAGGTCAACCGTATCACACACAAAGATGCGTACCCGTTACCAAGGATAGAAGAGTCCTTAGCTGCATTAAAATCTGCTAACTTCTTCTCTACTTTGGATCTCACTAGCGGGTACTGGCAGGTTCCTGTAGCAGAGGCAGACCGAGAGAAGACCGCATTCACCACCCCGATGGGTCTCAGCGAATTTAACTGTATGCCGTTCGGGCTCTGCAACGCACCAGGAACCTTCCAACGGTTGATGGAATGCTGTCTGGGACACCGGAACTTCGAGACGGTCCTGTTTTACCTGGACGATGTCATCGTCTATTCCAAGACCTACGAGGACCACCTGAAACACCTGGCAGAAGTGTTCGAAGCTCTGGCAAACTACAGCCTAAAGGTGAAACCCTCCAAGTGTCACCTCCTGAAACCAAAGGTGCAATACCTGGGACACGTGGTGAGTGCTGACGGAGTGGCTCCTGACCCTGATAAGGTCACCGTGATTAAGGACTGGCCAAGACCCTCCAGCATAAAGGAAGTGCGGCAGTTCCTCGGGTTGGTAGGCTACTACCGAAGATTCATTCCCGGTTTCACCAAAATGGCAGCCCCTATGCAGGACCTCCTGAAAGGTCAATCTCGAAAAGCCAAAAACCAGAAGCCGCCCTTCAGGTGGGAAAAGCTGGAAGAGGAGTCCTTTTGCCAGCTGAAGATGGCCCTCACGGGGGATGAAATCCTGGCATATCCAGACTACAGCCAGCCCTTTATCCTCTACACGGACGCAAGTAACATCGGGCTAGGAGCCGTGCTGTCCCAGATCCAGCAAGGAAAAGAATGAGTAATCGCTTACGCTAGCCGAAAGCTACGACCCACCGAGAGGAACCCTGAGAATTATAGCTCATTCAAGCTGGAGTTCCTGGCAGTAGTGTGGGCAGTGACCGAACGTTTCAAGCATTACCTTGCCTCCTCCAAATTCATCGTGTACACGGATAACAACCCGTTGACACACCTGGACACTGCAAGGCTCGGTGCTCTGGAACAGAGATGGATGGCTCACCTGTCCAACTTTGAATTCACCATCAAATACCGGGCAGGACGCTCAAATGCCAACGCGGATGCCCTGTCTAGAATGCCGAACTTACCGGACGTAGGGGAAGATCCAGAAGATCTGGAAGAAGTTGAGCTCCCTGCGTTCCACCGTCATGGGATTACCCTGTATTCCCACCGTGTGAAGGACAGGCGCTCCGCGACGTTCAATCCCTTGCCCCACTACAACTGGGCGGAGACGCAAGACAGTGATCCTGCAGTCCATCTGGTGAAGGAAATGCTGACCCAAGCCGATGCCAGTCTGGACCCAGACGCCCCAGAGGAGACTAAGCAACTGTGGAAGGAGAAAAGTAGGCTGTTCCTCTACAGGGAGAAGTTGTGCCGGAGAATGGTTAACTCTCGAACACATGAGTTGACCTGGCAGGTAGTGGTCCCCAGACGAGACGCGGCTATGATTCTGGAGGCGTACCACAACGAAGCAGGACATTTCGGGTGGAAGAAGCTGGAGTTCTTATTGCGTGAACGGTTCTACTGGGTAGGCATGAGAGGAGCCATCGAGAGGTGGTGCAGAGACTGTGGACCGTGCCACCTAAGAAGGAAGGACCGTGCCAGCCAGAAGACTCCCTTGCAGCCCATCATCACCCGACAGCCACTGGAACTGGTAGCCCTGGACCATGTGAAACTGGCTCCAAGCAGATCTGGGTATGTCTACGCCCTCACAATCGTAGATCATTACTCCCGGTTCCTGGTGGTGGTCCCGGTCAAGGACTTAACGGCTCAAACAGCAGCTAGAGCCTTCCAGCAGCACTTCTGCCGTCCACACGGGTACCCGGACCAAGTGCTGACAGACCAAGGGCCAGCCTTCGAAGCGGAAGTCTTCCAGGAGTTCTGCAACCTGTATGGCTGCACGAAGATAAGAACAACGCCCTATCACCCACAAACTAATGGACTCTGCGAGAAGATGAACCAGGTGGTGATAGACCTTCTGAAAACATTGCCCCTGGAAGAACGCAGTCTGTGGCCTGAGAAGCTGCCTGATCTGGTGGACCTATACAACCACATCCCTGTAGGTTCTACCAACTGTACCCCGGCTTACCTAATGAGAGCGAGGCCTGGTAAGCTGCCTATCGACCTGGATATGGGAGTCCTGACGCCCGAGGACACCTCGCCAGAGGCAGACTGGGATACAGGACGGCAGCAGCAGTATCGGAAAGTGCAGGAGAGCGTGGAGCGAAGTCTGTCTCAAGCTAGAGAAAGGCAAGAGAGGGCTTATAATCAGTATGCTCCCGTTGTTCCCCTGGTACCTGGAGAGCAGGTCTTGAAGAGGAAAAGACGGCTCCACAAGTTGGACGACCAGTGGGAGAAGGACCCGTACACCGTACTGCCATCAAGCCATGAGAACCCAAAGATTTGCGTGATCAGAAAGGATGGAGGAGAAACCACAGCCGTTGTCTCCAGAGACCACCTGAAGAAGTGTCCCGAGCAGCTGCAAAACCCTGAAGAAGAAGATCAAGAAAACCCTCGACCCGCAGAGGAAAGGGAAGAAATGATCAGGACTGTACTCGGAGACTTCCCCCGGTCTTGGACACAAGTAAACGGTGCTGTCGTGGTACCCGTCCTCACCTTTCTCCAGCCAGCCCCGCAAGTGCCTACAGAGGAACCAGTAGAGCTGGAAAAGCAGCCGGCCCAAGAGGCAGAAGAGTCCACACCAGCAGTACAGGAGGATCAACCCTCTGCTAGTAGTGAGCCCGCCGTGCCCCTAGTGAGCCAAAGAGTGCGCAGAAAGCTGCCCAGCCTGCCCATAACACCTCCTACACGCTGTAGTGCAGGACCAGTTAGTGAGCTCCGTAGGTCCACTAGGGTTACCAGAGGCCAGATGCCCGTACGTTGGAGAATCTAAGTTGGCTAGTTGCTTTAACTATTTTATGTTTACCTGTTTTGTTGTAGCCGTTGCTAATTATGTTTTTCAGTTACAGATTTCTTTATATGGACTGACAGGTTATGGACAGTGAGTAACCGGAACTCTGTTGTAAATATGTTTGGAGCGTAACCCAGGAATGGACTAAAGACTGTTAAAGACTCGGGGCAGGACAGACCCCCACCTGGTTACGGCTCCCTGTTCTTTGGTGAAATGGACACCCTTATTGCTTCCCGGTTACGGACACGCCGTGACCATCTCATGTATTTAATTGTTATTGTTTATACCCTGTTATGTTTTGAAAAAAAAATATGTTTAGTCCGGGAGTACTAAATTTCACTAGGGGGGAATGTGGCACCCCAGGGGTCTGGTTTCCACAGTAATAGCAGTATTACGTCTGTGAGCAGGTGGGAGGTCTCCTGGGCAGGAATCCTAAGCATGCCACACCTCCTGCCCAGTCCTGGGAGGGGAAGAACTTCCCCTACATAAACTGGGGCTGAGGCAGGGTTAGAGAGAGGAGTTCCAGACAGAGACGGAGTCTGGTCTGGACACGCAGAAACAGGGACAGATAGACATCAGGAGCTCTGTAGGAGCCAAAGAGAAGCGCCAGGGGCTGGAGCTGTGCAGAGCTCGCCCTGGGAGAAGGTACTAAAACCGGACACAGGAGTCCGAGGCTGTGGGGACTAAGATATACCCAGCAGCAGAATCCATCCGGCAGGGGATTCCAGGTCCTCTGGCCATAAAAGCCCGGAGGCTCAGTCACAACGAAGGGACCAGCACCGCCATCCCGGAGCGGAGGCTAACAGGAGGCCCCAGGTCACCAGCCATACGGGTGAGCACCACACGGTATACCCAGGGACGTGGGCTACTTGTAACCGCCGAAAGCAGGGTAGCCAGGAAGGGTACAGACTAACGGGAAGGCCTACAACTCCACCTGGCCAGGGGAACTCCGGCTTACTCGCAGACTAACCAGGCCCCAACTACTAGCCAGTACTCCCGGGGGAATTTGCCTTGTACCATCAGTAAAGGCCCTGAACTGTACCCTCGCGTCTCCGTGCTTCCTTGTCGCACCGTTAGTGCTGGGACATCCACACCATCACACCCAACATCACCCACATCCGCTGCCCTGAGGCCATACCTCTCCCGTTGGGGGTTATATCAACATTGCTGCACACCTATACCACCGGCCTCAGCGGTCTGCCCTGCAGCGGCGGTTTCATAACCGCATTCAACGGGTGGCGTAGTCGGACACTAATACCATCATACCAATAACTGCCACTTGGTTTGACCATTCTGGGCGCGGACCGGGTCACCGCCACACGAAGACTACTACCCCCATCGGATCCGGCTCCGGGTATCCCCCGCGCGCACGCGCGCCGCACTACAGCACTGGCCCAGGGGGTGAGTCATATGCAGTGAGCGCAACGGCTGACCAATTTTAGGAAAAACCCCACTAAGAATTTAAAGACACACAGAGCAGGGCCACAGTAACAAGTACGACATGTTCCCATTAGAAAGGAGAGGGTCTGCTATACAGTTATAGGGTATGTAGTGATTCCAACGGCTGAACAATTTTAGGAAAAGCCCCACTAAAAATTTAAAGACACATAGAGCAGGGCCACAATAACGACAAATTCCCATTAGAAAATAGAGAGTCTGCTATACAGTTATAGGGTATGCAGTGAGTCCAACGGGTGACCAATTTTAGATAAAACCCCACTAAGAATTTAAAGACACACAGAGCAGGGCAACAGTAACAAGTATGACATGTTCCCATTAGAAAGAAGAGGGTCTCCCATAGTGTTGGCCTATGCAGTGAATGCAAGGGCTGCCAAAAATTTGGAGGCACTTCAATGCCCCTTGGAAGAGACGTGGAGGAGGGCCTCATAAAAAAATGTTCCCATTAGAAAGGAGCAGGCCTCCTATACTTGTAATGCCCATGCACTAAGTGTATGGGCTGACAAACATTAACCCCTGGGGGGTATACATGAACATACTGTATAAAAAAATGTTTTTGCGGGCATCATAAACACCCTTTAAAAAAATTATGTGAGTGTTGCATCACGGACCACGATCACCCTGGTGATATGGTGGTGGAGGATGAGGAGATGGAGGAAGACAAGAGCAAATAACCAAAATCAGGAAGCGTATACCCATGTCTGGGTGTGAAAGATGCATGGGAATACAACTCCCAAGAAAAGACACTGGATTTGAGTTTATGTTACGCTGCTATCATTCGGTGGTATTGAGCAGTCTGGCCCAATCCAGCCCTTGTTCATTTTTAGAAGAGTCAGCCTGTCAACATTTTCAGTTTACAGATGGATGCACTTATCAGTTATAATTCTGATAAAACGCTGGCGGCAGGGCAGGCCAGCACCTCCAAGGCATAGAGAGCCAGTTCATTCCACGTATCCAGCTTGATTACTCAATAATTGTAAGGCACAGAGGAATCACGGAGGACGTTGGTACGGACGGCAAAGTACTCCCTCAGCATCTTCCAAAACTTTGCACTCCTTGTGAGAGTACCCCGCGCCTCAGTGCCTGTGCGATGGTAGGGTCTGAGAAAACTCTCCCAGAACTTTGACAGTGTTCCCCTCCCTCTGCTGGATTGGAGTTGTGTCTCTCTTGCCTGTACTCCTTGGTTGTCCAATGAAGTGTGCCCTCTGCCGTCAGCGTTTTCACATGAGAATTTTTTTAATAGTTCCGCAACAAGGGCCTTCTGGTTCAGCCCAATTTTTGTAGACCTGTCCGCCTCAGGAATAAGAGATATAAAGTTCTCCTTGTAGCGTGGGTCTAGAAGTCTCACCAACCAACCAGTAATGACTGTCACCCAAAATTTTGAGAACGCGAGGGTCATGGGAAAAGGCAGCGTAACATAAACTCAGCCATGTGTGACAGACTACTAACAGGCAAGACTTCCGTGTCCTCAACAAGAGGATGACTGACCATGCTCTCCTCCTCCTCTCTGTTCTCTCACCATCCACGCTGAACAAACAGTATGACAGCTGTGCAAGTAGTACCGTCTATAGTGCATGAAACTAGCTCCTGTTCTTCCTCCTCCGCCTCCTCTTCCTCATTGTCACCCAATCCACGTTAGGATGAGATGAGGTTTGGCTATGTGTAATCACCCTGTATTGTTCCTTGCTCCATCTCATCGTGCTCCGCCTGCAATGCATCTTCTTTGATTGTGAGCAGAGAGAGTTTCAAAAGACAGAGAAGCGGGATGGTGACGCTAATTATGGCGTCATCGCCGCTCACCATCTTGGTGGAGTCCTCAAAGTTTTGGAGGATGGTACATATGTCTGACATCCATGTCCACTCCTGAGGTCTTATGTGTGGAGTCTGAACTGAATACCGATGGCCTTGTTGATGCTGGTCCTCAACAACTGCCCTCTTCTGCTCACAAATCCTTCCAAACATCTGCAGTGTAGAGTTCCAACGCGTGGGGACATCACACACCAGTCTGTGAGCCGGAAGCTGCAAACACTGCTGAAACACTGTAAGGGTGGCGGAAGCTGTAGCTGACTTTCTAAAATGGGCACACAGGTGGCGTACTTTAACAAGCAGATCTTGCAGCTCTGGGTAGGATTTGAGAAACTGCTGAACCACAAGGTTAAGCACATGGGCCAAGCATGGTACGTGTGTGAGCTTACCTTGCCTCAGAGCCGCAATCAGGTTCCGGCCATTATCACACACGACCTGCCTGGCTGTAGGTTCAGCGGTGTGAGCCACAGATCTGCCTGCTCTTTCAGAGCTGTCCACAACTCTTCAGCATTGTACGGTTTGTCACCTAAGCATATTAGCTTCAGCACAGCCTGTTGCCGCTTTGCCGAGGCAGTGCTGCAGTGCTTCCAGCTTGTGACTGATGTGGCCATTTCGGAGATGGAGGCTGAAGAGGAGCTGTGCACCATGGGGGCAACCCTGATTGACCTAGGACCCACAATCCTTGGCGTCAGGAGGATGTGTTCCGTCCCAAGGTCCGACTGGGTCCCGGCTTCCACTATGTTAACCCAGTGTTCCGTCAGCGAGCCACCACACTGCTTCTTCCTGCCTGTTGGGGTGCTCTACCTCACTCCCCCTGTGTGCTGCTGTCCTCGCTCTGCATGTCCTCCTGCCTGGTTGGGTCAGTTACTATATCATCCACCACCTCGTCTTCCACCTCGTCTTCCACTTCCGCACTCTGGTCCTCCTCCTGACAATTGTGTCTCATCATCGTCCACCTCTTGGGACACTTTCCCACCGTCGCCTTCATGTGACCGTGGCTGCTTAAATATTTGGGCATAGCTACACGCGATCTCCTCTTGCCCCGCTTCAAGTGGACTGGGCGAGAAGCCCGAATCTATAAATGGAAAAGTGAACAGCTCTTCAGAGTGTCCAAGTGTAGGATCAGTTGTCTCTGGGCACTCGGCATGGTGGGAGGAAGGAGGATCAGGGAGAGGAATATGCGGTCCAGACTCACGGCTACTGAGACTTGACTGTGTGGAAGACAGGGTGGTGGTGGTGGCTAAGTGACTGGAAGCATTATCCGCTATCCAACAAACAACCTTTTGACACTGCTCTGGGTTCAATAGTGGTGTGCTGCGGTCCCCTAGAAATTGATACAGGAAGGTCAGGCGAGAAGGTGTAAGTGTTTGTTGTGCCACAATTTCAGCTTGCCCACGGCCTTGTCCTCGGCCTCTGCATGCACCATTACTATCACATCCTGTTCCCCTTCCCTTGCCACGTGCCTTGCCCATTTTAAATGGAGGACAGTATCTTCCAAGCTCACTACAAATGACTGAGTTTGAAGCGAACTTATATGTCATCCGTGTGACGGAGAAAATAGAGTTTTAAATACCTGGCCTGTAGGTAAGTAGTTTGAACAGCAAACTGCTATGAATTGCTTCACTGACACACTAAAGGAAATTTTTAATGGAGGCCAGAAATGGCAGAATTTTCTGACAACCTATATGTGATCTGTGTGACGGAGAAAACTGAGTTTTAAATACCTGGCCTGTAGATAAGCAGTTTGAATAGCAAACTGCTGTGAATTGCTTCACTGAGACACTGAAAGAAATTTTTAATGGAGGCCCGAAATGGCAGTATTTTCTGACAACGTATATGTGATAAGTGTGATGGAGAAAGCAGAGTTTTAAATACCTGGCCTGTAGGTAAGTAGTTTGAACAGCAAACTGCTGTGAATTGCTTCACTGACACACTAAAGGAAATTTTTAATGGAGGCCAGAAATGGCAGTATTTTCTGACAATGTATTTGTGATCCGTGTGACGGAGAAAACAAAGTGTTAAATACCTGGCCTGTAGGTAAGTAGTTTGAATAGCAAACTGCAGTGAATTGCTTCACTGACACACTGAAAGAAATTTTTAATGGAGGCCAGAAATGGCAGTGTTTTCTGACAACGTATACAGTTATATGAAAAAGTTTGGGCACCCCTATTAATCTTAAGCTTAATGTTTTATAAAAATTGGTGTTTTTGCAACAGCTATTTCAATTTGATATATGTAATAACTGTTGGACACAGTAATGTTTCTGCCTTGAAATGAGGTTTATTGTACTAACAGAAAATGTGCAATCTGCATTCAAACAAAATTTGACAGGTGCATAAGTATGGGCACCCTTATCATTTTCTTGTTTTAAATACTCCTACCTACTTTTTACTGACTTACTAAAGCCCTTTTTTTGGTTTTGTAACCTCATTGAGCTTTGAACTTCATAGCCAGGTGTATGCAATCATGAGAAAAGCTACTTAAAGTGGCCACTTGCAAGTTGTTCTCCTGTTTGAATCTCCTCTGAAGAGGGCATCATGGGCTCCTCAAAACAACTGTCAAATGATCTGAAAACAAAGATTATTCAACATAGTTGTTCAGGGGAAGGATACAAAAAGCTGTCTCAGAGATTTAACCTGTCAGTTTCCACTGTGAGGAACATAGTAAGGAAATGGAAGAACACAGGGACAGTTCTTGTTAAGGCCAGAAGTGGCAGGCCAAGAAAAACATCAGAAAGGCAGAGAAGAAGAATGGTGAGATCAGTCAAGGACAATCCTCAGACCACCTCCAGAGAGCTGCAGCATCAGCTTGCTGCAGATGGTGTCACTGTGCATCGGTCAACTATACAACGCACTTTGCACAAGGAGAAGCTGTATGGGAGAGTGATTTGAAAGAAGCCATTTCTGCAAGCACGTCACAAACAGAGTCGGCTGAGGTATGCAAAAGCACATTTGGAGAAGCCAATTTCTTTTTGGAAGAAGGTCCTGTGGACTGATGAAACCAAGATTGAATTGTTTGGTCATACAAAAAGGCGTTATGAATGGCGGCAAAAAAACACAGCATTCCAAGAAAAACACTTGCTACCCACAGTAAAATTTGGTGGAGGTTCCATCATGCTTTGGGGCTGTGTGGCCAATGCCGGCACCGGGAATCTTTCTAAAGTTGAGGGACACATAGATTCCACTCAGTATCAGCAGATTCTTGACAATAATGTTCAAGAATCAGTGATAAAGTTGAAGTTACGCAGGGGATGGATCTTTCAGCAAGACAATGATCCAAAACATCGCTCCAAATCTACTCAGGCATTCATGCAGAGGAACAATTACAATGTTCTGGAATGGCCATCCCAGTCCCCAGACCTGAATATCATTTAACATCTGTGGGATCATTTGAAGACGGCTGTCCATGCTCGGCGACCTTCAAACTTAACTGAACTGGAATTGTTTTGTAAAGAGGAATGGTCAAAAATACCTTCATCCAGGATCCAGGAACTCATTAAAAGCTACAGGAAGCGACTAGAGGCTGTTATTTTTGCAAAAGGAGGATCTACTAAATATTAATGTCACTTTTCTGGTGGGGTGCCCATACTTATGCACCTGTCAAATTTTGTTTGAATGCAGATTGCACATTTTCTGTTAGTACAATAAACCTCATTTCAAGGCAGAAACATTACTGTGTCCAACAGTTATTACATATATCAAACTGAAATAGCTGTTGCAAAAACACCAATTATTATAAAACATTAAGCTTAAGATTAATAGGGGTGCCCAAACTTTTTCATATAACTGTATGTGATCCGTGTGATGGAGAAAACAGAGTTTTAAATACCTGGCCTGTAGGTAAGTAGTTTGAACAGCAAACTGCTGTGAATTTCTTCACTGACACACTAAAGGAAATCTTTAATGGAGGCCAGAAATGGCAGTATTTTCTGACAATGTATATGTGATCCGTTTGACGGAGAAAACAGTTTTAAATAGCTGGATTTCTAGCGCTGTAATATGGAAAGGACCTGGCTATATTCTGCAGTGCCAACAAGCAAATGGCGCAGAACAACGGTGTTCTCTGGATTGCTTTTTAAGCAAATAATGAGGATTAAGATCCAAAGAAAAGTATTCCTGGCCCCTGAGACCTGGGCCCTTGAATAGAAATATCTAACAGCAGCAGAAGGCAGAATTGGAATGGAGCCTCTGGTGCTATATGCACTGCAGTCTGCTATATACCCTGCATGCCTGCCTATATACACTGCTTGCCTGATATCTCTGCAGATGGATTAGTTAGTCCTCAAAAGGACTGTTTGTTAATATAGATATGTGTAATGTACAGTTTTTCTCCCTACACTACCTAATACACAAGCAAATCTCTCCCTGATGCAGCAGCACCTCTCCCTACACTGTCTAATTCCGGAGTGACTGTGAAGAACATGGCGGCGCCAGGTCTGATATAAACCCGATGGCGCTATGCGGCCAGCCAATCACTGTAATGCCACAACCAACATGGCTACGGCATTACAGTGAGTGTCAGGCAATGGCTGCATGTTGATTGGCTCCCTAAAGAGCGCCAAACATGCAGGGAGGGAACGGAGACCCCCAAGGGTGTGCGGGGGAGAGAGACTGAGGACAACAACCGTTTAGCTGTCTTCTGGCGCTGCAAAGGATCCCACAGAAGTGCCGGAAGGCAGCGAAATGGCCGTCATCCTCAGTCTCTCTCCCCCGCACACCTTTCGGGGTCTCCGTCCCACGCCGCTTGCTAGCGTGTATTGTTGACAGAAATAAAGGATATTGGGATACTATGATGATGTGTTGACACTTGATAGTATGTATCGTTACTTCTACCTTGGTGCACTGTTCCATTCTGTGTGACTTTCTTGATTGTTTGTCCAAAAGTATTTTTATTCTTATGTACTTAATAAAATGCTTATTATATGTTCTGTAAATCTTTGCTGCCTTGTACTCCTCTTCTTCACCATCTCCAATCTGTTGGCCATGGAAATGCTGCCTTTCTGCCTGGTAGATACAGATGGTTACCAAAAGCTGATGGACGTTGCCCAGTCGCCATTACTTCTCCACCACCTCCATACTGCACTGCCAGGGCTCACCGCAATCAGGCAGTGTTAAAATTAATATGCTTTGGAGATCACAGTCATACAGTTGAAGAGTTGTGGAGAGCTTTCCAGGCTGATTTTGAGCAATGACTCTCCACACTGAACCTGGAGCCAGGGAAGGCCGTGTGCGACACCAGTGCAAACTTGGTGACAGCCCTGCGCTGAGGCAAGCTCACACATTTCTTGGCTCATGTCCTCAACCTGGTGGTACAGCGACTTCTCAGCAACTATCCTGGCCTGGATGAGCTGCTGGAGAAAGCACAGAAGCTGTGTGCTCACTTGTCATGACATATGGCATTGGCAGTACAGACATGGGGCATATGACGTTTACGGAGTGGGCACAGATTAAGGACCTCTGCACCTTTCTGCACAGTTTTGAAATGGCTGCTAAGATGGTTAGCACTGACGATGCCATCATCAGCATCAATATTCCGGTCATCTACATGCTGGAGCAAACATTGAATAGCCTGCGGCAGGAGGTGGTTGTCCCAGAAGAAGAGGAGGATGCAGAAGATATAAGAATGTCTCGAAGTTCCAGACTGTTGTCACACAGATGGGTGACAAGGGAGGGTGGATTACTGCAATCGAGTGGGGCTGGTGATACCAGATAAACTGTTAGTGAAGGTGCAAGAGCCAAGGAACAAATGAAGGAGGAAGAGGTGATGGGCGAGTACAGTCAGGAGATGAAGAGGATAATCATCCCCTCTCTGTTGTTTGTGGTTGGCAGGAGGGCACAGAGGAAACAAGCATCAGTGTTACCCAGCCACCAACAGAGCATGGGCTTGGACCTCATGGAAGAACCCGACATATGAGTGCCTTCTGGCTGATCTATCTGCAACATGATCCCCGCATAATTAGGATTCGAAATAGTGCTGACTACTGGGTTGCCAATCTGTTAGATCCACCTCATAAGAGTAAATTTTGTAAGATACTTCCCACCCTGGAAAGGGACCAGCAAATGCTGGGGTATCGAAACAAGCTTTTACACAACCTTAAGACAGTGTTTCCCCAAGACAGCAGTGAGGCACACAGTGTGCATCACAGCTCTAGAATTTCAACCTCCGGCACGGCAATTTATCAATGCCAAAACATTAGCAGCAGTAGCAGTGTAAGCGCAGCCGGCTGTCTCCTGAGAGTGTAAACCACCTAACTTTCATCAAGATGAACAAGTCATGGATCTCCAAAGACTTTTGCTCCCCAATCGCAGATTATACAGACTAGGCGATGTTGTAGTTTTTAGTGTGCTGCATTGATCTCGCGTAATTGCAGTCTGTGATATCTTTAGCGTGGCTTCTGTGCCTGCTGTTGCTGCTGCTGCTGCAGATGTTAACACAAATTTTTGGAAATGTGGACACTCCTGGTTGCGTCTCCATCTGCTGGGTTGGCTGTAGTGGAAGAGGTGTCAGTCCTAATTGTACTATTTCTACTCTACTGAAATGAATGCCACTTTGGTGGTGTCAGCCCCTAATTTAGGAAATGTGAACACTCCTGTTTGGGTCTCCATCTGCTGGGTTGGCTGTAGTGGAAGAGGTGTCGGTCCTAATTATACAATTTCTACTCTAGTGAAATTGATGCCACTTTGGTGGTGTCAGCCACTAATTTTTGGAAATGTGAATACTCCTGGGTGGGTCTCCTTCTCCTGGGTTGGCTGTAGTGGAATAGGTGTTGGTCCCAATTATACTATTTCTACTCTAGTGAAATTGATGCCACTTTGGTGCTCTCTAATACTAATTTTTGGAAATGTGAACACTCCTGGTTGGGTCCTTATCTGCTGGGTTTGTTGTAGTAGAAGAGGTGTCGGTCCTAATTATACAATTTCTACTCTAGTGTAATTGATTCCACTTCGGTGCTGTCTGCCACTAATTTTTGTAAATGTGAACACTGCTGGTTGGATGTCCATTTGCTGAAGAGGCTGTAGTGGAAAAGCTGTCAGTCCTAATTATACTATTTCTACTTTACTGAAATTGATGCCAATTTGGTGGTGTCAGCCACTAATTTAGGGAAATGTGAACACTCCTGTTTGGGTCTCCATCTGCTGGGTTGGTTGTAGTGGAAGAGGTGTCAGTCCTAATTATACTATTCCTACTCTACTGAAATTGATGCCACTTTGGTTGTGTCTGCCATTAAGCTTTGGAGATGACAACATTCCTGGTTGGGTCTCCATCTGCTGGATTGACTGTAGTGGAAGAGGTGTCAGTCCTAATGATACAATTTCTACTCTATTAAAATTGATGCCACTTCGGTCTTGTCTTCCACTAATTTTTGGAATTGTGAGCACTCCTGGTTGGGTCTCCATCTGCTGCGTTTGCTGTAGTGGAATAGGTGTCGATCCTAATTATACTTTTTCTACTATACTGAAATTGATGCCACTTTGGTGGTGTCAGCCACTAATTTTTGGAAATGTGAATACTCCTGGGTGGGTCTCCTTCTCCTGGGTTGGCTGTAGTGGAATAGGTGTCGATCCCAATTATACTATTTCTACTCTAGTGAAATTGATGCCATTTTCGTGCTCTCTAATACTAATTTTTGGAAATGTGAACACTCCTGGTTGGGTCTTTATCTGCTCGGTTTGTTGTAGTGGAAGAGGTGTCGGTCCTAATTATACAATTTCTACTCTAGTGTAATTGATTCCACTTCGGTTGTGTCTGCCACTAATTTTTGTAAATGTCAACACTGCTGGTTGGGTGTCCATTTGCTGAAGTGGCTGTAGTGGAAAAGCTGTCAGTCCTAATTATACTATTTCTACTTTACTGAAATTGATGCCAATTTGGTGGTGTCAGCCACTAATTTAGGGAAATGTGAACACTCCTGTTTGGGTCTCCATCTGCTGGGTTGGCTGCAGTTGAAGAGGTGTCAGTCATAATTATACTATTTCTACTCTAGTGAAATTGATACTGATAATACAACCCTTCTATTGTTATATTGGCGTATGTGGGGGAAGGTACTTCCCACAGGCGCCAGAGAGTGCCGACTCATAATACACATATTCAATGAGAAAAAGAGAGTTTTAACTGCATAAAAAATATATAAATTTTATTCCATCATTAATCAATATAAAAATATACAAACAGTGGTAGAAATAAAGTGCATAGGGATAGCAGCAATAACCACCGGTGTAAATGATCCTATATTTAGATAGAGCTCATATATTCCACAAAGAATGGGTAAAAAAGGAATATAGCCTTGCTACATTAAATAGCAAATGTTTGGGTCAGTCTTGGACTCAATGTATAAATTACTAATATAGTTAGAGATAAATAGCCTAGAATTCCGACAAATAATTTACCCATGTGCTATACCAGTGTTGATACATAGCAGAAAGGAGATATCTATTGTGGATAAATTACCTATGTGTTACACAAATTTTGGTGCATAGCACAAGAGAGATATCTATAGCAAGTTAGGCAATTCATCGCAGGTCTTACCAGGTGGGCGGCAAAACAAACACCAGCGGTTGTAAGAGCGCAATGGCGTGCCCTGACGCGCGTTTCGCGACCACCAGGGGCCACTTCCTCAAGAGGAATGAGAAGAGACTGGGGAACGGATCTGTTAAACCTCATCGCATCGGTCACGTGTGGCCTCACGTGACCGATCACATGGGGTGTATTAAGGCGGGGCCTGATGCCAATACATGGCGTGTGCGCAGATGTACCCGCTCCAGCCGCCCGTCCAGGCCGTCAGGAGCCTGTGCGCATGCGCGGGCGCGGGGCACAATTAGTGCCTGAGCGCCCGCGCGTGCACTAGCTCCTCAAAGACAGCCGGGCGTGCGCACCAGCAGCAGAGACAGCGTCGCACGCGCACCACATCACTAGGTGCCAACAAGCCAGGTAAGTGGAGAACAAATGCGAGACATATTAAAAACAGCTGATTAATAAATACATATGAAAAGAAGAAAGAAGATCATGTGGTAACAACATGTGTAGTCATCGAATCTTGTCCAATATTGTAGTTCTGTTATTGTCCCGCAGATGGTTAGCCCTCCATTGTTGGAAAATTCTTGTTTTATCCAGGTCAGTTAAAGGCACACATGCACAGCATGGCAGCGGTCCGGTCCTCAATACATATAATAAAAACTGAAAAAGGTGCAATGAGTAAAAACAATAGGGAGAAAATCCCAAAGTACAAGTTAAAACCAAAAAACGCCAATGCATATAGGAAATTAAAGAAAAAGGGGGAGGGGGGAGGGGAAAATTGGGGGGTGGGGGGTAAGGGGGGAGAGGGAGGGGGAGGATATGTTTTCTTTTCTTTCTTGGGGAAATCCATATTAATGATTACTCAATTAGAATGGGATCACAGGAAAGAAGAGAATGATAAGCATTCATTTAAGCCTTATGGTGAAAGGGTACCCAGCGTAACGATCCACTTGGCCTCTACTTGGACCAAGACTTTCCTTACATTACCCCCCCGGGCACCCATATGGATTACATCAATTTCACTGATTTTTAGGCCCCCAGGATCGCAATTGTGAACCATCCTGAAGTGCCTAGGGATAGTCATAAGTTCTGCCACTTCGGCCACCGTCCTGGCCGCAACAATGTCCCGCACATGCTCATGCACACGTACCCAGAGTTCTCGAGATGTAAGTCCAATGTAGATCAATGAGCAATTACATGTTGCGTAGTAGATTGCATTGCTGGTGCTACAAGAAATGTGATGTCTAATGTTGAATTCTCTTTTGCCATCCGAGGACGTGAATGTGGTGCAGCGTAGGACATTGGTGCAGGCACGACAGTGGCCGCAAGGGAATATCCCCAATGTGGGGCCATGGGAGCCAAAGGGATTGGATTTCGCTGGAATATAGTGGCTGGAGACCAAGATATCCTTTAAATTATTGCATCGTCTGGGGGTCATAAGGGGATAGTTCCCAAGAATTGGTCCCAGGGAGGTATCGGTCGTCAAGATGTCCCAATGTTTGGTCATTATCTTTCTCATGTTCTCCCACTCATGGTTATAGGTGGATATGTAGCGTATCTTCTTCTGCCCAAAGTCAGAATTCTTTTGTGTATTAGGGTATAATAGATGGTTTCTTGGGGTTCGTCGTGCTCGGTCATAGCCCTGCTTTATGCATCTTTTGCTATAACCACGTAATTCAAACCTGTTCCTCAGGTCAGTGGCATGCTGTTCAAATTTAAGGTCGGAAGAGCAGATCCGTCTCGCCCTCAGGAATTGTCCAACCGGGATGGCCCTGATGGTTGTTGGATGATGTGCGCTTGTGGCATGAATGAGGGAGTTGACTGATGTCGGTTTCCTCTATATGTCTGTCTGGAGGTGCCCGGCGCTGTCCACCCCAAGACAGAAATCCTAGAACTCAATCTTACATTTATCAAATTTATGCATCAGTCTAATTCCCCACATATTAGAGTTTAGTTGTGCCATAAAACTCTCGAGCTGCTGCACCGTGCCACGCCAAAAAAACAAAATATCATCGATATAGTGAAGCCAGCAGAGGAAATGGTCCGCAGTCCCGGCGCCCTCGTTGCCAAAGACTTGTCTCTCCCATGCGCCCAGGATATTTGCCACGCCCCTGCAAATATATCATGTCTTTAAACAAAAAATAATTGTGTGTAAGCACAAAATGCAGCAGCTTGAGAATTAGTTCGCACAGGGGACCGTCCAGGTTGGATGCCCCGCGGAAGAGACGGACCGCGTCCAGACCAATAGTATGCTCTATGCAGGTATATAGAGTCTCAACATCTGCCGTGACGAGCAGGACCCCATCATCCAAGCGGACGCTGTCGACCCTCGTAAGGACATCCGTAGTGAAATTGATGCCACTTTGGTTGTGTCTGCCATTAATTTTTGGAAACGACAACATTCCTGGTTGGGTCTCCATCTGCTGGGTTGACTGTAGTGGAAGAGGTGTCGGTCCTAATTATACAATTTCTACTCTAGTAAAATTGATGCCACTTCGGTGGTGTCTTCCACTAATTTTTGGAAATGTGAACACTCCTGGTGGGGTCTCCATCTGCAGGGTTGGCTGCAGTGGAAGAGGTTTCGGTCCTAATTGTACTATTTCTACTCTAATGAATTTGATGCCACTTCGGTTGTGTCTGCCACTAATTTTTTGAATTGTGGAGACAACTGATTGGGTCTCCATCTGCTGGGTTGGCTGTAATGGAAGAGGTGTCAGTCCTAATGATACAATTTCTGCACTAGTGAAATTATTGCCACTTTGGTGGTGTCTGCCCCTAATTTGATCTGTTTTTTGCAGCTTTTGGGCCCATTTGAAGGTGTTGTGTATGCGTTTAGTTTTGCATCCCATAGATTCCAATTGGGTTCAGATATGTTCGACGAATGTTTGACGAATTAATTGGCGAATATTGCAAATTCGACAATCGTAAACCGAACTGAACATTGAAATGTTCGATCATCTCTAATCACAACAGTAACTGGTGCTGATTTCAAAAGAGATTAGATGATTAGATTGGTAAACGTGTAAAGTTCTTTTCGGATTGGTTGGTCCAGTGGATCCATGATTGGAATCAGGGGCATTTTGTGAGTATTTTTGCCTCAAAAAACACTCACATTTTATTCACTGATTAACAGACTTTAAAAAAACACAGTCTAAGAGGGGTTATTTTAGTCTTTTTTAGAAGATATTTTCCTGAAGCATATTTTGTAGCCTATTGCGGAATCGTGCCTAGTTTGGGGCGTATTCCATCAAGAGCTGCTTCAAATAAGTGACATGCCCTTGGCTTTTTCAAACAAGCGTTTTCAAAACCTGAAGCAGAAAAATTGCTGAACACATGAACAGCAAAGTGGTTTTACAATAAAAAAAAAACAGGAAAATTGTTTAAAGAGTTTTTAAGTGATTTTCAGCTTTTTTTTGGAACAGACATGCTCCAAAAACATCCTAAGAAAACTGATTGTGTACTTACTCTATCGTGTCCATCTCCATATTGCCAGACTGAAGCCTAAAAAAATTGTTTTTGGCTTCCACCTGGTTGGTATATGTTAGTATGCTGCAAAATAAGTTATGTAGAACAGTAGTAGATTTTTTTCTGTCCTTAAAGGGAAGCTGTCAGCAGGTTTTTGCTACCTCATCTGATAGCAGCATAATGTAGGAAAAGAGTTCTTGAATCCTACGATGAATCACTTAGTTTACTGGGTGCAGCAGTTTTGACTCAATTTTTAGATGTAACATGCAGCAGAGCTTAGAAAGCGAACCCTGTCCACACCACAGTTTTCTATGTACATTGTCTATTGAGAGTGAACTACTTATCACAGGAGGGCGCAGAGTCAGACTAGCAAGCTCATGCCAGCTAGACATAGCAATGATAATGTCCAGGTGATAAAACCTTCACTGTAAGTAAACAAAAGAATACAGCCTAAATGACACATCACTGGGTTCAGTGTTCTTTCCCTACCTCATGCTGTCCTCAGATTATATAGCAAAAACCTGCTGACAGATTCCCTTTAAGGCTTGGGTCACACGAGCGTATATTCTTTCCTCTGAGAGAATTGGATCGATTATGGTAATGACAGCTCAGAGTGTCAGTTTAGTGTGATCCGATTCTCTCAGATTAGAAGAGGTGAGGAGAAGATGTAAAACAAAACTTCTCCAATGTGTGAATACACAGAAAGCAGACTGCACTCGGAAGTCACCCGAGTACAGTCCAATTATTTCCACGCACCCATAGACTTGAAAGGGTGCATGTGACTCGACCCCTGGGCCGTGGGGCACTCGGAGCCGGGCAATAGGGAGACGATGGGGGTAGTGGTGGCAACCCGGTTCCGTGGCTCAGGGTGGTCAGACCATTGGTAGCCTGCCATGCGCTGTTGGTAATGTCCGACTACGCCACCCGTGGATTGCGGTTATTAGGAACCGCCGCTGCAAGGCAGTCCCCTGAGGTTGATGGTATGCGCAGCTGAGATTGTATAACTCCCCACGGGAAGAGTTTAACACCAGGGCAGTGCAGTGGATGGTGGGGATGATGGTGCAGGGAGTCCCAGTACCGTTAGTGCTGGAGGAGCGAAAGAGTACACAGACAACGTACTACAGTCCAATGCCTTTTACTCACAGTTCAGATTCTCCGGGTCACTTCTGTACAGGTAGTGACCACCCAAGCCGTGCGGTGTCCACCAGGTGAGGGGCTCAGTCAACCCCCAGGCAGTTCAGGAGCATGGCCCAAGACCCCCTTTTATCCTTTCTCTGGCCTGCCTCACCAGTGACCCACTTTTGTCCAGCTGCTGCGAACTTGTGCGGGTAAACGTGGATCCCGTTCCCCACTGTTCTATATGGTGCCTTCCTAGCAGGTTTGATGAGGTGTCGCACCAATAAATGATCACGACCTCCGGTCTTTGGCTGCGGGTAGTTTCTCCTCCACCAACTTGGGATCTGGTACCCTTAATCTGCCTGACCCTTCACCCTGTATTCTCATGGGTTCTTAGGGTTCCTTCCACCTTCTTGTTTCTGAGCCTTTCCACACATTGGATACTTCTCTTTCTGTTTCTGTTTCTTGCTGTTTCTGTTCCTTTCTGTTCTTGTTCCTTTCTGTTCTTGTTCCTTTCTGTTCCTGGCCTTTTCTCTAGGCCTGCCTCTGAGCAGAGCTCCTACAGAGCCTCTGCTCCCTGTCCTCTCTCACTGGACTTCACTTCACTGACTGAACTGACCTTCTCTCCCAGAACTAAGATGGTGCCCACCTTTTATACCCTTCCCTAGTGTGTGAGCTCAGGTGACCAGCAACCAATGAGCTCCTATCTACGCTCAGGAACTGTCCCCTATCTGCTCCTACATCACTGGGTATTCCTCCCCCCTCCCCACTCCAGCCAGCGACATGGTCTGTCGTGCCTGCATTTCTGTCTAATGGGAGCACCGTTGAACTGTCCCTCGGAAATGGGGTGAGTGTGCTGTATGCAGCTAACTGAGCCCTGGTCCATACTCCATCCTTACCTGGGAGTGGAATACCACACCTCTGGCAGAGGTGCAATACCCCTGTAGCGGCCGAACCCTCGGGGCGCTACATTCCCCCCTGGTAAACCACAGCATGTCCTCGGGCTGGAACAGAGCAAAAACAATTAAATACAGGACATGCAAACTTTTTCAAATCTTTTCACATCAGGAAACAGGCAACACGGTTCAGTTCCCTTTATGGGCAACATTTTCCTTTTCTTGTTACGCTATTATAAAACATGTACTAACTCTTCTGGAACTCTTTTGACATATAAACATTATAGAAAACATTCACAACACTATTTAGCAGCATATAAAACTTATTCATATAAAACATTTGCAAGAAAACATTTTCAAAAACACATTCTTGGATCCTGGCGGCGGTGCAACTTGCGACCAGGTGTGCATTCTTCTTTTAAGTGCAGGAAGCTTGGCAAACTTGTAATCATGAGGGACTCGTTGTCCCGAGGTAGACGTGGTAGTCTTTTTATAAAACCAGTAGGGGGCGCTTTAGGAAGCGCAACTATTTACAGGGGATTGGCCGTTCCCAGTCCTCGGCCGGTTAGAAAGGGGGAGTGGCTGCTCTCAGTCCTCAGCCAGATAGGGGATGTAGAAACACAGTCAACAGTTTCACTACAGTTCTTGTACCCTGATGGGTAACTATATACACTTGTACTTTGCTATTTACTAGTAGCGATGTCCTCCAGATGCTCCTTCTTCCTCCTCCTCATACGGTTCTTCAGACCCATCCGGGTCCTCTTGGCTTTCCTCATAGCCATAGTGCTGCAGCTCCTCCTCTGTAAGCCGATGGACATGGAGGGCATATGGTCCTTTTGCGCCCTTGTTTTGGATGAAGGTGACCACGTCACCAGGGTAGAGGTCACGTCCACGGTGTCCCTCCGGTAGGTGGCTTTCAACGTCTCTGCGGGTCACAAAGACGTCGCCTGCCGTTTCCAGGCCCCTGATGAAACCCCAGCCGTTTTCCATGTGGAATTTAATTATGGTCCCGGTGATTCGGGGACCGCGGGCGGCCCGGGGGTCCTGATGGGCTTTGCGCTTTTGCTCAGCACTTCGGGCCTGGAGCCGCTCCTCCCTGACGCGCCTCTCCCGCCGTTCCCATTCGAAAGTCGCCAGTTGCTGCTGACAAGCCTCCAGACGACGGACCGCGTCCGCCCGGGTCTCCTGAGTGAACCCCATCAAGTTCTCGCTGGCGGGGTCCCACTCAAATTGGGCGTCTTCTAATGGGAGCGGGGTGACCTCTACGGGCTCCGGAGCTGGTATCAGAGGCTCGCGCGGGGGCTGGGTTTCCCATGGCTGACTGCTGGTCAGTTGAGCCGGCCACTCCAGCGGCAGTCCATCCGGGCCAGTATGATGAGCAAATAGGTCCACGCCCAGCAGTGGTATAGTGGCGGGACCCAGTTTGGGAGCAGCGCCCGGGGGCACTCGGCATTGCGACCAGGCCGGGGGCCTTCTGGTCATGTCTGGTGGTGGCCCAGCCCAGGAAGGGGGTGCCGGTGGGGTAGCGGCGCCCGGGTTAACCAGGCCTCGCGACCGGGCCGATGACGCTTCCTTCTTTACGGCGCCCGGGGTCAAGGGGAGTGGCATCGGACGGGTCGCGGCCGCGGCGCTCGCCGCTTGAGTCCTAGCTGGGAGCAGTGGCGGCGCGGCAACGGGAGCGGTGAGTGGGGCTTCGGGTTCTGTGATGGGAGGCTGGGGCAGGCTTGCAGCTGCTGGGGCTGGGGTGGTTACGTCCCCTGTACCTGCCTCAGTCCTCACAGCTTCCTCCGCGGCGTTGTCTCCGGCCCTCACTCTTCCCGCGCCGTCCTCAGAGGCAGGCAGACTCCGGGGTACGGTTGAGGCCTGTCGCTGGTGGATTCCAGCCTGCCGGGCCAGTTCCTCCCTCCACTCGATGAGTGCACCCCGCTGCGCTCGGACCATCCTCCGCTCCAGGTCCTCCAGTGCAGCTTGCGCACGCTCCGGGTCTTTAGGGAGCTGCGCTAGGATCTCTGCCAGGCTGCAGGGTGGTTCAGCCTGCAGCAGGCTCCGGGCCAACAGGTTGGTGCTGTGGAATGCGTCCATTCCCGGGTGCGGTCTGTCTAGACTGATTCAGACCGCGCCCTGCCCCACAGTTTTCTTCTCTTCCCACCCCCAAGGGGGGTGGTCCCGGGGCAACTTGGTAACAATCACCTTATGGGGCAGCCCCCCCACCTTGATGGACATCTCCACAGCCGCACTCATGGCTGTTGGGGGTGGGCTCCTTCCTTGGCACCATTCTGGGACCCGGCCCACGATGGGAGGCGGCCTCCTGTGGTCTTTTGGCGCGCGCATTATGGCGCTCGTTCTTCTGGGGTGGGCGCCATTTTCAACACGGTCAATTTCAATAAAACAGTCTCTTTCTCTTCAGGCGCGCAGTACCCATTGTTAGCGGGCACGAAATCCTGCCGACTACGCCAAAGCTGACTCGCCCCCTGGGCCGTGAGGTACTCGGAGCTGGGCAATAGGGAGGCGATGGGGGTAGTGGTGGCAACCCGGTTCCGTGGCTCAGGGTGGTCAGACCATTGGTAGCCTGCCATGCGCTGTTGGTAATGTCCGACTATGCCACCCGTGGATTGCGGTTATTAGGAACCGCCGCTGCAAGGCAGTCCCCTGAGGTTGATGGTATGCGCAGCTGAGATTGTATAACTCCCCACGGGAAGAGTTTAACCCCAGGGCAGTGCAGTGGATGGTGGGGATGATTGTGCAGGGAGTCCCAGTACCGTTAGTGCTGGAGGAGCGAAAGAGTACACAGACAACGTACTACAGTCCAATGCCTTTTACTCACAGTTCAGATTCTCTGGGTCACTTCTGTACAGGTAGTGACCACCCAAGCCGTGCGGCGTCCACCAGGTGAGGGGCTCGGTCAACCCCCAGGCAGTTCAGGAGCATGGCCCAGGACCCCCTTTTATCCTTTCTCTGGCCTGCCTCACCAGTGACCCACTTTTGTCCAGCTGCTGCGAACTTGTGCGGGTAAACGTGGATCCCGTTCCCCACTATATGGTGCCTTCCTAGCAGGTTTGATGAGGTGCCGCACCAATAAATGATCACGACCTCCGGTCTTTGGCTGAGGGTAGTTTCTCCTCCACCAACTTGGGATCCGGTACCCTTAATCTGCCTGACCCTTCACCCTGTATTCTCATGGGTTCTTAGGGTCCCTTCCACCTTCTTGTTTCTGAGCCTTTCCACACTTTGGATACTTCTCTTTCTGTTTCTGCTCCTTGCTGTTTCTGTTCCTTTCTGTTCTTGTTCCTTTCTGTTCTTGTTCCTTTCTGTTCCTGGCCTTTTCTCTAGGCCTGCCTCTGAGCAGAGCTCCTACAGAGCCTCTGCTCCCTGTCCTCTCTCACTGGACTTCACTTCACTGACTGAACTGACCTTCTCTCCCAGAACTAAGATGGTGCCCACCTTTTATACCCTTCCCTAGTGTGTGTGAGCTCAGGTGACCAGCAACCAATGAGCTCCTATCTACGCTCAGGAACCGTCCCCTATCTGCTCCTACATCACTGGGTATTCCTCCCCCCTCCCCACTCCAGCCAGGGACATGGTCTGTCGTGCCTGCATTTCTGTCTAATGGGAGCACCGTTGAACTGTCCCTCAGAAATGGGGTGAGTGTGCAGTATGCAGCTAACTGGGCCCTGGTCCATACTCCATCCTTACCTGGGAGTGGAATACCACACATCTGGCAGAGGTGCAATATCCCTGTAGCGGCCGAACCCTCGGGGCGCTACACATGCACTGCATATCACAGCATGCTGTGATTTTTTTTCCTCATGCTGAATCGGAATGAGAAAAAGAACGCAGATTCGCACTGCCCCATAGAATAACACTGGTCTGAGTGCTATCTATTAAAACATTGGACAGCACTAGTCCGATGCACACGTTCCTGATAGCGAGCACTAAAGATTGAGTAAAAAATATATCCTTCAAAAGGATACCTTTTCTAACATAAATGTCATAAATGTCTATGGGTAATAAATGGCAGAACCTTTGTATAACATATACTGCATGTCGAGAAGTATTTCCCACAATATAAACAAAGATCTTAACATGTGGTTTGAACATAGCCTAAGGCTATAATACATTTTTAGGCTATGTGCCCACGTAGCGTTTTTGTAGCGTTTTTGCGGCACTTTTATGGTGCGAAAACGCCGCCAAAGCGCTTGTAAAACCGTCTGCCATGCAAAGCAATGTGAATTCGGATGTGCTGTGCACATGATGCGCTAATTAGCGTGCCGAATTCGCATTGCGTTGCAAAACGCAGCATGACCATTTCTACTGCGATTACGCCTCAAATTCTCCACAATTGAGGAACATTGAAACACAGGAAACCCGCAGGTATATGTGGATTTGCTGCATTTCAATTAAATTCAATGGCAAAAACGCTTGCAAAGTCCGCAAGCGTTTTTGATTGCCAAGAACATGCAGAAACGCTGCAGAAATTTTATGCTTCATTTCTGCATCGTGGGCACATACCCTCAATCCATGCCTGTTGCATGGATTTATGTTGTGTGACCAACTTGTCAAGCACTTTCCAAGTGATGCTCAAAATCGCTTGGAAAAGTGCTTGAAAAAACGCATGCGAAAACGCATGTAAAAAATGCTGAAAAAAAGCTTCTCTCTGGCAGAAAAAACACATGGTAGAAGGCCTGCCATGTTCCCCAATGATAATCCGCACATGCTGCGGAAATTTCCGCTGCGGGTTATCATTGCGGAAAAAAACGCAGCACTACCAATTATTTTGCGGAAGCGCTGCATTTTCGCCGCCATTGACTTGTATTGGAATGCATGGATTACGCATCACTGCATCTGTAGATGCGGAATCCAAGAGTTTCAATGTACGGATGGCACCCGGGTCTGGAGGACAGGAGACTCTCCTCCGGACCCGGGTGCCATAGAACCTGTAAAAAAAAGAATAAAATAAAAAATAAATATGATATTTACCTTCTGATGGCCCCCGGTCTCCTTGTCTTCACTTGCCGGCAAATCTCGGTGGACTGAAGGACCTGCGCTGACGTCATTTAGTCATGTGACGGCAGGTCCTTCAGTGTACCACGAGTTGCTGGCAAGACAGGACGGATCGAATAAAGACTCCGGGGGCCATCGGAAGGTAAGTGTAGATTTATTTTTTTTATTTTTTACCATTCTTTTACGGTCACACTATATAAATCCATGCCGTTTGCATGTATTTATACGTATAGTGTGACCAAGTTGTCAAGCACTTTCCAAGTGATGCTAAAATCGCTTGGAAAGCGCTTGTCAACCTGCATGCGGAAATGCATATGAAGAACGCTTCACATCCGCATGTCCCTGGCAGGAAAAACTCATGTACAATCTGCATGCGTTTTTTCTGCCAGGAAAATGCAGAAACGCTCAGGAAAAAATCCTGAGCATTTCTGCATCGTGGGCACATAGCCTTAATGAGCAATTGAACTCTCATAACCTTGCTTTTCTGAAAGCCATCTCATATCTTCGCCAGCACAAGGCAAGGTCACCCAAAGGAGTCCTGGATAATGTGCACACAGTTTTTCAAAGAGTTTTTGGAGCAAAAACTGAGCGGAAACTCTGCAACTGAGCTCAGTTTCTCTTCTGAAAACTATGCAAACTAACGTCATGTGAACAAAGGTATTTACTGAACTGATGCTAATAATTTTTAACAGCTACTTTTGGATAATTTTGGATCATTAGTCAGACCCGATTAAAACAGGCTTTGGGACAATTTGTTTCAGTCGATGCTAATAGGATTTCCGACATAAAATGATTTTTCCTTTTTTAGTATGGGCGTAACAGATGTCTCAGTAATTCTAATTTTGCTTAAAAAAGCATCAAGTGTAATCTACTTGGTGGCTTTGGGATATATAAAATGAATGCATAGAAATTCATAAGCTCTGTGGTGTTTACTTTTATCACCGCTTTCAAATATATTTCTCCAGTCCCTTAAACAGAAAAATGTGTAAAGAATACATGTTAGTAATTGGCATCAGGACCACAATCATTAGAAAAAGAGTTTCATACCTCAAGAGGAAATGTTGATGTGTTAAAGCTTACATAGCTGTTGCTGCTGCTACGGCATTCAAAGGTTAGAAGCTTTTGGGATAAACAGTCATTTAAGATTATTGCAATCAATAATAAGACAAGTGTGAACTGAAACCAGTTGCTATGCCAACATTACTCCAAGACAAAGTTATACAAGATGCACAAAAGGGTTCTGAAGCATGATGCATGCAATAAGACTGAATCAGTATTCCTTTATATAGCCAACTGCACACAAAACATATTACACTTTATCTAATATGCCCTAAGCAATGGAATCATTTTCCAGATGGATGCACATTGAAATAGATTAAATATTTAAAAGGAACTTGAGTTCACTATTGTTCTACAAGTCCGGACATACAGTATAAGCAGAATTTTAAGATCAAATGAGTAAATCCATAGTTCTATTACTTACATGATGGCACTAAGTAAATATTAGTATTTTTTCGCGTTTTAACAATGATTTATTTTGGTAGGTGATCTGCTACAATCTTTGCTTCTCAGAGGGGTTGAAATCTCATATACCTCATTGGTCTTTTTGAGTTATTAAAACTACATGATGATCCTCCGGTCCTAACATCCATATGGGTGCAATAAAGGTTATTACATTGCATATCACAAAGGTCATTAATCCCTATTATGTGTTGGATAGAATACAACAACACAAAATCTGTAATGGCCTTCTTCTAGACGCTATTCTAAAGCTCTGGGGTTCTTATATTTTACATAGGCTGTAGATCCATCTATGCACCAGGTTCTAGGTGTAACTGCTTAATCCATCTGAACCTTTTATAGCTAAATGCCTGTATAGGAAGAAGACACTACAATGTTTGCGAGAACTAGTATGCTCATTGAATATACCATCACTTCATGATTGGTGAAGACTGGATCTCTCCAATCTGGAGAATGAGGAAGGAGGAGAAATAGTGTGTCGTCTCTATTCAGTAGTTCTCCTGCACAGAGAGGCCCTGTCCAGAAACATCAGCCCTGTGACCCTTTCATTCAAGCTCAATGAGAGTCTTAGAGCTCGGACCCCTACTGATCATAAAATAATGGCACAACAAAAGGCCATCACTTTCTAAATAGGAAAACCTGTGAAATGGAATCACTTGAGTGCTTTCCCTTTATAGAAAAAAATTACAGATTAGATTAAGTACAAGCAGTTTAACTTTATTGCACTCAACAGCAGTTATAGTGGTACATTTTTTTATGTTTATGGTCATTTTAAGAAATCATAGTGATTACAAATGGAAATAATTGAATCTGACAAAATTAGAATTTTACAAAATTGTGCAGATTTTACCTGGAAATTGGATTTGTAGGGAAGTTATTCTCCACAAATAGAATGTTCTTTATTATGCTTTGAAGTCTCTCCAGACTGCACAGGATATTAAATGTAAGCTGTAAAAAACAGCCCCTACTGCTCCCTGCACGCTATCCAGTCCTCCACACCTCTGTCGCGCCACGTTTTTGGTCAGGTGTTCACTTTTAGCTGTGACTTCTGGCCGTGAGCAAGTCCCAGACGTAGCCCGCATGCAATTGTCTGATGTAAGGAGTTATAATCAGAACATTTCAATCATTTTCGCCACTACACAATAATACATATGAAAGGCATATCTACGTTTCTATTTTAGGGCATAGAAAAGTTTAATCCTCCAGCTAAAGTGGTTGATCATTGCCCTATTCTATTGAAGAAGGGAACTTTTAGGATTTTACAACTCAAAACTTGCATTTATTATGCCACAAATAGAAAATAAGATGTTACTCACAGTTACTAATAATATTATTTAGGTATGAACATTAGTGATGAGCGAGCATGTTCGCTACTGCTCGGTGCTCGCCCGAGCATCTCACTGCTCGACATGCTCGGCGTTCGCTGAGTATTTCCGGGGTTGCTCGGTGGGATCTCAGGTCTCCTCTCTGCATGTTTGGCGCTCTTTAGAGAGCCAATGAACATGCAGGGATTGCCTGCCACTCACTGTAATGCCGTAGCCATGTTGGTTGTGGCATTACAGTGATTGGCTGGCCGCACAGCGTCATCAGGTCTATATCAGACCTGGCGCCGCCATGCTCGTCACAGTCACTCCGGAATCAGACAGTGTAGGAAGAGGTGCTGCTGAGCTAAGGAGAGATTCGCTTGTTTCTAGTTAATATATGTGTACAGACTATATTAGAGACACATATCCATCTCAACAAACAGTCCTTCTGAGGACTAATCCATCTGCAGAGATATCAGGCAGGCAGGGTGTATAGGCAGGCAGGCAGTGTATATAGCAGACTGCAGTGCATATAGCACAAGAGGCTCCATTCCAATTCTGCCTTCTGCTGCTGTTAGATATTTCTATACAAAGGCCCAGGTCTCAGGGGCCAGGAATAATTTTTTTGGATCTTAATCCTCATTATTTGCTAAAAAAGCAATCCAGAGAACACCATTTTTCTGCGCCATTTGCTTGTTGGCACTGCAGAATACAGCCAGGTCATTTCCATATTACAGCGCTAAAAATCCAGCTATTTAAAACTGTGTTTTCTCCGTCACACGGATCACATATACGTTGTCAGAAAATACTGCCATTTCTGGCCTCCATTAAAAATTTATTTCAGTGTGTTAGTGAAGCAATTGACACCAGTTTGCTGTTCAAAATAGTTACCTACAGGTTAGGTATTTAAAACTGGGGTTTGTCCGTCACACGGATCACATATAAGTTTGCTCCAAATTCAGTCATTTGTTATGAGCGTGGAAGATATTGTCCTCCATTTAAAATGGGCAAGGCACGTGGCAAGGGAACTGGACGTGATGGTGATGATGGTGCATGCAGAGGCCGAGGCCGTGGGCAAGCTGAAATTGTGCCATAACAAGCACCCACTTTTCTCGCTGGACCTTCCTGTTCCAATTAATAGGGAACCGCAGAACACCACTATTGAACACAGAGCAGTGTGAAAGGTTATTGGTTGGATAGCAGATAATGCTTCCAGTCACTTAGCCACCACCACCACCTTGTCTTCCACATGGTCAAGTCTCAGTAGCTGTGAGTCTGGACCGCATATTCCTCACCCTAAACCTCCTTCCTCCAACCATGCCGAGTGCCCAGAGACAACTGATCCCAGACATGGACACTCTGAAGAGCTGTTTACTTTCCCATTTATAGATTCGGGCCTCTCGCCCGGTCATCTAGAAGTGGGGCAAGAGGAGATCGCATGTAGCGATGCCCAAATATTTGAGCAGCCACGGTCTCACAAAGGCGATGGTGGGAAAGTGTCCCAAGAGGTGGACGATGATGAGACACAATTGCCAGAAAGTCATGAGGAGGACCAGAGTGCAGAAGTGGAAGACGAGGTGGTGGATGATATAGTAACTGACCCAACCTGGCTGGAGGACATGCAGAGCGAGGACAGCAGCACACAGTGGGAGAGAGGCAGAGCACCCCAACAGGCAGGAAGAAGCAGTGTGGTGGCCGCAGACAGAAGGCAGGCAACCGTTCCCTTAACACCAACATGAATGAAGTTGCCAGTACAACTGTTAGGTCTTCCCGAGTCTGTTTTTTTTTAAAAGACTGCCGATAACCCCAAAAAGGCCATTGGCACCACCTGCCAGGCCAGCATCAGCAAGGGTGGCAAAACGACTAGCCTGACCACAGCCAGCATGATCAGGCACATGGCAGTAAAGCACCCGACTTTGAGGGCCGAACTCCAGGGTCCAAGAACAGTGTCTGCGGGTGGCACCATTGCTTCTTCCGCTGTTGTGCATGCAAGCCAATCCCCTGTCCATGGTGCATGCGAAGATGCCTCCTACCCTGCACCTGTCGTTGCACACTCTCAAGTAGCAGATTCAGGAAGCACATCTACGTCTTTGTCCCAGCGCAGCGTTCAGTTGTCCATACCCCAGTCCTTGGAACGCAAACGCAGCCAACGCCCCACAGGCCACACAACTAAATTCCCACATTTCACGACTGCTTGTGCTCGAAATGTTGCCTTTTAGGCTCGTGGAGACGGAAGCATTTTGCAACCTAACGGCGGCAGCCATCCCTCGGTACTCGGTCCCCAGCTGCCACTATTTCTCCAGGTGTGCTGTCCCCGCATTACACAAGCACGTGTCCCAAAACATTAGCCGTGTCCTCAACAACGCATTTACCGGGAGAGTCCACATAACCACGGACACGTGGACAAGTGCTGGTGGGCAGGGACGGTACATCTCGTTGACGGCGTGCTTGGTTAACATAGTGGAAGCCGGGACCCAGTTGGACCTTGGGACGGAACACGTCCTCCCGACGCCAAGGACTGCAGGCCCTAGGTCAATCAGGGTTGCCCTCAGGGTCGTAAGTACAACCGGGGCAGCCGGGGCACTGCCCCTGGGCCCCAACCACCCGAGGCGCCCCAAACTGATGGTAAAAAATTGTATTTTAATACTTTAATTTCTCATAAAATACCCAGCTCCTATATTCCTGTCAGACAATGTCACCCAGAGGACAGGAGAGACTATCATTTCAATAATTTCCAGGAGCTCTGCCAGCTTTCAATGAATGGAAGCCTGCACTGACCTGGAGAGTCACATAGCACAAGATTTGTAACAATATGTTAGTCTGGAGAGTTGGCAAGGCAGGCACAGTGCACACTGACTGTAACAAACTCTCAGCATCATTGAGAGGAGACAGTCTCAGCAGACACAAATACCTCTGTGACAAACTGTGAGAAGCCCTACTATTTAATATACATGTACAGTTTTTGAAAATTGTGCAATATTTGGAATTATTCACCTTAAACAACAAACTCTATCAAAGGTCTTGCGGAACGTGGTGAAGCCTGTGTGTTGTATACAACAATGCGTAGCAGGCTTCACAACGTTCCGCACAACCTCTAGTGATTGAAATGTTGAGGGGCCCCACTATGAAGTTTTGTCCCGGGGCCCCGAAGTTTATAGTTACGGCACTGGTTGCCTCCCACAGTCTACAGCTCCTGCACCTCATCCTCCTCAGCCTCCTCCTCCTCTTCAGCCTCCATCTCCAAAATGACCACATCAGTCACAAGCTGACAGCACTGCAGCACTGCCTTGGCCAAGTGGCAACAGGCTGTGCTGAAGATAACAAGCTTAATGCTTAGGTGACAAACCGCCCAGCGCTGCAGAGCTGTTGAAAGCTGTAACACAGCAGCCTGATCAGTGGCTCTCACCGCAGAACATACAGCCAGGCATGGTCGTGTGTGACAATGGGCGGAACCTGGTGACAGAGAAATGACAGCTGGAGTAAGTACGGTTTCCCTCTATGCCAGTCCTTTCATCGAGCTAAAGAATATTGCTGTGGTGAAATACAACTTCCACTGAGAAGCTGTTTCAGATAGAAAAACATTGTGCCCACCAGAGGATTTGAATCTGAGGGCTCACCTTTCTCCCCCTCTGAAGAGCCCCATAGTTAGCGCTATCATGAACTCTCCTAAGGTAGAAGTCAAGGCACACCATAGGATTCTCTGGTTGGACTGTCAAACCCTGCCGAGAAGCAGTCCTGGCTAAGAAAAGTGTGGGGGAAAGTTCCCGGACACTCTATGGCTGCTTTTTTTAATGCGGATCGGACGTGCTTATGCATGTTATTTCTCAAACCACATTGCAGATCATGCCATTGCCCAACTCTGTAGTCATGAAATTAAATGCGCAAAGAAAGATGTTTTTGTGTCAAAGCACCACCGACAAGTGCGAGTTGATGTTGGACGGGCTGCCATTGCTTCTGCAACAAGCTGCATTAGAGGACTTCCTGGGAGAAATTACACCCAGAGTAAATACGGTTTCCCTCTATGCCTGTCCTTTCACCAAGCTAAATACAAATCTCAGCAAAAAAAGCTGTGGACTGGCTCTGTACCGTCCCTGGCCACATTCACCTGTCCACATGTTTGTGGATAGGCGGTCTTACCCAGTAAGTGCACTTGGGAGGGCACGGGTAATGTTGTGGGACCCGTGCTTGTAGATGGCGGAGACGATACCGGGAAAAATAGTGGCGGCTGGGGACCGAGTATGGACACCCGGTCTCCGCCGCCATAAGATTGTGGACAGCTTCCGCCTCCATGAGCCTAAAAAGCCACATTTCAAGTGCAAGCAGGTGCCCAGATATCTGGCAGTTTAGTATTGCGGCCTGTAAGTGGGCGGGTGGGTGGCTGGCTGCATATTTGCGCTTGCATTCCAAGTAACAGAAAACTAAGCAGATGGTGGCCTCTGTCATCATCATGGCCTCACCTCGGCACTATGAACTCTCCTGAAGGAGAAACCATGGCCTACCGGAGGAGTCTCCGGTTCTCTGGTGGACCCGTCCAACCCCGCCGAGAAGCAGTCCTGGCTAAGAAAAGTATGGGGGAAGGTTCCCGGACACTCTGTGGCTGCTTTTTGATTGCGGATCAGACGTGCTTATGCATGTTATTTCTCAAACCGTATTGCAGATCAGGCCATTGCCCAAATCTGTAGTCATGAACTTAAATGCGCAAAGAAAGATGTGTGTGTGTCAAAGCACCACCGACAAGTGTGAGTTCATGTTGGACGGCTGCCATTGCTTCTGCAACAAGCTGCATTAGAGGACTTCCTGGGAGAAATTACACCCAGAGTAGATACGGTTTCCCTCTATGCCAGTCCTTTTACTGAGCTAAATACAACTCAGCAAAAAAAGCTGTGGACTGACTCCTAACCGTCCCTGGCCGCATTCAGCTATTCACGTGTTTGTGGTTAGGCGATCCTTCCCAGTAATTGCACTGGGGAGGGCACCGGTAATGTTGTGGGACCCGTGCTTGTGGCGGAAGGTGGAGACGATACCAGGAGAAATAGTGGCGGCTGGGGACCGAGTATGGACACCCGGTCGCCGCCGCTATAAGATTGTGGACTGCTTCCGCCTCCATGAGCCTAAAAGGCCACATTTCAAGTGCAAGCAGCTGTCAAAAATTTGGCAGTATAGTATTGTAGCCTGTGGGAGGGTGGGTGGCTGGCTGCATACTTGCGCTTGCATTCCAAGGAATGTGGTCGGGACAACTGAATGCTGCACTGCGACAAGGATGTGGACGGTGATTGTTGCAAGTCTGCAATGACAGGTGCACGGTGGGAGGCATCTTCGAATGCTCAAAGGATCACTTATGATGGGCACACTTTTAGGCAGTGACCTGGGAGTCAGAAATGCTTCCAGAGGTCTTCCCCATGCTGTTCCCATGTCTTTTCAGCACTGTATGCATGTGTCTGATGATGTGTCACTCACCACATGGCCAGATAAGGTTGTAAAATATTAAAATGGCAAATGCATTCCCTGGGAAATGTCTTTGTTGAAAGCAATGCAAAAGTGCAAAAACGCATCAAAAACGCTACGTGTGAACATAGCCCAAGTTGTGGAGGAGTATTTTTGTTTTTGGTTGTTTATTTTGCCTTATATACAAGTCATTACCCTGGAAAGGATGTTCCTTAACATATTTCCCTGGAAAATCCATTTTTGTTTCGTTTTTGTATGTTTTATTGTGAGTCTGTAAAAGTGGCGTAATACTCTGACAACATTGTTGACAGCAGTGACCTGGGAGTCAGAAATGCTTCCAGGGGTCTTCCCCATGCTGTTCCCATGGCATTTGAGCACTGTTCCCATCAATTTGGGCAATTTTTAGGCCCTCTGCAGACCGCCCGGGGGAGTCGCCTGAAAAATGCTCGAGTTTCCCATAGACTTACATTGGGCTCGTTGCTTGGGTCGAGCACCCAAGTATTCCAATTTGCTCGACCCGAGCAACGAGTACCCGAGCATTTTAGTGCTCGCTCATCACTAATGAACATACTTCATATTTTTATTGTTTTTAATTTTTTTAGTTAGAGACTTCAAACTAAGTGACGCAAGACAAAATTAGACCTTTATTGTGATATTTGTTAATTTATGCCTTTTAATTATACATTTTTCTCATGCTGATTATACAACGTGACATCAATGTGTTGCATATCACATATCGGCTATATATACTATAATTTATGTGCTATTTATTACTAATCTCTCTCATTATGCATTATTGCTATCGTGCTGTTCATGTGGTCTTGATGCAGTATACATTATTGTATGGGTTGAATACCTTTTAAAAATTTGCTCTACACAATTAATCTGTCGCTTAGTCTATGTCATGAACAGACCTCTATTTTTCTTCTCTCAAGGTGTATGACATAAGTTTGCATATTCATTATGACTGTATACAAATTACATCTACAAGATTTGCTTTTTCTGATAACCTTTGTGTACATGTCCATACACAGGGTAATTCATTTGCCTTATATTGTACGGTGATCAAACTATTGGCTTATCACTTTTCCATTTCTACATAGGTATAATATGTTATACAATTTATACTTCATCATGCTTGCTGGTTAAATATCATATCATTATGGTGGCTTTCATAAGCTGGTTATCAACATAATAGCAGAATAAATTGACAAATCGGGATTGTGAATTTGATGTAATGAAGACTAACAATGTGTTCTGATATCTTCACATCCTTTAAATTACCTAGATGAGTTACATACAGTGCTGGCCACAAGTATTGGCACCCCTGCAATTCTGTCAGATAATACTCAGTTTCTTCCTGAAAATGATTGCAATCACAAATTCTTTGGTATTATTATCTTCATTTAATTTGCTTGCAAGGAAAAAACACACAAGAGAATGAAGCAAAAATCAAATCATTGATCATTTCACACAAAACTCCAAAAAAGGGCCGGACAAAAGTATTGGCACCCTCAGCCTAATACTTGGTTGCACAACCTTTAGCCAAAATAACTGCGAACAACAGCTTCCGGTAACCATCAATGAGTTTCTTACAATGCTCTGCTGGAATTGTAGACCATTCTTCTTTCACAAACTGCTCCAGGTCCCTGATATTTGAAGGGTGCCTTCTCCAAACTGCCATTTTGAGATCTCTCCACAGGTGTTCTATGGGATTTAGTTCTGGACTCATTGCTGGCCACCTTAGAAGTCTCCAGTGCTTTCTCTCAAACCATTTTATAGTGCTTTTGGAAGTGTGTTTTGGGTCATTGTCCTGCTGGAAGAACCATGACCTCTGAGGGAGACCCAGCTTTCTCACACTGGGCCCTACATTATGCTGCAAAATTTGTTGGTAGTCTTCAGACTTCATAATGCCATGCACACGGTCAAGCAGTCCAGTGCCAGGGGCAGCAAAGCAACCCCAAAACATCAGGGAACCTCGACCATGTTTGACTGTAGGGACCATGTTCTTTTCTTTGAATGCCTCTTTTTTTTCCTGTACACTCTATGTTGATGCTTTTTCCCAAAAAGTTCTACTTTTGTCTCATCTGACCAGAGAACATTCTTCCAAAACGTTTTAGGCTTTCTCAGGTAAGTTTTGGAAAACTCCAGCTTGGCTTTTTTATGTCTCGGGGTAAGAAGTGGGGTCTTCCTGGGTATCCTACCATACAGTCCTTTTTCATTCAGACGTCGACGGATAGTATGGGTTGACACTGTTGTACCCTCGGACTGCAGGGCAGCTTGAACTTGTTTGGATGTTAGTCGAGGTTCTTTATCCATCATCCGCACAATCGTGCGTTGAAATCTCTCGTCAATTTTTCTTTTCCGTCCACATCTAGGGAGGTTAGCCACAATGCCATGGGCTTTAAACTTCTTGATGACACGGCGCACGGCGCAATTTTATGCCCGGGTGAGGGCCACAATTTCTTTTCTTCTACAATTCTACAATACTATTGGATTGTCTACATTTTATTTACTGAGCACCATTAAAGTGGGTGGGAGAACGTGTTTTTGTGGAGTGCTGATATTTTTTCTTTCTATTGAACATGTACATACAGTGCTGGCCAAAAGTATTGGCACCCCTGCAATTCTGTCAGATAATACTCAGTTTTTCCTGAAAATGATTGCAATCACAAATTCGTTGGTATTATTATCTTCATTTAATTTGTCTTCAATGAAAAAAACACAAAAAGAATTGTCCTAAAGCCAAATTGGATATAATTCCACACCAAACCTAAAAAAGGGGGTGGAAAAAAGTATTGGCATCCTTTGAAAAATCATGTGATGCATCTCTAATTCATGTAATTAACAGCACCTGTAACTTACCTGTGGCACCTAACAGGTGTTGGCAACAACTAAATCACACTTGCAGCCAGTTAACATGGATTAAAGTTGACTCAACTCTCTCCTGTGTCCTTGTGTGCACCACATTGAGCATGGAGAAAAGAAAGAAGACCAAAGAACTGTCTGAGGACTTGAGAAACCAAATTGTGAGGAAGCATGAGCAATCTCAAGGCTACAAGTCCATCTCTAAAGACCTGAATGTTCCTGTGTCTTCCGTGCGCCGTGTCATCAAGAAGTTTAAAGCCCATGGCACTGTGGCTAACCTCCCTAGATGTGGACGGAAAAGAAAAATTGACGAGAGATTTCAACGCAAGATTGTGCGGATGGTGGATAAAGAACCTCGACTAACATCCAAACAAGTTCAAGCTGCCCTGCAGTCCGTGGGTACAACAGTGTCAACCCGTACTATCCGTCGACGTCTGAATGAAAAGGGACTGTATGGTAGGATACCCAGGAAGACCCCACTTCTTATCCCGAGACATAAAAAAGCCAGGCTGGAGTTTGCCAAAACTTACCTGAGAAAGCCCAAAATGTTTTGGAAGAATGTTCTCTGGTCAGATGAGACAAAAGTAGAGCTTTTTGGGAAAAAGCATCAACATAGAGTGTACAGGAAAAAAAAGAGGCATTCAAAGAAAAGAACACGGTCCCTACAGTCAAACATGGCGGAGGTTCCCTGATGTTTTGGGGTTGCTTTGCTGCCTCTGGCACTGGACTGCTTGACCGTGTGCATGGCATTATGAAGTCTGAAGACTACCAACAAATTTTGCAGGATAATGTAGGGCCCAGTGTGAGAAAGCTGAGGTCTCCCTCAGAGGTCATGGGTCTTACAGCAGGACAATGACCCAAAACATACTTCCAAAAGCACTATAAAATAGTTTGAGAGAAAGCACTGGAGACTTCTAAGGTGGCCAGCAATGAGTCCAGACCTGAATCACATAGAACACCTGTGGAGAGATCTCAAAATGGCAGTTTGGAGAAGGCACCCTTCAAATATCAGGGACCTGGAGCAGTTTGCCAAAGAAGAATGGTCTACAGTTCCAGCAGAGCATTGTAAGAAACTCATTGATGGTTACCGGAAGCGGTTGTTCGCAGTTATTTTGGCTAAAGGTTGTGCAACCAAGTATTAGGCTGAGGGTGCCAATACTTTTGTCCGGCCCTTTTTTGGAGTTTTGCGTGAAATGATCAATGATTTGATTTTTGCTTCATTCTCTTTTGTGTTTTTTCCTTGCAAGCAAATTAAATGAAGAGAATAATACCAAAGAATTTGTGATTGCAATCATTTTCAGGAAGAAACTGAGTATTATCTGACAGAATTGCAGGGGTGCCATTACTTTTGGCCAGCACTGTATAGTATAGAATTAAATATATTGTAAAAATATGTACACTATTATTATAGAAACATACGTAAATCATTAAGCTCATTCATACCTAGAGCGCCAAGTGCATCAGTAATCCAATATGCTTTCCTTTGCATAAGAAGTATGTCTATTTAAATAAAGGAGTTATTTACTGCATTCTATGTCAATGTAATAAGTACCAGACAGGCATTACATAAGGGAAAACATGTAAGGAATATCAAAAAAGGTCTTGTGAATCATCCTCTATCATGCCACTTTGTTGAGATTCATAAGGGAGATATAAGGACAGTAAAGTTTTTTGGCCTAAAATTAACCACAAGATTGACGTAGAGGGAATTATATAAAAAAAAGGCCAGAGGAGAAAACAAATTGGTTGTTAATTGAAGCTCATTTAGCCCCCACAAGAAATTGAGAAATAGAATTTTTTGCCTTTTAAAACAATAAATACTTAATAAAATATATGTTTTTATTTATTCTTCATATATTTATTCAATTTATTTATTTATTTTGATACAAATAAGAGGAATTAATTTAATATAGGGAGGAGCAGTGTATTCAGCTTATTGTATCTAATTCCTAACTATATGTGAATAAACTATGTACAGTATAGAGACCAAAGGCACTTGGCAAATTGAAAAAAAGGCTAGATATTTATCCAACAGTAGGGATCCGATAATGTATAATTCATGAAATATATACATATACATAATATATTTAAGATCATATATACTATATACATGTATTTATATGATTATTAGTCTTAATTCATTGTTTTTAACTTAAATTATTAATAAAGTATTTTATTCAATGTAATAGTTTCAAAGTTTTTAAGGTAAAAGATTTAAGTCCATCGAGTTCAAGCTATAATCTAACATGTTGATCCAGAGAAAAGCAAAAACACCATGGGGGGTAGACACTAATAGCTTCATATTAAGGGAAAAATTCCTTCCAGACTCCACATAGGTCAATCAGACTAGTTCCCTGGATTGACGTCCCAACACATACCCTAGTGCTTGTAACCTGTAATATTATTTTCAAGAAAGGCATCCACGCCCTTCTTAAATTTTAGTAGTGAATCAACCATTACAACATCATGTGGCAGAGAGTTCCATAGTCTCACTGCTCTTACAGTAAAGAATCGCTGTCTTTGATTATGATTAAACTTTCTTTCTTCTAGACGTAGAGGATACCCTCTTATCTTGTGAACTTTGCATCAAATATATTAAAATGGAGCACAATATTTGATGAATTTGGAGCAAAAAAAGATGCAGCTTTTTAGAGTAAAATGTTGCACAATCCTTTGTATAAGCTTTTAAATGTCACAAAGTCTTCAACTATGCAAGAAGAAAAGAAATATACAGATTTTATACTTTATTATTATTATTTATTTATATACCGCCATTGATTCTATGGTGCTGTACATAAGGAGGGATTACATACAAAATACAGATATCACTTACAGTAAACCAACTAACAATTATACACTGGTACAGAGGGAAGAGGACCCTGCCCTTGCGGGCTTACATTTTACAGGAATGGGGAAGGAGACAGTAGGTTGGGGGGTTGCGGTGGCTCTGGAGTTGTTGAGGTGGGAGCAGGCAAGGTCATGGCAGGCTGAAAGCTTGTTTGAAAGATGGGTTTTCAGGTTATGTCTGAAGGATCCAAATGTGGAGGCTAATCGGACGTGTAGAGGCACAGAATTTGGGAGAAATTTTGGGGGCGATTGGGCGAGGAACGAATAAGTGTGGTGGAGAGAAGGAGGTCTTGGGAGACCCGGAGATTACGTAAGGGAATGTATTTGGAGATTAGTTCAGAGATGTACGGAGGAGAGAGGTTATGAATGGCTTTGTAGGTTAGTGTAAGTAGTTTGAAATGGATACGCTGGGCAATTGGGAGCCAGTGAAGAGATTTGCAAAAGGGGATAGCAGAGGAGTAGTGAGGTGAGAGATGAACTAGTTGCGCAGCAGAGTTAAGGATGGATTGGAAAGGTGCGAGAGTGTTAGCAGGTAGGCCACCGACGAGGATGTTGCAGTAGTCGAGGCAGGAGATGATGAGGGCATGCACAAGCAGTTTAGTAGATTGAGGGTTGAGGAAAGCACGGATTCTGGAAATAATTTTGAGCTGGAGGCGACAGGAGGTGGAAAGAGCTTGTGGGGTTTGAAGGACAAGGCAGAGTCAAGGGTTACTCCGAGGCAGCGGATTGCCGGTACAGGGGAAAGTGTGATGTCATTTATAGTGATAGAAAGGTCAGGTGGGGAAGATATGCGAGATGGGGTAAAGATGATGAGTTAAGTTTTGTCCACACTGAACTTCAGGAAGCGGGAGGAAAAGAAGGAGGATATGGCTGCTAGACATGCTGGGATTCTGGACAGCAGAGAGGTGACATCTGGACCAGAGAGGTAGATCTGGGTGTCATCAGCATACAGATGGTAATGGAAGCCATGGGATTTTATGAGCTGTTCCAGGACAAGGTTATAGATTGAGAAGAGTAGGGTTCCTAGGAAAGAGCCTTGAGGGACTCCAACAGAGAGGGAGCGGGGTGAGGACGTAGTGTGGGAGTAGGAGACGCTAAATGTGAGGTTAGAAAGTTATAAGGAGATCCAGGATAGGGCAAAGTTTTTGAAGCCAAAGGAAGAGAGGATCTGTAGTAGTAGGCAGTGGTTAACTGTGTCGAAAGCAGAGGACAGGTCAAGAAGAAGGAGTAAGAGAATTGTCTGTTAGCTTTGGCTGTAAGTCAGTCATTGGTAATTTTGGTAAGAGCAGTTTCGGTGGAATGGTGGGGGGCGGAAGACGGATTGTCGATTGTCGAAGAGAGCATTAGATGAGAAGTGAGAGGAAAGTTCAGCGTGAACGTGTTGCTCAAAGAGTTTGGAGGCAAATGGGAGCAGTGATATGGGGCAGTAGCTGGACAAGGCGGTTGGGTCGAGGGATGGCTTTTTGAGGATGGGGGTGATTGTGGCATGTTTGAAGGCAGCAGGGAAGGTACCAGAAGTTAGTGATCGATTGAAGAGATGGGTTAGGGATGGGATGAGTGTGGAGGTGAGGTTGGGGAGGAGGTAGGAAGGAATGGGGTCGAGTGCACAAGTGGTGAGGTGTGATTTGGAGAGGAGACGAGTAAGGTCTCTTTCCTTGATGTTGGGAAGGGAGGTTATGGGGAAGGGCAATGGTCTTGAAAACAAAGGGGTTGTGGTGGTTGGGCACCAAAGACTTGCTATGTTTGGTCAATCTTGTTTTTGAAGTGTGTGGCAAACTCCTCAGCAGAGATGATGGAGGTCGGAGGGGGCAGTGGAGGGCGGAGGAGAGATTTAAAAGTGTTGAATAGCTGTTTGGGGTTGCATGATAAGGAAGATATGAGGGTTATGAAGTAGGCCTGTTTAGCATAGGTGAGGGCTGATTTGAATGCGAGTGTTGCTTGTTTGAATGTAGTGAAGTCATCTTGAGAATGTGTTTTCTTCCAGCGCCGCTCAGCAACCTCTGGACGCTTGTCGAAGCTGTTTAGTGAGGTTGTTGTGCCAGGGTTGTCTATTGACTTGTCGTTCTCTGCCATGCATAAGAAGGGTGACCGAGTCAATAGCTGATGCAAGAGTGGCATTGTAGAAAGCAGTAGCACTGTCTGTGTCGTGGGGTGAAGATATGGACGTCAGTGGTAGAATAGAGTCAGAGAGTTTGTGTCTAGAAGTGCAAGATTTCTGCGGGGGTGTGCTAGTTGCTGGGCATGGGTGACAGGTGAGGAGGACAGGGATGAGAATGTGAGTAGGTGAGATGGTGATCGGATAGGGGTAGGGGGAGGTTGTAAGGTTAGATAGGGAGCAGAGTCAGGTGAAGATGAGGTCTAGTGTGTGTCCGTCTGTGTGGGTGGCTGAGGAGGACCACTGAGTAAGTCCAAAGGATGAAGTAAGCAACAGGAGTTTGGATGCTGCTGACTGGCGGGTGTCAGTGGGGATGTTAAAATTGCCCATGATGATTGTGGGAATGTCAGCAGAGAGAAAGTAAAGAAACCAGGTGGAGAATTGGCAGTGACCGGTCCTGGAGGTCGGTATATGACAGCCACTTTGAGGTTGGAGGGAGAGTAGAGTAGAGTAGAGGGAGAGTAGATGCGGACAGAGTGGACTTCAAAAAAAGGGAGAATAAGGGAGGGTAGCAGTGGGATAGGGCTAAAGGTGCAGTTGGTAGAAAGGAGAAGACACACTCCTCCACTATGTTTGTTATGAGGGCAAGGGGTGTGGGTGAAGTGGAGGCCACCGTAACACAGCGCAGCAGGGGAGGCAGTGTCGGAGAGTGTCAGCCATGTCTCTGTGATGCCCAGGAAAGAGGTCGTGGACAAAATGGAGCTTGTTGCAGACAGAGCGGGCGTTCCAGAGTGCTTCAGAGAGAGGGAGCAGGGGGGTGGGCGTCAGGGGTACGGGTTTTATGTAGGAGAGGTTGCGGTAGTTTGCAGTTGGTTGGAAGCGATAGGAGGGGGAGTTAGTGAAGGGTGTAAGCTGTGGGGGTCCAGGATTGGGAGATATGTCACCAGCAGTGAGGAGAAGCAGAGTGAGGAAGAGCAGGTGGGAGAAGGAGAGTGTCCGGCTTTTTTTGTGTTTTGGTAGGATAGATCTGAGGTTGAGGAGCAGGTCTGCAGATGAGATCAGGTGGGGGGGTAAGAGGGAAGGAGAGATGATGATTTGGTTAGAGGGTGCTGGGGTTTGGGGATAGCAAAGGAGAGTGAGGATTAGTGGAGCAAAAACAGTAAGGGCATATGTAAGCATGGTGAAAGTTAAGTGTGAATGAGAAAAAGAAACTAAGTACAATTAGTAAATAGTTACTTGTACATTCTGTTCACTTCTGGCTCATTTCTGGCATATTTCTTCTATAAGACTCTTAAAATTGATCCTTTAGAGTCAGACCCACGGTCTCTGCCAGACCTAGCTTGCTAGATTTATCGAGCTCTAAATAGCACATGGGGTGCTTCAGGTGTGTGCAGGAGGGGAGGAGCCACAGGAAGACTGCTCACAAAAGCACAGGTGGAGAGGGGGAGTAATTAGGACAGAGAGGCTAATTGTATTCAGGAAACAGACAGATAGGGACCAGTGTGTATTGGGATCAAAGGATTGAGGTGATAAGCGTGCAGATGGGATCAAATATACCCAGGACAAATAGAATGGAATTAGCATTAATCAGTGAATACAGAAGGGATTGGATGCAGGAACATATCTGTGGATAAGCAAACAGATTGTCAGATGAAGAGATTGTCAGATGAAGAGTGGGGTTATATATCTGGCATATTTGTTCTATAAGACCCTTAAAATTGATCCTTTAGAGTCAGACCCATGGTCTCTGCTAGACCTGGCTTGCTAGATTTATGGCGCTCTGTACTTTACAAGAAGAACCATTTCAAAAAGTCGCAAATAATAAATTAGAACATCTGGATAATGAAAACCAAGCCAACATTGTCAAGCAAACCTAAAAAATTACAAAGAATGAGAAAACTTAAGAAAAAAGGGCAGAATGCCATAATGAATTTGGCATGCAAATGCATATGCATAAAATCTATATTTTTACTAACAACCAAGTCACAAAAAGAATGAAAGTCTTTACTGTATGTATTGCAAAAGTGAAGAGTAATAATATGCACTGCTACAATAGGTTTGCTGATGCATTACTAAAGTATTCAATGCTTTTCCATAAATTCAAAGAAATTCAGGAGTTACACTGACATCTGTTTTCTTGAATATATGCATTTATATGAATCACCCTGAGTTGAAAGAATATTTAAAAATCCTGCCATATGAACTATGCAGAATTGTAACTTTATAACTTTATTGAACCATAGTTTTCCATTGCCACTCAGTAAATTGTAGATTCTTTTCACATATTATGCAATAAAATACTTACAGTAATAAAAGTATAATGAAAATATAACACCTAAAATCAATCTGAACACTCCAGGAACAGGAATATGCGACAAGGAGCCAAAATTAGTGTGCCCAAATTAAACTTAAAAGAGTTGTTCGGTATTAAAGGGAACCTGTCACCAGGAAAAAAAAGTTATTAACCTGCAAATATAGTGTAAATCTGTATTTTAATAGTGTGTAGGGTTTGGTACTCACTCGACTGTGGTTGAGGTAGGCACAGGAAGCGTTTTCAATGAAATATCCAGACTGGTTTATAAAGACAGCATAAATTGCTCAGGAAACAAAACAAAAAAACAGCCTTTTACAGCACAAAGTGGAAACACAAAGTAAAATGTCTATACAACAGGTTAGTGTCCAGTCCTTAGGTCCTTAGCGCAGACCAACACACTGGAGATCCACACATATCCAGACACAGACCCTGAATGAGACACTTGATCTGCATTTTATTTACAAACCAAGCACCCAAGGCAGGGATATGTGAGCAGTAGTGATGAGCGACCACTAAAATTCTCGGGTCGAGCAAATTTGAATGCTCGAGTGCTCGAACCGAGCAATGAGCCAAATGTAAGTCTATGGGAAACTCAAGCATTTTTCAGGGGGCCCCCTCCTCGTAGAGGTCTGTAGGGGGCCTAAAAATTGCCCAAATCAATGGGAACAGTGCTCAAATGACATGGGAACAGCATGGGGAAGACTCCTGGAAGCATCTCTGACTCCCAGGTCACTGCTGCAGAGTATTATGTCACTTTTACCGGCTCACAATAAAACATCCAAAAACGAAACCAAAATGGATTTTCCTGGGAAAAAGTTAAAGAGCATCCTTTCCAGGGTAATAACTTATATATAAGGCAAAATAAATAACCAAAAACAAAAATGATCCCCCACACCTTTGACTATGTTCACGCGTAGCGTTTTGAAGTGTTTTTGCACTTCTGCATTGCTTTCAAAGGTGAAAAATACATTCCCCGTTAAATTTCAGTTTAAGATTTTACTACCTTATATGCCTATGTGGTGTGTGAGACATGATCAGACACATCCATACAGTGCTGAAAAGACATGGGAACAGCATGGGGAAGACCCCTGGAAGCATCTCTGACTCCCAAGTCACTTCCTAAAACTGTGGTCATCAGACGTGATCCTATATTACTGCAGTAATAATACAGACATTTTTGGCAACGTGACAAATATGAAACTCCATTTAAAATGGGCAAGGCTCGTGGCAAAGGACGCGGAAGCAGACATAATGGTGATGGTGCATGCAGAGGCCGAGGCCACGAGCAAGATGAAACTGTGCCTGCTGAGGGAGCACAGCAAACATCCACATCATGTTGAACTACCTTCCTGTCACAATTTCTAGGGGGCCACGGAACACCACTATTGAAGCCAGAGAAGTGTGAAAAGGTTGTTGGTTGGATAGCAGATAATGCTTCCAGTCAGTCTGCCGCCACCACCACCACCCTGTCTTCCACATGGTCCAGTCTCAGTAACCGTGAGTCTGGACCACATTATTATTATTACTTTAGCGCCATTTATTCCATGGAGCTTTACATGTGAAATAGGGATATACATCGCAAAAACAATTACAATAATCTTGAACCAAAATGTGACAGCGACTGGTACAGGAGAGGAGAGGACCCTGCCCGCGAGGGCTCAAAGTTTACAAGGTATGGGTGAGGATACAGTAGGTGAGGATAGAGCTGGTCATGCAGCGGAATGGTGGAGCGAGGGTTACTGCAGGTTGTACGCTTGTCGGAAGAGGTGGGTCTTCAGGTACCTTTTGAAGGTTTAAACAGTGGGAGAGAGTCAGAAATGTTGGAGTAGAGAATTCCAAAGTAGTGGGGATGACCGGCAGAAATCTTGTATTCGATTGAGGGAGGTGATAAGAGGGGAGTAGAGAAGGAGATCTTGTGAGGATCGGAGGTTGCGTGTAGGTAAGTACCGGGAGACTAGGTCAAAGATGTATGGAGGAGACAGGTTGTTAATGGCTTTGCATGCCAAGGTTAGGGTTTTGAACTGGAGTCTCTGGGCAATGGGGAGCCAGTGAAAGGATTGACAGAGAGGAGAGGCCGGGGAATAGCGGGGGTTGAGGAATGTGCGGATCCGTGAGATTTTTTTTTACTTGGAGTCAGCATATTCCTCATCCTGATCCTTCTTCCTCCCACCATACCGAGTGCCCTGAGACAACTGATCCGACACTTGGACACTACAAAGAGCTGTTTTGTTCATCTTACCATTTATCGATTGTGGCCTCTCACTCGGTCCGCTCAGAAGTGGAAAGAGATTGGAAATGTGGTTTGAAGGAGAGATTAGAGTCCAGGGTTACCCCAAGAGCTGTTCACTTTTAAAGTTATAGATTCGGCCTCTCGCCTGGCCCGCTTCAAGCAGGGCAACAGAAGATCTCATGTAGCGATGCCCAAATATTTCAGCAGCCATGGTCACCCGAAGGTGACGGTGGGAAATTGCAATTACTGTTGCAAGAGGTGGATGATGATGAGACACAATGGACAGAAAGTCAGGAGGAGGACCAGGGTGCAGAAGTCTAAGACGAGGTGGTAGACGATAAAGTCAATGGGCCGAACGCCAGGGTCCAGAAACAGTGTCTGTGGGTGACACCACTACCTCTTCCGCTGTTGTGTGTGTGCACCAATCCCCCATTCATGGCGCTGTCGAAGATGCCTCCCACCCTGCACCTGTAGTTGCACACTTGCAACCATCACCATCAGCAACCACGTCAACGCCATTGTCCCAACAGAGCGTTCTGTTGTCCCTACCCCAGTCCTTTGAACGCAAGCGCAAATACTCAGCCAACCACCCAAAGGCCACAATACTAAACTGACACATTTCTCGACTACTTGCACTAGAAATGTTGCCTTTTAGGCTTGTGGAGGCAGAAGCTTTCTGCAACCTCAAGTCTGCTGGCTCTCGGTCCCCAGCCGCCATTATTTTTCCCAGTGTGGCGTCCCCACCTTACACAAGCACGTGTCCTAGAACATTTCCCTTGCCCTAACCAACGCAGTTATTGCGAAGGACCGCCTAACCACAAACACGTGGACAAGTGAATGTGTCCAGGGATGGTACATCTCACTGACGCATCACTGGGTTAATATTGTGGAAGCCGAGACCCAGTCGGACCCTGGGATGGAACATGTCTTCCCTACGCATAGAATTGCGGGCCCTGGGTCAATCAAATTATTCATGATGATAGAGGCCACCATTTTCTTAGCTTTCTGGTACTTTTCTGTGGGAATGAGCTTGTCTCCAACCAGCCAGGAATATTTCCAGTGAATTATGGCACGACACCATGGTATTAGCAGTGCCCCCAGTACCAGAAGCGAAGCCATCCACAATTTCCTTCTCAGGAATTTTATTTGATAAAATGAGTGGCTCCCCAAATGCATTAGGTTCTCACAAAGGAGATGAAGATACGGAGTGGCAGTAAGTGCAAGTTTCTACGGCATGTTAGACCGGAGATTACATAAGGGAATATATGGGAGATTAGTTCACAGATGTATGGAGGAGAAAGGTTATGGATGGCTTTGTAGGTCAGTGTTAGTAGGTTGAACTGGATACGCTGGGCAATTGGGAGCCAGTGAAGGGATCTTATAGATTGTAATCTTATAGATTGCTAGAGCCAGTCCACAGTAAAAAAATCAGTCATAGAGTGTCCAAGAAACTTGCTACAGACTTTTCTTAACCAGGGTTGTTTCTCGGCAGGTTTGGACGGGCCCACCAAACAACCAGAGATTCCTCCGGTGGGCCCTGGCTTCCCCTTCAGGAGAGTTCATAGCACAAACCTTGCAGCTGCTATGTGGCTCTTGAGCGGGGAAGAAAGGTGTGCCATCAGAGAATCAAATCCTCAGGTGGGACCAACGTTCTTCCGTCTGACACTGCTTCTCGGTGAGAGTTGTATTTCACCTCAGCCATATTCTTTAGCTCGGTGAAAGGACTGGCACAGAGGGAAACCGTATCTACTCCGGCTGTCATTTCTCCCAGGAAGTCCTCTAATGCAGCCTGTTGCATAAGCAATGGCAGCTGGTCCAACATCAGCTCACACTTTTCGGTGGTACATCGACACAGAGATCTTTCTTTGCGCCTTGAATTTCATAACTACAGAGTTGGGCAATGGCCTGATCTGCAATGCGTTTTTAGAAATAACGTCCATAAGCACGTCCAATCCACAGTAAAAAAGCAGCCATAGAGTCTGCGGGAACCTTCACACAGACTTTTCTTAGCCAGGGCTGCTTCTCGGAGAGAGTTGTATTTCACCACAGCCATATTCTTTAGGAGGGATGAAAGGACTGGCATACAGGGAAACCATATCTACTCTGGCTGTCTTTTCTCCACCACCAGGTTCCGGCCATTGTCACACACGACCATGCCTGGCTGTATGTTCAGTGGTGAGAGCCACAGATCTGCCTGCTGTGTTACAGCTTTCAACAACTCTGCAGCGGTGTGCGCTTTGTCACCTAAGTATTAAGCATATTATCTTCAGCACAGCCTGTTGCCGCTTGGCCGAGGCAATGCTGCAGTGCTTCCAGCTTGTGACTGATGTGGTCATTTCGGAGATGGAGGCCGAAAAGGAGGAGGAGGAGCAGGAGCTGTACAATGTTATTACATTGAGGTTACATTGGCGAGTCTGGTTTTTATTCTAAAGATCCTGCTGTGTTTTTATATTTTTTGGGGGGGTTTACGTCTCTTCAAATGTGTATTGGAGTGCGTCCTAATTTTTGCAGGCCCTTCTAATTGCTACATATAATTAATAACAGTATAGGAGATTTACTCTTTAATAGTGATGAACGAGCATACTCGCAAGTACTCGGTACTCGCCCGAGCATCTCAGTACTCGAGATGCTCAGCGCTCGCCGAGTACTTGCGAGATGCTCGGGCGGATGCTCGAGTCCCCTCCATGCATGTTTGGTGCTCTTTAGACATGCAGGGATTGCCTGCCACTCATTGTAATGCTGCAGCCATGGTGTTTGTGGCATTACAGTGATTGGCTGGCCGCACAGCGTCATCAGGCCTATATCAGACCTGGCGCCGCTGTGCTCATCACAGTCACTCTGGAATCAGACAGAGTAGGGAGAGGTGCTGCTGCGTCAGGGAGAGATTTGCTTGTGTATTAGGTAGTGTAGGGAGAAAAAACGAACATTACACATATCCATCTTAACAAACAGTCCTTCTGAGGACTAATCTATCTGCAGAGATATCAGGCAGGTAGTGTATATAGCAGACTGCAGTGCATATAGCACAAGAGGCTCCATTCCAATTCTTCCTTTTGCTGCTGTTAGATATTTCTAGACAAAGGCCCAGGTCTCAGGGGCCAGGAAAACTTTTTTTGGGTCTTAACCTCATTATTTGCTTAAAAAGCAATCCAAAGAACACCGTTTTTCTGCGCTATTTGCTTGTTGGCACGGCAGAATATAGCCAGGTCCTTTCCATATTACAGCGCTAGAAATCCAGCTATTTAAAACTGTGTTTTCTCCGTCACACGGATCAAATATACGTTTTCAGAAAATACTGCCATTTCTGGCCTCCATTAAAAATTTGTTTCAGTGTGTCAGTGAAGCAATTGACACCAGTTTGCTGTTCAAACTAGTTACCTACAGGCCAGGTATTTAAAACTGTGCTTTCTCCGTCTCACGGATCAAATATACGTTTTCAGAAAATACTGCCATTTCTGGCCTCCATTAAAAATTTGTTTCAGTGTGTCAGTGAAGCAATTGACACCAGTTTGCTGTTCAAACTAGTTACCTACAGGCCAGTTATCTAAAACTCTCTTTCCTCTGTCACACGTATCACATATAAGTTCACTCCAAACTCAGTCATTTGTAGTGAGCATGGAACATATTGTCCTCCATTTAAAATGGGCAAGGCACGTGGCAAAGGACGGGGAACTGGACATGATGGTGATGGTGCATGCAGAGGCCGAGGACAAGGCCGTGGGCAAGCTGAAATTGTCCCACAACAAACACACACATCTTCTCGTCCGACCTTCCTGTCCCAATTCTTAGGGGACCACAGCACACCACTACTGAACCCAGAGCAGTGTCAAAAGGTTGTTGGTTGGATAGCGGATAATGCTTCCAGTCACTTTGCCACCACCACCACCGTGTCTTCCACACGGTCAAGTCTCAGTAGCCATGAGTCCGGACTGAATATTCCTCACCCTGATCCTCCTTCCTCCAACTATGCCGAGTGCCCGGAGACAACTGATCCCACACTTGGACACTCTGAAGAGAAGTTCACTTTTCCATTTATAGATTCGGGCCTCTCGCCTGGTAGACTTGAAGCGGGGTAAGAGGAGATCGCATGCAGCGATGCCCAAACATTTGAGCAGCCGCTGTCACACAAAGGCGATGGTGGGAAAGTGTCACAAGAGGTGGACGATGATGAGACACAATTTCCAGAAAGTCAGGAGGAGGACTAGGGTCCGGAAGTGGAAGACGAGGTGGTGGATGATATAGTAACTGACCCAACCTGGCAGGAGGACATGCAGAGCGAGGATAGCAGCACACAGGGGGAGGGAGGCAAAGCACCCCAACAGGCAGGAAGAAGCAGTGTGGTGGCCGCAGACAGAAGGCAGGCAACTGTTCCCTGTAACACCAACACAAAGGAAGTTGCCAGTATAACTGTTAGGTCTTCCCGAGTCTGGTTGTTTTTTAAAGACTTTGCTGATAACCCCAAAAAGGCCATTTGCACCACCTGCCAGGCCAGCATCAGCAGGGGTGGCAAAATGACCAGCCTGACCCCCACCAGCATGATCAGGCACATGGCAGCAAAGCACCCGACTTTGTGGGCGGAACCCCAGGGTCCAGGAACAGTGTCTGCGGGTGGCACCATTGCTTCTTCTGCTGTTGTGCATGCAAGCCAATCCCCTGTCCATGGTGCATGCGAAGATGCCTCCTGCCCTGCACCTGTTGTTGCACACTCTCAAGTAGCAGCATCAGGAAGCACATCCATGTCCTTTTCCCAGCGCAGCGTTCAGTTGTCCGTACACCAGTCCTTGGAATGCAAGCGCAAATATGCAGCCAACACCCCACAGGCCACACTACTAAATTCTCACATTTCATCACGTCTTGGGCTCGAAATGTTGCCTTTTAGGCTCATGGACATGGAAGCATTACGCAACCTGATGGTGGCGGCCGTCCCTTGGTACTCGTTCCCCAGCCGCCACTATTTCTCCCGGTGTGCGTCCCCGCATTACACAAGCACGTGTCCCAAAACATTAGTCATGCCCTCAACAACGCAGTTACTGGGAAAGTCCACCTAACCACGAACACATTGACAAGTGCTTGTGGGCAGGGACGTTACAGCTCGCTGACGGCACACTGGGTTATCATAGTGGAAGCCGGGACACAGTCGGACCTTGGGATGGAACATGTCCTCCTGACACCAAGGATTGCGGGCCATAGGTCAATCAGGGTTGCCCCCACGGTCTACAGCTCTTGCACCTCGGCCTCCTCAGTCTCCCCCTCCTCTTCAGCCTCCATGTCCGAAATGACCACATCAGTCACAAGATGGAAGAACTACAGCACTGCCTCGGCCAAGCGGCAACAGGCTGTGCTGAAGCTAATATGCTTAGGTGAAAAAACGCACAATGCTGAAGAGTTGTGGACAGCTCTGAAAGAGCAGGCTGATCTGTGGCTCACACCGCTGAACCTAAAGCCAGGCATGGTCGTGGGTGACAATGGCCGGAACCTTGTGGCGGCTCTAAGGCAAGGCGAGCTCACACACGTACCATGCCTGGCCCATGTGCTTAACCTTGTGGTTCAGCGGTTTCTTAAATCCTACCCAGAGCTGCCGGATCTGCTTGTTAAAGTACGCCGCCTGTGTGCCCATTTTTGAAAGTCACTTACAGCTTCCGCCACCCTTGCCTTGTTTCAGCAGCATTTGCAGCTTCTGGCTCACAGACTGGTGTGTGATGTCCCCACGCGTTGGAACTCTACACTGCAGATGTTGGGAAGGATTTGTGAGCAGAAGAGGGCAGTTGTTGAGTACCAGCATCAACAAGGCCATCAGTATTCAGTTCAGACTCCACACATAAAACCTCAGGAGTGGACATGGATGTCAGACATATGTACCATCTTCCAAAACTTTGAGGACTCCACCAAGATGGTGAGCAGCGATGATGCCATAATTAGCATCACCATCCCACTTCTCTGTCTTCTGAAATGCTCTCTGCTCACAATCAAAGAGGATGCATTGCGGGCGGAGCATGGTGAGATGGAGCAAGGAACCATACAGGGTGATTACACATAGCCCAGCCTCATCTCATCTCAACGTGGACTGGGTGACAATGAGGAAGAGGAGGAGGAAGAACAGGAGCTAGTTTCATGCGCTATAGACGGTACTACCTGAACAGCTGTCATACCGTCTGTTCAGCGTGGATGGCCAGAGGAAAGAATGGAGGAAGATGAGAGCATGGTCAGTCATCCTCTTGGTGAGGACACAGAAGTCTTGCCTGTTAGTAGTCTGGCACGCATGGCTGATTTTATGTTACGCTGCCTTTCCCATGACCCTCGCATTCTCAAAATTTTTGGTGACAGTCATTACTGGTTGGTGACACTTCTAGACCCACGCTACAAGGAGAACTTTATATCTCTTATTCCTGTGTTTTTTTTTAACTTTGACTATGGGGTTAGTAATGGGGGTGTCTTATAGACGCCTCTCCATTACTAACCTGGGCTTGATGTCAGCTGGCATTATAAGCTGACATCAACCCCAGCCCTATTACCCCACTGCCACCGCTACAGGGCAGTGGGAAGAGCGAGGCTAAGTGCCAGAATTGGCGCATCCTATGGATGCGCCATTTCTGGGACGGCTGACGGCTGGTGTTTCTAGCCTGGGAGGGGGCCAATATTCATGGCACCCTTCCTGGGCTATTAATATCAGCCCCCAGCTGTCTGCCTAGCCTTTGCTAGCTATTAAAATAGGGGGTACCCCACGTCATTGTTTTGGGGGGTCCCCCATTTTAATAGCTAGTAAAGGCTAGGTATTCAGCTGGGGGCTGATATTAGTAGCCTGGGAAGCTCCATGGGTATTACCCCCTTCCCAGGCTTCAAACATCTGCCCCAGCCGTCTGCTTAACCTCCGCTAGAGACTAAAATTACGGGGAACCCCACGCCAATTTTTTTTTTAATAAATCTTTTATTTTAACACTAAATGACAAGTACAGTAACCAACACTATCACCGTACTTCTTATATATGTGACTGACATGTTTCTATCTATCTAATCTATGTGTGATGCTCTATCTTTCTGTTCTAAATTGTCGGGTACCGCTGCTGAATTGCCGGCCGGCTTTTTTAAAGAGACGGTGCATGAAAACACTAATATTTTTTTAAATAAATCCTTTACACTAAATGACAAGTACAGTAAGCAACACTGTCAATGTACTTATTATATATGTGACTGACATGTTTCTATCTATCTAATCTATGTGTGAAGTTCTATTCTTTCTGTTCTAAATTGTCGGGTACCGCTGCTGAATTGCCGGCCAGCTTTTTTAAAGAGAGCGTCTTCTGAGCAGTTTGTCAGCTTTTGGACACCTTTGAAGTTGTTTTCTATGTGTTTCTATGTGTTTTTGTTTGCCTGCCATTGGTTTTAACTGTGTTCAACGGTGTTCTAAGGTGTTCGACGAACAGTTCGACGAACAGTTCTTCGAACATCCCGGTGTTCGACGAACCGAACCGAACCCGAACACTACGGGGGTGGCTCAACACTACTCTCTAAGAATAGTGAGGGCCGACTGCTGGTCCTTTAAGAATAGTAAAGGCCGCCTTATGGCCCTATAAAAATAGGCTTTGTGACTTTCAGAGTCCCTCCTTCATAAATGAAACACGATGTGTCTGATGATATCTCACACACAACATGGCCAGATAAGGTTGTAAAATGTTAAAATGACATTTCCTGGTGAATGCAGTTGTCACGGATGAAAGCAATGCAAAAGTGAACAAGCGCATCAAAAACGCTATGTGTGAACATAGCCCAAGGTGTGGAAGATCATTTTTGTTTTTGGTTATTCATTTTGCTTTATATTGAAGTCATTACTCTGGAAAGGATGTTCTTTAACATATTTCCAAGGAAAATCCATTTTGGTTTAGTTTTTGTATGTTTTATTGTGAGTCCGTAAAAGTGGCGTAATACCTCTGACAACGTTGTTGACAGAAGTGACCTGGGAGTCAGAAATGCTTCCAGGGGTCTTCCCCATGCTGTTCCCATGTCATTTGAGCACTGTTCCAATCGATTTGGGCAATTTTTAGGCCCTCTGCAGACCGCCGGGAGGAGCTGCCTGAAAAATGCTTAAGTTTCCCGTAGACTTACATTGGGCTCATTGCTCGGGTCGAGCACCCGAGTATTCCAATGTACTCGAACCAAGCATAGAGCACCTGAGCATTTTAGTGCTCGCTCATCACTACTCTTTAATAATGGAAAGGACAATTCAAATAGATTCTATCTTCTAAAATATTACCTGTCTGAAATTCATCTACGGGTGAGGTATCGCAGTATGGATAGACTATTACACTGATCCAGCCAGGTATTATTGCCTTATACTATGTGCTGCTGGTGCTGCCGGAAAAAAATAAAAATCTATTCCATTTTCACTTGATAATGCTGTTAGATTCATTTACAATAGGGACAGGTGCTAGGTGGTATCATCAGCTCAAGATGAATGTTAATTCTGGTTGCATAAATCTCTTCCACAGTCGATAACTTTTTTTAAATTTCTTTGGCCTTATATACAAGTAAAAAGAATTTTTCTTAACATTTTTTCCAGAAAAATCCATTTTAGCTTGGTTTTTGTATGTTGTATTGTCAGTCCGCAAAACTAGCGTAATACTCTGACAACATTGTTCACAGATATGGTATTTGTCACACAACTGTCATACTTTAAATGGAGTGTAATATCTGATACGTTTGCAAACATGTCTGTATTAATATGGCAGTAATATAGGATAAGGTGTGATGACCACGCTTTTAGGCTGTGGCCTTTTAGTTTATTATTGTTCAGCGACCAAGTGTGAATAGGTTCAACAATACACAGCTGGCTGACTTTAAATAGAGTGTATTTGGCATGCCCCACAAAATGTCTGTATTTTTACGGCAGTAATATGGGATCAGGTGTGGTGACCACGCTTTTAGGCTGTGGCCTTTTAGTATAGTATTTGTTATGCTCACGCCCAGACTGACTGGCGTGAGCTTGATTAGTGATCCCACTGTACCATGAACCGAGGAGTGCCTGGAGGGGTGTAACTAAGTATCAACTCGGTCCGACCAAGGTCACATGGCGGCTCAGTCGACTTGGTAAACCAGAGAGGAACCGAGCAGACGGACCAGGTGCTACTCCAGGTCAGACCCCAGTCACAGTTGTTGACCCACACCGGGGAAAGCAGGAACAGGCAGGTTAGGCTGGCATACAGACAGGTGGGAACTGGCTGGCACGGCTGGTATGAAGACAGGTGGGTATTGGCAGGCACGGCTGGTATGCAGACAGGTGGGGACTGGCAGGCACGGCTGGCATGCAGACAGGTGGGCACTGGCAGGTAGGAACACAGGCAGGATAGGGACCAGTACAGACTGGGTCACAGGAACGGAGCTGCAGGTGCGGTGGACAGCAGAGCAGAGCGAAACCTCAGATGCGGTGAACAAGCAGAGCAGAGCGAAACCGCCAATGTGGTGAACAAGCAGAGCAGAGCGAAACCACAGGTGCGGTGAACAAGCAGAGCAGAGCAGAACCGCCGGTGTGGTGAACAGGCTGAGCAGAACCGCCGGAGCGGTAAACAAATAAAGCAGGGCGAAACCACAGGTGCGGTGAACAAGCAGAGCAGAGCGGAACTGCAGGTGCGGTGAACAAGCAGAGCAGAGCGGAACCGCCAGTGCGGTGGACAAGCAGAGCAGAGTGAAACCGCCGGTGCTGTGAGCAAGCAGAGCAGAAAAGCCGGAGAAGTGAACAAGCAGAGCAGGGCGTGCAGGCAGACAGGACAGGGCTCTGTTCACATGAAACAGACTGGAAAATACAGGAAGATAGTTAAAACACAGGAGGTAAATACGGAGACAGGGAAAGGGGACAAGCAGAACCAGATACACACAAGGTAATTACAATGAAGTAGCGAGTGGACACAAAACTCATAAACTGAAGTACAGAGACAATGAGTAGGAGTTAGGTGCAGGTTCAGACACTGCAGGAAAAGGGAAGGTTCGGACATAGAGACAAACAGGTAACGGGCAAGGACACTGTTCAAACAGGAACTGAGTCAGGAACCAGATACAGGAACGAGCCTGGGTACTCAGCCCCCAGGGTGGCGGAAACAGACTAGAAGTCAGAGATACAGGTAGCGGCCCTGGGTACTCAGCCCCCAGGGTGGTGGAAACAGACTAGAAGTCAGAGATACAGGTAGCGGCTCTGGGTACTGAGCCCCCAGGGTTGCGGAAACAGACTAGAATCAGGACAGGACCTGGCAACTCACAGTTGCACAGAACACACTGTAAGGAAGTGTTGCTCAGGCACCTCCTACTGGGTGGAGGGGGTTTAAGTATCCAGTGACTCACAGCAATAGGCTGGGGATGCATTAGGACTGCGCACACTGTAGCTTTAAGAACAGGAAGCAACAGCGCCGACGCCCTGAGCCAGCAGACAAGAGACATACAAACAGCAGGTACTGGAGCAATGTGTGCAGCCTGGCCTGATAGGTAAGATTGCGGTCTTGCATGGTGGGAGATGGTAAGCCATGCAAGCACGCCGCCAGGGATGTTACAGTATTGTTTAGTGACCAAGTGTGAATAGGCTCAACAATACACAGCTGGCTGACCTTAAATGGAGTATATTTGTCATGCTCTGCAATATGTCTGTATCATTACAGCAGTAATATGGGATCAGGTGTGGTGACCACGCTTTTAGGCTGTGGACTATTAGTATAGCATTGTTCGGCAACCAAGTGTGAATAGGCTCAACAGCACACAGCTGGCTGACTTTAAATGGAGTATATTTGGCACGCTCCACAAAATGTCTGTATTATTACAGCAGTAATATGGGATCAGGTGTGACGACCACGCTTTTAGGTTGTGGCCTTGTAGTATAGTTTTGGCCAGCAACCAAGTGTAAATAGGTTCAATAAAACACAGATGGCTAACTTTAAATGGAGTGGAATATTTGGCACGCTCCAAAAAATGTCACAATTATTTCCGCAGTAATATGCAATCATGTGTGACGATCACGGTTTTACGTTGTGGCCTTGTAGTATAGTATTGGTCAGCAACCAAGTGTGAATAGATTCAATAAAACACAGCTGGCTAACTTTAAATGAAGTGGAATGTTTGGCACGCTCCATAAAATGTCTGAATTATTACCACAGTAATATGCGATCATGTGTGATGTGATATATTAAATTTTCTCTGCATTCACAGTACAGCAATGTGAATAAAATCAAAAAAATCTGCCTGTATTCTGCTAACAAGCAAATGGAGCAGTAAAATTGAGTACTGTATTGCTTTTTAAGCAAATAATCAGGATTAAGAGCAAAAGATAAACAGCCCTGATATGTAGGGCTATGTAGATATTTAACAGCAGCAGCAGACAGAACATGCACAGAACGTGCAATGGACTCTATTGTGCTGTATACACTGCCAGAAACCCTGCCTTACTCCTGCTCTCACGAGTAATATATGCAGCTGGATTAGTCTTCAGAAGGACAGTTAGCTCAGATGGACATATATATAGATGTTGTGGAATACATATACTAACCAATAAACAAACAAACAAATCTCTCCCTGACTCAGCAGCACCTCTCCCCACTCTGCCTGTTTCCGGGGTAGACTATGACTAGTATAGGGTCACCAGGTCTTATATACACCTGATGACACTATGCAGCCAGCCAGTCACTGTAATGCCACAACCAACATGACTACGGCGTTACAGTGAGTGGCAGGCAATCCCTGAATGTTCATTGGCTCTCAAAAGAATGCCAAACATGCGGGGAGGGGACCCAAGCTCCCGCCCGAGCATTCCGGAAATACTCGAGGAGCACCAAGCATCTCGAGCAGTGAGATGCTCGGACGGGTACTGAGTAGTGACGAGCACGCTCGCTGATCACTAAATCTGACACTTTCTGAGGTAATTTTCTTCAACATCAACAGCATATGTTAACTCTCTCTTCAATACACATAAGGCACAGTTGTAGAATCCTGTTTGTGAAGCCACTTTTAGCGGTAACCTCATGTGGTGTACAGCAAAGGGGGTGGGGGGGTGGGATTGTGCTCCTGGTGGTCTTTAATCTGCATCATGGTGGCTAAGCTTTCTGTCACGATTAGCCTTTTACCACTCACAAATTACAGACACACAAAGTCCCTGAATAAAAATAAAAATTAAAAAAAAAAGTAACAGTGGGAAATATTTTGTCGCGATGCCAGGTGCGTATCAGACAGTTTGAGATGGGCTCCTGGACGCAGGGCTGATGATAAATCCCAAATCTACATACCTCAGAGAGGATAATGTGAAAAATGATGTTTTGAGGCAGCCTCTTTAAGCAGAGTATTATGGTGGTGGTAGTTGTCTGTGCAGATAGTCCCCTGTAGCAATTTAGATAACAGTAGTTCATTTGAGGCATTGAACCCACTTTGCCTGTCAATACATGTATCAATAACCCTTGTGTGTCCTCATGGAACTTTCACTAGTTTACTTGTTGAGCCTTCCCAGCTTCGTGCCAGTTGTCTAGTGATCAAAACTTGGCCTTTAGCAAATTTGTTTAGATCAATATACTTGTCCATTTCTTCTATGCATCAACTTCAAGAACAGACTGTTCATTTACCAGTCACTATCCACTTGCTTAATATCTCTCAGTCCTTGAAAGGGGCCATTGTCTTGAGTAATCAATCTTATTCACTTCATGTGTTAGTAGTATTAGTGTAAAGTCTGATCGGTCTACAATCAATGAAGCAAAAAATGTCCTTTCAGAACTTAACTTTCTGTTCCTATTATTCCTTTTCGCGTAATCAGAAATACATTAACACACAAAAGAAAAACTTTAAAAATATAGGGTAATCGATATATATCATTACATAAGCAAAAGGTGTAGTCACACTTCCCATCTTTTTGGCAGACATAATTTTAATAGTACTGAATAACCCAAGACACAGTACAGGAAAAGATTTCCTAAACCATCTCCCTATATTTCCCTTCTAAAGAGCACTGTCCCTGAAATGTAGACGCTATAAAGCTTACCGTAGTGCTCCGTAAATAAATTCCTAGTCAGAAATGCACCTCTCCTGAGATGTTATCTGTGAAGAATACAGAACTTAGGTTAGACTGATAGCCATAGTTTAAGCTTAAACAGTTATGACTAGTGTTGAGCGAGCACTAAAATGCTTGGTTGCTCGAAGCTCGGGCCGAGCTCGCCGTGATTCTCGGGTGCTCGACCCGAGCAACAAGCCCAATGTTAGTCTATGGGAGACCCGAGCATTTTTACGGCGGCACCCTCGGCAGTCTTTTAAAAGCCTAACAAGTGTCCAAAAGGATAGTGACAGTGCTCAAATGACATGGGGACAGCATGGGGATCGCCCCAGCAAGCATTTCTGACCCCCAGGTCACTGCTGTCAACAACGTGGTCAGAGGTATTAAGCCACAATAAAACGTTCAAAAACGAAACTGAAAGTGCTTTCCTGTGAAATATGTTAAGGAAGTTCCTTTCCAGGGTAAAGACTTGTGTATAAGGTAAAATAAATAACCAAAAAAAAAAAATACTCCTCCACACCTTGGGCTATGTTCACAATTAGCATTTTTTATTCGTTTTTGCACTTTTGCATTGCTTTCAACCATGACAAATGCATTCACCGGGAAATGTCATTTTAAAATTTTACAATCTTATCTGGCCATGTGCTGTGTGACACATGCATACAGTGCTGAAAAGACATGGGAACAGCATGGGGTTACCCCTGTAACAAAAGGAGCGGTTCGGCTACACAGGTATAGGGCATACAGTGAGTGCAATGCCTACCAAAAATTTTGAGGCACTCCAATGCCCCTTGGAAATGACATGGAGGTCAGAGGGCCTTAACTAAACCGTTTTTTCCATTTATAGCAACTGGGTCTCCTGTACACTGTTGGCCTAAGCAGTGAATGGAAGGCTTTCCAAAAATTATGAGGAACTGCAATGCCCCTTGAAACAGACGTGGATTACAGCGTACTAAAAACCTTCTACCCATTATTGGGGAGTGTGTCTCCCATAGTCTTTGCTTATGCCTTCCAAGCAAAAGCTGCCAAAAATTAGGACGGAGGAACAAGCAATGCCGCTTACAAGAGCCATGCAGTTAGAGATGAGCGTTGTTCTACTCGAACTGTTCGCCAATCTCAAATTCGAGCTGTTTTGGGCGGTGTTCGAGCCGGTCGGCGAACACGAACAATTTGAGAAAAATTCGGCTGTTCGAGGTTATGTTCGATAACTGTTCGTGCACCAAAATCATAACTGGATTTTTTCTCAGTAATGATGAAAATTAATGTTAATACGCAGTTTGAGTGTACAGCGGGGCGGGGGGAGGGGCAGGGGATGGATCTCTGCAGGAACAATGAAGATCTCCATTTTTTTTTCTCTTTCCCGCATTTGCAGTGGGGAGGTGCAATCTGTCAGCCTATCAGCAGCGCACACACGGAGCGAAGTGCTTTTTTTCATACAAGCAAGGGCATGTGTGATTGGCAGTGTATGTCACATGTCCTTGCCCTATAAGACCAAGCCATTTTCCCCGTCGCCACCATTTTCTCACTGCTGCAGCTGCGTGTTAGACGGCACCGCTGTTGCTGTGTGCGCTATACCTTGTTAATTTCAAGCCAATTTTCGCACAAATATACAGATAGCTTGGGAGTAGGGAATAGTTGTGATTGCAGTCCTTTTAAGGACTAGGTTACAGCATTTCCTACGACTTTTATCAGGCAGGTCTGTGCTCTTAAATAGATAGATTGCGGGAGGAAAGACTAATTGTAATTGGAGTCCTTTTCAGGACTAGGTTACATCAGTTCCTATCAGTTTTTGCCAGGCAGGTCTGTGCCAGTGCTGTGCAAGTTTTTTTCACAGCATTTGGCTGAATCTAGCAAAGCTAATCCTTTTTGGCCTATTGCAGAGTGTGTTAGTCAGTGGAGTAGCCTATCTGTGTTGCAAGATATACCACCTGTGTATAGAATACCAATTTTTTTACTGCACCTAGTGAAGTAAAATCTTTTGGGCATAGCATCATTCTATTAGTCCATCTATACTGACCTCCATCAGGTTGCAAACTGAATATAATTTTTTTCTGCATCTAGCTCTGAAAAAATATTTGGGCTTCTAGCGGTGTGTGGGACTTGGTCTATTAGTCCATCTATACTGACCTCCATCAGGTTGCAAATTAAAAATATTTTTTTTCTGCATCTAGCTCTGAAAAAATATTTGGGCTTCTAGCAGTGTGTGGGACTTGGTCTATTAGTCCATCTATACTGACCTCCATCAGGTTGCAAATTAAAAATAATTTTTTTCTTCATTTATCTCTGAAAAAATATTTGGGCTTCTAGCAGCGTGTGGGACTTGTTCTATTAGTCCATCTATACTGACCTCCATCAGGTTGCAAATTGAATATAATTTTTTTCTGCATCTAGCTCTGAAAAAATATTTGGGTTTCTAGCAGTGTGTGGGACTTGGTCTATTAGTCCATCTATACTGACCTCCATCAGGTTGCAAATTAAAAATAATTTTTTTCTGCATCTAGCTCTGAAAAAATATTTGGGCTTCTAGCAGTGTGTGGGACTTGGTCTATTAGTCCATCTATACTGACCTCCATCAGGTTGCAAATTGAATAAAAAAATTTTCTGCATCTAGCTCTGAAAAAATATTTGGGCTTCTAGCGGTGTGTGGGACTTGGTCTATTAGTCCATCTATACTGACCTCCATCAGGTTGCAAATTAAAAATAATTTTTTTCTGCATCTAGCTCTGAAAAAATATTTGGGCTTCTAGCAGTGTGTGGGACTTGGTCTATTAGTCCATCTATACTGACCTCCATCAGGTTGCAAATTAAAAATAATTTTTTTCTTCATTTAGCTCTGAAAAAATATTTGGGCTTCTAGCAGTGTGTGGGACTTGTTCTATTAGTCCTTCTATACTGACGTCCAGCAGGTTGCAAATTGAATATAATTTTTTTCTGCATCTAGCTCTGAAAAAATATTTGGGCTTCTAGCGGTGTGTGGGACTTGGTCTATTAGTCCATCTATACTGACCTCCATCAGGTTGCAAATTAAAAATAATTTTTTTCTGCATCTAGCTCTGAAAAAATATTTGGGCTTCTAGCAGTGTGTGGGACTTGGTCTATTAGTCCATCTATACTGACCTCCATCAGGTTGCAAATTGAATAAAAAAATTTTCTGCATCTAGCTCTGAAAAAATATTTGGGCTTCTAGCGGTGTGTGGGACTTGGTCTATTAGTCCATCTATACTGACCTCCATCAGGTTGCAAATTAAAAATAATTTTTTTCTGCATCTAACCCAGCCAATAGTTTTGGCCTAATACCACAGTTTGGCCACTCAGCTCTGCTCGGTTACCATCCATTGTTTTTTTGTGCAAACAACTCCAGAGTTGTGAATTAGTTAACCACCAAAAAAGGCCTGCTGCTGGTGGAAAGGGGAATAGGCGTGTTGGGAAGGGGAAAAAAGGTTGTGTCCGTGGGGTAGGTGTTAAAGCAACAGTAACATCTGCAGAAGAAAGACCATCTTCCAGCCAAACTAAAATGTCTACTTCTTTTAGCGGACAATGTGATAAGATCCCTTTCTTACGGCCACGCCAATCGCTACAAATTCCAGATGAGGCACAAAAACAGCAGGTGCTTCAACGGATATCAAGTGCTCCTTTAAGTGGGCTCTCCTCCACATCAACTTCAACATCACAAATACTCCAGTCCTCAAAGGTGTCACCCAAATCGCACTTGCTTCCTCACAGCTCCCAAATCTCCAGCTGCCCGTCTGAGTATGAGGTAGAACAGATGGTTGAGTCTGCAGAGCTGTTTACTCATACTATAGCCTGGGAATCTGAGGTCGACTCCAGCGCTTCTGTGAATCCAGACGAGGAAATGATCTGCACTGATGCCCAGAATCTTTATGAGTCGGATCCAGGACCAGACGCAGAAGGTTCTGACCATAATGTAGACCCTCATTCCCAAACTGTAACTCCTGTTGGTGGAGACAATGAGGAAGACGATGATAAGACTCAAATACCTGATTGGAGCGACAACTTTAGTTTTTTGTCAGGGCAGGAACAGGTTGGCTCTGAGGACGACGGGTGTGATAACGCACAGGGTGATGATGATGAGGTCGGAGATCCCACTTACTGTCAACCCACAGTCAGCCAAGAGATGAGGTCAGCAGAGGAGGTGGAGGAAGATGCTAGTGACGACGAGGTCAGGTTGCGCCTTCCTGGACAGAGACGTAGTACTGGAAGCACGTCAACAACTGCATCCTCAAACACAACTCTGCCTCTCACCACAAGTCGTGGTGGCTCTTCAGGTCGCATGGGTGCTAAGCCTTGCATAGCCTGGGCATTTTTTCAGATCGATAAAGATGACCCAACTCGTGTTATCTGTAACATTTGTCAGCAAAAGCTAAGTAGAGGCCAAAAAATACATAGTTTGAGTACTTCATGCATGAACCGGCACATGGACATGAAGCATAAGTTGCAGTGGGAAGCTCAGTGTGCTACAATGCGGTCTAGCCGGCCGGGCCAACCACCGTCTGCCATATCTTGTGCATCCGCGGCCTCTTCATCCTCTGTGACTGGGGGGACAGCAGTCACACCTGTTTTGGGGCGCAGACCTGCCACCTCTTTACCCGCAACAGCCAGCGTGATTGGCAGGTCATCATTTTCTTTGGAGGTGGTAACACCAGCTGGTGTTGAGCGCTGTCCGACATCGATAGCACCACCTTTGGATCAAGGCAACCTAACATGTCCGCCTGCATCTTCCTCACAGACCGGCAGTTTGCCGGGGACACCCTTATCAACCCCGTCTAAGCACAATAGCCAGCCCTCGGTCCCTCAGATGTGGACAAGTAAAAGACCATTTCCTCCTAGCCATGAGAAAGCTAAGAGGTTGAATTTCACCATCTGCAAGCTCTTGGCTACAGAAATGCTGCCTTTCCGCCTGGTGGACACAGAGGATTTTCGAGACCTTATGTCCGTCGCAGTGCCCCAGTACCAGATGCCCAGTCGGCACTACTTCTCAAAGAAAGGTGTGCCTGCGCTCCACCAGCATGTCGCACACAACATCACCGCTTCTTTGAGAAACTCTGTGTGTGACAGGGTGCATTTCACCACAGACACTTGGACGAGTAGGCATGGACAGGGGCGTTACATGTCGCTGACTGGGCACTGGGTAACTATGGTGACAGCAGGACAAGGGGCTGCTGTCCAAGTCTTGCCGTCCCCACGAGTTGTGCGTCAATCCTCTTTATGTCATTTTTCCTCCACTGCTTCTGCCTCTTCAACCTCCTCTCGGTCTTCCACCTGCACCCAAAGCCTGTCTGGTCATGCCACAAGCTTTCTAACTGCGCAGAAGGGATCCTGCACACCTCCTTACTATGCTGGCAGTAGGGCTCAACGTCATCAGGCGGTTTTTACATTGAAATGTCTGGGAAATGTGAGTCACACAGCTGAGGAGTTGTGGTCAGCTCTGGAGAACCAATTTCATGAATGGTTGTCTCCACTGGACCTGAAACCAGGGAAGGCCGTGTGCGACAATGCTGCAAACCTGGGTGCGGCCCTTCGCCGGGGCAATGTCACACACGTGCCTTGTATGGCTCACGTGTTGAACCTGGTTGTCCAGCAATTTTTAGCCCACTATCCCAGACTAGATGGCCTTCTGCAGAGGGCACGGTCGCTGTGTGCTCACTTCCGCCGTTCGCATCCCGCAGCTCAGCGACTTACATCTCTACAGAAGTCGTTGGGCCTGCCACTTCACCGGCTAAAATGCGATGTGCCTACCCGGTGGAATTCAACTCTGCACATGTTGCAGCGACTGTGGCAGCACCGACAAGCCCTGGTGCAATACGTTCTGACGTATAGCCTGGGTCAACGAGATTCAGAGGTGGGGCAAATCACGCTGGAGGAGTGGTCTCAGATCAGGGACCTATGCACCCTTCTGCACAGTTTTGAAATGGCGACGAAGATGTTTAGTGCTGACGATGCCATTATCAGCATGACTATTCCGGTGATTTACATGCTGGAGCACATGTTAAACAGAATTCGGAGTCAGGTGGTGGCACAAGAGGAGGTGGAGGAAGTAGAGGAGGAGGAGTTGTATGCGGAAGGGCTAACATCTGCAAGGTCCAGACGGTCGGCAGCACCAAGGCGGCAGGCATGTGAGGGTGGGGGAGATGGTTTAACCAGGGCGCATGGTAGCAGCCAAACTAGTGAGGAAGGTGCAGGAGCCCAGGAAGAAGTGGAGGACGAACTGATGGAAGACTCATCAGATGAGGGAGACCTTGATCACATTTCTGTTGTGCGAGGTTGGGGGGAGAGGACAGAGGAAGGAAGCATGATTGTTACCTCGCCACCAACACAACAGGGACTTGGTGCTCCTGGATGCGCAACACACATGAGTGCCTTCTTGCTGCACTACCTGCAACATGACCCTCGAATTGTGAGAATTAGAAATAATCCTGACTACTGGGTTGCCACACTGTTAGATCCCCGGTACAAAAGTAAATTTGCAGAAATTATTCCTGCCATAGAAAGGGATGCACGCATGCAGGAGTATCAGCAGAGACTGTTGCAGAATCTTACATGTGCTTTTCCACAAAATACCAGTGGTGCACGTAGTGAATCTCACAGTTCCAACTTGCCAACCGTGGGACCGTCAAGTGTTCAGCACTCAAACCGTAACAGAACCACAGTATCTGCTGGTAACATCAATTTTGCGGAATCATTTCACCACTTTTTTAGCCCATCCTTTGCAAGGCCACAGGAGACAAGAAGTCTGACACATAGTCAACGCCTAGTGACGATGGTACAGGAGTATCTCCAAGTAAACATTGAAGCCACGACTGTGTCACTGGACCCTTGCTCTTTTTGGGCTTCCAATCTGGATAAATGGCCGGAGCTAGCCACTTACGCCTTGGAGATCTTGTCATGCCCCGCAGCCAGCGTTCTGTCTGAACGTGTGTTCAGCGCTGCTGGTGGTGTGCTGACAGAAAAGCGCACGCGGCTCTCCACTGATAATGTAGACAGACTCACGTTCATAAAGATGAACAAATCATGGATCCGAAACGACTTTTCTACCCCTGTGTCATCCTGGGGAGAGTAAAAGCTTGATGATTGGTTAAAATCACCCTACCAACCGTTTTAAGCTTTCAAATTACTAATCATGTTTATCTGTATCTTGACTGGAAAATAATTTGGGCTTTGTAGCAGTGTGCAGCACTGATCCTATTAGGCCATCTATAATAAGCTTCACCAGATTTAAAATTAAAAATAATTTTTAGCTGCATCTTGCCCGGAAAATAATTTTGGGGCTCCGAGATGCGCAAGACACATAAGTGCCTTCTTGCTGCACTACCTGCAGCATGACCCTCATATTGTCAGAATTCGAAGTAATCATGACTACTGGGTTGCCACACTCTTAGATCCCCCAAACTTTTCGATCAACCTTTTCATTTTAATAAAGACCAAAAAAATGGTCATTTTTGAAATTATAAGCATTAGCAGGTTGTTAGAAACTGAAATCAAACAGTTTTCAACTCAAAACTTTATTCTAGGTGATGTTACATTTTCACATAGGACCCCTTGTTCGAAAGGAGCTTCTGAACTCTCTCGTCCATTGAATTTGTCAGGTTTTGGATGGTTTCTGCTTCAATTGTTTTGCATGAGGACAGAATACCCTCCCAGAGCTGTTGCTTAGATGTGAACTGCCTCCCGCCATCATAGACACTCCTTTTAATGATGCTCCAAAGGTTCTGAATGGGGTAGAGGTCAGGGGAGCATGGGGGTCACACCATAAGTTTGTCCCCTTTTATGCCCATATCAGCCAGAGATGCAGATGTTTTATGTGCAGCATGAGATGGTGCATTATCATGCAGAAAAATGATCTTGCTGTGAAATACACGGTTCTTCTTCTTGAACCATGGCAGGAAGTGCTGTTTGAGAAAATCCACATACATTATGGAGTTCATCTTTAGCGCCTTCAGGGATCCTAAAGGGGCCGACAATCTCTCTCCCCATGATTCCAGCCCAAAACATTACTCCACCTCCTCCTTGATGGCGCTGTAGCCGTGTTTGCGTGGGGTGTCTATCAACCAGCCATCCTCCACTCCATTCATCTGGATCATCGAGCGCTGCACGGCACTCATCCGTGAACAAAACAGTTTTGAAATCAGTCTTCATGTAATGTTTGGCCCACTGGAGCCGTTTCTGCTTGTGTGAAGTGGATAGAGGAGGTCGACAGGATGGCGTATGCACAGCTGCAAACCTCTGAAGGACCCTGCATCTTGTTGTTCGGGGGACGTTGGAGGCACAAGCAGCTTCAAAAACTTGTCTGCTGCTATGACAAGGCTTTTTTGCCGCTGCTCTTTCAACCTGACGTAATTGCCTGTAGGAAAGAGTCCTCAATTTGCCCTTATCAGCACGCACACGTGTGTACTGTGAATCAGCTACATACTTCTTGATTGCCAAGACACTTCATCCTGATCATCGCACAATGTTGATTGTAGTCATGCCTTGACCTAAACACTCCACAATTTGTTGCTTCTCAGCAGCCGACACATCCTTTTTCTTTCCCATTTTGGCAGAAAATGTAGGCTGCTTAATAATGTGAGAGAGCCTTCTTAAGTATTCTTGCCTTTCATTGGACACACCTGCCAAACTAATTAGCACAGGTGTCTGCAATTGCTTACAGTGATATAAAGAGCCCTGACACACATCACCATCAATGAGCTTAACTGACAAATAAACAAATTCTTCCCTTATCACTCCTAAACACTTTTTGCATAATAATTTGGAACGCGGTGTACATGTGCTTTTCCACAAAACACCAGTGGTTCACGTAGTGAATCTTACAGTTCTAACTTGCCAACCGTGGTCTGTATGGAATTGTTCAATAAAGGGCCCAAAATTAAGATAACATAGATGGGAGAGGTCTCTATGAATAGGAATTCCTAAGTATTTGATACCCTGTGAGGGCCAGGCAAAGGGAAAGTTGGACTGGATGGAATCCTATATGGATTTAGGGAGGGAGACATCGATGGCCTCAGACTTCGCTGCATTGATTTTAAAATTTTACCATGTAACAAAGTGATCTATTTCAGCCATAACAGCAGGGATGGATATATGTGATTGAGTGATATATACTAGGACATCATCAGCAAATAGAGAGCACTTGTACTCGGTGCCTCCCACCTCAATCCACCTAATATTGGGGTTATGGCGAATTGATGAGAGCAGGTGCTCCGTCACTAGGATGTATAAGAGAGGGGACAGAGGACATCCCTGCCTTGTCCCATTGGTGATTGTGAAAGGTGATGAAAATGTTCTGACGCACCCCCTGGGCCTTGGGACACCCGGAGCCGGACCCTTTTTGGTGGATGCTGGTGGTTGTAGTCTTCGTGGCGGCGATCCGGTTCCGTGGCTCAGGGCGGTCAAACCAGTGGCGGAACTATTTATGTGGTTTTGATGTTTAAATGTCCGACTACGCCACCCGTGGATTGCGGTCAGAGTGAACCGCCGCTGCAGGGCAGACCGCTAAGGCTGGTGTTGTGGGTGCAGCAGAGCGTAGCATAACTCCCCACGGGAGGAGTATAGCCTCAGGGCAGTGTATGCGGAGGATGGGGGTGATGGTGCAGGGCAGCAGCAGTAACGACACGGAGTCAGTGATGCAGTTCAGGGCCTTTACTCACAGTTCTTATTATCCAGACCACGTCTGCAGGTAACGGCTGCCCACGTCGTACTGTGCTCACCAGGTGAGGGGCTCAGACAACTCCCAGATAACTTTGGAGCGCTTCACAGGACCCCCTTTGTGTGTCCTTTGTCTGGCCTTTCTTACCAACACTTCTGTCCGGCTGCCTCGGGCCTCCTCTTGGTAAACTTGGCGCCAGTTTCCCTGACCCTATGTGGTGCCTTCCTAGCGGGTGGAGCAAGGGGCTGCGCCACATAAAATGTCAGAGCCTCCGGTTTCTAGCTGAGGGTCGTTTCCTGCCTCCACTAGTTCGGGGACCGGTCTCCCCCTTTGGCCTGACCCCTCAACGCAGGTGGATTCGGGCGTGCGGTGGCGACTCGCCCGTCCGCACCCCTGGGATCCCTTCATTCCTCGTTCCTGGAGCCTTCTCCGCTCCTCTTCCTTCCTTCTCCCTCTTGCAGGCCTGGGCCCCTGTTACTAGGCCCGCCTCCGGAGCAGAGCTCATGCAGAGCCCCTGCTCCCTGCCACTTCTGCTCAGACTTCTCTGCACTGAACTAAGATGGTGCCCACCTTTTATACTCCCTTCTCAATGCACCCAGGAACTGCTTCCTCCCTGCTCCTGCACTGCAGGGTTCCCCTTCCTCAGTGTTCCCTCCCCCCACTCCAGCCAGGGACAGGGACTGTCGTGCCCATCTCAGGGGCATATTGGTCTCCCTGCCCCACGGCAATGTGGTGTAATGCATGCAGGTGTCGGGTCCTGATCCACACTCCATCCTTATCTGAGAGTGAGATATCACACCTCTGGGTGAGGTGCAATACGTCTGTAGCAACCGAGCCCTCGGTGCTACAGTTCCATTTATCTTCAGCCTAGGTGACGTATTGTGATACAGGGCCGTGATTTTGGCTATAAAAGGGTCCCCTAGACCCCTACCCCAAGCTTTTTAAGAGAATCATATATGGCGTGCCAGGAGACTCTATGGAATGCTTTCTCAGCATCCAACGAGAGTATCTACTTACAAATTTTTAACTGCATCTAGCCCAGGAAATACTTTGTGCCTAGTAGCAGTGTCTGCTAGTCAGCGGATTATCCCGGCTGTTAAGCAAGCTACACCACCTGTAGTTTGGACACTTAATTTTTTCAAAGGAAATGCTTCGGGACCACGGGATGCTTAGTGAAGAGCATCAGGAGGCACCCCAAGGCATAGGGGCTGGGACTGGCACTAGGATGCCTTGCGGTGGACAGCCGAGCTCGATCCTTATAAAAGCTTTTTAACTGCAGCAGCTTTAGTGGACGCTACTGGAGCTGGAATTACGCGGCTGCTGGCATGAGACTTGCCCTCCAATAGATCCTTGTAAATGGATTTAAAGTGTATTCATTCAAATTAGAGGGACAATTTAAATTAAAAAGCTTAGAGCTGCCTCCACCACAGGGGGGCTCTCTCGACCCACCAGCGTACAGGCACCAGTATTGGGAGAGGGGGGCTGGCCGTCAGGGTTCACCGCGGCTCTGGCACAAACCCGGCGACACGGAGGTGGCACGGGCAGGAGCGGACTGGCCGTCTCGGCTTCTCACTTTTTGGATTTTAGAAGGGCATGACATGCCTATATCTGTGTCTCCCCCTCCTTTTACTCCTCCACCTCTTTTCTTTTCGCATGACTATATGTACTTGTCACTTTTCCATGTGTTAGTTGTGTCTTCTGAGCAGTTTGTCAGCTTTTGGACACCTTTGAAGGTGTTTTCTATGTGTTTCTATGTGTTTTTGTTTGCCTGCCATTGGTTTTAACGGTGTTCGAAGGTGTTCGACGAACAGTTCGACGAACAGTTCGGCGAACACACGGGTGTTCGACGAACCGAACCGAACTGGAACACTACGGGGGTGGCTCAACACTACATGCAGTACAGCATATTACAAACATTATTCCCATTATTGGGGAGTGCGTCTCCCATAGTCTTTGCTTATGCCTTCCAAGCAAAAACTGCCAAAATTTAGGACGGAGGAACTTGCAATGCCCCTTACAAGAGCCATGCAGTACAGCATATTACAAACATTATTCCCATTATGGGGGAGTGTGTCTCCCATAGTCTTTGCTTATGCCTTCCAAGCAAAAGCTGCCAAAAATTAGGACGGAGGAACTTGCAATGCCCCTTTACAAGAGCCATGCAGTACAGCATATTACAAACATTATTCCCATTATTGGAGAGTATGTATCCCATAGTCTTTGCTTATGCCTTCCAAGCAAAAGCTGCCAAAAATTAGGACGGAGGAACTTGCAATGCCCCTTACAAGAGCCATGCAGTACAGCATATTACAAACATTATTCCCATTATTGGGGAGTGGGTCTCCCATAGTATTTGCTTATGCCTTCCAAGCAAAAGCTGCCAAAAATTAGGACGGAAGAACTTGCAATGCCCCTTACAAGAGCCATGCAGTACAGCATATTACAAACATTATTCCCATTATTGGGGAGTGTGTCTCCCATAGTATTTGCTTATGCCTTCCAAGCAAAAGCTGCCAAAAATTAGGACGGAGGAACTTGCCATGCCCCTTACAAGAGCCATGCAGTGCAGCATATTACAAACATTATTCCCATTATTGGGGAGTGTGTCTCCCATAGTCTTTGCTTATGACTTCCAAGAAAAAGCTGCCAAAAATTAGGACGGAGGAACTTGCAATGCCCCTTACGGTCACCCTGGTGGTATAGTGGAAGTGGAGGCTGAGGATAAGGAGAAGAACATAAAACAGCCGAAATGAGGAAGCGTATACCCATGTGTGGGTGGGAAGCGGTGCATGTGAATACACCTCCAGAAAAAACTCAGTGGATTTGACTTTATGTTACTTTTCTGTCATTTGGTGGTGGTGAGAAGTCTGGCCCAATACAGCCCTTGTTAATTTTGATAAGGGTCAGCTTGTCAGCATTGTCAGTTGACAGGCGAGTGCGCTTATCAGTTATAATTCCCCCAGCGGCACTAAAAACACGCTTCCATAACACGCTAGCAGGGCAGGCCAGGACTTCCAAGGCATACAGAGCGAGTTCATTTCAAGTGTCCAGCTTGGATACCCAATAATTAAAAGGCACAGAGGAATCACGGAGGACGCTGGTACAGTCAGCAAGGTACTCCCTCACCATCTTTTGAAACTTTCCACTCCTTGTGAGAGTACCCCGCGCCTCAGGGCCTGTAAGCTGGGCGGGTCTCAGAAAACTGTCCCAGAACATTGACAGTGTTCCCCTGCCTCTGCTGGATTGGAGTTTCCTCTCTCTCGCTTGTACCCCTTGGTTGGTCAACGAACTGTGACCTCTGCCGCTAGCGTTTTCAGATGGGAACTTTTTCAACAGTTCTGCAGCAAGGGACTTCTGGTACTGCCCCATTTTTGTAGACCTCTCCACCTCAGGAATAAGAGAGTGAAAGTTCTCCTAGTAGCAGGGGTCTAAAAGTCTCACCAACCAGTAATGACTGTCACCCAACATTTTGACAACGCGAGGGTCACGGTTAAGGCAGCCATGCATGCCAGACTGATAACGGGAAGACTTCCATGTCCTCACCAAGATGACGACTGACCATGCTCTCCTCCTCCTCCTCCTCGCCCCTGTCCTCAGGCCACCCACACTGAACCAACTGTATGACAGTTGTACAGGTACTTCCGTCTACAGCGCATGATACCAGCTCCTGTTCTTCCTTCTCCTCTGCCTCATTGACCCCAATGCACATTGGGATGAGATGAGGCTGGGCTGTGTGTAATCGACCGCTATGGCTTCTTGATCCATCTCATCATACTCTGGCTGCAATGCCTCCTCTTTAATTCTCTGCAGAGAGCGTTGCAAAAGACAGACAAGGGGAATGCTGACGCTAATGATGGCGTCATCGCCACTCACCATCTGGGTGGATTCCTCAAAGTTTGTCAAGATGGTACAGATGTCAGACATCCAGGTCCACTCCTGAGGTCTTATGTGTGGAGTCTGACCTGACTATCGACGGCCTTGATGCAGCTGGTACTCCACAACTGCTCTCTTCTGCTCACAATTCCTATGCAACATGTGGAGGGTAGAGTTCCAACGTGTGGGGACATCACACACCAGTCGGTCTGACGAAAGCTGCAAATGCTGCTGCAACACAACAAGGGCGGCGGAAGCTGTAGCGGACTTGCAAAAATGAGCTGACAGGCGGCGTACTTTGACGAGCAGATCTGGCAACTCGGGGTACGATTTAAGAAACCGCTGAACCACGAGGTTAAGCACATGAGACAGGCATGGTATGTGTGTGATCTCACCTCGCCTCAGAGCCACCACCAGGTTACGGCCATTATCACACATGACCATGCCTGGATGTAGGTTCAGCGGTCTCAGCCACAGATCTGCCTGCTCTTTCACAGCTGTTCACAACTCACAAGCAGTGTGAGGTTTCTCACCTAAGTATATGAGTTTCAGCACAGCCTGTTTCCGCTTGGCTGAGGCAGTACTGCAGTGCTTCCAGCTTGTATGTGTTGATATCTGAGATGGAGGCTGAACATGAGGAGGAGGAGGAGGATGATGCACAGAAGCTGTACACTGTGGGGGCAACTCTGACTGACATAGGGCCCTCAATCTTTGGTGTGGGGAGGAAGTGTTCCGTCCCAAGGTCCGACTGGGTCCCGGCTTCTACTATGTTTACCCAGTGTGCCGTCAGGGAGATGTACCGTCCCTGGCCACAAGCACTTGTCCATGTGTCCGTTGTCAGGTGGACTCTCGCAGTAACTGTGTTGTTGAGGGCACAGCAGATGTTTTGGGACACGTGCTTGTGTAGTGTGGGGATGGCACACCGGGCAAAATATTGTCAGCTGGGGACCGAGTACCGAGGGACGGCTACCGCCTTAAGGTTGCGGAAGGATTCCGTCTCCACCAGCCTAAAAGGCAGCATTTCCAACGCAATCAGTCGTGAAATGTGTGAATTTAGGACTGTGGCCTGTGGGGCGTTAGCTGCGAATTTCCGCTTTCGTTCAACGGTCTGGGATATGGACAATTGAACGCTGCGGTGGGATGTGGACGTGGACGTTGATGCTGTTTCTTGAGAAACTGCCATAACAAGTGAAGACTGAGAGGAGGGGGCATCTTTGCATGCAGTATGGACAGGGGATTGCCTTGCACACACAACAGGGGGTTCTTTTGCACGCACAACAGCGGAAAAAGCAGTGGTGACACCCGCTGACACTGGTCGTGGACCCTGAGGTTCGCCCCACAAAATCGGGTGCTTTGCAGCCATGTGCCTGATCATGCTGGTGGTGGTCAGGCTGGTAGTTTTGTCACCCCTGCTGATGCAGGCATGGCAGGTGGTACAAATGGCCTTTATGGGGTTATCAGCAGAGTTTTTAAAAAAATTCCAGACTCTGGAAGACCTACCGCTTGTACTGGCAATGGCCCTCGTGTTGGTGTTACGGGGAACGGTTGCCCGCCTTCTGTCTGCGGCCACCACACTGCTTCTTTCTGCCTGTTGGGGTACTCTGCCTCCCTCCCCCTGTGTGCTGCTGGCCTCACTCTGCATGTCCTCCTGCCACGTTGGGTCAGTTACTAGATCATCCACCACCTCCTCCTCTTCCACTTGCGCACCACGATCCTTCTCCTCACTTCCTGGCAATTGTGTCTCGTCATCGTCCACCTCTTGTGACAAATTGCCAGCGTCGACTTCCTGTGGCCGTGGCTGTTCAAATATTTGGGCATCACTACATGGGATCTCCTCTTCCACCACTTCAAGCGGAGCAGGCGAGGGGCACAAATCTGGAAATGGACCAGTGAAAAGCTTTTCAGAGTGTCCAAGTGTGGGATCAGTTGCTGTCGGACGACACTCGGCATGGTGGGAGGAAGGAGCATCAGGGTGAGGAGGAGTATGCGGTCGAGACTCATGGCTACTAAGAGTCGACCGTGTGGAAGACAGGCCGGAGGTGGTGGTGCCCAGGTAACTGGAAGTATTATCTGCTATCCAATTAATAAGCTGTTCACACTGATCAGTTCGCAATACTGGTGTTGTTCTGTGCTTCCCTAGTAATTCGGTCAAGAAGTGGGAGCTAGAAGATGTGGCTCTTAGTTGTGGCACGCTTTCACCTTGGCCACGGCCCCGTCCTCTACACGCACCATCACCAGAACGTCCACTTCCACGTCCCTTGCCACGCGCCTTGCCCATTGTAAAGGAAGACTAATAGCTTACACTCGCACTATCAATGGAAAAAGGGTAATAAAAAGTAGATTAGAACTGTGGAAGAGGAAAACCACAGTTCTATTTCTCTGGCCTACACCCGACTCTTTTAAACAATCTGAACAATCAGGGAGAAACTATTACTGTTTTTCTTTACGGAAAAAATACCAAAAGCTGAATAATAGAGATTTCTTACCGTGGAACAGCAAAACCGCAGTTATAATTTACTGGTGTATACCAGACTTTTCTAAGTATATATATTTGCGGCTGAACAGTGAGCGACACACTCAAACTTTTTTTTTTAGATACAAATGGCCCAAAAGTGGATAATACAGAGGTCTGAACCGTGGAACTGCAAAACCACACTTGTGCCTACACCAGACTATTTTCAACAGATATATTTGTGTCTGAACAATCAGGAGACGCTATTATTTATTTTTTACGGCAAAAAATGCCAAAAGCAGGATAATAGAGTTTTTTACCGTGGAACAGCAAAAGCACACTTCTGTCTCTCTGGCCTACACCAGTCTATTTTCAACAGATATATTTGTGTCTGAAAAATCAGGGAGACACTATTATTTTTTTTTAAGGCCAAAAGTGCCTAAAGCAGGATAATAGATATTTTTTTACCGTGGAACTGAAAAACCACACTTCTGTCTCTCTGGCCTACACCAGATTATTTTCAACAGATAGATTTGTGTCTGAAAAATCAGGGAGACATTTTTTTTTTTTTTATGGCAAAAAATGTCAAAAACAGGATAACAGAGATTTTTTACTGTGGAACAGCAAAACCACAGTTATAATTTACTGGTGTATACCAGACTTTTCTAAATATATATATTTGCGGCTGAACAGTGAGCGACACACTCAAACTGTTTTTTTTTTTAGATACAAATGGCCCATGGAACTGCAAAACCACACTTCTATTTCTCTGACCTACACCAGACTATTTTCAACAGATATATTTGTGTCTGAAAAATCAGAGACACACTTTTTTTTGGGGGGGGGGGACGACACCAAAAGGCTAATAAGACGGGCATTTGTACAGTGTGAAGGAGGAAAAAAAAAAGGATTTAGATGAAAAAAAAAAGATTTCTCCTGGTCCCCGAGACCTGGAGCTAAGTCCAGCAATTTCAGCAACAGGAGCACACAGGACTCTAATGCAGCGTTTGCTGGTATAACCACTGCATCTCCTATACAGCCTGCCTGCCTGCCTGATATCTGGGATGGATATTTGTCCTGAGAAGGACTGTTTGTTTGATCTGGCAGCCTTTACAGACCATACACTAACTATTTCGCAGGATATATCTCTCCCTAAATCAGCAGCGCTGTTCCTACACTGTCTGATCCGGAGCGACTGTGTCCAAGATGGCGGCGCCCGGTTTTAAATACTCGAGGTGATGCTGTGCGGCCAGCCAATCACTGTAATGCCCACAAACAACATGGCTGCGGCATTACAGTGACTGGCTGGCAATCCCTGCATGTTCATTGGCTCTGTAAAGAGCGCCAAACATGCAGGGCGGATACCCGTGCTCCCGCCCAAGTAACCCGGAAATGCTCGGTGCTCGCCGAACATCCCGAGTAGCGTGATGCTCGGGCGAGTACCGAGCAGTGTCGAACATGCTCGCTCAACACTAGTTATGACATGTTGTGGCATCAGGGGCTTGTAATTAAAGTGGTATTCTCATGTTATTAAATTGCTTTAGCTAGACAGAAAGAAAATAAGCAGGTTGGCAAATGATTTGCTTTTCTACTTGCAGTTATTCTCCTGCAATGAGATTTTTTTTCTAAAATAGTATACAGCTCATTTTCATGGAGCCTGGCCACTAGTATCCACCTGTACTCTGGCAGACAGTGCGCCATAGTTACATTCCAGGAAAGAACTTAAAGAAGTTGTCCACTACTTTATCATTGATGACCTATCCTTAGGATAGGTCATCAATATCTGATCAGTCGGGGTCCTACACCCGCCATACCCGCCTATCAGTCGTCCTTGGTGGCGGCAGCCGCTGGTCGGAAGTGCAAGATTGCGGAGTTGCTCCATCTTCTGATCATGGCTGGGTACTTCACATCCGCCTCCTATTCAAATCAATAGGATAGATAATCAATGATAAAGTAATGGATAACCTCTTTAAATCACAACATACCAGTCAGCACTCTCTAGCTCATTTACTTCAATACAACAGTTATTTGCTCACCTCCCTCCTTTTACCTCTCAGCTCCTGACTAGGCTTCTATCAGTCCTGTAGAATCACAATCCCCCTGCTACCTGCATCAGCAATTTCCACAGCAGTTCTTCTAATCATTGCTCTCACTTTCCTGAGCTGTGTGCTTGTTAAAAAATGCCTTGTTATCACTGTATGCAAATATAGTGATAGCAGTGTAGACTCAGAACAAACATTGACAGACCATTAAGATGTACTAGTAAAATTAATTTGCTCATCAAAACTGTCAAGGAGGAGCAAACCCTCCACCAAGCAACCAGGAAGTAATATGATAATGTATTGCTCTGAGCTTCTCAAGAGACAACTTGAGAATTCTCCTTTATTGTTCTGGAGGTTTTTCTACCCCTATACTGTTGAAGATTGCACAAAATAAAAATAGCAGAGATATTTTGAATCGTCGACAGAGTCATGCATGCAACCACTATTTAATTTTATGCATACATTACACACTTGGAAAAAGATTTTTACTGTAAGGCTGAAATGCATAAATGTCATCAATTGTTCGGCAGCTGGTACTTTTACTGAAATAGGTTGCATACAATTAATGGTGACACATCTACTTTCCTGAACTATTTATTTAAAAGCGAGGGTATCTGTGTCACCCTGGCCTGGATGACACAAATGTATAATAAAGCTGTGTCTGAGATCAAGGGGGAGGTTCTCTGGTCAAGGACCATTAGCATGCAGTACCTCCTGTCCCAGGCCAGTAGGGGGAGCAGGCTGCCCCTGTAAAAGCTGGAACTGGGGGCAGGGTTAGAGAGAACTGGACAACCTGTCTCTGGATTCAGAGGTGTCCCAGAACAGGGACAGACAGTTGTGTTGCAGCCTAAGAGGCCGTGTGGCAGAAGGAGAGCCACGAGCCAGGGGCAAGAGGCAAAGCGAGCCTGTCCTGGCAGATAGAGAAACTAATCTACCAGACTTTGGTGTCTGAGGCTGTGAGGATTCCAAGTCCTACAGCAGATTACCAGTCCGCAGGGGATTGTATGTTCCTTGGCCTAAGAAGCCCGGAGGTTCCGCCACAGCAGAAGGGACCTGCAAAGCCGTACCTGGCCGGGAGTAGAAAGGGACCCAAGTTGCAAGCCATACGGGCGAGAAGACACGGCGACCTCAGGAACGTGAGCTATTACACCACGAGGAGGGAAATAACCAGAAACAGAGCAGAGAGCATGGTAGGCCTACACTGTGTCACCCTGGCCTGGATGCCACAAAATGTAATAAAGCTGTGTCTGAGAGCAGGGGGGAGGTTCTCTAGTCAGGGGAACATTAGCATGCAGTACCTCCTGTCTCAGGCCAGTAAGGGGAGCAGGCTGCCCCTATAAAAGCTGGAACTGGGGGCAGGGTTAGAGAGAACTGGATGACCTGTCTGAGTACTGAGACTTGTCCCGGAGCAGAGCAGGGACAGAAAGTTGTATTGCACCTAAGAGGAAGTGTGGCAGGAGGAGAGCTACAAGCCAGAGACAAGAGGCGAAGTGAGCCTGTCTTGGCAGATAAAGGACTTAATTTACCAGACTTTGGTGTCTGAGGCTGGGAGGATTCCACATCCCACAGCAGATAACCAGTCAGCAGGGGACTGTATGTTCCTTGGCCTAAGAAACCTGGAGGCTCTGCCACAACAGAAGGGACCAGAAAAGCCGTACCAGGCCGGGAGCAGAAAGGAACCCACGTCGCAGGCCATACAGGCGAGAGTACACGGAAAGCTCGGAAACGTGGGCTGTTACCCTATAAGGAGGAGATAGCCAGAAGGAGCACAGAAAGTACGGTAGGCCTACACCCTCACCCTGACCAGGGCCAATTTCCCCATTGCTCTCAGACATCCAGGTCCCCTCCTAGCCGGGACTGTTTATGGGTCAGTTTACCTGTTTTAGTAAAGGCCCTGGACTGCAACCTGTTGTCTGTGTGCTCCTTTGCGCCTCCAGCACTACCGGTACTTGGACTCTCACCACCATCACTCCCACCATCCATTATACTGTCATGGGGCCGCACTCTTCCCGTGGGGAGTCACACTACCCTAGCTGCACACCTCATCAGCCCCAGCGGTCTGCATGTAGCGGCGGTTCCTAATAACCGCAATCCACGGGTGGCGTAGTCGGACATAATCATCAGCGCATAACGGACTACCACTGGCCTGACCACACTGAGCCACGGAACCGGGTTGCCACTACTACTCCCATCGTTCCCCTACTGCCCGGATCCGAGTGCCCCACAGCCCAGGGGGCGAGTCAGCTTTGGCGTAGTCGGCAGGATTGCAACCAACCCGCCACAAACGGGTATTGCGTGTCTGAAAAAGACTTTGCACTTACCTGAGAAGAGGTTTCCCGCCGTCCGGAGCCGTTTCCCGCCATTTCCAGCCATCTCCGGCCATCTTCCATCGGTTCCCGCCATCTTCAGCCGTTTTCCCGCCATCGGACGCCATCTTCAGGACGCCGCGTGGGAAGAAGAGGGGCGTGGACGTCCAAACCGCGCGAGACCCGAAGCTCCGCCCCATGCACCGACGCTGCGCAACGTCCTGGAAGGGAGAGAGAGCGACGCTGACATCACCAGGACGCGACGCAAGGTCCTCGTCCAGAGCAGCAGCAGCGGAGCCGCGGCCTACAGAAGAGGATCGTCGGAAGGTAGGCCATGCTTAACTAGGGGGGAGGAAGATGTCGGATACAGAGGCGCCCACTACCACCAACGCAGCTGCAGCAGCGGTGATGCCATTTTCCCTGCCCTACATCCCTGGAGCGGCCTGGCTGCCCAAGTACTCAGGGGAGCCCCATGCCCTAACTGACTTTAAGGAAAGGCTGTACAGTTTGTTCCAAGTCTACCCCCTGACAGAGGAACAGAAGGTCAGCATATTGACAGGGCAGTTAACTGGCACAGCCCAAAGAGAGGTAAAATCATGGCCCACTGAGGAGAAAAGGACCGTGAAGGGTATTCTGGCCCGGCTGCGGGGTACCTTTGACACACGTACCTCCGCTGCAATTAAAATGAGGTTCTATGGATGTAAGCAGCGGGCACAGGACAGCATCAGAGACTATGCCCTAAATTTGCAGGAAGCCTTGAGGGCCATCCAACAAGCTGACCCTGGCAGCGTGCAGGATACGGATAAGCTACTAACAGAACAGTTTATAGAAGGTCTGCTGTCTAGCGCCCACAGGACCCAGCTGCGCCTCATGTTCTTTCAGAACCCTGATCTGACCTTTGCCCAATTCAAGGACAGGGCCATAAGGGTGCTCCGTGAATCCGCAACAAGTGGCGCTATAAACCCCCGGCGCCCTGCTCTCACCTATCACCAGGAGGCGGCGCCCTCCTCTATGGACTCCGTGGGGGCTGAGGCACAGGCCCTGAACCAAGCCCCGTCGAAAGATTTGCACCACCAAGTCAGGAGCTGACCAGGAGCGTCGCGGCGTTGACGAGGACTGTCCAGGCGTTACAAGTGGACCCGTCAAGACCCATCAAGCTGGCTTCAAGTCCGGAGGATGTCCCGTGGCGTCAACAGAGGAGGATCCCGTCATTCCGAGGGAGGCCCACAGACCGCTACGCAGAGGATGGACAGCCCATTTGCCGCCGATGCAACCAGCCCGGACTCATTTCCAGGTACTGTAATTTAAACGGATCCAACCTGGGGCAGAGGGCCAACCCCCAGGCATAAGATCACCAGGCCCTTATAATTTGCGTAATAAGTAAGTTGGGGGGCGCCCGGTTTTACCCGTGGTGCTGGACGGTATCCCCATGAGCGCCTTGCTGGATACTGGGTCGCAAGTAACCACTATCCCTTATGTACTTTTTAAGCAGTATTGGACTGATGCTGATATCACACGGTATCCAGACAGTAACTTGAGCATCATCGCCAGTAATGGCTTACCCGTGCCGCAGATGGGGTTCAAGGAGATGACCATTAAAATTGGTAAAGTTGAACTGCCGGCACAGGGAGTGATTATTGTGGACATTGACCGTCGTGAAAGTCACCCTAAAATAACTGTGGGTACTAACGTGATTGAAAATTGTCTTTCAGAGGTAATTGTAATTCTACAACAGGTGGCGGTGAATGCTAGTTCCAGCCAACAGAGAGTCCTCAACAAGGAGTTAAAAGCCCTGATGAGACGGCAGCAGGTAGAACTGTCTGGTGGTGAGATCGGTAGCGTAAGACTGAGTGACCCATTCCCCATTTCCATGCCTCCCAAAAGTGAAATGATGATCTGGTGTCGGACTGCAATCGGGTTGAGAGGTAGAGACTACCAAGCCATGGTAGAACCTGTGTACTCAGACAGCAGGCCCACCATTTTGACAGCCCGGGGGGTGGTCGATGTCTGTCATGGGAGGGTGCCCGTCCGCATCCTCAACATTGGGGAGAGGGAAGTACACTTACCCAGGTACGCTACACTGCCAAACTGTTTGTTGTCGAACACAAAGCTATCAGGGCCGTGGAACCCTTGCCTCCATCTCCTCAGGCGGAGGGTAATGGCTCCCAGAAACAAAAGGAGGACAGGTGCCAGAAACTCCATGTGGGTGCTGACTACACTCCCCTACACCAAAAACAAGGAGTCTACCGGGTGGTCCAGGAGTACAGGGAGCCACCCACCGATAAAAGAAAGACACAGACCTGTACCCCCTGCACATTATCAGAACGCAAAGGGCATGCTAAAAGAAATGAAAGAAGCTGGGGTCATTAGAGATAGCTGTAGCCCCTGAGCAGCCCCCTTGGTTCTGGTGAAAAAGAAGGACGGCACCATGAGAATGTGCGTAGACTATAGACAAATCAACCGTATCACCCATAAAGACGCATACCTGCTGCCTAGAATAGAGGAGTCTTTAGCTGCACTAAAATCAGCTAACTTCTTTTCTACTTTGGACCTTACTAGCGGGTACTGGCAGGTTCCTGTGGCAGAGGCTGACAAGGAGAAGACCGCCTTCACCACCCCGATGGGACTGAGCGAGTTCAACTGTATGCCTTTCGGGCTCTGCAACGCACCAGGGACCTTCCAGCAGTTGATGGAATGCTGTCTAGGGCACCGAAACTTCGAGACGGTCCTACTTTACCTGGACGACGTGATCGTCTATTCGAAAACCTACGAGGACCATCTAAAGCACCTGGCCGAGGTGTTCGAAGCCCTGACAGGCTTTGGCATGAAGGTGAAACCATCGAAGTGTAACCTGCTGAAACCAAAGGTCCAGTACCTAGGGCACGTGGTAAGCGCGGAAGGAGTGGCCCCCGACCCTGGCAAGGTCACGGCAATCAAGAGCTGGCCAAGCCCCTCGAACATCAAAGAGGTGAGACAGTTTCTCGGATTGGTAGGCTACTACCGAAGGTTCATCCCCGGGTTCACTAAGATGGCAGCCCCTATGCAGGACCTCCTGATAGGACAGTCTAAGTCCAGAAGCCAAAAGCCACCCTTCAAGTGGGATAAACCGGAAGAGGAGTCCTTCCGCCAGTTGAAGATGGCCCTCACGGGGGATGAGATCCTGGCCTACCCTGATTATGGTCAGCCTTTTATTCTCCACACAGACTCCAGTAATGTGGGACTGGGAGCAGTACTGTCGCAAAACCAACAGGGAAGAGAAAGGGTGATCGCGTATGCCAACCGGAAGCTGAGGCCCACTGAAAGGAACCCAAAGAGTTACAGCTCCTTCAAGCTAGAATTCTTGGCAGTGGTGTGGGCCATCACAGAACGGTTTAAGCATTACCTGGCCTCCGCAAAGTTCACCGTGTACACGGACAACAACCCGTTGACACACCTGGACAATGCAAGACTAGGTGCCCTAGAGCAGCGGTGGATGGCGAGACTCTCGAATTATGACTTCACGATCAAGTACCGGGCAGGCAGAACCAATGCCAATGCTGACGCCCTATCGAGAATGCCTCACTTACCTGACGGAGGCGAAGACCCAGAAGAGCTGGAGGAGGTAGAACTTCCTGCGTTTCATCGGTATGGAGCCACTCAATACTCCCACCGCGTGAAGGAGGAAGACTTAACAACCGTCATGATCAATCCCCTACCTCACCACAGCTGGGCCGAGACCCAAGATGGTGACCCTGCAATCTGCATGGTGAAAGACCTGTTGACCCGAGAAGAAGCCGGTCTAGATCCGGATGCTCCAGAGGAAGCCAAGCAGCTATGGAAAGAGAAGAGCAGGCTGTTCCTCTATGAAGGTAAGCTGTGCAGAAGACTCGTCAACCACCGGACGCACGAGCTGACCTGGCAAGTCGTGGTCCCAAGGTGAGATGCAGCTATGGTCCTGGAGGCTTATCATGACAGAGCGGGGCACTTCAGCTGGAAGAAACTGGAGTTCCTGATTAGAGGCCGGTTTTTCTGGTTCGGCATGAGAGGGGCTGTAGAGAAGTGGTGCAGAGACTGTGGCCCTTGTAATCTAAGGAGGAAGGACCGCACCAGCCAGAAGACACCCTTGAGGCCCATCGTCACCCAGCAGCCTCTTTAACTGGTAGCTCTGGACCACGTCAAATTGGCTCCAAGCCGGTCAGGATACGTTTATGCCCTGACAATCGTGGACCACTATTCCCGATTTCTAGTGGTGGTCCCTGTAAAAGACTTGACAGCTCAAACGGATTCCAGAGCCTTCCAGCAATACTTCTGCCGTCCACATGGGTATCCGGAACAGGTCCTGACAGACTGGGGTCCAGCGTTCGAGGCTGAAATCTTCCAAGAGTTCTGCAACCTCTATGGCTGTAAGAAGATTCGGACAACGCCTTACCACCCACAAACCAACGGGATGTGTGAGAAAATGAACAATATAGTCATTGATCTCCTGAAGACGTTGCCCCTGGAGGAACGCAGCCTGTGGCCAGAAAAACTGCTGGACCTGATAGACTTATACAACCATATCCCGGTGAATGCTACAAACTGCACCCCAACTTACCTGATGCGAGCCAGACCAGGTAAGCTGCCCATAGACCTGGAGATGGGAGTCCTAATACCCGAGGACACCTCCCCAGATGCGGACTGGGATACGGAAAGGCGACTGCAGTACAAGAAGGTACAGGAGAGTGTGGAGAAGAGCCTGGCCCAGGTGAGAGAAAGGCAAGAGAGACTCTTCAACCAACACGCCCCTGCAGGTCCCCTAGAACCTGGTGAGCAGGTCCTGAAGTGAAAGAGAAGGCTACACAAGCTGGACGACCAGTGGGAAAGGGAACCCAACACACTACTGCAGTCTGATCACGACAACCCGAATGTGTGCGTGATCACCAAGGATGCAGGAGAAACCTCTAGTACCGTCTCCAGAGACCACCTAAAAATGTCCCCCGAGCAACTACGGAATGCAGAAGAGGATAAAAGTGACCTTGAACCGGCAGAGGACAAGGAAGAAATGATCAGCACCGTTCTTGGGGAGTTCCCGCAGTCCTGGACTCGAATAAACGATGCCATAGTGATACCCGTCCTGCATTTCCTGCAACCAACTCAGCAGCAACCTACACCAGAGCGGGAAGGTGGAGAGGAACAAGCAGTTCCAGAGGCAGAAATGCCTGTACCAGCAGCCCAGGAGAATCAACCCTCTGCTGACAGTGAGCCTGCCATGCCTACGGTAAGCCAGAGGACCCGCAGACAGCTGCCTGCCCTGCCTGTAAGTCTAGCCAGTGACTGTACCCTAAATGGTAGTGAAGAAAACCAGGTTAGACCACCACCAGACAGTGGGTTACGCAGGTCAACCAGGAGCACAAAGGGGCAGATACCCGCTCGCTGGAAAATATAGTGTGCACTAAAACTGTAAATAACCCTGTTGCCAAGTGTTGAAATGTTTGCAAAGTTACATGCATGATTAGTAATTGTGTAATTCAGTTTCTTACAGTTGCCGTACGGACTCAAAAGTTATGAACTTTTAATAACCGGGACTTTGTATGGACTGCGTTCGGAGCCTAACCAAGGAATGAACTAAGACTGTAAAGGACTTGGGGCAAGGACAGACCCCCACCTGGGTAAGGCTCCCCGTTGTGTTGGTGAGATGGACACCCGGTCACAGGCCACACTGTGACCTTAAGAACTCAACCTGTGCGTCATTTGTCTTTACTTGGCTTGTAATGTTTTAATGGTCATGCATAAGTATTCTTGTTGTAAGCTTAGTCCCGGAGTACTAAGTTTTACTAGGGGGGAATGTGTCACCCTGGCCTGGATGCCACAAAAATATAATAAAGCTGTGTCTGAGAGCAAGGGGGAGGTTCTCTGGTCAAGGACCATTAGCATGCAGTACCTCCTGTCCCAGGCCAGTAGGGGGAGTAGGCTGCCCCTATAAAACCTGGAACTGGGGGCAGGGTTAGAGAGAACTGGACAACCTGTCTCTGGATTCAGAGGTGTCCCAGAGCAGGGACAGACAGTTGTGTTGCAGCCTAAGAGGCCGTGTGGCAGAAGGAGAGCCACGAGCCAGGTGCAAGAGGTGAAGCGAACCTGTCCTGGCAGATAGAGAAACTAATCTACCAGACTTTGGTGTCTGAGGCTGTGAGGATTCCAAGTCCTACAGCAGATAACCAGTCCGCAGGAGATTAAGTGTGAGAACAGAAAAAAAGAAGAGATGCAAACTAGCAGTGATCACCCAAATAGTCACAAAGTAACCAAATATTTATCAATAACAACAAAGATCTATAAAAATATATCAATTTATTGAATACAAATAGTTCCTGACACATATGCACAAAATAACAAACCGACAAACAAGTAAAACACCATTAAAAATAGTAGTGAGAAAACACCACTGTCTAAGGAGCCAGCTGGTACACTGAAAATGAAAATAGTAAATAGTAAATGATGATACAGTGTATAATAATATAGAGATAAGAAGAAAATAAATAAATAAATAAATAAATAAATAAAATAAAATAATATATATTTTTTTTTTTGCGTAATATCAAACGCACAGGTTCAATACAATATCTGTGATGGTCAATACTACATAGACCCAGCAGTGCATGTATTAAAGAGAATAGCTAACAGAAGGCATGTGGAATACACCAAAAGCTGAAACAGCAAAATATAGCTTAAGGTGCCTACAGACTGGTTAAGGCAACCAATATCAATAACAGGGAACCAAGTCAGTGGAATGACAATGCATACATAAATAAATAAATAGTCAAGTAGCAAAATATCCTAACCACATAATGGGAAATGCCCCCGCATGAATAAAAAAGAAAGCACAGTCGCTGTAGATGGCCAAGTTTGCCCCTAAGCTAATCTATGAGCATGTCTGCAGCAGGGCCTAGGACACACAGAGAAGGATGCCCTGATGAAGCCACCGTGAGTGGCGTCACACGTCGGGCTCTGCGGCGCCAGCTGTTCCTTCTCACGCACTGGTCCCCACCATTCGGTATTATCCTTCTCTGTATGTCCTAGGCCCTGCTGCAGACATGTTCATAGATTAGCTTAGGGGCAAACTTGGCCATCTACAGCGACTGTGCTTCCTTTTTTATTCATGCGGGTGCATTTCCCATTATGTGGTTAGGATATTGTGCTACTTGACTATTTATTTATTTATGTATGCATTGTCATTCCACTGACTTAGTTCCCTGTTATTGATATTGGTTGCCTTAACCAGTCTGTAGGCACCTTAAGCTATATTTTGCTGTTTCAGCTTTTGGTGTATTCCACATGCCTTCTGTTAGCTATTCTTCTTTTTAATACATGCACTGCTGGGTCTATGTAGTATTGACCATCACAGATATTGTATTGAACCTGTGCGTTTGATATTACGCAAAAAAAATATATATTTTATTTTATTTTTATTTTTTTTATTTTTTTATTTTATTTTTTTTTTCTCTTCTTATCTCTATATTATTATACACTGTATCATCATTTACTATTTACTATTTTCATTTTCAGTGTACCAGCTGGCTCCTTAGACAGTGGTGTTTTCTCACTACTATTTTTAATGGTGTTTTACTTGTTTGTCGGTTTGCTATTTTGTGCATATGTGTCAGGAGCTATTTGTATTCAATAAATTGATATATTTTTATAGATCTTTGTTGTTATTGATAAATATTTGGTTACTTTGTGACAATTTGGGTGATCACTGCTAGTTTGCATCTCTTCTTTTTTCTGTTCTCACACTTATTACTTTATGAGATGCTGCAGGTAGATCCCGTTTATTAGATGGTGCCCTCCTCATTGTTTGGCAGTCCGCAGGGGATTGTATGTTTCTTGACCTAAGAAGCCCGGAGGTTCTGCCACAGCAGAAGGGACCAGCAAAGCCGTACCAGGCCGGGAGTAGAAAGGGACCCAAGTTGCAAGCCATAGGGCGAGAAGACACGGCGAGCTCAGGAACGTGGGCTATTACACCACGAGGAGGGAAATAGCCAGAAAGAGCGCAGAGAGCACGGTAGGCCTACACCCTCACCCTGACCAGGGCCAGCTTCCCACTTGTTCTCAGACATCCAGGCCCCCTCCTAGCCGGGACTGTTGTTGGGTCGTCTCACCTGTTCTAATAAAGACCCTGAACTGTTTAAGAGGCCTCCGTTTCCTGGCAATTGCGGTCGGAATCATCCCCTCCATCATCCATCTATATACTGCCCTGGGGCCATACTCCTCCCGTGGGGAGTTGTACTATTCAGTGCTGCACACTTATATCTGCCCCAGCGGTCGGCACTGCAGCGGCGGTTAGCCCTGACCGCAATCCACGGGTGGCGTAGTCGGACATTGCAAAACATATAGAAGACTGCCACTGGTCTGACCACCCTGAGCCACGGACCGTGTTGCCACTACTACCCCCATTATTGCCCTGTTGCCCGGATCCGAGTGCCCCACGGCCCAGGGGGTGAGTCATATCAAACTGGGTTAAACATGCAAGGTTGTCATACTCAATAATGTAACTAATGCAGAGGGAGCTAGAACAGCGACACATGCAACAGCTGTTGCTTTGCCACTCATTGAATGTATGTATAAGATGTGCGGTTTCATTTCCTAAAGAAATTAAATGTATAAAATATTTTCCAAGTGAAAAAAATTATTATTTCTGCTACATAAGATTTGATCCTATGCAAGGAAAAATATTACATTCATTACAGATTTTCTTTTTTTATATTTTCTAAGAAGCAACAGGTTAATTAAAATAAAAAATTGCTAACGCTCATGAACTTAAAGGGATTCATGAATTTGCTTGCTTCAATAAAAGAACGACACAAGTGAACTAGTTTGTACATCCATAGCTTTAATGTATTAAACAAATCATTACATACAGTATATACTGTGTATATACAGTCATGGCCGAAAGTATTGGCACCCTTGAAATTGTTCCAGAAGATGAGGTATTTCTCCAAGAAAATTATTGCAATTACACATGTTTTGTTATACACGTTTATTTCCTATGTATGTATTCTAGCAACACAAAAGAAAGTGAAAAAAGGCAAATTAAACATAATTTCACACAAAACTCCCAAAATTGGTCGGACAAAATTGTTGGCACCTTTCCAAAATTGAGGGTAAACAACTTTGATTCAAACTCACCTGTGGCAAGTAACAGGTGTGGGCAATATGAAAATCAGACCAGATAAAATGGAGAGAAGTTAACTCAATCTTTGCATTGTGGGTCTGTGTGTGTCACACTAAGCATCAAGAACAGAAAGAGGAGAAGAGAACTGTCTGAGGACTTGAGAACCAAAATTATTGAAAAATATCAACTATCTCAAGGTTACAAGTCAATCTCCAGAGATCTTGGTGTTCCTTTATCAATGGTGTACAATATAATCAAGAAGTTTACAATCCATGGCACTGTAGCTAATCTCCATGAAAGTGGACAGCAGAAAAAAAATTGATGAAAGGTTGCAGCGCAGGATAGTCCAGATGTTGGATAAGCATCCCCAATCAAGTTCCAAAGAAATTCAAGCTGTCCTACAGACAGTATCAGAGCGAACTATCCGTTGACATTTGAATGAAATGAAAAGACAGGAGACCGAGGAGGAACCCACTGCTGACACACAGACATAAATAAGCTAGACTGCAGTTTGCAAAATGTACATGAGTAAGACAAAATCTTTCTGGGAAAGTGTCTTGTGGAAAGACGAAACCAAGTTAGAGCTTTTTGATAAAGCACATCATTCCACTGTTTACCGAAAATGGATTGAGGTCTACAAAGAAAAGAACGCAGTACCTATAGTCAAATATATGGAGGTTCAAAGATGTTTTGAGGTTGGTTTGCTGCCTTTGGCACTGGGTGCCTTTACTGTGTGCAAGGCTTCATGAAATCTGAATATTACCAAAGGATTTTCAGTCGCAATGTAGTGCCCAGTGTCAGAAAGGTCAGGGGTCTTTGAGCAGGACAATGACACCAAACATACTTCAAAAAGCACCCAGAAATGGATGGAAACAAAGCACCGTAGAGTTCTAAAGTGGCCAGCCATGAGTTCAGATCTACAGTGGGGGAAATAAGTATCCCTTGCTGTTTTTGTAAGTTTGCCCACTGACAATGACATGAACAGTCTATAATTTTAACGGTAGGTTAATTTTAACATTGAGAGATAGAATATCCCCCCAAAAAATCAAGAAAATCACATTGTATAAATTAAATAAATTTATTTGCATTTTGCAGTGAGAAATAAGTATTTGATCCCCTACAAACCATTATGAGTTCTGGCTCCTACAGACCAGTTAGACGCTCCTAATCAACTCATTACATACATTAAAGACTCCCACAGGAGTCTTTTATACAGACAGTCACCTGTATAAAAGACTCCAGTCCACAGACTCAACTAATCAGTCAGACTCTAACCTATAAAACGTGGGCAAGACCAAAAAGCTTTCTAAGGATGTCAGGGACAAGATCATAGACTAGCACAAAGCTGGAATGGGCTACAAAACCAAGCTTTTTTTGCATTGCCATGTGTTAAGAGTAGTGATGGGCGAGCACAAAAATGCTCAGGTCGAGCACATTGGAATACTCGGGTGCTCGACTCGAGCAATGAGCCCAATGTAAGTCTATGTGAAACTCGAGCATTTTTCAGGCGGTTCCCCCTGGCAGTTTGCAGAGGGCCTAAAAATTGCCCAATTCGATGGGAACAGTGCTCAAATGGCATGGGAACAGCATGGGGAAGACCCCTGGAAGCATTTCTGACTCCCAGGTCAGTGCTGTCAACAATGTTGTCCGAGATATTACGCCACTTTTACGGACTCACAATAAAACATACAAAAACGAAACCAAAATGGATTTTCCTGGGAAATATGTTCCCAGGGTAAAGACTTGTATATAAAGCAAAATAAATAACCAAAAACAAAAATACTCCTCCACACCATAGGCTTTGTTCACACGTAGCGTTTTGATGCATTTTTGCACTTTTGTATTGCTTTCAACCGTGACAAATGCATTCACCGGGAAATGTCATTTTAACATTTTACAACCTTATCTGGCCTTGTGGTGTGTGAGACATGATCAGACACATGTTTCATTTATGAAGGAGGGACTCTGAGAGTTACGAAGCCTATTTTTATAGGGCCATCAGGCAGCCTTTACTATTCTTATTGGGCCCACACTATTCTTAGAGAGCCATCAGGTGGCTATGCTTTGTTGTTCCCATTTCTAAAGAGTGGGTCTCCTATACTGTTATTGCGTATGCAGTGAGTGGCAGGGCTGCCAAAAATTTGGACCTACTCCAATGCCCCTTGGAAGAGACGTAGAGGGCCTCATGAAAAAATGTTCCCATTATTAGGAATTGGGTCTCCCATTGTATTTGCCTATGCAGTGAATGCAAGGGTTGCCAAAAATTTGGAGGCACTCCAATGCCCCTTGGAAGAGACATGGAGGTCAGAGGGCCTCCTGAATACAATGTTCCCATTATTTGGAAGTGGTCTCCCATTGTGTTTGCTTATGCAGTGAATGCAAGGGTTGCCAAAAATTTGGACCTACTCCCAATGGCCCTTGGAAGAGACGTAGAGGAGGGCCTCCTGAAAAAAATGTTCCCATATTAGGAAGTGGGTCTCCCATAGTGTTGGCCTATGCAGTGAATGCAAGGGTTGCTAAAAATTGGGAGGCACTCCAATATCCCTTGGAAGAGATGTAGAGGGCCTCATGAAAAAATGTTCCCATTATTAGGAAGTGGGTCTCCCAAAGTGTTGGCCTATGCAGTGAATGCAAGGGCTGCCAAAAATTTGGACCTACTCCCAATGGCCCTTGGAAGAGACGTAGAGCAGGGCCTGCTGAAAAAAAATGTTCCCATTATTAGGAAGTGGGTCTCCCATAGTGTTGGCCTATGCAGTGAATGCAAAGGCTGCCAAAAATTGGGGGGCACTCCAATGCCCCTTGGAAGAGAAGTGGAGGAGGGCCTCATAAAAAAATGTTTCCATTAGAAAGGAGCGGGTCTCCTATACTTGTAATGCCCATGCACTAAGTGTATGGACAGACAAACATTTACCCCTGGGGGGTATACATGAACATACTGTATAAAAATTATTTTACTGGCATCATAAACACCCTTTAAAAAAACTATGTGGGTGTTGCATCACGGACCACAGTCACCCTGGTGAAATGGTGGTGGAGGATGAGGATGAGGAGAAGGAGGAGGACAAGAGCAAATAGCCAAAATCAGGAAGCGTATACCCAAGTCTGGGTGTCAAAAGGTGCATGGGAATACACCTCCCAAAAAAGACACTGGATTTCAGTTTATGTTACGTTGCTATCATTCGTAGAGATGAGCGTTGTTCGACTCGAACTGTTCGCCAATCTCAAATTCAAGCTGTTTTGGGCGGTGTTCGAGCCGTTCGGCGAACACGAACGATTTGAGAAAAATTCGGCTGTTCGAGGTTATGTTCGATAACTGTTCGTGCACCAAAATCATAACTGGATTTTTTATCAGTAATGATGAAAATTAATGTTAATACGCAGTTTGAGTGTACAGCGGGGTGAGGGGAGGGGCAGGGGATGGATCTCTGCAGGAATAATGAAGATCACCATTTTTTTTTCTCTTTCCCGCATTTACAGTGGGGAGGTGCAATCTGTCAGCCTATCAGCAGCGCACACATGGAGCGAAGTGCTTTTTTTCACACAAGCAAGGGCATGTGTCATTGGCAGTGTATGTCACATGTCCTTGCCCTATAAGACCAAGCCATTTTCCCCGTCACCACCATTTTCTCACTGCTGCAGCTGCGTGTTAGACGGCACCGCTGTTGCTGTGTGCGCTATACCTTGTTAATTTCAAGCCAATTTTCGCACAAATCTACAAATAGCTTGGGAGTAGGGAATAGTTGTGATTGCAGTCCTTTTAAGGACTAGGTAACAGCATTTCCTACGACTTTTATCAGGCAGGTCTGTGCTCTTAAATAGATAGATTGTGGGAGTAAAGACTAATTGTAATTGCAGTCCTTTTCAGGACTAGGTTACATCAGTTCCTATCAGTTTTTGCCAGGCAGGTCTGTGCCAGTGCTGTGCAAGTTTTTTTCACAGCATTTGGCTGCATCTAGCAAAGCTAATCCTTTTTGGCCTATTGCAGAGTGTGTTAGTCAGTGGAGTAGCCTATCTGTGTTGCAAGATATACCACCTGTGTATAGAATACCAATTTTTTTACTGCAACTAGTGAAGTAAAACCTTTTGGGCATAGCATCATTCTATTAGTCCATCTATACTGACCTCCATCAGGTTGCAAATTGAATATAATTTTTTTCTGCATCTAGCTCTTAAAAAATATTTGGGCTTCTAGCAGTGTGTGGGACTTGTTCTATTAGTCCATCTATACTGACCTCCATCAGGTTGCAAACTGAATATAATTTTTTTCTGCATCTAGCTCTGAAAAAATATTTGGCCTTCTAGCAGTGTGTGGGACTTTCTCTATTAGTCCATCTATACTGACCTCCATCAGGTTGCAAATTAAAAATAATTTTTATCTGCATCTAGCTCTGAAAATATATTTGGCCTTCTAGCAGTGTGTGGGACTTTCTCTATTAGTCCATCTATACTGACCTCCATCAGGTTGCAAATTCAAAATAATTTTTTGTCTGCATCTAGCTCTGAAAAAAATATTTGGCCTTCTAGCAGTGTGTGGGACTTTCTCTATTAGTCCATCTATACTGACCTCCATCAGGCTGCAAATTAAAAATAATTTTTATCTGCATCTACCTCTGAAAAAATATTTGGCCTTCTAGCTGTGTGTGGGACTTGTTCTATTAGTCCATCTATACTGACCTCCATCAGGTTGCAAACTGAATATAATTTTTTTCTGCATCTAGCTCTGAAAAAATATTTGGCCTTCTAGCAGTGTGTGGGACTTTCTCTATTAGTCCATCTATACTGACCTCCATCAGGTTGCAAATTCAAAATAATTTATATCTGCATCTAGCTCTGAAAAAATATTTGGCCTTCTAGCAGTGTGTGGGACTTTCTCTATTAGTCCATCTATACTGACCTCCATCAGGTTGCAAATTAAAAATAATTTATATCTGCATCTAGCTCTGAAAAAATATTTGGCCTTCTAGCAGTGTGTGGGACTTTCTCTATTAGTCCATCTATACTGACCTCCATCAGGTTGCAAATTAAAAATAATTTTTTGTCTGCATCTAGCTCTGAAAAAATATTTGGCCTTCTAGCAGTGTGTGGGACTTTCTCTATTAGTCCATCTATACTGACCTCCATCAGGTTGCAAACTGAATATAATTTTTTTCAGCATCTACCTCTGAAAAAATATTTGGGCTTCTAGCTGTGTGTGGGACTTGTTCTATTAATCCATCTATACAGACCTCCATCACGTTGCAAACTGAATATAATTTTTTTCTGCATCTACCTCTGAAAAAATATTTGGGCTTCTAGCTGTGTGTGGGACTTGTTCTATTAGTCCATCTATACTGACCTTCATCAGGTGCAAACTGAATATAATTTTTTTCTGCATCTAGCTCTGAAAAAATATTTGGCCTTCAAGCAGTGTGTGGGACTTTCTCTATTAGTCAATCTATACTGACCTCCATCAGGTTGCAAATTAAAAATAATTTTTATCTGCATCTAGCTCTGAAAAAATATTTGGCCTTCTAGCTGTGTGTGGGACTTGTTCTATTAGTCCATCTATACTGACCTCCATCAGGTTGCAAATTAAAAATAATTTTTTGTCTGCATCTAGCTCTGAAAAAATATTTGGCCTTCTAGCAGTGTGTGGGACTTTCTCTATTAGTCCATCTATACTGACCTCCATCAGGTTGCAAATTAAAAATAATTTTTTGTCTGCATCTAGCTCTGAAAAAATATTTGGCTTCTAGCAGTGTGTGGGACTTTCTCTATTAGTCCATCTATACTGACCTCCATCAGGTTGCAAATTCAAAATAATTTATATCTGCATCTAGCTCTGAAAAAATATTTGGCCTTCTAGCAGTGTGTGGGACTTTCTCTATTAGTCCATCTATACTGACCTCCATCAGGTTGCAAATTAAAAATAATTTATATCTGCATCTAGCTCTGAAAAAATATTTGGCCTTCTAGCAGTGTGTGGGACTTTCTCTATTAGTCCATCTATACTGACCTCCATCAGGTTGCAAATTAGAAATAATTTTTTGTCTGCATCTAGCTCTGAAAAAATATTTGGCCTTCTAGCAGTGTGTGGGACTTTCTCTATTAGTCCATCTATACTGACCTCCATCAGGTTGCAAACTGAATATAATTTTTTTCAGCATCTACCTCTGAAAAAATATTTGGGCTTCTAGCTGTGTGTGGGACTTGTTCTATTAATCCATCTATACAGACCTCCATCAGGTTGCAAACTGAATATAATTTTTTTCTGCATCTACCTCTGAAAAAATATTTGGGCTTCTAGCTGTGTGTGGGACTTGTTCTATTAGTCCATCTATACTGACCTCCATCAGGTTGCAAACTGAATATAATTTTTTTCTGCATCTACCTCTGAAAAAATATTTGGCCTTCTAGCAGTGTGTGGGACTTTCTCTATTAGTCAATCTATACTGACCTCCATCAGGTTGCAAATTAAAAATAATTTTTATCTGCATCTAGCTCTGAAAAAATATTTGGCCTTCTAGCAGTGTGTGGGACTTTCTCTATTAGTCCATCTATACTGACCTCCATCAGGTTGCAAATTAAAAATAATTTATATCTGCATCTAGCTCTGAAAAAATATTTGGCCTTCTAGCAGTGTGTGGGACTTTCTCTATTAGTCCATCTATACTGACCTCCATCAGGTTGCAAACTAGAAATAATTTTTTGTCTGCATCTAGCTCTGAAAAAATATTTGGCCTTCTAGCAGTGTGTGGGACTTTCTCTATTAGTCCATCTATACTGACCTCCATCAGGTTGCAAACTGAATATAATTTTTTTCAGCATCTACCTCTGAAAAAATATTTGGGCTTCTAGCTGTGTGTGGGACTTGTTCTATTAATCCATCTATACAGACCTCCATCAGGTTGCAAACTGAATATAATTTTTTTCTGCATCTACCTCTGAAAAAATATTTGGCCTTCTAGCAGTGTGTGGGACTTTCTCTATTAGTCAATCTATACTGACCTCCATCAGGTTGCAAATTAAAAATAATTTTTATCTGCATCTAGCTCTGAAAAAATATTTGGCCTTCTAGCTGTGTGTGGGACTTGTTCTATTAGTCCATCTATACTGACCTCCATCAGGTTGCAAATTAAAAATAATATTTTTTCTGCATCTAGCTCTGAAAAAATATTTGGCCTTCTAGCAGTGTGTGGGACTTTCTCTATTAGTCCATCTATACTGACCTCCATCAGGCTGCAAATTAAAAATAATTTTTATCTGCATCTACCTCTGAAAAAATATTTGGCCTTCTAGCTGTGTGTGGGACTTGTTCTATTAGTCCATCTATACTGACCTCCATCAGGTTGCAAACTGAATATAATTTTTTTCTGCATCTAGCTCTGAAAAAATATTTGGCCTTCTTGCAGTGTGTGGGACTTTCTCTATTAGTCCATCTATACTGACCTCCATCAGGTTGCAAACTGAATATAATTTTTTTCAGCATCTACCTCTGAAAAAATATTTGGGCTTCTAGCTGTGTGTGGGACTTGTTCTATTAGTCCATCTATACTGACCTCCATCAGGTTGCAAACTGAATATAATTTTTTTCTGCATCTAGCTCTGAAAAAATATTTGGCCTTCTAGCAGTGTGTGGGACTTTCTCTATTAGTCAATCTATACTGACCTCCATCAGGTTGCAAATTAAAAATAATTTTTATCTGCATCTAGCTCTGAAAAAATATTTGGCCTTCTAGCTGTGTGTGGGACTTGTTCTATTAGTCCATCTATTCTGACCTCCATCAGGTTGCAAATTAAAAATAATTTTTTGTCTGCATCTAGCTCTGAAAAAATATTTGGCCTTCTAGCAGTGTGTATGACTTTCTCTATTAGTCCATCTGTACTGACCTCCATCAGGTTGCAAATTAAAAATAATTTTTTGTCTGCATCTAGCTCTGAAAAAATATTTGGCTTCTAGCAGTGTGTGGGACTTTCTCTATTAGTCCATCTATACTGACCTCCATCAGGTTGCAAACTGAATATATTTTTTTTCTGCATCTACCTCTGAAAAAATATTGGGCTTCTAGCTGTGTGTGGGACTTGTTCTATTAATCCATCTATACAGACCTCCATCAGGTTGCAAACTGAATATAATTTTTTTCTGCATCTACCTCTGAAAAAATATTTGGGCTTCTAGCTGTGTGTGGGACTTGTTCTATTAGTCCATCTATACTGACCTCCATCAGGTTGCGAACTGAATATAATTTTTTTCTGCATCTAGCTCTGAAAAAATATTTGGCCTTCTAGCAGTGTGTGGGACTTTCTCTATTAGTCCATCTATACTGACCTCCATCAGGTTGCAAATTAAAAATAATTTTTTGTCTGTATCTAGCTCTGAAAAAATATTTGGCCTTCTAGCAGTGTGTGGGACTTTCTCTATTAGTCCATCTATACTGACCTCCATCAGGTTGCAAACTGAATATAATTTTTTTCTGCATCTACCTCTGAAAAAATATTGGGCTTCTAGCTGTGTGTGGGACTTGTTCTATTAATCCATCTATACAGACCTCCATCAGGTTGCAAACTGAATATAATTTTTTTCTGCATCTACCTCTGAAAAAATATTTGGGCTTCTAGCTGTGTGTGGGACTTGTTCTATTAGTCCATCTATACTGACCTCCATCAGGTTGCAAACTGAATATAATTTTTTTCTGCATCTAGCTCTGAAAAAATATTTGGCCTTCTAGCAGTGTGTGGGACTTTCTCTATTAGTCAATCTATACTGACCTCCATCAGGTTGCAAATTAAAAATAATTTTTATCTGCATCTAGCTCTGAAAAAATATTTGGCCTTCTAGCTGTGTGTGGGACTTGTTCTATTAGTCCATCTATACTGACCTCCATCAGGTTACAAATTAAAAATAATTTTTTGTCTGCATCTAGCTCTGAAAAAATATTTGGCCTTCTAGCAGTGTGTGGGACTTTCTCTATTAGTCCATCTATACTGACCTCCATCAGGTTGCAAACTGAATATATTTTTTTTCTGCATCTACCTCTGAAAAAATATTTGGGCTTCTAGCTGTGTGTAAGACTTGTTCTATTAGTCCATCTATACTGACCTCCATCAGGTTGCAAACTGAATACAATTTTTTTCTGCATCTACCTCTGAAAAAATATTTGGGCTTCTAGCTGTGTGTAAGACTTGTTCTATTAGTCCATCTATACTGACCTCCATTAGGTTGCAAATTGAATATAATTTTTTTCTGCATCTTACCCAGCAAATAGTTTTGGCCTAATACCACAGTTTGGCCACTCAGCTCTGCTCGGTTCCCATCCATTGTTTTTTTGTGCAAACAACTCCAGAGTTGTGAATTAGTTAACCACCAAAATGAGTGGAAAAAGGCCTGCTGCTGGTGGAAAGGGGAATAGGCGTGTTGGGAAGGGGAAAAAAGGTTGTGTCCGTGGGGTAGGTGTTAAAGCAACAGTAACATCTGCAGAAGAAAGACCATCTTCCAGCCAAACTAAAATGTCTACTTCTTTTAGCGGACAATGTGATAAGATCCCTTTCTTACGGCCACGCCAATCGCTACAAATTCCAGATGAGGCACAAAAACAGCAGGTGCTTCAACGGATATCAAGTGCTCCTTTAAGTGGGCTCTCCTCCACATCAACTTCAACATCACAAATACTCCAGTCCTCAAAGGTGTCACCCCAATCGCACTTGCTTCCTCACAGCTCCCAAATCTCCAGGTGCCCGTCTGAGTATGAGGTAGAACAGATGGTTGAGTCTGCAGAGCTGTTTACTAGTGTTGAGCCACCCCCGTAGTGTTCGAGTTCGGTTCGGTTCGTCGAACACCCGTGTGTTCGCCGAACTGTTCGTCGAACACCTTCGAACACCGTTAAAACCAATGGCAGGCAAACAAAAACACATAGAAACACATAGAAAACACCTTCAAAGGTGTCCAAAAGCTGACAAACTGCTCAGAAGACACAACTAACACATGGAAAAGTGACAAGTACATATAGTCATGAGAAAAGAAAAGAGGTGGAGGAGTAAAAGGAGGGGGAGACACAGATATAGGCATGTCATGCCCTTCTAAAATCCAAAAAGTGAGAAGCCGACACGTTCAGTCCGCTCCTGCCCGTGCCACCTCCGTGTCGCCGGGTTTGTGCCAGAGCCGCGGTGAACCCTGACGGCCAGCCCCCCTCTCCCAATACTGGTGCCTGTCCGCTGGTGGGTCGAGCGACCCCCCCTGTGGTGGAGGCAGCTCTAAGCTTTTTAATTTAAATTGTCTCTCTAATTTGAATGAATACACTTTAAATCCATTTACAAGGATCTATTGGAGGGCAAGTCTCATGCCAGCAGCCGCGTAATTCCAGCTCCAGTAGCGTCCACTAAAGCTGCTGCAGTTAAAAAGCTTTTATAAGGATCGAGCTTGGCTGTCCACCGCAAGGCATCCTACTGCCAGTCCGAGCCCCTATGCCTTGGGGTGCCTCCTGATGCTCTTCACTGAGTATCCCGTGGTCCCGAAGCATTTCCTTTGAAAAAATTAAGTGTCCAAACTACAGGTGGTGTAGCTTGCTTAACAGCCGGGATAATCAGCTGACTAGCAGACACTGCTACTAGGCACAAAGTATTTCCTGGGCTAGATGCAGTTAAAAATTTGTAATTAGATACTCTCGTTGGATGCTGAGAAAGCATTCCATAGAGTCTCCTGGCACGCCATATATGATTCTCTTAAAAAGCTTGGGGTAGGGTTCTAGGGGACCCTTCTATAGCCAAAATCACGGCCCTGTATCGCAATACGTCACCTAGGCTGAAGATAAATGGAACTGTAGCACCCTGAGGGCTCGGTTGCTACAGAGGTATTGCACCTCACCCAGAGGTGTGATATCTCACTCTCAGGTAAGGATGGAGTGTGGATCAGGACCCGACACCTGCATGCATTACACCACATTGCCGTGGGGCAGGGCGACCAATATGCCCCTGAGATGTGCACGACAGTCCCTGTCCCTGGCTGGAGTGGGGGGAGGGAACACTGAGGAAGGGGAACCCTGTAGTGCAGGAGCAGGGAGGAAGCAGTTCCTGGGTGCATTGAGAAGGGAATATAAATGGTGGGCACCATCTTAGTTCAGTGCAGAGAAGTCTGAGCAGAAGTGGCAGGGAGCAGGGGCTCTGCATGAGCTCTGCTCCGGAGGCGGGCCTAGTAACAGAGGCCCAGGCCTGGAAGAGGGAGAAGGAAGGAAGAGGAGCAGAGAAGGCTCCAGGAACGAGGAACGAAGAGATCCCAGGGGTGCGGACGGGCGAGTCGCCACCGCACGGCCGAATCCACCTGCATGGAGGGGTCAGGCCAAAGGGGGAGACCGGTCCCCGAAACTAGTGGAGGCAGGAAACGACCCTCAGCTAGAAACCGGAGGCTGTGACATTTTATGTGGCGCAGCCCCTCGCTACACCCGCTAGGAGGGCAGCACATAGGGTTAGGGAAACTGGCGCCAAGTTTACCAAGAGGAGGCCCGAGGCAGCAGGACAGAAGGGTTGGTAAGAAAGGCCAGACAAAGGACACACAAAGGGGGTCCTGTGAAGCGCTCCAAAGTTATCTGGGAGTTGTCTGAGCCCCTCACCGGGTGAGCACAGTACGACGTGGGCAGCCGTTACCTGCAGACGTGGTCTGGATAATAAGAACTGTGAGTAAAGGCCCTGGACTGCATCACTGACTCCGTGTCGTTACTGCTGCTGCCCTGCACCATCACCCCCATCCTCCGCATACACTGCCCTGAGGCTATACTCCTCCCGTGGGGAGTTATGCTACGCTCTGCTGCACCCACAACACCAGCCTCAGCGGTCTGCCCTGCAGCGGCGGTTCACTCTGACCGCAATCCACGGGTGACGTAGTCGGACATTTAAACATCAAAACCACATAAATAGTTTCGCCACTGGTTTGACCACCCTGAGCCACGGAACCGGGTCGCCGCCACGAAGACTACAACCACCAGCATCCACCAAAAAGGGTCCGGCTCCGGGTGTCCCAAGGCCCAGGGGGTGCATCAGAACATTTTCATCACCTTTCACAATCACCAATGGGACAAGGCAGGGATGTCCTCTGTCCCCTCTCTTATACATCCTAGTGACGGAGCACCTGCTCTCATCAATTCGCCATAACCCCAATATTAGGTGGATTGAGGTGGGAGGCACCGAGTACAAGTGCTCTCTATTTGCTAATGATGTCCTAGTATATATCACTCAATCACATATATCCATCCATGCTGTTATGGCTGAAATAGATCACTTTGTTACATGGTCAAATTTTAAAATCAATGCAGCGAAGTCTGAGACCCTCGATGTCTCCCTCCCCAAATCCATATAGGATTCCATCCAGTCCAACTTTCCCTTTGCCTGGCCCTCACAGGGTATCAAATACTTAGGAATTCCTATTCATAGAGACCTCTCCCATCCATGTTATCTTAATTTTGGGCCCTTTATTGAACAACTTCATACAGACCACGGTTGGCAAGTTAGAACTGTAAGATTCACTACGTGAACCACTGGTGTTTTGTGGAAAAGCACATGTACACTGTGTTCCAAATTATTATGCAAAAAGTGTTTAGGAGTGATAAGGGAAGAATTTGTTTGTTTGTCAGTTAAACTCATTGATGGTGATGTGTGTCAGGGCTCTTTATATCACTGTAAGCAATTGCAGACACCTGTACTAATTAGTTTGGCAGGTGTGTCCAATGAAAGGCAAGACTACTTAAGAAGGCTGTCTCACATTATTAAGCAGCCTACATTTTCTGCCAAAATGGGAAAGAAAAAGGATGTGTCGGCTGCTGAGAAGCAACAAATTGTGGAGTGTTTAGGTCAAGGCATGACTACAATCAACATTGTGCGATGATCAGGATGAAGTGTCTTGGCAATCAAGAAGTATGTAGCTGATTCACAGTACACACGTGTGCGTGCTGATAAGGGCAAATTGAGGACTCTTTCCTACAGGCAATTACGTCAGGTTAAAAGAGCAGCGGCAAAAAAGCCTTGTCATAGCAGCAGACAAGTTTTTGAAGCTGCTGGTGCCTCCAACGTCCCCCGAACAACAAGATGCAGGGTCCTTCAGAGGTTTGCAGCTGTGCATATGCCATCCTGTCGACCTCCTCTATCCACTTCACACAAGCAGAAACGGCTCCAGTGGGCCAAACATTACATGAAGACTGATTTCAAAACTGTTTTGTTCACGGATGAGTGCCGTGCAGCGCTCGATGGTCCAGATGGATGGAGTGGAGGATGGCTGGTTAATGGACACCCCACGCAAACACGGCTACAGCGCCAACAAGGAGGAGGTGGAGTAATGTTTTGGGCTGGAATCATGGGGAGAGAGATTGTCGGCCCCTTTAGGATCCCTGAAGGCATTAAAGATGAACTCCATAATGTATGTGGATTTTCTCAAACAGCACTTCCTGCCATGGTTCAAGAAGAAGAACCATGTATTTCACAGCAAGATCATTTTTTTGCATGATAATGCACCATCTCATGCTGCATATAAAACATCTGCATCTCTGGCTGATATGGGCATAAAAGGGGACAAACTTATGGTGTGACCCCCATGCTCCCCTGACCTCTACCCCATTCAGAACCTCTGGAGCATCATCAAAAGGAGTGTCTATGATGGCGGGAGGCAGTTCACATCTAAGCAACAGCTCTGGGAGGGTATTCTGTCCTCATGCAAAACAATTGAAGCAGAAACCATCCAAAACCTGACAAATTCAATGGACGAGAGAGTTCAGAAGCTCCTTTCGAACAAGGGGTCCTATGTGAAAATGTAACATCACCTAGAATAAAGTTTTGAGTTGAAAACTGTTTGATTTCAGTTTCTAATAACCTGCTAATGCTTATAATTTAAAAAATTACCATTTTTTTGGTCTTTATTAAAATGAAAAGGTTGATCGAAAAGTTTGGGGGATCTAAGAGTGTGGCAACCCAGTAGTCATGATTACTTCGAATTCTGACAATATGAGGGTCATGTTGCAGGTAGTGCAGCAAGAAGGCACTTATGTGTCTTGCGCATCTCGGAGCCCCAAAATTATTTTCCGGGCTAGATGCAGCTAAAAATTATTATTAATTTTAAATCTGGTGGAGCTTATTATAGATGGGCTAATAGGATCAGTGCTGCACACTGCTACAAAGCCCAAATTATTTTCCAGTCAAGATACAGATAAACATGATTAGTAATTTGAAAGCTTAAAACGGTTGGTAGGGTGATTTTAACCAATCATCAAGCTTTTACTCTCCCCAGGATGACACAGGGGTAGAAAAGTCGTTTCGGATCCATGATTTGTTCATCTTTATGAACGTGAGTCTGTCTACATTATCAGTGGAGAGCCGCGTGCGCTTATCTGTCAGCACACCACCAGCAGCGCTGAACACACGTTCAGACAGAACGCTGGCTGCGGGGCATGACAAGATCTCCAAGGCGTAAGTGGCTAGCTCCGGCCATTTATCCAGATTGGAAGCCCAAAAAGAGCAAGGGTCCAGTGACACAGTCATGGCTTCATTGTTTACTTGGAGATACTCCTGTACCATCGTCTCTAGGCGTTGACTATATGTCAGACTTCTTGTCTCCTGTGGCGTTGCAAAGGATGGGCTAAAAAAGTGGTGAAATGATTCCGCAAAATTGATGTTACCAGCAGATACTGTGGTTCTGTTACGGTTTGAGTGCTGAACACTTGACGGTCCCATGGTTGGCAAGTTGGAACTGTGAGATTCACTACGTGCACCACTGGTGTTTTGTGGAAAAGCACATGTAAGATTCTGCAACAGTCTCTGCTGATACTCCTGCATGCGTGCATCCCTTTCTATGGCAGGATTAATTTCTGCAAATTTACTTTTGTACCGGGGATCTAACAGTGTGGCAACCCAGTAGTCAGGATTATTTCTAATTCTCACAATTCGAGGGTCATGTTGCAGGTAGTGCAGCATGAAGGCACTCATGTGTGTTGCGCATCCAGGAGCACCAAGTCCCTGTTGTGTTGGTGGCGAGGTAACAATCATGCTTCCTTCCTCTGTCCTCTCCCCCCAACCTCGCACAACAGAAATGTGATCAAGGTCTCCCTCATCTGATGAGTCTTCCATCAGTTCGTCCTCCACTTCTTCCTGGGCTCCTGCACCTTCCTCACTAGTTTGGCTGCTACCATGCGCCCTGGTAAAACCATCTCCCCCACCCTCACATGCCTGCCGCCTTGGTGCTGCCGACCGTCTGGACCTTGCAGAAGTTAGCCCTTCCGCATACAACTCCTCCTCCTCTACTTCCTCCACCTCCTCTTGTGCCACCACCTAACTCCGAATTCTGTTTAACATGTGCTCCAGCATGTAAATCACCGGAATAGTCATGCTGATAATGGCATCGTCAGCACTAAACATCTTCGTCGCCATTTCAAAACTGTGCAGAAGGCTGCATAGGTCCCTGATCTGAGACCAATCCTCCAGCGTGATTTGCCCCACTTCCGGATCTCGTTGGCCCAGGCTATACGTCAGAACGTATTGCACCAGGGCTTGTCGGTGCTGCCACAGTCGCTGTAACATGTGCAGAGTTGAATTCCACCGGGTAGGCACATCGCATTTTAGCCGGTGAAGTGGCAGGCCCAACGACTTCTGTAGAGATGTAAGTCGCTGAGCTGCGGGATGCGAACGGCGGAAGTGAGCACACAGCGACCGTGCCCTCTGCAGAAGGCCATCTAGTCTGGGATAGTGGGCTAAAAATTGCTGGACAACCAGGTTCAACACGTGAGCCATACAAGGCACGTGTGTGACATTGCCCCGGCGAAGGGCCGCACCCAGGTTTGCAGCATTGTCGCACACGGCCTTCCCTGGTTTCAGGTCCAGTGGAGACAACCATTCATGAAATTGGTTCTCCAGAGCTGACCACAACTCCTCAGCTGTGTGACTCACATTTCCCAGACATTTCAAAGTAAAAACCGCCTGATGACGTTGAGCCCTACTGCCAGCATAGTAAGGAGGTGTGCAGGATCCCTTCTGCGCAGTTAGAAAGCTTGTGGCATGACCAGACAGGCTTTGGGTGCAGGTGGAAGACCGAGAGGAGGTTGAGGAGGCAGAAGCAGTGGAGGAACTTTGACATAAAGAGTATTGACGCACAACTCGTGTGAACGGCAAGACTTGGACAGCAGCCCCTTGTCCTGCTGTCACCATAGTTACCCAGTGCCCAGTCAGCGACATGTAACGCCCCTGTCCATGCCTACTCGTCCAAGTGTCTGTGGTGAAATGCACCCTGTCACACACAGAGTTTCTCAAAGAAGCGGTGATGTTGTGTTCGACATGCTGGTGGAGCGCAGGAACACCTTTCTTTGAGAAGTAGTGGCGACTGGGCATCTGGTACTGGGGCACTGCGACGGACATAAGGTCTCGTAAATCCTCTGTGTCCACCAGGCGGAAAGGCAGCATTTCTGTAGACAACAGCTTGCAGATGATGAAATTCAACCTCTTAGCTTTCTCATGGCTAGGAGGAAATGGTCTTTTACTTGTCCACATCTGAGGGACCGAGGGCTGGCTATTGTGCTTAGACGGGGTTGATAAGGGTGTCCCCGGCAAACTGCCGGTCTGTGAGGAAGATGCAGGCGGACATGTTAGGTTGCCTTGATCCAAAGGTGGTGCTATCGATGTCGGACAGCGCTCAACCACCAGCTGGTGTTACCACCTCCAAAGAAAATGATGACCTGCCAATCACGCTGGCTGTTGCGGGTAAAGAGGTGGCAGGTCTGCGCCCCAAAACAGGTGTGACTGCTGTCCCCCCAGTCACAGAGGATGAAGAGGCCGCGGATGCACAAGATATGGCAGACGGTGGTTGGCCCGGCTGGCTAGTCCGCATTGTAGCCAACTGAGCTTCCCACTGCAACTTATGCTTCATGTCCATGTGCCGGTTCATGCATGAAGTACTCAAACTATGTATTTTTTGGCCTCTACTTAGCTTTTGCTGACAAATGTTACAGATAACACGAGTTGGGTCATCTTTATCGATCTGAAAAAATGCCCAGGCTATGCAAGGCTTAGCACCCATGCGACCTGAAGAGCCACCACGACTTGTGGTGAGAGGCAGAGTTGTGTTTGAGGATGCAGTTGTTGACGTGCTTCCAGTACTACGTCTCTGTCCAGGAAGGCGCAACGTGACCTCGTCGTCACTAGCATCTTCCTCCACCTCCTCTGCTGACCTCATCTCTTGGCTGACTTTGGGTTGACAGTAAGTGGGATTTCCAACCTCATCATCATCACCCTGTGCGTTATCACACCCGTCGTCCTCAGAGCCAACCTGTTCCTGCCCTGACAAAAAACTAAAGTTGTCGTTCCAATCAGGTATTTGAGTCTCATCATCGTCTTCCTCATTGTCTCCACCAACAGGAGTTACAGTTTGGGAATGAGGGTCTACATTATGGTCAGAACCTTCTGCGTCTGGTCCTGGATCTGATTCATAAAGATTCTGGGCATCAGTGCAGATCATTTCCTCGTCTGGATTCACAGAAGCGCTGGAGTCGACCTCTGATTCCCAGGCTATAGTATGAGTAAACAGCTCTGCAGACTCAACCATCTGTTCTACCTCATACTCAGACGGGCAGCTGGAGATTTGGGAGCTGTGAGGAAGCAAGTGCGATTGGGGTGACACCTTTGAGGACTGGAGTATTTGTGATGTTGAAGTTGATGTGGAGGAGAGCCCACTTAAAGGAGCACTTGATATCCGTTGAAGCACCTGCTGTTTTTGTGCCTCATCTGGAATTTGTAGCGATTGGCGTGGCCGTAAGAAAGGGATCTTATCACATTGTCCGCTAAAAGAAGTAGACATTTTAGTTTGGCTGGAAGATGGTCTTTCTTCTGCAGATGTTACTGTTGCTTTAACACCTACCCCACGGACACAACCTTTTTTCCCCTTCCCAACACGCCTATTCCCCTTTCCACCAGCAGCAGGCCTTTTTCCACTCATTTTGGTGGTTAACTAATTCACAACTCTGGAGTTGTTTGCACAAAAAAACAATGGATGGGAACTGAGCAGAGCTGAGTGGCCAAACTGTGGTATTAGGCCAAAACTATTGGCTGGCTTAGATGCAGAAAAAAATTATATTCAATTTGCAACCTGATGGAGGTCAGTATAGATGGACTAATAGAGAAAGTCCCACACACAGCTAGAAGCCCAAATATTTTTTCAGAGGTAGATGCAGAAAAAAAATATATTCAGTTTGCAACCTGATGGAGGTCAGTATAGATGGACTAATAGAGAAAGTCCCACACACTGCTAGAAGGCCAAATATTTTTTCAGAGCTAGATACAGACAAAAAAATATTTTTAATTTGCAACCTGATGGAGGTCAGTATAGATGGACTAAAAGAGAAAGTCCCACACACTGCTAGAAGGCCAAATATTTTTTCAGAGCTAGATGCAGAAAAAAATTATATTCAGTTTGCAACCTGATGGAGGTCAGTATAGATGGACTAATAGAGCAAGTCCCACAAACAGCTAGAAGCCCAAATATTTTTTCAGAGGTAGATGCAGATAAAAATTATTTTTAATTTGCAACCTGATGGAGGTCAGTATAGATGGACTAATAGAGAAAGTCCCACACACTGCTAGAAAGCCAAATATTTTTTCAGAGCTAGATGTAGACAAAAAATTATTTTCAGTTTGCAACCTGATGGAGGTCAGTATAGATGGACTAATAGAACAAGTCCCACACACAGCTAGAAGCCCAAATATTTTTTCAGAGGTAGATGCAGAAAAAAATTATATTCAGTTTGCAACCTGATGGAGGTCTGTATAGATGGATTAATAGAACAAGTCCCACACACAGCTAGAAGCCCAATATTTTTTCAGAGGTAGATGCAGAAAAAAAATATATTCAGTTTGCAACCTGATGGAGGTCAGTATAGATGGACTAATAGAGAAAGTCCCACACACCGCTAGAAGGCCAAATATTTTTTCAGAGCTAGATGCAGACAAAAAATTATTTTTAATTTGCAACCTGATGGAGGTCAGTATAGATGGACTAATAGAGAAAGTCCCACACACTGCTAGAAGGCCAAATATTTTTTCAGAGCTGGATGCAGATAAAAATTATTTTTAATTTGCAACCTGATGGAGGTCAGTATAGATGGACTAGTAGAGAAAGTCCCACACACTGCTAGAGGCCAAATATTTTTTCAGAGCTGGATGCAGATAAAAATTATTTTTAATTTGCAACCTGATGGAGGTCAGTATAGATGGACTAATAGAGAAAGTCCCATACACTGCTAGAAGGCCAAATATTTTTTCAGAGCTAGATGCAGAAAAAAATTATATTCAGTTTGCAACCTGATGGAGGTCAGTATAGATGGACTAATAGAAGAAGTCCCACACACAGCTAGAAGCCCAAATATTTTTTCAGAGGTAGATGCAGATAAAAATTATTTTTATTTGCAACCTGATGGAGGTCAGTATAGATGGACTAATAGAGAAAGTCCCACACACTGCTAGAAGACAAAATATTTTTTCAGAGCTAGATGCAGAAAAAAATTATATTCAGTTTGCAACCTGATGGAGGTCAGTATAGATGGACTAATAGAACAAGTCCCACACACTGCTAGAAGCCCAAATAATTTTTCAGAGCTAGATGCAGAAAAAAATTATATTCAATTTGCAACCTGATGGAGGTCAGTATAGATGGTCTAATAGAATGATGCTATGCCCAAAAGATTTTACTTCACTAGGTGCAGTAAAAAAATTGGTATTCTATACACAGTTGGTATATCTTGCAACACAGATAGGCTACTCCACTGACTAACACACTCTGCAATAGGCCAAAAAGGATTAGCTTTGCTAGATTCAGCCAAATGCTGTGAAAAAAACTTGCACAGCACTGGCACAGACCTGCCTGGCAAAAACTGATAGGAACTGATGTAACCTAGTCCTGAAAAGGACTGCAATTACAATTAGTCTTTACTCCCACAATCTATCTATTTAAGAGCACAGACCTGCCTGATAAAAGTTGTAGAAAATGCTGTAACCTAGTCCTTAAAAGGACTGCAATCACAACTATTCCCTACTCCCAAGCTATCTGTAGATTTGTGCGAAAATTGGCTTGAAATTAACAAGGTATAGCGCACACAGCAACAGCGGTGCCGTCTAACACGCAGCTGCAGCAGTGAGAAAATGGTGGCGACGGGGAAAATGGCTTGGTCTTATAGGGCAAGGACATGTGACATACACTGCCAATGACACAAGCCCTTGCTTGTGTGAAAAAAACACTTCGCTCCATGTGTGCGCTGCTGATAGGCTGACAGATTGCACCTCCCCACTGTAAATGCGGGAAAGAGAAAAAAAAATGGAGATCTTCATTATTCCTGCAGAGATCCATCCCCTGCCCCTCCCCCCACCCCGCTGTACACTCAAACTGCGTATTAACATTAATTTTCATCATTACTGAGAAAAAATCCAGTTATGATTTTGGTGCACGAACAGTTATCGAACATAACCTCGAACAGCCGAATTTTTCTCAAATCATTTGTGTTCGCCGAACGGCTCGAACACCGCCCAAAACAGCTCGAATTTGAGATTGGCGAACAGTTCGAGTAGAACAACGCTCATCTCTACTGTTTACTCATACTATAGCCTGGGAATCAGAGGTCGACTCCAGCGCTTCTGTGAATCCAGACGAGGAAATGATCTGCACTGATGCCCAGAATCTTTATGAGTCGGATCCAGGACCAGACGCAGAAGGTTCTGACCATAATGTAGACCCTCATTCCCAAACTGTAACTCCTGTTGGTGGAGACAATGAGGAAGACGATGATGAGACTCAAATACCTGATTGGAGCGACAACTTTAGTTTTTTGTCAGGGCAGGAACAGGTTGGCTCTGAGGACGACGGGTGTGATAACGCACAGGGTGATGATGATGAGGTTGGAGATCCCACTTACTGTCAACCCACAGTCAGCCAAGAGATGAGGTCAGCAGAGGAGGTGGAGGAAGATGCTAGTGACGACGAGGTCAGGTTGCGCCTTCCTGGACAGAGACGTAGTACTGGAAGCACGTCAACAACTGCATCCTCAAACACAACTCTGCCTCTCACCACAAGTCGTGGTGGCTCTTCAGGTCGCATGGGTGCTAAGCCTTGCATAGCCTGGGCATTTTTTCAGATCGATAAAGATGACCCAACTCGTGTTATCTGTAACATTTGTCAGCAAAAGCTAAGTAGAGGCCAAAAAATACATAGTTTGAGTACTTCATGCATGAACCGGCACATGGACATGAAGCATAAGTTGCAGTGGGAAGCTCAGTGTGCTACAATGCGGCCTAGCCGGCCGGGCCAACCACCGTCTGCCATATCTTGTGCATCCGCGGCCTCTTCATCCTCTGTGACTGGGGGGACAGCAGTCACACCTGTTTTGGGGCGCAGACCTGCCACCTCTTTACCCGCAACAGCCAGCGTGATTGGCAGGTCATCATTTTCTTTGGAGGTGGTAACACCAGCTGGTGTTGAGCGCTGTCCGACATCGATAGCACCACCTTTGGATCAAGGCAACCTAACATGTCTGCCTGCATCTTCCTCATAGACCGGCAGTTTGCCGGGGACACCCTTATCAACCCCGTCTAAGCACAATAGCCAGCCCTCGGTCCCTCAGATGTGGACAAGTAAAAGACCATTTCCTCCTAGCCATGAGAAAGCTAAGAGGTTGAATTTCACCATCTGCAAGCTCTTGGCTACAGAAATGCTGCCTTTCCGCCTGGTGGACACAGAGGATTTTCGAGACCTTATGTCCGTCGCAGTGTCCCAGTACCAGATGCCCAGTCGGCACTACTTCTCAAAGAAAGGTGTGCCTGCGCTCCACCAGCATGTCGCACACAACATCACCGCTTCTTTGAGAAACTCTGTGTGTGACAGGGTGCATTTCACCACAGACACTTGGACGAGTAGGCATGGACAGGGGCGTTACATGTCGCTGACTGGGCACTGGGTAACTATGGTGACAGCAGGACAAGGGCTGCTGTCCAAGTCTTGCCATCCCCACGAGTTGTGCGTCAATCCTCTTTATGTCAAAGTTCCTCCACTGCTTCTGCCTCCTCAACCTCCTCTCGGTCTTCCACCTGCACCCAAAGCCTGTCTGGTCATGCCACAAGCTTTCTAACTGCGCAGAAGGGATCCTGTTATGCACATGCCCGGGCTAAGCGGCGTGTGCGTGTGATTGTAGTGATTCCACTGGACCGTGCCGGAGAGTGAATGCCTGGAGGGGCGTGACTAAGTATTCACCCGATCCGACCAGGGTCGCACGACGGCATACGACGCCAGTGCACCAAGGAGGAACCGAGCAGAGGGACCAGGTGCTACTCCAGGACAGACCCCGGACACGGCTGTTGACCCACACAGGGGAATACAGGAACAGGCTGGTAGGCTGGCACACAGACTGGTGGGTATAGGCAGGCACGACTGGTATGCAGGCAGGCGGGTATGCAGGCAGGGGGGTAAAGGCAAGCACAGCTAGAGTGCAGACAGGGAGGCACTAGCAGGTAGGAACACAGGCGGGATAGGACCCAGTACACACCGGGACTCAGGAACAATACAGGCAGAGGGTTACAGGCAAGCACAGCTAGAGTGCAGACAAGGCTGAGCAGGGAGGACAGGGCTCTGTTCACACGGAACAGACAGGAAGGGAAAGACAGAGCCAGATACTCACACAGTACTTGCAGAGACAACAAGCAGGAGTTAGGTACGAGTTCAGACTCTGCAGAAAAAGGAAGGGAACGGACATAGAGGCAAAACAGGTAAAGGACAGGAGAGAGTTCAGACTGGAACTGAGTGTACGGAGGAGACCGACACTGCAGAGGGATACAGGAGCGGGTCTGGGAATACGGCCCCCAGAGAGGCGGAACGAACAGGCAAGGAGCGTGTTCAGACAGGACAGACCAGAGAACACAAAAAGGACACAGTACAGACACGGGAGCTGATACCGCAAAGCAGGAGACATACAGGACTCAGTTCAGACACGGGAGCTGAAACCGCAAAGCAGGAGACATACAGGACTCAGTTCAGACACGGGAGCTGAAACCGCAAAGCAGGAGACATACAGGACACAGTTCAGACACGGGAGCTGATACCGCAAAGCAGGAGACATACAGGACTCAGTTCAGACACGGGAACTGATACAAAAAGCAGGAGACAAGAGACGGGACCTGGCACCTTCAGAGTGCAAGCACACACTGAAGGAAACACTATGCTCAGGCAGGGATAGAAGGGAGCTGCTGAGCTATATACCAAGTGACAGACAGCAATAGGCTGAGGACGCACAAGGGGTGTGACCCACAGCAGGTACAAAAGGCAGGAAGTGATCGGGCGCCGCCCTTAAGCAGCAGAAACAGACACAAACAGACAGCATGGAGGGAAGCCAGAGAGACATTCTGGACAGGAGATCAAGTGCGCCCTCTTGCACAGTGGGAGATGGACCACCATGCAAGGACGCCGCCAGGTATGTTACAGATCCTGCACACCTCCTTACTATGCTGGCAGTAGGGCTCAACGTCATCAGGCAGTTTTTACTTTGAAATGTCTGGGAAATGTGAGTCACACAGCTGAGGAGTTGTGGTCAGCTCTGGAGAACCAATTTCATGAATGGTTGTCTCCACTGGACCTGAAACCAGGGAAGGCCGTGTGCGACAATGCTGCAAACCTGGGTGCGGCCCTTCGCCGGGGCAATGTCACACACGTGCCTTGTATGGCTCACATGTTGAACCTGGTTGTCCAGCAATTTTTAGCCCACTATCCCAGACTAGATGGCCTTCTGCAGAGGGCACGGTCGCTGTGTGCTCACTTCCGCCGTTCGCATCCCGCAGCTCAGCGACTTACATCTCTACAGAAGTCGTTGGGCCTGCCACTTCACCGGCTAAAATGCGATGTGCCTACCCGGTGGAATTCAACTCTGCACATGTTGCAGCGACTGTGGCAGCACCGACATGCCCTGGTGCAATACGTTCTGACGTATAGCCTTGGCCAACGAGATTCAGAGGTGGGGCAAATCACGCTGGAGGAGTGGTCTCAGATCAGGGACCTATGCACCCTTCTGCACAGTTTTGAAATGGCGACGAAGATGTTTAGTGCTGACGATGCCATTATCAGCATGACTATTCCGGTGATTTACATGCTGGAGCACATGTTAAACAGAATTCGGAGTCAGGTGGTGGCACAAGAGGAGGTGGAGGAAGTAGAGGAGGAGGAGTTGTATGCGGAAGGGCTAACATCTGCAAGGTCCAGACGGTCGGCAGCACCAAGGCGGCAGGCATGTGAGGGTGGGGGAGATGGTTTTACCAGGGCGCATGGTAGCAGCCAAACTAGTGAGGAAGGTGCAGGAGCCCAGGAAGAAGTGGAGGACGAACTGATGGAAGACTCATCAGATGAGGGAGACCTTGATCACATTTCTGTTGTGCGAGGTTGGGGGGAGAGGACAGAGGAAGGAAGCATGATTGTTACCTCTCCACCAACACAACAGGGACTTGGTGCTCCTGGATGCGCAACACACATGAGTGCCTTCTTGCTGCACTACCTGCAACATGACCCTCGAATTGTGAGAATTAGAAATAATCCTGACTACTGGGTTGCCACACTGTTAGATCCCCGGTACAAAAGTAAATTTGCAGAAATTATTCCTGCCATAGAAAGGGATGCACGCATGCAGGAGTATCAGCAGAGACTGTTGCAGAATCTTACATGTGCTTTTCCACAAAACACCAGTGGTGCACGTAGTGAATCTCTCAGTTCCAACTTGCCAACTTGCCAACCGCGGGACCGTCAAGTGTTCAGCACTCAAACCGTAACAGAACCACAGTATCTGCTGGTAACATCAATTTTGCGGAATCATTTCACCACTTTTTTAGCCCATCCTTTGCAAGGCCACAGGAGACAAGAAGTCTGACACATAGTCAACGCCTAGAGACGATGGTACAGGAGTATCTCCAAGTAAACATTGAAGCCATGACTGTGTCACTGGACCCTTGCTCTTTTTGGGCTTCCAATCTGGATAAATGGCCGGAGCTAGCCACTTACGCCTTGGAGATCTTGTCATGCCCCGTAGCCAGCGTTCTGTCTGAACGTGTGTTCAGCGCTGCTGGTGGTGTGCTGACAGATAAGCGCACGCGGCTTTCCACTGATAATGTAGACAGACTTACGTTCATAAAGATGAACAAATCATGGACCCGAAACTACACATAGTCAACGCCTAGAGACAATGGTGCAGGAGTATCTCCAAGTAAACATTGAAGCCATTGACTCGCCCCCTGGGCCGTGGGGCACTCGGATCCGGGCAATTAGGGAAACGATGGGAGTAGTAGTGGCAACCCGGTTCCATGGCTCAGGGTGGTCAGGCCAGTGGCAGTCCGTTATGTGTTATTGATAATGTCCGACTACGCCACCCGTGGATTGCGGTTATTAGGAACCGCCGCTGCATGCAGACCGCTGGGGCTGATGAGGTGTGCAGCTAGGGTAGTGTGACTCCCCACGGTAAGAGTGCGGCCCCAGGGCAGTGTAGTGGATGGTGGGAGTGATGGTAGTGAGAGTCCCAGTGCTGATAGTGCTGGAGGAGCAAGGAGCACACAGACAACAGGTTGCAGTCCAGGGCCTTTACTGAAACAGGTAAACTGACCCATAAACAGTCCCAGCTAGGAGGGGACCTGGATGTCTGAGAGCAACGGGGAAATTGGCCCTGGTCAGGGTGAGGGTGTAGGCCTACCGTGCTTTCTGCGCTCCTTCTGGCTATCTCCTCGTTATAGGGTAACAGCCCACGTTTCCAAGCTTTCCATGTATTCTCGCCTGTATGGCCTGCGACGTGGGTTCCTTTCTGCTCCCAGCCTTGTACGGCTCTGCTGGTCCCTTCTGTTGTGGCAGGGCCTCCAGGCTTCTTAGGCCAAGGAAAGTACAGTCCCTTGCGGACTGGTTCTCTGCTGGGGGATGTGGAATCCTTCCAGCCTCAGACACCAAAGTCTGGTAGATTAAGTCTGTTATCTGCCAAGACAGGCTCTCTTCGCCTCTTGTCTCTGGCTTGTGGCTCTCCTTCTGCCACACTTCCTCTTAGGTGCAATCAACTTTCTGTCCCTGCTCCACTCTGGGACACGTCTCAGTGCTGAGACAGGCTTTCCAGTTCTCCCTAACCCTGCCCTCAGTACCAGCTTTTATAGGGGCAGCCAGCTCCCCCTACTGGCCTGAGACAGGAGGCATTGCATGCTAATGTTCCCCTGACTAGAGAACCTCCCCCTTGCTCTCAGACACAGCTTTAATTACACTTGTGGCATCCAGGTCAGGGTGACACATTCCCCCCTAGTGAAATTTAGTACTCCGGGACTAAACAGCAAACAAAGACAATATTCATAACAATAAAATATTAATAGACAGACGACGCACAAATTGAGTTCTTAAGGTCACAGTGTGGTCTGTGACCGGGTGTCCATATCACCAAAAACAATGGGAGCCTTAACCAGGTGGGGGTCTGTCCTACCCCAAGTCCTTCACAGTCTTAGTTCATTCCTGGGTTAGGCTCAGAATGCAGTCCATACCAGGTCCCGGTTATAAAAAGTCCATAACCTTTGAGTCCTTACGGTTAGTGTTGAGCCACCCCCGTAGTGTTCGAGTTCGGTTCGGTTCGTCGAACACCCGTGTGTTCGTCGAACTGTTCGACGAACACCTTCGAACACCGTTAAAACCAATGGCAGGCAAACAAAAACACATAGAAACACATAGAAAACACCTTCAAAGGTGTCCAAAAGCTGACAAACTGCTCAGAAGACATAACTAACACATGGAAAAGTGACAAGTACATATAGTCATGCGAAAATAAAAGAGGTGGAGGAGTAAAAGGAGGGGGAGACACAGATATAGGCATGTCATGCCCTTCTAAAATCCAAAAAGTGAGAAGCTGACACGGCCAGTCCGCTCCTGCCCATGCCACCTCCGTGTCGCCGGGTTTGTGCCAGAGCCGCGGTGAACCCTGATGGCCAGACCCCCTCTCCCAATACTGGTGCCTGTCCGCTGGTGGGTCGAGCGAGCCCCCCTGTGGTGGAGGCAGCTCTAAGCTTTTTAATTTAAATTGTCTCTCTAATTTGAATGAATACACTTTAAATCCATTTACAAGGATCTATTGGAGGGCAAGTCTCATGCCAGCAGCCGCGTAATTCCAGCTCCAGTAGCGTCCACTAAAGCTGCTGCAGTTAAAAAGCTTTTATAAGGATCGAGCTCGGCTGTCCACCGCAAGGCATCCTACTGCCAGTCCCAGCCCCTATGCCTTGGGGTGCCTCCTGATGCTCTTCACTGAGTATCCCGTGGTCCCGAAGCATTTCCTTTGAAAAAATGAAGTGTCCAAACTACAGGTGGTGTAGCTTGCTTAACAGCCGGGATAATCCGCTGACTAGCAGACCCTGCTACTAGGCACAAAGTATTTCCTGGGCTAGATGCAGTTAAAAATTTGTAATTAGATACTCTCGTTGGATGCTGAGAAAGCATTCCATAGAGTCTCCTGGCACGCCATATATGATTCTCTTAAAAAGCTTGGGGTAGGGGTCTAGGGGACCCTTTTATAGCCAAAATCACGGCCCTGTATCGCAATACGTCACCCAGGCTGAAGATAAATGGAACTGTAGCACCCTGAGGGCTCGGTTGCTACAGAGGTATTGCACCTCACCCAGAGGTGTGATATCTCACTCTCAGGTAAGGATGTAGTGTGGATCAGGACCCGACACCTGCATGCATTACACCACATTGCCGTGGGGCAGGGCGACCAATATGCCCCTGAGATGGGCACGACAGTCCCTGTCCCTGGCTGGAGTGGGGGGAGGGAACACTGAGGAAGGGGAACCCTGTAGTGCAGGAGCAGGGAGGAAGCAGTTCCTGGGTGCATTGAGAAGGGAGTATAAAAGGTGGGCACCATCTTAGTTCAGTGCAGAGAAGTCTGAGCAGAAGTGGCAGGTAGCAGGGGCTCTGCATGAGCTCTGCTCCGGAGGCGGGCCTAGTAACAGAGGCCCAGGCCTGGAAGAGGGAGAAGGAAGGAAGAGGAGCGGAGAAGGCTCCAGGAACGAGGAACGAAGGGATCTCAGGGGTGCGGACGGGCGAGTCGCCACCGCACGCCAGAATCCACCTGCGTGGAGGGGTCAGGCCAAAGGGGGAGACCGGTCCCCGAAACTAGTGGAGGCAGGAAACGACCCTCAGCTAGAAACAGGAGGCTGTCACATTTTATGTGGCGCAGCCCCTCGCTACACCCGCTAGGAAGGCACCACATAGGGTCAGGGAAACTGGCGCCAAGTTTACCAAGAGGAGGCCCGAGGCAGCCGGACAGAAGGGTTGGTAAGAAAGGCCAGACAAAGGACACACAAAGGGGGTCCTGTGAAGCGCTCCAAAGTTATCTGGGAGTTGTCTGAGCCCCTCACCTGGTGAGCACAGTACGACGTGGGCAGCCGTTACCTGCAGACGTGGTCTGGATAATAAGAACTGTGAGTAAAAGCCCTGGACTGCATCACTGACTCCGTGTCATTACTGCTGCTGCCCTGCACCATCACCCCCATCCTCCGCATACACTGCCCTGAGGCTATACTCCTCCCGTGGGGAGTTATGCTACGCTCTGCTGCACCCACAACACCAGCCTCAGCGGTCTGCCCTGGAGCGGCGGTTCACTCTGACCGCAATCCACGGGTGGCGTAGTCGGACATTTAAACATCAAAACCACATAAATAGTTCCGCCACTGGTTTGACCGCCCTGAGCCACGGAACCGGGTTGCCGCCACGGAGACTACAACCACCAGCATCCACCAAAAAGGGTCCGGCTCCGGGTGTCCCAAGGCCCAGGGGGCGGGTCAGAACATTTTCATCACCTTTCACAATCACCAATGGGACAAGGCAGGGATGTTCTCTGTCCCCTCTCTTATACATCCTAGTGACGGAGCACCTGCTCTCATCAATTCGCCATAACCCCAATATTAGGTGGATTGAGGTGGGAGGCACCGAGTACAAGTGCTCTCTATTTGCTGATGATGTCCTAGTATATATCACTCAATCACATATATCCATCCATGCTGTTATGGCTGAAATAGATCACTTTGTTACATGGTCAAATTTTAAAATCAATGCAGCGAAGTCTGAGGCCCTCGATGTCTCCCTCCCCAAATCCATATAGGATTCCATCCAGTCCAACTTTCCCTTTGCCTGGCCCTCACAGGGTATCAAATACTTAGGAATTCCTATTCATAGAGACCTCTCCCATCTATGTTATCTTAATTTTGGGCCCTTTATTGAACAACTCCATACAGACCACGGTTGGCAAGTTAGAACTGTAAGATTCACTACGTGAACCACTGGTGTTTTGTGGAAAAGCACATGTACACTGTGTTCCAAATTATTATGCAAAAAGTGTTTAGGAGTGATAAGGGAAGAATTTGTTTGTTTGTCAGTTAAACTCATTGATGGTGATGTGTGTCAGGGCTCTTTATATCACTGTAAGCAATTGCAGACACCAGTGCTAATTAGTTTGTCAGGTGTGTCCAATGAAAGGCAAGACTACTTAAGAAGGCTCTCTCACATTAATCAGCAGCCTACATTTTCTGCCAAAATGGGAAAGAAAAAGGATGTGTCGGCTGCTGAGAAGCAACAAATTGTGGAGTGTTTAGGTCAAGGCATGACTACAATCAACATTGTGCGATGATCAGGATGAAGTGTCTTGGCAATCAAGAAGTATGTAGCTGATTCACAGTACACACGTGTGCGTGCTGATAAGGGCAAATTGAGGACTCTTTCCTACAGGCAATTACGTCAGGTTGAAAGAGCAGCGGCAAAAAAGCCTTGTCATAGCAGCAGACAAGTTTTTGAAGCTGCTTGTGCCTCCAACGTCCCCCGAACAACAAGATGCAGGGTCCTTCAGAGGTTTGCAGCTGTGCATACGCCATCCTGTCGACCTCCTCTATCCACGTCACACAAGCAGAAACGGCTCCAGTGGGCCAAACATTACATGAAGACTGATTTCAAAACTGTTTTGTTCACGGATGAGTGCCGTGCAGTGCTCGATGGTCCAGATGGATGGAGTGGAGGATGGCTGGTTGATGGACACCCCAAGCAAACACGGCTACAGCGCCAACAAGGAGGAGGTGGAGTAATGTTTTGGGCTGGAATCATGGGGAGAGAGATTGTCGGCCCCTTTAGGATCCCTGAAGGCGCTAAAGATGAACTCCATAATGTATGTGGATTTTCTCAAACAGCACTTCCTGCCATGGTTCAAGAAGAAGAACCGTGTATTTCACAGCAAGATCATTTTTCTGCATGATAATGCACCATCTCATGCTGCACATAAAACATCTGCATCTCTGGCTGATATGGGCATAAAAGGGGACAAACTTATGGTGTGACCCCCATGCTCCCCTGACCTCTACCCCATTCAGAACCTTTGGAGCATCATTACAAGGAGTGTCTATGATGGCGGGAGGCAGTTCACATCTAAGCAACAGCTCTGGGAGGGTATTCTGTCCTCATGCAAAACAATTGAAGCAGAAACCATCCAAAACCTGACAAATTCAATGGACGAGAGAGTTCAGAAGCTCCTTTCGAACAAGGGGTCCTATGTGAAAATGTAACATCACCTAGAATAAAGTTTTGAGTTGAAAACTGTTTGATTTCAGTTTCTAACAACCTGCTAATGCTTATAATTTCAAAAATGACCATTTTTTTGGTCTTTATTAAAATGAAAAGGTTGATCGAAAAGTTTGGGGGATCTAAAAGTGTGGCAACCCAGTAGTCATGATTACTTTGAATTCTGACAATATGAGGGTCATGCTGCAGGTAGTGCAGCAAGAAGGCACTTATGTGTCTTGCGCATCTCGGAGCCCCAAAATTATTTTCCGGGCTAGATGCAGCTAAAAATTATTTTTAATTTTAAATCTGGTGGAGCTTATTATAGATGGCTAATAAGATCAGTGCTGCACACTGCTACAAAGCCCAAATTATTTTCCAGTCAAGATACAGATAAACATGATTAGTAATTTGAAAGCTTAAAACGGTTGGTAGGGTGATTTTAACAATCATCAAGCTTTTACTCTCCCCAGGATGACACAGGGGTAGAAAAGTCGTTTCGGATCCATGATTTGTTCATCTTTATGAACGTGAGTCTGTCTACATTATCAGTGGAGAGCCGCGTGCGCTTATCTGTCAGCACACCACCAGCAGCGCTGAACACACGTTCAGACAGAACGCTGGCTGCGGGGCATGACAAGATCTCCAAGGCGTAAGTGGCTAGCTCCGGCCATTTATCCAGATTGGAAGCCCAAAAAGAGCAAGGGTCCAGTGACACAGTCGTGGCTTCAATGTTTACTTGGAGATACTCCTGTACCATCGTCTCTAGGCGTTGACTATGTGTCAGACTTCTTGTCTCCTGTGGCCTTGCAAAGGATGGGCTAAAAAAGTGGTGAAATGATTCCGCAAAATTGATGTTACCAGCAGATACTGTGGTTCTGTTACGGTTTGAGTGCTGAACACTTGACGGTCCCACGGTTGGCAAGTTGGAACTGTGAGATTCACTACGTGCACCACTGGTATTTTGTGGAAAAGCACATGTAAGATTCTGCAACAGTCTCTGCTGATACTCCTGCATGCGTGCATCCCTTTCTATGGCAGGAATAATTTCTGCAAATTTACTTTTGTACCGGGGATCTAACAGTGTGGCAACCCAGTAGTCAGGATTATTTCTAATTCTCACAATTCGAGGGTCATGTTGCAGGTAGTGCAGCAAGAAGGCACTCATGTGTGTTGCGCATCCAGGAGCACCAAGTCCCTGTTGTGTTGGTGGCGAGGTAACAATCATGCTTCCTTCCTCTGTCCTCTCCCACCAACCTCGCACAACAGAAATGTGACCAAGGTCTCCCTCATCTGATGAGTCTTCCATCAGTTCGTCCTCCACTTCTTCCTGGGCTCCTGCACCTTCCTCACTAGTTTGGCTGCTACCATGCGCCCTGGTAAAACCATCTCCCCCACCCTCACATGCCTGCCGCCTTGGTGCTGCCGACCGTCTGGACCTTGCAGATGTTAGCCCTTCCGCATACAACTCCTCCTCCTCTACTTCCTCCACCTCCTCTTGTGCCACCACCTGACTCCGAATTCTGTTTAACATGTGCTCCAGCATGTAAATCACCGGAATAGTCATGCTGATAATGGCATCGTCAGCACTAAACATCTTCGTCGCCATTTCAAAACTGTGCAGAAGGGTGCATAGGTCCCTGATCTGAGACCACTCCTCCAGCGTGATTTGCCCCACCTCTGAATCTCGTTGGCCCAGGCTATACGTCAGAACGTATTGCACCAGGGCTTGTCGGTGCTGCCACAGTCGCTGCAACATGTGCAGAGTTGAATTCCACCGGGTAGGCACATCGCATTTTAGCCGGTGAAGTGGCAGGCCCAACGACTTCTGTAGAGATGTAAGTCGCTGAGCTGCGGGATGCGAACGGCGGAAGTGAGCACACAGCGACCGTGCCCTCTGCAGAAGGCCATCTAGTCTGGGATAGTGGGCTAAAAATTGCTGGACAACCAGGTTCAAAACGTGAGCCATACAAGGCACGTGTGTGACATTGCCCCGGCGAAGGGCCGCACCCAGGTTTGCAGCATTGTCGCACACGGCCTTCCCTGGTTTCAGGTCCAGTGGAGACAACCATTCATGAAATTGGTTCTCCAGAGCTGACCACAACTCCTCAGCTGTGTGACTCACATTTCCCAGACATTTCAATGTAAAAACCGCCTGATGACGTTGAGCCCTACTGCCAGCATAGTAAGGAGGTGTGCAGGATCCCTTCTGCGCAGTTAGAAAGCTTGTGGCATGACCAGACAGTCTTTGGGTGCAGGTGGAAGACCGAGAGGAGGTTGAGGAGGCAGAAGCAGTGGAGGAACTTTGACATAAAGAGGATTGACGCACAACTCGTGGGGACGGCAAGACTTGGACAGCAGCCCCTTGTCCTGCTGTCACCATAGTTACCCAGTGCCCAGTCAGCGACATGTAACGCCCCTGTCCATGCCTACTCGTCCAAGTGTCTGTGGTGAAATGCACCCTGTCACACACAGAGTTTCTCAAAGAAGCGGTGATGTTGTGTGCGACATGCTGGTGGAGCGCAGGCACACCTTTCTTTGAGAAGTAGTGCCGACTGGGCATCTGGTACTGGGGCACTGCGACGGACATAAGGTCTCGAAAATCCTCTGTGTCCACCAGGCGGAAAGGCAGCATTTCTGTAGCCAAGAGCTTGCAGATGGTGAAATTCAACCTCTTAGCTTTCTCATGGCTAGGAGGAAATGGTCTTTTACTTGTCCACATCTGAGGGACCGAGGGCTGGCTATTGTGCTTAGACGGGGTTGATAAGGGTGTCCCCGGCAAACTGCCGGTCTGTGAGGAAGATGCAGGCGGACATGTTAGGTTGCCTTGATCCAAAGGTGGTGCTATCGATGTCGGACAGCGCTCAACACCAGCTGGTGTTACCACCTCCAAAGAAAATGATGACCTGCCAATCACGCTGGCTGTTGCGGGTAAAGAGGTGGCAGATCTGTGCCCCAAAACAGGTGTGACTGCTGTCCCCCCAGTCACAGAGGATGAAGAGGCCGCGGATGCACAAGATATGGCAGACGGTGGTTGGCCCGGCCGGCTAGGCCGCATTGTAGCACACTGAGCTTCCCACTGCAACTTATGCTTCATGTCCATGTGCCGGTTCATGCATGAAGTACTCAAACTATGTATTTTTTGGCCTCTACTTAGCTTTTGCTGACAAATGTTACAGATAACACGAGTTGGGTCATCTTTATCGATCTGAAAAAATGCCCAGGCTATGCAAGGCTTAGCACCCATGTGACCTGAAGAGCCACCACGACTTGTGGTGAGAGGCAGAGTTGTGTTTGAGGATGCAGTTGTTGACGTGCTTCCAGTACTACGTCTCTGTCCAGGAAGGCGCAACCTGACCTCGTCGTCACTAGCATCTTCCTCCACCTCCTCTGCTGACCTCATCTCTTGGCTGACTGTGGGTTGACAGTAAGTGGGATCTCCAACCTCATCATCATCACCCTGTGTGTTATCACACCCGTCGTCCTCAGAGCCAACCTGTTCCTGCCCTGACAAAAAACTAAAGTTGTCGCTCCAATCAGGTATTTGAGTCTTATCATCGTCTTTCTCATTGTCTCCACCAACAGGAGTTACAGTTTGGGAATGAGGGTCTACATTATGGTCAGAACCTTCTGCGTCTGGTCCTGGATCCGACTCATAAAGATTCTGGGCATCAGTGCAGATCATTTCCTCGTCTGGATTCACAGAAGCGCTGGAGTCGACCTCTGATTCCCAGGCTATAGTATGAGTAAACAGCTCTGCAGACTCAACCATCTGTTCTACCTCATACTCAGACGGGCAGCTGGAGATTTGGGAGCTGTGAGGAAGCAAGTGCGATTTGGGTGACACCTTTGAGGACTGGAGTATTTGTGATGTTGAAGTTGATGTGGAGGAGAGCCCACTTAAAGGAGCACTTGATATCCGTTGAAGCACCTGCTGTTTTTGTGCCTCATCTGGAATTTGTAGCGATTGGCGTGGCCGTAAGAAAGGGATCTTATCACATTGTCCGCTAAAAGAAGTAGACATTTTAGTTTGGCTGGAAGATGGTCTTTCTTCTGCAGATGTTACTGTTGCTTTAACACCTACCCCACGGACACAACCTTTTTTCCCCTTCCCAACACGCCTATTCCCCTTTCCACCAGCAGCAGGCCTTTTTCCACTCATTTTGGTGGTTAACTAATTCACAACTCTGGAGTTGTTTGCACAAAAAAACAATGGATGGTAACCGAGCAGAGCTGAGTGGCCAAACTGTGGTATTAGGCCAAAACTATTGGCTGGGCTAGATGCAGAAAAAAATATATTCAGTTTGCAACCTGATGGAGGTCAGTACAGATGGACTAATAGAGAAAGTCCGACACACTGCTACAAGGCCAAATATTTTTTCAGAGGTAGATGCAGAAAAAAATTATATTCAGTTTGCAACCTTATGGAGGTCTGTATAGATGGATTAATAGAACAAGACCCACACACAGCTAGAAGCCCAATATTTTTTCAGAGGTAGATGCAGAAAAAAATATATTCAGTTTGCAACTAGAGATGAGCGTTGTTCTACTCGAACTGTTCGCCAATCTCAAATTCGAGCTGTTTTGGGCGGTGTTCGAGCCGGTCGGCGAACACGAACAATTTGAGAAAAATTCGGCTGTTCGAGGTTATGTTCGATAACTGTTCGTGCACCAAAATCATAACTGGATTTTTTCTCAGTAATGATGAAAATTAATGTTAATACGCAGTTTGAGTGTACAGCGGGGCGGGGGGAGGGGCAGGGGATGGATCTCTGCAGGAACAATGAAGATCTCCATTTTTTTTTCTCTTTCCCGCATTTGCAGTGGGGAGGTGCAATCTGTCAGCCTATCAGCAGCGCACACACGGAGCGAAGTGCTTTTTTTCACACAAGCAAGGGCATGTGTGATTGGCAGTGTATGTCACATGTCCTTGCCCTATAAGACCAAGCCATTTTCCCCGTCGCCACCATTTTCTCACTGCTGCAGCTGCGTGTTAGACGGCACCGCTGTTGCTGTGTGCGCTATACCTTGTTAATTTCAAGCCAATTTTCGCACAAATATACAGATAGCTTGGGAGTAGGGAATAGTTGTGATTGCAGTCCTTTTAAGGACTAGGTTACAGCATTTCCTACGACTTTTATCAGGCAGGTCTGTGCTCTTAAATAGATAGATTGTGGGAGTAAAGACTAATTGTAATTGGAGTCCTTTTCAGGACTAGGTTACATCAGTTCCTATCAGTTTTTGCCAGGCAGGTCTGTGCCAGTGCTGTGCAAGTTTTTTTCACAGCATTTGGCTGAATCTAGCAAAGCTAATCCTTTTTGGCCTATTGCAGAGTGTGTTAGTCAGTGGAGTAGCCTATCTGTGTTGCAAGATATACCACCTGTGTATAGAATACCAATTTTTTTACTGCACCTAGTGAAGTAAAATCTTTTGGGCATAGCATCATTCTATTAGTCCATCTATACTGACCTCCATCAGGTTGCAAACTGAATATAATTTTTTTCTGCATCTAGCTCTGAAAAAATATTTGGGCTTCTAGCAGTGTGTGGGACTTGGTCTATTAGTCCATCTATACTGACCTCCATCAGGTTGCAAATTGAATAAAAAAATTTTCTGCATCTAGCTCTGAAAAAATATTTGGGCTTCTAGCGGTGTGTGGGACTTGGTCTATTAGTCCATCTATACTGACCTCCATCAGGTTGCAAATTAAAAATAATTTTTTTCTGCATCTAGCTCTGAAAAAATATTTGGGCTTCTAGCAGTGTGTGGGACTTGGTCTATTAGTCCATCTATACTGACCTCCATCAGGTTGCAAATTAAAAATATTTTTTTTCTGCATCTAGCTCTGAAAAAATATTTGGGCTTCTAGCAGTGTGTGGGACTTGGTCTATTAGTCCATCTATACTGACCTCCATCAGGTTGCAAATTAAAAATAATTTTTTTCTGCATCTAGCTCTGAAAAAATATTTGGGCTTCTAGCAGTGTGTGGGACTTGGTCTATTAGTCCATCTATACTGACCTCCATCAGGTTGCAAATTAAAAATAATTTTTTTCTGCATCTAGCTCTGAAAAAATATTTGGGCTTCTAGCAGTGTGTGGGACTTGGTCTATTAGTCCATCTATACTGACCTCCATCAGGTTGCAAATTAAAAATAATTTTTTTCTTCATTTATCTCTGAAAAAATATTTGGGCTTCTAGCAGCGTGTGGGACTTGTTCTATTAGTCCATCTATACTGACCTCCATCAGGTTGCAAATTAAAAATAATTTTTTTCTGCATCTAGCCCAGCCAATAGTTTTGGCCTAATACCACAGTTTGGCCACTCAGCTCTGCTCGGTTACCATCCATTGTTTTTTTGTGCAAACAACTCCAGAGTTGTGAATTAGTTAACCACCAAAATGAGTGGAAAAAGGCCTGCTGCTGGTGGAAAGGGGAATAGGCGTGTTGGGAAGGGGAAAAAAGGTTGTGTCCGTGGGGTAGGTGCAGAAGAAAGACCATCTTCCAGCCAAACTAAAATGTCTACTTCTTTTAGCGGACAATGTGATAAGATCCCTTTCTTACGGCCACGCCAATCGCTACAAATTCCAGATGAGGCACAAAAACAGCAGGTGCTTCAACGGATATCAAGTGCTCCTTTAAGTGGGCTCTCCTCCACATCAACTTCAACATCACAAATACTCCAGTCCTCAAAGGTGTCACCCAAATCGCACTTGCTTCCTCACAGCTCCCAAATCTCCAGCTGCCCGTCTGAGTATGAGGTAGAACAGATGGTTGAGTCTGCAGAGCTGTTTACTCATACTATAGCCTGGGAATCAGAGGTCGACTCCAGCGCTTCTGTGAATCCAGACGAGGAAATGATCTGCACTGATGCCCAGAATCTTTATGAGTCGGATCCAGGACCAGACGCAGAAGGTTCTGACCATAATGTAGACCCTCATTCCCAAACTGTAACTCCTGTTGGTGGAGACAATGAGGAAGACGATGATAAGACTCAAATACCTGATTGGAGCGACAACTTTAGTTTTTTGTCAGGGCAGGAACAGGTTGGCTCTGAGGACGACGGGTGTGATAACGCACAGGGTGATGATGATGAGGTCGGAGATCCCACTTACTGTCAACCCACAGTCAGCCAAGAGATGAGGTCAGCAGAGGAGGTGGAGGAAGATGCTAGTGACGACGAGGTCAGGTTGCGCCTTCCTGGACAGAGACGTAGTACTGGAAGCACGTCAACAACTGCATCCTCAAACACAACTCTGCCTCTCACCACAAGTCGTGGTGGCTCTTCAGGTCGCATGGGTGCTAAGCCTTGCATAGCCTGGGCATTTTTTCAGATCGATAAAGATGACCCAACTCGTGTTATCTGTAACATTTGTCAGCAAAAGCTAAGTAGAGGCCAAAAAATACATAGTTTGAGTACTTCATGCATGAACCGGCACATGGACATGAAGCATAAGTTGCAGTGGGAAGCTCAGTGTGCTACAATGCGGCCTAGCCGGCCGGGCCAATCACCGTCTGCCATATCTTGTGCATCCGCGGCCTCTTCATCCTCTGTGACTGGGGGGACAGCAGTCACACCTGTTTTGGGGCGCAGACCTGCCACCTCTTTACCCGCAACAGCCAGCGTGATTGGCAGGTCATCATTTTCTTTGGAGGTGGTAACACCAGCTGGTGTTGAGCGCTGTCCGACATCGATAGCACCACCTTTGGATCAAGGCAACCTAACATGTCCGCCTGCATCTTCCTCACAGACCGGCAGTTTGCCGGGGACACCCTTATCAACCCCGTCTAAGCACAATAGCCAGCCCTCGGTCCCTCAGATGTGGACAAGTAAAAGACCATTTCCTCCTAGCCATGAGAAAGCTAAGAGGTTGAATTTCACCATCTGCAAGCTCTTGGCTACAGAAATGATGCCTTTCCGCCTGGTGGACACAGAGGATTTTCGAGACCTTATGTCCGTCGCAGTGCCTCAGTACCAGATGCCCAGTCGGCACTACTTCTCAAAGAAAGGTGTGCCTGCGCTCCACCAGCATGTCGCACACAACATCACCGCTTCTTTGAGAAACTCTGTGTGTGACAGGGTGCATTTCACCACAGACACTTGGACGAGTAGGCATGGACAGGGGCGTTACATGTCGCTGACTGGGCACTGGGTAACTATGGTGACAGCAGGACAAGGGGCTGCTGTCCAAGTCTTGCCGTCCCCACGAGTTGTGCGTCAATCCTCTTTATGTCAAAGTTCCTCCACTGCTTCTGCCTCCTGAACCTCCTCTCGGTCTTCCACCTGCACCCAAAGCCTGTCTGGTCATGCCACAAGCTTTCTAACTGCGCAGAAGGGATCCTGCACACCTCCTTACTATGCTGGCAGTAGGGCTCAACGTCATCAGGCGGTTTTTACATTGAAATGTCTGGGAAATGTGAGTCACACAGCTGAGGAGTTGTGGTCAGCTCTGGAGAACCAATTTCATGAATGGTTGTCTCCACTGGACCTGAAACCAGGGAAGGCCGTGTGCGACAATGCTGCAAACCTGGGTGCGGCCCTTCGCCGGGGCAATGTCACACACGTGCCTTGTATGGCTCACGTGTTGAACCTGGTTGTCCAGCAATTTTTAGCCCACTATCCCAGACTAGATGGCCTTCTGCAGAGGGCACGGTCGCTGTGTGCTCACTCCCGCCGTTCGCATCCCGCAGCTCAGCGACTTACATCTCTACAGAAGTCGTTGGGCCTGCCACTTCACCGGCTAAAATGCGATGTGCCTACCCGGTGGAATTCAACTCTGCACATGTTGCAGCGACTGTGGCAGCACCGACAAGCCCTGGTGCAATACGTTCTGACGTATAGCCTGGGCCAACGAGATTCAGAGGTGGGGCAAATCACGCTGGAGGAGTGGTCTCAGATCAGGAACCTATGCACCCTTCTGCACAGTTTTGAAATGGCGACGAAGATGTTTAGTGCTGACGATGCCATTATCAGCATGACTATTCTGGTGATTTACATGCTGGAGCACATGTTAAACAGAATTCGGAGTCAGGTGGTGGCACAAGAGGAGGTGGAGGAAGTAGAGGAGGAGGAGTTGTATGCGGAAGGGCTAACATCTGCAAGGTCCAGACGGTCGGCAGCACCAAGGCGGCAGGCATGTGAGGGTGGGGGAGATGGTTTTACCAGGGCGCATGGTAGCAGCCAAACTAGTGAGGAAGGTGCAGGAGCCCAGGAAGAAGTGGAGGACGAACTGATGGAAGACTCATCAGATGAGGGAGACCTTGATCACATTTCTGTTGTGCGAGGTTGGGGGGAGAGGACAGAGGAAGGAAGCATGATTGTTACCTCGCCACCAACACAACAGGGACTTGGTGCTCCTGGATGCGCAACACACATGAGTGCCTTCTTGCTGCACTACCTGCAACATGACCCTCGAATTGTGAGAATTAGAAATAATCCTGACTACTGGGTTGCCACACTGTTAGATCCCCGGTACAAAAGTAAATTTGCAGAAATTATTCCTGCCATAGAAAGGGATGCACGCATGCAGGAGTATCAGCAGAGACTGTTGCAGAATCTTACATGTGCTTTTCCACAAAATACCAGTGGTGCACGTAGTGAATCTCACAGTTCCAACTTGCCAACCGTGGGACCGTCAAGTGTTCAGCACTCAAACCGTAACAGAACCACAGTATCTGCTGGTAACATCAATTTTGCGGAATCATTTCACCACTTTTTTAGCCCATCCTTTGCAAGGCCACAGGAGACAAGAAGTCTGACACATAGTCAACGCCTAGAGACGATGGTACAGGAGTATCTCCAAGTAAACATTGAAGCCACGACTGTGTCACTGGACCCTTGCTCTTTTTGGGCTTCCAATCTGGATAAATGGCCGGAGCTAGCCACTTACGCCTTGGAGATCTTGTCATGCTCCGCAGCCAGCGTTCTGTCTGAACGTGTGTTCAGCGCTGCTGGTGGTGTGCTGACAGATAAGCGCACGCGGCTCTCCACTGATAATGTAGACAGACTCACGTTCATAAAGATGAACAAATCATGGATCCGAAACGACTTTTCTACCCCTGTGTCATCCTGGGGAGAGTAAAAGCTTGATGATTGGTTAAAATCACCCTACCAACCGTTTTAAGCTTTCAAATTACTAATCATGTTTATCTGTATCTTGACTGGAAAATAATTTGGGCTTTGTAGCAGTGTGCAGCACTGATCCTATTAGGCCATCTATAATAAGCTTCACCAGATTTAAAATTAAAAATAATTTTTAGCTGCATCTAGCCCGGAAAATAATTTTGGGGCTCCGAGATGCGCAAGACACATAAGTGCCTTCTTGCTGCACTACCTGCAGCATGACCCTCATATTGTCAGAATTCGAAGTAATCATGACTACTGGGTTGCCACACTCTTAGATCCCCCAAACTTTTCGATCAACCTTTTCATTTTAATAAAGACCAAAAAAATGGTCATTTTTGAAATTATAAGCATTAGCAGGTTGTTAGAAACTGAAATCAAACAGTTTTCAACTCAAAACTTTATTCTAGGTGATGTTACATTTTCACATAGGACCCCTTGTTCGAAAGGAGCTTCTGAACTCTCTCGTCCATTGAATTTGTCAGGTTTTGGATGGTTTCTGCTTCAATTGTTTTGCATGAGGACAGAATACCCTCCCAGAGCTGTTGCTTAGATGTGAACTGCCTCCCGCCATCATAGACACTCCTTTTAATGATGCTCCAAAGGTTCTGAATGGGGTAGAGGTCAGGGGAGCATGGGGGTCACACCATAAGTTTGTCCCCTTTTATGCCCATATCAGCCAGAGATGCAGATGTTTTATGTGCAGCATGAGATGGTGCATTATCATGCAGAAAAATGATCTTGCTGTGAAATACACGGTTCTTCTTCTTGAACCATGGCAGGAAGTGCTGTTTGAGAAAATCCACATACATTATGGAGTTCATCTTTAGCGCCTTCAGGGATCCTAAAGGGGCCGACAATCTCTCTCCCCATGATTCCAGCCCAAAACATTACTCCACCTCCTCCTTGTTGGCGCTGTAGCCGTGTTTGCGTGGGGTGTCCATCAACCAGCCATCCTCCACTCCATTCATCTGGACCATCGAGCGCTGCACGGCACTCATCCGTGAACAAAACAGTTTTGAAATCAGTCTTCATGTAATGTTTGGCCCACTGGAGCCGTTTCTGCTTGTGTGAAGTGGATAGAGGAGGTCGACAGGATGGCATATGCACAGCTGCAAACCTCTGAAGGACCCTGCATCTTGTTGTTCGGGGGACGTTGGAGGCACAAGCAGCTTCAAAAACTTGTCTGCTGCTATGACAAGGCTTTTTTGCCGCTGCTGTTTCAACCTGACGTAATTGCCTGTAGGAAAGAGTCCTCAATTTGCCCTTATCAGCACGCACACGTGTGTACTGTGAATCAGCTACATACTTCTTGATTGCCAAGACACTTCATCCTGATCATCGCACAATGTTGATTGTAGTCATGCCTTGACCTAAACACTCCACAATTTGTTGCTTCTCAGCAGCCGACACATCCTTTTTCTTTCCCATTTTGGCAGAAAATGTAGGCTGCTTAATAATGTGAGAGAGCCTTCTTAAGTAGTCTTGCCTTTCATTGGTCACACCTGCCAAACTATTTAGCACAGGTGTCTGCAATTGCTTACAGTGATATAAAGAGCCCTGACACACATCACCATCAATGAGTTTAACTGACAAACAAACAAATTCTTCCCTTATCACTCCTAAACACTTTTTGCATAATAATTTGGAACGCGGTGTACATGTGCTTTTCCACAAAACACCAGTGGTTCACGTAGTGAATCTTACAGTTCTAACTTGCCAACGGTGGTCTGTATGGAATTGTTCAATAAAGGGCCCAAAATTAAGATAACATAGATGGGAGAGGTCTCTATGAATAGGAATTCCTAAGTATTTGATACCCTGTGAGGGCCAGGCAAAGGGAAAGTTGGACTGGATGGAATCCTATATGGATTTAGGGAGGGAGACATCGAGGGCCTCAGACTTCGCTGCATTGATTTTAAAATTTTACCATGTAACAAAGTGATCTATTTCAGCCATAACAGCAGGGATGGATATATGTGATTGAGTGATATATACTAGGACATCATCAGCAAATAGAGAGCACTTATACTCGGTGCCTCCCACCTCAATCCACCTAATATTGGGGTTATGGCGAATTGATGAGAGCAGGTGCTCCGTCACTAGGATGTATAAGAGAGGGGACAGAGGACATCCCTGCCTTGTCCCATTGGTGATTGTGAAAGGTGATGAAAATGTTCTGACGCACCCCCTGGGCCTTGGGACACCCGGAGCCGGACCCTTTTTGGTGGATGCTGGTGGTTGTAGTCTTCGTGGCGGCGATCCGGTTCCGTGGCACAGGGCGGTCAAACCAGTGGCGGAACTATTTATGTGGTTTTGATGTTTAAATGTCCGACTACGCCACCCGTGGATTGCGGTCAGAGTGAACCGCCGCTACAGGGCAGACCGCTAAGGCTGGTGTTGTGGGTGCAGCAGAGCGTAGCATAACTCCCCACGGGAGGAGTATAGCCTCAGGGCAGTGTATGCGGAGGATGGGGGTGATGGTGCAGGGCAGCAGCAGTAACGACACGGAGTCAGTGATGCAGTTCAGGGCCTTTACTCACAGTTCTTATTATCCAGACCACGTCTGCAGGTAACGGCTGCCCACGTCGTACTGTGCTCACCAGGTGAGGGGCTCAGACAACTCCCAGATAACTTTGGAGCGCTTCACAGGACCCCCTTTGTGTGTCCTTTGTCTGGCCTTTCTTACCAACACTTCTGTCCGGCTGCCTCGGGCCTCCTCTTGGTAAACTTGGCGCCAGTTTCCCTGACCCTATGTGGTGCCTTCCTAGCGGGTGGAGCAAGGGGCTGCGCCACATAAAATGTCAGAGCCTCCGGTTTCTAGCTGAGGGTCGTTTCCTGCCTCCACTAGTTCGGGGACCGGTCTCCCCCTTTGGCCTGACCCCTCCACACAGGTGGATTCGGGCGTGCGGTGGCGACTCGCCCGTCCGCACCCCTTGGATCCCTTCATTCCTCGTTCCTGGAGCCTTCTCCACTCCTCTTCCTTCCTTCTCCCTCTTGCAGGCCTGGGCCTCTGTTACTAGGCCCGCCTCCGGAGCAGAGCTCATGCAGAGCCCCTGCTCCCTGCCACTTCTGCTCAGACTTCTCTGCACTGAACTAAGATGGTGCCCACCTTTTATACTCCCTTCTCAATGCACCCAGGAACTGCTTCCTCCCTGCTCCTGCACTGCAGGGTTCCCCTTCCTCAGTGTTCCCTCCCCCCACTCCAGCCAGGGACAGGGACTGTCGTGCCCATCTCAGGGGCATATTGGTCGCCCTGCCCCACGGCAATGTGGTGTAATGCATGCAGGTGTTGGGTCCTGATCCACACTCCATCCTTATCTGAGAGTGAGATATCACACCTCTGGGTGAGGTGCAATACGTCTGTAGCAACCGAGCCCTCGGTGCTACAGTTCCATTTATCTTCAGCCTAGGTGACGTATTGTGATACAGGGCCGTGATTTTGGCTATAAAAGGGTCCCCTAGACCCCTACCCCAAGCTTTTTAAGAGAATCATATATGGCGTGCCAGGAGACTCTATGGAATGCTTTCTCAGCATCCAACGAGAGTATCTACTTACAAATTTTTAACTGCATCTAGCCCAGGAAATACTTTGTGCCTAGTAGCAGTGTCTGCTAGTCAGCGGATTATCCCGGCTGTTAAGCAAGCTACACCACCTGTAGTTTGGACACTTAATTTTTTCAAAGGAAATGCTTCGGGACCACGGGATACTTAGTGAAGAGCATCAGGAGGCACCCCAAGGCATAGGGGCTGAGACTGGCACTAGGATGCCTTGCGGTGGACAGCCGAGCTCGATCCTTATAAAAGCTTTTTAACTGCAGCAGCTTTAGTGGACGCTACTGGAGCTGGAATTACGCGGCTGCTGGCATGAGACTTGCCCTCCAATAGATCCTTGTAAATGGATTTAAAGTGTATTCATTCAAATTAGAGGGACAATTTAAATTAAAAAGCTTAGAGCTGCCTCCACCACAGGGGGGCTCTCTCGACCCACCAGCGGACAGGCACCAGTATTGGGAGAGGGGGGCTGGCCGTCAGGGTTCACCGCGGCTCTGGCACAAACCCGGAGACACGGAGGTGGCACGGGCAGGAGCGGACTGGCCGTCTCGGCTTCTCACTTTTTGGATTTTAGAAGGGCATGACATGCCTATATCTGTGTCTCCCCCTCCTTTTACTCCTCCACCTCTTTTCTTTTCGCATGACTATATGTACTTGTCACTTTTCCATGTGTTAGTTGTGTCTTCTGAGCAGTTTGTCAGCTTTTGGACACCTTTGAAGGTGTTTTCTATGTGTTTCTATGTGTTTTTGTTTGCCTGCCATTGGTTTTAACGGTGTTCGAAGGTGTTCGACGAACAGTTCGACGAACAATTCGGCGAACACACGGGTGTTCGACGAACCGAACCGAACTCGAACACTACGGGGGTGGCTCAACACTATTTGCAACCTGATGGAGGTCAGTATAGATGGACTAATACAACAAGTCCAACACACAGCTAGAAGCCCAATATTTTTTCAGAGGTAGATGCAGAAAAAAATATATTCAGTTGGCAACCTGATGGAGGTCAGTATAGATGGACTAATACAACAAGTCCCACACACAGCTAGAAGCCCAAATATTTTTTCAGAGGTACTGTAGATGCAGATACAAATTATTTTTAATTTGCAACCTGATGGAGGTCAGTATAGATGGACTAATAGAGAAAGTCCGACACACTGCTAGAAGGCCAAATATTTTTTCAGAGCTAGATGCAGAAAAAAATTATATTCAGTTTGCAACCTGATGGAGGTCAGTATAGATGGATTAATAGAACAAGACCCACACACAGCTAGAAGCCCAATATTTTTTCAGAGGTAGATGCAGAAAAAAATATATTCAGTTTGCAACCTGATGGAGGTCAGTATAGATGGACTAATACAACAAGTCCCACACACAGCTAGAAGCCCAAATATTGTTTCAGAGGTACTGTAGATGCAGATAAAAATTATTTTTAATTTGCAACCTGATGGAGGTCAGTATAGATGGACGAATTCAACAAGTCCCACACACAGCTAGAAGCCCAAATATTTTTTCAGAGGTAGATGCAGAAAAAAATATATTCAGTTTGCAACCTGATGGAGGTCAGTATAGATGGACTAATACAACAAGTCCCACACACAGCTAGAAGGCCAAATATTTTTTCAGAGGTACTGTAGATGCAGATACAAATTATTTTTAATTTGCAACCTGATGGAGGTCAGTATAGATGGACTAATACAACAAGTCCCACACACAGCTAGAAGCCCAAATATTTTTTCAGAGGTACTGTAGATGCAGATAAAAATTATTTTTAATTTGCAACCTGATGGAGGTCAGTATAGATGGACTAATAGAGAAAGTCCGACACACTGCTAGAAGGCCAAATATTTTTTCAGAGCTAGATGCAGAAAAAAATTATATTCAGTTTGCAACCTGATGGAGGTCAGTATAGATGGATTAATAGAACAAGACCCACACACAGCTAGAAGCCCAATATTTTTTCAGAGGTAGATGCAGAAAAAAATATATTCAGTTTGCAACCTGATGGAGGTCAGTATAGATGGACTAATACAACAAGTCCCACACACAGCTAGAAGCCCAAATATTTTTTCAGAGGTACTGTAGATGCAGATAAAAATTAGTTTTAATTTGCAACCTGATGGAGGTCAGTATAGATGGACTAATAGAATGATAATAGTGAAGATTTTACTTCACTAGGTGCAGTAAAAAAATTGGTATTCTATACACAGGTGGTATATCTTGCAGCACAGATAGGCTACTCCACTGACTAACACACTCTGCAATAGGCCAAAAAGGATTAGCTTTGCTAGATTAAGCTAAATGCTGTGAAAAAAACTTGCACAGCACTGGCACAGACCTGCCTGGCAAAAACTGATAGGAACTGATGTAACCTAGTCCTGAAAAGGACTCCAATTACAATTAGTCTTTACTCCCACAACCTATCTATTTAAGAGCACAGACCTCCCTGATAAAAGTCGTAGGAAATGCTGTAACCTAGTCCTTAAAAGGACTGCAATCACAAGTATTCCCTACTCCCAAGCTATCTGTATATTTGTGCGAAAATTGGCTTGAAATTAACAAGGTATAGCGCACACAGCAACAGCGGTGCCGTCTAACACGCAGCTGCAGCAGTGAGAAAATGGTGGCGACGGGGAAAATGGCTTGGTCTTATAGGGCAAGGACATGTGACATACACTGCCAATGACACATGCCCTTGCTTGTGTGAAAAAAAGCACTTCGCTCCGTGTGTGCGCTGCTGATAGGCTGACAGATTGCACCTCCCCACTGCAAATGCGGGAAAGAGAAAAAAAAATGGAGATCTTCATTGTTCCTGCAGAGATCCATCCCCTGCCCCTCCCCCCACCCCGCTGTACACTCAAACTGCGTATTAACATTAATTTTCATCATTACTGAGAAAAAATCCAGTTATGATTTTGGTGCACGAACAGTTATCGAACATAACCTCGAACAGCCGAATTTTTATCAAATTGTTCGTGTTCGCCGAACGGCTCGAACACCGCCCAAAACAGCTCGAATTTGAGATTGGCGAACAGTTCGAGTAGAACAACGCTCATCTCTACTTACTGTAGCTGCAAGAAACTGAAACACAGAATTACCAAACATGCATGTAACTTGGCAAACAATTCAACATTTGGCAACAGGGTCATTTACAATTTAGCACACTCTATATTCTCCAGCGAGCGGGTATCTGTCCCTTTGTGCTCCTGGTTGACCTACGTAGCCCACTGTCTGGTGGTGGACCAACCTGGCTTTCCCCACTAGCGTTAGGGGTACAGCTAACAGCTGGGTGTACAGGTAGGGCAGGAAGCTGTCTGCGGGTTCTTTGGCTTACCGCAGGCATGGCAGGCTCACTGTCAGCAGAGGGTTGACTCTCCTGGGCTGCTGGAACAGGCTCTTCTGCCTTTGGAACCGCTTGCTCCTCTTCACCTTCCGGCTCTGGTGTTGGTTGTTGCTGTGCCGGTTGCAGGAAATGCAGGACGGGTACCACTATGGCATCATTTATGCGAGTCCAGGACTGAGGGAACTCTCCGAGAACGGTGCTGATCATTTCTTCCTTGTCCTCTGCGGGTTCAAGGTCACTCTGATCCTCTTCTGCACTACGGAGTTGCTCGGGGCACCTTTTGAGGTGGTCTCTGGAGACGACACTAGTGGTTTCTCCTCCGTCCTTGGTGATTACGCACACCTTTGGGTTGTCGTGGTCAGACTGCAGTACGGTGTAGGGTTCCCTTTCCCACTGGTCGTCCAACTTATGTAGCCTTCTTTTTCGCTTTAGGACTTGCTCACCAGGTTCTAGGGGACCAGCAGGGGCGTGTTGATTGAAGAGTTTTTCTTGCCTCTCTCTCACCTGGGCCAGGCTCTTCTCCACACTCTCCTGTACCTTCTTGTACTGCAGTTGCCTTTCCGTATCCCAGTCCGCATCCGGGGAGGTGTCCTCAGGTATTAGGACTCCCATCTCCAGGTCTACGGGCAGCTTACCTGGTCTAGCTCGCATCAGGTAAGCCGGGGTGCAGTTTGTAGCGTTCACCGGGATGTTGTTGTACATGTCTACCAGGTCCGGCAATTTTTCTGGCCACAGGCTGCGTTCCTCCAGGGGCAACGTCTTCAGGAGATCAATGACTATATTGTTCATCTTCTCACACATCCCGTTGGTTTGGGGGTGGTAAGGCGTTGTCCGAATCTTCTTACAGCCATAGAGGTTGCAGAACTCCTGGAAGATTTCAGCCTCGAACGCTGGACCCTGGTCTGTCAGGACTTGTTCCGGATACCCGTGTGGACGGCAGAAGTATTGCTGGAAGGCTCTGGCCGCTGTTTGGGCTGTCAAGTCCTTTACCGGGACCACCACTAGAAAACGGGAATAGTGGTCCACGATTGTCAGGGCATAGATGTATCCTGACCGGCTGGGAGCCAATTTGACATGGTCCAGAGCTACCAGCTCAAGAGGCTGCGTGGTGACGATGGGCCTCAAGGGTGTCTTCTGGCTGGTACGGTCCTTCCTCCTTAGGTGACAAGGGCCACAGTCTCTGCACCATTTTTCAACAGCTCCTCTCATGCCGACCCAAAAGAACCTTCCTCTTAGCAGGAACTCCAGTTTCTTCCAACCGATGTGTCCCGCTCGGTCATGGTAAGCCCCCAGGACCATAGCTGCATCTCGCCTTGGGACCACGACTTGCCAGGTCAGCTCGTGCGTCCGGTGGTTAACAATCCTTCTGCACAACTTGCCTTCGTAGAGGAACAGCTTGCTCTTCTCCTTCCATAGCTGCTTGGCTTCCTCTGGGGCATCTGGATCTAGGCGGGCATCTTCCCGGGTCAGCAGGTCTTTCACCAGGCGGACTGCAGGGTCACTATCTTGGGTCTCGGCCCAGCTGTGGTGAGGTAGGGGATTCATCATCACAGTTGTTAGATCCTCCTCCTTCACGCGGTGAGAGTGTTGAGCGGCTCCATACCGGTGAAACGGGGGGAGTTCTACCTCCTCCAGCTCTTCTGGGTCTTCGTCACCTTCAGGTAAGTGAGGCATCCTTGATAGGGCATCCGCGTTGGCATTGGTTTTGCCTGCCCGGTACTTGATCACGAAGTCGTAGTTGGAGAGACGGGCCATCCACCGCTGTTCCAGGGCACCCAGTCTTGCATTGTCCAGGTGTGTCAACGGGTTGTTGTCCGTGTACACGGTGAACTTTGCGGAGGCCAGGTAATGCTTGAAGTGTTCCGTCACGGCCCACACCACCGCCAAGAATTCTAGCTTGAAGGAGCTGTAATTCTCCGGGTTCCTCTCGGTGGGCCTCAGCTTCCGGCTGGCGTATGCGATCACCCGTTCTCTGCCCTGTTGGTTTTGGGACAATACGGCTCCCAGTCCCACATTACTGGCATCTGTGTGGAGAATGAAAGGCTGGCCATAATCAGGGTAGGCCAGGATCTCGTCCCCTGTGAGGGCCATCTTTAGCTGGCGGAAGGACTCCTCTTCCGGTTTATCCCACTTGAAGGGCGGCTTTTGGCTCCTGGACTTAGACTGTCCGATCAGGAGGTCCTGCATAGGAGCTGCGATCTTGGTGAACCCGGGGATGAATCTTCGGTAGTAGCCTACCAACCCGAGAAACTGTCTCACCTCTTTGATGTTCGAGGGGCTTGGCCAGCTCTTGATTGCCGTGACCTTGTCAGGGTCGGGGGCCACTCCTTCCGCGCTTACCACGTGCCCTAGGTACTGGACCTTTGGTTTCAGCAGGTGACACTTCGATGGTTTCACCTTCAGGCCATAGCCTGCTAGGGCTTCGAACACCTCGGCCAGGTGCTTTAGATGGTCCTCGTAGGTTTTCGAATAGACGATCACGTCGTCCAGGTAAAGGAGGACCGTCTCAAAGTTTCGGTGCCCTAGACAGCATTCCATCAGCCGCTGGAAGGTCCCTGGTGCGTTGCAGAGCCCGAAAGGCATACAGTTGAACTCGCTCAGTCCCATCGGGGTGGTGAAGGCGGTCTTCTCCTTGACAGCCTCTGCCACAGGAACCTGCCAGTACCCGCTAGTAAGGTCCAAAGTAGAAAAGAAGTTAGCAGATTTTAGTGCGGCTAAAGACTCCTCTATTCTAAGCAGCGGATATGCGTCTTTGTGGGTGATACGGTTGATTTGTCTATAGTCCACGCACATTCTCATGGTGCCATCTTTCTTTTTGACCAGAACCAAGGGGGCTGCCCAGGGGCTACAGCTGTCTCTAATGACCCCAGCTTCTTTCATCTCTCTTAGCATGCCCTTTGCGTTCTGATAATGTGCAGGGGGTACAGGTCTGTGTCTTTCCTTTATTGGTGGGTGGCTCCCTGTGGGGATATGGTGTTCTATCCCTTTAACTCTGCCGAAGTCTAGCGGGTGCTTACTAAAAATTCTCTCGTACTCCTGGACCACCCGGTAGACTCCTTGTTTTTGGTGCAGGGGAGTGGAGTCAGCACCCACGTGGAGTTTCTGGCACCAGTCCTCCTTTTGTTTCTGGGAGCCATTACCCTCCGCCTGAGGAGATGGAGGCAAGGGTTCCACGGCCCTGATAGCTTGGTGTTCGACAACAAACAGTTTGGCGAGTGTAGCGTACCTGGGTAAGTGTACTTCCCTCTCCCCAATGTTGAGGATGCGGACGGGCACCCTCCCATGACGGACATCAACCACCCCCCGGGCTGTCAAAATGGTGGGCCTGCTGTCTGAGTACACGGGTTCTACCATGGCTTGGTAGTCTCTACCTCTCAACCCGATTGCAGTCCGACACCAGATCATCATTTCACTTTTGGGAGGCATGGAAATGGGGAATGGATCACTGAGTCTTACGCTACCGATCTCACCACCAGACAGTTCTACCTGCTGCTGTCTCATCAGGGCTTTTATCTCCTTGTTGAGGACCCTCTGTTGGCTGGAACTAGCATTCACCGCCACCTGTTGTAGAATTACAATTACCTCTGAAAGACAATTTTCAATTATGTTAGTACCCACAGTTATTTTAGGGTGACTTTCATGACGGTCAATGTCCACAATAATCACTCCCTGTGCCGGCAGTTCAACTTTACCAATTTTAATGGTCATCTCCTTGAACCCCATCTGCGGCACGGGTAAGCCATTACTGGCGATGATGCTCAAGTTACTGTCTGGATACCGTGTGATATCAGCATCAGTCCAATACTGCTTAAAAAGTACATAAGGGATTGTGGTTACTTGCGACCCAGTATCCAGCAAGGCGCTCATGGGGATACCGTCCAGCACCACGGGTAAAACCGGGCGCCCCCCAACGTACTTATCACGCCAATTATAAGGGCCTGGTGATCTTATGCCTGGGGGTCGGCCCTCTGCCCCAGGTTGGACCCGTTTAAATTACAGTACCTGGAAATGTGTCCGGGCTGGTTGCAACGACGGCAAATGGGCTGTCCATCCTCTGCGTAGCGGTCTGTGGGCCTCCCTCGGAACGACGGGATCCTCCTCTGTCGACGCCACAGGACATCCTCCGGACTTGAAGCCAGCTCGATTGGTCTTGACGGGTCCACTTGCAACGCCTGGACGGTCCTGGTCAACGCCGCGACGCTCCTGGTCAGCTCCTGGACTTGGTGGTGCAGGCCTTTCGACGGGGCTTGGTTCAGGGCCTGTGCATCAGCCTCCATGGAGTCCATAGAGGAGGGCGCCGCCTCCTGGTGGTAGGTGATAGCAGGGCGCCGGGGGTTTATAGCGCCACTGGTTGCAGATTCACGGAGCACCCTTATGGCCCTGTCCTTAAAAATTGGGCAAAGGTCAGGTCGGGGTTCTGAAAGAACATGAGGCGCAGTTTTGCCCTGTGGGCGCTAGACAGCAGACCCTCTATGAATTGTTCTGTTAGCAGTTTATCCGTTTCCTGCACACTGCCAGGGTCAGTTTGTTGAATAGCCCTCAAGGCTTCCTGCAGATTAAGGGCATAGTCACTGATGCTGTCCTGTGCCCGCTGCCTACATCCATAGAACCTCATTTTAATCTCAGCGGAGGTACGTGTATCAAAGGTACCCCGCAGCCGGGCCAGAATACCCTTCACAGTCCTTTTCTCCTCAGTGGGCCATGACTTTACCTTCCTTTGGGCTGCGCCAGTTAACTGCCCTGTCAATATGCTGACCTTCTGCTCCTCTGTCAGGGGGTAAACCTGGAACAAACTGTACAGCCTTTCTTTAAAGTCAGTTAGGGCATGGGGCTCCCCTGAGTATTTGGGCAGCCAGGCCGCTCCAGGGATGTAGGGCAGGGAAAAGGGCATCACCGCTGCTGCAGCTGCGTTGGTGGTAGTGGGCGCCTCTGTGTCCGACATCTTCCTCCCCCCTAGTTAAGCGTGGCCTAACTTCCGGCGATCCTCTTCTGTAGGCCGCGGCTCCACTGCTGCTGCTATGGACGAGGACCTGGCGTCGCGTCCTGATGACGTCAACGTAGCTCTCTCTCCCTTCCAGGACCTTGCGCAGCGTCGGAGCGTGGGGCGGAGCTTCGGATCTCGCGCGGTTTTGACGTCCACGCCCCTCTTCTTCCCGCGCGGCGTCCTGAAGATGGCGCCCGATGGCGGGAAGCAGCTGCGGATGGCGGGAAGACGGCAGAAGACGGCGGGAAACGGTCCAAGATGGCGTCTAATGGCGGGAATCGGCTCCGGATGGCGGGAAACGACTCCACAGGTAAGTTACAAAAGTCTTTTTCAGGCACGCAGTACCCGGTGGTTGCGGGCACGAAATCCTGCCGACTAAGCCAAAGCTGACTCGCCCCCTGGGCCGTGGGGCACTCGGATCCGGGCAATTAGGGAAACGATGGGAGTAGTAGTGGCAACCCGGTTCCGTGGCTCAGGGTGGTCAGGCCAGTGGCAGTCCGTTATGTGTTATTGATAATGTCCGACTAGGCCACCCGTGGATTGCGGTTATTAGGAACCGCCGCTGCATGCAGACCGCTGGGGCTGATGAGGTGTGCAGCTAGGGTAGTGTGACTCCCCACGGGAAGAGTGCGGCCCCAGGGCAGTGTAGTGGATGGTGGGAGTGATGGTAGTGAGAGTCCCAGTGCTGGAGGAGCAAGGAGCACACAGACAACAGGTTGCAGTCCAGGGTCTTTACTGAAACAGGTAAACTGACCCATAAACAGTCCCAGCTAGGAGGGGACCTGGATGTCTGAGAGCAACGGGGAAATTGGCCCTGGTCAGGGTGAGGGTGTAGGCCTACCGTGCTTTCTGCGCTCCTTCTGGCTATCTCCTCGTTATGGGGTAACAGCCCACGTTTCCAAGCTTTCTGTGTATTCTCGCCTGTATGGCCTGCGACGTGGGTTCCTTTCTGCTCCCAGCCTTGCACGGCTCTGCTGGTCCCTTCTGTTGTGGCAGGGCCTCCAGGCTTCTTAGGTAGTGTTGAGCCACCCCCGTAGTGTTCGAGTTCGGTTCGGTTCGTCGAACACCCGTGTGTTCGCCGAACTGTTCGTCGAACTGTTCGTCGAACACCTTCGAACACCGTTAAAACCAATGGCAGGCAAACAAAAACACATAGAAACACATAGAAAACACCTTCAAAGGTGTCCAAAAGCTGAGAAACTGCTCAGAAGACACAACTAACACATGGAAAAGTGAAAGTACATATAGTCATGCGAAAAGAAAAGAGGTGGAGGAGTAAAAGGAGGGGGAGACACAGATATAGGCATGTCATGCCCTTCTAAAATCCAAAAAGTGAGAAGCCGACACGTTCAGTCCGCTCCTGCCCGTGCCACCTCCGTGTCGCCGGGTTTGTGCCAGAGCCGCGGTGAACCCTGACGGCCAGCCCCCCTCTCCCAATACTGGTGCCTGTCCGCTGGTGGGTCGAGCGAGCCCCCCTGTGGTGGAGGCAGCTCTAAGCTTTTTAATTTAAATTGTCTCTCTAATTTGAATAAATACACTTTAAATCCATTTACAAGGATCTATTGGAGGGCAAGTCTCATGCCAGTAGCCGCGTAATTCCAGCTCCAGTAGCGTCCACTAAAGCTGCTGCAGTTAAAAAGCTTTTATAAGGATCGAGCTCGGCTGTCCACCGCAAGGCATCCTACTGCCAGTCCGAGCCCCTATGCCTTGGGGTGCCTCCTGATGCTCTTCACTGAGTATCCCGTGGTCCCGAAGCATTTCCTTTGAAAAAATGAAGTGTCCAAACTACAGGTGGTGTAGCTTGCTTAACAGCCGGGATAATCCGCTGACTAGCAGACACTGCTACTAGGCACAAAGTATTTCCTGGGCTAGATGCAGTTAAAAATTTGTAATTAGATACTCTCGTTGGATGCTGAGAAAGCATTCCATAGAGTCTCCTGGCACGCCATATATGATTCTCTTAAAAAGCTTGGGGTAGGGGTCTAGGGGACCCTTTTATAGCCAAAATCACGGCCCTGTATCGCAATACGTCACCTAGGCTGAAGATAAATGGAACTGTAGCACCCTGAGGGCTCGGTTGCTACAGAGGTATTGCACCTCACCCAGAGGTGTGATATCTCACTCTCAGGTAAGGATGTAGTGTGGATCAGGACCCGACACCTGCATGCATTACACCACATTGCCGTGGGGCAGGGCGCCCAATATGCCCCTGAAATGGGCACGACAGTCCCTGTCCCTGGCTGGAGTGGGGGGAGGGAACACTGAGGAAGGGGAACCCTGTAGTGCAGGAGCAGGGAGGAAGCAGTTCCTGGGTGAATTGAGAAGGGAGTATAAAAGGTGGGCATCATCTTAGTTCAGTGCAGAGAAGTCTGAGCAGAAGTGGCAGGGAGCAGGGGCTCTGCATGAGCTCTGCTCCGGAGGCGGGCCTAGTAACAGAGGCCAAGGCCTGGAAGAGGGAGAAGGAAGGAAGAGGAGCGGAGAAGGCTCCAGGAACGAGGAACGAAGGGATCTCAGGGGTGCGGACGGGCGAGTCGCCACCGCACGCCCGAATCCACCTGCGTGGAGGGGTCAGGCCAAAGGGGGAGACCGGTCCCCGAAACTAGTGGAGGCAGGAAACGACCCTCAGCTAGAAACAGGAGGCTGTGACATTTTATGTGGTGCAGCCCCTCGCTACACCCGCTAGGAAGGCACCACATAGGGTCAGGGAAACTGGCGCCAAGTTTACCAAGAGGAGGCCCGAGGCAGCCGGACAGAAGGGTTGGTAAGAAAGGCCAGACAAAGGACACACAAAGGGGGTCCTGTGAAGCACTCCAAAGTTATCTGGGAGTTGTCTGAGCCCCTCACCTGGTGAGCACAGTACGACGTGGGCAGCCGTTACCTGCAGACGTGGTCTGGATAATAAGAACTGTGAGTAAAGGCCCTGGACTGCATCATTGACTCCGTGTCATTACTGCTGCTGCCCTGCACCATCACCCCCATCCTCCGCATACACTGCCCTGAGGCTATACTCCTCCCGTGGGGAGTTATGCTACGCTCTGCTGCACCCACAACACCAGCCTCAGCGGTCTGCCCTGGAGCGGCGGTTCACTCTGACCGCAATCCACGGGTGGTGTAGTCGGACATTTAAACATCAAAACCACATAAATAGTTCCGCCACTGGTTTGACCGCCCTGAGCCACGGAACCGGGTTGCCGCCACGGAGACTACAACCACCATCATCCACCAAAAAGGGTCCGGCTCCGGGTGTCCCAAGGCCCAGGGGGCGCGTCAGAACATTTTCATCACCTTTCACAATCACCAATGGGACAAGGCAGGGATGTTCTCTGTCCCCTCTCTTATACATCCTAGTGACGGAGCACCTGCTCTCATCAATTCGCCATAACCCCAATATTAGGTGGATTGAGGTGGGAGGCACCGAGTACAAGTGCTCTCTATTTGCTGATGATGTCCTAGTATATATCACTCAATCACATATATCCATCCATGCTGTTATGGCTGAAATAGATCACTTTGTTACATGGTCAAATTTTAAAATCAATGCAGCGAAGTCTGAGGCCCTCAATGTCTCCCTCCCCAAATCCATATAGGATTCCATCCAGTCCAACTTTCCCTTTGCCTGGCCCTCACAGGGTATCAAATACTTAGGAATTCCTATTCATAGAGACCTCTCCCATCTATGTTATCTTAATTTTGGGCCCTTTATTGAACAACTCCATACAGACCACGGTTGGCAAGTTAGAACTGTAAGATTCACTACGTGAACCACTGGTGTTTTGTGGAAAAGCACATGTACACTGTGTTCCAAATTATTATGCAAAAAGTGTTTAGGAGTGATAAGGGAAGAATTTGTTTGTTTGTCAGTTAAACTCATTGATGGTGATGTGTGTCAGGGCTCTTTATATCACTGTAAGCAATTGCAGACACCTGTGCTAATTAGTTTGGCAGGTGTGTCCAATGAAAGGCAAGACTACTTAAGAAGGCTGTCTCACATTATTAAGCAGCCTACATTTTCTGCCAAAATGGGAAAGAAAAAGGATGTGTCGGCTGCTGAGAAGCAACAAATTGTGGAGTGTTTAGGTCAAGGCATGACTACAATCAACATTGTGCGATGATCAGGATGAAGTGTCTTGGCAATCAAGAAGTATGTAGCTGATTCACAGTACACACGTGTGCGTGCTGATAAGGGTAAATTGAGGACTCTTTCCTACAGGCAATTACGTCAGGTTGAAAGAGCAGCGGCAAAAAAGCCTTGTCATAGCAGCAGACAAGTTTTTGAAGCTGCTTGTGCCTCCAACGTCCCCCGAACACCAAGATGCAGGGTCCTTCAGAGGTTTGTAGCTGTGCATACGCCATCCTGTTAACCTCCTCTATCCACTTCACACAAGCAGAAACGGCTCCAGTGGGCCAAACATTACATGAAGACTGATTTCAAAACTGTTTTGTTCACGGATGAGTGCCGTGCAGCGCTCGATGGTCCAGATGGATGGAGTGGAGGATGGCTGGTTGATGGACACCCCACGCAAACACGGCTACAGCGCCAGCAATTTGGAGGTGGAGTAATGTTTTGGGCTGGAATCATGGGGAGAGAGATTGTCGGCCCCTTTAGGATCCCTGAAGGCGCTAAAGATGAACTCCATAATGTATGTGGATTTTCTCAAACAGCACTTCCTGCCATGGTTCAAGAAGAAGAACCGTGTATTTCACAGCAAGATCATTTTTCTGCATGATAATGTACCATCTCATGCTGCACATAAAACATCTGCATCTCTGGCTGATATGGGCATAAAAGGGGACAAACTTATGGTGTGACCCCCATGCTCCCCTGACCTCTACCCCATTCAGAACCTTTGGAGCATCATTAAAAGCAGTGTCTATGATGGCGGGAGGCAGTTCACATCTAAGCAACAGCTCTGGGAGGGTATTCTGTCCTCATGCAAAACAATTGAAGCAGAAACCATCCAAAACCTGACAAATTCAATGGACGAGAGAGTTCAGAAGCTCCTTTCGAACAAGGGGTCCTATGTGAAAATGTAACATCACCTAGAATAAAGTTTTGAGTTGAAAACTGTTTGATTTCAGTTTCTAACAACCTGCTAATGCTTATAATTTCAAAAATGACCATTTTTTTGGTCTTTATTAAAATGAAAAGGTTGATCGAAAAGTTTGGGGGATCTAAGAGTGTGGCAACCCAGTAGTCATGATTAGTGTTGAGCCACCCCCGTAGTGTTCGAGTTCGGTTCGGTTCGTCGAACACCCGTGTGTTCGCCGAACTGTTCGTCGAACTGTTCGTCGAACACCTTCGAACACCGTTAAAACCAATGGCAGGCAAACAAAAACACATAGAAACACATAGAAAACACCTTCAAAGGTGTCCAAAAGCTGACAAACTGCTCAGAAGACATAACTAACACATGGAAAAGTGACAAGTACATATAGTCATGCGAAAATAAAAGAGGTGGAGGAGTAAAAGGAGGGGGAGACACAGATATAGGCATGTCATGCCCTTCTAAAATCCAAAAAGTGAGAAGCCGACACGGCCAGTCCGCTCCTGCCCGTGCCACCTCCGTGTCGCCGGGTTTGTGCCAGAGCCGCGGTGAACCCTGACGGCCAGCCCCCCTCTCCCAATACTGGTGCCTGTCCGCTGGTGGGTCGAGCGAGCCCCCCTGTGGTGGAGGCAGCTCTAAGCTTTTTAATTTAAATTGTCTCTCTAATTTGAATGAATACACTTTAAATCCATTTACAAGGATCTATTGGAGGGCAAGTCTCATGCCAGCAGCCGCGGTAATTCCAGCTCCAGTAGCGTCCACTAAAGCTGCTGCAGTTAAAAAGCTTTTATAAGGATCGAGCTCGGCTGTCCACCGCAAGGCATCCTACTGCCAGTCCCAGCCCCTATGCCTTGGGGTGCCTCCTGATGCTCTTCACTAAGTATCCCATGGTCTCGAAGCATTTCCTTTGAAAAAATTAAGTGTCTAAACTACAGGTGGTGCAGCTTGCTGAACAGCCGGGATAATCCGCTCACTAGCAGACACTGCTACTAGGCACAAAGAATTTCCTGGGCTAGATGCAGTTAAAAATTTGTAATTAGATACTCTCGTTGGATGCTGAGAAAGCATTCCATAGAGTCTCCTGGCACGCCATATATGATTCTCTTAAAAAGCTTGGGGTAGGGGTCTAGGGGACCCTTTTATAGCCAAAATCATGGCCCTGTATCGCAATACGTTACCTAGGCTGAAGATAAATGGAACTGTAGCACCCTGAGGGCTCGGTTGCTACAGACGTATTGCACCTCACCCAGAGGTGTGATATCTCACTCTCAGGTAAGGATGGAGTGTGGATCAGGACCCGACACCTGCATGCATTACACCACATTGCCGTGGGGCAGGGCGACCAATATGCCCCTGAGATGGGCACGACAGTCCCTGTCCCTGGCTGGAGTGGGGGGAGGGAACACTGAGGAAGGGGAACCCTGTAGTGCAGGAGCAGGGAGGAAGCAGTTCCTGGGTGCATTGAGAAGGGAGTATAAAAGGTGGGCACCATCTTAGTTCAGTGCAGAGAAGTCTGAGCAGAAGTGGCAGGGAGCAGGGGCTCTGCATGAGCTCTGCTCCGGAGGCGGGCCTAGTAACAGAGGCCCAGGCCTGGAAGAGGGAGAAGGAAGGAAGAGGAGCGGAGAAGGCTCCAGGAACGAGGAATGAAGGGATCCCAGGGGTGCGGACGGGCGAGTCGCCACCGCACGCCCGAATCCACCTGCGTGGAGGGGTAAGGCCAAAGGGGGAGACCGGTCCCCGAACTAGTGGAGGCAGGAAACGACCCTCAGCTAGAAACCGGAGGCTCTGACATTTTATGTGGCGCAGCCCCTCGCTACACCCGCTAGGAAGGCACCACATAGGGTCAGGGAAACTGGCGCCAAGTTTACCAAGAGGAGGCCCGAGGCAGCCGGACAGAAGTGTTGGTAAGAAAGGCCAGACAAAGGACACACAAAGGGGGTCCTGTGAAGTGCTCCAAAGTTATCTGGGAGTTGTCTGAGCCCCTCACCTGGTGAGCACAGTACGACGTGGGCAGCCGTTACCTGCAGACGTGGTCTGGATAATAAGAACTGTGAGTAAAGGCCCTGAACTGCATCACTGACTCCGTGTCGTTACTGCTGCTGCCCTGCACCATCACCCCCATCCTCTGCATACACTGCCCTGAGGCTATACTCCTCCCGTGGGGAGTTATGCTACGCTCTGCTGCACCCACAACACCAGCCTCAGTGGTCTGCCCTGTAGCGGCGGTTCACTCTGACCGCAATCCACGGGTGGCGTAGTCGGACATTTAAACATGAAAACCACATAAATAGTTCCGCCACTGGTTTGACCGCCCTGAGCCACGGAACTGGGTCGCCGCCACGAAGACTACAACCACCAGCATCCACCAAAAAGGGTCCGGCTCCGGGTGTCCCAAGGCCCAGGGGGTGCGTCAGAACATTTTCATCACCTTTCACAATCACCAATGGGACAAGGCAGTGATGTCCTCTGTCCCCTCTCTTATACATCCTAGTGACGGAGCACCTGCTCTCATCAATTCGCCATAACCCCAATATTAGGTGGATTGAGGTGGGAGGCACCGAGTACAAGTGCTCTCTATTTGCTGATGATGTCCTAGTATATATCACTCAATCACATATATCCATCCATGCTGTTATGGCTGAAATAGATCACTTTGTTACATGGTAAAATTTTAAAATCAATGCAGCGAAGTCTGAGGCCCTCGATGTCTCCCTCCCCAAATCCATATAGGATTCCATCCAGTCCAACTTTCCCTTTGCCTGGCCCTCACAGGGTATCAAATACTTAGGAATTCCTATTCATAGAGACCTCTCCCATCTATGTTATCTTAATTTTGAGCCCTTTATTGAACAACTCCATACAGACCACGGTTGGCAAGTTAGAACTGTAAGATTCACTACGTGAACCACTGGTGTTTTGTGGAAAAGCACATGTACACTGCGTTCCAAATTATTATACAAAAAGTGTTTAGGAGTGATAAGGGAAGAATTTGTTTGTTTGTCAGTTAAACTCATTGATGGTGATGTGTGTCAGGGCTCTTTATATCACTGTAAGCAATTGCAGACACCTGTGCTAATTAGTTTGGCAGGTGTGTCCAATGAAAGGCAAGACTACTTCAGAAGGCTCCCTCACATTATTAAGCAGCCTACATTTTCTGCCAAAATGGGAAAGAAAAAGGATGTGTCGGCTGCTGAGAAGCAACAAATTGTGGAGTGTTTAGGTCAAGGCATGACTACAATCAACATTGTGCGATGATCAGGATGAAGTGTCCTGGCAATCAAGAAGTATGTAGCTGATTCACAGTACACACGTGTGCGTGCTGATAAGGGCAAATTGAGGACTCTTTCCTACAGGCAATTACGTCAGGTTGAAAGAGCAGCGGCAAAAAAGCCTTGTCATAGCAGCAGACAAGTTTTTGAAGCTGCTTGTGCCTCCAACGTCCCCCGAACAACAAGATGCAGGGTCCTTCAGAGGTTTGCAGCTGTGCATGCGCCAACCTGTCGACCTCCTCTATCCACTTCACACAAGCAGAAACGGCTCCAGTGGGCCAAACATTACATGAAGACTGATTTCAAAACTGTTTTGTTCACGGATGAGTGCCATGCAGCGCTCGATGGTCCAGATGGATGGAATGGAGGATGGCTGGTTGATGGACACCCCACGCAAACATGGCTACAGTGCCAACAAGGAGGAGGTGGAGTAATGTTTTGGGCTGGAATCATGGGGAGAGAGATTGTCGGCCCCTTTAGGATCCCTGAAGGCGCTAAAGATGAACTCCATAATGTATGTGGATTTTCTCAAACAGCACTTCCTGCCATGGTTCAAGAAGAAGAACCGTTTATTTCACAGCAAGATCATTTTTCTGCATGATAATGCACCATCTCATGCTGCACATAAAACATCTGCATCTCTGGCTGATATGGGCATAAAAGGGGACAAACTTATGGTGTGACCCCCATGCTCCCCTGACCTCTACCCCATTCAGAACCTTTGGAGCATCATTAAAAGGAGTGTCTATGATGGCGGGAGGCAGTTCACATCTAAGCAACAGCTCTGGGAGGGTATTCTGTCCTCATGCAAAACAATTGAAGCAGAAACCATCCAAAACCTGACAAATTCAATGGACGAGAGAGTTCAGAAGCTCCTTTCGAACAAGGGGTCCTATGTGAAAATGTAACATCACCTAGAATAAAGTTTTGAGTTGAAAACTGTTTGATTTCAGTTTCTAACAACCTGCTAATGCTTATAATTTCAAAAATGACCATTTTTTTGGTCTTTATTAAAATGAAAAGGTTGATCGAAAAGTTTGGGGGATCTAAGAGTGTGGCAACCCAGTAGTCATGATTACTTCGAATTCTGACAATATGAGGGTCATGCTGCAGGTAGTGCAGCAAGAAGGCACTTATGTGCCTTGCGCATCTCGGAGCCCCAAAATTATTTTCCGGGCTAGATGCAGCTAAAAATTATTTTTAATTTTAAATCTGGTGAAGCTTTAGTATAGATGGCCTAATAGGATCAGTGCTGCACACTGCTACAAAGCCCAAATTATTTTCCAGTCAAGATACAGATAAACATGATTAGTAATTTGAAAGCTTAAAACGGTTGGTAGGGTGATTTTAACCAATCATCAAGCTTTTACTCTCCCCAGGATGACACAGGGGTAGAAAAGTTGTTTCGGATCCATGATTTGTTCATCTTTATGAACGTGAGTCTGTCTACATTATCAGTGGAGAGCCACGTGCGCTTATCTGTCAGCACACCACCAGCAGCGCTGAACACACGTTCAGACAGAACGCTGGCTGCGGGGCATGACAAGATCTCCAAGGCGTAAGTGACTAGCTCCGGCCATTTATCCAGATTGGAAACCCAAAAAGAGCAAGGGTCCAGTGACACAGTCGTGGCTTCAATGTTTACTTGGAGATACTCCTGTACCATCGTCTCTAGGCGTTGACTATGTGTCAGACTTCTTGTCTCCTGTGGCCTTGCAAAGGATGGGCTAAAAAAGTGGTGAAATGATTCCGCAAAATTGATGTTACCAGCAGATACTGTGGTTCTGTTACGGTTTGAGTGCTGAACACTTGACGGTCCCATGGTTGGCAAGTTGGAACTGTGAGATTCACTACGTGCACCACTGGTATTTTGTGGAAAAGCACATGTAAGATTCTGCAACAGTCTCTGCTGATACTCCTGCATGCGTGCATCCCTTTCTATGGCAGGAATAATTTCTGCAAATTTACTTTTGTACCGGGGATCTAACAGTGTGGCAACCCAGTAGTCAGGATTATTTCTAATTCTCACAATTCGAGGGTCATGTTGCAGGTAGTGCAGCAAGAAGGCACTCATGTGTGTTGCGCATCCAGGAGCACCAAGTCCCTGTTGTGTTGGTGGCGAGGTAACAATCATTCTTCCTTCCTCTGTCCTCTCCCCCCAACCTCGCACAACAGAAATGTGATCAAGGTCTCCCTCATCTGATGAGTCTTCCATCAGTTCGTCCTCTAATTCTTCCTGGGCTCCTGCACCTTCCTCACTAGTTTGGCTGCTACCATGCGCCCTGGTAAAACCATCTCCCCCACCCTCACATGCCTGCCGCCTTGGTGCTGCCGACCGTCTGGACCTTGCAGATGTTAGCCCTTCCGCATACAACTCCTCCTCCTCTACTTCCTCCACCTCCTCTTGTGCCACCACCTGACTCCGAATTCTGTTTAACATGTGCTCCAGCATGTAAATCACCGGAATAGTCATGCTGATAATGGCATCGTCAGCACTAAACATCTTCGTCGCCATTTCAAAACTGTGCAGAAGGGTGCATAGGTCCCTGATCTGAGACCACTCCTCCAGCGTGATTTGCCCCACCTCTGAATCTCGTTGGCCCAGGCTATACGTCAGAACGTATTGCACCAGGGCTTGTCGGTGCTGCCACAGTCGCTGCAACATGTGCAGAGTTGAATTCCACCGGGTAGGCACATCGCATTTTAGCCGGTGAAGTGGCAGGCCCAACGACTTCTGTAGAGATGTAAGTCGCTGAGCTGCGGGATGCGAACGGCGGAAGTGAGCACACAGCGACCGTGCCCTCTGCAGAAGGCCATCTAGTCTGGGATAGTGGGCTAAAAATTGCTGGACAACCAGGTTCAACACGTGAGCCATACAAGGCACGTGTGTGACATTGCCCCGGCGAAGGGCCGCACCCAGGTTTGCAGCATTGTCGCACACGGCCTTCCCTGGTTTCAGGTCCAGTGGATACAACCATTCATGATATTGGTTCTCCAGAGCTGACCACAACTCCTCAGCTGTGTGACTCACATTTCCCAGACATTTCAATGTAAAAACCGCCTGATGACGTTGAGCCCTACTGCCAGCATAGTAAGGAGGTGTGCAGGATCCCTTCTGCGCAGTTAGAAAGCTTGTGGCATGACCAGACAGGCTTTGGGTGCAGGTGGAAGACCGAGAGGAGGTTGAGGAGGCAGAAGCAGTGGAGGAACTTTGACATAAACTCGTGGGGACGGCAAGACTTGGACAGCAGCCCCTTGTCCTGCTGTCACCATAGTTACCCAGTGCCCAGTCAGCGACATGTAACGCCCCTGTCCATGCCTACTCGTCCAAGTGTCTGTGGTGAAATGCACCCTGTCACACACAGAGTTTCTCAAAGTAGCGGTGATGTTGTGTGCGACATGCTGGTGGAGCGCAGGCACACCTTTCTTTGAGAAGTAGTGCCGACTGGGCATCTGGTACTGGGGCACTGCGACGGACATAAGGTCTCGAAAATCCTCTGTGTTCACCAGGTGGAAAGGCAGCATTTCTGTAGCCAAGAGCTTGCAAATGGTGAAATTCAACCTCTTAGCTTTCTCATGACTAGGAGGAAATGGTCTTTTACTTGTCCACATCTGAGGGACCGAGGGCTGGCTATTGTGCTTAGACGGGGTTGATAAGGGTGTCCCCGGCAAACTGCCGGTCTGTGAGGAAGATGCAGGCGGACATGTTAGGTTGCCTTGATCCAAAGGTGGTGCTATCGATGTCGGACAGCGCTCAACACCAGCTGGTGTTACCACCTCCAAAGAAAATGATGACCTGCCAATCACGCTGGCTGTTGCGGGTAAAGAGGTGGCAGGTCTGCGCCCCAAAACAGGTGTGACTGCTGTCCCCCCAGTCACAGAGGATGAAGAGGCCGCGGATGCACAAGATATGGCAGACGGTGATTGGCCCAGCCGGCTAGGCCGCATTGTAGCACACTGAGCTTCCCACTGCAACTTATGCTTCATGTCCATGTGCCGGTTCATGCATGAAGTACTCAAACTATGTATTTTTTGGCCTCTACTTAGCTTTTGCTGACAAATGTTACAGATAACACGAGTTGGGTCATCTTTATCGATCTGAAAAAATGCCCAGGCTATGCAAGGCTTAGCACCCATGCGACCTGAAGAGCCAACACGACTTGTGGTGAGAGGCAGAGTTGTGTTTGAGGATGCAGTTGTTGACGTGCTTCCAGTACTACGTCTCTGTCCAGGAAGGCGCAACCTGACCTCGTCGTCACTAGCATCTTCCTCCACCTCCTCTGCTGACCTCATTTCTTGGCTGACTGTGGGTTGACAGTAAGTGGGATCTCCGACCTCATCATCATCACCCTGTGCGTTATCACACCCGTCGTCCTCAGAGCCAACCTGTTCCTGCCCTGACAAAAAATTAAAGTTGTCGCTCCAATCAGGTATTTGAGTCTTATCATCGTCTTCCTCATTGTCTCCACCAACAGGAGTTACAGTTTGGGAATGAGGGTCTACATTATGGTCAGAACCTTCTGCGTCTGGTCCTGGATCCGACTCATAAAGATTCTGGGCATCAGTGCAGATCATTTCCTCGTCTGGATTCACAGAAGTGCTGGAGTCGACCTCTGATTCCCAGGCTATAGTATGAGTAAACAGCTCTGCAGACTCAACCATCTGTTCTACCTCATACTCAGACGGGCAGCTGGAGATTTGGGAGCTGTGAGGAAGCAAGTGCGATTCGGGTGACACCTTTGAGGACTGGAGTATTTGTGATGTTGAAGTTGATGTGGAGGAGAGCCCACTTAAAGGAGCACTTGATATCCGTTGAAGCACATGCTGTTTTTGTGCCTCATCTGGAATTTGTAGCGATTGGCGTAGCCATAAGAAAGGGATCTTATCACATTGTCCGCTAAAAGAAGTAGACATTTTAGTTTGGCTGGAAGATGGTCTTTCTTCTGCAGATGTTACTGTTGCTTTAACACCTACCCCACGGACACAACCTTTTTTCCCCTTCCCAACACGCCTATTCCCCTTTCCACCAGCAGCAGGCCTTTTTCCACTCATTTTGGTGGTTAACTAATTAACAACTCTGGAGCAGAGCTGAGTGGCCAAACTGTGGTATTAGGCCAAAACTATTGGTTGGGTTAGATGCAGAAAAAAATTATATTCAATTTGCAACCTGATGGAGGTCAGTATAGATGGACTAATAGAGAAAGTCCCACACACTGCTAGAAGGCCAAATATTTTTTCAGAGCTAGATGCAGAAAAAAATATATTCAGTTTGCAACCTGATGGAGGTCTGTATAGATGGATTAATAGAACAAGTCCCACACACAGCTAGAAGCCCAATATTTTTTCAGAGGTAGATGCAGAAAAAAATATATTCAGTTTGCAACCTGATGGAGGTCAGTATAGATGGACTAATACAACAAGTCCCACACACAGCTAGAAGCCCAATATTTTTTCAGAGGTAGATGCAGAAAAAAATATATTCAGTTTGCAACCTGATGGGGGTCAGTATAGATGGACTAATAGAATGATGCTATGCCCAAAAGATTTTACTTCACTAGGTGCAGTAAAAAAATTGGTATTCTATACACAGGTGGTATATCTTGCAACACAGATAGGCTACTCCACTGACTAACACACTCTGCAATAGGCCAAAATGGATTAGCTTTGCTAGATTCAGCCAAATGCTGTGAAAAAAACTTGCACAGCACTGGCACAGACCTGCCTGGCAAAAACTGATAGGAACTGATGTAACCTAGTCCTGAAAAGGACTCCAATTACAATTAGTCTTTACTCCCACAATCTATCTATTTAAGAGCACAGACCTGCCTGATAAAAGTCGTAGGAAATGCTGTAACCTAGTCCTTAAAAGGACTGCAATCACAACTATTCCCTACTCCCAAGATATCTGTAGATTTGTGCGAAAATTGGCTTGAAATTAACAAGGTATAGCGCACACAGCAACAGCGGTGCCGTCTAACACGCAGCTGCAGCAGTGAGAAAATGGTGGCGACGGGGAAAATGGCTTGGTCTTATAGGGCAAGGACATGTGACATACACTGCCAATGACACATGCCCTTGCTTGTGTGAAAAAAAGCACTTCGCTCCGTGTGTGCGCTGCTGATAGGCTGACAGATTGCACCTCCCCACTGTAAATGCGGGAAAGAGAAAAAAAAAATGGAGATCTTCATTGTTCCTGCAGAGATCCATCCCCTGCCCCTCCCCCCACCCCGCTGTACACTCAAACTGCGTATTAACATTAATTTTCATCATTACTGAGAAAAAATCCAGTTATGATTTTGGTGCACGAACAGTTATCGAACATAACCTCGAACTGCCGAATTTTTCTCAAATTGTTCGTGTTCGCCGAACGGCTCGAACACCGCCCAAAACAGCTCGAATTTGAGATTGGCGAACAGTTCGAGTAGAACAACGCTCATCTCTATTCTTAGGCCAAGGAATGTACAGTCCCTTGCGGACTGGTTCTCTGCTGGGGGATGTGGAATCCTTCCAGCCTCAGACACCAAAGTCTGGTAAATTAAGTCTGTTATCTGCCAAGACAGGCTCTCTTCGCCTCTTGTCTCTGGCTTGTGGCTCTCCTTCTGCCACACTTCCTCTTAGGTGCAATCAACTTTCTGTCCCTGCTCCACTCTGGGACACGTCTCAGTGCTGAGACAGGCTTTCCAGTTCTCCCTAACCCTGCCCTCAGTACCAGCTTTTATAGGGGCAGCCAGCTCCCCCTACTGGCCTGAGACAGGAGGCATTGCATGCTAATGTTCCCCTGACTAGAGAACCTCCCCCTTGCTCTCAGACACAGCTTTAATTACACTTGTGGCATCCAGGTCAGGGTGACACACCATGACTGTGTCACTGGACCCTTGCTCTTTTTAGGCTTCCAATCTGGATAAATGGCCGGAGCTAGCCACTTACGCCTTGGAGATCTTGTCATGCCCCGCAGCCAGCGTTCTGTCTGAACGTGTGTTCAGCGCTGCTGGTGGTGTGCTGACAGATAAGCGCACGTGGCTCTCCACTGATAATGTAGACAGACTCACGTTCATAAAGATGAACAAATCATGGATCCGAAACGACTTTTCTACCCCTGTGTCATCCTGGGGAGAGTAAAAGCTTGATGATTGGTTAAAATCACCCTACCAACCGTTTTAAGCTTTCAAATTACTAATCATGTTTATCTGTATCTTGTCTGGAAAATAATTTGGGCTTTGTAGCAGTGTGCAGCACTGATTCTATTAGGCCATCTATAATAAGCTCCACCAGATTTAAAATTACTAATCATGTTTATCTGTATCTTGACTGGAAAATAATTTGGGCTTTGTAGCAGTGTGCAGCACTGATCCTATTAGGCCATCTATACTAAGCTCCACCAGATTTAAAATTAATAATAATTTTTAGCTGCATCTAGCCCGGAAAATAATTTTGGGGCTCCGAGATGCGCAAGACACATAAGTGCCTTCTTGCTGCACTACCTGCAACATGACCCTCATATTGTCGGAATTCGAAGTAATCATGACTACTGGGTTGCCACACTCTTAGATCCATCCAAAATTTTCGATCAACCTTTTCATTTTAATAAAGACCAAAAAAATGGTCATTTTTGAAATTATAAGCATTAGCAGGTTATTAGAAACTGAAATCAAACAGTTTTCAACTCAAAACTTTATTCTAGGTGATGTTACATTTTCACATAGGACCCCTTGTTCGAAAGGAGCTTCTGAACTCTCTCGTCCATTGAATTTGTCAGGTTTTGGATGGTTTCTGCTTCAATTGTTTTGCATGAGGACAGAATACCCTCCCAGAGCTGTTGCTTAGATGTGAACTGCCTCCCGCCATCATAGACACTCCTTTTGATGATGCTCCAGAGGTTCTGAAATGGGGTAGAGGTCAGGGGAGCATGGGGGTCACACCATAAGTTTGTCCCCTTTTATGCCCATATCAGCCAGAGATGCAGATGTTTTATGTGCAGCATGAGATGGTGCATTATCATGCAAAAAAATGATCTTGCTGTGAAATACACGGTTCTTCTTCTTGAACCATGGCAGGAAGTGCTGTTTGAGAAAATCCACATACATTATGGAGTTCATCTTTAGCGCCTTCAGGGATCCTAAAGGGGCCGAAAATCTCTCTCCCCATGATTCCAGCCCAAAACATTACTCCACCTCCTCCTTGTTGGCGCTGTAGCCGTGTTTGCGTGGGGTGTCCATCAACCAGCCATCCTCCACTCCATCCATCTGGACCATCGAGCGCTGCACGACACTCATCCGTGAACAAAACAGTTTTGAAATCAGTCTTCATGTAATGTTTGGCCCACTGGAGCCGTTTCTGCTTGTGTGAAGTGGATAGAGGAGGTCGACAGGATGGCGTATACACAGCTGCAAACCTCTGAAGGACCCTGCATCTTGTTGTTCGGGGGACGTTGGAGGCACCAGCAGCTTCAAAAACTTGTTTGCTGCTATGACAAGGCTTTTTTGCCGCTGCTCTTTTAACCTGACGTAATTGCCTGTAGGAAAGAGTCCTCAATTTGCCTTTATCAGCACGCACACGTGTGTACTGTGAATCAGCTACATACTTCTTGATTGCCAAAACACTTCATCCTGATCATCGCACAATGTTGATTGTAGTCATGCCTTGACCTAAACACTCCACAATTTGTTGCTTCTCAGCAGCCGACACATCCTTTTTCTTTCCTATTTTGGCAGAAAATGTAGGCTGCTTAATAATGTGAGACAGCCTTCTTAAGTAGTCTTGCCTTTCATTGGACACACCTGCCAAACTAATTAGCACAGGTGTCTGCAATTGCTTACAGTGATATAAAGAGCCCTGACACACATCACCATCAATGAGTTTAACTGACAAACAAACAAATTCTTCCCTTATCACTCCTAAACACTTTTTGCATAATAATTTGGAACACAGTGTACATGTGCTTTTCCACAAAACACCAGTGGTTCACGTAGTGAATCTTACAGTTCTAACTTGCCAACCGTGGTCTGTATGGAGTTGTTCAATAAAGGGCCCAAAATTAAGATAACATAGATGGGAGAGGTCTCTATGAATAGGAATTCCTAAGTATTTGATACCCTGTGAGGGCCAGGCAAAGGGAAAGTTGGACTGGATGGAATCCTATATGGATTTGGGGAGGGAGACATCGAGGGCCTCAGACTTCGCTGCATTGATTTTAAAAGTTGACCATGTAACAAAGTGATCTATTTCAGCCATAACAGCATGGATGGATATATGTGATTGAGTGATATATACTAGGACATCATCAGCAAATAGAGAGCACTTGTACTCGGTGCCTCCCACCTCAATCCACCTAATATTGGGGTTATGGCGAATTGATGAGAGCAGGTGCTCCGTCACTAGGATGTATAAGAGAGGGGACAGAGGACATCCCTGCCTTGACCCATTGGTGATTGTGAAAGGTGATGAAAATGTTCTGACGCACCCCCTGGGCCTTGGGACACCCGGAGCCGGACACTTTTTGGTGGATGCTGGTGGTTGTAGTCTTCGTGGCGGCGACCCGGTTCCGTGGCTCAGGGTGGTCAAACCAGTGGCGGAACTATTTATGTGGTTTTGATGTTTAAATGTTCGACTACGCCACCCGTGGATTGCGGTCAAAGTGAACCGCCGCTGCAGGGCAGACCGCTGAGGCTGGTGTTGTGGGTGCAGCAGAGCGTAGCATAACTCCCCACGGGAGGAGTATAGCCTCAGGGCAGTGTATGCGGAGGATGGGGGTGATGGTGCAGGGCAGCAGCAGTAACGACACGGAGTCAGTGATGCAGTCCAGGGCCTTTACTCACAGTTCTTATTATCCAGACCACGTCTGCAGGTAACGGCTGCCCACGTCGTACTGTGCTCACCAGGTGAGGGGCTCAGACAACTCCCAGATAACTTTGGAGCGCTTCACAGGACCCCCTTTGTGTGTCCTTTGTCTGGCCTTTCTTACCAACCCTTCTGTCCGGCTGCCTCGGGCCTCCTCTTGGTAAACTTGGCGCCAGTTTCCCTGACCCTATGTGGTGCCTTCCTAGCGGGTGTAGCGAGGGGCTGCGCCACATAAAATGTCACAGCCTCCGGTTTCTAGCTGAGGGTCGTTTCCTGCCTCCACTAGTTTCGGGGACCGGTCTCCCCCTTTGGCCTGACCCCTCCACGCAGGTGGATTCGGGCGTGCGGTGGCGACTCGCCCGTCCGCACACCTGGGATCCCTTCATTCCTCGTTCCTGGAGCCTTCTCCGCTCCTCTTCCTTCCTTCTCCCTCTTCCAGGCCTGGGCCTCTGTTACTAGGCCCGCCTCCAGAGCAGAGCTCATGCAGAGCCCCTGCTCCCTGCCACTTCTGCTCAGACTTCTCTGCACTGAACTAAGATGGTGCCCACCTTTTATACTACCTTCTCAATGCACCCAGGAACTGCTTCCTCCCTTCTCCTGCACTACAGGGTTCCCCTTCCTCAGTGTTCCCTCCCCCCACTCCAGCCAGGGACAGGGACTGTCGTGCCCATCTCAGAGGCATATTGGTCGCCCTGCCCCACGGCAATGTGGTGTAATGCATGCAGGTGTCGGGTCCTGATCCACACTCCATCCTTACCTGAGAGTGAGATATCACACCTCTGGGTGAGGTGCAATACCTCTGTAGCAACCGAGCCCTCAGGGTGCTACAGTTCCATTCATCTTCAGCCTAGGTGACGTATTGTGATACAGGGCCGTGATTTTGGCTATAAAAGGGTCTCCTAGACCCCTACCCCAAGCTTTTTAAGAGAATCATATATGGCGTGCCAGGAGACTCTATGGAATGCTTTCTCAGCATCCAACGAGAGTATCTAATTACAAATTTTTAACTGCATCTAGCCCAGGAAATACTTTGTGCCTAGTAGCAGTGTCTGCTAGTCAGCGGATTATCCCGGCTGTTAAGCAAGCTACACCACCTGTAGTTTGGACACTTAATTTTTTCAAAGGAAATGCTTCGGGACCACGGGATACTCTGTGAAGAGCATCAGGAGGCACCCCAAGGCATAGGGGCTGGGACTGGCAGTAGGATGCCTTGCGGTGGACAGCCGAGCTCGATCCTTATAAAAGCTTTTTAACTGCAGCAGCTTTAGTGGACGCTACTGGAGCTGGAATTACGCGGCTGCTGGCATGAGACTTGCCCTCCAATAGATCCTTGTAAATGGATTTAAAGTGTATTCATTCAAATTAGAGAGACAATTTAAATTAAAAAGCTTAGAGCTGCCTCCACCACAGGGGGGCTCGCTCGACCCACCAGCGGACAGGCACGAGTATTGGGAGAGGGGGGCTGGCCGTCAGGGTTCACCGCGGCTCTGGCACAAACCCGGCGACACGGAGGTGGCACGGGCAGGAGCGGACTGAACGTGTCGGCTTCTCACTTTTTGGATTTTAGAAGGGCATGACATGTCTATATCTGTGTCTCCCCCTCCTTTTACTCCTCCACCTCTTTTCTTTTCGCATGACTATATGTACTTGTCACTTTTCCATGTGTTAGTTGTGTCTTCTGAGCAGTTTGTCAGCTTTTGGACACCTTTGAAGGTGTTTTCTATGTGTTTCTATGTGTTTTTGTTTGCCTGCCATTGGTTTTAACGGTGTTCGAAGGTGTTCGACGAACAGTTCGACGAACAGTTCGGCGAACACACGGGAGTTCGACGAACCGAACCGAGCTCGAACACTACGGGTTGTGGCTCAACACTAATCATTCGCTGGTATTGAGAAGTCTGGCCCAATCCAGCCGTTTTCATTTTTATAAGAGTCAGCCTGTCAGCATTTTCAGTTGACAGGCGGATGCGCTTATCAGTTATAATTCCACCAGCGACACTAAAAACCAGCTCTGATAAAACGCTGGCGGCAGGGCAGGCCAGGACCTCCAAAGCATAGAGAGCCAGTTTATTCCACATATCCAACTTGGATACACAATAATTATAAGGCACAGAGGAATCACGGAGGACGTTGGTACAGTTGGCAAGGTACTCCCTCAGCATCTTCCCAAACTTTGCACTTCTTGTGACAGTACCCCGCACCTCAGGCCTTGTGCGATGGGAGGGGCTGAGAAAATTCTCCCAGAACTTTAACAGTGCTCCCCTGCCTCTACTGGATTGGAGTTGTGTCTCTCTCGCCTGTAGTCCTTGGTTGCCTAACGAACTATGACCTCTGCCGCCAGTGCTTTCAGATGGCAATTTTTTTAATAGTTCTACAACAAGGACCTTCTGGTACTGCCCCATTTTTGTAGACCTGTCCGCCTCAGGAATAAGAGATATAAAGTTCTCCTTGTAGAGTGGGTCTAGAAGTGTCACCAACCAGTAATGACTGTCACCCAAAATTTTGAGAACGCGAAGGTCACAGGAAAGGCAGTGTAACATAAACTCAGTCGTGCGTGCCAGACTGCTAGCAGGCAAGACTTCCATGTCCTCACCAAGAGGACGACTGACCATGCTCTCCTCCTCCTTCTCTCTGTCCTCAGGCCATCCACGCTGAACAGACGGTATGACAGTTGTGCAGGTAGTACCGTCTATAGCGCATGAAACTAGCTCCTGTTCTTCCTCCTCCTCTTCCTCATTTTCAACCAATCCACATTGGGATGAGATGAGGCTGGGCGGTGTGCAATCACCCTGTATGGTTCCTTGCTCCATCTCATTGTGCTCTGCCTGCAATGCATCCTCTTTGATTGTGAGCAGAGAGCGTTTCAGAAGACAGAGAAACGGGATGGAGACGCTAATTATGACATCATCGCCACTCACCATCTTGGTGGAGTCCTCAAAGTTTTGGAGAATGGTACATACAGTATGTCTCACATCCATGTCCACTCCTGAGGTCTTATGTGTGGAGTCTGAACTGAATACCGACGGCCTTGTTGATGCTGGTACTCAACAACTGCCCTCTTCTTCTCACAAATCCTTCCCAACATCTGCAGTATAGAGTTCCAATGCATGGGGACATCACACACCAGTCTGTGAGTCGGAAGCTGCAAATGCTGCTGAAATATGTCAAGGGAGGCGGAAGCTGTAGGTGACTTTCTAAAATGGGCACATAGGCGGCGTACTTTAACAAGCAAATCCAACAGATCCTGGTAGGATTTGAGAAACCGCTGAACCATGAGGTTAAGCACATGCGCCAGGCATGGTACATTGTGAGCTCGCCTTGCCTCAGAGCCACCACCAGGTTCCCGCCATTGTCACACATGACCATGCCTTGTTGTAGGTTCAACGGTGTGCGCCACAGATCTGCCTGCTCTTTCAGAGCTGTCCACAACTTTTCAGCATTGTGTGGTTTGTTACCTAAGCATATTAGCTTCAGCACAGCCTGTTGCCGCTTGTTCGAGGCAGTGCTGCAGTGCTTCCAGCTTGTGATTGATGTGGTCATTTCAGAGATGGATTCTGAAGAGGAGAAGGCGGCTGAGGAGGATGAGGTGCAGGAGCTGTTGACTGTGGGGGCAACATTGATCGACCTAGGGCCCGCAATCCTTGGTGTCGGGAGGACGTGTTCCGTCCCAAGGTCCGACTGGGTCCCGGCTTCCACTATGTTAACCCAGTGTGCCGTCAGCGAGATGTTTTGTCCCTGCCCACAAGCACTTGTCCCCTTGTCCGTGGTTAGGTGGACTTTCCCAGTAACTGCAATGGTGAGGGCACGGCTAATGTTTTAGGACACAAGCTTGTGTAATGCGGGGATGGCACAACGGGAGAAATAGTGGTGGCTGCGGACCGAGTACCGAGGGAAGGCCACAACCATCAGGTTGCGGAATGCTTCCATCTCCACGAGCCTAATAGTCAACATTTTGAGTGCAAGCAGTCGCGAAATGTGGGAATTTAGTAGTGTGGCCTGTGCGGCGTTGGCTGCGTATTTGCGCTTGTGTTCCAGGGACTGGGGTATGGACAACTGAATGCTGCGCTGGGACAATGATGTGGACGTGCTTCCTGATGATGCTACTTGAGAGTGTGCAACAACAGGTGCAGCGCAGGAGGCATCTTCACATGCACCATGGCCAGGGGATTGGCTTGCATGCACAACAGCGGAAGAAGCAGTGGTGCCACCAGCAGACACTGTTCCTGGACCCTGGGGTTTGGCCCACAAAGTCGGGTGCTTTTCCGCCATGTGCTTGATCATACTGGTGGTGGTCAGGCTGGTCGTTTTGCCACCCATGCTGATGCTGGCCTGGCAGGTGGTGCAAATGGCCTTTTTGGAGTTATCGGCAGAGTCTGTAAAAAACAACCAGGCCTATCAGTTGTACTGGCAACTTCCTTTGTGTTGGTGTTACGGGGAACGGTTGCCTGCCTTCTTTCTGCGGCCACCACACTGCTTCTTTCTGCCTGTTGGGGTGCTCTACCTCCCTCCCCCTGTGTGCTGCTGTCCTCGCTCTGCATGTCCTCCTGCCAGGTTGGGTCAGTTACTATATAATCCACCACCTCGTCTTCCACTTCTGCACTCGGGTCCTCCTCCTGACTTTCTGGCAATTGTGTCTCATCATCGTCCACCTCTTGTGACACTTTCCCACCGTTGCCTTCATGTGACCGTGGCTGCTCAAATATTTGGGCATCACTATATGCGATCTCCTCTTGCCCCTCTTCAAGTGGACCGGGCGAGAGGCCCGAATCTATAAATGGAAAAGTGAACAGCACTTCGGAGTGTCCAAGTGTGGGATCAGATGTCTCCGGCCACTCGGCATGGTGGGAGGAAGGAGGATCAGGGTGAGGAATATGCAGCCCAGACTCAGAGCTACTGAGACTAGACCGTGTGGAAGACAGGGTGGTGGTGGTGGTGGCAAAGTGATTGTAAGCATTATCCGCTATCAAGCCAACAAATTTTTGACACTGCTCTTGGTTCAATAGTGGTGAGTGCTGCGGTCCCCTAGAAATTGGGACAGGAAGGTCGGGCGAGAAGATGTGGGTGTTTGTTGTGGCACAATTTCAGCTTGCCCACGGCCTCGGCCTCGGCATGCACCATCACCATAACGTCCAGTTCCCCGTCCCTTGTCACGTGCCTTGCCCATTTTAAATGGAGGACAATATCTTCCACGCTTACTACAAATGGTTGAATTTGTAGCGAAGTTATATGTGATCCGTGTGACAGACAAACCACAGTTTTAAATACCTGGCCTGTAGGTAACTATTTTGAACAGCAAACTGGTGTCAATAACTTCACTGACACATTGAAGAAAATTGTTAATGGAGGCCAGAAATGGCAATATTTTCAGCGCAATTATATGTGATCCGTGTGACGCACAAACCACAGTTTTAAATAGCTGGCCTGTAGTTAACTATTTTTATCAGCGCCGACCTCGTGTCAATCAGTTCACTGACACACTGCAACAAAATTCAAATGGAGGCCAGAAATGGCTGAATTTGGAGCAAACTTACATGTGATCCGTGTGATGGAGAAACCCCAGTTTTAAATACCAGGCCTGTAAGTAACTATTTTTAACAGCAAACTAGTGTCAATAGCTTCACTGTCACACTGCAACAAAATTTCAATGGAGGCCAAAAAAGGCAATATTTTCATCGCAATTAATATATGATCCTTGTGACGGACAAACCACAGTTTTAAATAGCTGGATTTTTAGCGCTGTAATATGGAAAGGACCTGGCTGTATTCTACAGTGCCAACAAGCAAATGGCGCAGATAAACTGTGTTCTCTGGATTGCTTTTTAAGCAAATAATGAGGATTAAGATCCAAAAAAAATTATTTCTGGCCCCTGAGACCTGGGCCTATGTCTAGAAATGTCTAACAGCAGCAGCAGTAAAGTCAATTCATCGCACTCTCATAGTAATGATGATAGAAAAGTGTGATTTATTTATACAGCATAAACCAAAGAATTTTTACTTAAACCAACAGTGGGTGGCGACAATACAGACGTTTCGGCCATAACTGGCCTTATTCAATTCAGTCACTACTGCAAGAAAAGAATAGGTGCATAAATACAAGGTCGTATTGAATGGTTCAAAAAGGTGGTTCTGTGACAAAGATACAACACATTTAAATATAATAATAGAATAATAAAACATAGAATTCCAATTTTGTTCTGGGGAAGCATCAAATGGCAGGGATAAGTGGAGGGGAGAAAGGCAGGGGATGGGGAGAGGGGAAGGGGGGGAGGGGAGGAGTGGGTAAAGGAATACGGGAGAGAGACTGGTAATGGTAGGTACATAGTTCACATAATCATAATATAGCCATGAGGCAAAATCTTACTTGCTGCTGGATAATGTATAGGAGAAGGTTTAGGCTGTGTTTTTCAAGGGGGTAGAGCCCCTAAGGTGGTACGCTGTGCAGTAGAGGCAAGGCAATGTTATAGGATCTTGCGCTGCCTACTGAGACACACTGTGGAGTATAGGAGGTACCTTTTTATAATCTAAGGGACATTGGTTATGGATAAATCTATGGGAAAATGAGAGCATGATCACTGGGGTAATGGAAGGGTTATATACCATGAGTCACAGGTATTAGCAAATTGTTACCTTATATGTGGAAACTGGTATGGAGCCGGTGGCAGGGCCAGGGTGTCAGTAGGACCCCAATAGTGGACAGTGGCGTTAGTTGCGCCTTGCTTCTGGAGGGCCGTGGTGTGTGAGGGGAGGAGGGCCCTTCAAATAGTCCGCGCGATCGCCGAACCGGAAGGGGAGGCGCTTTGAGCATGACGTGGCTAAGTAAGGAGGGATGATGTGTGTATGATGGAAACAGTGCGCTCGCAGGCGCCTGCGCAGTGAGCGCGGTTAAGGGGGCGTGTACGTCACTTGGGTCAATAGTGAGCGCATGCGCTGTGGATAACCATGGGTATCATCTACATAGTGCGCTCAATGGCGCTTGCGCAGTATGTGCGGTACTGGGGGCGTAATGGAGCATAATGGTGGGCACAGTAGAATATGTATAAGGAATAAAATTTAAACACAACATGACGCAACTACGGTTCCAGGTCATTGAACATGTTCCTAGACCAAGGAGAGGAGGGAACCACATTAGGTTATTGAAGGAACGTGAGGCATACTGGATCTATACTTTACAAACACTTTTCCCAGAAGGTTTGAATAGGGAAATTGATTGGATCAACTAATAATTAGTGTTGAGTCACCCCCGTAGTGCTTGAGTTCGGTTCGGTTCGTCGAACACCCATAGGCTCGCCGAACTGTTCGTCGAACTGTTCGTCGAACACCGTTAAAACCAATGGGAGGCAAACAAAAACACATAGAAACACATAGAAAACACATAGAAAACACTTCAAAGGTGTCCAAAAGCTGACAAGCTGCTCAGAAGACACAACTAACACATGGAAAAGTGACAAGTACATATAGTCATGCGAAAAGAAAAGAGGTGGAGGAGTAAAGGGAGGGGGAGACACAGATATAGGCATGTCATGCCCTTCTAAAATCAAGAAAGGCTGGACTAAAAATCTAAAATCAGCCTACCAACACCCAGACGTCATGACAAGAAAATTGAAAAAAGAAATATCTTTAGGTAGAATGGCGGTTCCATTCAGAACACTTTCCTTACAAGACGTAGTGGTATCCCCGTTGTGAGCTGTGCCAAAAACGGAACCCAATACATTCGGACTAATCCACCATTTGTCATATCCAAGGGGCAGGTCAGTAAACGACAACATTGACGTGGAACCAAGTACAGTAGTATATACTGTACATCCTTTGACAAGGCGATCAGGCGGATCAAGAAGTTGGGAAGGGTCACTCTAATGGCCAAAACAGACATTGATGCGGCGTTCCGGTTACTTACTACCTGTGCCTCTGAATAGTGTCCACCTATTGGGCTGCTTCTGGGAAGGAGCATACTATATAGATCGCTGTTTGCCCATGGGGTGCTCCAGATCCTGCTCACTATTTGAGGCTTTTAGTTGCTTCCTCGAATGGGTTGTAATGGACGTTTCTAAGGGGGCACATATTATCCATTACCTAAACAACTTCTTATGCCTGGGCCCAAAAGATTCGCCACAGTGTGAATACACGCGGCAGTCCACCTGTGAGAAGGAGAGAGCTGGAGGGAGAGCGGACACCACAGAGCAGAGGTGTTAGATGGAGAACGGAAGAAGGAAAGAGGGCGAGGGAGGTAAGGGAGTACAGTGGAAGGCTGACCTGAGCTCCCCGATGTTCCTGCTTGGCGGGGAACAGCCCTGGGAAGAAAAGCCGCTTGCGCATCCCTTTGAGGTAACGGGCGCGAGCGGGCAGAGGGACTACGCTGGAGTGCGAAGCCGATACGGCCTGTCCGTTCCTGCCCGTGCGACCTCCGTGTCGCCGGGTTTGTGCCAGAGCCGCTGTGGACCCTGACGGCCAGCCCCCCTCTCCCAATACTGGTGCCTGTCCACTGGTGGGTCGAGCCCCCTGTGGTGGGGGGGAGTAACATCTGCAGAAGAAAGACCATCTTCCAGCCAAGCTAAGATGTCTACTTATTTTCGTGGACAATGTGATACGATCCCTTTCTTACGGACACGCCCATCGCTACAAATTCCAGATGAGGCACAAAAACAGCAGGTGCTTCAACAGATATCAAGTGCTCCTTCAAGTTGGCTCTCCTCCACCTCAACTTCAACATCACAAATACTCCAGTCCTCAGAGGTGTCACCCCAATCGCACTTGCTTCCTCGCAGCTCCCAAGTCTCCAGCTGCCCGTCTGAGTATGGGGTAACACAGATGGTTGAGTCTGCACAGCTGTTTACTCATACTATAGCCTGGAAAATGGAGGTCTGCTCCAGAGCTTCTGTTAATCCAGACGAGGAAATGATCTGCACTGATGCCCAGAATCTTTATGAGTCGGATCCAGTACCAGATGAAGAAGGTTCTGAGCATAATGTAGACCCTCGTTCCCAAACTGTAACTCCTGTTGGTGGAGACAATGATGAAGATGATGATGAGACTCAAATACCTGATTGGAGCGACAACTTGACTTTTCGGTCAGGGCAGGAAGAGGTTGGCTCTGAGGACGACGGGTGTGAGAACACACAGGGTGATGATGACGAGGTTGGAGATCCCACTTTCTGTCAACCCACAGTCAGCCAGTCGATGAGGTCAGCAGAGGAGGTGGAGGAGGATGTGACTAGCCCAGGGGCTGGGGATGACTCGGTACCCGGGCCTTTGCCTGGCTTTTGAGATGTCACGGTGGTCAGCTCCCGGGCCCGTACCCTGGGGTCACTCTTTAAAAGGGTGGATAATTGTTAATTTTATAAGAGTTCGTGACGCCACCTGTGGTATTTGGTGAGAAGCACCAGCGCTGCAGCAGTCCACTGAGGCCGGTGATAAGGCAGCTCGATGTTATAGCTCCCCACAGGTGGAGCTAGGCCTCAGAAAAGTGCATGCAGGGGGAATGCAGGACAGGCGAGACCCAGCTGGGTCAGAGCAAGAACGGGAATGGACACAGTAGTCACTTCAGTACCTTTTACTGGTGGAAATTCAGGCACATCCCGGAGCACTGCAGGGTGAAGGGTGAATATCAGGATACTCCCCAATGAGCGGGTGTAGGGCCTCCTGTTTCTTGCCTCTGCGTAGTAAGTTTCTGACCTGCCTGGAGCTAGGCCTAACTTTGTCTCTGTCCTGCGCTGGCTGACCTTGTGGTAGGGCCTTGTCTTGGAGTTCACGCTCCCAGTATGCGGGGCCTAAGCGTCTCCTGGCTCTGTTACGTATCAGCACCTTAGCGATCCTGGGACTTGTAGTACTCCAGGGATTCCGGTTATGCGTTACTGGGTCATAGAGATCCCGGTAAGCTCGGATCCGGTGTCCGGTAAATGCTTCGGGGTGAGCTGGGTAAGCTCCTCTGCCCCCTATGTACTAACTCTCCACTCGCCTTCGGCCTACTCGGGCCCTCACTAGGCTATACACAGAAACGGCAGCTTGCCGCGCTTCACCGATCTTATGGCGCCGGCACACCTTAAGCTCTAACTGGGCTCCCTGAATCTAGCTAGCAGCAGCCTCGTGCTCCACTGCTGAACTATTAACTGAGTTCTCTAGACTAGACTGAGCTCCACTGCAGACTGACCTCTCTTAGGCTTCTCTACTGCAGGAACTCTTCAGAGGAAATGAACTGCCAAGCTCCACCTTCCCTATTTATATCCCTAACGAGCTCCCTCTGCTGGTCTGAGGTGGAAGGTAAAGATGTGTGAATGTTTATGGGGGCCTCTTGTGGAGGATTCCATCAATGCACTCTTCTAAGATCTGTGAAACCAAGCGCAGCTGGGCGTCACAGATGCTATTGACGACGAGGTTAGGTTGCGCCTTCCTGGACAGAGACGGAGTACTGGAAGCACGTCAACAACTGCATCCTCAACCACAACTCTGCCTCTGACCACAAGTCGTGGTAGCTTTTCAGGTCGCATGGGCTCTAAGCCTTGCATAGCCTGGGCATTTTTTCAGATCGATAAGGATGACCCAACTCGTGTTATCTGTAATATTTGTCACCAAAAGCTAAGTAGAGGCAAAAAAATCCATAGTTTGAGTACTTCATGCATGAACCGTCACATGGATATGAAGCATAAGTTGCAGTGGGAAGCTCACTGTGCTACAATGCGGCCTAGCGGGCCGGGCCAACCACTGTCTGCCCCATCTTGTGCATCCACGGCCTCTTCACCCTCTGTGACTTGGTGGACAGCAGTCACACATGTTTTTGGACGCAGACCTGCCACCTCTTTACCCGCAACAGCCAGTGTGATTGGCAGGTCATCATTTCATTTGGAAGTGGAAACACCAGCTGGTGTTGAGCGCTCTCCGACATCGAGAGCACCACCTTTGGATCAAGGCAACCTAACTTTTCCGCCTGCATCTTCCTCACAGACCGGCAGTTTGCCGGGGACACCCTACTCACCCCCGTCTAAGCACAACAGCCAGCCCTCGGTCCCTCAGATGTGGACAAGTAAAAGACCATTTCCTCCTAGCCATGACAAAGCTAAGAGGTTGAATTTCACCATCTGCAAGCTGTTGGCTACAGAAATGCTGCCTTTCCGCCTGGTGGACACAGAGGATTTTTGAGACCTTATGTCCGTCGCAGTGCCCCAGTACCAGATGCCCAGTCGGCACTACTTCTCAAAGAAAGGTGTGCCTGCGCTACACCAGCATGTCGCACACAACATCACCGCTTCTTTGAGAAACTCTGTGTGTGACAGGGTGCATTTCACCACAGACACTTGGATGAGTAGGCATGGACAGGGGCGTTACATGTCGCTGACTGGGCACTGGGTAACTATGGTGACAGCAGGACAAGGGGCTGCTGTCCAAGTCTTGCCGTCCCCACGAGTTGTGCGTCAATCCTCTTTATCTAGAAGTTCCTCTACTGCTTCTGCCTCCTCAACCTCCTCTCGGTCCTCCACCTGCACCCAAAGCCTGTCTGGTAATGCCACCTGCTTTCTAACTGTGCAGAAGGAATCCTGCACACCTCCTTACTATGCTGGCAGCAGGGCTCAACGGCATCAGACGGTATTTACTTGGAAATGTCTGGGAAATGTGAGTCACACAGCTGAGGAGTTGTGGTCAGCTCTGGAGACCCAGTTTCATGAATGGTTGTCTCCACTGGACGTGCAACCAGGGAAGGCCGTGTGCGACAATGCTCCAAACCTGGGTGCGGCCCTTCGCCGGGGCAATGTCACACACGTGCCTTGTATGGCTCACGTGTTGAATCTGGTTGTCCATCAATTTTTAGCCCACTATCCCGGACTAGATGGCCTTCTGCAGAGGACATGGTCACTGTGTGCTCACTTCCGCCATTCGCATCCCGCAGCTCAATGACTTACATTTCTACAGAAGTCGTTGGGCCTGCCAGTTCACCGGTTGAAATGCGATGTGCCGACACGTTGGAATTCAACTCTGCACATGTTGAAGCGACTGTGGCAGCACCGACAAGCCCTGGTGCAATACGTTCTGACGTATAGCCTGGGCCAACGAGATCCAGAGGTGGGGCAAATCACGCTGCAGGAGTGGTCTCAGATCAGGGACCTATGAAGTTGACCCACCCCCTGGGCCGTGGGGTACCCGGAGCCGGGCCGGTAGACGCTGGGGGTTGTAGTCACAATGGTGGTGACCCGGTCCATGACCCAGGGCGGTCAATCCAAGGGTAATTTGTATATATGGGTTTTATAATGTCCGACAACGCCACCTGTGGAGTGCGGCCAAAGGGGCCGCCGCTGCAGAACAATCCTCTGAAGCTGGTGGTTTTGCAGCAATGGTACTATTACTCCCCACAGGAAGAGTGTAGCTTCAGGGCAGTGTGGGTGGATGATGGTGGTTGTAGTGCAGGGAGTCAGTAATGAACACAGAGTCCGTGTGATGCAGTCCCAAGTTCTTTACTCACAGTTGTTGCAGTCCAGATTACAGGTACCAGAGCAATCTTCCCCGTCGTGCTGTGCGTACTCAGTGAGGGGCTCAGTCCACCCCCAAATAGCTCCGGAGTACTTAGCAGGACCCCTTTCTGTGTGTCCTTTCTCTGGCCTTTTCTCCGCACCTCACACCCAGTGACACTTCTATCCGGTATCCTCGGGCCTTGGCGGGCGACGTGTGTTCCGTCCCCTGGGTCCTATGTGGCTACCTTCTTAGTGAGACTGGTGTGGACTTTGGCCTGCAGTACATGAAATGCTGCAGCCTCCGGTTTCTAGTTGAGCCTTGCAATTTCTCCGCTAGTTGAGGGACTGTTTTCCCTTATCTGGCCTGACCCCTCTACCTCCTGGTAGCAGCGGACGTACAGGTGGCCTTCTGCACGGCCCGTATGTGAAGCCCAGCTGTGCTTGGTATCACAAATCCTGGAAGGGTGTATTGATGGATTCCTCCACAAGAGGCCCCCATAACCATTCACACATCTCCACCTTCCACCTCAGACCACCAGAGGGAGCCCGTTAGGGAGATCTATAAAAGCGAAGGTGGAGCCAGGCAGCAGTTAGTGAGTTGGAGTCAGAGTTCAGTCTGGTTTAGCAGTGAGTCCAGTGCAGTCTGAGAAGAGTTACCTCAGAGGACAAAAGTCTGTTCCAGCTCCTGCAATTGCTATCCTGCAGTGGAGCTTCCAGATCAAGACTCCGTGTAGCTCAGAGAGGTGAGCTTTAGGTGTGCCGGCGCCATAAGATCGGTGAAGAGCGGCACGCTGCCGTTAGTGTGAGTAGCCTATTGAGGGTCTGAGTAGCCCGAAGGCGAAAGAGTAGAGAGAGTTAGTTCATAGGGGGCAGAGGAGCTTAACTAGCTCACCCCGAAGAAGCAGTTACCGGACACCGGGTCCGAAGCTTGCCGGGATCTCCACGACCCACTAAGATAAACCGGAATCCCTGGAGAACTACAGGTCCCAGGATCGCTAAAGTGCTGATACGTACCAGAGCCAGGAGACACATAGGCCCCATAGGTCGGGAGCGTGCACTCCAAGAGAAGGCCCTACCACGAGGTCAGCCAGCGCAGGACAGAGACAAAGTTAGGCCTAGCTCCAGGCAGGTCAGAAACTTATTACGCAGCAGCAAGAACCAGGAGGCCCAAAACCTGCTCATTGGAGAGGATCCGGACATACACCCTTCACCCTACAGTGCTCCGGGGAGTGCCTGAATTTCCATCAGTAAAAGGTACTGAAGTGACTATTGTGTCCGTCCCTGTTCTTGCTCTGACCCGGCGGGGTCTCTTCGTCCTGCTTTCCCCGTTCATACACTGCCCTGAGGCCTTGCTCCACCTGTGGGGAGCTATACCATCCAGCTGCCTTATCACCAGCCTCAGTGGACTGCGCAGCACTGGTGATCATCACCAGAAGCCACAGGTGGCGTCACGAACTTTTATAAATTTGACATCTATCAACGCCATTTTAAAGAGAGACCCCAGAGTACGGGCCCGGGAGCCGACCACCGCGACCTCCTTAAGGCTAAAGGCCCAGGTAACCGAGTCATCCCCCATCCCCTCGGCTAGTCATCTCTTCTGGCATCACGAACAGGATTCGAACCGCTGCAACGATGCCGTGTTTTGCCCGTTGCCACCGGGTACTGTGCGCCTTTATTCTGAACTGTGTACGTGAAGTTGTGATGAAGGTAGCTGCCATTGTTGGGCCGCTGAGCGAGAAGAAGGGCGTAACCGCGGGAAAATAAGGGGCGTACCTGCAAAAGAGCGCGAAGTCCCGGACACGCCCCACGCCTCGACGTCAAATCAGGAAGCGCATGGTCCTGTACGGAGCGTCGCTGAACGCTCTGACATAGGACTCAAGCGACGCAAGGTCCTGAAAATAACCGTCACCTGCGGAGCTGCGGCCTACCGGAAGAAAAAACAGAAGGTAGGCCACGGTTAACTAGGGGGGCGCTAAGATGTCCGTCGAACAGCAGAACGCCGACCTGCCGGTCAACGTCCCTGAAGTTCAACCCGCGCCCGATTATGAGCAGGCCGAGGCTGCCGCTCCACCAGCAGCGCCTGTAACACCTGTAATTCCCATGACTTTACCGTACATTCCAGGAGCAAAGTGGCTCCCCCAGTACAACGGCAAACCAGATACCCTGTCTGGATTCAAACGGAAGATATGTGGTATCTTAGACATGTACTCTATGACCGGCAAACAAAGAGCTGCCGTTGTATTAGGACAACTGACCGGTGCTGCGGAACGGGAGGTGGAAACATGGTCAACCGCAGACCAGGAATCAGTGTCCGCAATATTCCAAAAACTACAGACTGTATTTGAGGACCTTACTGAGGCGGACCTCCGGATGAGGCTCTACAGCGCTCCCAACAACCAGAGGACAATGTTCGGTACTACGCCTGGCGTCTCCAAGGGGCCCTGCGGGCTCTGAACCAGGTTAGTCCAACCAGCGTTGAGAATGAGAACAAAATGCTGAAGGAACAGTTTGTCCGGGGACTGAAGTCTCCAGAGGAGAGCAGGACTGTGCGTTGGTGGTTCCTGGATCATCCGGATGCCACCTTTGACAATCTTAAGGACATGGCTATAAAAGGACTGCAGCCCCTGGAAACAAATGCCATCCAACGTTACTAGGGTGGGGCTACTCCGGTGCCTGCTACACCCACCTTTTCCCCAGTGGCTGCTGAAGCTAAGGTTCCAGCAACGTCCCCTAAAGAACTGGACAGTCTGCGCACTGAGGTGAGTCAGTTGAGCAAAACTCTGACCACCGTGCTGAGTGCCCTGCAGCTGCGGACGGAGCCCGAGGAAGGAGGGAAGATCCTGCTAGCCGACAGCCCTGAGGATGTCCCCTGGATGCGGAGGAGGCCAACACCACCCTCGCCAAGGACCAGTGACCAGCGCCGCCCACCGAGGGAACCAACCTGCTGCCGATGCCGCAAGACCGGACACATCACCCAGAAGTGTCCTTTAAACGAGAAAACCCTGGGTCCGAGGGCCGACACCCAGGAGTAGACTCACCAGGCCCATCAGACTGGTACAACAGGTTCGTCGGAGGAAGACCTTTCCTGTCCATTGTACTGGACGGAATCCCGAAGAATGCCCTGCTGGACACAGGATCTCAGGTAACCATCATGCCTGAAGTCCTCTACAAGAGGTTCTGGTCCATGGACGATCTACGTCCGCCAGCTCCAAATTTGTCTGTATATGCTTCAAATGGACTCCCCCTTAACCTACTTGGGGTTAAGAACGTGACTGTAAAGGTGGGGAGAGTGGAGCTGATGGACCAGGGACTAATTGTAGTAGAGACCAATCCTGATGACACTAATCCGTACATGGTACTTGGCACTAACATTGTTGGTAACTGTTTGGGAGAGGTTGTGTTCTTACTCCAACAGATAGCTGACACAGATCGGTAACGTCATCCCCCCAATGAGTGAAATGCTCATCTGGTGTAGAGCTGCCATAGGTCTTAGAGGACAGAGCTACCAGGCGGTAGTAGAACCCCTTTGCTCCGAGCATAGACCCACGCTCTTAACCACCAGGGGAGTGGTAGATGTACGAAATGGGAGGGTGCCTGTCCGTCTTCTTAACTTAGGGGAAGATGGGGTCAAACTGCGCGTTATGCCACTGTTACCAAATTACATGCTGTCAATAATAACTGCATCCATGAGGCGGAGTCCTTAACCTCACCAGACGAAGTAGAGGATAATGACCCTGCAACCCAGGTGGAGGATTGGTGTCAACAGCTCCATGTTGGGACAGACACCACTCCTGCCCATCAAAAACAGGGTGTACACCGGGTGGTTCAAGAGTACTCGCAGGTGTTCAGTAAACATTCACTAGATTTCGTGAGGGTTAAGGGGGTTCAACATCATATCCCCACAGGCAACCATTCCCCAATCAAAGAACGTTATAGGCCTATACCCCCAGCTCACTACCAGAAGGCAAAAGAAATGCTGCATGACATGAGGAAGGCGGGAGTGATAAGGGATAGTTGTAGTCCCTGGGCGGCTCCCCTAGTGCTGATTAGGAAAAAGGACGGGAGCATGAGAATGTGTGTAGATTACCGTCAAGTAAATCGCATTACACATAAAGATGCATACCCTTTACCACGCACAGAGGAGTCCCTAGCTGCCTTGAAGTCTGCAAATTACTTTTCCACCCTTGACCTCACTAGTGGGTACTGGCAAGTAGCTGTGACTGAGGAGGATCGAGAGAAGACGGTCTTCACCACCCCGATGGGAATCTGCGAGTTCAACAGCATGCCGTTTGGATTCTGCAATGCCCCCGGAACGTTCCAGAGATTGATGGAGTGCTGCCTGGGACACCGCAACTTCGAGACTGTGTTACTTTACCTGGATGACATAATTGTGTACTCCAGAACGTACGAGGACCACTTGAAACACCTGGCAGAGGTATTTGAGTCACTGTCCCGGTACGGGATGAAGTTGAAGCCCTCAAAGTGCGACCTGCTCAAGAAGAAGGTACAGTACCTGGGACACATTGTCAGTCCGGAAGGCGTAGCACCAGACCCGGAGAAAGTCACAGCCATTCAGAAGTGGCCGAAGCCGAAGAACCTCAAGGAGGTGCGTCAGTTCTTGGGACTAGTAGGATACTACCGGAGGTTCGCAGAGGACTACACAAAGAAAGCAGCTCCTCTGCAAGACCTCCTGGTAGGGCAGTCCCCCAAAGGCAAAACCCCTCCATTCCACTGGGGTAAGGAGCAAGCAGAGTCATTTCAGGAGATGAAGGAGATCCTGACAGGTGATGAGATCCTAGCCTACCCTGACTACAGCCAACCGTTCCTGCTGTATACAGATGCCAGCAACGAAGGGCTGGGCGCTGTCCTAAGTCAGAAGCAGAATGGGCAAGAGAAAGTCATCGCATACGCAAGCAGGAAGCTCCGCCCGACTGAGAGGAACCCAGAGAACTACAGCAGCTTCAAGTTGGAGTTCCTGGCCTTGGTCTGGGCCATCACTGAACGGTTCAAGCACTATCTGGCTTCCAGTAAGTTCACAGCCTTTACTGATAACAACCCATTGACCCATCTTGAAACAGCTAAGTTGGGGGCTCTGGAACAACGATGGATGGCTCGGCTGTCAAACTACCAATTTACAATCAAATGCCGGGCGGGCCGCAAGAACGCCAACGACGATGCTCTGTCTAGGATGCCTCACCAGTCAGACACAGAAGAAGAAGTACTGAAGAGTACTTCCAGAGTACTGAAGGAGATCGTAGAAGAAATTTTAGAACCACTCTCCATAATCTATGAAAATTCTTGGAGAACAGGAGAAGTCCCAGAAGACTGGAGAAGAGCAAATGTTGTTCCTATCTTCAAAAAGGGGAAGAAGGTGGACCCAGGGAACTATAGGCTGGTGAGTCTTACTTCTATACCAGGAAAGATCTTTGAACAAATTATTAAACAACATGTATGTAAGTACCTGGATAAGAATGAAGTGATTAACCAGAGTCAGCATGGGTTTATAACTAACAAGTCATGTCAGACTAACTTAATTTCCTTCTATGACAGAATCACTGACTGGGTGGATCAGGGAAATGCTGTAGATATAGTATATCTTGACTTCAGCAAAGCATTTGACAAAGTATCTCACACCATCCTTATTGAAAAAATGACCAAGTATGCAATGGACCAGGCAACTGTTAGGTGGATTCATAACTGGCTTAGTGATCGGACTCAAAGGGTGATTGTAAATGGCTTCACATCCAGCTGGATGAATGTCTCAAGTGGGGTACCACAGGGCTCCGTCCTGGGACCTGTATTGTTCAATATCTTTATCAATGATTTAGATGAAGGAATTGAGGGTAAACTGATTAAATTTGCTGATGACACAAAGCTAGGAGGGATAGCTAATACTAGAGAAGAGAGAGAGAGGATTCAAAAAGACCTAAATAAACTGGAGCAGTGGGCAGCAACCAACAGAATGGTTTTTAACAGGGAAAAATGCAAAGTACTACATCTGGGCAATAAAAATGAAAAAAGCACATACAGAATGGGAGGAATAGAGCTAAGCAACAGTACATGTGAAAAAGACTTAGGTATACTAATAGATCATAGACTGAACATGAGTCAACAGTGTGATGCAGCAGCAAAAAAGGCAAATACAATTCTGGGATGTATTAACAGAAGCATACAGTCTAGATCACGTGAAGTCATTATCAGTCTTTACTCCTCTTTGGTCAGACCTCATCTGGAATACTGTGTACAGTTTTGGGCACCACATTTTAAAAAAGACATAGACAAACTGGAGCAAGTTCAGAGAAGAGCAACCAGAATGGTGACTGGTCTGCAAACCATGTCTTATGAGGAACGGTTGCAGGATTTGGGAATGTTTAGCTTGCAAAAAAGAAGACTGAGAGGAGACTTAATAGCTGTCTACAAATATGTCAAAGGCTGTCACATTGTAGAAGGATCATCTTTATTCTCATTTGCACAAGGAAAGACTAGAAGCAATGGGATGAAACTAAATGGGAGGAGACACAGATTAGATATTAGAAAAAACTTTTTGACAGTTAGGGTGATTAATGAGTGGAACAGGCTGCCACGAGAGGTGGTGAGTTCCCCTTCAATGGACGTCTTCAAACAGAGGCAGGACAGACATCTGTCTGAGATGATTTAGTGAATCCTGCTTTGAGCAGGGGGTTGGACCAGATGACCCAGGAGGTCCCTTCCAACTCTACCATTCTATGAAGAAGTGGATGACCTGGAAGAGATAGAGCTACCTGCCTTTCGCCGGAGTGGGATGATCCATGAGCAACGAGCCTCCAAGAAGCAGCGTGGAAAGAAGTTAAACCCCCTGCCTCACCACGGCTGGAAAGAGACCCAGGACAGCGACCTGGTTGTCAGCCGCATCAAACAGCTGATAACCCAAGAAGGTGCCTCCCTGGAGAAAGATGCGTCTCTGCAAGTAAAGCAGCTGTGGAACGAGAGAAGCCGGCTGTTTATTTACCGTGAGAAGCTGTGCCGAAGGTACGTCAATCCAAAAACTCATGAGATGGTATGGCAGATAGTGGTCCCTAAGACAGACATCCAGATGGTATTGGAAGCTTACCACGATCAAGCGGGGCACTTTGGCTGGAAAAAGCTAGAGACCCTGCTGAAATGTCGATTCTACTGGGTAGGAATGCGCAGCTCCATTGAAAGGTGGTGCCGGGACTGTGGACCCTGCGGCCTAAGAAGGAAAGACTTCAGCAGCCAGAAGGCGCCCCTGCAACCCATCAAGACGACTCGGCCCCTGGAGATCATGGCCCTGAACCATGTCAAGTTGTCACCCAGCAGGTCAGGGTACTCCTATGCCCTGACCATGGTGGATCATTACTCACGTTTCCTGGTGGTCGCCTCTGTCAAAGACCTGACAGCAGAGACAGCAGCAAAGACGTTCCAAGCGTACTTCTGCAGACGCCATGGATATCCTGAGCAAGTATTGACTGACCAAGGCCCGACCTTTGAGGCTGAATTGTTCAAGGAGTTCTGCCATCTCTACGGGTGTAAAAAGATAAGAACTACACCTTACCATCCACAAACCAACGGTCTCTGCGAAAAGATGAACAACATCATCATCGACCTGCTAAAGACCATACCACTTGAGGAAAGAAACCAGTGGCCAGACCTACTACCTGACCTAGTGGATCTGTACAATCATATACCAGTCAGTTCCACCAATTGCACTCTGGCATATCTCATGCGGGCAAGGCCAGGAAAGCTGCCCATGGATTTGGAGCTGGGTGTTGTTGAACCTGAAGCTGATATGACCACTGAGGACTGGGACACCAACAGACAAGAGCAGTACAGAAGGGTACAAGCTTGTGTCGAGGACAGTCTTACTCGGGTGAGAGAAAAGCAGGAAATGCACTACAACAAAAACGCACCAGCAGAACCTTTCACACCTGGTGAAACAGTACTATAAAGGAAAAGACGTAACCACAAACTTGATGACCAGTGGGAAAAAGAACCCTACGCTGTGTTACCGTCAAGATTTGACAACAAGAAGACATGTATAATCAGTCGTGATGGAGGAAAAACATCTGCTACAGTGTCCAGGGACCACTTAAAGTTGTGTCCAGAATTACTGAAACCCCAAGAAAAAGTACCTCTCACAATCCAGGAAGAACCTGAAGAAGCGGTGATACACACTGACCTTGGAGACTTCCCAGCTGATTGGCCTCAAATAGGAGGTGCAGTAATCATTCCAGTACTCCAATTCTAGGAACAACCAGAAAACCCTCTACAGCAAGTTGTACCTGTAAGTGCTGCAGAAGAGCCAGCTCAAGAAGTATCCCCAGATGAAGGATCCCTGGCAGGAGCAGAGCAAGAGGGCCCAGCCAATGGTAGACTTGCCAGTCCAAGAGAGAGGTTAAGGCAGTTTTACAACATGGTTACACGTAGAACTGGTAGAGTAACTGAGGATACAGATACTGACACTCCACCAACCACAGCACTACGCAGATCAGTACGCTGCACAAGAGGTAAACCTCCTGCTAGGTACACTGAGTAAAGTAGCAAAATTTCAGAGAGTGTAGATAGTTACCCCTGGGGTATTGTATATTAAATTGTGATGCACTGCATAGTTGTATAATTTCATGCATGCTTATCAATTTGTGATTTTTCCTATTAATTCTTTATGCCTACATAATGAACTTCGTGGCTGAGGACTGTGTGCAGTCCAAAAACTCTTATTGTATATAATTGCGCTCCCTGGAGTGCCCTTTAGGTGACCTCAGAAGGAAAACCTGTCTGGAGTGGCTCTCTTGGAGGTCCAATTAGGGATCTTCATGCCCTGCAGCCACCCCAGGGCCTACGTAGAGGGTTTAGGACAGGTCCCTCAAAAACACTAAGTACTCTACCTTGTGAGATGGACATCCTTCTTGGGAACCTCACCACAAGAGACTTGGATTCTGAGGACACTCTGTAATTATTTTGTTATGCAACGTTTAAGATTTGTGCCTCCCATAAAGGGAAGAATGTTCTTGTATTGATTATATTTCCTATTGTTACTGTTTTTTATAAAATGTACTTCATCCCGGGAGTGCTGAGTTTAACTAGGGGGGAATGTGAAGCCCAGCTGTGCTTGGTATCACAAATCCTAGAAGGGTGTATTGATGGATTCCTCCACAAGAGGCCCCCATAACCATTCACACATCTCCACCTTCCACCTCAGACCACCAGAGGGAGCCCGTTAGGGAGATATATAAAAGCGAAGGTGGAGCCAGGCAGCAGTTAGTGAGTTGGAGTCAGAGTTCAGTCTGGTTTAGCAGTGAGTCCAGTGCAGTCTGAGAAGAGTTACCTCAGAGGACAAAAGTCTGTTCCAGCTCCTGCAATTGCTATCCTGCAGTGAAGCTTCCAGATCAAGACTCCGTGTAGCTCAGAGAGGTGAGCTTTAGGTGTGCCGGCGCCATAAGATCAGTGAAGAGCGGCACCCTGCCTTTAGTGTGAGTAGCCTATTGAGGGTTCGAGTAGGCCGAAGGCAAAAGAGTAGAGAGAGTTAGTTCATAGGGGGCAGAGGAGCTTAACTAGCTCACCCCGAAGAAGCAGTTACCGGACACCGGGTCCGAAGCTTGCCGGGATCTCCACGACCCAGTAAGATACACCGGAATCCCTGGAGAACTACAGGTCCCAGGATCGCTAAAGTGCTGATACGTACCAGAGCCAGGAGACACACAGGCCCGGTAGGTCGGGAGCGTGCACTCCAAGAGAAGGCCCTACCACAAGGTCAGTCACCGCAGGACAGAGACAAAGTTAGGCCTAGCTCCAGGCAGGTCAGAAACTTATTACGCAGCAGCAAGAACCAGGAGGCCCAAAACCTGCTCATTGGGGAGGATCCGGACATACACCCTTCACCCTACAGTGCTCCGGGGAGTGCCTGAATTTCCATCAGTAAAAGGTACTGAAGTGACTATTGTGTCCGTCCCTGTTCTTGCTCTGACCCGGCGGGATCTCTTCGTCCTGCTTTCCCCGTTCATACACTGCCCTGAGGCCTAGCTCCGGCTGTGGGGAGCTATACCATCCAGCTGCCTTATCACCAGCCTCAGTGGACTGCACAGCACTGGTGATCATCACCAGAAGCCACAGGTGGCGTCACGAACTTTTAAAAACTTGACATCTATCAAAGCCTTTTTAAAGAGAGACCCCAGAGTACGGGCCCGGGAGCCGACCACCGCGACCTCCTTAAGGCTAAAGGCCCGGGTAACCGAGTCATACCCCATCCCCTGGGCTAGTCACGTACCCCTAGGGTCCCTTCGGTTCCTGGAGCCTTCCTGCTCCCACTCCTCTCTTCTCTCCTTCAGTCCTGGGCCTCCCAGGCTACGCCCGCCTCCGGAGCAGAGCTCATGCAGATCCTCTGCTCCTGTCACTTCTCCTCCTCTGACTGGCTTGCTCTTTCTAAGATGGCTTCCTATTTATACTCTCCCTGTCATGTGCTCCCCTAAGCTGCTTTCTCCACCCACACCCACTACATAGGACCGTCCCGCCAGCTAGGGACCTGGCACTGTGCTCTCCCTTAGGAGCAATCTCGCCCTACCCCCACTGCAGGTATGTGTTGGATGCAGGTGTTAGGGTCCCGAGCCATACTCCTTCCTTACCTGAGGGTGAGATACCACACCTCTGGGTGAGATGCAGTACCTCTGTGGCGACTGAACCCTCAGGGGCGCCACACACCCTTCTGCACAGTTTTAAAATGGCGACGAAGATGTTTAGTGCTGACGACGATGCCATTATCAGCATGACTATTCGGGTGATCTACATGCTGGAGCACACGTTAAACAGAATTCAGAGACAGGTGGTGGGACAAGAGGAGGTGGAGGGAGTAGAGGAGGAGTCGTATGCGGAAGGGATAACATCTCCAAGGTCCAGACGGTCGGCAGCATGGGAGGGTGGGGGAGAGGGATTAACCAGGGTGCATGGTAGCAGCCAAACTGTTGAGGAAGGTGCTGGAGCCGAGGAAGAAGTGGAGGACGAACTGGCGATGGGCATGTAAGACTCATCAGATGAGGGGGACCTTGATTACATTTCTGTTGAGCGAGTTTGGAGGGAGAGGGCAGAGGAAGGAAGCATGATTCTTACCTCGCTACCAACACAACAAGGACTTGGTCCTCCTGGATGCGCAAGACACATGAGTGCCTTCTTGCTGCACTACCTGCAACATGACCCTCAGATTGTCAGAATTCGAAGTAATCCCGACTACTGGGTTGCCACACTCTTAGATCCCCGGTATAAAAGTAAATTTGCCGAAATAATTCCTGCCATAGAAAGGGATTCACGCATGCAGGAGTATCAGCAGAGGCTGTTGCAGAATCTTACATGTGCTTTTCCACAAAACACCAGTGGTGCACGTAGTGAATCTCACAGTTCTAGCTTACCAACCGTGGGACTGTTGAGTCTTCATCACTCAAACCGTAACAGTAACTCAGTATCTGCTGGTAACAGCAATTTTGTGGAATCGTTTCACCACTTTTTTTAGACCATCCTTTGCAAGGCCACAGGAGACAAGAAGTCTGACACGTAGTCAACGCCTAGAGAGGATGGTACAGGAGTATCTCCAAGTGAACATCGAAGCCATGACTGTGTCACTGGACCCTTGCTCATTTTGGGTTTCCAATCTGGAAAAATGTCCAGAGCTCGCCACTCACGCCTTGGAGATCTTGTCATGCCCTGCAGCCAGCGTTCTCTCTGCACGTGTGTTCAGCGCTGCTGGTGGTGTGCTGACAGATAAGCACACGCGGCTGTCCACTGAGAATGTAGACAGACTCACGTTCATAAAGATGAACAAATCATGGATCCGCAAGGACTTTTCTACCCCTGTGTCATCCTGGGGAGACTAAAAGCTTGAGGATTTGGTAAAATCACCTCACCAACCGTTTTAAGCAACTCTGGAGCAATTGATGCCACTTAAGTGATGTCTGTGCCAAAATTTTGGAAAAAATGGAGACTCTATTTGGAGTCCCCTTGCTGTGTTTTACGTGACATTGGCATAGTCAATTCCAGGTGGGTTGGGTCACTCCCCCCCCTTTTAACTGTAAGAAACGACATACACTATGGCTTGGGGTAACACAGATGGTTGAGTCTGAAGAGCTGTTTACTCAGAGGTCTGCTCCAAAGCTTCAGTGTCTGCTAGTCAGCGTAGAATTTTTAACTGCATCTAGCCTAGGCAATACTTTGGGCACAGTAGCCCAGCTGCGAAGCAAGCTGCACCGCCTGTGTATCTAATAAGAATTTTTAAATGCATCTAGCCTAGGCAGACTGTGGGGACCCCCAACCAAACCCAGACGCTCAGCCACCCTACCGCCCCCCTTTCCTTGACAAAACAATAATGTAACTCTTGAAACTGGATGGGTGAGGATCGGTCACAGCTTTATTAACTCTTTATACTCATTCCATTAGAAAGGCATTTTATTTCTAAAATAATTCAGCTTGTTGCAGCATGCCCTGGGTCTCCACACCGGCAAGTTGGCCAACAAGTGTAACTCTCCAACATGTCCTTTCTATTTCCAGGCCAAGGAGGATCCTGCGTACTCATATGAAGAACTCTGACCCCCATCCATCACTCTTAACGCTTGCACCACTCCATCCTGGAGTCCTGACAGGAATATGTCCAGTCCAATATCCATTAAGTGAACACCGTCGGGCCATATGAGGCCTGCTTTATCTCCTTCCAGTTGTCGGTGTTGTATCACTACACAGCCTCTGTCTCTTCTAAATTTTGCCATCCAAATATTTATTACCCGCCTTGTCCTTTCGATGGCCGTGATGTCTCGCGCACCTTGCCATACCGCTATCGGCACAATCTCTGACCATACTATAGTTAGTTTTGTGAAAAATTCTCTGAAGCGCTCAGTGTCTAGTTTCATTATTGCCATTAGCTATGCGCTCTTGTGATGACCTAGGTCGTTTCCCCTGGCCTGTATAACTAAGATGACCGGACCTCTTGCCTCTCTCCCTACCTTGATTATCTCCATTAGTACCTGTGGCCATAGCAGGCCTCTAATACCTCTCCAGTTGAAATATGTGTTATGAAACTCTAATTTCCTCCCGCCGGGCGGACTTTCGTCCTTTTTTCTGCCCAATATATATGCGAGTGGCCTATCACCCACACTGTTGGCTTAGCGTCACCTTTAAAAGAAACAAACCACGTTAGGATAACAGGTCCGGTCTTATGTATCTCGCCAAACACGTGGATCGCCATCTCCCTATCCTCTGAACTTCCGTTTCTGACAGTCCTGCTCTTGCTGCTTCCGGGCCGCGCCTATGCGGAATGAGTGTGTCCCGTAATCTTTGGGGTGGTTCCCTGCCGATGTTATGCATTTATTAAATATAGCTTGGAACTGGTATCTTGATAATGGCGTTTCATCAATGTGTGATAGGAAGAAATTACTTTGTGATCTGATGGTTATATATGTTTTTACTATTGTTACCCGACTCAGTGTACCGTTTGTGGGTTGTAGAAGTACCCAAGTGCCCCTGCCCGCTGGAACCGTTTTTGATTGGCGTATGCGTAGACGTATTGCATTATTGGCTATGACTACGTCCTGGTGTAATAAGCCTCCACTGGTGGTAATTTTGGATTGAGGGACTAATTCGTTTATGCATAGCGCCCTGAAGAAGGCGATCGCAAATGCAGTAGACAGTAGTGTTGCTTCAAATTGTGAGTGTCATGTTAATGGTGTTAGGGATATGATGTGAGAAATCAGTTTTAGTGACACGGGACGGGACGTCTACACTCCTGACTTGGCTGATCCCTTTTCCACCCTTTTATGGATTGTCTGATGATGAATCTCTTTGTCACATCTCCCCAATTCAGTAGTTGGAAGTGAAATGCTACTCCGGTCAGACACCGCTGCACTGACGCCCCTGATATGCCCCTCATCATTAGCTGGTGGAGAAATTTTATGGTGACTTGTAATCTGGCTTTTTCACATTGGTCAACCCGTCTGCCTGCTACTAGTCGTGTCCACTCTTCCCATTCCTTACCGTATGCTTGCCACGTCGACGGGGCAACTGACACTCTGATTAATGGCATCAACTATTCGCCACTAGATCCCATAGGGAGGGTGGGCAACTGTTGCCCGATGGGTGGGCGTTGGGGAGGAGCTCTGTGAAAATCTGCCAATTGAATTGTGATAAAGCGTTAGCAGCAGCTTTAGACCCCTCAGCATCGTGGCTAGCGCGGACCCATACATTGTGTTTTAGGCACAGGAATGCTAGCCAGCGTAGTAAGCCTAGCACTGGGAGAGACGATGATGCCATCTTATTAATGCAGTGCGCTAGGCTGGTGTTTTTTGTTATGAAGCGCATATTTTTGTTAGCCAGGCGTGTGCCCCATATTTCTATTGCTACCACTATTGGGAAGAAAAATTATTTTCCGGGCTAGATGCAGCTAAAAATTATTATTAATTTCAAAGCTGGTAGAGTTTGGTATAGATAGCCTAATAGAATGAGTACCACACACTGCTACTATGCCCAAGATTATTTTACAGACAAGATGCAGCTAAAAATTATTATTAATTTCAAAGCTGGTGGAGCTTGGTATAGATGGCCTAATACAATGAGTACCACACACTGCTACTAAGCCCAAAATTATTTTCCGGGCTAGATGCAGCTAAAAATTATTATTAATTTCAAAGCTGGTGGAGCTTGGTATAGATGGCCTAATACAATGAGTACCACACACTACTACTATGCCCAAAATTATTTTCCAGGCAAGATGCAGCTAAAAATTATTAGTAATTTGAAAGCTGGTGGAGCTTAGTATAGATGGCCTAATAGAATGAGTACCACACACTGCTACTATGCCCAAAATTATTTTCCAGGCAAGATGCAGCTAAAAATTATTAGTAATTTGAAAGCTGGTGGAGCTTAGTATAGATGGCCTAATAGAATGAGTACCACACACTGCTAATATGCCCAAAATTATTTTCCAGGCAAGATGCAGCTAAAAATTATTATTAATTTCAAAGCTGGTGGAGCTTGGTTTAGATGGCCTAATACAATGAATACCACACACTGCTACTATGCCCAAAATTATTTTCCAGGCAAGATGCAGCTAAAAATTATTAGTAATTTGAAAGCTGGTGGAGCTTAGTATAGATGGCCTAATACAATGAGTACCACACACTGCTAATATGCCCAAAATTATTTTCCGGGCAAGATGCAGCTAAAAATTATTATTAATTTCAAAGCTGGTGGAGCTTGGTATAGATCTCCTAATACAATGAGTACCACACACTGCTACTAAGCCCAAAATTATTTTCCGGGCTACATGCAGCTAAAAATTATTATTAATTTCAAAGCTGGTGGAGCTTGGTATAGATGGCCTAATAGATTGAGTACCACACACTGCTACAGGCCCGAAAGGTTTTACTTGGCTATGTGCAGTAAAAAATTTGTATTACATACACAGGTGGTGTAGCTTGCAACACAGATAGGCTACTCCACTGACTAACACACACTGCAAGAGGCCCAAAAGGATTTGCTTAGCTAGATTTAGCCAAATGCTGTGAAAAACACTTGCACAGCACTAAAACAGACCTGCCTGGAAAAAAGTGATAGGAACTGATGTAACCTAGCCCTCAAAAGGGCTGGAATTACAACTAGTCACTACTCCCAACCTATCTGTCGATTTAAGAGCACAGACCTGCCTGCTAAAAGTGCTAGGAACTGCTATAACCTAGCCCTCAAAAGGGCTACAATTACAAACTAGTCCCTACTTCCTAAACCTTTCTGTCTATTTAAGAGAAAATTCGCTTGCAATTCAGTTACACAATATAGCGCTAACAGCAGCAGCAGTGCCGTCTAACACTCAGCTGCAGCAGTGAGAAAATGGTGGCGACGGGGAAAATGGCTGGGTCTTATAGGGCAAGGACATGTGACATACACAGCCAATGACACATGCCCTTGCTTGTGTGAAAAAAAGCACTTCGCTCCGTGTGTGCGCTGCTGATAGGCTGACAGACTGCACCTCCCCACTGTAAATGCGGGAAAGAGAAAAAAAAATGGAGATCTTCATTATTTCTGCAGAGATCCATCCCATGCCCCTCCCCCCGCCCCGCTGTACACTCAAACTGTGTATTAACATTGATTATCAGCATTACTGTGAAAAAATCCAGTTACGATTTGGGTGCACGAACAGTTATCGTACATAACCTCGAACAGCTGGATTTTTTCAAATCGTTCGGGTTCGTCGAACTGCTCGAACACCGCACAAAGCAGCTCGAATTTGAGATTGGCGAACAGTTCGATTCGAACACCGCTCATCTCTACTAATAATCACTTTGATTTCTCTCCCTTGCAGACACAATGACCCAACTCCTCCTTTGGGGTAAGTAGTTTAAACACCACCCACCACGAGTAATCTAGATACCCCCATTCCTGAACAACTACATGCAACCTCTAACTCCCCCCTTCCCCAACCCATATATGAATCTGACAGCGCCTCCTATATTCTATCCATACTGATACCCAGCTTTATTGCCATACTGAAGTTCACCTGCAGTCTAACATGATGCCAGCACTGATATCCTTTATTCCTTATAAATATTCTACTGTACAGGTGCCCACCATTATGCTCCGTTACACCCCCAGTACCACGCATACTGCGCAAGCGCCATTGAGCGCACTATGTAGATGATACCCATGGTTATCCACAGCGCAGGCGCTCACTATTGAGCCCAGTGACGTACACGCCCCTGTAACCGTGCTCACTGCGCAGGCACCTGCGAGCGCACTGTTTCCATGATACACACATCATCCCTCCTTACTTAGCCACGTCATGCTCAAAGCGCCGCCCCTTCTGGTCCAGCGATCGCGCGGACTATTTCAAGGGCCCTTCTCCCCTCACACACCACGGCCCTCCAGAAGCAAGGCGCAACTAACGCCGCTGTCCACTATTGGCGTCCTACTGACACCCTGGCCCTGCCACCGGCTCCATACCGGTTTCCACATATAAGGTAACAATTTGCTAATACCTGTGACTCATATATAACCCTTCCATTACCCATGATCATTCTCTCATTTTCCCATAGATTTATCCATAACCAATGTCCCTTGGATTATAAAAAGGTACCTCCTATACTCCACAGTGTGTCTCAGTATGGCAGCACCAGATCCTATAACATTGCCTTGCCTCTATCCCACAGCGTACCGCCTAAGGGGCCCTACCCCCTTGAAAAACACAGCCTAAACCTTCTCCTATACATTATCCGGCAGCAAGTAAGATTTTGCCTCATGGCCATATTATGATTATGTGAAATATGTACCTACCATTACCAGTCTCTCTCCCGTATTCCTTTCCCCACTCCTCCCCTCCTTTCCCCTCCCCCTCCCCTCCACTTATCCCTGGCATGTGATGCTTCCCCGGAACAAAATTGGAATTCTATGTTTTATTATTCTATTATTCTATTTATATGTGTTGTATCTTTGTCACAGAGCCACCTTTTTTGAACCATTCAATACGACCTTGTATTTATGCACCTATTCTTTTCTTGCGGTAGCGACTGAATTGAATAAGGCCAGTTCAGTCCAAAACGTCTGTATTGTCACCCCCCACTGTTGGTTTAAGTAAAAATTCTTTGGTTTATGCTGTATAAATAAATCACACTTCTCTATCATCATTATTATCAGAGTGCGATTAATTGACTTTACTGAGTAAGCTTGGGCATACAAGCCCATGGCATCTGCACCTCGCCCTAAGACAGAGTCCACGCCAACTTAACCCCTAACAGCAGCAGCAGACAAAACTGGAATGCAGCCTCTTGTGCTATATGCACTGCAGTCTTCTATATACACTGCCTGCCTGCCTATATACACTGCCTGCCTGATATCTCGGCAGATGGATTAGTCCTCAGGACTGTTTTTTGAGATGGATATGTGTAATATACTTCTGTTCTACCTACACTACCTAATAAACAAGCAAATCTCTCCCTAGCTCAGCAGCACCTATCCCTACACTGTCTGATTGCAGAGTAGACTGACGAGCACAGCGGCGCCTGGTCTGATATAAACCTGATGATGCCATGCGACCAGCCAATCACTGTAATATCACAACCAACTTGGCTGCGGCATTACAGTGAGTGGCAGGAAATCCCTGCATGTGCATTGTCTCTTTAAAGAGCGCCAAACATGCAGGGAGGGGACCCGAGATGCTCGGGCTAGTACCGAGTACTTGCGAGTATGCTCGCTCATCACTAGTGTTGAGTGATACCTTCCGATATCGGGAAATATCGGATCGGATTGGATCGGACCGATACCCAAAAAGTATCGGATATCGCCGATTCCGATACCGGAAACAAATGCAAGTCAATGGGACAGAAATATCGGAATGAAAATAATCCCTTTCTTTCCTTGTAGGTTATTTGTACATGAAGGAAAACAACTAAGAATAATGTAGAATGTATTGGGGGAGGTGGGGGAGACAATAAAGGCATAGAGGTTTAGCCCAATCAAATGGAATAGCAGGAATTAATATTTTTTTTAAGACGTTCTGAGTTACGGAAATATTGACTATGTTAAGTATTTTTATATTTTGTCAGATATTTATGTTCCTCGTCTTCAGGGTCGTCGTCTTCGGGGTCCTCGTCTTCTTCGGGTTGGTCTTCAGGGTCCTCGTCTTAAAGTTCCTCATCTTCGGGGTCCTCGTCTTCTTTGGGTTGGTCTTTAGGCTCCTCGTCTTCAGGGTCCTCGTTTTCGGGGTCCTCGTCTTCTTCGGGGTGGTCTTCAGGGTCCTCGTCTTCAGGGTCCTCGTCAGGGAGATCCAGAGTGATTACCAAGAACCATTTCAAAAAGCTTGAACTTGGAAATGTAGCAGAAGGTACAAGAAGGCTGAGGAACTACCGAGGACCAGCTGACGGTACTGGAACCCGGATGGGTAGCAGAAGGTACAAGAGCCAATGGAACTACCCCAATAACACGGCAGCAAGTGTTGACTGTGCAGACGGCACTTCCGAGCGCCAGCTGGCGGTGTTGGAGCTCAGGGATATTACTGAAAACAGAGGAGCCAGAGGTGTAATTGGAGCAACTTTAAAATCTGTAGTAGTGTGAATGAGGACAGAGCAGGAGAAATTGCCGTCCGCACAGCAGGGGAACAGCTGACGTTACTGAACCCCAATAACACGGCAGCAAGTGTTGACTGTGCAGACGGCACTTCCGAGCGCCAACTGGCGGTGTTGGAGCTCAGGGATAATACTGAAAACAGAGGAGCCAGAGGTGTAATTGGAGCAACTTTAAAATCTGTAGTAGTGTGAATGAGGACAGAGCAGGAGAAATTGCCGTCCGCACAGCAGGGGAACAGCTGACGTTACTGAACCCCAATAACACGGCAGCAAGTGTTGACTGTGCAGACGGCACTTCCGAGCGCCAACTGGCGGTGTTGGAGCTCAGGGATAATACTGAAAATAGAGGAGCCAGAGGTGTAATTGGAGCAACTTTAAAATCTGTAGTAGTGTGAATGAGGACAGAGCAGGAGAAATTGCCGTCCGCACAGCAAGGGAACAGCTGAAGTTACTGAACCGCACTGGCGGTGTTGGAGCTCAGGGATTACAGCTCAGGTGGTAGAAACATGAACACAACAGGAGACCTGGATACTGTTGCCAACCAATTATTTATTCTGGAAGAGGACTGGCAAATTCATGATAGATCCAGACCTTGTTCATTTTGAGAAAAGTAAGCCGGTCAACGTTATCGGAGGATTGTCGCATGCGACGGTCTGTTAGTACACCACCTGCGGCACTAATGACGCGTTCCGATAATACACTAGCAGCAGGGCAAGCTAGCACCTCCAATGCATACTGACTAAGCTATGGCCATGTATCCAGCTTAAAGACCCAAAACCTGAGGGGAGAAGAGCCGTCTGGGAGTACACTAAGAGGGCAAGACATGTAGTCTGTCACCATCTGACGGAAACGTTGCCTCCTGCTGACTGGAGCCGTCTGTGATCATGTAGACATTTGTGGCGGCGGGGACACAAAACTTTGCCACATTTCGGCCATACTGGTCTTGCCTTGTGCTGAGGCGCTGCTTCTGCTCCCTCTTTGTGCAGAGCTTCCTCCACTGCCTCGACGCACTGAGCTGCTTTGTAAAGCACTAGCAGCACTGCTCTCGGTTGGAATGGAGAACATGATGGAAAGCACCAGTGCGTCTTGGTACTCCCGCATTTTACGCTCCCGGTTCAATGGTGTTATGAGGCTTTGTAAGTTGTCCCGGTAGCGAGGATCTAGGAGGGTGGACACCCAATAATCAGCCGTGTTGAGAATGTGGGCGATGCGGCGGTCGTTTCTCAGGCACTGCAGCATGAAATCAACCATGTGCTGCAGACTGCCAACTGGCCAAGAAACGCTGTCCCCTGCTTGAGGCGTGATCTCTGCCTGCTCTCCATCACCCCACCCTCGCTCTAGATACTGACTACTAGAGCATTGTGTACCTCACTCCTCTGGACAGATGTCTTCCTCATCCATTGACTCCTCCTCATCCTCCTCACAAAGTGTCCCCTGCCTAGGCCTTTGTGAGGAACCACGTTGCGCAGACTGTAGAGAAGCAGATGGCATTTGTGACTCCTCATCCTCCACCTCTTCCAAAACCTCGTCCCTTAGTGCTTGCAGTGTTTTTTCAAGCAGGCAGATAAGGGGGATAGTCATGCTGACTAGTACATCATCTGCACTCGCCATCCGCGTGGAATAATCGAAGGCACGCAAAACGTGGCAAATGTCCTTCATAGAGGCCCACTCAGTGGTGGTGAAGTGTGAACGGCGCGCACTGCGACTTGTTTGCGCCTGCTGCAGCTGGTACTCCATTACTGCTGCCTGCTGCTCACACAACCTCTCCAACATATGTAACGTTGAATTCCACCTGGTGGGTAGATCACATATGATGCAATGTTCCGGAAGACGTAATCGGCGCTGCAGAGCTGCAATGCGCGATCTTGCGTTGCTGGAACGCTGCAAGTGAGCGCACTCTATGCGGACCTTGTGAAGCAGTGCATCAAGATCCAGATAGTCCCTCAAAAAACTCTGCACGACCAAGTTGAGCACATGTGACAGACATAGGATGTGAGTGAGGTTGCCTAGGCCCAGAGCTGCCACCAGATTTCGGCCATTGTCACACACTACCATGCCTGGCTGGAGATTCGCTGGCACAAATCACACGTCGTTCTGCTGCTTGATGGCATTCCAGAGCTCCTGTGCTGTGTGGCTTTGATTCCCCAAAGAAATTAATTTTAATACGGCCTGTTGACGTTTGGCCACGGCTGTGCTCATATCGGTCATCATAACAGGTAACCGTTCACTGGTCGATGTGGAGGTAGACCGTGACGGCTCCTGCAGCGCTGATTCAGAGGAACTGGAGTATGAGGAGGAGTCAATGTGTACAGACTGGATTCCTGCAATCCTTGGAGTTGGCAGAACATGTACAGCGCCACTCTCAAGATCTGTACCCGGCTCCACAACATTTACCCAATGGGCAGTGAGGGAAAGGTATTGTCCCTGTCCATGCTTACTGGTCCACGCATCGGTGGTCAGGTGGACCTTGCTACTGACGGCATTTTGTAGCGCATGTTTAATTTTTCCCTCCACATGATGTTGCAGGGCAGGGACGGCTTGCCTGCTGAAATAAAAGCGGCTGGGCACGTTGTATTGTGGGACTGCCAATGCTATAAAGTTACGGAAGGTGTCAGTCTCCACCATCCTGAATGATAGCATTTCAAGGGCCAGTAGTTTAGCAATGCCAGCATTCAGAGCCTGTGCTCGGGGGTGGTTTGCCGAGTATGGGCGCCTTTTCTCCCATGCCTGTGCTAACGATGGCTGTAGACTGGCCTGGGAGTGTGAGGATGACTGGGAAAGTGGTGCTGTGGGTGGAATTACACTGTGTCTCTGTACAACAGTGCCAGAGATTCTTCCATGGCGATCCTGTGAGGAAGCCGAACCAGCTGTGTGTGAGCTGGAGGAAGAGGCTACAACACGAGCTGAAGAGGTAGGTGGCGCTGTAGGTTGGCCAAGGTCTTCAGTGTGTTTTTGTAACTCCACCACGTGCTTGGTCCGCACATGTTTCCACATATTTGTGGTATTGAGGTTGCTGACACTTTTCCCTCTTTTCACCTTCTGATTACACAGCTTGCATTTGACAAAGCAAATGTCATCTGCAACTGTGTCAAAAAAGGACCAGGCACTGCAAGTCTTGGGAGCGCCCGCTTTGGATTTTGGAAGAGCCATGCTCCTAATGGGTGCCGAAGTGGAGGCTACAGGCAACCAAGTCTGCCCCCTCCCTCTCCCTCCTTTTTGGGCTGTTCAGGGAATCTCTTCCTCAGAGCTGCTCTCACCACCTTCCTGTCCCTCACGCCATGATGGGTCAAGGAACTCATCATCTACACCACCCTCTTCAAACAACTGCTTCTCCTGGGTAGTCTCGACAGCACAGTACGCACCAGAAAGTGGCACCTGAGTCTCATCATCAGATGCGTACTGAGGTGTGCTGCTGACCATAGGCACTGGCCCACCCGCCTCTTCAGATTCAGAGAGACAAAACGGTTGCGCATCACTGCATACTACCTCTTCTTCAAATTCTCGAATTCTGCTTGGCTCCCCTCTTTCCAAGCCAAGAGATTCAGAGAACAGAAGTAGAGATGGCTCCTGTCCAGGGCTCTCTGACTGCCTGGGCAATTTGGCAGGTGGTGAAGAGACAGATGGGTGCTCTTCAGTGCTCAGGACCTGAGAGGATCTGGAACTAATTGAAGTCGATGCGTTAGCTGCCATCCATCCGACAACGGCTTCAATTTGGTCCTCCCGCAGCAGTGGGGTACGGCTAGCTCCTACAAAGCTGCGCATAAAGGACTGTTCCCTGGTAAAACTGGGGGATGCTGAGTCACTGGTGCCCGCAGCAGGCACAGAATCCCCACGTCCTCTCCCTGCAGGCACAGAATCCTCACGTCCTCTCCCTGCAGAAACTCCACGCCCACGACCACGACCACGACCACATGCCTAACTCCCTGCCTTCTTCATCTTGGTAGACTGATAAAGATAGGCAGAAAAGTACTAAGGGCTTAGTGTGCTTATTCCTGAACAGCTGCTAACAGGTATAAGAAACACTAATTTTATAAAATGTGGACTAGACTTTAATATGAGCTAATGTGGCCTACACAACTGTAAAGTGGAGTGTTTGGTGAACTTTATTTAGTTTTTTTTGTCACAAAAAGACACTGGATGTGCCCAAAGATGTAATACCGATAGTATCACAAACTTTTTGTAGCTATTGCAATGTAGAAAGGTAACCTACAATGCAATAGATGAGGCTACAAAAAATAGGCTAATACTAATCTGGCTGGGGCTGCAGGGCACAATGCTGCAGAAAGGCTCCTCTATCTACTCCTATATAGTGTGTTTGGAACCAATGTAGCTGAATACGGATGGAACCACCACACTAATAGGAGAAATCAGGAAAAATGATGAAATGGCAAAAAAGGACAAGGTATGAGGCAGTGACACACACTGAGTGCACTACAACCAGACGTAGCTGAAGCACACACTACAGCGTGAGCTGCACTCACACACAAAGACCTTGCAGACAGCGGTGAACAGTACAGATGCAGAGCACTGTGCACTAGCGCTGCAAGACAAAAAAAAAATTCTCTATCTACTCCTATCTAGTGTGTTTGGAACCAATTTAGCTGAATACGGATGGAACCACCACACTAATAGGAGATATCAGGAAAAATTATGAATTGGCAAAAAAGGACAATGTATGAGGCAGTGACACACACTGAGTGCACTACAACCAGACGTGGCTGAAGCACACACTACAGGGTGAGCTGCACTCACACACCAGACCTTGCAGACAGCGGTGAACAGCACAGAGAACTGTGCACTAGCGCTGAAAGGCACAGCGATTTATAAAGTAGCTTGGGTAAAGCAGAATAGACCAAATAGGTAGCTAAAACTGTCCCTCAGAACAACAGCGTCCTATCCCTAACTGAATTCACAGCAGAGTGAGCTCAAAATGGCGGCGGCTTTTATAGTTCATCATGACATCATTTCAGCAGCCAATCACAGCCATGCCATTAGTTAAGATGCCTACATGCCTAACAGGATGTGCCCACACTTCTTAGGATCCTCATTGGCTGAATAAAATGAAACTGGCTCATTACATTATGGGAACTTCCGATTCCGGTATACGATATTGCAAAAGTATCGGAATTAAGTATCGGAATTCCGATACCGCGAATATCGGCCGATACCCGATATTTCAGTATCGGAATGCTCAACACTACTCATCACTAGTTAAGAGCTATAACTTTGTTTTATTTTTCCACCAATAGGGTTTATTTTTTGCAGGATGAGTTGAAGCTTTTATTGATACCATTTTGAAGTACATAATATTTTTCATCCGTTTTTGTTCCAATTTTTGAGAGGCAAAAAAAAAAGCAATGCACTGCTTGTTTTATTTTTATTCTTTTACACCATTCGCCATAGGGTAAAAGTGATAAGATATCTTTGTTCTTTGGGTCAGTACAATTATAGTGATACAACAATTTTATAGATTTTTTATGGTTTGCTTCTTTTGCATATTATAACCCTATATTATAAATTTGTTTTTGCATCACCATTTTATGAGAGGTATAACTTATTTTTTCTCTGACAGATACCAGAGAGCTTGATTTTTGCAGGACGAAAGAATGTAATATAATTTTTATTTACATACCACTTTTTACTGTGTTTTGCTCTAATTTTGGTGAGGTGATATGATGAAAAACAGCGTTTTTACTGTGTTTTTTACTTTACAGTGTTCATCATTGGGGTTAAATGATGAAATAGTTTTACATATCGGGTCGTTTAAGACACAGCAATACCAATTATATATACTTTCTTCTCTTTTGTTTTTACATTAAAAATGTGTTTTAATTGGCAAAACATTTTTTATTATTATTTTGTGGTGTTATTTTTTTCACTTTTTTTATTTAGTCCCTCTATGGGATGTTAACTTATATTTGTCTGATTGGTAGTCTAATACCCTGCACCACTTATGTATTTCAGGTATTAGACCTGTCAGTGTCACACTGACAAGATGCCTGTTAAACATTGCTTTAGGCAGGCCACCATACCTGCCATGACAACCATCGACTCCCTGTGTCTGCTTTGTTGGGGTGCCGATGGGGTGAAAAGGGGAGCCCTCTCATGACTCTCTCGATGCCATCATCACTATTACATCCAGAGGGTTAAACAGGGTTAATCTCTGTGAGGCAATTATACATCAATTTGTGGGTACACCTCTTCGATTATGATGTACATGTAGGTCAAATGTCTGGAAGGGATAAATGCTTAAATCAACAGTTTTCTCTGAGGCTTCAATACTTTTCTGCTCACAGAGGTTACCCAGTACCTCATTCTTCAGTTTCTTCTACACTGTGACTTTGTCATATTAGCATTAGCCCTTGTTTAGCCATTGTACTTCTTGCAAGCATACACTTACTGCAATAAATTCAAAATCAAATAGTAATGTTTGGTTTATGAATTAAAAAACACCCACCCCTGCCAACAATTTATCACATACAAAACTTCCCAGCACACTGTGAGGATACAGATCTCAGACTTGGATCTGCACCACATAATCTGAATCACTTTTTATTATCCAAGTCATGTTTTTAAACCCTTAGCCTTTGAATTATATTTCTAGAGCTGTCCGCTAGTTTATTAAATGGAAGTTATAATTAGAAACTAACTTATTGCTAAAATCAGGTTTTTGTCATTAATGTACGTTAAAAAAAAAATTGGATTATTTTTTCATATCAAAAACAAAATGAACACTGACCATTTTGAGTTTTACACACTTATTTCTTGTCTAAGAATTGACAGCATTATAATTACAGGTAACCCCTCTATATAAGACAGGATCCGCAAGTCACAAAAGGTGATGTCACACCTGACCCTGCTCTCCCTCCTTACACAATGACCATTGCAAAGATACTTCTATACAAAAGATACTTCTATGCAAAAAATAGGGATGGTCTCTGTAACGCTGGTGGATGTGAATCCACTGCTTCACAGGCAGGGCTTACCATTGAGGGACGTGATTAAGTGACTACCGGGTATTCACTAGAGCTTCTGATGGGGAGGATAGGCTTGGCCGTCAGAAGTCACCAGGTACCACTCCAGGGCAGTCCCGGGTTTGTAGCAGCTGACAGGAGGGTCAGAGACACAGAAACAAGGTACAGGAGGGCAAAGGCAAAGACATGGTCAGACAATCTGAGTTCATGGCAGGCAGCACAGATTCAGTACACGTAGCCAAGGTCAGGAGCGAAGAGGTAAGACAGGACGGATAAACAAGTTGGGTAGATAACGGGGAGTAACAATACAAACAAGCTGAGGACACAAGCAGACAAACTACCTAGGAACCAGGAGCCAACATACTGGCAAGGAGTGTTGGGAGTAGCTGCCTCAAATATACACTGCTCGCACGGGAAAGGCCAGGGAACATAATCTCCGCCGGACACAGCAAGGTTAAATTCCTGCAGAGACTGGCTGAGCCCCCTATAGCCATGTGGAAACAGCAGCTGTGGATGTTGCATGCCCCCAGAATTAATGCTTTACTTTTATTTTAATTGTTAATAGTGATGAGCGAGTATGTTCTGTTAACCCTTTTGCCGAGTATGCTTGGGCAAGCACCGAGTATTTACAGCGTGCTAGGTGATATGTTTGAATCACTCCCGTGTGCATTATTTGCGACTGTTTGGCAGCTTTAATACAGTACATGTGAGGAATGTGTAAGAAGCAGACATTCCTCACATCTATTAAAGCTGTCAAACAGTCGCAAATCATGCACACGGGAGTGATTCAAAAATATCACCGAGCACGCTGTTAATACTCGGTGCTCGCCCAAGTATACTCGGCGAAAGGGTTAACAAATATACTCGCTCATCACTAATTGTTAACATTTTTGGGGGGTGATACGTTCTCCCCATCTATGATTCCTTAGTCCAGGATAGGGAATGTCCACTCTGCCTTCTTCTGAAGTTGACCAGGCCTTGGTGTTCAAGGTCAGAATATCGTCCCCTAAGTCCAGACCTGTAAAACAAAACTTGGCCTCCTGAAAGGGTTTATTCTTCAACACAAGAGAACTTACTCTGTTGTTATCACTCACCACCTGTATTCACCAGAATGGAAATCATTGCCTATACCTACAGTATACACTTCTCTTCTGATGCTCTTATCATGCTTGATTAATAAATACAGCATTTCAACTAGTGATGATCAAGCATGCTCGTTGCTCGAGATTTACGAGCATGCTCGGGCGAGTACCTATATTCTTCAGCGTGCTCGAGGGTTACGTTTTCGTCGCTCCGTGAACATTATTTGCGACTGTTTGACAGCTTTAATACATGTGAGGAATGCCTGTTTTTCCAGCATTCTTCACATGTATTAAAGCTGTCAGTCGCAAATAATAGATAATTAGACAGAAATTTTTATTATCAGATAATATTAAAATTCAATTTAAAATCAGGAAATAAATGCTAGTGAAAAAAGAAGAAAGAAGAGCTGCAGCTCAAAAATATAGTATGATAACGTAACAGGCAAATAACTACACAATTGATCCTGTTCGATCTTATTAAAAGGTAATGAAAATCACTTTTGAAAAATTTATATTGCATCTATTTAGACTACACCCAAGAAAACAGAATGCTTAAATGAATGGCCTCTAGTGCAAAATGTTCTTAAGCTTACATATAGATAATCATTTATTTTTAGAATAAACAATTTAAAGTGGAAACAATTGCCCCATAGGAAAGTGTAATGTATCTAGCTTATTTGCATTGCCGTGGGCCTATAGCATAATGTGAGTCTATCTATTAGAACATTTGAAATTACATGACCCCAATCGTGTCTAGATGATTATATTAATATGAATAGAAAGCTCATGTATAGAAAGGTGATACTGGCCCTTTAAGAAAGTGACTGGTTTCAAAGTGCTCATGTGCTTGGTAGCTACTAAATAGTCTAACTGGCCATACAAAAGGTGGTGACTTATTTAGAGATTGTAATTCATGTAATGGTCAAAGATTATATTGGTAGGACGTAGCACAATCGTCCTTAATCATTATTCTAATAGATCATTCATAAGATGGAAGCATATGTGGCTAAAAGCCAGAGGGTTTTTATACCTGTATAGTGGAACACTACATATGTGGAATATGAAGAGCTCCTGCCTTCTGCCCCGATATACACGTTTCGCCCAGCTTCTTCGGGAGGTCAGTTTAGTGACTGGCTAGAGCCAAGTTGTTGATGTGCCGTCACTGCTGTAACACTGAACTCAGCAGCTGTGTCTAGGTTGAAGGCAGGCGCCACTGAGCTCAGTGCAAGAGAACTGAGTTCAGTGACTCGCTAGATTAGTGACGTGTGCTGTTGACTTGTCACAGCTGCAGCCAAAATATCAAGACTGGAGCAGTGGCAGGAAACCAGTGCTGGACCCAGCGAGGGTAAGTACATACAGAGTTTGATGTTGTAGATATTTTATAAAGTTTGGGGCTCGCTTTTTGTTGAGTACAGAGCATACCTGATATTTTGCATGACCCTAATGATTTCCTTGTACTAATTATTAAAAAAGTTTTCAGGGCCAAACATAAATGTTTTTAGTGCCTCCATCTGACTTCAGCTTGCCGAACTTCAGCAGTGTGCACTATGCTAAGTAGCTTCTCTTCTGGCTTCTCTCAATGTTCCACTAAAGCAGGAAGAGAAGCTAGTCAACACATTACCACAAGTGTGTAAATATATGCGATTTACATGATGACCGCAAACTGAAGTCAGATAGACAGACATTTATGTTAAAGCTTAAAAAACCCTTTAAATTTTGTTATGAGATTCACAGTATCATTTTAATCAGTGTAATAGCGCCCACCTGACAGTGTATGTATTTTATTGAGCACAATCCTGCTGACAGGTGCGCTTTAAGTGGTGGAAAAATATTTAGAAGTTTGTAAAAAAATATATATTGGTTTGTGTCGCCTTTTTCTGAGATCTGTAACTTTTTTATTTTTTTTCTCGATAGAGTTGAGTGACGGATTTTTTTGATGCATTCTGAGCTGACGGCTATATTGATACTATTTTGGGGTACATGCAATGTTTTGATAGCTGAAAATCCACCATTCTGGTATTTAGATTTTTCTTCTCTTTACAGTGTTTAAAGTACGGGTTAATTAAGTTTAGATTTTGCTAGGCCAGACTATTATAGACCCATAGATAAGACATAAGAAACATGTTTATTAAATTTATTTTAAACTTTTTTAATTTCTTTATTTGTAATAGGGAAAATATATATTCTTGTACCGTGTTAGCCAGTAGATAGAAAAATATGTAGATTTGAGAGTCCTCAGTGGTTGATACCTTTTAATGGCTAACTGAAAAGATGATAACCAATTGCAAGCTTTTGAGACTACGCAGGTCTCTTCATCAGGCTGGTATACCACAAAATCTGAAGAGTCACATATTTATACACAGTAAGACACACAAAAAATGCAATAGGTAAGACAAATGATGAAAAGCAGAGTTATTATGGAAGAGATAAACAGTTCTGGCTCTAAATATTTTAGCAGTTAATAGATAAGGAGTGTGAAGGTTTTATTGTCCTGTGACTAGGTCCAGTGTTGTGATGGCCTCACAAGTCTGAGGAGCACATTCCTTAGTTGATGTAGAATGACATAAATCCATGCGACACATTCATTCCTGCTCTGAAAGTGTTAAATGTCACCATCAGTTTATATTCTGAGACTCTTATGTCTCTTTGAGATTTGAAGTTACCTTTTAATACCAGTAATTTCATGTCTTTTATGCTGTGATCAGGGGAACAAAAATGCTTGGCTACAGGTAGATCTATTCTTTTTTCTTTTATTGTGTGGCGATGATGATTCATCCTTGTTCTAAGTTTTTGCCCTGTCTCCCCTACATAAAGACCCCCAGCTGGACATTTGGTACATATAATTAAGTACACTACATTATATGTGATACAGCTGAACGTACCTGGGATCTTATAGTCCTGATGTGAATAGGGAATCTTTATCTTGTCTGTGGTCATTATAAACGGACAGGTTTTACATTTTTTCTGGTTGCAAGGAAACCTGTAGCTGATGGAGATGACAGGGAGCTTCTAACAATGATGCTTCTTAGATTTGGGGGCTGCCTGAAATACAGAAGTGGGGGTCTGGAAATATGGATTGTAATCGGGCATCTTTTTGTAGTAATGGTTGTAGTTTCCGTGCAGCTCTTCTTAGCGCCTCCAGATTTGGATTGTAGGTGACTACTATAGGCACCCGGTTGTTTTCTTGTTTGGTTTTGTAATGTAGGAGATGATTCCTTGATATTCTGGTGGCTCTTGTAATCTGGTTTGCAATTGTTCTTGGAATGGTAGCCCTGTTTCAAAAAGGTCTTTCTGAGGCCATCAAGGTGTTTGTCTCTATCCATCTGGTTGGAACATATCCGATTGTATCTGATGGCTTGGCTGTAAACAATAGATTTTTTTATGTGTTTTGGATGGAAACTGTCCCATTTAAGGTATGTAGGATGGTCGATTGGTTTCTGGTACAGGATGTCTCTATTTCATTGTTCTGTAGCTTGATGATGGTGTCCAAAAAGTTAATTTCAGTACGGGAGTAGTTGAGTGTTAGCTTGATGGTGGGATGAAATCGACTAAAGTGTTCATGGAACGTCTTCAGCTGTTGCTCAGACCCCGTCCAGATGATTAAGATATCGTCAATGAAACGATAGTAGGCCAGAGGCCTGATGGGACATGAGGACAAAAAGTCACTTTCAAGCTTGGCCATGAAAAGATTTGCGTACTGTGGAGCCATTTTACTTCCCATCGCTGTACCAGTTTCCTGTAGATATATGTTGTTATCAAATTCAAAGTAAATGTGGGTGAGGATGAATTCTGTAAGTTTGACCACAGAATCAGCAACAATTCCTGTATTTTCTATGAAGATTTTGCAGGCATTTAATTTATCCTTGTGTGGGATATTAGAATACAAAGATTCCACATCCATGGTGGCCAGGATGGTTCCTTCTGGTAGAGGACCTATTGCTGCTAGTTTATTCAGTAGGTCTGTCGTGTCCTGAATGTAGCTGGGTGTACTCTTTACCAGTGGTTTAAGAACACACTCTACCTATCCAGAAACTTGCTCAGTAAGGGTGCCCACACATGAAATAATTGGTCTTCCTGGATTTCCAGATTTGTGGATTTTGGGGAGCATATAGAATGTCCCTATTCTTGGACTCTCTGGTATCAGGTCATCGGCTCTTATGGATTCGTCAGGCAGACAAGATATCAACTTGTTTAGTAAACAAGTGGTCAAACTTACAGAATTCATCCTCACCCACAATTACTTTGAATTTGATAACAACATATATCTACAGGAAACTGGTACAGCGATGGGAGGTAAAATGGCTCCATGGCACGCAAATCTTTTCATGACCAAGCTTGAAAGTGACTTTTTGTCCTCATATCCCATCAGGCCTCTGGCCTACTATCGTTTCATTGACGATATTTTAATCATCTGGACGGGGTCTAAGCAACAGCCTGCCTGCCAGTGCCCACCTGTCTGCATACCAGCTGTGCCTGCCAATACTCACCTGTCTGCATACCAGCCGTGCCTGCCAGTACCCACCTGTCTATATGCCAGTCTAAGCTGCCTGTTCCTGCATTCCCCGGTGTGGGTCAACAGCTGTGACCGGGGTCTGACCTGGAGTAGCACCTGGTCCCTCTGCTCAGTTCCTCCTTGGTTCACGGAGTCGACTGAGCTGGCGTGTGACCTTTGTCGGACCGGGTTGATACTTGGTCACATCTAGTGTTGAGCCACCCCCGTAGTGTTCGAGTTCGGTTCGGTTCGTCAAACACCCGTGTGTTCGCCGAACTGTTCGTCGAACACCTTCGAACACCGTTAAAACCAATGGCAGGCAAACAAAAACACATAGAAACACATAGAAAACACCTTCAAAGGTGTCCAAAAGCTGACAAACTGCTCAGAAGACACAACTAACACATGGAAAAGTGACAAGTACATATAGTCATGCGAAAAGAAAAGAGGTGGAGGAGTAAAAGGAGGGGGAGACACAGATATAGGCATGTCATGCCCTTCTAAAATCCAAAAAGTGAGAAGCCGATACGTTCAGTCCGCTCCTGCCCGTGCCACCTCCGTGTCGCTGGGTTTGTGCCAGAGCCGTGGTGAACCCTGACGGCCAGCCCCCCTCTCCCAATACTGGTGCCTGTCCGCTGGTGGGTCGAGCGAGCCCCCCTGTGGTGGAGGCAGCTCTAAGCTTTTTAATTTAAATTGTCTCTCTAATTTGAATGAATACACTTTAAATCCATTTACAAGGATCTATTGGAGGGCAAGTCTCATGCCAGCAGACGCGTAATTCCAGCTCCAGTAGCGTCCACTAAAGCTGCTGCAGTTAAAAAGCTTTTATAAGGATCGAGCTCGGCTGTCCACCGCAAGGCATCCTACTGCCAGTCCCAGCCCCTATGCCTTGGGGTGCCTCCTGATGCTCTTCACTGAGTATCCCGTGGTCCCGAAGCATTTCATTTGAAAAAATTAAGTGTCCAAACTACAGGTGGTGTAGCTTGCTTAACAGCCGGGATAATCCGCTGACTAACAGACACTGCTACTAGGCACAAAGTATTTCCTGGGCTAGATGCAGTTAAAAATTTGTAATTAGATACTCTCGTTGGATGCTGAGAAAGCATTCCATAGAGTCTCCTGGCACGCCATATATGATTCTCTTAAAAAGCTTGGGGTAGGGGTCTAGGGGACCCTTTAATAGCCAAAATCACGGCCCTGTATCACAATACGTCACCTAGGCTGAAGATAAATGGAACTGTAGCACCCTGAGGGCTCGGTTGCTACAGAGGTATTGCACCTCACCCAGAGGTGTGATATCTCACTCTCAGGTAAGGATGGAGTGTGGATCAGGACCCTGACACCTGCATGCATTACACCACATTGCCGTGGGGCAGGGCGACCAATATGCCCCTGAGATGGGCACGACAGTCACTGACCCTGGCTGGAGTGGGGGGAGGGAATACTGAGGAAGGGGAACCCTGTAGTGCAGGAGCAGGGAGGAAGCAGTTCCTGGGTGCATTGATAAGGGAGTATAAAAGGTGGCCACCATATTAGTTCAGTGCAGAGAAGTCTGAGCAGAAGTGACAGGGAGCAGGGGCTCTGCATGAGCTCTGCTCCGGAGGTGGGCCTAGTAACACAGGCCCAGGCCTGGAAGAGGGAGAAGGAAGGAAGAGGAGCGGAGAAGGCTCCAGGAACGAGGAATGAAGGGATCCCAGGGTTGCGGACGGGCGAGTCGCCACAGCACGCCCGAATCCATCTGCGTAGAGGGGTCAGGCCAAAGGGGGAGACCGGTCCCTGAAACTAGTGGAGGCGGGAAACGACCCTCAGCTAGAAACCGGAGGCTGTGACATTTTATGTGGCGCAGCCCCTCGCTACACCCGCTAGGAAGGCACCACATAGGGTCAGGGAAACTGGTGCCAAGTTTACCAAGAGGAGGCCCGAGGCAGCCGGACAGAACCGTTGGTAAGAAAGGCCAGACAAAGGACACACAAAGGGGGTCCTGTGAAGCGCTCCAAAGTTATCTGGGAGTTGTCTGAGCCCCTCACCTGGTGAGCACAGTACGACGTGGGCAGCCGTTACCTGCAGACGTGGTCTGGATAATAAGAACTGTGAGTAAAGGCCCTGGACTGCATCACTGACTCCGTGTCGTTACTTCTGCTGCCCTGCACCATCACCCCCATCCTCCGCATACACTGCCCTGAGGCTATACTCCTCCTGTGGGGAGTTATGCTACGCTTTGCTGCACCCACAACACCAGCCTCAGCGGTCTGCCCTGCAGCGGCAGTTCACTCTGACCGCAATCCACGGGTGGCGTAGTCGGACATTTAAACATCAAAACCACATAAATAGTTCCGCCACTGGTTTGACCACCCTGAGCCACAGAACCGGGTCGCCGCCACGAAGACTACAACCACCAGCATCCACCAAAAAGGGTCCGGCTCCGGGTGTCCCAAGGCCCAGGGGGTGCGTCAGAACATTTTCATCACCTTTCACAATCACCAATGGGACAAGGCAGGGATGTCCTCTGTCCCCTCTCTTATACATCCTAGTGACGGAGCACCTGCTCTCATCAATTCGCCATAACCCCAATATTAGGTGGATTGAGGTGGGAGGCACCGAGTACAAGTGCTCTCTATTTGCTGATGATGTCCTAGTATATATCACTCAATCACATATATCCATCCATGCTGTTACGGCTGAAATAGATCACTTTGTTACATGGTCAAATTTTAAAATCAATGCAGCGAAGTCTGAGGCCCTCGATGTCTCCCTCCCCAAATCCATATAGGATTCAATCCAGTCCAACTTTCCCTTTGCCTGGCCCTCACAGGGTATCAAATACTTAGGAATTCCTATTCATAGAGACCTCTGCCATCTATGTTATCTTAATTTTGGGCCCTTTATTGAATAACTCCATACAGACCATGGTTGGCAAATTAGAACTGTAAGATTCACTACGTGAACCACTGGTGTTTTGTGGAAAAGCACATGTACACTGTGTTCCAAATTATTATGCAAAAAGTGTTTAGGAGTGATAAGGGAAGAATTTGTTTGTTTGTCAGTTAAACTCATTGATGGTGATGTGTGTCAGGGCTCTTTATATCACTGTAAGCAATTGCAGACACCTGTGCTAATTAGTTTGGCAGGTGTGTCCAATGAAAGGCAAGACTACTTAAGAAGGCTGTCTCACATTATTAAGCAGCCTACATTTTCTGCCAAAATGGGAAAGAAAAAGGATGTGTCGGCTGCTGAGAAGCAACAAATTGTGGAGTGTTTAGGTCAAGGCATGACTACAATCAACATTGTGCGATGATCAGGATGAAGTGTCTTGGCAATCCAGAAGTATGTAGCTGATTCACAGTACACACGTGTGCGTGCTGATAAGGGCAAATTGAGGACTCTTTCCTACAGGCAATTACGTGAGGTTAAAAGAGCAGCGGCAAAAAAGCCTTGTCATAGCAGCAGACAAGTTTTTGAAGCTGCTGGTGCCTCCAACGTCCCCCGAACAACAAGATGCAGGGTCCTTCAGAGGTTTGCAGCTGTGCATACGCCATCCTGTCGACCTCCTCTATCCACTTCACACAAGCAGAAACGGCTCTAGTGGGCCAAACATTACATGAAGACTGATTTCAAAACTGTTTTGTTTACGGATGAGTGCCGTGCATCGCTCGATGGTCCAGATGGATGGAGTGGAGGATGGCTGGTTGATGGACACCCCACGCAAACACGGCTACAGCGCCAACAAGGAGGAGGTGGAGTAATGTTTTGGGCTGGAATCAGGGGAGAGAGATTGTCGGCCCCTTTAGGATCCCTGAAGGCGCTAAAGATGAACTCCATAATGTATGTGGATTTTCTCAAACAGCACTTCCTGCCATGGCTCAAGAAGAAGAACCGTGTATTTCACAGCAAGATCATTTTTTTGCATGATAATGCACCATCTCATGCTGCACATAAAACATCTGCATCTCTGGCTGATATGGGCATAAAAGGGGACAAACTTATGGTGTGACCCCCATGCTCCCCTGACCTCTACCCCATTCAGAACCTCTGGAGCATCATCAAAAGGAGTGTCTATGATGGCGGGAGGCAGTTCACATCTAAGCAGCAGCTCTGGGAAGGTATTCTGTCCTCATGCAAAACAATTGAAGCAGAAACCATCCAAAACCTGACAAATTCAATGGACGAGAGAGTTCAGAAGCTACTTTCGAACAAGGGGTCCTATGTGAAAATGTAACATCACCTAGAATAAAGTTTTGAGTTGAAAACTGTTTGATTTCAATTTCTAATAACCTGCTAATGCTTATAATTTCAAAAATGACCATTTTTTTGGTCTTTATTAAAATGAAAAGGTTGATCGAAAAGTTTGGGGGATCTAAGAGTGTGGCAACCCAGTAGTCATGATTACTTCGAATTCTGACAATATGAGGGTCATGTTGCAGGTAGTGCAGCAAGAAGGCACTTATGTGTCTTGCGCATCTCGGAGCCCCAAAATTATTTTCCGGGCTAGATGCAGCTAAAAATTATTATTAATTTTAAATCTGGTGGAGCTTAGTATAGATGGCCTAATAGGATCAGTGCTGCACACTGCTACAAAGCCCAAATTATTTTCCAGTCAAGATACAGGTAAACATGATTAGTAATTTTAAATCTGGTGGAGCTTATTATAGATGGCCTAATAGAATCAGTGCTACACACTGCTACAAAGCCCAAATTATTTTCCAGCCAAGATACAGATAAACATGATTAGTAATTTGAAAGCTTAAAACGGTTGGTAGGGTGATTTTAACCAATCATCAAGCTTTTACTCTCCCCAGGATGACACAGGGGTAGAAAAGTCGTTTCGGATCCATGATTTGTTCATCTTTATGAACGTGAGTCTGTCTACATTATCAGTGGAGAGCCGCGTGCGCTTATCTGTCAGCACACCACCAGCAGCGCTGAACACACGTTCAGACAGAACGCTGGCTGCGGGGCATGACAAGATCTCCAAGGCGTAAGTGGCTAGCTCCGGCCATTTATCCAGATTGGAAGCCCAAAAAGAGCAAGGGTCCAGTGACACAGTCATGGCTTCAATGTTTACTTGGAGATACTCCTGTACCATCGTCTCTAGGCGTTGACTATGTGTCAGACTTCTTGTCTCCTGTGGCCTTGCAAAGGATGGGTTAAAAAAGTGGTGAAATGATTCCGCAAAATTGATGTTACTAGCAGATACTGTGGTTCTGTTACGGTTTGAGTGCTGAACACTTGACGGTCCCACGGTTGACAAGTTGGAACTGTGAGATTCACTACGTGCACCACTGGTGTTTTGTGGAAAAGCACATGTAAGATTCTGCAACAGTCTCTGCTGATACTCCTGCATGCGTGCATCCCTTTCTATGGCAGGAATAATTTCTGCAAATTTACTTTTGTACCGGGGATCTAACAGTGTGGCAACCCAGTAGTCAGGATTATTTCTAATTCTCACAATTCGAGGGTCATGTTGCAGGTAGTGCAGCAAGAAGGCACTCATGTGTGTTGCGCATCCAGGAGCACCAAGTCCCTGTTGTGTTGGTGGCGAGGTAACAATTATGCTTCCTTCCTCTGTCCTCTGCCCCCAACCTCGCACAACAGAAATGTGATCAAGGTCTCCCTCATCTGATGAGTCTTCCATCAGTTCGTCCTCCACTTCTTCCTGCGCTCCTGCACCTTCCTCACTAGTTTGGCTGCTACCATGCGCCCTGGTAAAACCATCTCCCCCACCCTCACATGCCTGCCGCCTTGGTGCTGCCGACCGTCTGGACCTTGCAGATGTTAGCCCTTCCGCATACAACTCCTCCTCCTCTACTTCCTCCACCTCCTCTTGTGCCACCACCTGACTCCGAATTCTGTTTAACATGTGCTCCAGCATGTAAATCACCGGAATAGTCATGCTGATAATGGCATCGTCAGCACTAAACATCTTCGTCGCCATTTCAAAACTGTGCAGAAGGGTGCATAGGTCCCTGATCTGAGACCACTCCTCTAGCGTGATTTGCCCCACCTCTGGATCTCGTTGGCCCAGGCTATACGTCAGAACGTATTGCACCAGGGCTTGTCGGTGCTGCCACAGTCGCTGCAACATGTGCAGAGTTGAATTCCACCGGTTAGGCACATCGCATTTTAGCCGGTGAAGTGGCAGGCCCAACGACTTCTGTAGAGATGTAAGTCGCTGAGCTGCGGGATGCGAACGGCGGAAGTGAGCACACAGCGACCGTGTCCTCTGCAGAAGGTCATCTAGTCTGGGATAGTGGGCTAAAAATTGCTGGACAACACGTGAGCCATACAAGGCACGTGTGTGACATTGCCCCGGCGAAGGGCCGCACCCAGGTTTGCAGCATTGTCGCACACGGCCTTCCCTGGTTTCAGGTCCAGTGGAGACAACCATTCATGAAATTGGTTCTCCAGAGCTGACCACAACTCCTCAGCTGTGTGACTCACATTTCCCAGACATTTCAAAGTAAAAACCGCCTGATGACGTTGAGCCCTACTGCCAGCATAGTAAGGAGGTGTGCAGGATCCCTTCTGCGCAGTTAGAAAGCTTGTGGCATGACCAGACAGGCTTTGGGTGCATGTGGAAGACTGAGAGGAGGTTGAGGAGGCAGAACCAGTGGAGGAACTTTGACATAAAGAGGATTGACGCACAACTCGTGGGGACGGCAAGACTTGGACAGCAGCCCCTTGTCCTGCTGTCACCATAGTTACCCAGTGCCCAGTCAGCGACATGTAACGCCCCTGTCCATGCCTACTCGTCCAAGTGTCTGTGGTGAAATGCACCCTGTCACACACAGAGTTTCTCAAAGAAGCGGTGATGTTGTGTGCGACATGCTGGTGGAGCGCAGGCACATCTTTCTTTGAGAAGTAGTGCCGACTGGGCATCTGGTACTGGGGCACTGCGACGGACATAAGGTCTCGAAAATCCTCTGTGTCCACCAGGAGGAAAGGCAGCATTTCTGTAGCCAAGAGCTTGCAGATGGTGAAATTCAACCTCTTAGCTTTCTCATGGCTAGGAGGAAATGGTCTTTTACTTGTCCACATCTGAGGGACCGAGGGCTGGCTATTGTGCTTAGACGGGGTTGATAAGGGTGTCCCCGGCAAACTGCCGGTCTGTGAGGAAGATGCAGGCGGACATGTTAGGTTGCCTTGATCCAAAGGTGGTGCTATCGATGTCGGACAGCGCTCAACACCAGCTGGTGTTACCACCCCCAAAGAAAATGATAACCTGCCAATCACGCTGGCTGTTGCGGGTAAAGAGGTGGCAGGTCTGCTCCCCAAAACAGGTGTGACTGCTGTCCCCCCAGTCACAGAGGATGAAGAGGCCGCGGATGCACAAGATATGGCAGACGGTGGTTGGCCCGGCCGGCTAGGCCGCATTGTAGCTCACTGAGCTTCCCACTGCAACTTATGCTTCATGTCCATGTGCCGGTTCATGCATGAAGTACTCAAACTATGTATTTTTTGGCCTCTACTTAGCTTTTGCTGACAAATGTTACAGATAACACGAGTTGGGTCATCTTTATCGATCTGAAAAAATGCCCAGGCTATGCAAGGCTTAGCACCCATGCGGCCTGAAGAGCCATCACGACTTGTAGTGAGAGGCAGAGTTGTGTTTGAGGATGCAGTTGTTGACGTGCTTCCAATACTACGTCTCTGTCCAGGAAGGCGCAACCTGACCTCGTCGTCACTAGCATCTTCCTCCATCTCCTCTGCTGACCTCATCTCTTGGCTGACTGTGGGTTGACAGTAAGTGGGATCTCCAACCTCATCATCATCACCCTGTGTGTTATCACACCCGTCGTCCTCAGAGCCAACCTGTTCCTGCCCTGACAAAAAAACTAAAGTTGTCGCTCCAATCAGGTATTTGAGTCTCATCATCGTCTTCCTCATTGTCTCCACCAACAGGAGTTACAGTTTGGGAATGAGGGTCTACATTATGGTCAGAACCTTCTGCGTCTGGTCCTGGATCCGACTCATAAAGATTCTGGGCATCAGTGCAGATCATTTCCTCGTCTGGATTCACAGAAGCGCTGGAGTCGACCTCTGATTCCCAGGCTATAGTATGAGTAAACAGCTCTGCAGACTCAACCATCTGTTCTACCTCATACTCAGACGGGCAGCTGGAGATTTGGGAGCTGTGAGGAAGCAAGTGCGATTGGGGTGACACCTTTGAGGACTGGAGTATTTGTGATGTTGAAGTTGATGTGGAGGAGAGCCCACTTAAAGGAGCACTTGATATCCGTTGAAGCACCTGCTGTTTTTGTGCCTCATCTGGAATTTGTAGCGATTGGCGTGGCCGTAAGAAAGGGATCTTATCACATTGTCCGCTAAAAGAAGTAGACATTTTAGTTTGGCTGGTAGATGGTCTTTCTTCTGCAGATGTTACTGTTGCTTTAACACCTACCCCACGGACACAACCTTTTTTCCCCTTCCCAACACGCCTATTCCCCTTTCCACCAGCAGCAGGCCTTTTTCCACTCATTTTGGTGGTTAACTAATTCACAACTCTGGAGTTGTTTGCACAAAAAATCAATGGATGGGAACCGAGCAGAGCTGAGAGGCCAAACTGTGGTATTAGGCCAAAACTATTGGCTGGGTTAGATGCAGAAAAAAAATTATATTCAATTTGCAACCTGATGGAGGTCAGTATAGATGGACTAATAGAACAAGTCCCACACACAGCAAGAAGCCCAAATATTTTTTCAGAGGTAGATGCAGAAAAAAATTGTATTCAGTTTGCAACCTGATGGAGGTCAGTATAGATGGACTAATAGAACAAGTCCTACACACAGCTAGAAGCCCAAATATTTTTTCAGAGGTAGATGCAGAAAAAAAATATATTCAGTTTGCAACCTGATGGAGGTCAGTATAGATGGACTAATAGAGAAAGTCCCACACACTGCTAGAAGGCCAAATTATTTTTCAGAGCTAGATGCAGATATAAATTATTTTTAATTTGCAACCTGATGGAGGTCAGTATAGATGGACTAATAGAGAAAGTCCCACACACTGCTAGAAGGCCAAATATTTTTTCAGAGCTAGATGCAGAAAAAAATTATATTCAGTTTGCAACCTGATGGAGGTCAGTATAGATGGACTAATAGAACAAGTCCTACACACAGCTAGAAGCCCAAATATTTTTTCAGAGGTAGATGCAGAAAAAAAATATATTCAGTTTGCAACCTGATGGAGGTCAGTATAGATGGACTAATAGAGAAAGTCCCACACACTGCTAGAAGGCCAAATATTTTTTCAGAGCTAGATGCAGATATAAATTATTTTTAATTTGAAACCTGATGGAGGTCAGTATAGATGGACTAATAGAGAAAGTCCCACACACTGCTAGAAGGCCAAATATTTTTTCAGAGCTAGATGCAGAAAAAAATTATATTCAGTTTGCAACCTGATGGAGGTCAGTATAGATGGACTAATAGAACAAGTCCCACACACAGCTAGAAGGCCAAATATTTTTTCAGAGGTAGATGCAGATAAAAATTATTTTTAATTTCCAGTCCGATGGAGGTCAGTATAGATGGACTAATAGAGAAAGTCCCACACACTGCTAGAAGGCCAAATATTTTTTCAGAGCTAGATGCAGACAAAAAATTATTTTTAATTTGCAACCTGATGGAGGTCAGTATAGATGGACTAATAGAGAAAGTCCCACACACTGCTAGAAGGCCAAATATTTTTTCAGAGCTAGATGCAGATAAAAATTATTTTTAATTTGCAACCTGATGGAGGTCAGTATAGATGGACTAATAGAGAAAGTCCCACACACTGCTAGAAGCCCAAATATTTTTTCAGAGCTAGATGCAGACAAAAAATTATTTTGAATTTGCAACCTGATGGAGGTCAGTATAGATGGACTAATAGAGAAAGTCCCACACACTGCTAGAAGGCCAAATATTTTTTCAGAGCTAGATGCAGATAAAAATTATTTTTAATTTGCAACCTGATGGAGGTCAGTATAGATGGACTAATAGAGAAAGTCTCACACACTGCTAGAAGGCCAAATATTTTTTCAGAGCTAGATGCAGAAAAAAATTATATTCAGTTTGCAACCTGATGGAGGTCAGTATAGATGGACTAATAGAACAAGTCCCACACACAGCTAGAAGCCCAAATATTTTTTCAGAGGTAGATGCAGAAAAAAATTATATTCAGTTTGCAACCTGATGGAGGTCTGTATAGATGGATTAATAGAACAAGTCCCACACACAGCTAGAAGCCCAAATATTTTTTCAGAGGTAGATGCAGAGAAAAATTATATTTAGTTTGCAACCTGATGGAGGTCTGTATAGATGGACTAATAGAGAAAGTCCCACACACTGCTAGAAGGCCAAATATTTTTTCAGAGCTAGATGCAGACAAAAAATTATTTTTAATTTGCAACCTGATGGAGGTCAGTATAGATGGACTAATAGAGAAAGTCCCACACACTGCTAGAAGGCCAAATATTGTTTCAGAGCTAGATGCAGATATAAATTATTTTTAATTTGCAACCTGATGGAGGTCAGTATAGATGGACTAATAGAGAAAGTCCCACACACTGCTAGAAGGCCAAATATTTTTTCAGAGCTAGATGCAGACAAAAAATTATTTTGAATTTGCAACCTGATGGAGGTCAGTATAGATGGACTAATAGAGAAAGTCCCACACACTGCAAGAAGGCCAAATATTTTTTCAGAGCTAGATGCAGAAAAAAATTATATTTAGTTTGCAACCTGATGGAGGTCAGTATAGATGGACTAATAGAACAAGTCCCACACACAGCTAGAAGCCCAAATATTTTTTCAGAGGTAGATGCAGAAAAAAAATATATTCAGTTTGCAAGCTGATGGAGGTCTGTATAGATGGATTAATAGAACAAGTCCCACACACAGCTAGAAGCCCAAATATTTTTTCAGAGGTAGATGCAGAAAAAAATTATATTCAGTTTGCAACCTGATGGAGGTCTGTATAGATGGATTAATAGAACAAGTCCCACACACAGCTAGAAGCCCAATATTTTTTCAGAGGTAGATGCAGAAAAAAAATATATTCAGTTTGCAACCTGATGGAGGTCAGTATAGATGGACTAATAGATAAAGTCTCACACACTGCTAGAAAGCCAAATATTTTTTCAGAGCTAGATGCAGATATAAATTATTTTTAATTTGCAACCTGATGGAGGTCAGTATAGATGGACTAATAGAGAAAGTCCCACACACTGCTAGAAGGCCAAATATTTTTTCAGAGCTAGATGCAGACAAAAAATTATTTTTAATTTGCAACCTGATGGAGGTCAGTATAGATGAACTAATAGAGAAAGTCCCACACACTGCTAGAAGGCCAAATATTTTTTCAGAGCTAGATGCAGAAAAAAATTATATTCAATTTGCAACCTGATGGAGGTCAGTATAGATAGACTAATAGAATGATGCTATGCCCAAAAGATTTTACTTCACTAGGTGCAGTAAAAAAATTGGTATTCTATACACAGGTGGTATATCTTGCAACACAGATAGGCTACTCCACTGACTAACACACTCTGCAATAGGCCAAAAAGGATTAGCTTTGCTAGATTCAGCTAAATGCTGTGAAAAAAATTTGCACAGCACTGGCACAGACCTGCCTGGCAAAAACTGATAGGAACTGATGTAACCTAGTCCTGAAAAGGACTGCAATTACAATTAGTCTTTACTCCCACAATCTATCTATTTAAGAGCACAGACCTGCCTGATAAAAGTCGTAGGAAATGCTGTAACCTAGTCCTTAAAAGGACTGCAATCACAACTATTCCCTTCTCCCAAGCTATCTGTAGATTTGTGCGAAAATTGGCTTGAAATTAACAAGGTATAGCGCACACAGCAACAGCGGTGCCGTCTAACACGCAGCTGCAGCAGTGAGAAAATGGTGGCGACGGGGAAAATGGCTTGGTCTTATAGGGCAAGGACATGTGACATACACTGCCAATGACACATACCCTTGCTTGTGTGAAAAAAAGCACTTCGCTCCGTGTGTGCGCTGCTGATAGGCTGACAGATTGCACCTCCCCACTGTAAATGCGGGAAAGAGAAAAAAAAATGGAGATCTTCATTATTCCTGCAGAGATCCATCCCCTGCCCCTCCCCCCACCCCGCTGTACACTCAAACTGCGTATTAACATTAATTTTCAGCATTACTGAGAAAAAATCCAGTTATGATTTTGGTGCACGAACAGTTATCGAACATAACCTCGAACAGCCGAATTTTTCTCAAATCGTTCGTGTTCGCCGAACGGCTCGAACACCGCCCAAAACAGCTCGAATTTGAGATTGGCGAACAGTTCGAGTCGAACAACGCTCATCTCTAGTCACATCCCCCCAGGCACTCCTCGGTTCATGGTCCAGTGGGATCATTAATCATGCTCACGCCAGTCAGTCCGGATAACACCTACATTACAAAAGCAAACAAGAAAACAACCAGGTGCCTCTAGTAATCACCTGCAATCCAAATCTGGAGGTGCTAAGAAGAGCTGCATGGAAACTACAACCCTTACTACAAAAAGATGCCCGATTACAATCCATATTTCCAGATTCCCCACTTCTGTGTTTCAGGCAGCCCCCCAATCTAAGAAGCATCATTGTCAGAAGCTCCCTGTCATTTCCACCAGCTACAGGTACCTTTCCTTGCAACCAGAAAAAATGTAAAACCTGTCGGTTTATAACGACCACAGACAAGATAAAGATTCCCAGTTCACATCAGGACTATAAGATCCCAGGTACGTTCAGCTGTATCACATATAATGTAGTGTACTTAATTATATGTACCAAATGTCCAGCTCAGGGACTTTATGTAGGGGAGACAGGGCAAAAACTTAGAACAAGGATGAATCATCATCGCCACACAATAAAAGAAAAAAGAATAGATCTACCTGTAGCCAAGCATTTTTGTTCCCCTGATCACAGCATAAAAGACATGAAATTACTGGTATTAAAAGGTAACTTCAAATCTCAAAGAGAAAGAAGAATCTCAGAATATAAACTGAGGACTCTCAAATCTAAATATTTTTTTATTTGTAATGGGAGAAAAGATGTCCGATTCCAATTTTTATAATTTTTAAAAGCTTTCTTTTCCTATATTTTTTACTTTATTTCTTAGTCTTGGAGACTGGAACCTGTGATCATTAGGCCACTTACTCCACCCAAGACCTCCTTCTCTCCTCCACACTCAATCTCCTCCAAGACTTCTCCCCCATCCTCTGGAATTTTGTGCCCCACCACGTCCGATTATCTGCCACACTCGGATCCTTCAGAGGGAACTTGAAAACCCACCTCTGCAAGAAAGCCAACAGCCTACAATGACCATGGTGCCTTCTCACCACCACCAGAACTGCCGCCTCACCAACACCGCAGCTGCTGCAACCCCTCCCCCAACCTACTGTCTCCTTCCCCAACATACTGTAGAATGTAAGCCCACAAGGACAGGGTCCTCTTCCCTCTGTATCTGTCTATCAATGTTAGTTTGTTTACTGTGATACCTGTATTTTGTACGTGACCCCTTCTCATATACAGCACAATGGAATCAATGGTGTTATATAAATAATAATAATACTATATACTATGTACGGCAATACCGCAATATTGCAGTACATAGTCAAAACTGAGGTCTCATATGAAGCTTAGCCGTAAGTTGCGCTTCACAGGAGCACCAAGATCGCAACAATGGGGACCTTCAGTAGCCTCCTGGCAGCCATATAAACCCATCAATGCCCTATAACTACATCACAGGGGGCCGATGGGAACTGTTGCACATGAGCACCAACCTTACCATATAATTGCTGATGTCAGAGATTGACAGCAGCATTTAAAAGGAAACTGTCACCAGAGTTCTGCTGGTAGGAGCAGAGACACTGATTCTGGTGTATGTATGTATCACTTACTGGGCTCTTTGCTGAAGTTTTGATAAAGTCACTGTTTCATATGCTGCAGATCTCCCTTTTATCTGCTGCAAATCTGCCAGTTCTCCGAATGCTGAGCTCTCTATAACCTCGCCCACAACACTGATTGGCAGCTTTTTGTCTACTTAATAAAGTATGCCATTTTGCGTGGTTCAGTCTCTGAGTGAAGTTTTTCGACCAGATAAGCAAATTTGGTTGATTAGCTTGTTTGCATGTGACGCGCCCCTGGGCCTGTGTCGCGCTGCGTTGCGCATGCGGGAGCCTACCCGGAGCCGGATCAGTGGAGGGTTGTAGTCTCGTGGCGGTGACCCGGTCCGTGCCCAGGGAGTCAAACTAAACGGCAGTCTATTAGTAGTAAATAGTTGATGACTACGCCACCCGTTGAGTGCAGCCAGGGAGCTGCTGCTGCAGGGCAGACCGCTGAGGCCGGTGGTAGGATTGTGCAGCGTGATAGTATAACCCCCTCAGGGCAGCCGACGTGGATGATGGGGGTAGCAGGAACCACTCAGAGACGGTACGGTGTAGTTCAGGGTCTTTACTGGTAACAACGATAGACCCTCCCGGAGTACTTGCTAGCAAACGGGGCCTGGTCAGTCTTTGAGCAGATGGGGATCTCCCCTGGCCAGGCGTAGTTATAGGCCTCACAAACTGACTGTACTCTTCTGGCTACCTTGCTAGAAGCTGATGTAAGTAGCCCACGTCCCTGAGTGTACCGTGTGGTGCTCACCCGTATGGCCGGTGACTCGGGGCCTTCTAATGGCTTCCGCTCCACGATGGCGGTGCTGATCCCACGCGTGTGACCGTGCCTTCGGGCTTCTGGGCCAGAGGACCTGAAATCCCCTGCCTGACGGATTCTGCTGCTGGGTAGAAGTTAGTCCCCACAGCCTCGGACTCCGGGTCCGGTAAAGAATCTTCTTAGTCAGGGCGAGCGCTGCAGCTGCCAGCCCCTGACTCCTTGGAACTCTGCTGTTTCCTATGCTGCTTCTTGTCTCCACTCTCCTTGTCTCCAGGCTCAGGCCCCTGGACAGGGCCTGCCTGTGGAGCAGAGCCCAAAGAGCAGCTCTGCTCCCTGTCTTCTCCTCTCAGAACTCCCTACCCTGCCTCAGCCCCAGGTTTATATAGGGGAAGTCCTTCCCCTCCCAAGACTGGGCAGGAGGTGTGGCATGCACAGGATCCCTGACCAAAGGACCTCCCACCTGCTCTCAGACGTAATATCTCTATCACTGTGGCAACCAGACCCCTGGGGTGTCACACATGCACTCGGACACATTGGCGTACCCAGGATCAAAACTAGGGGGGGGGCAAGCCATGGTCACAGATACCGAAGAGAAATATATATATAGTACAATGAAAACATTTCACTTCTTACATTACATGAGTGATATTTATTGTAAATTCCACAATAGCTCAGAAACCGGCGAATCGCTCCACACAGTATACTGGCCCCCATAAAATGCCCCATACAGGATACTGGTCCCCATATAACGCTCCATACAGGATACGGCCCCCATATAACGCTCCATACAGAATACTGGCCCCCATATAATGCTCCATACAGAATACTGGCTCCCATATAACGCTCCATACAGGATACTGGCCCCCATATAACGCTCCATACAGAATACTGGCCCCCATATAACGCTCCATGCAGGATACTGGCCCCCATATAACGCTCCATACAGAATACTGGCCCCCATATAACGCTCCATACCGAATACTGGCCACCATATAACGCTCCATACAGAATACTGGCCCCCATATATCGCTCCATACAGGATACTGGCCTTCATATAATGCTCCATACAGAATACTGGCCCCCATATAACGCTCCATACAGAATACTGGCCCCCATATAAAGCTCCATACAGGATACTGGTCCCCATATAACGCTCTATACAGGATACTGCCCCCATATAATGCTCCATACAGAATACTGGCCCCCATAAAATGCTCCATACAGAATACTGGCCCCCATATAACGCTCCATACGGAATACTGGCCCTCATATAACACTCCATACAGGATACTGGCCCCCATATAACGCTCCATACGGAATACTGGCCCGCATATAACGCTCCATACAGAATACTGGCTCCCATACAACTCTCCATACAGGATACTGGCCCCCATATAACACTCCATACAGAATACTGGCCCCCATATAACGCTCCATATGGAATACTGGCCCTCATATAACGCTCCATACGTAATACTGGCCCCCATATAACGCTCCATGCAGGATACTGTCCCCCATATAACGCTCCATGCAGGCTGCTCCCCCCACATAATGCCCCATGCAGGCTGTTCCCCCCCATATAATGCCCCATGTAGGATTTCACCCCCCCTTATAATGACCCATGCAGGATGACACACACCCCCCTTCCTTATAATGCCACATGCAGAATGTCACACACACACCCTCCCTTAAAAATCCCCATGCAGGATGTCACACACCCCCACCTCACCCCCCTCCCTTATACTGCCACAGGCCTCCATACAATAAAAAAATAAAAAATCAAATACTCACCTCACGTCTCACCTGCTGCAGCTGCTCCGGACTCCAGTGTCACTGGCCTCATCCCGCTCTGCGCTGTGACTGCTCAGGAGAGAGCGCGGTGTAAAGATGTCACTGCGCCTTCTAACCTGAGACGTCACAGTGCAGCAGCCGCGGAGGATGCAGTAGCTGCTGCAGAGGCACTGGGAGGGGTAAGTATTGTGCCGGGGCCCTGAGCAAGCAGGGGGGAGCGGGCGCTGACAGTGAGGGGCCCCCCCCGCCTGCTCAGGGCCCCGGAATTTGCCCGGGTGCGCCGAGTGCTGACACCGGCCCTGGTGTGCAGTGTGCGTCCCTGCTTCTAGAGGGGGGCAGCTGCCGCCCCACGGTGGGTACGCCCATGCTCAGACATCTTTACCTAGTGTCCGAGCAGTTACCTAGTGTATCTTAAATTGGTGAAGCCTCTACAAATGGTGCCGTGACTCAGATCACACTCGAGGGGACTCTAGGTCTTGGGCTGCCCATCACCGGACCACCTAAGCCGGGACTGCTCAAAGCGAGAGCCTGATCAACTCTCATCACTGAATACGGTAAGTCTGCAGATTTAATGAATCCGTAGTGCTTATTCATATTTTGAGCGGTCTCTGGTGAGTTTGTGGTGTCTAGATTGGCCCTCAGGGACAGCCCCATGCGACTGGGTGGGTCCCCGCTGTGTGATTCCAAGAACTCTGGTGTGTAGTCGCTCCTGGCTAACTGCTGCTCTGTGGTTTCTGAGGTGTTCCGTCCCATTAGAACGATCTTTGTACGCAGGGGCGTACAAGTATACACTTGAGAATTTAGGAAAATTTCTTTGTTTATAACGCGGGCACTCGGGGAGTGACGTTGCTGATAAGTCGTGTATTAAGACGCCATTAGGGCGCGGGCGCGCAAGGCCAGCCAATCCTCTATTAAGTCGTGTATCAAGTCGTGGGACACGCGGGGCGTGAAGTTGCTGATAAGTCATGTATTAAGATGCCATTAGGACGCGGGCATGCGGGGTCAAGCAATCCTCTATTAAGACGTGGAATACGCGGGGAGCCAACTGCATCGTTAAGCCGTATATTAAGACGTCGCTAGGACACGGGTACGCGGGGTGTTGAGTGCTTCATTAAGTCGTAAAATAATCAATTCAGTGCTTGGTAGGAAGTGTAGGGACCTGTTACAATTCTACTTGTGTATCAGCTGCCTGGTCTGATCATAAGTCTAAGGAGACGGAACGCCTGGAGCCAAAATCATGGAAAAACTAAAGACATTGTTTGTGTCACAGGGGTCACTCGAGCAGGAGCGACAGGACCCCAAAGATATAGTTGCTAGAAGAGAAGGAAGGAAATATGTAGAGAAAACCAAAAAAGTAATATCATTGTGTGGGTTGTACCCGGGGGGTAGATTACAGTACGAGATGTTGAATGCAGCAACTTGTGAAAACAGGGGAAAACTGGAAGATAATGGGTTGTTGCAAAGTGCATACATGTGGAGAAAGGTTGCGCTGAGTTTATCGAAAGAAGGGTTTGTGGAGATTGAGGATAGGGATAACAAAGGAAACATAACTGGTTATTTCTATGTTATAGAGATGCCTCCGCCACTGCCCTATAATGGTGGCGCAATGAATTGTTGGATGTGTTCTAATTGTGGCCAGCAGAATCCATTGTCAGCAGATTATTGTGTTGCATGTCACGCGCCCCGTCCAGGAGGCCCACCCCTCACTACTACCCAACCACTCCTAGTGCCCCATCTTCATCCGTTATATCTATGTCCGCCCAAAGTTCCAACCCTTCCTGCAGCTGCCATGTTACTACACCCAGTGCATCACCTCTGGCCTCTGACCAGATGTCAGTGGGTGTGCTTCCTCCCAGTGGCACGCACCCTTCCGGTAGTGTGCTTCCCTCCAGTGGCGGCCATCTTGGCGCACCCGGAATACAGGCCGCAATACACACTACACCCGGAACATCAACCGCAATATTTATTCCTATACCAGTGTGTCCAGTTGTCACTCCGGATGGTGCGTACTATGTCTCAAAAGACTATGTCCCTCTCTATGCTCATTTGCCTAGTGCCAAAACTCTACTTAATAGTCCGGAGTTCCAGCAGGCCCTTAACCGAAGGAGGAATACTATTGAACTGGAGGAGCCGAGGATGAAGAGGCGGCAGCACCACCACCATCAGCGTCCACACCAATAAGCGATCCAGAAGGTAAACCGACTCGTGTGACATTTCGTACACCAATATCAGAATTCTCTCCAGATTGGGAGGATTCCCGTGCCACCCTTTCAGATGAAGAATACCCACAGGTGTGGAAACCATGGACAGAAAGAATGATTTGGGAGTCATCAACTATACTAACAGCAGGTCTGAGGGATCTGGTAACACAGCGGGTGGATGCTATAGTTAATGCAGCAAACCCTAGATAACAACATAGGGTAGGAGTGGCTAAGATTATTGTGCAAGCCAGAGGTAATGCTATTCAGGAAGACTGTAACAGCATTGTATATTCTTCAGGACCGGTCGAGGCAACAGACCTGGTAGCCACCAGACCAGGGAGATTACCATGCAGGCTTATCATTCATGCAGTAGGTCCAGTGTATGATGAGGATCATCATGATCAGTGTGTGACACAACTTAGAGCTACAATCAACAATATTCTAAACTATGCTGGAGCAAGGAACCATACTTCTATTGCTCTTCCTTCTATAAGTTCTGGAATGTATGGATTTCCTATGCAAGCCTGTGCCCAAGCAATAGTCCAAGCTATACGGGAGTATAGAGGATTAACTATGTTGGAGGAGATAAGACTAATCAGAAATGACTATCATAAATCTCAAATTCTCACCCAAGCTGTGGAAGTGCCACAGCTAGATCAGACCCACTCAGCCGCCAGATGACCTCAGAAGATGACCCAAATGAACTATTTCCTGGACAAACAAGCCCACCTCCTGTTGCTGTGTTGCCGGTATCTCCCTCAACATCTTCTCAGTCAGAATCTCCAGTGCCAGATTACCATAATAGATATAAGGCATTCACACCTTCACAAGTTTATTGAGTGATTAGTCAACTACCTGACCCAGACAGACACCCTATGGCATTCTACAGAAGAATCAGACAAATTCAACAAACTTATTCAGCCACTTGGAAAGATCTTCATGAAATCACTAGCATTAAAGCGGGAGATGCCTTTTGGCCAATAATTCAAGTAGCTCTGAATGACAGCCAAGTGACAGACAAGGAAACTTACCAATCAGGAGGAGCCTTTTGTCAACAACATCAGCAGTGGGCCAAGGAGCGGCTCACAGACTCATCTACCAGTGTATTGGACTGTACTCAAGAATCAGGGGAGAATGTTGAAAACTTTTACACCAGAATCTATACTCTGTTCAAGGATCAATGGTTCGATGAAGGTCAGAGGATCCAACAGAATCTGCTAGTCACTTCATTTGTTAGGGGTCTCAGAGAGGAAATCTCAGCGAAGCTTACAGACTCCAGGCCAGAATACGTGGACATGTCCTCGCAGAAGGTACTCCTTATTGCTAAAGCTATAGAGAAACAATTGAATGCTGTATGAGGGCCTGCTCCAGAGCCTGCTCCAGCACCTACTCAAGAGATTTACCCTATGAATCGCTTATTTCTGATGATTTCCTTTCATGTGTGGGAGTGGATGGAAAACCACACTCATCTCGACTAACATTTCCATTGCCTATTGGGAAAGAACAGAAGCAGCTGGCCAGATTGCTCATTTCAGAAACCTGCCCGCTTAATTTGTTGGGAGCAGATCTACTCCAGAAGTCAAATGCTCAGATATCATATGATGAGAATGGAATACATCTAGATGTCTCTACTCCGTTATCATTAGAGGAAAAACAAAGGTACATGCCCTCCCATTATCTTGACTCCATACCACCTGAACTCTGGTCTCAAGGTCCTGATGATATAGGCCGACTGCCTGTCCTGCCTGTCCAAGTTTTCCTGAAAGAAGGTGTGCGGATTCCCAGACTCCCACAGTACCCACTGAAAGCAGCCCAAGAAGCGTTATTAGATGCCCAGATCCAAGAATTACTCAAGAAAGGAGCATTAATTCCCTGTGTCTCTCCTGCTAATACTCCATTGTTTCCAGTGAAGAATAAAACTGCAAGAGGAGAGCCGGATAAATTTAGTATGGTGCAAGATCTGAGAGCTGTGAATGCAGTTACAATCCTGGAGACCTCAGTGGTGCCAAATCCACATACATTACTCAGTGAAATTCCCCCTGAGGCAACGCATTTTACAGTAATCAACTAAGCAAACGCCTTCTTCAGTGTGCCTCTGCATCCAGACTGTCAGTATCTTTTTGCTTTTACACACAGAGGAGTACAGTACACCTGGACCGTTATGCCTCAAGGAGCTCAGAACTCTCCTCATCACTTCACACTGGCCTTAACTACCTGTCTCCAACCCTGGAAGAGTGAGAACCCCGAAGTCACATTGATACAATATGTCGATGATCTACTCCTCTGTTGTCCCGATGACCAAACTTGCCACAGGTTCAGCTATTCTTTGCTCCGATTTCTGGCCACTATCGGATGCAAAGTTACTCTGCGAAAGCTACAATGGTGTTGTACCAAAGTTGTGTTTTTGGGTCATTGCATATCCCAATGTACCAAGCATCTCACTGAAGAGCGGAAAACTACCATCCGTGACATCCCGTACCCGAGAACTGTCAAACAACTCCAAGCTTTCCTGGAAATGGTCTCATACTGTAGGCAGTGGATCCCTAGCGCGTCAGTTCTCATGCAACCTCTATATGATCGGGTCCACTCTCCTGAGCTTGACCGGCATTTTGAGCGAGAAGCTGAGGATGCAATGAACCAGTTGAAAGAACTCATCATTTCAGCCCCTGCACTGAGGATTCCCAACTATGAATTTCCATTCTTTCTATTTGTCTCTGAAGCGTGTGGCCATGCCTCAGGAGTTCTGGCACAAAAACATGGAGGCCACATGAGACCCATCGGATATTATTCCAGTAAATTGGATCCAGTGGCGCAAACAGCTCCAACATGTCTCAAAGCAGTGCTGGCAGCTACAGAACTCCTCCACAGAACAGCAGATGTTGTACTTGGCCATCCTACAACTATACTGGCCCCTCATGATTTGAAAGCTATCCTTGCACAAACCCAGCACAACCATCTATCTATGCAATGTCGTGTCAGAATCCAATGTGAGCTCCTTTTACCAGAAAATATAGCTCTTCGGTGATGTACTGTCTTGAACCCCTCCACTCTGCTTCCTCTGTCAAGGGGGGACTGCTCTGAAGACTTAGGGGGGACCTCAGAAGACCATGAATACCCTGATTCGAGTGACCATGATTGCCTTGAGGTCAAGAAGGCAGAAACCTCTCACCTACCTACTGTCTCTGAACAGCCACTGCCTGAAGCGGATCTGATACTGTATACTGACGGGTCCAGATACGCAGATAAATATGGAACTTACCATACCGGATGTGCGGTGGTGTCCCCACCAATGGTTGTTTCTGCTGGACCACTGCCATCTTATATGTCAGCTCAAGAGGCTGAACTGTCTGCTCTGACCGAAGCCTGCAAGTGCTCAGAGAGTCGAGTGGCCACGGACTCGAGGTACGGATTCAGGATTTCCCAGGACTTTGGCCTGATATGGGCCCTGAGGGGCTACAAGACAGCCAGTGGAGCTCCAATGCAGCGACAGTGAGAAGTCTGCTAGAAGCTCTGAAGTTACCTAGGCAAGTGGCTGTGATCAAAATTAAGGTTCATGGGAAACTGAATTCAGAGGAAGCCAAGGGGAATCATCTGGCTGACATTACAGCAAAAGCAGCAGCTACGGAACCAATATTTCCAGAGGAAGCAGAGGTGTCGGGGGGTACGGAGGTGTTTGTGTTCACCAGAAGTCAAAGATAACTAGGGGATGAGGAAGAAACGGGAATGAGAAATTTGGGGTTGGAAGAAGAAGAGGAGGAAGATGAAGAGGAGCAAAGACTGGAAGAGAATCCGGCACACAGGACTTTAGTGGACTGGCAGAATGCGGTAACAGAAGAAGAAAAACAAGGATGGATCGGATGGGGAGGAACGTTTTGTAAGGACGTAATCTGGAGAGTGGGAAGAAGAATATGTCTGCCAAGAGCACTGTATCCTGCAGTGGTTCAGTGGGCTCATGGAAAGGTACATAGAGGGAAGAATCAGATGATTTCAGCTATCAATAAACTCTATATTGCACCCGAGATCTCAGTTTTTGCTACAAACTATACTAGGACCTGTGAGATTTGTAGCACTTGTAATCCCGGAAGAACAGAACATGTGCCAAAGAAGAAACTGGCAAAGTCACAGTATCCTTTCCAGAGAATCCAAATTGATCATATGCAATTACCCAAGAGTGGAAGATATGAATATGTTCTGGTGGTGGTGGATATGTTTTCCGGCTGGACAGAAGCATACCCAGTAGCCAACATGACCGCTAGAACTACAGTGAAAAGGCTTCTGGCAGAACTTATCTGCTGATTCGGGATTCCAGAAGTGATTGAAAGTGATCAAGGACCCGCCTTCACTTCAGAAGTTACCAAATCAATCTGGGAGATGAATGGGGCGGATTTGGGCCTGCATACTCCTTATCATCCTCAAAGTAGTGGCAAAGTTGAAAGGATGAATGGCACTTTGAAAAACAAAATTCTTAAAGCCAGTAAAGAATTGTCACTTCCATGGCCGGAGGTGCTGCCTATTGCCCTATACTCAGTCCGAAATACCTTGAGAAAACCCACAAGGTTCATACCATATGAGATCTTGTTCGGGGGACCACCCAGAATGGGTCGATATTACGCACAGCAGCTTAGTTCAAGGAATGATAAGCTTGTGAATTTTGTTGTCGGACTTGCTAAAGAGTTAAAACTAACACATGCTACAGTGTACTCTTCTATTCCAGACTCAGATCTTGAACCAGGTACTCACAGCATCCAGCCTAGAGATTTTGTCTGGATAAAGAATCACATGCGAGGCACGCTGGATGCCGGATTTGAAGGCCCTACCAAGTGTTGCTTACATCACCTACGGCTGTAAAGGTCGAAGGACGAACATCATGGGTCCATGCATCCCATTGCAAGAAGGCGGTCTCAGACCCACAACCCTGATGTTCCTTTATCTCATGACGGTAGCTATGGGGGAAGCCTTTGTTACAGTAACACGTGCATTCCAAGCAATTATTACTAAAGAGAATAATATTCCAGTTTTCTGATACAACACTTCCTTGAATGTGGTGACTTTCCAATTTGATTACTGTGGGATAGTATCTTGTAGGGGGAATGAGAGATTGAGTAGTGACTGGTTAAGAGCTTTGTGGGTGGACGCTGACCAATATATCAGTGTCAATGACAATTACTGGGGACAAAAATGTGATTACTGGGGTGCTGTTGGGTGGAACACAGGTGACTACAACTGGGGATACAAACCACAATCTGCTAAGGACAAAAAGGATAATAACGGGAAATCTTTGCTTGACCGTTTAAAACTACTAAAAAGACCATTTAAACCTGGGTGTAGGGTTATAGGTACATGTAATGGGTTGACTATCACCATGGAGAACCCTATAGTGCAAGATGGAGGAATATATATATAAGTATCCTGGAGTGAAGGAAGGATAGGAGGTATGGGAAAGTTCAAATTGGCCAGTATTTCTAATGAAGTGGGTCCGAAGATAAACCCATTAGCCCCTTTGCACCACAGGATGGAAGGTATGGTAGTCATAGCCAATCCCACTTATGAGGATACCCTAACCATAGAAACGGGATTTTCAGATCATAACTGGTGGTTAGAATGGATGAAGTATACGGCAACCCAACATAACAATCACTAAAGTTATGTATGTTCAAAGGCCAGGCCACATTTGGGTACAGTCCCTCTAATTTTCCCAGAGGAGGTGCAAAGGTGTCTCTTGGATATGTATATCAACAGGGCTTCAAATTCCAGTGTTTGCATCCCCTGAAGAACAAAATATTTCATTACCGCCGGAATATCAAGCTCCGGACAGGGAATAATCATCTACCAAGGAAATTACACTAGTTTCCAAAATACCCGGGGGAGTGGGAATTTTTTAGGGAATTTTATACAAGGTTACTGTGGGAATTACAGTATTATAGAGGGTACCCTCCAGCATACCCCTCCATATAATTAAGTGGCCCCACATTGCCTTCCATATAATGTAATATCCCCACATTTCCCTCCATATAATATAATGGGCCCCACATAGCCCTCCATATAATATAATGGGTCTCTCATAACCTTACATATAATATCATAGGCCCCACGTTGCCCTCCATATAATATAATGGCCTCCACATTGCCCTCCATGTAATACAATGGGCCCCACATTGCCTTCCATATATTATAATGGGCCCCACATTGCCTTCTATATAATATAATGGCCCCACATAGCCCTCAATATAATATAATGGCACCCACATAGCCTTCCATAGAATATAATGGCCCCACAGAGCCCTTCATATAATATAATGGGCCCCACCTAGCCTTCCATATAACATTCTTGGACACACATTCAAATGAAATGTACTGCGGCGCAGAGACCAACTGGCTCCCTACGCTGCAATACACAGTCAGCAGCTGAAGTCAGCGTGCTAGTGAGGCACGGCGCATGGCAATGAGGTCCTGTGCTGCCGGTCCTGGCACACTGAAGTCAGCTGTTGGCTTCATTAGAAGCGGTGTGGAAGCAGAAGAAGATGAGTAGAATCATTTGTTTCTTTTTAAAACGTGCTGGAGAAGAACACAAGGGGCTCAGGAAGGGGAACATTGTACCAGGATAGGGGACATTATACCAGGATGAAGAACATTATACCAAGATGGGGACATTATACCAGGAAGGGGCCAAGGATGGGGAACATGTTAAAGCATGGAGTCTAGAATTAGGGAGATTATTTCAAGAAGTAGCTAAGATGGAGTACAAAATTATATTGGGGGTGAACACGTATGTCTTTAAAGGATGTAGACTGCTACAAGGGTTCATACATATGACCAACATGCAAGTGGGGGCCCAGGTCTAAATTTTGCACTGGAGCCCATCGGACTCTGGTTACTTTACTGAGTCAGGGGTCTTTTTTGGCAGATTTTTTGTTTCATAATTCTTTTTTTTTTCTATTGCTGTTAGATCTGGATTGCAGGCAGCCAGTTCATCACCAGTACTCTTCTGAGGAGCTATGCTGTTGTGATGGATGGAGTTATGTGGTTTAGCATTGTCTTGGTAAATATGACATGCCTTCCCTGAAATATATGTTGTTCTAAAACCTCTATATAATGCTAAGCATTGATAGTGTTTTTCAAGACATGGTATGCTGCCCATTCAACTAATGCAACCCCATACCAACAGAGATGCAGGTTTTTGAACCATGCAATAATAACAAGCTAGAAGGTCCTTTTCCTCTTGAGTCTGCAGAACACAACGTTTGTGGTTTTCATAAAGAATTTTGCATTTTGATTCATCTAAACACAAAACAGTTTTCCATTTTGCCTCAGTCCATCATAAATGAGCTCTGGCCCACAGAAGACAGCATGGTTTTGGTGTTGAATCAATAGCTTTAACTTTGCATGATAGAGCTTTAACTTGCATTTGTGGATTGAATGGAAAACTATGATCAAAAACAATGATTTTTGGAAGCATTCTTGAAGCTATGCAGTGATTTGCATGATTGATTCAGGTCTGTTTTAAATCCAATGCCGCCTGAGGATTGATAGATCTAGAACATTCAATACTGACCATCGGCCTTGTCCTTTGTGCACTTGGGTTTCTCTGGAATCTCTGAATCTGTTGATGATATTATGTTCTGTACATGATGGGATATTCAGTGTCTTTGCAATTTTATGTTGGGAAACATTTTTCTGAAATTGTACCCCAATTTTTAAATGCACTTTTTCACAGATTGGTGAACCTCTGACCATCTATGTTTCTGAAAGGCTCTGCCTCTCTAACATGCTCTCTTTATACACAGTTAAGTGACTTGAAAATTGTCACTAACAGCTGTTCTTCATTAGTACCACTTATTTTTCCAGCCTTTTGTTAACCATTACAAGTTTTTTGAGATGTGTTGCTACCTTCAATTTCTAAATAAGTTAATTTTTTCAAATGAAATGGATCAATGTCTAACTTTCACCTTCTAATTTCTGTTCCAAGTTATATTGTTATAAGTGTCATGATTCTGTTGTCAGATTACCCGGAGCCAGAGGCTCCTTCCCTGTCCCTAATGCTAAGGACGCCCTAGCTATCCCTCCTCCCCAGATTACTTCTGATAGTGAAGATACTGGGACCACATACCTTGCTGAACTCTTGAATCAGCCCTATATCTGTCCACTTCACCCACCCAGGGAAGTGGTGAGGAATAGTGTATGTACAGTACAGACCAAAAGTTTGGACATACGTTCTCATTTAAAGATTTTTCTGTATTTTCATGACTATGAAAATTGTACATTCACACAGAAGGCATCAAAACTATGAATTAACACATGTGGAATTATATACTTAACAAAAAAGTGTGAAACAACTGAAAATATGTCTTATATTCTAGGTTCTTCAAAGTAGTCACCTTTTGCTTTGATGACTGCTTTGTACACTCTTGGCATTCTCTTGATGAGCTTCAAGAGGTAGTCACCGGAAATGGTCTTCACTTCACAGGTGTGCCCTGTCAGGTTTAATAAGTGGAATTTCTTGCCTTATAAATGGGGTTGGGACCATCAGTTGTGTTGTGCAGAAGTCTGGTGGATACACAGCTGATAGTCCTACTGAATAGACTGTTAGAATTTGTATTATGGCAAGAAAAAAGCAGCTAAGTAAAGAAAAACGAGTGGCCATCATTACTTTAAGAAATGAAGGTCAGTCAGTCCGAAAAATTGGGCAAACTTTGAAAGCGTCCCCAAGTGCAGTTGCAAAAACCATCAAGCGCTAGAAAGAAACTGGCTCACATGAGGACCGCCCCAGGAAAGGAAGACCAAGAGTCACCTCTGCTTCTGAAGATAAGTTTATCCGAGTCACCAGCCTCAGAAATCGCAGGTTAACAGCAGCTCAGATTAGAGACAAGGTCAATGGCACACAGAGTTCTAGCAGCAGACACATCTCTTCAACAACTGTTAAGAGGAGACTTTGTGCAGCAGGCCTTCATGGTAAAATAGCTGTGCGATGCAGAAAAGGTGAACGGATGGACTCTACATGCCTGGTTCCCACCGTGAAGCATGGAGGAGGAGGTGTGATAGTGTGGGGGGGCTTTGCTGGTGACTCTGTTGGGGATTTATTCAAAATTGAAGGCATACTGAACTAGCATGGCTACCACAGCATCTTGCAGCGGCATGCTATTCCATCCAGTTTGCGTTTAGTTGGACCATCATTTATTTTTCAACAGGACAATGACCCCAAACACACCTCCAGGCTGTGTAAGGGCTATTTGACCAAGAAGGAGAGTGATGGGGTGCTACGCCAGATGACCTGGCCTCCACAGTCACCAGACCTGAACCCAATCGAGATGGTTTGGGGTGAGCTGAACCGCAGAGTGAAGGCAAAAGGGCCAACAAGTGCTAAGCATCTCTGGGAACTCCTTCAAGATTATTGGAAGACCATTTCTGGTGACTACCTCTTGAAGCTCTTCAAGAGAATGCCAAGAGTGTGCAAAGCAGTCATCAAAGCAAAAGGTAGCTACTTTGAAGAACGTAGAATATAAGACATATTTCAGTTGTTTCATACTTTTTTGTTAAGTATATAATTCCACATGTGTTAATTCATAGTTTTGATGCCTTCAGTGTGATTGTACAATTTTCATAGTCATGAAAATACAGAAAAATCTTTAAATGAGAAGGTGTGTCCAAACTTTTGGTCTGTACTGTATGTCACACAAATCATACATACAAGTAAGGGCATACAGGGATAAATTAAAATACCAATCTTACAAAAATTCATACACAGACAACAGAGAAGAACACAGGGGAGAAAAGGAAGGGAAACTAAATAGGAAAGGATGAGGATTTGCACACAGCCGAAACACCCAGCAACAGTCAAAGATAAACACTCCAAACACCTCTAGCAACCACCGAATCCTCCACTCCTCACCAAGCAGTACAAGACTTAACACTGGCAATCCAGATCGCCAGAGGCAAGTATATATAGGAGAGGGGGCTGACACTGAACATCTGAGTTCATCCAAGCTGGGAAGGTTCAGAGACTTCAAGCGGAACAGATTAACCCCTGCACTGCTAACAAAAACCTGCACTCTTTAGTATGAAGGAGAAGTGTTTCTGATCAGTGCAGGTGTAATGCAGGTGCCGGAATGCAACGCACAGAGACACAAGGCGAGAACAGTCAGAGATGTTTGTAAACAGTTTTATACAACAGGTGTACTGAAACAAGGGATTAGCAACAAGGGTAATGAACAGTGGTTTGAAATATCAGAAAAATACGAAATTTCTCAAAGTAAGGCGCAGTCTCTTAAAATAAGGCGCAGTCTCTTAAAGTAAGGTGATGCCCTCAAGCATGAGAGACACCACACAAGTTCTTTAACCGTGAATTTGGCCGTAGCGGGGGTCACCGGTTATTCCCGCTAGGCCGTGAGTCTCTTTCCGGATGAATTCAATTAATTCACGTTGTGCTACTTTAGCCCCAACCGTTCCCCTCCCAACCTGAGTACTTAAACCCAATTGTCCCCGGTACCGTGGGTGAGCAGTGGAAGTGACGGCCCTGCTCACGTATGCAGCTCCTCTCTGCTTGGCCGTTGGAGGCAGTCTCTCGAGCCTTGGATAGGGGGGTCCAGGCCTCGTCTGTCGGCAGCCGACGTCGGGTTCCGCGAACTCACTCAGCATCGCGATCAGGTTCCTAGGATCCTCAGCAGGCACAGCACTCGGGTCACAACTGTGAGGGATCCGGAGGTCTTTTACCGGTGCCCGGCTGGAGCACCTCTCAGGCCTTTGGATTTGACCTGTCACGCGGGGTTTCTCAGGACGCAGGGAGCACGTCTGCTCCTCTCTGCTGCTTGGCGCCAAAGACCCCTCAGGTTTGGCGCGCTGGCCTCTTATCTCTCTGAACTCCTTCCTGGAAGTCACCTGATCGGGTCCAGCGTCTGAATCTGCCCTCCCTGCAACTTCCCTTGTATATTTTGGTTCCGCTTGACTGTCTCTGGCCAGTAGATGACAGTCTCACTCAATCCTTGAAACGTCATGTTGAAGTTCTTTTACAAGCATTCTTGCTCGTTCTACACAGGAGTACGTGAAATTAGATGCTGCAGTTCTTCTGGTCCCTCTCTGTCACGGTAAACCCATAACAATAAGATATGTCTAGAAGACATTTCCATACCATTGCAATTTTGCTTGATTTTCATTCCTCAAAGTGTCCCATCTTTTTTTAAATCAGAGTTGTAGTTGTCATAAGCTGGTGACTCCAATGATTGCTGGCAGCGTTCATCTGCACTGTAGTTGTGAGTTCACCGCTGCAGCCTGTCAACAAAGACCGGAACAGTAGCAAACACAAGGCACTGGAATAGGAGAGGGTGAATAACAGCTAAGTTTATTATTTCCATCCAATGTAATGTGAATATAAAACCTACTGCATGAATTGCCCAATAAGTGTCGAGTTGTCTTATATTTTGCAAAATCTGTCATGCCATTATCACTTTCATAATTTTGAAATGATCATGTTAAAATATAAAGTCATTTTGCAAATGGAATTGCAAAGCCACTATTATAGTGTAATGTGCATTTATATTTTTATATTGATATATACTAACTAGGCTTTTACTAGACTGCTCAAAAAAGTGGAAATAATGGGCATAATTATACAACTTTGAGCCTAGGGCACCAAAATATCTAGTTACACTTCTGGCAGTATGACTTTGTACACATAAAGTAATGAATAGATGTAATGAGATTCAACTTTTCATTGAACTTTGTAGGCGAGAAAAAAAAAATTATCCTAAAGGAAGGGCAGCCAATAGCCATCGATCACTGAAAAATAATACTGATCCCAAAACACTACATGGTTATTCATTGTAAATTAAAATCACTTTAAAACACAATGTATATTCACGTTCACTGTAGCTGTCTGCAATTTTCTTCAGTGAAAAAAATGACTAATACACCATTCATATCTACAAGTGATCCCTGAGTTTACTCTTATACATATTGCTCATGGATACAGTGGAGTTGCATGGAACCCATTCAAATGATCGTTTATTTACAGCTCTTCATTCTAAATAATATAGGAAGTCCTAAAGGGAATTGGTCACCAGGTTTTTGCCACCTAATCTCAGAGCAGCATAATGTAGGGGCAGAGACCTTGATTGCAGCGATGTGTCACTTACTAGACTGCTTGCTGTAGTTTTTATTAAATCACTGTTTTATCAGAAGGAGATTATCACTAGAGGACTAGTAAACCTGATGCCATGTAGTCCTCAATATTCATGAGCTCTGTATAATCCCTCCTCCACCACTGATTGTCAGCTTTCTGCCAGATCTGCAGCAGATAAAATATAGTAATTTTATCAATACCGTAGCGAGCATCCTACATCATGCTACTCTCAGATGGGGTAGCAAAAAATGAAAGACATATTCAATTGCAGCAATGCAATGAAACAATGCATCAACAATGCAGCCGAGCTGAAGGCTGCTATCAATGCAACCTGGGCTTCCATAACACCTCAGCAGTGCCACAGGCTGATCGCCTCCATGCCACGCCGCATTGATGCTGTAACTGATGCAAAAGGAGCCCCGACCAAGTATTGAGTGCATTTACTGAACATAGATTTCAGTAGGCCAACATTTCGGATTTTAAAAACATTTTTAAAGCTGTTGTTATAAAGTAATTTGCCAATTTACTGAGATAATAACTTTTGTGTTTTTATTGGCTGTAAGCCATAATCATCAGCATTAACAGAAATAAACACTTGAAATAGATCACTCTGTTTGTAATGACTTTATATAATATATGAGTTTCACTTTTTGTATTGAAGAAATTAAATAAATAAACTTTTTGATGATATTCTAATTTTGTGAGATGCACCTGTATCATAATTTAGTTCTGCACTTCAGTGCAAGGATATTAAAGCGCACCTGTCAGCAAGATTGTGCTCAGTAAACTACATACACTGTCAGGTGGGCAACATTACACTGATTAAAATGATACCTCGGTTGATGAAATCCGTCCTGAGGTTCTTGTTTAATCTTTACTTTCAGTTTGGAGATAATGATATGCTCGTGCTTCTGGGTAGGCCTGTGAGGTGGGCTCTATCTGGTGCTCTGCTTAAATATTCATCTGTATGCTCTTATGACAGCTCACTGTGCATTCACTGATCAGCTATCAAGTGTGACAGTCAGTCGTTCTGGATCCGGCTGTAGAAGGTGACTGCGCTTGGCATTGCAGATGCCTTCTTGATCCTCTCATCTCTGACAGGTGCGCTTTAAATACAGTTTCAAAGATCTCTCTGAAAAGAGGTTGTCTGGGTTTTTTCTTTTTATTAGCGGCAGAGCAGGATTGTGATCCAAATGATCAGACACCTGGCTATGGTCTCTGACCAGTCGTACCCCGTTACTACTCTGCCCCATCTACACTGAGGTTGTCTGACACAAGGTGATGTTTCAATACTATAGGATAGGACCGTCCCGATTTGGCACACAAGTTGGGATGGCTTTTATGCTTTTTTTTTTTATCAAAACAGTTTTCTAAGTACCCTATGTTATTTATATGTACTATTACTATTTACTTATTTATTTACAGAAGGGTATATGCTCATTTTGTTTCTATCTTAGGTTTTGTCTGTTAAATGGCCACAATGTGAACATGGTCTTATACGTTGCATGTATACCAACTTATGCTTTGGCTTATTTTTATGGTTGTGCTGTAGTTTTTTGTACTATGCCCCAACTGATGTGGCTCCCTTTTTTGAGCTAGGCATTTTTATTACATAGCCTCCAACAAGGCCAGGTGTCTGACCAGTTGGACCCCGGTCCTACTCTGCCCCCATCTTGTGACAAAGTCACTGGTGATATATGTGAAGGGAGATATGTTTCACTGCGGAAACTAGCCTCAGTGAACTGAACCTAGAAGTTTCTTCAGCATGTTAGGTGCTGAAGAGGTTAATGAGAAATTTTGGGACTGATTCTTTGTAAGTAGGTGTGAGAAGGGTGGGACGCCTACTCACTATATTTCCACCTCAAGGGTGTGGCTGGAGAAGATCAATCTCCATTAGTGAGTTTTTTTTCTGTTGGAGGAGGAGCTGTCCCACTATTTAACGGGTGAACTCCAAAAGGCCTGCTATGACCTGGCCCTACAGGATGCACAGGAGTATGCCAAATTAAAGACAGAGATATTGATACACTCAGGAGTGACTATGTCTGTCAGAGCACAAAGCGTCCACCACTGGGCGCATGCTAGCGACAAACCTCCTTGCTCGCTGATGTTTGACTTGCTATATCTAGTCCAGAAGTGGCTGCAGCCAGAGTCTTCCATTCCTGCCCAGATGGACGAGTGTGTGCCCGTGCAAACCTGGGTTGCCCAGGGTGACCCTCAGAATGCGGACAACCTTGTGGGCCTAGTAGAGAGGTACCAAGTGGTCGAAAGATCTCTTGGGAAACTGGGCATTGTCACTTCTGGACTGGAGTACCCAAAGGGGGGCAGGCTCTAGAGTCACAAACTGGGGTCATCTCAATCCCACTGAGGGCCATGCAAAGACTGTTGTTAAGGACATGGTCTGTTGGCGTTGTCATAATCCAGGACACATAGCCACCCGGTGCCATATGTCCCCTGAACCAATGGACTGCAGCCTAGGCCGGCGTTTTCATATTACGCTTATCTGGCCTGTAGGGTGTACGGTCAACCTGGTAAGGGGCCGCAGGCATGTGCCGTGTCCATTAATGGTGCTTAGACTATTGGGCTCGGGGAGTCTGGTGACCCTAATCAGCGCCACCCTTCCCCACCAACTGATCCCTGCCAAAACTGTGGATGTTCACTGCATACAGGAGGATGCCAAGGACTACCCTGTGGTCAGAGTTATAGTGAGAATAGAATGAGATGCCCAGTCCCACAAGGTCGGGGTGGTCAAGGACCTGATACATCTCTTCATATTGGGGTGCGATTTTTCTTTGTTTTGGGACTTGTGGGGGAAGGGAACCAGACTGAGTCATGTGGACAAAAGCCAGGTCCCGAGGAAAGAACCCGCATTGAAATCTCAAATAGATGAGTTCCCATTGTGTGTCCTTGCCAGCGACGAGGACAAGACTGTGACCAAGGAGGCCGACCTCCCTGAGTTAGAGGTGTCCGGAGAGAACTTTGGGTCTGCTCAAGTTCGGGACTTGATCTTAAAGGGAGCGTGGGACAATGTTACTGTTTGTAATGAGGTTGCTCAAGAGCTGCGGGCAGACACCAGGTACCCACACTTTACAGTTAAAGGGGAGCTATTGTACCCGGTGACCAAACTAAGGGGTGATGAGATAGTGAAACAGCTGTTAGTTCCAGGGCCATACCGATGGAGGGTATTAGATATGACCCATTCACATGTTCTGGGGGGACACCTGGGGTCAAGAAAACTCAGGAGAGAATAATGAGGAGGCTCTATTGGCCAGGATGTTACGGGAAATCCTAGACTATTGTAAGTCCTGCCCCATCTGCCAGATAACCGCGCCCTCCTCCCACTTGCGTAGTCCCTTGGTTCCACTACCTATGATAGAGGTTCCCTTTGAGAGGATTGCCATGGACTTCGTGGGTCAGCCCGGGGCCACCAATACATCCTGGTGGTCATGGACTATGCTACCAGGTACCCCAAAGTGGTACCCCTAAGGAACTCGTCAAGTAAAAGTATAGCCCGGGAACTTGTCCACATTTTTGCCATGACAGGTATGCCAAAGGAGATTTTGACAGACCAGGGAACCCCCTACATGAGCAAAGTGAAGAAGATGCTATGTAAGGTCCTTCAGACTGCCCAGCTTCGGACCTCACTTTACCATCCACAGACGGACAGCTTAGTGGAGCGCTTCAACAAGACCTTGAAGGCAATGCTCAGGAAGTTCGTTTAGAAGGATGGTCGAGAGTGGTACTACCTGCTTCCGTTTCTGCTCTTCTACGTCAGAGAAGTTCCTCAAGCCTCCACTGGCTTCTCTCAGTTTAAGCTCCTTTATGGTCGACATCCAAGAAGACTCCTAGACATCGCCAAGGAAACCTGGAAGGCCGAGGTCTTGCCCCACAGGAGCATCATCGAGCATGTCACCCAGTTGCAGGATAGAATGGCGAAAGTGATGCCCATCGAGAAAGAACATCATCTCCAGGCGCAGGAAGTCCAGGCGAAGGTGTATAGCTGGTCAGCGAGGCTGAGACAGTTCCAGCCTGGGGATCGCGTTCTGGTTTTTATTCCCAACATCGAGAACAAGTTCCTGGCCAAATGGCAAGGTCCGTATGAGGTGGTGGAGAAACTCAGCGAAGTGAACTACAAAGTCCACCAGCCTGGCTGAAGAAAGCCGCACCAAGTGTATCATGTGAACTTGCTCAAGCCATGGCAAGATCGGGAAACGTTGGGGGCTCCTTGTTTGGGAGCTAGTCCCAAAGCCCAAGTGGATGGCATCACGGTAGCAGAGACTCTATCGCCGGCCCAGAAGCAACAGTGTAAAGAGCTGCTACAACGGAAGCGTGACCTGCTCTCAGAGTTGCCAAGGCATATGCACGTGGTAGAGCATGATGTGTTAACAGAGCCGCATATAAAAGTGAATCTGAAGCCCTATAGGATTCCTGAAGCATGCCGGGAGGTGATCTCAACTGAGGGGACTCAAAAAGTGGATGGTCAAGTCCCATCGCTCTCCAGCCAAAACCCAATGGAGAGTGGAGGTTTTGCAATGACTACTGCCCGCTGAATGAGGTATCCAAGTGTGACGCATACCCGATGCCCCACATCGATGAACTCATCGAGAGGCTTGGACCTGCAAGGTATATTACCACCCTTGACCTGATGAAGGGCTACTGGCAAATCCCCATGTTCCAGAGGGCCAAGGAGAAGACGGCTGTCTCAACATCTGATGGGTGTTTCCAATACACACGAATGCCTTTTGGACTGCAGGGGGCCCCAGCCACCTTCCAGAGGGCCATGTATTGGATCCTCGGCCCACATAAGAAGTATTCCGCAGCCTACCTTGATGACATTGCCATCCTTAGCACAGACTGGGCTAGTCATCTACCAAAGGTACAGGCAATTCTGGATGCTCTGAGGAAGGCAGGATTTACTATGAATCTGAAAAATTTGCTGTTGGAAAGGAGGAGGCCAAGTACTTAGGTTATGTTGTCGAGAGATGCAAAATTAAGCCACAAGTCAATAAAATCGAGGCAATCCAGAACTGGCCGCAACCGCTCTCCAAGAAGCAGGTGAGAGCGTTTCTTGGAATCGTGGGATATTACCAGCAATTTTTCCCAAAGTTTGCCATGATGGCCACTCCACTTATGGATCTTCTCAAAGGTACCAAATCAACGATGGCGAAATGGACTGTTGAAACGGAGACGGCGTTCCAACAGCTGAAGCAGCCGGCACTGGTCGCACCAGACTTTAATAAAAAATTGGTGGTCCAGACAGACGCTTCAGAAGTTGGTCTGGGAGCTCTGCTGTCCCAAGAGATAAATGGTGAAGAGCATCCCATCCTGTATCTCAGCAGGAAGCTCTCTTCCTGCGAGAAAAACTACGCGATAGTAGAAAAAAAGTGCTTAGCCATAAAAAGGGCCGTAGATACGTTAAGATATTACCTACTTTACACTTTAGACTTTCCCATGATGCCACACAAAGAAGCAGTGTGTTTCAGGTGTGCATTAAAATACATCCACAGGTGTGTCTCTAATTAACTCACATGTTGCCAAAAAAACAGAAGCTTCCAAACACATGACATCATCATATGGGCAGTTCAGAATTGTTAAAAGGCATAGTAATCTTAGTATATGTAAACTTTTGACTTTGCAGTAAGTAATAAAAATGCCTTAAACATTCTCTCTCTCATTATTCTGGCATTTGGCAAATATTAAAAATTATTGTAATCCTAATTGACCTAAAATGGAAAACGTTTATTCTGATTTCATGTCAGATATTAAGAAAAACATGCATATGTGTCTTTTTATATAGTGTATGTAAATTTCTGGTTTCAACTGTACCACAAATTACAGACAATAAAATAAAGTGTGTACAAATACAAAGATCAAGCTGAAAGCAACCAAAGGTGTCTCTATTACACATGATTAAATCCATAGAATGGTCAGGGCTCAGACAGGGGTTAGTAGATCAATGTCGCGCATATACATGCTCGTTACTCGAACCGAGCAATTCCTAAGATTCGGACGCTCGTTTTGAGCAATGAGTATAATGGGAGTCAATGGGAAATCCCAGCATTTTTCCAGCAGACCCTATAGACATGGTTACATGACACCATAATTCAAACTGCCATTGGTATATGGTTTCATTAAAGGTCCGGCATCCCTCTTTCCCGACACACCCCCTATGAAAGTGTGAAACAAACGTGAGCGGGGCTGAGGGATGCAGGACAGACCCTATTATTCCACTCACTCAGTAAGTTACCAAACAAAAACTCAGATGGGGCAACAAAACCATATTGAGAGAGTCAAAAAGGGATCAGTGTCCTGGAAGACCCTCGAAGTAACTCCATATACATGTATTAAAACCAAGGAGAACACTGGGGTCTTAAATTACTTCAAAGTTAAAACCATTTTTATTCAGTGTAAATGCTAAGAGAAACATATACCACAAATTACAGACAATAAAATAAAGTGTGTGACAAACACAAATATCATGCTGAAAGCAACCAATGGTGTCTCTATTACATATGGTTAAATCCATAGAATGGTCAGGGCTGGGACAGGGGGTAATAGATCAATGTCGCCCATATAAATATAGAGCAGGAGGTTTCACAATAACCCTTCCATGTGGCGCAAACGACACACATATGGATACTAACAGGGGTAGATTACAGTTATAAGCCTATGCAGAGTAAATACCCATGTGTCTTAAACGAGAATACCTTACCATCCTATCACAAGAGCCCAGCACATACCAGTGGAAAAAACGAGCACCAAAGAAGCAGTCAGCAAAAGAAAGAAGATCCCCACAGTCCCCTAAGCGCATTTCGCTGTCATCATAACCACTTCATCATGGGGGATGTATGGAAAGCACCTTCCATGACCATATATCTCCCGGGTAACTGGTCACATGGTATGTCCTGTGGCCAATGGGGGATGATGTCAACCGTGCATGCGCGCTCAATCGCTAGCGTCACAGAGATTCCCTAAAGGCATCACTGGCTGTGCGGGAGCCGGAACGCGTCACTATAGCTCCCGATCAACCACACAACACTCAAAGTCGCCGCCGGGAACACCGACGCTGAGCAAAGGTCGAACGCATGCGCTCTTCATCACCAGGGTTATGCAAAAGAGCATTAGCTCAAATATGGCTCCCATATTATTCTTAGCACAAAAGAAAACCACATATCATACATATAGGAGAGCAAAATGCAAAAAGGCCTTCAGAAAGTTCCTCTTGGTAACATGACTTTTCATAGGTAGATTATTCATTCTTTGTTTAACTGTTGTCACATAGGCGTCAGAATCGCCCTTAAGCCCAGAGTAATGCATATTAGCTCCAATCCAGATACCCCGGAAAGATAGGTCACTATCAGATGAAAAAGAACACAATAGAATATAACTAAATAAAGCAACACAATGCATATACTGTATAATGAATAAATATTATATTAAAAGAGAGGAGAGGGAGGGAAAACTAATAAAAAAACAAGGGAAAGTGGTGAATGCTTACAAAAAGAGTACAAAATTAACGGTCTCATTGAGACCATACAGTACCATAGAAGTCAACATGGGAATCCAATGAGTTTCCTTCTCAGCAAGCATTTTCTTGAGGTCACCCCCTCTAATACCCGTATACCCCACATCAACGCCCCTTATGGCCAAAGTTTTGGCTTTACAGTGACGGAACTGTCTAAAATGCTGTGGCAGAGTCACGGACAATAAGTTGCATAATATAGACAGGACTATATCCTAACTTGCCTCTAAATCTCCTTATTGGTGTTTAGCTCCAACAAGCTTGTGCTCTATACATTCCATATATGGAATATGAGATGATTTATTCCCCTAAGGTTGAGTAACAGTGAGTTAGTATAATTATATAGGGGGAGAGCCCTGACAATATACAATCTAGACTTAACTATTGTCATTATTATATAACCCTATCCAAAAACAGTTTCTGAGAAAGATATGCTACTATTGGATTTGTTTGCCTAATAAATTAGACTAATAGAATATTCCTATGCACAAGCACTTTAATGTTATATTATAATTAGTGTTGAGCGAGCATGCTCGACACTGCTCGGTACTCGCCCGAGCATCTCACTACTTGGGATGTTCGGCGAGCACCGAGCATTTCCGGGTTACTCGGGAGTAGTGTTGAGCCACCCCCGTAGTGTTCGAGTTCGGTTCGGTTCGTCGAACACCCGTGTGTTCGCCGAACTGTTCGTCGAACTGTTCGTCGAACACCTTCGAACACCGTTAAAAACAATGGCAGGCAAACAAAAACATATAGAAACACATAGAAAACACCTTCAAAGGTGTCCAAAAGCTGACAAACTGCTCAGAAGACATAACTAACACATGGAAAAGTGACAAGTACATATAGTCATGCGAAAAGAAAAGAGGTAGAGGAGTAAAAGGAGGGGGAGACACAGATATAGGCATGTCATGCCCTTCTAAAATCCAAAAAGTGAGAAGCCGACACGGCCAGTCCGCTCCTGCCCGTGCCACCTCCGTGTCGCCGGGTTTGTGCCAGAGCCGCGGTGAACCCTGACGGCCAGCCCCCCTCTCCCAATACTAGTGCCTGTCCGCTGGTGGGTCGAGCGAGCCCCCCTGTGGTGGAGGCAGCTCTAAGCTTTTTAATTTAAATTGTCTCTCTAATTTGAGTGAATACACTTTAATTCCCTTACAAGGATCTATTGGAGGGCAAGTCTCATGCCAGCAGCCGCGTAATTCCAGCTCCAGTAGCGTCCACTAAAGCTGCTGCAGTTAAAAAGCTTTTATAAGGATCGAGCTCGGCTGTCCACCGCAAGGCATCCTACTGCCAGTCCCAGCCCCTATGCCTTGGGGTGCCTCCTGATGCTCTTCACTGAGTATCCCGTGGTCCCGAAGCATTTCCTTTGAAAAAATTAAGTGTCCAAACTACAGGTGGTGTAGCTTGCTTAACAGCCGGGATAATCCGCTGACTAGCAGACACTGCTACTAGGCACAAAGTATTTCCTGGGCTAGATGCAGTTAAAAATTTGTAATTAGATACTCTCGTTGGATGCTGAGAAAGCATTCCATAGAGTCTCCTGGCACGCCATATATGATTCTCTTAAAAAGCTTGGGGTAGGGGTCTAGGGGACCCTTTTATAGCCAAAATCATGGCCCTGTATCGCAATACGTCACCTAGGCTGAAGATAAATGGAACTGTAGCACCCTGAGGGCTCGGTTGCTACAGAGGTATTGCACCTCACCCAGAGGTGTGATATCTCACTCTCAGGTAAGGATGGAGTGTGGATCAGGACCCGACACCTGCATGCATTACACCACATTGCCGTGGGGCAGGGTGACCAATATGCCCCTGAGATGGGCACGACAGTCCCTGTCCCTGGCTGGAGTTGGGGGAGGGAACACTGAGGAAGGGGAACCCTGTAGTGCAGGAGCAGGGAGGAAGCAGTTCCTGGGTGCATTGAGAAGGTAGTATAAAAGGTGGGCACCATCTTAGTTCAGTGCAGACAAGTCTGAGCAGAAGTGACAGGGAGCAGGGGCTCTGCATGAGCTCTGCTCCGGAGGCGGGCCTAGTAACAGAGGCCCAGGCTGGAAGAGGGAGAAGGAAGGAAGAGGAGCGGAGAAGGCTCCAGGAACGAGGAACGAAGGGATCCCAGGGGTGTGGACGGGCGAGTCGCCACCGCACGCCCGAATCCACCTGCATGGAGGGGTCAGGCCAAAGGGGGAGACCGGTCCCCGAAACTAGTGGAGGCGGGAAACGACCCTCAGCTAGAAACCGGAAGCTGTGACATTTTATGTGGCGCAGCCCCTCGCTACACCCGCTAGGAAGGCACCACATAGGGTCAGGGAAACTGGCGCCAAGTTTACAAAGAGGGGGCCCGAGGCAGCCGGAAAGAAGGGTTGGTAAGAAAGGCCAGACAAAGGACACACAAAGGGGGTCCTGTGAAGCGCTCCAAAGTTATCTGGGAGTTGTCTGAGCCCCTCACCTGGTGAGCACAGTACGACGTGGGCAGCCGTTACCTGCAGACGTGGTCTGGATAATAAGAACTGTGAGTAAAGGCCCTGAACTGCATCACTGACTCCGTGTCATTACTGCTGCTGCCCTGCACCATCACCCCCATCCTCCGCATACACTGCCCTGAGGCTATACTCCTCCCGTGGGGAGTTATGCTATGCTCTGCTGCACCCACAACACCAGCCTCAGCGGTCTGCCCTGCAGCGGCGGTTCACTCTGACCGCAATCCACGGGTGGCGTAGTCGGACATTTAAACATCAAAACCACATAAATAGTTCCGCCACTGGTTTGTCCGCCCTGAGCCACGGAACCGGGTCGCCGCCACGGAGACTACAACCACCAGCATCCACCAAAAAGGGTCCGGCTCCGGGTGTCCCAAGGCCCAGGGGGCGCGTCAGAACATTTTCATCACCTTTCATAATCACCAATGGGACAAGGAAGGGATGTCCTCTGTCCCCTCTCTTATACATCCTAGTGACGGAGCACCTGATCTCATCAATTCGCCATTATTGTTGAGCCACCCCCGTAGTGTTCGGGTTCGGTTCGGTTCGTCGAACACCGGGATGTTCGAGGAACTGTTCGTCGAACTGTTCGTCGAACACCTTAGAACACCGTCGAACACCGTTAAAACCAATGGCAGGCAAACAAAAACACATAGAAACACATAGAAAACACCTTCAAAGGTGTCCAAAAGCTGACAAACTGCTCAGAAGACGCTTTCTTTAAAAAAGCCGACCGGCAATTCAGCAGCGGTATACACCGGTACCCGAAAATTTAGACAAGAAGGAATAGAGCCTCACACATAGATTAGATAGATAGAAACATGTCAGTCACATATATATGAAGTACAGTGACAGTGTTGCTTACTGTACTTGTCATTTAGTGTAAAGGATTTATTAAAAAATATAATAGTGTTTTCATGCACTGTCTCTTTAAAAAAGCCGGCCGGCAATTCAGCATCTGTACCCGACAATTTATAACAGACAGAATAGAGCTTCACACATAGATTATATAGATAGAAACATGTCAGTCACATATATATGAAGTACAGTGACAATGTTGCTTACTGTACTTGTCATTTAGTGTAAAGGATTTATTAAAAAAAATAATAGTGTTTTCATGCACCGTCTCTTTAAAAAAGCCGGCCGGCAATTCAGCATCTGTACCCAACAATTTATAACAGAGAGAATAGAGCTTCACACATAGATTAGATAGATAGAAACATGTCAGTCACATATATATGAAGTACAGTGATAGTGTTGGTTACTGTACTTGTCATTTAGTATTAAAATAAAGGATTTATTATTAAAAAAAATTGGCGTGGGGTTCCCCTTAATTTTAGTCTCTAGCGGAGGTTAAGCAGACAGCTGGGGCAGATGTTTGAAGCCTGGGAAGGGGGTAATACCCACGGAGCTTCCCAGGCTACTAATATGAGCCCCCAGCTGAATACATAGCCTTTACTAGCTATTAAAATGGGGGACCCCCCAAAAAAATGACGTGGGGTCCCCCCTAATTTAATAGCTAGCAAAGACTAGGCAGACAGCTGGGGGCTGATATTAATAGCCCAGGAAGGGAGCCATGAATATTGGCCCCCTCCCAGGCTAGAAACACCAGCCGTCAGCCGCCCCAGAAATGGCGCATTCATAGGATGCGCCAATTCTGGCACTTAGCCTCGCTCTTCCACGCTGCCCTGTAACGGTGGCAGGGGGTAATAGGGCTGGGGTTGATGTCAGCTTATAATGCCAGCTGACATCAAGCCCAGGTTAGTAATGGAGAGGCGTCTATAAGACACCCCCATTACTAACCCCATAGTCAAAGTTAAAAGAAAACACAAACACCCAGAATAAAGTCCTTTAATTGAAATAAAGACACAATCCTTTATTGTTCTAAATTAAACCATACTTACCATCACGCCCATTCCAGCTGAAGCCAACGATCTCCTGCAATAAAAGAAAAATAATAAAGCAACATCATCCTTACATTTCCATGGTTCCCACGACAGCTTCAGCTCTGCTACATCGAGATGACAGGCTGGACCGCAGCAGAACGCTGCCATCCAGCCTGTCATCCCGCAGACACTGAGAAGCGCAGGCATGCTTGCGCTCTGCAGTGTCTGGCTGTGACGGCATAAAGATGAGACGAGTTCATGTCCAATGAACTCGGCGCACCTCATGCACGTCACTGACAGCGTGGGAAAATTCTCACGCTGAAGCGCTGAGTGCAGGAGAATTCTCCCACGCTGTCAGTGACGTGCATAAGGTGAGCTCATGTCCAATGAACTCAGCTCACCTCCTGCACGTCACTGACAGCGTGGGAGAATTCTCCTGCACTCAGCGCTTCAGCGTGAGAATTCTCCCACGCTGAAGCGCTGAGTGCAGGAGAATTTTCCCACGCTGTCAGTGACGTGCATAAGGTGAGCTCATGTCCAATGAACTCAGCTCACCTCCTGCACGTCACTGACAGCGTGGGAGAATTCTCCTGCACTCAGCGCTTCAGTGTGAGAATTCTCCCACGCTGAAGCGCTGAGTGCAGGAGAATTTTCCCACGCTGTCAGTGACGTGCATGAGGTGAGCCGAGTTCATTGGACATTAACTCGGCTCATCTGGATGCCCTCACAGAGAGACACTGTGGAGCGCAAGCAAGCCTGCGCTTCTCAGTGTCTGCGGGATGACAGGCTGGATGGCAGCGTTCTGCTGCGGTCCAGCCTGTCATCTCGATGTAGCAGAGCTGAAGCTGTCATGGGAACCATGGAAAGGTAAGGATGATGTTGCTTTATTATTTTTCTTTTATTTCAGGAGATCGTTGGCTTCAGCTGGAATGGGCGTGATGGTAAGTATAGTTTAATTTAGAACAATAAAGAATTGTGTGTTTATTTCAATTAAAGGACTTTTTTCTGGGTGTTGTGTTTTTTTTAAATACTTTACTAGAAATTCATGGTGGTCATGTCTAATACTGGCGTGACCCCATGAATTTTGGGCTTAGGGCCAGCTGATAATGCCAAGCTGGCCCTAACCCCTTTATTACCCAGTGAGCCACCGCATCAGGGCCCTGGATGAGTTGGGTACAGCGCCAGAAGATGGCGCTTCTATGAACGCGCAATTTTCCGGGGTGGCTGCGGACTGCAATTTGCAGCGGGGGTGGCCCAGAAAGCTTGGGCCTCCCTGCGCTGCAGATTCCAGCCCCCAGCTGCCTAGTTGTACCTGGCTGGACACAAAAACAGGGCATGAAAACACTATTATTTTTTTTAATAAATCCTTTACACTAAATGACAAGTACAGTAAGCAACACTGTCACTGTACTTCATATATATGTGACTGACATGTTTCTATCTATCTAATCTATGTGTGATTCTCTATTCCTTCTATTCTAAATTGTCGGGTACCGGTGTATGCCGCTGCTGAATTGCCGGCCGGCTTTTTTAAAGAGACAGTGCATGAAAACACTATTATTTTTTTTGATAAATCCTTTACGCTAAATGACAAGTACAGTAAGCAGCACTGTCACTGTACTTCGTATATATGTGGCTGACATGTTTATATCTATCTAATCTATGTGTGAAGCTCTATTCTTTCGGTTCTAAATTGTCGGGTACCGGTGTATGCCGCTGCTGAATTGCCGGCTTTTCATGTTTCACTGTTGGCACTGTTCCCATCGATTTGGGCAATCACTGTAATGCCACAACCTCCATGGCTGTGGCATTACAGTGAGTGGCAGACAATCCCTGCATGATTGGTGCTCTAAATAGCGCCAGACATGCAGGACATGCTTTTGGTGCACGAACAGTTATCGAACATAACCTCGAACAGCCGAATTTTTTGCAAATCGTTCGGGTTCGTAGAACAACTCGAACACCGCCCAAAACAGCTCGAATTTGAGATTGGCGAACAGTTCTAGTCGAACACCGCTCATCTCTATTCGCCATAACCCCAATATTAGGTGGATTGAGGTGGGATGCACCGAGTACAAGTGCTCTCTATTTGCTGATGATGTCCTAGTATATATCACTCAATCACATATATCCATCCCTGCTGTTATGGCTGAAATAGATCACTTTGTTACATGGTCAAATTTTAAAATCAATGCAGCGAAATCTGAGGCCCTCGATGTCTCCCTCCCCAAATCCATACAGGATTCCATCCAGTCCAACTTTCCCTTTGCCTGGCCCTCACAGGGTATCAAATACTTAGGAATTCCTATTCATAGAGACCTCTCCCATCTATGTTATCTTAATTTTGGGCCCTTTATTGAACAACTCCATACAGACCACGGTTGGCAAGTTAGAACTGTAAGATTCACTACGTGAACCACTGGTGTTTTGTGGAAAAGCACATGTACACTGTGTTCCAAATTATTATGCAAAAAGTGTTTAGGAGTGATAAGGAAAGAATTTGTTTGTCAGTTAAACTCATTGATGGTGATGTGTGTCAGGGCTCTTTATATCACTGTAAGCAATTGCAGACACCTGTGCTAATTAGTTTGGCAGGTGTGTCCAATGAAAGGCAAGACTACTTAAGAAGGCTGTCCCACATTATTAAGCAGCCTACATTTTCTGCCAAAATGGGAAAGAAAAAGGATGTGTCGGCTACTGAGAAGCAACAAATTGTGGAGTGTTTAGGTCAAGGCATGACTACAATCAACATTGTGCGATGATCAGGATGAAGTGTCTTGGCAATCAAGAAGTATGTAGCTGATTCACAGTACACACGTGTGCGTGCTGATAAGGGCAAATTGAGGACTCTTTCCAACAGGCAATTACGTCAGGTTAAAAGAGCAGCGGCAAAAAAGCCTTGTCATAGCAGCAGACAAGTTTTTGAAGCTGCTGATGCCTCCAACGTCCCAGGAAAAACAAGATGCAGGGTCCTTCAGAGGTTTGCAGCTGTGCATACGCCATCCTGTCGACCTCCTCTATCCACTTCACACAAACAGAAACGGCTCCAGTGGGCCAAACATTACATGAAGACTGATTTCAAAACTATTTTGTTCACGGATGAGTGCCGTGCAACGCTCGATGGTCCAGATGGATGGAGTGGAGGATGGCTGGTTGATGGACACCCCACGCAAACACGGCTACAGCGCCAACAAGGAGGAGGTGGAGTAATGTTTTGGGCTGGAATCATGGGGAGACAGATTGTCGGCCCCTTTAGGATCCCTGAAGGGGTAAAGATGAACTCCATAATGTATGTGGAGTTTCTCAAACAGCACTTCCTGCCATGGTTCAAGAAGAAGAACCGTGTATTCCACAGCAAGATCATTTTTATGCATGATAATGCACCGTCTCATGCTGCACATAACACATATGCATCTCTGGCTGATATGGGCATAAAAGGGGACAAACTTATGGTGTGACCCCCATGCTCCCCTGACCTCTACCCCATTCAGAACCTCTGGAGCATCATCAAAAGGAGTGTCTATGATGGCGGGAGGCAGTTCACATCTAAGCAACAGCTCTGGGAGGGTATTCTGTCCTCATGCAAAACAATTGAAGCAGAAACCATCCAAAACCTGACAAATTCAATGGACGAGAGAGTTCAGAAGCTCCTTTCGAACAAGGGGTCCTATGTGCAAATGTAACATCACCTAGAATAAAGTTTTGAGTTGAAAACTGTTTGATTTCAGTTTCTAATAACCTGCTAATGCTTATCATTTCAAAAATGACCATTTTTTTGGTCTTTATTAAAATGAAAAGGTTGATCGAAGAGTGTGGGGGATCTAAGAGTGTGGCAACCCAGTAGTCAGGATTACTTCGAATTCTGACACTTTGAGGGTCATGTTGCAGGTAGTGCAGCAAGAAGGCACTTATGTGTCTTGCGCATCTCGGAGCCCCAAAATTATTTTCCGGGCTAGATGCAGCTAAAAATTATTATTAATTTTAAATCTGGTGGAGCTTAGTATAGCTGGCCTAATAGAATCAGTGCTGCATACTGCTACAAAGCCCAAATTATTTTCCAGCCAAGATACAGATAAACATGATAAGCAATTTTAAATCTGGTGGGGCTTAGTATAGATGGCCTAATAGAATCAGTACTGCACACTGCTACAAAGCCCAAATAATTTTCCAGCCAAGATACAGATAAACATGATTAGTAATTTGAAAGTTTAAAATGGTTGGTGAGGTGATTTTAACCAATCATCAAGCTTTTACTCTCCCCAGGATGACACAGGGGTAGAAAAGTCGTTTCGGATCCATGATTTGTTCATCTTTATAAACGTGAGTCTGTCTACATTATCAGTGGAGAGCCGCGTGCGCTTATCTGTCAGCACACCACCAGCAGCGCTGAACACACGTTCAGACAGAACGCTGGCTGCGGGGCATGACAAGATCTCCAAGGCGTAAGTGGCTAGCTCTGGCCATTTATCCAGATTGGAAGCCCAAAAAGAGCAAGGGTCCAGTGACACAGTCATGGCTTCAATGTTTACTTGGAGATACTCCTGTACCATCGTCTCTAGGCGTTGACTATGTGTCAGACTTCTTGTCTCCTGTGGCCTTGCAAAGGATGGGCTAAAAAAGTGGTGAAATGATTCCGCAAAATTGATGTTACCAGCAGATACTGTGTTTCTGTTATGGTTTGAGTGCTGAACACTTGACGGTCCCACGGTTGGCAAGTTGGAACTCTGAGATTCAGTACGTGCACCACTGGTGTTTTGTGGAAAAGCACATGTAAGATTCTGCAACAGTTTCTGCTGATACTCCTGCATGCGTGCATCCCTTTCTATGGCAGGAATAATTTCTGCAAATTTACTTTTGTACCGGGGATCTAACAGTGTGGCAACCCAGTAGTCAGGATTATTTCAAATTCTCACAATTCGAGGGTCATGTTGCAGGTAGTGCAGCAAGAAGGCACTCATGTGTGTTGCGCATCCAGGAGCACCAAGTCCCTGTTGTGTTGGTGGCGAGGTAACAATCATGCTTCCTTCCTCTGTCCTCTCCCCCCAACCTCGCACAACAGAAATGTGATCAAGGTCTCCCTCATCTGATGAGGCTTCCATCAGTTCGTCCTCCACTTCTTCCTGGGCTCCTGCACCTTCCTCACTAGTTTGGCTGCTACCATGCGCCCTGGTAAAACCATCTCCCCCACCCTCACATGCCTGCCGCCTTGGTGCTGCCGACCGTCTGGACCTTGCAGATGTTATCCCTTCCGCATACAACTCCTCCTCCTCTACTTCCTCCATCTCCTCTTGTGCCACCACCTGACTCCGAATTCTGTTTAACATGTGCTCCAGCATGTAAATCACCGGAATAGTCATGCTGATAATGGCATCGTCAGCACTAAACATCTTCGTCGCCATTTCAAAACTGTGCAGAAGGGTGCATAGGTCCCTGATCTGAGACCACTCCTCCAGCGTGATTTGCCCCATGTCTGGATCTCGTTGGCCCAGGCTATACGTCAGAACGTATTGCACCAGGGCTTGTCGGTGCTGCCACAGTCGCTGCAACATGTGCAGAGTTGAATTCCACCGGGTAGGCACATCGCATTTTAGCCGGTGAAGTGGCAGGCCCAACGACTTCTGTAGAGATGTAAGTCGCTGAGCTGCGGGATGCGAACGGCGGAAGTGAGCACACAGCGACCGTGCCCTCTGCAGAAGGCCATCTAGTCCGGGATAGTGGTCTAAAAATTGCTGGACAACCAGGTTCAACACGTGAGCCATACAAGGCACGTGTGTGACATTGCCCCGGCGAAGGGCCGCACCCAGGTTTGCAGCATTGTCGCACACGGCCTTCCCTGGTTTCAGGTCCAGTGGAGACAACCATTCATGAAATTGGTTCTCCAGAGCTGACCACAACTTCTCAGCTGTGTGACTCACATTTCCCAGACATTTCAAAGTAAAAACCACCTGATGACGTTGAGCCCTACTGCCGGCATAGTAAGGAGGTGTGCAGGATCCCTTCTGCGCAGTTAGAAAGCTTGTGGCATGACCAGACAGGCTTTGGGTGCAGGTGGAGGACCGAGAGGAGGTTGAGGAGGCAGAAGCAGTGGAGGAACTTTGAGATAAAGAGGATTGACGCACAACTCGTGGGGACGTCAAGACTTGGACAGAAGCCCCTTGTCCTGCTGTCACCATAGTTACCCAGTGCCCAGTCAGCAACATGTAACGCCCCTGTCCATGCCTACTCGTCCAAGTGTCTGTGGTGAAATGCACCCTGTCACACACAGAGTTTCTCAAAGAAGCGGTGATGTTGTGTGCGACATGCTGGTGGAGCGCAGGCACACCTTTCTTTGAGAAGTAGTGCCTACTGGGCATCTGGTACTGGGGCACTGCGACGGACATAAGGTCTCGAAAATCCTCTGTGTCCACCAGGCGGAAAGGCAGCATTTCTGTAGCCAAGAGCTTGCAGATGGTGAAATTCAACCTCTTAGCTTTCTCATGGCTAGGAGGAAATGGTCTTTTACTTGTCCACATCTGAGGGACCGAGGGCTGGCTATTGTGCTTAGACGGGGTTGATAAGGGTGTCCCCGGCAAACTGCCGGTCTGTGAGGAAGATGCAGGCGGACATGTTAGGTTGCCTTGATCCAAAGGTGGTGTTATCGATGTCTGACGGCGCTCAACACCAGCTGGTGTTACCACCTCCAAAGAAAATGATGACCTGCCAATCACGCTGGCTGTTGCGGGTAAAGAGGTGGCAGGTCTACGCCCCAAAACAGGTGTGACTGCTGTCCCCCCAGTCACAGAGGATGAAGAGGCCGCGGATGCACAAGATATGGCAGACGGTGGTTGGCCCGGCCGGCTAGGCCGCATTGTAGCACAGTGAGCTTCCCACTGCAACTTATGCTTCATGTCCATATGCCGGTTCATGCATGAAGTACTCAAACTATGTATTTTTTGGCCTCTACTTAGCTTTTGCTGACAAATGTTACAGATAACACGAGTTGGGTCATCTTTATCGATCTGAAAAAATGCCCAGGCTATGCAAGGCTTAGCACCCATGCGACCTGAAGAGCCACCACGACTTGTGGTGAGAGGCAGAGTTGTGTTTGAGGATGCAGTTGTTGACGTGCTTCCAGTACTACGTCTCTGTCCAGGAAGGCGCAACCTGACCTCGTCATCACAAGCATTCTCCTCCACCTCCTCTGCTGACCTCATCTCTTGGCTGACTATGGGTTGACAGTAAGTGGGATCTCCAACCTCATCATCATCACCCTGTGCGTTATCACACCCGTCGTCCTCAGAGCCAACCTGTTCCTGCCCTGACAAAAAACTAAAGTTGTCGCTCCAATCAGGTATTTGAGTCTCATCATCGTCTTCCTCATTGTCTCCACCAACAGGAGTTACAGTTTGGGAATGAGGGTCTGCATTATGGTCTGAACCTTCAGCGTCTGGTCCTGAATCCGACTCATAAAGATTCTGGGCATCAGTGCAGATCATTTCCTCGTCTGGATTCACAGAAGCGCTGGAGCCGACCTCTGATTCCCAGGCTATAGTATGAGTAAACAGCTCTGCAGACTCAACCATCTGTTCTACCTCATACTCCGACGGGCAGCTGGAGATTTGGGAGCTGTGAGGAAGCAAGTGCGATTGGGGTGACACCTTTGAGGACTGGAGTATTTGTGATGTTGAAGTTGATGTGGAGGAGAGCCCACTTAAAGGAACACTTGATATCCGTTGAAGCACCTGCTGTTTTTGTGCCTCATCTGGAATTTGTAGCGATTGGCGTGGCCGTAAGAAAGGGATCTTATCACATTGTCCGCTAAAAGAAGTAGACATTTTAGTTTGGCTGGAAGATGGTCTTTCTTCTGCAGATGTTACTGTTGCTTTAACACCTACCCCACGGACACAACCTTTTTTTCCCCTTCTCAACACGCCTATTCCCCTTTCCACCAGCAGCAAGCCTTTTTCCACTCATTTTGGTGGTTAACTAATTCACAACTCTGGAGTTGTTTGCACAAAAAAACAATGGATGGGAACCGAGCAGAGCTGAGTGGCCAAACTGTGGTATTAGGCCAAAACTATTGGCTGGGTTAGATGCAGAAAAATATTATATTTAATTTGCAACCTGATGGAGGTCAGTATAGAAGGACTAATAGACCAAGTCCCACACACTGCTAGAAGCCCAAATATTTTTTCAGAGCTAGATGCAGAAAAAAATTATAATAAATTTGCAACCTGATGGAGGTCAGTATAGATGGACTAATAGAACAAGTCCCCCACACAGCTAGAAGCCCAAATATTTTTTCAGAGGTAGATGCAGAAAAAAATTATATTCAGTTTGCAACCTGATGGAGGTCAGTATAGATGGACTAATAGAACAAGTCCCACACACTGCTAGAAGGCCAAATATTTTTTCAGAGCTAGATGCTGACAAAAAATTATTTTTTATTTGCAACCTGATGGAGGTCAGTATAGATGGACTAATAGAACAAGTCCCACACACTGCTAGAAGGCCAAATATTTTTTCAGAGCTAGATGCAGACAAAAAAATATTTTTAATTTGCAACCTGATGGAGGTCAGTATAGATGGACTAATAGAACAAGTCCCACACACTACTAGAAGCCCAAATATTTTTCAGAGGTAGATGAAGAAAAAAATTATATTCAGTTTGCAACCTGATGGAGGTCAGTATGGATGGACTAATAGAACAAGTCTCACACACTGCTAGAAGCCCAAATATTTTTTCAGAGGTAGATGCAGAAAAAAATTATATTCAATTTGCAACCTCATGGAGGTCAGTATAGATGGACTAATAGAACAAGTCCCACACACTGCTAGAAGGCCAAATATTTTTTCAGAGCTAGATGCAGATAAAAATTATTTTTAATTTTCAACCTGATGGAGGTCAGTATAGATGGACTAGTAGAACAAGTCCCACACACTGCTAGAAGGACAAATATTTTTTCAGAGCTAGATGCAGAAAAAAAATTATTTTGAATTTGCAACCTGATGGAGGTCAGTATAGATGGACTAGTAGAACAAGTCCCACACACTGCTAGAAGGACAAATATTTTTTCAGAGCTAGATGCAGAAAAAAATTATATTCAATTTGCAACCTGATGGAGGTCAGTATAGATGGACTAATAGAACAAGTCCCACACACTGCTAGAAAACCAAATATTTTTTCAGAGCTAGATGCTGACAAAAAATTATTTTTTATTTGCAACCTGATGGAGGTCAGTATAGATGGACTAATAGAACAAGTCCCACACACTGCTAGAAGGCCAAAAATTTTTTCAGAGCTAGATGCAGACAAAAAATTAATTTGAATTTGCAACCTGATGGAGGTCAGTATAGATGGACTAGTAGATCAAGTCCCACACACTGCTAGAAGGACAAATATTTTTTCAGAGCTAGATGCAGAAAAAAATTATATTTAATTTGCAACCTGATGGAGGTCAGTATAGATGGACTAATAGAACAAGTCCCACACACTGCTACAAGGCCAAATATTTTTTCAGAGCTAGATGCAGATAAAAATTATTTTTAATTTGCAACCTGATGGAGGTCAGTATAGATGGACTAATAAAACAAGTCCCACACACTGCTAGAAGCCCAAATATTTTTTCAGAGGTAGATGCAGAAAAAAATTATATTCAGTTTGCAGCCTGATGGAGGTCAGTATAGATGGACTAGTAGAACAAGTCCCACACACAGCTAGTAGGACAAATATTTTTTCAGAGCTAGATGCAGAAAAAAATTATATTCAATTTGCAACCTGATGGAGGTCAGTATTAATGGACTAATAGACCACGTCCCACACACTGCTTGAAGGCCAAATATTTTTTCAGAGCTAGATGCAGACAAAAATTATTTTTTAATTTGCAACCTGATGGAGGTCAGTATAGATGGACTAATAGAACAAGTCCTACACACTGCTAGAAGCCCAAATATTTTTTCAGAGGTAGATGCAGAAAAAAATTATATTCAGTTTGCAACCTGATGGAGGTCAGTATAGATGGACTAATAGAACAAGTCCCACACACTGCTAGAAGCCCAAATATTTTTTCAGAGGTAGATGCAGAACAAAATTATATTCAGTTTGCAACCTGATGGAGGTCAGTATAGATGGACTAATAGAACAAGTCCCGCACACTGCTAGAAAGCCAAATATTTTTTCAGAGCTAGATGCAGATAAAAATTATTTTTAATTTGCAACCTGATGGAGGTCAGTATAGATGGACTAGTAGAACAAGTCCCACACACTGCTAGAAGGACAAATATTTCTTCAGAGCTAGATGCTGACAAAAAATTATTTTTTATTTGCAACCTGATGGATGTCAGTATAGATGGACTAATAGAACAAGTCCCACACACTGCCAGAAGGCCAAGTATTTTTTCAGAGCTAGATGCAGACAAAAAATTATTTTGAATTTGCAACCTGATGGAGGTCAGTATAGATGGACTAGTAGAACAAGTCCCACACACTGCTAGAAGGACAAATATTTTTTCAGAGCTAGATGCAGAAAAAAATTATATTCAATTTGCAACCTGATGGAGGTCAGTATAGATGGACTAATAGACCAAGTCCCACACACTGCTAGAAGCCCAAATATTTTTTCAGAGGTAGATACAGAAAAAAATTATATTCACTATGCAACCTGATGGAGGTCAGTATAGATGGACTAATAGAACAAGTCCCACACACTGCTACAAGGCCAAATATTTTTTCAGAGCTAGATGCAGATAAAAATTATTTTTAATTTGCAACCTGATGGAGGTCAGTATAGATGGACTAATAAAACAAGTCCCACACACTGCTAGAAGCCCAAATATTTTTTCAGAGGTAGATGCAGAAAAAAATTATATTCAGTTTGCAACCTGATGGAGGTCAGTATAGATGGACTAATAGAACAATTCCCACACACTGCTAGAAGCCCAAATATTTTTTCAGAGGTAGATGCAGAACAAAATTATATTCAGTTTGCAACCTGATGGAGGTCAGTATAGATGGACTAATAGAACAAGTCCCGCACACTGCTACAAAGCCAAATATTTTTTCAGAGCTAGATGTAGATAAAAATTATTTTTAATTTGCAACCTGATGGAGTTCAGTATAGATGGACTAATAAAACAAGTCCCACACACTGCTAGAAGCCCAAATATTTTTTCAGAGGTAGATGCAGAAAAAAATTATATTCAGTTTGCAACCTGATGGAGGTCAGTATAGATGGACTAGTAGAACAAGTCCCACACACTGCTAGAAGGACAAATATTTTTTCAGAGCTAGATGCATATAAAAATTATTTTTAATTTGCAACCTGATGGAGGTCAGTATAGATGGACTAGTAGAACAAGTCCCAAACACTGCTAGAAGGACAAATATTTTTTCAGAGCTAGATGCAGAAAAAAAATTATTTTGAATTTGCAACCTGATGGAGGTCAGTATAGATGGACTAGTAGAACAAGTCCCACACAATGCTAGAAGGACAAATATTTTTTCAGAGCTAGATGTAGAAAAAAATTATATTCAATTTGCAACCTGATGGAGGTCAGTATAGATGGACTAATAGAACAAGTCCCACACACTGCTAGAAGGCCAAATATTTTTTCAGAGCTAGATGCAGACCAAAAATTATTTTTAATTTGCAACCTGATGGAGGTCAGTATAGATGGACTAATAGAACAAGTCCCACACACTGCTAGAAGGCGAAATATTTTTTCAGAGCTAGATGCAGATAAAAAATATTTTTAATTTGCAACCTGAAGGAGGTCAGTATAGATGGACTAATAAAACAAGTCCCACACACTGCTAGAAGCCCAAATATTTTTTCAGAGGTAGATGCAGAAAAAAATTATATTCAGCTTGCAACCTGATGGAGGTCAGTATAGATGGACTAATATGACAAGTCCCACACACTGCTAGAAGAACAAATATTTTTTCAGAGCTAGATGCATATAAAAATTATTTTTAATTTGCAACCTGATGGAGGTCAGTATAGATGGACTAATAGAACAAGTCCCACACACTGCTAGAAGGCCAAATATTTTTTCAGAGCTAGATGCAGACAAAAAAATATTTTTAATTTGCAACCTGATGGAGGTCAGTATAGATGGACTAATAGACCAAGTCCCACACACTGCTAGAAGGCCAAATATTTTTTCAGAGCTAGATGCAGACAAAACAATATTTTTAATTTGCAACCTGATGGAGGTCAGTATATATGGACTAATAGAACAAATCCCACACACTGCTAGAAGCCCAAATATTTTTTCAGAGCTAGATGCAGACAAAAAATTATTTTGAATTTGCAACCTGATGGAGGTCAGTATAGATGGACTAGTAGAACAAGTCCCACACACTGCTAGAAGGACAAATGTTTTTTCAGAGCTAGATGCAGATAAAAATTATTTTTAATTTGCAACCTGATGGAGGTCAGTATAGATGGACTAGTAGAACAAGTCCCACACACTGCTAGAAGGACAAATATTTTTTCAGAGCTAGATGCAGAAAAAAAATTATTTTGAATTTGCAACCTGATGGAGGTCAGTATAGATGGACTAGTAGAACAAGTCCCACACACTGCTAGAAGGACAAATATTTTTTCAGAGCTAGATGCAGAAAAAAATTATATTCAATTTGCAACCTGATGGAGGTCAGTATAGATGGACTAATAGAACAAGTCCCACACACTTCTAGAAGGACAAATATTTTTTCAGAGCTAGATGCTGAAAAAAAATTATTTTTTATTTGCAACCTGATGGAGGTCAGTATAGATGGACTAATAGAACAAGTCCCACACACTGCTAGAAGGCCAAATATTTTTTCAGAGCTAGATGCAGACAAAAAATTATTTTGAATTTGCAACCTGATGGAGGTCAGTATAGATGGACTAGTAGAACAAGTCCCACACACTGCTAGAAGGACAAATATTTTTTCAGAGCTAGATGCAGAAAAAAATTATATTCAATTTGCAACCTGATGGAGGTCAGTATAGATGGACTAATAGACCAAGTCCCACACACTGCTAGAAGCCCAAATATTTTTTCAGAGGTAGATGCAGAAAAAAATTATATTCACTTTGCAACCTGATGGAGGTCAGTATAGATGGACTAATAGAACAAGTCCCACACACTGCTACAAGGCCAAATATTTTTTCAGAGCTAGATGCAGATAAAAATTATTTTTAATTTGCAACCTGATGGAGGTCAGTATAGATGGACTAATAAAAAAAGTCCCACACACTGCTAGAAGCCCGAATATTTTTTCAGAGGTAGATGTAGAAAAAAATTATATTCAGTTTGCAGCCTGATGGAGGTCAGTGTAGATGGACTAGTAGAACAAGTCCCACACACTGCTAGAAGGACAAATATTTTTTCAGAGCTAGATGCAGAAAAAAATTATATTCAATTTGCAACCTGATGGAGGTCAGTATAGATGGACTAATAGACCACATCCCACACACTGCTTGAAGGCCAAATATTTTTTCAGAGCTAGATGCAGACAAAAAAAATTTTTTAGTTTGCAACCTGATGGAGGTCAGTATAGATGGACTAATAGAACAAGTCCTACACACTGCTAGAAGCCCAAATATTTTTTCAGAGGTAAATGCAGAAAAAAATTATATTCAGTTTGCAACCTGATGGAGGTCAGTATAGATGGACTAATAGAACAAGTCCCACACACTGCTAGAAGCCCAAATATTTTTTCAGAGGTAGATGCAGAACAAAATTATATTCAGTTTGCAACCTGATGGAGGTCAGTATAGATGGACTAATAGAACAAGTCCCGCACACTGCTACAAAGCCAAATATTTTTTCAGAGCTAGATGCAGATAAAAATTATTTTTAATTTGCAACCTGATGGAGGTCAGTATAGATGGACTAATAAAACAAGTCCCACACACTGCTAGAAGCCCAAATATTTTTTCAGAGGTAGATGCAGAAAAAAATTATATTCAGTTTGCAACCTGATGGAGGTCAGTATAGTTGGACTAATAGAACAAGTCCCACACACTGCTAGAAGGCGAAATAATTTTTCAGAGCTAGATGCAGATAAAAATTATTTTTAATTTGCAACCTGAAGGAGGTCAGTATAGATGGACTAATAAAACAAGTCCCACATACTGCTAGAAGCCCAAATATTTTTTCAGAGGTAGATGCAGAAAAAAATTATATTCAGCTTGCAACCTGATGGAGGTCAGTATAGATGGACTAGTATGACAAGTCCCACACACTGCTAGAAGGACAAATATTTTTTCAGAGCTAGATGCATATAAAAATTATTTTTAATTTGCAACCTGATGGAGGTCAGTATAGATGGACTAGTAGAACAAGTCCCAAACACTGCTAGAAGGACAAATATTTTTTCAGAGCTAGATGCAGAAAAAAAATTATTTTGAATTTGCAACCTGATGGAGGTCAGTATAGATGGACTAGTAGAACAAGTCCCACACACTGCTAGAAGAACAAATATTTTTTCAGAGCTAGATGCAGAAAAAAATTATATTCAATTTGCAACCTGATGGAGGTCAGTATAGATGGACTAATAGAACAAGTCCCACACACTGCTAGAAGGCCAAATATTTTTTCAGAGCAAGATGCAGACCAAAAATTATTTTTAATTTGCAACCTGATGGAGGTCAGTATAGATGGACTAATAGAACAAGTCCCACACACTGCTAGAAGGCGAAATAATTTTTCAGAGCTAGATGCAGATAAAAATTATTTTTCATTTGCAACCTGAAGGAGGTCAGTATAGATGGACTATTAAAACAAGTCCCACACACTGCTAGAAGCCCAAATATTTTTTCAGAGGTAGATGCAGAAAAAAATTATATTCAGCTTGCAACCTGATGGAGGTCAGTATAGATGGACTAGTATGACAAGTCCCACACACTGCTAGAAGGACAAATATTTTTTCAGAGCTAGATGCAGAAAAAAAATTATTTTGAATTTGCAACCTGATGGAGGTCAGTATAGATGGACTAGTAGAACAAGTCCCACACAATGCTAGAAGGACAAATATTTTTTCAGAGCTAGATGTAGAAAAAAATGATATTCAATTTGCAACCTGATGGAGGTCAGTATAGATGGACTAATAGAACAAGTCCCACACACTGCTAGAAGGCCAAATATTTTTTCAGAGCTAGATGCAGACCAAAAATTATTTTTAATTTGCAACCTGATGGAGGTCAGTATAGATGGACTAATAGAACAAGTCCCACACACTGCTAGAAGGCGAAATATTTTTTCAGAGCTAGATGCAGATAAAAATTATTTTTAATTTGCAACCTGAAGGAGGTCAGTATAAATGGACTGATAAAACAAGTCCCACACACTGCAAGAAGCCCAAATATTTTTTCAGAGGTAGATGCAGAAAAAAATTATATTCAGCTTGCAACCTGATGGAGGTCAGTATAGATGGACTAATATGACAGGTCCCACACACTGCTAGAAGGACAAATATTTTTTCAGAGCTAGATGCATATAAAAATTATTTTTAATTTGCAACCTGATGGAGGTCAGTATAGATGGACTAGTAGAACAAGTCCCACACACTGCTAGAAGGACAAATATTTTTTTCAGAGCTAGATGCAGACAAAAATTATATTCAATTTGCAACCTGATGGAGGTCAGTATAGATGGACTAATAGAACAAGTCCCACACACTGCCAGAAGGCCAAATATTTTTTCAGAGCTAGATGCAGACAAAAAATTATTTTTAATTTGCAACCTGATGGAGGTCAGTATAGATGGACTAATAGAACAAGTCCCACACACTGCTAGAAGGCCAAATATTTTTTCAGAGCTAGATGCAGACAAAAAAATATTTTTAATTTGCAACCTGATGGAGGTCAGTATAGATGGACTAATAGACCAAGTCCCACACACTGCTAGAAGGCCAAATATTTTTTCAGAGCTAGATGCAGACAAAACAATATTTTTAATTTGCAACCTGATGGAGGTCAGTATAGATGGACTAATAGAACAAATCCCACATACTGCTAGAAGCCCAAATATTTTTTCAGAGCTAGATGCAGACAAAAAATTATTTTGAATTTGCAACCTGATGGAGGTCAGTATAGATGGACTAGTAGAACAAGTCCCACACATTGCTAGAAGGACAAATATTTTTTCCAGAGCTAGATGCAGAAAAAAATTATATTCAATTTGCAACCTTATGGAGTTCAGTATAGATAGACTAATAGAATGATGCTATGCCCAAAAGGTTTTACTTCACTATGTGCAGTAAAAAAATTGGCATTCTATACACAGGTGGTGTATCTTGCAACACAGATAGGCTACTCCACTGACTAACACACTCTGCAATAGGCCAAAAAGGATTAGCTTTGCTAGATTCAGCCAAATGCTATGAAAAAATCTTGCACAGCATTGGCACAGACCTGCCTGGCAAAAACTGATAGGAACTGATGTAACTTAGTCCTGAAAAGGACTGCAATTACAATTAGTCTTTACTCCCACAACCTATCTATTTAAGAGCACAGACCAGCCTGATAAAAGTCGTAGGAAATGCTGTAACCTAGTCCTTAAAAGGACTGCAATCATAACTATTCCCTACTCCCAAGCTATCTGTAGATTTGTGCGAAAATTGGCTTGAAATAAACAAGGTATAGCGCACACAGCAACAGCGGTGCCCTCTATCACGCAGCTGCAGCAGTGAGAAAATGGTGGCGACGGGGAAAATGGCTGGGTCTTATAGGGCAAGGACATGTGACATACACTGCCAATGACACATGGCCTTGCGTGTGTGAAAAAAAGCACTTCGCTCCGTGTGTGCGCTGCTGATAGGCTGACAGATTGCACCTCCCCACTGTAAATGCGGGAAAGAGAAAACAAAATGGAGATCTTCATTATTCCTGCAGAGATCCATCCCCTGCCCCTCCCCCCGCCCCACTGTACACTCAAACTGCGTATTAACATTAATTTTCATCATTACTGAGAAAAAATCCAGTTATGATTTTGGTGCATGAACAGTTATCGAACATAACCTCGAACAGCCGAATTTTTCTCAAATCGTTCGTGTTCGCCGAACGGCTCGAACACCGCCCAAAACAGTTCGAATTTGAGATTGGCGAACAGTTCGAGTCGAACAACGCTCATCTCTACTCGGGAGGGAGCTCGGGTCTCCTCCCTGCATGTTTGGCGCTCTTTACAGAGCCAATGAACATGCAGGGATTGACAGCCAGTCACTGTAATGCCGTAGCCATGTTGTTTGTGGGCATTACAGTGATTGGCTGGCCGCACAGCGTCACCTCGAGTATTTAAAACCGGGCGCCGCCATCTTGGACACAGTTGCCAGGATCAGCCAGTATAGGGAGAGTGCTGCAGAGTTAGGGAGAGATATATAGTGCGAAATTGGTAGTGTAGGGTCTCTAAAGCCTGCCAAATCAAACAAACAGTCCTTCTCAGGACTAATATCCATCCCAGATATTAGGCAGGCAGGCAGGCTGTATAGGAGACGCAGTGGTTATACCAACAAATGCTGCATTACAGTCCTGTGTGCTCCTGCTGGTCAAATTGCTAGACTTATCCCCTGGTCTCAGGGGCCAGGAAAAAATCCTTTTTTTTCATCTAAATCCTGTATTTTTTTTTCCTCAGACTGTACAAATTTGCATCTTATAAACCTTTTGGTATTCCCCCCCCCAAAAAAAAAGAAATTGAGTGTGTCTGTGACTGTTCAGACACAAATATATCTGTTTAAAAGAGTCTGCTGTAGGCCAGATAACTAGAACTTTGGTTTTGCAGTTCCATGGTAGAAATCTCTGTATTATCCTGCTTTTGGCGTTTTTTCCGTAAAAAAACAGTAATAGTGTCTCCCTGACTGTTCAGACACCAAAATATCTGTTTAAAAGAGTCTGGTGTAGGCCACAAAACTATAACTGTGGTTTTGCAGTTCCATGGTTCAAATCTCTGTATTATCCAGCTTTTGGCCATTTTTCCATAAAAAAAACCCAGTAATAGTGTGTCCCTGACTGTTCAGACACCAATATATCTGTTTAAAAGAGTCTGGTGTAGGCCAGAAAGCTAGAACTTTGGTTTTGCAGTTCCACGGATCAAATCTCTGTATTATCCTGCTTTTGGCATTTTTTCCGTTAAAAAAAACAGTAATAGTGTCTCCCTGACTGTTCAGACACAAATATATCTGTTTAAAAGAGTCTGGTGTAGACCAGATAACTAGAACTGTGGTTTTGCAGTTCCACGGTTCAAATCTCTGTATTATCCTGCTATTGGCATTTTTTCCATAAAAAAAAACAGTAATAGTGTCCCCCTGACTGTTCAGACACCAATATATCTGTCTAAAAGAGTCTGGTGTAGGTCAGATAACTAGAACTTTGGTTTTGCAGTTCCACTGTTCAAATCTCTGTATTATCCTGCTTTTGGCATTTTTTCCGTAAGAAAAAACAGTAATAGTGTCTCCCTGACTGTTCAGACACAAATATATCTGTTTAAAAGAGATTGGTGTAGGCCAGATAACTAGAACTTTGGTTTTGCAGTTCCATGGGTCAAATCTCTGTATTATCCACCTTTTTGCCTTTTTTACATAAAAAATAAAAAAAATGAGTGTCTCGCTCAGTGTTCAGACACAAATATAACTGTTTAAAAGATTCTGGTGTAGGCCAGAGAAACAAAACTGTGGTTTTCCTCTTCCACGGTTCTAATCTCCTTATTACCCTTTTTCCATTGATAGTGCAAGTGTAAGCTATTTTACTTCATTTATAATGGGCAAGGTGCGTGACAAGGGACGTGGTACTGGACGTTATGGTGCGTGTAGAGGATGGGGCCGTGGCCAAGGTGAAAATGTGCCACAACCAACAGCCACATCTTCTTGCTCCCACTTCTTGACCGAATTACTAGGGAAGCACACTACGACAGCAGTATTGCGAACTGATCAGTGTGAACAGGTTATTAATTGGATGGCAGATAATACTTCCAGTTACCTGGGCACCACCACCTCCGGTCTGTCTTCCACACGGTCAAGTTTTAGTAGCCGTGAGTCTCGACCGCATACTCCTCCTCACCCTAATGCTCCTTCCTCCCACCATGCCGAGTGTCGTCAGACAGCAACTGATCCCACACTTGGACACTCTGAAGAGCTGTTCACTGGTCCATTTCCATATTTGTGCCCCTCGCCTGATCCACTTGAAGTGGTGGAAGAGAAGATCCCATGTAGCGATGGCTAAATATTTGAACAGCCACAGACAGAGGAAGTCGACGCTGGCAATATGTCACAAGAGGTGGACAATGACGAGACACAATTGCCACGAAGTGAGGAGGAGGATCATGGTGCGCAAGTGGAAGAGGAGGAGGTGATGGATGATCTAGTAACTGACCCAACGTGGCAGGAGGACACGCAGAGCGAGGCCAACAGCACACAGGGTGAGGGAGGCAGAGTACCACAACAGGCAGGAAGAAGCAGTGTGGTGGCCACACACAGAAGGCGGGCAACAGTTCCCCGTAACACCAACACGAGGGACGTTGCCAGTACAACCGGTAGGTCTTCCAGAGTCTGGAATTTTTTTAAAGACTCTGCTGATAACCGCAAAAAGGCCTCTTGTACCACCTGCCATGCCAGCATCAGCAGGGGTGACAAAACTACCAGCCTGACCACCACCAGCATGATCAGGCACATGTCAGCAAAGCTCCCGACTTTGTGGGGCGAACCCCAGGGTCCACGACCAGTGTCAGCGGGTGTCACCACTGCTTCTTCTGCTGTTGTGAGTGTAATAGAACCCCCTGTTGTGCGTGCAAGGCAATCCCCTGTCCATACTGCATGCAAAGATGCCCCCTCCTCTCAGTCTTCACTTGTTATGGCAGTTTCTCAAGAAACAGCATCAATGTCCATGTCCCACCGCAGCGTTCAATTGTCCATATACCAGACCTTTGAACGAAAGCGCAAATTCGCAGCCAAAGCCCCACAGGCCACAGTCCTAAATGCGAACATTTCGCGACTGCTTGCGTTGGAAATGCGGCCTTTTCGGCTGGTGGAGACGGAATCCTTCCGCAACCTTATGGCGGTGGCCATTCCTCGGTACTCGGTCCCCAGCTGACACTATTTTGCCCGGTGTGCCATCCCCGCACTACACAAGCACGTGTCCCAAAACATCTGCCGTGCCCTCAACAACGCAGTTACTGGGAGAGTCCACCTGACAACGGACATGTGGACAAATGCTTCTGGCCAGGGACTAGAGATGAGCGGTGTTCGACTAGAACTGTTCGCCAATCTCAAATTCGAGCTGTTTTGGGCGGTGTTCGAGTTGTTCGACGAACCCGAACGATTTGCAAAAAATTCGGCTGTTCGAGGTTATGTTCGATAACTGTTCGTGCACCAAAAGCGTGTCCTGCATGTCTGGCGCTATTTAGAGCACCAATCATGCAGGGATTGTCTGCCACTCACTGTAATGCCACAGCCATGGTAGTTGTGGAATTAGAGTGATTGCCCAAATCGATGGGAACTGTGCTCACAGTGAAACATGAAAAGCCGGCAATTCAGCAGCGGCATACACAGGTACCCGACAATTTAGAACCGAAAGAATAGAGCATCACACATAGATTAGATAGATAGAAACGTCAGTCACGTATATAAGAAGTACAGTGACAGTGTTGATTACTGTACTTGTCATTTAGTGTACAGGATTTATAAAAAAAAATAATAGTGTTTTCATGCACCGTCTCTTTAAAAAAGCCGGCCGGCAATTCAGCAGCGGTACCCGACAATTTAGAATAGAAGGAATAGAGAATCACACATAAATTAGATAGATAGAAACATGTCAGTCACATATATAAGAAGTACAGTGACAGTGTTGATTACTGTACTTGCCATTTAGTGTAAAGGATTTATTAAAAAAAATAATAGTGTTTTCATGCACTGTCTCTTTAAAAAAGCCGGCCGGCAATTCAGCAGCGGTACCCGACAATTTAGAATGGAAGGAATAGAGCATCACACATAGATTAGATAGATAGAAACATGTCAGTCACATATATATGAAGTACAGTGACAGTGTTGATTACTGTACTTGTCATTTAGTGTTAAAATAAAGGATTTATTTAAAAAAAAATTAGCGTGGGGTTCCCCTTAATTTTAGGCTCTAGCGGAGGTTAAGCAGACGGCTGGGGCAGATGTTTGAAGCCTGGGAAGGGGGTAATACCCATGGAGCTTCCCAGGCTACTAATATCAGCCCCCAGCTGAATGCCTAGCCTTTACTAGCTATTAAAATGGGGGACCCCCCAAAAAATTGACGTGGGGTCCCTGGGAGGGGGCCAATATTCATGGCACCCTTCCTGAGCTATTAATATCAGCCCCCAGCTGTCTACCTAGCCTTTGCTAGCTATTAACATAGGGGGGACCCCACGTCATTTTTTTTGGGGGGGTCCCCCATTTTAATAGCTAGTAAAGGCTAGGTATTCAGCTGGGGGCTGATATTAGTAGCCTGGGAAGCTCCGTGGGTATTACCCCCTTCCCAGGCTTCAAACATCTGCCCCAGCCGTCTGCTTAACCTCCGCTAGAGACTAAAATTACGGGGAACCCCACGCCAATTTTTATTTTAATAAATCCTTTATTTTAACACTAAATGACAAGTACAGTAATCAACACTGTCACTGTACTTATTATAAATGTGACTGACATGTTTCTATCTATCTAATCTATGTGTGAAGCTCTATTCCTTCCATTCTAAATTGTCAGGTACTGCTGCTGAATTGCCGGCCGGCTTTTTTAAAGAGACAGTGCATGAAAACACTATTATTTTTTTTTAATAAATCCTTTACACTAAATGGCAAGTACAGTAACCAACACTGTCACTGTGCTTCTTATATGTGTGACTGACATGTTTCTATCTATCTAATCTATGTGTGATGCTCTATTCCTTCTTGTCTAAATTGTCGGGTACCGGTGTATGCCGCTGCTGAATTTGCCGGCCGGCTTTTTTAAAGAGAGTGTCTTCTGAGCAGTTTGTCAGCTTTTGGACACCTTTGCAGGTGTTTTCTATGTGTTTCTATGTGTTTTTGTTTGCCTGCCATTGGTTTTAACGGTGTTCAACGGTGTTCTAAGGTGTTCGACGAACAGTTCGACGAACAGTTCCTCGAACATCCCAGTGTTCGACGAACCGAACCGAACCCGAACACTATGGGGGTGGCTCAACACTACCAGGGACGGTACATCTCCCTGACGGCACACTGGGTAAACATAGTGGAAGTCGGGACCCAGTCGGACCTTGGGACGGAACACATCCTCCCCACACCGAGGATTGCGGGCCCTATGTCAGTAAGAGTTGCCCCCACAGTGTACAGCTCCTGCGCATCATCCTCCTCCTCCTCATGTTCAGCCTCCATCTCAGATATCACCACATCAGTTACAAACTGGAAGCACTGCAGTACTGCCTCAGCCAAGCGGCAACAGGCTGTGCTGAAACTCATAAACTTACAGTGCTGGCCAAAAGTATTGGCACCCCTGCAATTCTGTCAGATAATACTCAGTTTCTTCCTGAAAATGATTGCAATCACAAATTCTTTGGTATTATTCTCTTCATTTAATTTTCTTGCAAGGAAAAAACACAAAAGAGAATGAAGCAAAAATCAAATCATTGATCATTTCACACAAAACTCCAAAAAAGGGCCGGACAAAAGTATTGACACCCTCAGCCTAATACTTGGTTGCACAACCTTTAGCCAAAATAACTGCGAACAACCGCTTCCGGTAACCATCAATGAGTTTCTTATAATGCTCTGCTGGAATTGTAGACCATTCTTCTTTGGCAAACTGCTCCAGGTCCCTGATATTTGCAGGATGCCTTCTCCAAGCTGCCATTTTGAGATCTCTCCACAGGTGTTCTGTGGGATTCAGGTCTGGACTCATTGCTGGCCACCTTAGAAGTCTCCAGTGATTTCTCTCAAACCATTTTATAGTGCTTTTGGAACAGTGTTTTGGGTCATTGTCCTGCTGGAAGAACCATGACCTCTGAAGGAGACCCAGCTTTCTCACACTGGGCCCTACATTATGCTGAAAAATTTGTGTATAGTCTTCAGACTTCATAATGCCATGCACACCGTCAAGCAGTCCAGTGCCAGAGGCAGCAAAGCAACCCCAAAACATCAGGGAACCTCTGCCATGTTTGACTGTAGGGACCGTGTTCTTTTCTTTGAATGCCTCTTTTTTTTTTCCTGTACACTCTATGTTGATGCTTTTTCCCAAAAAGCTCTACTTTTGTCTCATGTGACCAGAGAACATTCTTCCAAAACGTTTTAGGCTTTCTCAGGTAAGTTTTGGCAAACTCCAGCCTGGCTTTTTTATGTCTCGGGGTAAGAAGTGGGGTCATCCTGGGTATCCTACCATACAGTCCCTTTTCATTCAGACGCCAATGGATAGTACGGGTTGACACTGCCGTACCGTCGGACTGCAGGGCAGCTTTTACTTGTTTGGATGTTAGTCAAGGTTCTTTATCCACCATCCGCACAATCTTGCGTTGAAATCTCTCGACAATTTTTCTTTTCCGTCCACATCTAGGGAGGTTAGCCACAGTGTCATGGGCTTTAAACTTCTTGATGACACTGCGCACGGAAGACACAGGAACATTCAGGTCTTTTGAGATGGACTTGTAGCCTTGAGATTGCTCATGCTTCCTCACAATTTGGTTTCTCAAGTCCTCAGACGGGTCTTTGGTCTTCTTTCTTTTCTCCGTGCTCAATGTGGTACACACAAGGACACAGGACAGAGGTTGAGTCAACTTTAATCCATGTTAACTGGATGCAAGTGTGATTTAGTTATTGCCAACACCGGTGTTAGGTGACACAGGTAAGTTACAGGTGCTGTTAATTACACGAATTAGAGAAGCATCACATGATTTTTCAAACGGTGCCAACACATTTGTCCACCTTCTTTTTTAGGTTTGGTGTGGAATTATATCCAATTTGGCTTTAGGACAATTCTTTTTGTGTTTTTTTCATTGAAGACAAATTAAATGAAGAGAATAATACCAAAGAATTTGTGATTGCAATCATTTTCAGGAAGAAACTGAGTATTATCTGACAGAATTGCAGTGGTGCCAATACTTTTGGCCAGCACTGTAGGTGATAAACCTCACACTGCTTGTGAGCTGTGGACAGCTGTGAAAGAGCAGGCAGATCTGTGGCTGAGACCGCTGAACCTACATCCAGGCATGGTCGTGTGTGACAATGGCCGTAACCTGGTGGCTGCTCTGAGGCGAGGCGAGATCACACACGTACCATGCCTGTCTCATGTGCTTTACCTCGTGGTTCAGCGGTTTCTTAAATCGTACCCCGAGTTGCCAGATCTGCTCGCGAAAGTACGACGCCTGTCAGCTCATTTTCGCAAGTCGGCTACAGCTTCCGCCGCCCTTGCTGTGTTGCAGCAGCGTTTGCAGCTTCCGTCACACCGACTGGTGTGTGATGTCCCCACATGTTGGAACGCTACCCTCCACATGTTGCAATGGATTTGTGAGCAGAAGAGAGCAGTAGTGGAGTACCAGCTGCAACAAGGCCGTTGATATTTAGGTCAGACTCCACACATAAGACCTCAGGAGTGGACCTGGATGTCTGACATATGTACCATCCTGACAAACTTTGAGGAGTCCACCAAGATGGTGAGTGGCAATGACGCCATCATTTGCATCAGCATCCCACTTGTCTGTCTTTTGCAACCCTCTCTGCAGAGAATTAAAGAGGAGGCATTGCAGCTAGAGTATGATGAGATGGATAAAGAAGCCATAATGGGCAATTTCACACAGCCCAGCCTCATCTCTTCCCAAGGTGCATTGGGGGACAATGAGGGAGAGGAGGAGGAGGAGGAAGAGGAGGAAGAACAGGAGTTGGAATCATGCGCTGTAGATGGTAGTACCTGTACAACTGTCATACCGTCGGTTCAGCGTGGGTGGCCTGAGGACAGGGGGGAGGAGGAGGAGGAGGAGAGCATGGTCAGTCGTCATCTTGGTGAGGACACGGGAGTCTTGCCCGTTACCAGTCTGGCACGCATGGCTGACTTTATGTTACGCTGCCTTAACCGTGACCCTCGTGTTGTCAAAATGTTGGGTGACAGTCATTACTGGTTGGTGACACTTTTAGACCTCTGCTACATGGAGAGCTTTCACTCTCTTATTCCTGAGGTGGAGAGGTCTACAAAAATGTGGCAGTACCAGAAGGCCCTTGCTGAAGAACTGGCAAAAAAATTCCCATCTGAACACGCTAGCGGCAGAGGTCACAGTTTGTTGACCAACCAAGGCGTACAGGTGAGAGAGACGTAACTCCAATCCAGCAGAGGCAGGGGAAGACTGTCAACATTCTGGGACAGTTTTCTGAGACCCGCCCAGCTTACAGGCCCTGAGGCGCGGGGAACTCTCACAAGGAGTGGAAAGTTTCAAAAGATGGTGAGGGAGTACCTTTCCGCCGCACCACCGTCCTCCGTGATTCCTCTGTGCCTTTTGATTATTGGGTATCCAAGCTGGACACTTGGAATGAACTCGTTCTGTATGCCTTGGAGGTCCTGGCCTGCCCTGCTGCTAGCATGTTATCGGAGCTTGTTTCTAGTGCCGCTGGGGGAATTATAACTGATAAGCGCACTCGCCTGTCAACTGACAATGCTGACAAGCTGACCCTTATCAATATGAACAAAGGCTGGATTGGGCCAGACTTCTCATCACCACCAAATGACAGCAGAGTAACATAAAGTCAAATCCACTGTGTTATTTCGGGAGGTGTATTCCCATGCACCGCTTCACACCCACACATGGGTATACGCTTCCTCATTTCGGCTGTTTTTTGCTCTTCTCCTTATCCTCAGCCTGCACCACCAGTATACCACCAGGGTGACCGTGGTCCGTGTTGCCAGCATTGCAAGTTCCTCTGTTATAATTTTTGGCAGCTTTTGCTTGGAAGGCATAAGCAAAGACTATGGGAGACCAACTCCCCAATAATGGGAATAATGTTTTTAATATGCTGTACTGCATGGCTCTTGTAAGGGGCATTAAAACAGTCTTGTTAAGCTACAGTGACCTCCACCACTCTTCCAAGGGCCATTAAAACTGTCTTTTTAAGCTACTGTGACCTCCACGTCTCTTCCAAGGGGCATTAAAACTGTCTTGTTAAGCTACTGTGACCTCCACCACTCTTCCAAGGGGCATTAAAACCATCTTGTTAAACCACTCTGACCTCCAACTCTCTTCCAAGGGGCATTAAAAATGTCTTGTTAAGCTACTGTGACCTCCACGTCTCTTTCAAGGGGCATTAAAACTGTTTTGTTAAGCTACTGTGACCTCTACAACTCTTCCAAGGGGCATTAAAACCGTCTTGTTAAGCTACTGTGACCTCCTCCACTCTTCCAAGGGGCATTAAAACCGTCTTGTTAAGCTACTGTGACCTCCTCCACTCTTCCAAGGGGCATTAAAACCGTCTTGTTAAGCTACAATGACCTCAACCACTCTTCCAAGGGGCATTAAAACCGTCTTGTTAAGCTACTGTGACCTCCACGTCTCTTCCAAGGGGCATTAAAACTTCTTGTTAAGCTACTGTGACCTCCACCACTCTTCCAAGGGGCATTAAAACCGTCTTTTTAAGCTACTGTGACCTCCACCACTCTTCCAAGGGGCATTAAAAGCATCTTGTTAAGCTACTGTGACCTCCACCACTCTTCCAAGGGGCATTAAACTGTCTTGTTAAGCTACTGTGATCTCCACCACTCTTCCAAGGGGCATTAAAACCGTCTTGTTAAGCTACGGTGACCTTTACCACTCTTTCAGGGGGCATTAAACCGTCTTGTTAAGCTACTTTGACCTCCACCACTCTTCCAAGGGGCATTAAAACCGTCTTGTTAAGCTACTGTGACCTCCAACACTCTTCCAAGGGGCATTAAAACTGTCTTGTTAAGGTACTGTGACCTCCACGTCTCTTCCAAGGGGCATTAAAACTGTCTTGTTAAGGTACTGTGACCTCCACCACTCTTCCAAGGGGCATTAAAAGCGTCTTTTTAAGCTACTGTGACCTCCACCACTCTTCCAAGGGGCATTAAAAGCGTCTTGTTAAGCTACTGTGACCTCCACCACTCTTCCAAGGGGCATTAAAAGCGTCTTGTTAAGCTACTGTGACCTCCACCACTCTTCCAAGAGGCATTAAAACTGTCTTGTTAAGCTACTGTGACCTCCACGTCTCTTCCAAGGGGCATTAAAACTGTCTTGTTAAGCTACTGTGACCTCCTCCACTCTTCCAAGGGGAATTAAAACCATCTTGTTAAGCTACTGTGACCTCCATACTCTTCCAAGGGGCATTAAAACTGTCTTTTTAAGCTACTGTGACCTCCACGTCTCTTCCAAGGGTCATTAAAACCGTCTTGTTAAGCTACAATGACCTCAACCACTCTTCCAAGGGGCATTAAAACCGTCTTGTTAAGCTACTGTGACCTCCACGTCTCTTCCAAGGGGCATTAAAACCATCTTGTTAAGCTACTGTGACCTCCACCACTCTTCCAAGGGGCATTAAAACCGTCTTGTTAAGCTACTGTGACCTCCACCACTCTTCCAAGGGGCATTAAAAGCATCTTGTTAAGCTACTGTGACCTCCACCACTCTTCCAAGGGGCATTAAAACTGTCTTGTTAAGCTACTGTGATCTCCACCACTCTTCCAAGGGGCATTAAAACCGTCTTGTTAAGCTACGGTGACCTTTACCACTCTTTCAAGGGGCATTAAACCGTCTTGTTAAGCTACTTTGACCTCCACCACTCTTCCAAGGGGCATTAAAACCGTCTTGTTAAGCTACTGTGACCTCCAACACTCTTCCAAGGGGCATTAAAACTGTCTTGTTAAGCTACTGTGACCTCCACGTCTCTTCCAAGGGGCATTAAAACTGTCTTGTTAAGGTACTGTGACCTCCACCACTCTTCCAAGGGGCATTAAAACCATCTTGTTAAGCTACTGTGACCTCCACCACTCTTCCAAGGGACATTAAAACTGTCTTTTTAAGCTACTGTGACCTCCACGTCTCTTCCAAGGGGCATTAAAACCATCTTGTTAAGCTACTATGACCTCAACCACTCTTCCAAGGGGCATTAAAACTGTCTTGTTAAGCTACTGTGACCTCCATGTCTCTTCCAAGGGGCATTAAATCCATCTTTTTAAGCTACTGAGACCTCCACCACTCTTCCAAGGGGCATTAAAAGCGTCTTTTTAAGCTACTGTGACCTCCACCACTCTTCCAAGGGGCATTAAAAGCATCTTGTTAAGCTACTGTGACCTCTACCACTCTTCCAAGGGGCATTAAAAGCGTCTTGTTAAGCTACTGTGACCTCCATCACTCTTCCAAGAGGCATTAAAACTGTCTTGTTAAGCTACTATGATCTCCACCACTCTTCCAAGGGGAATTAAAACTGTCTTGTTAAGCTACGGTGACCTTTACCACTCTTCCAAGGGGCATTAAAACCGTCTTGTTAAGCTACTGTGACCTCCAACACTTTTCCAAGGGGCATTAAAACTGTCTTGTTAAGCTACTGTGACCTTCACCACTCTGCCAAGGGGCATTAAAACCGTCTTGTTAAACCACTCTGACCTCCACATCTCCTCCAAGGGGCATTAAAAGCGTCTTGTTAAAGCACTCTGAACTCCACAGCTATTCCAAGGGGCATTCAAATGTTCTTTTTAATTTTCTCTAGCCTCCATGACTCTTCCAACGGGCATTGCATTTCTTCCTAATTTTAGTCAGCTTTTGCTTTTCAATGCATAGGCGAACACTAAGGGAGACCCACTCCCCAATAATGGGCAAAAGGTTTTTAGTACGCTGTAATCCACGTCTGTTTCAAGGGGCATTGCAGTTCCTCCTAATTTTTGGAAAGCCTTCCATTCACTGCTTCGGCCAACAGTGCACAGGAGACCCAGTTGCTATAAATGGAAAAAACGGTTTAGTTAAGGCCCTCTGACCTCCATGTCACTTCCAAGGGGCATTGGAGTGCCTCGAAATTTTTGGTAGGCATTGCACTCACTGTATGCCCTATAACTGTGTAGAAAAACCGCTCCTTTTGGTACAGAAACATAACCTACAAGACATGTGTTGTGGACTGGCCTGATATTGATGTGAATGGTCCCTGTTCCTCCGGCTCTTTCTCCTTTGCCACCACCTCATCCATCATTCATCACCTAAAGCTTTGTTTTAACGGGAGACATAGAACTGGGATAGTAGCAGGAAAACATCCAGCAATCCTCGGAGGAGGTAGAATATGTGCCAAAACGCTGACCACCTCAGGTCTAGCCGCCACTAAATACATGCCACCCACATAGAAAACACCTTCAAAGGTGTCCAAAACCTGACAAACTGCTCAGAAGACACAACTAACACATGGAAAAGTGACAAGTACATATAGTCAGGTGAAAAGAAAAGAGGTGGAGGAGTAAAAGGAGGGGGAGACACAGATATAGGCATGCCATGCCCTTCTAAAAGCAAAGAAGTGCAAAGCCGACACGGCCAGTCCGTTCCTGCCCGTGCCACCTCCGTGTCGCCGGGTTTGTGCCAGAGCCGCGGTGGACCCTGACAGCCAGCCCCCCCTCTCCCAATACTTGTGCCTGTCCGCTGGTGGGTCGAGCCCCCCCCGCGTTGGGGGGGGGGGTAACATCTGCAGTAGAAAGACCATCTTCCGGCCAAACTAAGATGTCGGCTTCTTTTCGTGGACAATGTGATAAGATCCCTTTCTTACGGCCACGCCAATCGCTACAAATTCCAGATGAGGCACAAAAACAGCAGGTGCTTGAGAAGGGGAAAAAAGGTTGTGTCCGTGGGGTAGGTGTTAAAGCAACAGTAACATCTGCAGAAGAAAGACCATCTTCCTGCCAAACTAAAATGTCTACTTCTTTTAGCGGACAATGTGATAAGATCCCTTTCTTACGGCCACGCCAATCGCTACAAATTCCAGATGAGGCACAAAAACAGCAGGTGCTTCAATGGATATTAAGTGCTCCTTCAAGTGGGCTCTCCTCCACCTCAACTTCAACATCACAAATGCTCCAGTCCTCAGAGGAGTCACCCCAATCGCACTTGCTTCCTCACAGCTCCCAAGTCTCCAGCTGCCCATCTGAGTATAGGGTAACACAGATGGTTGAGTCTGCACAGCTGTTTACTCATACTATAGCCTGGGAAACGGAGGTCTGCTCCAGAGCTTCTGTTAATCCAGACGAGGAAATGATCTGCACTGATGCCCAGAATCTTTATAAGTCGGATCGAGGACCAGATGAAGAAGGTTCTGAGCATAATGTAGACCCTCGTTCCCAAACTGTAACTCCTGTTGGTGGAAACAATGTGGAAGATGATGATGAGACTCAAATACCTGATTGGAGCAACAACTTGACTTTTCGGTAAGGGCAGGAAGAGGTTGGCTCTGAGGACGCCGGGTGTGAGAACACACAGGGTGATGACGACGAGGTTCGAGATCCCACTTACTGTCAACCCACAGTCAGCCAGTCGATGAGGTCAGCAGAGGAGGTGGAGGAGGATGTGACTAGCCCAGGGGATGGGGATGACTCGGTACCCGGGCCTTTGCCTGGCCTTGGGGATGTCGCGGTGGTCGGCTCCCTGGCCCGTACCCTGGGGTCACTCTTTAAAAGGGTGGATAATTGTTAATTTTATAAGAGTTCGTGACGCCACCTGTGGTATCTGGTGAGAAGCACCAGAGCTGCAGCAGTCCACTGAGTCCCGTAATAAGGCAGCTCGATGGTATAGCTCCCCACAGGTGGAGCTAGGTCTCAGGGCAGCGTATGCAGGGATAATGCAGGACAGGCTAGACCCAGCTCGGTCAGAGCAAGAACGGGAACGGACGCGGTAGTCACTTCAGTACCTTTTACTGGTGGAAATTCAGGCACATCCCGGAGCACTGTAGGGTGAAGGGTGCATATCAGGATCCTCCCCAATGAGCGGGTGTAGGGCCTCCTGTTTCTTGCCTCTGCGTAGTAAGTTTCTGACCTGCCTGGAGCTAGGCCTAACTTTGACTCTGTCCTGCGCTGGCTGACCTTGTGGTAGGGCCTTCTCTTGGAGTTCACGCTCCCAGTATGCGGGGCCTAAGCGTCTCCTGGCTCTGTTACGTATTAGCACCTTAGCGATCCTGCGACTTGTAGTTCTCCAGGGTTTCCGGTTATGCCTTACTGGGTCATAGAGATCCCGGTTGCTCGGATCCGGTGTCCGGTAAATGCTTCGGGGTGAGCTGGTTAAGCTCCTCTGCCCCTTATGTACTAACTCGCCACTCACCTTCGGCCTACTCGGGCCCTCACTAGGCTATACACACTAACGGCAGCTTGCCACGCTTCACCGATCTTATGGCGCCTGCACACCTTAAGCTCTATCTGGGCTCCCTGAATCTAGCTAGCAGGAGCCTCGTGCTTCACTGCTGAACTATTAACTGAGTTCTCTAGACTAGACTGAGCTCCACTGCAGACTGACCTCTCTTAGGCTTCTCTACTGCAGGAACTCTTCAGAGGAACTGAACTGCCTAGCTCCACCTTCCCTATTTATATCCCTAAAGGGCTCCCTCTGCTGGTCTGAGGTGGAAGGTGGAGATGTGTGAATGTTTATGGGGGCCTCTTGTGGAGGGTTCCATCAATGCACTCTTCTAGGATCTGTGATACCAAGCGCAGCGGGGCATCACAGATGTTATTGACGATGAGGTTAGGTTGCGCCTTCCTGGACAGAGACGGAGTACTGGAAGCACGTCAACAACTGCATCCTCAACCACAACTCTGCCTCTGACCACAAGTCGTGGTGGCTCTTCAGGTCGCATGGGCTCTAAGCCTTGCATAGCCTGGGCATTTTTTCAGATCGATAAGGATGACCCAACTCATGTTATCTGTAATATTTGTCAAAAAAAGCTAAGTAGAGGCCAAAAAATCCATAGTTTGAGTACTTCATGCATGTACCGTCACATGGATATGAAGCATAAGTTGCAGTGGGAAGCTCACTGTGCTACAATGCGGCCTAGCGGGCCGGGCCAACCACTGTCTGCCCCATCTTGTGCATCCGCAGCCTCTTCATCCTCTGTGACTGGGGGGACAGCAGTCACACATGTTTTTGGACGCAGACCTGACACCTCTTTACCCGCAACAGCCAGTGTGATTGGCAGGTTGTCAGTTCATTGGGAAGTGGAAACACCTGCTGGTGTTGAGCGCTCTCCGACATCTAGAGCACCACCTTTGGATCAAGGAAACCTAACATGTCCGCCTGCATCTTCCTCACAGACCGGCAGTTTGCCGGGGACACCCTTCTCAACCCCGTCTAAGCACAACAGTCAGCCCTCGGTCCCTCAGTTGTGGACAAGTAAAAGACCATTTCCTCCTAGCCATGAGAAAGCTAAGAGGTTGAATTTCACCATCTGCAAGCTCTTGGCTACAGAAATGCTTCCTTTCCGCCTCGTGGACACAGAGGATTTTCGAGACCTTATGTCCGTCGCAGTGCCCCTGTACCAGATGCCCAGTCGGCACTACTTCTCAAAGAAAGGTGTGCCTGCGTTCCACCAGCATGTCGCACACAACATCACCGCTTCTTTGAGAAACTCTGTTTGTGACAGGGTGCATTTCACCACAGACACTTGGACGAGTAGGCATGGACAGGGGCGTTACATGTCGCTGACTGTGCACTGGGTAACTATGGTGACAGCAGGACAAGGGGCTGCTGTCCAAGTCTTGCCGTCCCCACGAGTTGTGCGTCAATCCTCTTTATCTCAAAGTTCCTCCACTGCTTCTGCCTCCTCAACCTCCTCTTGGTCCTCCACCTGTACCCAAAGCCTGTCTGGTCATGCCACAAGCTTTCTAACTGCGCAGAAGGGATCCTGCACACCTCCTTACTATGCTGGCAGCAGGGCTCAACGTCATGAGGCGGTTTTTACTTTGAAATGTCTGGGAAATGTGAGTCACACAGCTGAGGAGTTGTGGTCAGCTCTGGAGACCCAGTTTCATGAATGGTTGTCTGAACCTGCAACCAGGGAAGGCCGTGTGCGACAATGCTGCAAACCTGGGTGCGGCCCTTCACCAGGGCAATGTCACACAAGTGCCTTGTATGGCTCACGTGTTGAACCTGGTTGTCCATCAATTTTTAGCCCACTATCCCGGACTATATGGCCTTCTGCAGACGGCACGGTCGCTGTGTGCTCACTTCTGCCGTTCGCATCCCAAAGCTCAACGACTTACATCTCTACAGAAGTCGTTGGGTCTGCCAGTTCACCGGCTGAAATGCGATGTGCCGACATGGCGGAATTCAACTCTGCACATGTTGCAGCGACTGTGGCAGCACCGACAAGCCCTGGTGCAATACGTTCTGACGTATAGCCTGGGCCAACGAGATCCAGAGGTGGGGCAAATCACGCTGCAGGAGTGGTCTCAGATCAGGGACCTATGAAGTTGACGTGCCCCCTGGGCCGTGGGGTACCAGGAGCAGGGCCGGTAGACGCTGGGGGTTGTAGTCACTGTGGCGGTGACCCGGTCTGTGACCCAGGGCGGTCAATCCAAGGGTAATTTGTATATATGGGTTTTATACTGTCCGAATACGCCACCTGTGGAGTGCGGCAAAAGGGGCCGCCACTGCGGAACAGTCCTCTGAAGCTGGTGGTTTTGCAGCAATGGTATTATTACTCCCAACAGGAAGAGTGTAGCTTCAGGGCAGTGTGGGTGGATGATGGTGGTTGTAGTGCAGGGAGTCAGTAATGAACACAGAGTCCGTGTGATGCAGTCCTAAGATCTTTACTCACAGTTGTTGCAGTCCAGATTACAGGTACCAGAGCAATCTCCCCCATCGTGCTGTGCATACTCAATGAGGGGCTCAGTCCACCCCCAGATAGCTCTGGAGTACTTAGCAGGACCCCCTTCTGTGTGTCCTTTCTCTGGCCTTCTCCCTGCACCTCACACCCAGTGACACTTCTATCCAGTATCCTCAGGCCTTGGCGGGCGACGTGTGTTCCGTCCCCTGGGTCCTATGTGGCTACCTTCTTAGTGAGACTGGTGTGGACTTTGGCCTGCAGTACATGAAATGCTGCAGCCTCCGGTTTCTAGTTGAGCCTTGCTGTTTCTCCGCTATTTGAGGGACCGGTTCCCCTTATCTGGCCTGACCCCTCTACCTCCTGGTAGCAGCGGAAGTACGGGTGGCCTTCTGCACGGCCCGTACCCCTAGGGTCCCTTCGGTTTCTGGAGCCTTCCTGCTCCCACTCCTCTCTTCTCTCCTTCTGTCCTGGGCCTCCCAGGCTAGGCCCGCCTCCGGAGCAGAGCTCATGCAGAGCCTCTGCTCCTCTCACTTTTCCTCCTCTGACTGGCTTGCTCTTTCTAAGATGGCTTCCTATTTATACTCTCCCTGTCATGTGCTCCCCTAAGCTGCTCCCCTAAGCACACACTACATAGGACCCACCCGCCAGCTAGGGACCTGGGACTGTGCCCTCCCTTAGGAGTAATCTCGCCCTACCACCACTGCAGGTATGTATTAGATGCAGGTGTTAGGGTCCCGAGCCATAAGCCTTCCTTACCTGAGGGTGAGATACCACACCTCTGGATGAGATGCAGTAACTCTGTGGCGACTGAACCCTCAGGGGCGCCGCACATCCTTCTGCACAGTTTTGAAATGGTGACGAAGATGTTTAGTGCTGACGACGATGCCATTATCAGCATGACTATTCCTGTGATTTACATGCTGGAGCACACATTAAACAGAATTCAGAGTCAGGTGGTGGGACAAGAGGAGGTGGTGGAAGTAGAGGAGGAGTCGTACGCGGAAGGGATAACATCTCCAAGGTTCAGACGGTCGGCAGCACCAAGGCGGCAGGCATGGGAGGGTGGGGGAGAGGGATTAACCAGGGCGCATGGTAGCAGCCAAACTGTTGAGGAAGGTGGAGGAGCCGAGGAAGAAGTGGAGGACGAACTGGCGATGGGCATGGAAGACTCATCAGATGAGGGAGACCTTGATCACATTTCTGTTGTGCGAGGTTGGGGGGAGAGGGCAGAGGAAGGAAGCATGATTCTTACCTCGCTACCAACACAACAAGGACTTGGTCCTCCTGGATGCGCAAGACACATGAGTGCCTTCTTGCTGCACTACCTGCAACATGACCCTTGGATTGTCAGAATTCAAAGTAATCCCGACTACTGGGTTGCCACACTCTTAGATCCCTGGTACAAAAGTAAATTTGCCGAAATAATTCCTGCCATAAAAAGGGATTTATGCATGCAGGAGTATCTGCAGACGCTGTTGCAGAATCTTACATGTGCTTTTCCACAAAACACCAGTGGTGCACGTAGAGAATCTCACAGTTCTAACTTGCCAACCGTGGGACTGTCGTGTCTTCATCATTCAAACCGTAACATTAACACAGTATCTGCTGGTAACAGCAATTTTGTGGAATCGTTTCACCACTTTTTTAGACCATCCTTTGGAAAGCCACAGGAGACAAGAAGTCTGACACATAGTCACCGCCTAGAGAGGATGGTACAGGAGTATCTCCAAGTGAACAATGAAGCCATGACTGTGTCACTGGACCCTTGCTCATTTTGGGATTCCAATCTGGAAAAATGGCCGGAGCTCGCCACTCACGCCTTGTAGATCTTGTCATGCCCTGCAGCCAGCGTTCTCTCTGAACGTGTGTTCAGCGCTGCTGATGGTGTGCTGACAGATAAGCGCACGCGGCTGTCCACTGAGAATGTAGACAGACTCACGTTCATAAAGATGAACAAATCACAGATTCGCAAGGACTTTTCTACCCCTGTGTCATCCTGGGGAGACTAAAAGCTTGAGGATTTCGTAAAAACACCTCACCAATAGAGATGAGCGTTGTTCTACTCGAACTGTTCGCCAATCTCAAATTCGAGCTGTTTTGGGCGGTGTTCGAGCCGTTCGGCAAACACGAACAATTTGATAAAAATTCGGCTGTTCGAGGTTATGTTCGATAACTGTTCGTGCACCAAAATCATAACTGGATTTTTTCTCAGTAATGATGAAAATTAATGTTAATACGCAGTTTGAGTGTACAGCGGGGTGGGGGGAGGGGCAGGGGATGGATCTCTGCAGGAACAATGAAGATCTCCATTTTTTTTTCTCTTTCCCGCATTTGCAGTGGGGAGATGCAATCTGTCAGCCTATCAGCAGCGCACACACGGAGCGAAGTGCATTTTTTCACACAAGCAAGGGCATGTGTCATTGGCAGTGTATGTCACATGTCCTTGCCCTATAAGACCAAGCCATTTTCCCCGTCGCCACCATTTTCTCACTGCTGCAGCTGCGTGTTAGACGGCACCGCTGTTGCTGTGTGCGCTATACCTTGTTAATTTCAAGCCAATTTTCGCACAAATATACAGATAGCTTGGGAGTAGGGAATAGTTGTGATTGCAGTCCTTTTAAGGACTAGGTTACAGCATTTCCTACGACTTTTATCAGGGAGGTCTGTGCTCTTAAATAGATAGGTTGTGGGAGTAAAGACTAATTGTAATTGGAGTCCTTTTCAGGACTAGGTTACATCAGTTCCTATCAGTTTTTGCCAGGCAGGTCTGTGCCAGTGCTGTGCAAGTTTTTTTCACAGCATTTGGCTGAATCTAGCAAAGCTAATCCTTTTTGGCCTATTGCAGAGTGTGTTAGTCAGTGGAGTAGCCTATCTGTGCTGCAAGATATACCACCTGTGTATAGAATACCAATTTTTTTACTGCACCTAGTGAAGTAAAATCTTTTGGGCATAGCATCATTCTATTAGTCCATCTATACTGACCTCCATCAGGTTGCAAATTAAAACTAATTTTTATCTGCATCTACAGTACCTCTGAAAAAATATTTGGGCTTCTAGCTGTGTGTGGGACTTGTTGTATTAGTCCAACTATACTGACCTCCATCAGGTTGCAAACTGAATATATTTTTTTCTGCATCTACCTCTGAAAAAATATTTGGGCTTCTAGCTGTGTGTGGGTCTTGTTCTATTAGTCCATCTATACTGACCTCCATCAGGTTGCAAACTGAAAATAATTTTTTTCTGCATCTAGCTCTGAAAAAATATTTGGCCTTCTAGCAGTGTGTCGGACTTTCTCTATTAGTCCATCTATACTGACCTCCATCAGGTTGCAAATTAAAAATAATTTTTATCTGCATCTACAGTACCTTTGAAAAAATATTTGGGCTTCTAGCTGTGTGTGGGACTTGTTGTATTAGTCCATCTATACTGACCTCCATCAGGTTGCAAATTAAAAATAATTTGTATCTGCATCTACAGTACCTCTGAAAAAATATTTGGGCTTCTAGCTGTGTGTGGGACTTGTTGTATTAGTCCATCTATACTGACCTCCATCAGGTTGCAAACTGAATATATTTTTTTCTGCATCTACCTCTGAAAAAATATTTGGGCTTCTAGCTGTGTGTGGGACTTGTTGTATTAGTCCATCTATACTGACCTCCATCAGGTTGCAAATTAAAAATAATTTGTATCTGCATCTACAGTACCTCTGAAAAAATATTTGGGCTTCTAGCTGTGTGTGGGACTTGTTGTATTAGTCCATCTATACTGACCTCCATCAGGTTGCAAATTAAAAATAATTTTTATCTGCATCTACAGTACCTCTGAAAAAATATTTGGGCTTCTAGCTGTGTGTGGGACTTGTTGTATTAGTCCATCTATACTGACCTCCATCAGGTTGCAAACTGAATATATTTTTTTCTGCATCTACCTCTGAAAAAATATTGGGCTTCTAGCTGTGCGTGGGTCTTGTTCTATTAATCCATCTATACTGACCTCCATCAGGTTGCAAACTGAATATAATTTTTTTCTGCATCTAGCTCTGAAAAAATATTTGGCCTTCTAGCAGTGTGTCGGACTTTCTCTATTAGTCCATCTATACTGACCTCCATCAGGTTGCAAATTAAAAATAATTTTTATCTGCATCTACAGTACCTCTGAAAAAATATTTGGGCTTCTAGCTGTGTGTGGGACTTGTTGTATTAGTCCATCTATACTGACCTCCATCAGGTTGCAAATTAAAAATAATTTGTATCTGCATCTACAGTACCTCTGAAAAAATATTTGGGCTTCTAGCTGTGTGTGGGACTTGTTGTATTAGTCCATCTATACTGACCTCCATCAGGTTGCAAACTGAATATATTTTTTTCTGCATCTAACCCCGCCAATAGTTTTGGCCTAATACCACAGTTTGGCCACTCAGCTCTGCTCGGTTACCATCCATTGTTTTTTTGTGCAAACAACTCCAGAGTTGTGAATTAGTTAACCACCAAAATGAGTGGAAAAAGGCCTGCTGCTGGTGGAAAGGGGAATAGGCGTGTTGGGAAGGGGAAAAAAGGTTGTGTCCGTGGGGTAGGTGTTAAAGCAACAGTAACATCTGCAGAAGAAAGACCATCTTCCAGCCAAACTAAAATGTCTACTTCTTTTAGCGGACAATGTGATAAGATCCCTTTCTTACGGCCACGCCAATCGCTACAAATTCCAGATGAGGCACAAAAACAGCAGGTGCTTCAACGGATATCAAGTGCTCCTTTAAGTGGGCTCTCCTCCACATCAACTTCAACATCACAAATACTCCAGTCCTCAAAGGTGTCACCCAAATCGCACTTGCTTCCTCACAGCTCCCAAATCTCCAGCTGCCCGTCTGAGTATGAGGTAGAACAGATGGTTGAGTCTGCAGAGCTGTTTACTCATACTATAGCCTGGGAATCAGAGGTCGACTCCAGCGCTTCTGTGAATCCAGACGAGGAAATGATCTGCACTGATGCCCAGAATCTTTATGAGTCGGATCCAGGACCAGACGCAGAAGGTTCTGACCATAATGTAGACCCTCATTCCCAAACTGTAACTCCTGTTGGTGGAGACAATGAGGAAGACGATGATAAGACTCAAATACCTGATTGGAGCGACAACTTTAGTTTTTTGTCAGGGCAGGAACAGGTTGGCTCTGAGGACAACGGGTGTGATAACACACAGGGTGATGATGATGAGGTTGGAGATCCCACTTACTGTCAACCCACAGTCAGCCAAGAGATGAGGTCAGCAGAGGAGGTGGAGGAAGATGCTAGTGACGACGAGGTCAGGTTGCGCCTTCCTGGACAGAGACGTAGTACTGGAAGCACGTCAACAACTGCATCCTCAAACACAACTCTGCCTCTCACCACAAGTCGTGGTGGCTCTTCAAGTCGCATGGGTGCTAAGCCTTGCATAGCCTGGGCATTTTTTCAGATCGATAAAGATGACCCAACTCGTGTTATCTGTAACATTTGTCAGCAAAAGCTAAATAGAGGCCAAAAAATACATAGTTTGAGTACTTCATGCATGAACCGGCACATGGACATGAAGCATAAGTTGCAGTGGGAAGCTCAGTGTGCTACAATGCGGCCTAGCCGGCCGGGCCAACCACCGTCTGCCATATCTTGTGCATCCGCGGCCTCTTCATCCTCTGTGACTGGGGGGACAGCAGTCACACCTGTTTTGGGGCGCAGACCTGCCACCTCTTTACCCGCAACAGCCAGCGTGATTGGCAGGTCATCATTTTCTTTGGAGGTGGTAACAGCAGCTGGTGTTGAGCGCTGTCCGACATCGATAGCACCACCTTTGGATCAAGGCAACCTAACATGTCCGCCTGCATCTTCCTCACAGACCGGCAGTTTGCCGGGGACACCCTTATCAACCCCGTCTAAGCACAATAGCCAGCCCTCGGTCCCTCAGATGTGGACAAGTAAAAGACCATTTCCTCCTAGCCATGAGAAAGCTAAGAGGTTGAATTTCACCATCTGCAAGCTCTTGGCTACAGAAATGCTGCCTTTCCGCCTGGTGGACACAGAGGATTTTCGAGACCTTATGTCCGTCGCAGTGCCCCAGTACCAGATGCCCAGTCGGCACTACTTCTCAAAGAAAGGTGTGCCTGCGTTCCACCAGCATGTCGCACATAACATCACCGCTTCTTTGAGAAACTCTGTGTGTGACAGGGTGCATTTCACCACAGACACTTGGACGAGTAGGCATGGACAGGGGCGTTACATGTCGCTGACTGGGCACTGGGTAACTATGGTGACAGCAGGACAAGGGGCTGCTGTCCAAGTCTTGCCGTCCCCACGAGTTGTGCGTCAATCCTCTTTATGTCAAAGTTCCTCCACTGCTTCTGCCTCCTCAACCTCCTCTCGGTCTTCCACCTGCACCCAAAGCCTGTCTGGTCATGCCACAAGCTTTCTAACTGTGCAGAAGGGATCCTGCACACCTCCTTACTATGCTGGCAGTAGGGCTCAACGTCATCAGGCGGTTTTTACATTGAAATGTCTGGGAAATGTGAGTCACACAGCTGAGGAGTTGTGGTCAGCTCTGGAGAACCAATTTCATGAATGGTTGTCTCCACTGGACCTGAAACCGGGGAAGGCCGTGTGCGACAATGCTGCAAACCTGGGTGCGGCCCTTCGCCGGGGCAATGTCACACACGTGCCTTGTATGGCTCACGTGTTGAACCTGGTTGTACAGCAATTTTTAGCCCACTATCCCAGACTAGATGGCCTTCTGCAGAGGGCACGGTCGCTGTGTGCTCACTTCCGCCGTTCGCATCACGCAGCTCAGCGACTTACATCTCTACAGAAGTCGCTGGGCCTGCCACTTCACCGGCTAAAATGCGATGTGCCTACCCGGTGGAATTCAACTCTGCACATGTTGCAGCGACTGTGGCAGCACCGACAAGCCCTGGTGCAATACGTTCTGACGTATAGCCTGGGCCAACGAGATTCAGAGGTGGGGCAAATCACGCTGGAGGAGTGGTCTCAGATCAGGGACCTATGCACCCTTCTGCACAGTTTTGAAATGGCGACGAAGATGTTTAGTGCTGACGATGCCATTATCAGCATGACTATTCCGGTGATTTACATGCTGGAGCACATGTTAAACAGAATTCGGAGTCAGGTGGTGGCACAAGAGGAGGTGGAGGAAGTAGAGGAGGAGGAGTTGTATGCGGAAGGGCTAACATCTGCAAGGTCCAGACGGTCGGCAGCACCAAGGCGGCAGGCATGTGAGGGTGGGGGAGATGGTTTTACCAGGGCGCATGGTAGCAGCCAAACTAGTGAGGAAGGTGCAGGAGCCCAGGAAGAAGTGGAGGACGAACTGATGGAAGACTCATCAGATGAGGGAGAACTTGATCACATTTCTGTTGTGCGAGGTTGGGGGGAGAGGACAGAGGAAGGAAGCATGATTGTTACCTCGCCACCAACACAACAGGGACTTGGTGCTCCTGGATGCGCAACACACATGAGTGCCTTCTTGCTGCACTACCTGCAACATGACCCTCGAATTGTGAGAATTAGAAATAATCCTGACTACTGGGTTGCCACACTGTTAGATCCCCGGTACAAAAGTAAATTTGCAGAAATTATTCCTGCCATAGAAAGGGATGCACGCATGCAGGAGTATCAGCAGAGACTGTTGCAGAATCTTACATGTGCTTTTCCACAAAATACCAGTGGTGCACGTAGTGAATCTCACAGTTCCAACTTGCCAACCGTGGGACCGTCAAGTGTTCAGCACTCAAACCGTAACAGAACCACAGTATCTGGTGGTAACATCAATTTTGCGGAATCATTTCACCACTTTTTTAGCCCATCCTTTGCAAGGCCACAAGAGACAAGAAGTCTGACACATAGTCAACGCCTAGAGACGATGGTACAGGAGTATCTCCAAGTAAACATTGAAGCCACGACTGTGTCACTGGACCCTTGCTCTTTTTGGGCTTCCAAATCTGGATAAATGGCCGGAGCTAGCCACTTACGCCTTGGAGATCTTGTCATGCCCCGCAGCCAGCGTTCTGTCTGAACGTGTGTTCAGCGCTGCTGGTGGTGTGCTGACAGATAAGCGCACGCGGCTCTCCACTGATAATGTAGACAGACTCACGTTCATAAAGATGAACAAATCATGGATCCGAAACGACTTTTCTACCCCTGTGTCATCCTGGGGAGAGTAAAAGCTTGATGATTGTTTAAAATCACCCTACCACCCGTTTTAAGCTTTCAAATTACTAATCATGTTTATCTGTATCTTGACTGGAAAATAATTTGGGCTTTGTAGCAGTGTGCAGCACTGATCCTATTAGGCCATCTATAATAAGCTCCACCAGATTTAAAATTAAAAATAATTTTTAGCTGCATCTAGCCCGGAAAATAATTTTGGGGCTCCGAGATGCGCAAGACACATAAGTGCCTTCTTGCTGCACTACCTGCAGCATGACCCTCATATTGTCAGAATTCGAAGTAATCATGACTACTGGGTTGCCACACTCTTAGATCCCCCAAACTTTTCGATCAACCTTTTCATTTTAATAAAGTCCAAAAAAATGGTCATTTTTGAAATTATAAGCATTAGCAGGTTGTTAGAAACTGAAATCAAACAGTTTTCAACTCAAAACTTTATTCTAGGTGATGTTACATTTTCACATAGGACCCCTTGTTCGAAAGGAGCTTCTGAACTCTCTCGTCCATTGAATTTGTCAGGTTTTGGATGGTTTCTGCTTCAATTGTTTTGCATGAGGACAGAATACCCTCCCAGAGCTGTTGCTTAGATGTGAACTGCCTCCCGCCATCATAGACACTACTTTTAATGATGCTCCAAAGGTTCTGAATGGGGTAGAGGTCAGGGGAGCATGGGGGTCACACCATAAGTTTGTCCCCTTTTATGCCCATATCAGCCAGAGATGCAGATGTTTTATGTGCAGCATGAGATGGTGCATTATCATGCAGAAAAATGATCTTGCTGTGAAATACACGGTTCTTCTTCTTGAACCATGGCAGGAAGTGCTGTTTGAGAAAATCCACATACATTATGGAGTTCATCTTTAGCGCCTTCAGGGATCCTAAAGGGGCCGACAATCTCTCTCCCCATGATTCCAGCCCAAAACATTACTCCACCTCCTCCTTGTTGGCGCTGTAGCCGTGTTTGCGTGGGGTGTCCATCAACCAGCCATCCTCCACTCCATCCATCTGGACCATCGAGCGCTGCACGGCACTCATCCGTGAACAAAACAGTTTTGAAATCAGTCTTCATGTAATGTTTGGCCCACTGGAGCCGTTTCTGCTTGTGTGAAGTGGATAGAGGAGGTCGACAGGATGGCGTATGCACAGCTGCAAACCTCTGAAGGACCCTGCATCTTGTTGTTCGGGGGACGTTGGAGGCACAAGCAGCTTCAAAAACTTGTCTGCTGCTATGACAAGGCTTTTTTGCCGCTGCTCTTTCAACCTGACGTAATTGCCTGTAGGAAAGAATCCTCAATTTGCCCTTATCAGCACGCACACGTGTGTACTGTGAATCAGCTACATACTTCTTGATTGCCAAGACACTTCATCCTGATCATCGCACAATGTTGTTTGTAGTCATGCCTTGACCTAAACACTCCACAATTTGTTGCTTCTCAGCAGCCGACACATCCTTTTTCTTTCCCATTTTGGCAGAAAATGTAGGCTGCTGAATAATGTGAGAGAGCCTTCTTAAGCAGTCTTGCCTTTCATTGGACACACCTGACAAACTAATTAGCACTGGTGTCTGCAATTGCTTACAGTGATATAAAGAGCCCTGACACACATCACCATCAATGAGTTTAACTGACAAACAAACAAATTCTTCCCTTATCACTCCTAAACACTATTTGCATAATAATTTGGAACACAGTGTACATGTGCTTTTCCACAAAACACCAGTGGTTCACGTAGTGAATCTTACAGTTCTAACTTGCCAACCGTGGTCTGTATGGAGCTGTTCAATAAAGGGCCCAAAATTAAGATAACATAGATGGGAGAGGTCTCTATGAATAGGAATTCCTAAGTATTTGATACCTTGTGAGGGCCAGGCAAAGGGAAAGTTGGACTGGATGGAATCCTATATGGATTTGGGGAGGGAGACATCGAGGGCCTCAGACTTCGCTGCATTGATTTTAAAATTTGACCATGTAACAAAGTGATCTATTTCAGCCATAACAGCATGGATGGATATATGTGATTGAGTGATATATACTAGGACATCATCAGCAAATAGAGAGCACTTGTACTCGGTGCCTCCCACCTCAATCCACCTAATATTGGGGTTATGGCGAATTGATGAGAGCAGGTGCTCCGTCACTAGGATGTATAAGAGAGGGGAAAGAGAACATCCCTGCCTTGTCCCATTGGTGATTGTGAAAGGTGATGAAAATGTTCTGACGCGCCCCCTGGGCCTTGGGACACCTGGAGCCGGACCCTTTTTGGTGGATGCTGGTGGTTGTAGTCTCCGTGGCGGCAACCCGGTTCCGTGGCTCAGGGCGGTCAAACCAGTGGCGGAACTATTTATGTGGTTTTGATGTTTAAATGTCCGACTACGCCACCCGTGGATTGCGGTCAGAGTGAACCGCCGCTCCAGGGCAGACCGCTGAGGCTGGTGTTGTGGGTGCAGCAGAGCGTAGCATAACTCCCCACGGGAGGAGTATAGCCTCAGGGCAGTGTATGCGGAGGATGGGGGTGATGGTGCAGGGCAGCAGCAGTAATGACACGGAGTCAGTGATGCAGTCCAGGGCCTTTACTCACAGTTCTTATTATCCAGACCACGTCTGCAGGTAACGGCTGCCCACGTCGTACTGTGCTCACCAGGTGAGGGGCTCAGACAACTCCCAGATAACTTTGGAGCGCTTCACAGGACCCCCTTTGTGTGTCCTTTGTCTGGCCTTTCTTACCAACCCTTCTGTCCGGCTGCCTCGGGCCTCCTCTTGGTAAACTTGGCGCCAGTTTCCCTGACCCTATGTGGTGCCTTCCTAGCGGGTGTAGCGAGGGGATGCGCCACATAAAATGTCACAGCCTCCTGTTTCTAGCTGAGGGTCGTTTCCTGCCTCCACTAGTTTCGGGGACCGGTCTCCCCCTTTGGCCTGACCCCTCCACGCAGGTGGATTCTGGCGTGCGGTGGCGACTCGCCCGTCCGCACCCCTGAGATCCCTTCGTTCCTCGTTCCTGGAGCCTTCTCCGCTCCTCTTCCTTCCTTCTCCCTCTTCCAGGCCTGGGTCTCTGTTACTAGGCCCGCCTCCGGAGCAGAGCTCATGCAGAGCCCCTGCTTCCTGCCACTTCTGCTCAGACTTCTCTGCACTGAACTAAGATGGTGCCCACCTTTTATACTCCCTTCTCAATGCACCCAGGAACTGCTTCCTCCCTGCTCCTGCACTACAGGGTTCCCCTTCCTCAGTGTTCCCTCCCCCCACTCCAGCCAGGGACAGGGACTGTCGTGCCCATCTCAGGGGCATATTGGTCGCCCTGCCCCACGGCAATGTGGTGTAATGCATGCAGGTGTCGGGTCCTGATCCACACTACATCCTTACCTGAGAGTGAGATATCACACCTCTGGGTGAGGTGCAATACCTCTGTAGCAACCGAGCCCTCAGGGTGCTACAGTTCCATTTATCTTCAGCCTACGTGACGTATTGCGATACAGAGCTGTGATTTTGGCTATAAAAGGGTCCCCTAGACCCCTACCCCAAGCTTTTTAAGAGAATCATATATGGCGTGCCAGGAGACTCTATGGAATGCTTTCTCAGCATCCAACAAGAGTATCTAATTACAAATTTTTAACTGCATCTAGCCCAGGAAATACTTTGTGCCTAGTAGCAGGGTCTGCTAGTCAGCGGATTATCCCGGCTGTTAAGCAAGCTACACCACCTGTAGTTTGGACACTTCATTTTTTCAAAGGAAATGCTTCGGGACCACGGGATACTCAGTGAAGAGCATCAGGAGGCACCCCAAGGCATAGGGGCTGGGACTGGCAGTAGGATGCCTTGCGGTGGACAGCCGAGCTCGATCCTTATAAAAGCTTTTTAACTGCAGCAGCTTTAGTGGACGCTACTGGAGCTGGAATTACGCGGCTGCTGGCATGAGACTTGCCCTCCAATAGATCCTTGTAAATGGATTTAAAGTGTATTCATTCAAATTAGAGAGACAATTTAAATTAAAAAGCTTAGAGCTGCCTCCACCACAGGGGGGCTCGCTCGACCCACCAGCGGACAGGCACCAGTATTGGGAGAGGGGGGCTGGCCATCAGGGTTCACCGCGGCTCTGGCACAAACCCGGCGACACGGAGGTGGCACGGGCAGGAGCGGACTGGCCGTGTCGGCTTCTCACTTTTTGGATTTTAGAAGGGCATGACATGCCTATATCTGTGTCTCCCCCTCCTTTTACTCCTCCACCTCTTTTATTTTCGCATGACTATATGTACTTGTCACTTTTCCATGTGTTAGTTATGTCTTCTGAGCAGTTTGTCAGCTTTTGGACACCTTTGAAGGTGTTTTCTATGTGTTTCTATGTGTTTTTGTTTGCCTGCCATTGGTTTTAACGGTGTTCGAAGGTGTTCGACGAACAGTTCGACGAACAGTTCGGCGAACACACGGGTGTTCGACGAACCGAACCGAACTCGAACACTACGGGGGTGGCTCAACACTACTCACCAACCGTTTTAAGCAACTGTGGGGCAATTGATGCCACTTAACCCTAGAACGCATGACCATAAAAATCTACACTTTCACATACCTGGGACCTTTTAGGCCCGTGTGCAAATAACATGGAATAACTCACACTCAAATGACAAACAACTATATATATGAAGAATACCTAGAGTTTCAAAATTCTAACTAAAGTAATCTTGCAGAAAATAGAAAACAATTAACAGGGCGGGCCTGCGAGGCCCCAGGTATGCGTTCCAGGGTTAAGTGGTGTCTGTGCCACAATTTTGGGAAAAAATAGAGACTCTTTTTGGAGTCCCCTTGCTGTGTCTTACGTGACGTTGGCATCATCAATTCCAGTTGGGTTGGGTCGCTCTCCCCCCCCTTTTAACTGTAAGAAACTACATACACTATGGCTTGGGGTAACACAGATGGTTGAGTGTGAAGAGCTGTTTACTCAGAGGTCTGCTCCAAAGCTTCAGTGTCTGCTAGTAAGCGTAGAATTTTTAACTGCATCTAGCCTAGGCAATACTTTGGGCGTAGTAGCCCAGCTGCGAAGCAAGCTGCACCGCCTGAGTATCTAATAAGAATTTTTAAATGTATCTAGCCTAGGCAGACTGTGGGGACCCCAAACCAAACCCAGACGCTTAGCCCCCCTACCGCCCCCTTTCCTTGACAATACAATAATGTAACTCTTACAACTGGATGGGTGAGGATCGGTCACAGCTTTATTAACTCTTTATACTCATTCCATTAGAAAGGCATTTTATTTCTAAAATAATTCAGCTTGCTGCAGCATGCCCTGGGTCTCCACTCCGGCAAGTTGGCCAACAAGTGTAACTCTCCAACATGTCCTTTCTATTTCCAGGCCATGGAGGATCCTGCGTATGCAGGACTCTGACCCCCACCCATCACTCTTAACGCTTGTTCCACTCCGTCCTGGAGTCCTGACAGGAATATGTCCAGTCCAATATCCATTAAGTGAACACCGTCGGGCCGTATGAGGCCTGCTTTATCTCCTTCCAGTTGTCAGTGTCATATCACTACACCGCCTCTGTCTCTTCTAAATTTTGCCGTCCGAATATTTATTACCCGCCTTGTCCGTTCGATGGCCGTGATGTCTCGCACACCTTGCCATACCGCTATTGGCACAATCTCTGACCATACTATAGCTAGTTTTGTGAAAAATTCTCTGAAGCGCTCAGTGTCTAGTTTCATTATTGCCATTAGTTATGCGCTCTTGTGATGACCTAGGTTGTTTCCCCCAGCCTGTATAACTAAGATGACCAGACCTCTTGCCTCTCTCCCTACCTTGATTACCTCCATTAGTACCTGTGGCCATAGCAGGCCTCTAATACCTATCCAGTTGAAATGTGTGTTATGAAACTCTAATTTCCTCCCGCCTGGGCGAACTTTTGCCCTTTTTTCTGCCCAATATATATACAAGTGGCCTATCACCCACACTGTTGGCTTAGCATCACCTGTAAAAGAAACAAACCACGTTAGGATAACAAGTCCGGTCTTATGTATCTCGCCAAACACGTGGATAGCCATCTCCCTATCCTCTGAACTTCCATTCCTGACTGTCCTGCTCTTGCTGCTTCCGTGGCCGCGCCTATGCGGAATGAGTGTGTCCCGTAATCTTTGGGGTGGTTCCCTGCCAATGTTATGCATTTATTAAATATAGCTTTCAACTGGTATCTTGATAATGGCATTCCATCAATGTGTGATTGGAAGAAATTACTTTGTGATCTGATGGTTATATATGTTTTTACTATTGTTACCCGACTCAGTGTACCATTTGTGGGTTGTAGAAGTACCCAAGTGCCCCTGCCCGCTGGAACCGTTTTCGATTGGCGTATGCGTAGACGTATTGCATTATTGGCTATGACTACGTCCTGGTGTAATAAGCCTCCACTGGTGGTAATTTTGGATTGAGGGACTAATTCGCTTAGGCATAGCGCCCCGAAGAAGGCGATCCGATCACAAATGCAGTAGACAGTAGTGTTGCTTCAAATTGTGAGTGTCATGTTAATGGTGTTAGGGATATGATGTGAGAAATCAGTTTTAGTGACACGGGACGGGACGTCTACACTCCTGACTTGGCTGACCCCTTTTCCACCCTTTTATGGATTGTCTGATGATGAATCTTTGTCACATCTCCCCAATTCAGTAGTTGGAAGTGAAATGCTACTCCAGTCAGACAACGCTGTGCTGACGCCCCTGATATGCCCCTCATCATTAGCTGGTGGAGAAATTCTATGGTGACTTGTGATCTGGCTTGTTCACATTGGTCAACCCGTCTGCCTGCTACTAGTCACGTCCACTCTTCCCATGCCTTACCGTATGCTTGCCACGTCGACGGGGCAACTGACGCTCTGATTAATGGCATCAACTATTCGCCACTAGATCCCATAGGGAGGGGGTGCAAATGCTGCCCGATGGGTGGGCGTTGGGGAAGAGCTCTGTGAAAATCTGCCAATTGAATTGTTATAAAGCGTTAGCAGCAGCTTTACACCCCTCAGCATAGAGGCTAGCGCGGACCCATACATTGTGTTTTAGGCACAGGAATGCTAGCCTGCGTAGTAGGCCTAGCACTGGGAGAGATGATGATGCCATCTTATTAATGCAATGCACTAGGCTGGTGTTTTTTGTTATGAAGCGTATATTTTTGTTAGCCAGGCGCGCGCCCCATATTGCTATTGCTACCACTATTGGGAATAAAAATTATTTTCAGGGCAAGATGCAGCTAAAAATTATTATTAATTTCAAAGCTGGTGGAGTTTGGTATAGATGGCCTAACACAATGAGTACCACACACTGCTACAAGCCGAAATATTTTTTCAGAGCTACATGCAGATAAAAATTATTTTTAATTTGCAACCTGATGGAGGTCAGTATAGATGGACTAATAGACCAAGTCCCACACACCGCTAGAAGCCCAAATATTTTTTCAGAGGTAGATGCAGATAAAAATTATATTGAATTTGCAACCTGATGGAGGTCAGTATAGATGGACTAATAGACCAAGTCTCACACACCGCTAGAAGCCCAAATATTTTTTCAGAGGTAGATGCAGATAAAAATTATTTTTAATTTGCAACCTGATGGAGGTCAGTATAGATAGACTAATAGACCAAGTCCCACACACCGCTAGAAGCCCAAATATTTTTTCAGAGGTAGATGCAGATAAAAATTATTTTTAATTTGCAACCTGATGGAGGTCAGTATAGATGGACTAATAGACCAAGTCCCACACACCGCTAGAAGCCCAAATATTTTTTCAGAGGTAGATGCAGATAAAAATTATTTTTAATTTGCAACCTGATGGAGGTCAGTATAGATGGACTAATAGACCAAGTCCCACACACCACTAGAAGCCCAAATATTTTTTCAGAGGTAGATGCAGATAAAAATTATTTTTAATTTGCAACCTGATGGAGGTCAGTATAGATGGACTAATAGACCAAGTCCCACATACTGCTAGAAGCCCAAATATTTTTTCAGAGGTAGATGCAAATAAAAATTATATTGAATTTACAACCTGATGGAGGTCAGTATAGATGGACTAATAGACCAAGTCCCACACACCGCTAGAAGCCCAAATATTTTTCCAGAGGTAGATGCAGATAAAAATTATTTTTAATTTGCAACCTGATGGAGGTCAGTATAGATGGACTAATAGACCAAGTCCCACACACAGCTAGAAGCCCAAATATTTTTTCAGAGGTAGAGGCAGATAAAAATTATTTTTAATTTGCAACCTGATGGAGGTCAGTATAGATGGACTAATAGACCAAGTCCCACACACCGCTAGAAGCCCAAATATTTTTATAGAGGTAGATGCAGATAAAAATTATATTGATTTTGCAACCTGATGGAGGTCAGTATAGATGGACTAATAGACCAAGTCCCACACACTGCTAGAAGCCCAAATATTTTTTCAGAGGTAGATGCAGATAAATATTACTTTTAATTTGCAACCTGATGGAGGTCAGTATAGATGGACTAATAGACCAAGTCCCACACGCCGCTAGAAGCCCAAATATTTTTTCAGAGGTAGATGCAGATAAAAATTATTTTTAATTTGCAACCTGATGGAAGTCAGTATAGATGGACAAATAGACCAAGTCCCACACACTGCTAGAAGCCCAAATATTTTTTCAGAGGTAGATGCAGATAAAAATTATTTTTAATTTGCAACCTGATGGAGGTCAGTATAGATGGACAAATAGACCACGTGCCACACACCGCTAGAAGCCCAAATATTTTTTCAGAGGTAGATGCAGATAAAAATTAATTTTAATTTGCAACCTGATGGAGGTCAGTATAGATGGACTAATAGACCAAGTCCCACACGCCGCTAGAAGCCCAAATATTTTTTAGAGGTAGATGCAGATAAAAATTATTTTTAATTTGCAACCTGATGGAGGTCAGTATAGATGGACTAATAGACCAAGTCCCACACACCGCTAGAAGCCCAAATATTTTTTCAGAGGTAGATGCAGATAAAAATTATTTTTAATTTGCAACCTGATGGAGGTCAGTATAGATAGACTAATAGACCAAGTCCCACACACCGCTAGAAGCCCAAATATTTTTTCAGAGGTAGATGCAGATAAAAATTATTTTTAATTTGCAACCTGATGGAGGTCAGTATAGATGGACTAATAGACCAAGTCCCACACACCACTAGAAGCCCAAATATTTTTTCAGAGGTAGATGCAGATAAAAATTATTTTTAATTTGCAACCTGATGGAGGTCAGTATAGATGGACTAATAGACCAAGTCCCACATACTGCTAGAAGCCCAAATATTTTTTCAGAGGTAGATGCAAATAAAAATTATATTGAATTTGCAACCTGATGGAGGTCAGTATAGATGGACTAATAGACCAAGTCCCACACACCGCTAGAAGCCCAAATATTTTTCCAGAGGTAGATGCAGATAAAAATTATTTTTAATTTGCAACCTGATGGAGGTCAGTATAGATGGACTAATAGACCAAGTCCCACACACAGCTAGAAGCCCAAATATTTTTTCAGAGGTAGAGGCAGATAAAAATTATTTTTAATTTGCAACCTGATGGAGGTCAGTATAGATGGACTAATAGACGAAGTCCCACACACCGCTAGAAGCCCAAATATTTTTATAGAGGTAGATGCAGATAAAAATTATATTGATTTTGCAACCTGATGGAGGTCAGTATAGATGGACTAATAGACCAAGTCCCACACACTGCTAGAAGCCCAAATATTTTTTCAGAGGTAGATGCAGATAAATATTACTTTTAATTTGCAACCTGATGGAGGTCAGTATAGATGGACTAATAGACCAAGTCCCACACGCCGCTAGAAGCCCAAATATTTTTTCAGAGGTAGATGCAGATAAAAATTATTTTTAATTTGCAACCTGATGGAGGTCAGTATAGATGGACAAATAGACCAAGTCCCACACACTGCTAGAAGCCCAAATATTTTTTCAGAGGTAGATGCAGATAAAAATTATTTTTAATTTGCAACCTGATGGAGGTCAGTATAGATGGACAAATAGACCACGTGCCACACACCGCTAGAAGCCCAAATATTTTTTCAGAGGTAGATGCAGATAAAAATTAATTTTAATTTGCAACCTGATGGAGGTCAGTATAGATGGACTAATAGACCAAGTCCCACACGCCGCTAGAAGCCCAAATATTTTTTAGAGGTAGATGCAGATAAAAATTATTTTTAATTTGCAACCTGATGGAGGTCAGTATAGATGGACTAATAGACCAAGTCCCACACACCGCTAGAAGCCCAAATATTTTTTCAGAGGTAGATGCAGATAAAAATTATATTGAATTTGCAACCTGATGGAGGTCAGTATAGATGGACTAATAGACCAAGTCCCACACACCGCTAGAAGCCCAAATATTTTTTCAGAGGTAGATGCAGATAAAAATTATTTTTAATTTGCAACCTGATGGAGGTCAGTATAGATAGACTAATAGACCAAGTCCCACACACCGCTAGAAGCCCAAATATTTTTTCAGAGGTAGATGCAGATAAAAATTATTTTTAATTTGCAACCTGATGGAGGTCAGTATAGATGGACTAATAAACCAAGTCCCACACACTGCTAGAAGCCCAAATATTTTTTCAGAGGTAGATGCAAATAAAAATTATATTGAATTTGCAACCTGATGGAGGTCAGTATAGATGGACTAATAGACCAAGTCCCGCACATCGCTAGAAGCCCAAATATTTTTTTAGACGTAGATGCCGATAAAAATTATTTTTAATTTGCAACCTGATGGAGGTCAGTATAGATGGACTAATAGACCAAGTCCCACACACCGCTAGAAGCCCAAATATTTTTTCAGAGGTAGATGCAGATAAAAATTATTTTTAATTTGCAACCTGATGGAGGTCAGTATAGATGGACTAATAGACCAAGTCCCACACACCGCTAGAAGCCCAAATATTTTTTCAGAGGTAGATGCAGATAAAAATTATTTTTAATTTGCAACCTGATGGAGGTCAATATAGATGGACTAATAGACCAAGTCCCACACACCGCTAGAAGCCCAAATATTTTTTTATACGTAGATGCAGATAAAAATTATTTTTAATTTGCAACCTGATGGAGGTCAGTATAGATGGACTAATAGACCAAGTCCCACACACCGCTAGAAGCCCAAATATTTTTTCAGAGGTAGATGCAGATAAAAATTATATTGAATTTGCAACCTGATGGAGGTCAGTATAGATGGACTAATAGACCAAGTCCGACACACTCTGCTAGAAGCCCAAATATTTTTTCAGAGGTAGATGCAGATAAAAATTATTTTTAATTTGCAACCTGATGGAGGTCAGTATAGATGGACTAATAGACCAAGTCCGACACACTCTGCTAGAAGCCCAAATATTTTTTCAGAGGTAGATGCAGAAAAAAATTATATTGAATTTGTAACCTGATGGAGGTCAGTATAGATGGACTAATAGACCAAGTCCCACACACCGCTAGAAGCCCAAATATTTTTTCAGAGGTAGATGCAGATAAAAATTATTTTTAATTTGCAACCTGATGGAGGTCAGTATAGATAGACTAATAGACCAAGTCCCACACACCCCTAGAAGCCCAAATATTTTTTCAGAGGTAGATGCAGATAAAAATTATTTTTAATTTGCAACCTGATGGAGGTCAGTATAGATGGACTAATAGACCAAGTCCCACACACTGCTAGAAGCCCAAATATTTTTTCAGAGGTAGATGCAAATAAAAATTATATTGAATTTGCAACCTGATGGAGGTCAGTATAGATGGACTAATAGACCAAGTCCCGCACATCGCTAGAAGCCCAAATATTTTTTTAGACGTAGATGCCGATAAAAATTATTTTTAATTTGCAACCTGATGGAGGTCAGTATAGATGGACTAATAGACCAAGTCCCACACACCGCTAGAAGCCCAAATATTTTTTCAGAGGTAGATGCAGATAAAAATTATTTTTAATTTGCAACCTGATGGAGGTCAGTATAGATGGACTAATAGACCAAGTCCCACACACCGCTAGAAGCCCAAATATTTTTTCAGAGGTAGATGCAGATAAAAATTATTTTTAATTTGCAACCTGATGGAGGTCAGTATAGATGGACTAATAGACCAAGTCCCACACACCGCTAGAAGCCCAAATATTTTTTTATACGTAGATGCAGATTAAAATTATTTTTAATTTGCAACCTGATGGAGGTCAGTATAGATGGACTAATAGACCAAGTCCCACACACCGCTAGAAGCCCAAATATTTTTTCAGAGGTAGATGCAGATAAAAATTATATTGAATTTGCAACCTGATGGAGGTCAGTATAGATGGACTAATAGACCAAGTCCGACACACTCTGCTAGAAGCCCAAATATTTTTTCAGAGGTATATGCAGAAAAAAATTATATTGAATTTGCAACCTGATGGAGGTCAGTATAGATGGACTAATATACTAATTCCCACACACCGCTAGAAGCCCAAATATTTTTTCAGAGGTAGATGCAGATAAAAATTATATTGAATTTGCAACCTGATGGAGGTCAGTATAGATGGACTAATAGACCAAGTCCGACACACTCTGCTAGAAGCCCAAATATTTTTTCAGAGGTAGATGCAAAAAAAAATTATATTGAATTTGCAACCTGATGGAGGGCAGTATAGATGGACTAATAGATCAAGTCCCACACACCGCTAGAAGCCCAAATATTTTTTCAGAGGTAGATGCAGATAAAAATTATTTTTAATTTGCAACCTGATGGAGGTCAGTATAGATGGACTAATAGACCAAGTCCCACGCACCGCTAGAAGTCCAAAAATTTTTTCAGAGGTAGATGCAGATAAAAAATATTTTTAATTTGCAACCTGAAGGAGGTCAGTATAGATGGACTAATAGACCAAGTCCCACACACCGCTAGAAGCCCAAATATTTTTTAGAGGTAGATGCAGATAAAAATTATTTTTAATTTGCAACCTGATGGAGGTCAGTATAGATGGACTAATAGACCAAGTCCCACACACCGCTAGAAGCCCAAATATATTTTCAGAGGTAGATGCAGATAAAAATTATATTGAATTTGCAACGTGATGGAGGTCAGTATAGATGGACTAATAGACCAAGTCCCACACACCGCTAGAAGCCCAAATATTTTTTCAGAGGTAGATGCAGATAAAAATAATTTTTAATTTGCAACCTGATGGAGGTCAGTATAGATGGACTAATAGACCAAGTCCCACACTCCGCTAGAAGCCCAAATATTTTTTCAGAGGGAGATGCAGATAAAAATTACTTTTAATTTGCAACCTGATGGAGGTCAGTATAGATGGACTAATAGACCAAGTCCCACACACCGCTAGAAGCCCAAATATTTTTTAGAGGTAGATGCAGATAAAAATAATTTTTAATTTGCAACCTGATGGAGGTCAGTATAGATGGACTAATAGACTAAGTCCCACACACCGCTAGAAGCCCAAATATTTTTTCAGAGATAGATGCAGATAAAAATTATATTGAATTTGCAACCTGATGGAGGTCAGTATAGATGGACTAATAGACCAAGTCCCACACACTCTGCTAGAAGCCCAAATATTTTTTCAGAGGTAGATGCAGAAAAAAATTATATTGAATTTGCAACCTGATGAAGGTCAGTATAGATGGACTAATAGACCAAGTCCCACACACCGCTAGAAGCCCAAATATTTTTTTAGATGTAGATGCAGATAAAAATTATTTTAATTTGCAACCTGATGGAGGTCAGTATAGATGGACTAATAGACCAAGTCCCACGCACCGCTAGAAGTCCAAATATTTTTTCAGAGGTAGATGCAGATAAAAATTATATTGAATTTGCAACCTGATGGAGGTCAGTATAGATGGACTAATAGACCAAGTCCCACGCACCGCTAGAAGTCCAAATATTTTTTCAGAGGTAGATGCAGATAAAAATTATATTGAATTTGCAACCTGATGGAGGTCAGTATAGATGGACTAATAGACCAAGTCCCACGCACCGCTAGAAGCCCAAATATTTTTTCAGAGGTAGAGGCAGATAAAAATTATATTGAATTTGCAACCTGATGGAGGTCAGTATAGATGGACTAATAGACCAAGTCCGACACACTCTGCTAGAAGCCCAAATATTTTTTCAGAGGTAGATGCAAAAAAAAATTATATTGAATTTGCAACCTGATGGAGGTCAGTATAGATGGACTAATAGACCAAGTCCCACACACCGCTAGAAGCCCAAATATTTTTTCAGAGGTAGATGCAGATAAAAATTATTTTTAATTTGCAACCTGATGGAGGTCAGTATAGATGGACTAATAGACCAAGTCCCACACACCGCTAGAAGTCCAAATATTTTTTCAGAGGTAGATGCAGATAAAAATTATTTTTAATTTGCAACCTGATGGAGGTCAGTATAGATGGACTAATAGACCAAGTCCGACACACTCTGCTAGAAGCCCAAATATTTTTTCAGAGGTAGATGCAGAAAAAAATTATATTGAATTTGTAACCTGATGGAGGTCAGTATAGATGGACTAATAGACCAAGTCCCACACACCGCTAGAAGCCCAAATATTTTTTCAGAGGTAGATGCAGATAAAAATTATTTTTAATTTGCAACCTGATGGAGGTGAGTATAGATGGACTAATAGACCAAGTCCCACGCACCGCTAGAAGTCCAAAAATTTTTTCAGAGGTAGATGCAGATAAAAAATATTTTTAATTTGCAACCTGAAGGAGGTCAGTATAGATGGACTAATAGACCAAGTCCCACACACCGCTAGAAGCCCAAATATTTTTTAGAGGTAGATGCAGATAAAAATTATTTTTAATTTGCAACCTGATGGAGGTCAGTATAGATGGACTAATAGACCAAGTCCCACACACCGCTAGAAGCCCAAATATATTTTCAGAGGTAGATGCAGATAAAAATTATATTGAATTTGCAACGTGATGGACGTCAGTATAGATGGACTAATAGACCAAGTCCCACACACCGCTAGAAGCCCAAATATTTTTTCAGAGGTAGATGCAGATAAAAATAATTTTTAATTTGCAACCTGATGGAGGTCAGTATAGATGGACTAATAGACCAAGTCCCACACTCCGCTAGAAGCCCAAATATTTTTTCAGAGGGAGATGCAGATAAAAATTACTTTTAATTTGCAACCTGATGGAGGTCAGTATAGATGGACTAATAGACCAAGTCCCACACACCGCTAGAAGCCCAAATATTTTTTAGAGGTAGATGCAGATAAAAATAATTTTTAATTTGCAACCTGATGGAGGTCAGTATAGATGGACTAATAGACTAAGTCCCACACACCGCTAGAAGCCCAAATATTTTTTCAGAGGTAGATGCAGATAAAAATTATATTGAATTTGCAGCCTGATCGAGGTCAGTATAGATGGACTAATAGACCAAGTCCCACACACTCTGCTAGAAGCCCAAATATTTTTTCAGAGGTAGATGCAGAAAAAAATTATATTGAATTTGCAACCTGATGAAGGTCAGTATAGATGGACTAATAGACCAAGTCCCACACACCGCTAGAAGCCCAAATATTTTTTTAGATGTAGATGCAGATAAAAATTATTTTAATTTGCAACCTGATGGAGGTCAGTATAGATGGACTAATAGACCAAGTCCCACACACTGCTAGAAGCCCAAATATTTTTTCAGAGGTAGATGCAGATAAAAATTATATTGAATTTGCAACCTCATGGAGGTCAGTATAGATGGACTAATAGACCAAGTCCCACACACCGCTAGAAGCCCAAATATTTTTTCAGAGGTAGATGCAGATAAAAATAATTTTTAATTTGCAACCTGATGGAGGTCAGTATAGATGGACTAATAGACCAAGTCCCGCACACATTGCTAGAAGTCCAAATATTTTTTCAGAGGTAGATGCAGATAAAAATAATTTTTAATTTGCAACCTGATGGAGGTCAGTATAGATGGACTAATAGACCAAGTCCCACACACCGCTAGAAGCCCAAATATTTTTTCAGAGGTAGATACAGATAAAAATAATTTTTAATTTGCAACCTGATGGAGGTCAGTATAGATGGACTAATAGACCAAGTCCCACACACCGCTAGAAGCCCAAATATTTTTTCAGAGGTAGATGCAGATAAAAATGATTTTTAATTTGCAACCTGATGGAGGTCAGTATAGATGGACTAATAGACCAAGTCCCACACACCGCTAGAATCCCAAATATTTTTTTAAACGTAGATGCAGATAAAAATTATTTTTAATTTGCAACCTGATGGAGGTCAGTATAGATGGACTAATAGACCAAGTCCCACACACCGCTAGAAGCCCAAATATTTTTTCAGAGGTAGATACAGATAAAAATAATTTTTAATTTGCAACCTGATGGAGGTCAGTATAGATGGACTAATAGACCAAGTCCCACACACCGCTAGAAGCCCAAATATTTTTTCAGAGGTAGATGCAGATAAAAATGATTTTTAATTTGCAACCTGATGGAGGTCAGTATAGATGGACTAATAGACCAAGTCCCACACACCGCTAGAATCCCAAATATTTTTTTAAACGTAGATGCAGATAAAAATTATTTTTAATTTGCAACCTGATGGAGGTCAGTATAGATGGACTAATAGACCAAGTCCCACACACCGCTAGAAGCCCAAATATTTTTTCAGAGGTAGATGCAGATAAAAATTATATTAAATTTGCAACCTGATGGAGGTCAGTATAGATGGACTAATAGACCAAGTCCGACACCCTCTGCTAGAAGCCCAAATATTTTTTCAGAGGTAGATGCAGAAAAAAATTATATTTAATTTGCAACCTGATGGAGGTCAGTATAGATGGACTAATAGACCAAGTCCCACAAACCGCTAGAAGCCCAAATATTTTTTCAGAGGTAGATGCAGATAAAAAATATTTTTAATTTGCAACCTGATGGAGGTCAGTATAGATTGGCTAATAGACCAAGTCCAACACACTGCTAGAAGCCCAAATATTTTTTCAGAGGTAGATGCAGATTAAAAAAAAAATTTAATTTGCAACCTGATGGAGGTCAGTATAGATGGACTAATAGACCAAGTCCCACACACCGCTAGAAGTCCAAATATTTTTTCAGAGGTAGATGCAGATAAAAATTATATTGAATTTGCAACCTGATGGAGGTCAGCATAGATGGACTAATAGACCAAGTCCCAGACTCCGCTAGAAGCCCAAATATTTTTTCAGAGGGAGATGCAGATAAAAATTACTTTTAATTTGCAACCTGATGGAGGTCAGTATAGATGGACTAATAGACCAAGTCCCACACACCACTAGAAGCCCAAATATTTTTTAGTGGTAGATGCAGATAAAAATAATTTTTAATTTGCAACCTGATGGAGGTCAGTATAGATGGACTAATAGACTAGGTCCCACACACCGCTAGAAGCCCAAATATTTTTTCAGAGGTAGATGCAGATAAAAATTGTATTGAATTTGCAACCTGATCGAGGTCAGTATAGATGGACTAATAGACCAAGTCCCACACACTCTGCTAGAAGCCCAAATATTTTTTCAGAGGTAGATGCAGAAAAAAATTATATTGAATTTGCAACCTGATGAAGGTCAGTATAGATGGAGTAATAGACCAAGTCCCACACACCGCTAGAAGCCCAAATATTTTTTTAGATGTAGATGCAGATAAAAATTATTTTAATTTGCAACCTGATGGAGGTCAGTATAGATGGACTAATAGACCAAGTCCCACACACCGCTAGAAGCCCAAATATTTTTTCAGAGGTAGATGCAGATAAAAATTATATTGAATTTGCAACCTGATGGAGGTCAGTATAGATGGACTAATAGACCAAGTCCCACACACCGCTAGAAGCCCAAATATTTTTTCAGAGGTAGATGCAGATAAAAATAATTTTTAATTTGCAACCTGATGGAGGTCAGTATAGATGGACTAATAGACCAAGTCCCGCACACATTGCTAGAAGCCCAAATATTTTTTCAGAGGTAGATGCAGATAAAAATAATTTTTAATTTGCAACCTGATGGAGGTCAGTATAGATGGACTAATAGACCAAGTCCCACACACCGCTAGAAGCCCAAATATTTTTTCAGAGGTAGATGCAGATAAAAAATATATTGAATTTGCAACCTGATGGAGGTCAGTATAGATGGACTAATAGACCAAGTCCCACACACCGCTAGAAGTCCAAATATTTTTTCAGAGGTAGATGCAGATAAAAATTATTTTTAATTTGCAACCTGATGGAGGTCAGTATAGATGGACTAATAGACCAAGTCCCACACACCGCTAGAAGCCCAAATATTTTTTCAGAGGTAGATGCAGATAAAAATAATTTTTAATTTGCAACCTGATGGAGGTCAGTATAGATGGACTAATAGACCAAGTCCCACACACCGCTAGAAGCCCAAATATTTTTTCAGAGGTAGATGCAGATAAAAATGATTTTTAATTTGCAACCTGATGGAGGTCAGTATAGATGGACTAATAGACCAAGTCCCACACACCGCTAGAATCCCAAATATTTTTTTAAACGTAGATGCAGATAAAAATTATATTGAATTTGCAACCTGATGGAGGTCAGTATAGATGGACTAATAGACCAAGTCCCACACACCGCTAGAAGCCCAAATATTTTTTCAGAGGTAGATGCAGATAAAAATTATATTAAATTTGCAACCTGATGGAGGTCAGTATAGATGGACTAATAGACCAAGTCCGACACCCTCTGCTAGAAGCCCAAATATTTTTTCAGAGGTAGATGCAGAAAAAAATTATATTTAATTTGCAACCTGATGGAGGTCAGTATAGATGGACTAATAGACCAAGTCCCACACACCGCTAGAAGCCCAAATATTTTTTCAGAGGTAGATGCAGATAAAAAATATTTTTAATTTGCAACCTGATGGAGGTCAGTATAGATGGACTAATAGACCAAGTCCCACACACTGCTAGAAGCCCAAATATTTTTTCAGAGGTAGATGCAGATAAAAAAAAAATTTAATTTGCAACCTGATGGAGGTCAGTATAGATGGACTAATAGACCAAGTCCCACACACCGCTAGAAGTCCAAATATTTTTTCAGAGGTAGATGCAGATAAAAATTATATTGAATTTGCAACCTGATGGAGGTCAGCATAGATGGACTAATAGACCAAGTCCCACACTTCGCTAGAAGCCCAAATATTTTTTCAGAGGGAGATGCAGATAAAAATTACTTTTAATTTGCAACCTTATGGAGGTCAGTATAGATGGACTAATAGACCAAGTCCCACACACCGCTAGAAGCCCAAATATTTTTTAGTGGTAGATGCAGATAAAAATAATTTTTAATTTGCAACCTGATGGAGGTCAGTATAGATGGACTAATAGACTAAGTCCCACACACCGCTAGAAGCCCAAATATTTTTTCAGAGGTAGATGCAGATAAAAATTATATTGAATTTGCAACCTGATCGAGGTCAGTATAGTTGGACTAATAGACCAAGTCCCACACACTCTGCTAGAAGCCCAAATATTTTTTCAGAGGTAGATGCAGAAAAAAATTATATTGAATTTGCAACCTGATGAAGGTCAGCATAGATGGAGTAATAGACCAAGTCCCACACACCGCTAGAAGCCCAAATATTTTTTTAGATGTAGATGCAGATAAAAATTATTTTAATTTGCAACCTGATGGAGGTCAGTATAGATGGACTAATAGACCAAGTCACACACACCGCTAGAAGCCCAAATATTTTTTCAGAGGTAGATGCAGATAAAAATTATATTGAATTTGCAACCTGATGGAGGTCAGTATAGATGGACTAATAGACCAAGTCCCACACACCGCTAGAAGCCCAAATATTTTTTCAGAGGTAGATGCAGATAAAAATAATTTTTAATTTGCAACCTGATGGAGGTCAGTATAGATGGACTAATAGACCAAGTCCCACACACATTACTAGAAGCCCAAATATTTTTTCAGAGGTAGATGCAGATAAAAATAATTTTTAATTTGCAACCTGATGGAGGTCAGTATAGATGGACTAATAGACCAAGTCCCACACACCGCTAGAAGCCCAAATATTTTTTCAGAGGTAGATGCAGATAAAAAATATATTGAATTTGCAACCTGATGGAGGTCAGTATAGATGGACTAATAGACCAAGTCCCACACACCGCTAGAAGCCCAAATATTTTTTCAGAAGTAGATGCAGATAAAAATAATTTTTAATTTGCAACCTGATGGAGGTCAGTATAGATGGACTAATAGACCAAGTCCCACACACCGCTAGAAGCCCAAATATTTTTTCAGAGGTAGATGCAGATAAAAATTATTTTTAATTTGCAACCTGATGGAGGTCAGTATAGATGGACTAATAGACCAAGTCCCAAACACTGCTAGAAGCCCAAATATTTTTTTATACGTAGATGCAGATAAAAATTATTTTTAATTTGCAACCTGATGGAGGTCAGTATAGATGGACTAATAGACCAAGTCCCACACACCGCTAGAAGCACAAATATTTTTTCAGAGGTAGATGCAGATAAAAATTATATTAAATTTGCAACCTGATGGAGGTCAGTATAGATGGACTAATAGACCAAGTCCGACACCCTCTGCTAGAATCCAAAATATTTTTTCAGAGGTAGATGCAGAAAAAAATTATATTTAATTTGCAACCTGATGGAGGTCAGTATAGATGGACTAATAGACCAAGTCCCACACACCGCTAGAAGCCCAAATATTTTTTCAGAGGTAGATGCAGATAAAAAATATTTTTAATTTGCAACCTGATGGAGGTCAGTATAGATGGACTAATAGACCAAGTCCCACACACCGCTAGAAGCCCAAATATTTTTTCAGAGGTAGATGCAGATAAAAATAATTTTTAATTTGCAACCTGATGGAGGTCAGTATAGATGGACTAATAGACCAAGTCCCACACACCGCTAGAAGCCCAAATATTTTTTCAGAGGTAGATGCAGATAAAAATTATTTTTAATTTGCAACCTGATGGAGGTCAGTATAGATGGACTAATAGACCAAGTCCCACACACCGCTAGAAGCCCAAATATTTTTTTATACGTAGATGCAGATAAAAATTATTTTTAATTTGCAACCTGATGGAGGTCAGTATAGATGGACTAATAGACCAAGTCCCACACACCGCTAGAAGCCCAAATATTTTTTCAGAGGTGGATGCAGATAAAAATTATATTAAATTTGCAACCTGATGGAGGTCAGTATAGATGGACTAATAGACCAAGTCCGACACCCTCTGCTAGAAGCCCAAATATTTTTTCAGAGGTAGATGCAGAAAAAGATTATATTTAATTTGCAACCTGATGGAGGTCTGTATAGATGGACTAATAGACCAAGTCCCACACACCGCTAGAAGCCCAAATAATTTTTCAGAGGTAGATGCAGATAAAAAATATTTTTAATTTGCAACCTGATGGAGGTCAGTATAGATGGACTAATAGACCAAGTCCCACACACTGCTAGAAGCCCAAATATTTTTTCAGAGGTAGATGCAGATAAAAAAAATTTTTAATTTGCAACCTGATGGAGGTCAGTATAGATGGACTAATAGACCAAGTCCCACACACCGCTAGAAGCCCAAATATTTTTTCAGAGGTAGATGCAGATAAAAATTATATTGAATTTGCAACCTGATGGAGGTCAGTATAGATGGACTAATAGACCAAGTCCCACACACCGCTAGAAGCCCAAATATTTTTTCAGAGGTAGATGCAGATAAAAATAATTTTTAATTTGCAACCTGATGGAGGTCAGTATAGATGGACTAATAGACCAAGTCCCACACACATTACTAGAAGCCCAAATATTTTTTCAGAGGTAGATGCAGATAAAAATAATTTTTAATTTGCAACCTGATGGAGGTCAGTATAGATGGACTAATAGACCAAGTCCCACACACCGCTAGAAGCCCAAATATTTTTTCAGAGGTAGATGCAGATAAAAAATATATTGAATTTGCAACCTGATGGAGGTCAGTATAGATGGACTAATAGACCAAGTCCCACACACCGCTAGAAGCCCAAATATTTTTTCAGAAGTAGATGCAGATAAAAATAATTTTTAATTTGCAACCTGATGGAGGTCAGTATAGATGGACTAATAGACCAAGTCCCACACACCGCTAGAAGCCCAAATATTTTTTCAGAGGTAGATGCAGATAAAAATTATTTTTAATTTGCAACCTGATGGAGGTCAGTATAGATGGACTAATAGACCAAGTCCCAAACACTGCTAGAAGCCCAAATATTTTTTTATACGTAGATGCAGATAAAAATTATTTTTAATTTGCAACCTGATGGAGGTCAGTATAGATGGACTAATAGACCAAGTCCCACACACCGCTAGAAGCACAAATATTTTTTCAGAGGTAGATGCAGATAAAAATTATATTAAATTTGCAACCTGATGGAGGTCAGTATAGATGGACTAATAGACCAAGTCCGACACCCTCTGCTAGAATCCAAAATATTTTTTCAGAGGTAGATGCAGAAAAAAATTATATTTAATTTGCAACCTGATGGAGGTCAGTATAGATGGACTAATAGACCAAGTCCCACACACCGCTAGAAGCCCAAATATTTTTTCAGAGGTAGATGCAGATAAAAAATATTTTTAATTTGCAACCTGATGGAGGTCAGTATAGATGGACTAATAGACCAAGTCCCACACACCGCTAGAAGCCCAAATATTTTTTCAGAGGTAGATGCAGATAAAAATAATTTTTAATTTGCAACCTGATGGAGGTCAGTATAGATGGACTAATAGACCAAGTCCCACACACCGCTAGAAGCCCAAATATTTTTTCAGAGGTAGATGCAGATAAAAATTATTTTTAATTTGCAACCTGATGGAGGTCAGTATAGATGGACTAATAGACCAAGTCCCACACACCGCTAGAAGCCCAAATATTTTTTTATACGTAGATGCAGATAAAAATTATTTTTAATTTGCAACCTGATGGAGGTCAGTATAGATGGACTAATAGACCAAGTCCCACACACCGCTAGAAGCCCAAATATTTTTTCAGAGGTGGATGCAGATAAAAATTATATTAAATTTGCAACCTGATGGAGGTCAGTATAGATGGACTAATAGACCAAGTCCGACACCCTCTGCTAGAAGCCCAAATATTTTTTCAGAGGTAGATGCAGAAAAAGATTATATTTAATTTGCAACCTGATGGAGGTCTGTATAGATGGACTAATAGACCAAGTCCCACACACCGCTAGAAGCCCAAATAATTTTTCAGAGGTAGATGCAGATAAAAAATATTTTTAATTTGCAACCTGATGGAGGTCAGTATAGATGGACTAATAGACCAAGTCCCACACACTGCTAGAAGCCCAAATATTTTTTCAGAGGTAGATGCAGATAAAAAAAATTTTTAATTTGCAACCTGATGGAGGTCAGTATAGATGGACTAATAGACCAAGTCCCACACACCGCTAGAAGTCCAAATATTTTTTCAGAGGTAGATGCAGATAAAAATTATATTGAATTTGCAACCTGATGGAGGTCAGCATAGATGGACTAATAGACCAAGTCCCACAGACTGCTAGAAGCCCAAATATTTTTTAAGAGGTAGATGCAGATAAAAATTATTTTTAATTTGCAACCTGATGGAGGTCAGCATAGATGGACAAATAGACCAAGTCCCACACACCGCTAGAAGCCCAAATATTTTTTTAGAGGTAGATGCAGATAAAAATTAATTTTAATTTGCAACGTGATGGAGGTCAGTATAGATGGACTAATAGACCAAGTCCCACACACCGCTAGAAGCCCAAATATTTTTTCAGAGGTAGATGCAGATAAAAATTATATTCAATTTGCAACCTGATGGAGGTCAGTATAGATGGACTAATAGACCAAGTCCCACACACCGCTAGAAGCCCAAATATTTTTTAGAGGTAGATGCAGATAAAAATTATTTTTAATTTGCAACCTGATGGAGGTCAGTATAGATGGACTAATAGACCAAGTCCCACACACCGCTAGAAGCCCAAATATATTTTCAGAGGTAGATGCAGATAAAAATTATATTGAATTTGCAACGTGATGGAGGTCAGTATAGATGGACTAATAGACCAAGTCCCACACACCGCTAGAAGCCCAAATATTTTTTCAGAGGTAGATGCAGATAAAAATAATTTTTAATTTGCAACCTGATGGAGGTCAGTATAGATGGACTAATAGACTAAGTCCCACACACCGCTAGAAGCCCAAATATTTTTTCAGAGGTAGATGCAGATAAAAATTATATTGAATTTGCAACCTGATCGAGGTCAGTATAGATGGACTAATAGACCAAGTCCCACACACTCTGCTAGAAGCCCAAATATTTTTTCAGAGGTAGATGCAGAAAAAAATTATATTGAATTTGCAACCTGATGAAGGACAGTATAGATGGACTAATAGACCAAGTCCCACACACCGCTAGAAGCCCAAATATTTTTTCAGAGGTAGATGCAGATAAAAATAATTTTTAATTTGCAACCTGATGGAGGTCAGTATAGATGGACTAATAGACCAAGTCCCACACACATTACTAGAAGCCCAAATATTTTTTCAGAGGTAGATGCAGATAAAAATAATTTTTAATTTGCAACCTGATGGAGGTCAGTATAGATGGACTAATAGACCAAGTCCCACACACCGCTAGAAGCACAAATATTTTTTCAGAGGTAGATGCAGATAAAAATTATATTAAATTTGCAACCTGATGGAGGTCAGTATAGATGGACTAATAGACCAAGTGCGACACCCTCTGCTAGAAGCTAAAATATTTTTTCAGAGGTAGATGCAGAAAAAAATTATATTTAATTTGCAACCTGATGGAGGTCAGTATAGATGGACTAATAGACCAAGTCCCACACACCGCTAGAAGCCCAAATATTTTTTCAGAGGTAGATGCAGATAAAAAATATTTTTAATTTGCAACCTGATGGAGGTCAGTATAGATGGACTAATAGACCAAGTCCCACACACCGCTAGAAGCCAAATATTTTTTCAGAGGTAGATGCAGATAAAAAATATATTGAATTTGCAACCTGATGGAGGTCAGTATAGATGGACTAATAGACCAAGTCCCACACACCGCTAGAAGTCCAAATATTTTTTCAGAGGTAGATGCAGATAAAAATTATTTTTAATTTGCAACCTGTTGGAGGTCAGTATAGATGGACTAATAGACCAAGTCCCACACACCGCTAGAAGCCCAAATATTTTTTCAGAGGTAGATACAGATAAAAATAATTTTTAATTTGCAACCTGATGGAGGTCAGTATAGATGGACTAATAGACCAAGTCCCACACACCGCTAGAAGCCCAAATATTTTCTCAGAGGTAGATGCAGATAAAAATTATTTTTAATTTGCAACCTGATGGAGGTCAGTATAGATGGACTAATAGACCAAGTCCCAAACACCGCTAGAAGCCCAAATATTTTTTTATACGTAGATGCAGAAAAAAATTATTTTTAATTTGCAACCTGATGGAGGTCAGTATAGATGGACTAATAGACCAAGTCCCACACACCGCTAGAAGCACAAATATTTTTTCAGAGGTAGATGCAGATAAAAATTATATTAAATTTGCAACCTGATGGAGGTCAGTATAGATGGACTAATAGACCAAGTGCGACACCCTCTGCTAGAAGCTAAAATATTTTTTCAGAGGTAGATGCAGAAAAAAATTATATTTAATTTGCAACCTGATGGAGGTCAGTATAGATGGACTAATAGACCAAGTCCCACACACCGCTAGAAGCCCAAATATTTTTTCAGAGGTAGATGCAGAAAAAAATAATTTTTAATTTGCAACCTGATGGAGGTCAGTATAGATGGACTAATAGACCAAGTCCCACACACATTACTAGAAGCCCAAATATTTTTTCAGAGGTAGATGCAGATAAAAATAATTTTTAATTTGCAACCTGATGGAGGTCAGTATAGATGGACTAATAGACCAAGTCCCACACACCGCTAGAAGCCCAAATATTTTTTCAGAGGTAGATGCAGATAAAAAATATATTGAATTTGCAACCTGATGGAGGTCAGTATAGATGGACTAATAGACCAAGTCCCACACACCGCTAGAAGTCCAAATATTTTTTCAGAGGTAGATGCAGATAAAAATTATTTTTAATTTGCAACCTGTTGGAGGTCAGTATAGATGGACTAATAGACCAAGTCCCACACACCGCTAGAAGCCCAAATATTTTTTCAGAGGTAGATGCAGATAAAAATTATTTTTAATTTGCAACCTGATGGAGGTCAGTATAGATGGACTAATAGACCAAGTCCCACACACCGCTAGAAGCCCAAATATTTTTTCAGAGGTAGATGCAGATAAAAATTATTTTTAATTTGCAACCTGATGGAGGTCAGTATAGATGGACTAATAGACCAAGTCCCACACACCGCTAGAAGCCCAAATATTTTTTTATACGTAGATGCAGATAAAAATTATTTTTAATTTGCAACCTGATGGAGGTCAGTATAGATGGACTAATAGACCAAGTCCCACACACCGCTAGAAGCCCAAATATTTTTTCAGAGGTAGATGCAGATAAAAATTATATTAAATTTGCAACCTGATGGAGGTCAGTATAGATGGACTAATAGACCAAGTCCGACACCCTCTGCTAGAAGCCCAAATATTTTTTCAGAGGTAGATGCAGAAAAAAATTATATTTAATTTGCAACCTGATGGAGGTCAGTATAGATGGACTAATAGACCAAGTCCCACACACCGCTAGAAGCCCAAATATTTTTTCAGAGGTAGATGCAGATAAAAAATATTTTTAATTTGCAACCTGATGGAGGTCAGTATAGATGGACTAATAGACCAAGTCCCACACACTGCTAGAAGCCCAAATATTTTTTCAGAGGTAGATGCAGATAAAAAAAAATTTTAATTTGCAACCTGATGGAGGTCAGTATAGATGGACTAATAGACCAAGTCCCACACACCGCTAGAAGTCCAAATATTTTTTCAGAGGTAGATGCAGATAAAAATTATATTGAATTTGCAACCTGATGGAGGTCAGCATAGATGGACTAATAGACCAAGTCCCACAGACTGCTAGAAGCCCAAATATTTTTTCAGAGGTAGATGCAGATAAAAATTATTTTTAATTTGCAACCTGATGGAGGTCAGTATAGATGGACTAATAGACCAAGTCCCACACACCGCTAGAAGCCCAAATATTTTTTTAGAGGTATATGCAGATAAAAATTAATTTTAATTTGCAACGTGATGGAGGTCAGTATAGATGGACTAATAGACCAAGTCCCACACACCGCTAGAAGCCCAAATATTTTTTCAGAGGTAGATGCAGATAAAAATTATATTGAATTTGCAACCTGATGGAGGTCAGTATAGATGGACTAATAGACCAAGTCCGATACACTCTGCTAGATGTCCAAATATTTTTTCAGAGGTAGATGCAGAAAAAAATTATATTGAATTTGCAACCTGATGGAGGTCAGTATAGATGGACTTATAGACCAAGTCCCACACAACGCTAGAAGCCCAAATATTTTTTCAGAGGTAGATGCAGAAAAAAATTATATTCAATTTGCAACCTGGTGAAGGTTAGTATAGATGGACTAATAGAATCATGCTATGCCGAAAAGGTTTTACTTCACTAGGTGCAGTAAAAAAATTGGTATTCTATACACAGGTGGTGAAGCTTGCAACACAGATAGTCTACTCCACTGACTAACACACTCTGCAATAGGCCAAAAAGGATTAGCTTTGCTAGATTCAGCCAAATGCTGTGAAAAAAAACTTGCACAGCACTGGCACAGACCTGCCTGGCAAAAACTGATAGGAACTGATGTAACTTAGTCCTGAAAAGGACTGCAATTACAATTAGTCTTTACTCCCAACCTATCTATTTAAGAGCACAGACCTGCCTGATAAAAGTCATAGGAAATGCTGTAACCTAGTCCTTAAAAGGACTGCAATCACAACTCTTCCCTACTCCCAAGCTATCTGTAGATTTGTGCGAAAATTAGCTTAAAATTAACAAGGTATAGCGCACACAGCAACAGCGGTGCCGTCTAACACGCAGCTGCAGCAGTGAGAAAATGGTGGCGACGGGGAAAATGGCTTGGTCTTATAGGGCAAGGACATGTGACATACACTGCCAATGACACATGCCCTTGCTTGTGTGAAAAAAAGCACTTCGCTCCGTGTGTGCGCTGCTGATAGGCTGACAGATTGCACCTCCCCACTGTAAATGCGGGAAAGAGAAAAAAAAATGGAGATCTTCATTATTCCAGCAGAGATCCATCCCCTGCCCCTCCCCCCGCCCTGCTGTACACTCAAACTGCGTATTAACATTAATTTTCAGCATTACTGAGAAAAAATCCAGTTATGATTTTGGGGCACGAACAGTTATCGAACATAATCTCGAACAGCCGAATTTTTTTCAAATCGTTCGTGTTCGCCGAACGGCTCGAACACCGCCCAAAACAGCTCGAATTTCAGATTGGCGAACAGTTCGAGTCGAACAACGCTCATCTCTACTTATGATCGTGAATAATTTACTCGTTGTGTAAGAGGCCGACCACTGCTGCTGTCTACCTTCTGAACTTTGTGTTGAAGCCTGATTGACCCAGGACCCGCAATCCTCTATGTCTGGAGGACATGTTGCATCCCAGTGTCCAACTGTGTCCCTGCTTCCACAATATTAACCCAGTGTGAAGGCATCAGTCAGATGGACCATCCCTGGCCACATTCACTTGTCCACATGTTTGTGGTTAGGCTGTCCTTCAAATAGGGGCAGCTGGGGACCGTTTATGGATACCATAGGCGGCTGGGAACGGTGTGTGGACACCCGGCCGCGGGGCGGCTGGGGATCGAGTATGGACACCCGGCCGCCCCCTGGCGGCTGGGGATCAAGCGTGGACACCCAGCCGCCGGGCAGCTGGGGACTGAGTATGGATACCAGGCCACCGACGCAGCCATGACGTGATGGCCAGATTCTGCCTCCACAAGCCTAAAGGTCCAATTTCAAGTGCAATCAAGCAGTATGGTATTGCAGCCTGGGGGTGGGTGGGTAGCAGACTGCATACTTGCGCTTGCATTGTAAGGAATGGGGGAGGTACAATTGAACACTGCCCTGGGACAAGGACTTGCACAGGGATAGTTGCAGGTCTGCATCTTCTGATGCGGCAAGGATCACTTCTCATGGACACACTTTTAGGCAGTGACCTGGATGTCAGAGATGCTTCCAGGGGTCTTCCCCATGCTGTTCCCATGTCTTTTCAGCACTGTATGCATGTGTAACACAGCACATGGCCAGCTAAGGTTGTAAAATGTTAAAATGACATTTCCCAGTGAATGCATTTGTCACGGTTGAAAGCAATACAAAAGTGCAGAAACGCATAAAAAATGCTACTTGTGAACATAGCCCAAGGTGTGGAGGAGTCTTTTTGTTTTTGGTTATTTATTTTACCTTATACACAAGTCTTTACCCTAGAAAGGATGTTCCTTAACATATTTCAGAGGAAAACCGTTTCACTTTCGTTTTTGAACGTTTTATTGCGAGCCCGTAAAAGTGGCTTAATACTGTAATGCAGGTGATGGAATGCAACGCACAGAGACACAAGGCAAAAACAGTCGGGGATGATTCTAAACAATTTATATATATATATATATGTATATATATATATATATAACAGGTATTCTGAACAAGGGGATAACAACAAGGGTATTGAACGGTAATTTGAAATATTAGCAAAATACGAAGTTTCTCAAAGTAATGTGGTGCACCCAGCCAGGTCCTTGTGAAGCGGTGCATGGGAATACACCTCCCGAAATAACACAGTGGATTTTACTTTATGTTACTCTACTGTCATTTGGTGGTGATGAGAAGTCTGGCCCAATCCAGTCCTTGTTCATATTGATAAGGGTCAGCTTGTCAGCATTGTCAGTTGACAGGCGAGTGCGCTTATCAGTTATAATTCCCCCAGCGGCACTAAAAACACGCTCCGATAACACGCTAGCAGCAGGGCAGGCCAGGAACTCCAAGAACGAGTTCATTCCAAGTGTCCAGCTTGGATACCCAATAATTAAAAGGCACAGAGGAATCACGGAGGACGTTGGTACGGTCGGCAAGGTACTCCCTCACCATCTTTTGAAACTCTCCACTCCTTGTGAGAGTTCCCCGCGCCTCAGGGCCTGTAAGCTGGGCGGGTCTCAGAAAACTGTCCCAGAATGTTGACAGTCTTCCCCTGCCTCTGCTGGATTGTAGTTGCATCTCTCTCGCCTGTACGCTTTTTTCTTGCCATAATACAAATTCTAACAATCTATTCAGTAGGACTATCAGCTGTGTATCCACCAGACTTCTGCACAACACAACTGATGGTCCCAACCCCATTTATAAGGCAAGAAATCCCACTTATTAAACCTGACAGGGCACACCTGTGAAGTGAAAACCATTTCCGGTGACTACCTCTTGAAGCTCATCAAGAGAATGCCAAGAGTGTGCAAAGCAGTCATCAAAGCAAAAGGTGGCTACTTTGAAGAACCTAGAATATAAGACATATTTTCAGTTGTTTCACACTTTTTTGCTAAGTAGATAATTCCACATGTGTTAATTCATAGTTTTGATGCCTTCAGTGTGAATGTCCAATTTTCATAGTCATGAAAATACAGAAAAATCTTTAAATGAGAAGGTGTGTCCAAACTTTTGGTCTGTACTGTATGTCACACAAAATAGTTAATAAATAACATTTCCCACATGTCTACTTTATATCAGCACAATTTTGGAACCAAATTTTTTTTTTATTACGGAGCTATAAGGGTTAAAAGATGACCAGCGATTTCTAATTTTTACAACAAATTTACAAAATCATTTTTTTAGGGACCACATCACATTTGAAGTCACTTTTGGGTATTTTCTGTCATAAAGACCCCTCAAAGTGACAACATTCTAAAAACTGAACCCCTCAAGGTGCTCAAAACCACATTCAAGAACTTTATTAACCCTTCAAGAGCTTCACAGGAATTTTGGGAACGAGGAAGAAAAAAATGAACATTTAACTTTTTTTTTTATTTTCGCAGGGGTAACAGAAAAAAATGGACCCCAAAATGTGTTGTGCAATTTCCCCTGAGCACACAGATACCCCATACGTGGGGAAAAAACACTGTTTGGAAGCACAGCAGAGCTCGGAAGAGAAGGAGCGCCATTTGACTTTTTGAATGTAAAATTTGCTTGAATAATTAGCGGACGCCATGTTGCGTTTGGAGAACCCCTGATGTGCCTAAACAGTGGAAATCCCCCACAAGTTACACCATTTTTGAAACTAGACCCCTCAGGGAACTTATCTAGATGTGTGGTGAGCATCTTGAATCCCCAGGTGCTTCACAGAAGTTTAGAACATTGAGCCTTAAAAATAAAATTTTCACATTTTTGCAACAAAAATGTTTTTCAGCCTCCAAATTTGAATTTTCATGAGGGTAACCGGAGAAATTGCACCATGCAGTTTGTTGTGCAATTTCTCCTGAGTAAGCAAAATACTCCATATGTGGGGGAAAACCACTGTTTGGGTGCACGGCAGGGTTCGGAAGGGAAGGAGCGCCATTTGACTTTTTGAATGTAAAATTTACTTGAATACTTAGCGGATGTGCCCCTGATGTGCCTAAACAGTGGAAAAACCCCACAAGTGACACCATTTTAGAAACTAAACCCCTCAGGGAACTTATCTAGATGTGTGGTGAGCACCCTGAACCCCCAAGTGCTTTGCAGAAGTTTATAACATGGAGCCGTGAAAATAAAAAAATCAAACTTTTTCCACAAAAATAATGTTTTAGCCCCAATTTTTTTATTTTCACAAGGGTAAGAGGAGAAAATGGACCACAAAAACTGTTGTGCAATTTCTCCTGAGTACGCCAATACCCCATACAGTGGTGGCCAAAAGTATTGGCACCACTGCAATTCTGCCAGATAATACTCAGTTTCTTCCTGAAAAGGATTGCAATCACAAATTCTTTGGTATTATTATCTTCATTTAATTTGTCTTCAATGAAAAAACACAAAAAGAATTGTCCTAAAGCCAAATTGGATATGATTCCACACCAAACCTAAAAAAGGGGGTGGACAAAAGTATTGGCACTGTTTGAAAAATCATGTGATGCTTCTCTAATTCGTGTAATTAACAGCACCTGTAACTTACCTGTGGCACCTAACAGGTGTTGGCAATAACTAAATCACACTTGCAGCCAGTTAATATGGATTAAAGTTGACTCAACCTCTGTTTTGTGTCCTTGTGTGTACCACATTGAGCATGGAGAAAAGAAAGAAGACCAAAGAACTGTCTGAGGACTTGAGAAACCAAATTGTGAGGAAGCATGAGCAATCTCAAGGCTACAAGTCCATCTCCAAAGACCTGAATGTTCCTGTGTCTTCCGTGCGCAGTGTCATCAAGAAGTTTAAAGCCCATGGCACTGTGGCTAACCTCCCTAGATGTGGACGGAAAAGAAAAATTGACGAGAGATTTCAACGCAAGATTGTGCGGATGGTGGATATAGAACCTCAACTAACATCCAAACAACTTCAAGCTGCCCTGCAGTCCAGGGTACAACAGTGTCATCCAGTACTATCCGTCGGCGTCTGAATGAAAAGGGACTGTATGGTAGGATACTCAGGAAGACCCCATTTCTTACCCCGAGACATAAAAAAGCCAGGCTGGAGTTTGTCAAAACTTACCTGAGAAAGCCTAAAACATTTTGGAAGAATGTTCTCTGGTCAGATGAGACAAAAGTAGAGCTTTTTGGGAAAAAGCATCAACATAGGGTGTACAGGAAAAAAAAAGAGGCATTCAAAGAAAAGAACACGGTCCCTACAGTCAAACATGGTGGAGGTTCCCTGATGTTTTGGGGTAGCTTTGCTGCCTCTGGCACTGGACTGCTTGACCGTGTGCATGGCATTATGAAGTCTGAAGACTACCAACAAATTTTGCAGCATAATGTAGGGCCCAGTGTGAGAAAGCTGGATCTCCCTCAGAGGTCATGGGTCTTCCAGCAGGACAATGACCCAAAACACACTTCCAAAAGCACTATAAAATGGTTTGAGAGAAAGCACTGGAGACTTCTAACGTGGCCAGCAATGAGTACAGACCTGAATCCCATAGAACACCTGTGGAGAGATCTCAAAATGGCAGTTTGGAGAAGGCACCCTTCAAATATCAGGGACCTGGAGCAGTTTGCCAAAGAAGAATGGTCTACAATTCCAGCAGAGCATTGTAAGGAACTCATTAATGGTTACCGGAAGCGGTTGTTCGCAGTTATTTTGGCTAAAGGTTGTGCAACCAAGTATTAGGCTGAGGGTGCCAATACTTTTATCTGGCCCATTTTTGGAGTTTTGTGTGAAATGATCAATGATTTGATTTTTGCTTCATTCTCTTTTGTGTCACCACTGTATGTGGGGAAAATACAGTGTTTGGGCGCACGGCAGAGTTCAGAAGGGAAGGTGCATTATGTGACTTTTTGAACGCAAAATTGGCTGGAATTGAGAGCGGACGCCATGTCGCGTTTGGAGAGCCCCTGATGTGCCTAAACAGTGGAAACCCCCCCACAAGTGACCCCATTTTGGAAACTACACCCCTCAAGGATTTTATCAAGGGGTATAGTGAACATTTTGAATCCAGAGGTACGACACAGAATTTGATAACATTAGGTCATCATATTGAATAAGTTGTCATTAGTCTTGAGCGCAAGTGCTCGCTACTTGAGTTTGCATCAGGTACACGGGTATGCACCATGTATCGCGCGTGCTTGAGGGACATGCTTGAGTCCCCGCTCGTATGTTTCATGGTTATTAGACATCCAAAAAAAAACATGCGGCGATCGCTCGTGCATGGCAGGCAATCCCCGCGAGGTTTTTTTGGCCACGAAGCATATGGGGCAGAGACTTGAGAATGTCACTTGAGCACCTGCGATACTCAGTGCATACCCGAGCACCCGATGCAAACTCAAGTAGCGAGCACTTGCACTCAACACTAGTCGCCAAATCGTCATCTTTTTTTTTTTACTTTTGAAAAAATCCCAACCCCATCACAACCCTAACCCTAACACAACCCTAACCATAGAGTTTATTTTTTACGCCGTTCCTCGAGCCGCATAAGTGATTAGGCGACTTTATTCTTCGGGTCGGTTTGATTACAGCGATACTAGAATCATATCGGGTTTTTATGATTGACAGCTGTCACACACTAAAAGACGCATTTTTTTGCAAAATCTAGGTTTTGCATCGCCATATTTTGAGAGCTATAATTTTTCCATATTTTGGCCGACAGAGTCATGTGATGGCTTGTTTTTTGCGGGATGAGTTGATTTTTTTATTGGTGCCATTTTCAGGCACGTGACATTTTTTGATCGCTTTCTATTCTGATTTTTGGGAGGCAGAATAAACAAAAACCAGCAATTCCAGATTTTTTTCTTATGCTGTTCCGCGTGTGGTAAAATTGATAAGGCAGCGTTATTCTTCGGGTCAGTATGTTTACAACGGTACCACATTTATATTGTTTTTCTATGTTTTGACGCTTTTACACAATAAAAGCTATTTTATAGAAAAAAATACTTTTTTGCATCGCTTTATTCTGAGAGCTATAACTTTTTAATTTTTTGGCTGATGGAGCTGTATGGTGGCTTCTTTTTTGCGGAACAAGATGACGTTTTCAGTGGTACTATTTTTGTTTATATTCGTCTTTTTGATCGCGTGTTATTTCATTTTTTGTTTGGTGGTATGATGATAAAGCATTGTTTTTTGCTTCGTTTTTTTTTTTTTTACCGTGTTCACTGAATGGGCTAACTAGTGGGATAGCTTTATAGGTCAGGTCGTTCCAGACGCGGCAATACCAAATATATGTACTATTGTGGTTTTTTTTTTTTTTATAATAATAATATTTATTGATGGGTACATTATATTTTTATTTTTGGTGAATTATTTATTTTATTTTATTTTTAATATTTTTCCAATTTTTTTTTTATTTTTCTCCATTTTTTAACACTTTTTGGACTTTTATTCTGTGTCCCACTCTGGGACTTTCACTTCTTTTATTCTGATCACCTGTATAGCACAGGAATGCAGCACCATTCCTGTGCTATACAGGCTGTCAGTGCTGCACAGGGAGAAGATTCTTTGGTCATGCACTGCGCTTGACCAAAGAATCTTCCTGCTGTCTGGTGACCCGGATGTCGTCATCTGGTCGCCATGGCAACATCCAGGAAGCCGCGGCAGACAGCACTGGAGGCCGGAAGAGGAGGTGAGTATTGCGATCACCTACCCTTGCCACCGCAATGCTGATATTGACTTCGAGGGGGTTAATGTGCCGGAAGCGGACCGCTCCCTGCACATAGTACCGGGTGTCAGCTGTGACTATCAGCTGACACCCGGCGGTGATCGCGGCGCGATTGCCATATGACCTAATAGTACGTCATTGGTCCAATCGGCCCAGGTCACCAAGACGTACTATTAGGTCATACATCAGAAATGGGTTAATCTAAGGAATGGTGCATAGTTGTACAGTGTGATTTACAATAGACCCTACAAGGAGGTCTGGGGGGAAGTGAAAATGTTGAAATGGATGGAAACAGTGCTGAATGGAAGGAGAACAGCATGGGGAAGACCCCTGGAAGCATCTCTGACTCCAAGATCGCTGCTGAGAACAATGGTGCCACACTTTTAATCCACTTTAAGTACTTACAGGAAAAAAATGTTAGGAAACATTCTTTCCTGTATAATGACTTGTCTATACTGTAAGGCAAAATCTAAAAAGGATTTAAAGAAAATTAATAATTCAAGTAAACCCTGATTTAAATTTTTATTTAAAAATTGGAAATTTCAGTGTAATTTATGAAGGAAGCAAGAACTGCAAAAAAATTAGATGGTAATGTCTCTTCGGAGACATTGGTCTTCACTCAATTAGTGCCCTTGTTAGCAATCGAGGCTGTCGCGGCATGTCCATCCCCCCTTGTTAGTTGATATAATCATAAAGCTCTGATCTTCAGACGTGAGGTTGGTTGGGGCATGTGGGTAAAGGTCATCATTCCCTTGTCATCCAGGTCCTCAATGTTGGTTACATCTGGGAGGTCCGTGTATAGTAGCACTGGATGGCGATTAACAGCGTCCTCCTTGCTCCTCTCTGATGACTGGCAGGATTTCCTCATGCAAAATGGGATACAATAAAAGACTAGTTTTAGTAAGACATATATTAACAAGATGCAAGCAGCAATATGCAACACTCCTTGCAATATTCCAGCAATCCATCCACCAATCCCTTTAAACCAATTAGCAGGATTCAAAAAGGAGAATGTATCAGACCACCAATTGTCTTTGGTCAATTCGTTATGTTTGTTATATTCTTCCCTGAGTTTCCTAATGTCTTCCATTTTAGTTTTTAACCGTATGGTAGAGTCGGGATCAATATAGTGACAACAGGCTGGGCTTATAACCTGACACATCCCTCCTTGAGCTGCTGTCAAATAGTCCAGCACTAAAGTATGTTGATTGGCCACTATGATAAGCTGATTCTGCACTGCAACAGTAGTATTAATTACTTCCAAAATATTCCAAATCTGGTCATCTAAGTAATCAGTGACTTCCACTAACTTGTCCCACATTTGTGTTACCATAGGGTAGAGGAAGACAGTGCTGGCTATCTTATTGGGTATACTCATTTGTACTAAATGAGGTCTTCCTGATGGGCATGGGGTGTTGTCCTTAGCACGTTTATAGATGGTATGAAGAGGGATGGCTCTCATATCTACTTTACTATGGGGAATAAGATAAGTGGCTGGAGTTAGCCGGGCCAACGTACAAGTGCCCCTACTCCGACTGGGAGCCATTTATATGCATTTTTCCCACAGACCCAATATGTGGCTGATGGTAGATCCCATAAAGCAGAGTGCTGTAATACTAATTTATGTACCAAATCGATAAAAACGGTGTTATTTGATAACATACACCATGAAGGCATTTGTCCCAGGGGGCTACAATATCCAACATTCGGATTGCCACATGTTGGATCACTAGGCTTATATTCAGAGGATTCATTACAAGGGATATTACCAGATATTTTATAACATGTGTCATTGGTACCTTTTATAAACAGATTTGCATGTACCCATGAGTGATTATGAATGTATCTTTCCAACAATGATCGTTTAAAAGCATCTGCCGTACTAGAGGTAGCATTAAAACTAATTTGTAAACCTTCAGTTGTTATGAAGCCTAAATTAGTCAAGGAAGACTTGTTTCTGGGCAACCATATGTTTCCATTAAGGGCAAGAAATTGTAGGTATTTACTGGTGGCAGTAAGATTTCCTTGCCACCAGGGTAGGTCCACCCACCCAACTACTGGTATACCTACAGTGGTGTTCCATAATCTACTAAACTTAGTAGCGTTATTAGCAAGGGCATCGCTACAATTGGGCCAGTTTAGTATTTCTTTCAGAGTGAGTGGGACCGCCAGAAAAGGCATACTAGTTGCTGAAACTGGTGAGTGAGTACATATCCAACAGTCACCGATCTGGTTGTTTTCTAATTGACTCAATTCTTGGACCAAAATTTGGTGGTGAGTAATGAACTTGTTATTAAAAGGGTCAGTACTCTGTTGTAGGCTATTCCAGGTATTGACTAGTCCAACCATACATATTATCATAAAACATCTCAGGATGGTTGACGTTTGCAGTGTGAAGCGTGGATCCATGTTGACTTCCCTTCAAGTTTTACTGCTTTTTACTACAGTTGTCAGGAGAACTTGGTATGGTCCGTCATACAATGGTTCTAGTCCGTGTTTCCGAACATGCTTCTTCACATACACATAATCTCCAGGCTTGAGGGTATGACAACCTTCTGCATCAGCTGGATTTGGAATAGAAGATGATACTAACGTATGGGTGTTAGTTAGTGCTTTGGCAAGCTGAATCACATATTGCACAACGTGATCTGTTTCTTCTGATAATTGTTGTGGGGTAAATCGAGCTATAGCTGGTTGTGACCCAAATAGTATCTCATAGGGTGACAGTTTGTGCAATGGGAAGGAGCTCAGGCCACTGGGCCATAGTCTCCTGCATCATTTTGGTCAACTGCCTTTTCAGTGTGCCATTCAATCTCTCCACCTTGCCGCTTGACTGTGGATGATAAGGAGTATGCAGCGCCACTGTTGATCCGATCATGGTAAGTATTTCTTGATACACGCATGAGGAAAAGGCTGGTCCTTGATCACTTTCGATAACTTCTTGGACTCCATACCGGCAAACAACTTCAGAGACCAGCTTCTTGGCTGTAGTCTGGGCAGTCATGTTTGGAACGGCGAATGCTTCTGGCCAACTGGAAAACATATCCACCACCACTAAGCAGTATTTATATCGTCCTGCTTTAGGGAGAGTGATGTGATCAACTTGCAATTGTTGGAACGGATACTCTGGTTTGGCAAGGTGTTTTGTCGGTACATTCTGTAATCTACCTGGGTTGCAGGTTTGGCATATTGTGCAACCTTTGTTCTGTGCACTCAACACGGTGGAAATTCCTGGAGCCCAATAGAGTTTCTGTACCAGCAGCAAAGCATGATTCTTCCCTCGATGTACCGGTCCATGGGCCCAGGCTGCAACGGCTGGAAATAGGAGTCGAGGTAAGCAATACAGTTGTTCCTTTTTCCATAGGCCATCTATCAATTTAGCACCCGCCTCCTTCCATGACTGGGGTTCTTCTTTAGAGACTTTTTGCTGTGTGGAGCGTAGCTTTGTGATTGGAGGGACCAGTTGATGCTCTTCTGCAGGTTGATCCTGGGTTGGCACGGAATTTAGCTGTTTGGCCTGTTGCCGCGTAACAGCCATGGACATGGATGTCGGAAGAAGAGCTACTCACCTCGCATGGAGATCAGCAAGTGCATTACCTCTTGCTTCAGGGGCATCTGGCCGGGTATGAGCTTTTACCTTTACGACAGCCAACTGTTTTGGTAGTTGCACCGCTTCCTTCAATTGTCTGACGCTTTCAGCATTTTTTACAGGAAAAGCTGCAGTTGTGACAAAGCCTCTCCTTGCCCAGATTTCCCCAAAATCATGTGCAATTCCGAAGGCGTATCTCGAGTCAGTAAATATATTCACACGTTTTCCTTCGGCCTGTTGACAAGCAGCAATCAGAGCTTTGAGCTTGGCTTCCTGTGGTGACATACTGGGGGGTAAGGCTGCAGCCTCTACCAATGTATCTTCAGTTGTGACAGCATATCCAGTATGAAACCTGCCAGAGGTGTCAGCATAATTTGATCCATCTGTATATAACGCAAGTTCTGGGTCATCCAAGGGTACTTCCCCCACTAAAACAAGTGGAGTTAACTCCGCAGTAATTTGTTCCAGACAATCATGCGGTGGAGCCTCTTTCCCCTCTCCTTCAGGTGCTGGTAGCAGGGTGGCTGGGTTGATGGTGGTGCACCGGTGTAATTTCACATTTTCTGGCAACATCAACGAACACTGCAGCCGCAGGTGTCTCTGTGTGGACAGATATTTAGGTTGCTGTAAAGCCAGAACAGCCGCAATATCGTGCAGAGCATAAATGTGAGTCTCATGTCCAAGGATGATGTCCGCCGTTTTTTCAAGTAACTGTTGTGTTGCGTGAACCACTGGGGGAGGCCCTGGCTACCGGGTCGAGATGCGCTGAGTAATACCCGACTGGGCGCTGCTTTGTACAGTGTTTCTACGTGAGTACTCTGGCTGCATGCCCTCCTGTTTCAGAGACATACAAATGGAAAGGTAGAGCATAGTCCGGGTTTCCAAGGGCAGGGGCTGTCACTATCCTTGACTTTAGTTGCTTAAAGGCTTGTTGCAGCAGTTCTTGGTGGTCCTTGTTGTTTACATAAGCCAGAGTGTCTTCTTTTAATGCATCACATAGGGGCTGCATCAGACGTGAGGCGTCTGGGATCCGTTGTCTGCAATATGTACATAGTTTGAGGAACTGTTTCAGCTCTATTGGATCTTTTGGGAATGGTAGTGTCTAGATGGCCGTCTTCCTTTCTTCTGTGAGATGTCTGGCACCCTGAGTAAGGCAGTGGCCTAAGAAGACCACTTGACCGAGGCAAAACTGAAGTTTCGAGGCTGAGACGCGACAATTCAGTTTTGCTAGATGCTTGAGGAGGTTAACACTGGCCCTGATGGACATTTGCTCCGTGGGGGCACACAAAAGAAGATCATCCACATATTGTAATTGTACTACCTCAGAGTTGACCAGCTGCCGCGGCAGCAGACAGCTAGACATGTTCTTTGCAAACTGATTAGGCAAAGATACCGATGGAAATAAATGGCAGGGCTAGGGTTGGAACCGCATGAAGCTGTGATGCGTATGCTATGGTGTTTTGAATTGTTTCTGTAAGCAGGTGTTGTGTCCTGGGTAGTGTTGAGCCACCCCCGTAGTGTTCGAGTTCGGTTCGGTTCGTCGAACACCCGTGTGTTCGCCGAACTGTTCATCGAACTGTTCGTCGAACACCTTCGAACACCGTTAAAACCAATGGCGGGCAAACAAAAACACATAGAAACACATAGAAAACACCTTCAAAGGTGTCCAAAAGCTGACAAACTGCTCAGAAGACACAACTAACACATGGAAAAGTGACAAGTACATATAGTCATGCGAAAAGAAAAGAGGTGGAGGAGTAAAAGGAGGGGGAGACACAGATATAGGCATGTCATGCCCTTCTAAAATCCAAAAAGTGAGAAGCCGACACGTTCAGTCCGCTCCTGCCCGTGCCACCTCTGTGTCGCCGGGTTTGTGCCAGAGCCGCGGTGAACCCTGACGGCCAGCCCCCCTCTCCCAATACTGGTGCCTGTCCGCTGGTGGGTCGAGCGAGCCCCCCTGTGGTGGAGGCAGCTCTAAGCTTTTTAATTTAAATTGTCTCTCTAATTTGAATGAATACACTTTAAATCCATTTACAAGGATCTATTGGAGGGCAAGTCTCATGCCAGCAGCCGCGTAATTCCAGCTCCAGTAGCGTCCACTAAAGCTGCTGCAGTTAAAAAGCTTTTATAAGGATCGAGCTTGGCTGTCCACCGCAAGGCATCCTACTGCCAGTCCCAGCCCCTATGCCTTGGGTTGCCTCCTGATGCTCTTCACTGAGTATCCCGTGGTCCCGAAGCATTTCCTTTGAAAAAATGAAGTGTCCAAACTACAGGTGGTGAAGCTTGCTTAACAGCCGGGATAATCCGCTGACTAGCAGACACTGCTACTAGGCACAAAGTATTTCCTGGGCTAGATGCAGTTAAAAATTTGTAATTAGATACTCTCGTTGGATGCTGAGAAAGCATTCCATAGAGTCTCCAGGCACGCCATATATGATTCTCTTAACACTAGGACTACTTGACTCGTGACCCCGCCTAGAACTACTGAAAGGAGTCATTTTGACTCCTTGCTTGTTTTTGTTTATTTTTAGAGTTTCATTTGTGGTTATTTATTAATAATTATATTTTTTGTAATGTATTATTATTGTGAGATCCAACAGTAATGCTTTTGATTGTTTTTTTTCTGCTTTTCTTATTTTTCTACAGAAAATAACAATAATTATAATAGACGTTTTTCAAACATTTTTTTTTATTCAAGTGCACACATATAAACAACAACTGAAGAACAAAAAGCAGAGAAAATGTAGGTGGAGGAGCATAAAAATGAAAATATGGCGCAGAATTCACCTTCTAAACATTTGGTGTTTCGCATTTTAGGCATTGCCTTTGATTTATGGCAGTACATTGCCCACACAAAGACTTACCACAAGTCTTACAATATCCGACAGATCTATTTTTCTTGCACTTTTCTTTGATCTAGCAAAATTTTGTTTGAACCATCACTTCTGAGCATGTAGAAACTTGGGACGTGGAACCCTTTTCCCTATCTGTGACATAAGGACCACTCAACTCTCTCACAAGCGTTTGCAAAAATGCCTTGCGTGACATTTTTTGGTGGGTAATCTCCTTGAATATTATCCATGCATTTATACCCGCAAAGTCTAAGGCATTTTCAAATGCATGAACAGGCCATCTCCTTGTGCATGTTCGTGTGGTATATTTTCGTGCCATCTGATCCACTACATCTACTCCATATTTTGTTTCATTGTAAAACTTTACCGTTTCTGGAGTTTTTTTAGCGGAATCAGACGCAACAACAACATCTGGATGGACGGAACTCAAAATGACAACATTTTTGTTGGGCTTTCCTTGATATACTGTAAGTGTAAAATTGTCTTCATTTCTATCTTCATGGATTTTATTTCTTTAGGCACTTCTCGCCTTATCTTGTTCAGTGTTCCCACGATGGTTGTTCCTTTGCTTTTTAGCTGTTTAGCTAATTTTACTGAAGTAAAATAATTATCGGTTGTAACATTGCGACCTTTTTTCAAAAACGGGTCCAATAACTTCATTACCACATGGTCAGCTAAACGGTCCTCAGCACGGCGTGTGTCATCTTTGCCTAGATAAGGGAAGCCATTTGCCAGATATTTGCTCCTCTTATCAACAGCTAGCCAATATTTGTGGCCATATTTATCTGGTTTGGAAGGCATGTACTGCGTGAATGGACACCTAGTTTTGCTTGGGAAAAGTTGCTCATCCACCATTATGTATGGGCCAGGTTTGTAACACGCAATACAATTTTCGATAAACCTGTCCCACACAGTAGAAAATAGAGCAAACTTGTCCGTTTGCAGTCTCTCCGATCGAGTAGATTTCTCATCAAATCTGAGAAACCTCATAATTTCAACAAAGCGGTCCCTAGACATTGTCGCTTTGCAAAACGGTATTCCCCAGTCATTACACCAAATACTGCTAATCGAGTGACGGTTCGTGCCAGATATTCCACGAGCATAGAATATCGCAATGAATGCATCTAGCTCCTCATCAGATAGAGTTTGTTCAGCATTACACAGTAATACAAGCAGGTAAAACACAAGGAAAATGTGAAAAGTTGACATGTAAATTGAACTACATCTATATGAACATCAGGGTAAATAAGACAGAGTGAAAAAATTATGCACAAAACTTTATAGCAACATTTAGTGACAAAAGGACCTCAAAATATAGTAGGGAGTCAAAATGACTCCCTTCAGTAGTTCTTGGTAAATTTTGAAAAAAACGCGCAAATTTTTCACCAAAATTATTTATTCTCAGAAAATCTTTTTTCACATCATATTTGAGGAAAAGTCACCGAGTTTCAAGCCGGAATTCTGAAAAATGTAGTCACAGAAGAGAAATAAAAAACGAAAGGAGTCAAAATGACTCCATCAGTAGTTCTAGTGTTAAAAAGCTTGGGGTAGGGGTCTAGGGAACCCTTTTATAGCCAAAATCACGGCCCTGTATCACAATACGTCACCTAGGCTGAAGATAAATGGAACTGTAGCACCCTGAGGGCTCGGTTGCTACAGAGGTATTGCACCTCACCCAGAGGTGTGATATCTCACTCTCAGGTAAGGATGGAGTGTGGATCAGGACCCGACACCTGCATGCATTACACCACATTGCCGTGGGGCAGGGCGACCAATATGCCCCTGAGATGGGCACGACAGTCCCTGTCACTGGCTGGAGTGGGGGGAGGGAACACTGAGGAAGGGGAACCCTGTAGGGCAGGAGCAGGGAGGAAGCAGTTCCTGGGTGCATTGAGAAGGGAGTATAAAAGGTGGGCACCATCTTAGCTCAGTGCAGAGAAGTCTGAGCAGAAGTGGCAGGGAGCAGGGGCTCTGCATGAGCTCTGCTCCGGAGGCGGGCCTAGTAACAGAGGCCCAGGCCTGGAAGAGGGAGAAGGAAGGAAGAGGAGCGGAGAAGGCTCCAGGAACGAGGAATGAAGGGATCCCAGGGGTGCGGACGGGCGAGTCGCCACCGCACGCCCGAATCCACCTGCGTGGAGGGGTCAGGCCAAAGGGGGAGACCGGTCCCCGAAACTAGTGGAGGCAGGAAACGACCCTCAGCTAGAAACCGGAGGCTGTGACATTTTATGTGGCGCAGCCCCTCGCTACACCCGCTAGGAAGGCACCACATAGGGTCAGGGAAACTGGCGCCAAGTTTACCAAGAGGAAGCCCGAGGCAGCCGGACAGAAGGGTTGGTAAGAAAGGCCAGACAAAGGACACACAAAGGGGGTCCTGTGAAGCGCACCAAAGTTATCTGGGAGTTGTCTGAGCCCCTCACCTGGTGAGCACAGTACGACGTGGGCAGCCGTTACCTGCAGACGTGGTCTGGATAATAAGAACTGTGAGTAAAGGCCCTGGACTGCATCACTGACTCCGTGTCGTTACTGCTGCTGCCCTGCACCATCACCCCCATCCTCCGCATACACTGCCCTGAGGCTATACTCCTCCCGTGGGGAGTTATGCTACGCTCTGCTGCACCCACAACACCAGCCTCAGCGGTCTGCCCTGCAGCGGCGGTTCACTCTGACCGCAATCCACGGGTGGCGTAGTCGGACATTTAAACATCAAAACCACATAAATAGTTCCGCCACTGGATTGACCACCCTGAGCCACGGAACCGGGTCGCCGCCACGAAGACTACAACCACCAGCATCCACCAAAAAGGGTCCGGCTCCGGGTGTCCCAAGGCCCAGGGGGTGCATCAGAACATTTTCATCACCTTTCACAATCACCAATGGGACAAGGCAGGGATGTCCTCTGTCCCCTCTCTTATACATCCTAGTGACGAAGCACCTGCTCTCATCAATTCGCCATAACCCCAATATTAGGTGGATTGAGGTGGGAGGCACCGAGTACAAGTGCTCTCTATTTGCTGATGATGTCCTAGTATATATCACTCAATCACATATATCCATCCCTGCTGTTATGGCTGAAGTAGATCACTTTGTTACATGGTCAAATTTTAAAATCAATGCAGCGAAGTCTGAGGCCCTCGATGTCTCCCTCCCCAAATCCATATAGGATTCCATCCAGTCCAACTTTCCCTTTGCCTGGCCCTCACAGGGTATCAAATACTTAGGAATTCCTATTCATAGAGACCTCTCCCATCTATGTTATCTTAATTTTGGGCCCTTTATTGAACAACTCCATACAGACCACGGTTGGCAAGTTAGAACTGTAAGATTCACTACGTGAATCACTGGTGTTTTGTGGAAAAGCACATGTACACTGTGTTCCAAATTATTATGCAAAAAGTGTTTAGGAGTGATAAGGGAAGAATTTATTTGTTTGTCAGTTAAACTCATTGATGGTGATGTGTGTCAGGGCTCTTTATATCACTGTAAGCAATTGCAGACACCTGTGCTAATTAGTTTGGCAGGTGTGTCCAATGAAAGGCAAGACTACTTAAGAAGGCTGTCTCACATTATTAAGCAGCCTACATTTTCTGCCAAAATGGGAAAGAAAAAGGATGTGTCGGCTGCTGAGAAGCAACAAATTGTGGAGTGTTTAGGTCAAGGCATGACTACAATCAACATTGTGCGATGATCAGGATGAAGTGTCTTGGCAATCAAGAAGTATGTAGCTGATTCACAGTACACACGTGTGCGTGCTGATAAGGGCAAATTGAGGACTCTTTCCTACAGGCAATTACGTCAGGTTAAAAGAGCAGCGGCAAAAAAGCCTTGTCATAGCAGCAGACAAGTTTTTAAAGCTGCTGGTGCCTCCAACGTCCCCCGAACAACAAGATGCAGGGTCCTTCAGAGGTTTGCAGCTGTGCATACGCCATCCTGTCGACCTCCTCTATCCACTTCACACAAGCAGAAACGGCTCCAGTGGGCCAAACATTACATGAAGACTGATTTCAAAACTGTTTTGTTCACGGATGAGTGCCGTGCAGCGCTCGATGGTCCAGATGGATGGAGTGGAGGATGGCTGGTTGATGGACACCCCACGCAAACACGGCTACAGCGCCAACAAGGAGGAGGTGGAGTAATGTTTTGGGCTGGAATCATGGGAAGAGAGATTGTCGGCCCCTTTAGGATCCCTGAAGGCGCTAAAGATGAACTCCATAATGTATGTGGATTTTCTCAAACAGCACTTCCTGCCATGGTTCAAGAAGAAGAACCGTGTATTTCACAGCAAGATCATTTTTTTGCATGATAATGCACCATCTCATGCTGCACATAAAACATCTGCATCTCTGGCTGATATGGGCATAAAAGGGGACAAACTTATGGTGTGACCTCCATGCTCCCCTGACCTCTACCCCATTCAGAACCTCTGGAGCATCATCAAAAGGAGTGTCTATGATGGCGGGAGGCAGTTCACATCTAAGCAACAGCTCTGGGGGGGTATTCTGTCCTCATGCAAAACAATTGAAGCAGAAACCATCCAAAACCTGACAAATTCAATGGACGAGAGAGTTCAGAAGCTCCTTTCGAACAAGGGGTCCTATGTGAAAATGTAACATCACCTAGAATAAAGTTTTGAGTTGAAAACTGTTTGATTTCAGTTTCTAATAACCTGCTAATGCTTATAATTTCAAAAATGACCATTTTTTTGGTCTTTATTAAAATGAAAAGGTTGATCGAAAAGTTTGGGGGATCTAAGAGTGTGGCAACCCAGTAGTCATGATTTCTTTGAATTCTGACAATATGAGGGTCATGTTGCAGGTAGTGCAGCAAGAAGGCACTTATGTGTCTTGCGCATCTCGGAGCCCCAAAATTATTTTCCGGGCTAGATGCAGCTAAAAATTATTATTAATTTTAAATCTGGTGGAGCTTAGTATAGATGGCCTAATAGGATCAGTGCTGCACACTGCTACAAAGCCCAAATTATTTTCCAGTCAAGATACAGATAAACATGATTAGTAATTTTAAATCTGGTGGAGCTTATTATAGATGGCCTAATAGAATCAGTGCTGCACACTGCTACAAAGCCCAAATTATTTTCCAGCCAAGATACAGATAAACATGATTAGTAATTTGAAAGCTTAAAACGGTTGGTAGGGTGATTTTAACCAATCATCAAGCTTTTACTCTCCCCAGGATGACACAGGGGTAGAAAAGTCATTTCGGATCCATGATTTATTCATCTTTATGAACGTGAGTCTGTCTACATTATCAGTGGAGAGCCGCGTGCGCTTATCTGTCAGCACACCACCAGCAGCGCTGAACACACATTCAGACAGAACGCTGGCTGCGGGGCATGACAAGATCTCCAAGGCGTAAGTGGCTAGCTCCGGCCATTTATCCAGATTGGAAGCCCAAAAAGAGCAAGTGTCCAGTGACACAGTCATGGCTTCAATGTTTACTTGGAGATACTCCTGTACCATCGTCTCTAGGCATTGACTATGTGTCAGACTTATTGTCTCCTGTGGCCTTGCTAAGGATGGGCTAAAAAAGTGGTGAAATGATTCCGCAAAATTGATGTTACCAGCAGATACTGTGGTTCTGTTACGGTTTGAGTGCTGAACACTTGACGGTCCCACGGTTGGCAAGTTGGAACTGTGAGATTCACTACGTGCACCACTGGTGTTTTGTGGAAAAGCACATGTAAGATTCTGCAACAGTCTCTGCTGATACTCCTGCATGCGTGCATCCCTTTCTATGGCAGGAATAATTTCTGCAAATTTACTTTTGTACCGGGGATCTAACAGTGTGGCAACCCAGTAGTCAGGATTATTTCTAATTCTCACAATTCGAGGGTCATGTTGCAGGTAGTGCAGCAAGAAGGCACTCATGTGTGTTGCGCATCCAGGAGCACCAAGTCCCTGTTGTGTTGGTGGCGAGGTAACAATCATGCTTCCTTCCTCTGTCCTCTCCCCCCAACCTCGCACAACAGAAATGTGATCAAGGTCTCCCTCATCTGATGAGTCTTCCATCAGTTCGTCCTCCACTTCTTCCTGGGCTCCTGCACCTTCCTCACTAGTTTGGCTGCTACCATGCGCCCTGGTAAAACCATCTCCCCCACCCTCACATGCCTGCCGCCTTGGTGCTGCCGACCGTCTGGACCTTGCAGATGTTAGCCCTTCCGCATACAATTCCTCCTCCTCTACTTCCTCCACCTCCTCTTGTGCCACCGCCTGACTCCGAATTCTGTTTAACATGTGCTCCAGCATGTAAATCACTGGAATAGTCATGCTGATAATGGCATCGTCAGCACTAAACATCTTCGTCGCCATTTCAAAACTGTGCAGAAGGGTGCATAGGTCCCTGATCTGAGACCACTCCTCCAGCGTGATTTGCCCCACCTCTTGATCTCGTTGGCCCAGGCTATACATCAGAACGTATTGCACCAGGGCTTGTCGGTGCTGCCACAGTCGCTGCAACATGTGCAGAGTTGAATTCCACCGGGTAGGCACATCGCATTTTAGCCGGTGAAGTGGCAAGCCCAACGACTACTGTAGAGATGTAAGTCGCTGAGCTGCGGGAAGCGAACGGCGGAAGTGAGCACACAGCGACCATGCCCTCTGCAGAAGGCAATCTAGTCTGGGATAGTGGGCTAAAAATTGCTGGACAACCAGGTTCAACACGTGAGCCATACAAGGCACGTGTGTGACATTGCCACGGCGAAGGGCCGCACCCAAGTTTGCAGAATTGTCGCACACGGCCTTCCCTGGTTTCAGGTCCAGTGGAGACAACCATTCATGAAATTGGTTCTCCAGAGCTGACCACAACTCCTCAGCTGTGTGACTCACATTTCCCAGACATTTCAAAGTAAAAACCGCCTGATGACGTTGAGCCCTACTGCCAGCATAGTAAGGAGGTGTGCAGGATCCCTTCTGCGCAGTTAGAAAGCTTGTGGCATGACCAGACAGGCTTTGGGTGCAGGTGGAAGACCGAGAGGAGGTTGAGGAGGCAGAAGCAGTGGAGGAACTTTGACATAAAGAGGATTGACGCACAACTCGTGGGGACGGCAAGACTTGGACAGCAGCCCCTTGTCCTGCTGTCACCATAGTTACCCAGTGCCCAGTCAGCGACATGTAACGCCCCTGTCCATGCCTACTCGTCCAAGTGTCTGTGGTGAAATGCACCCTGTCACACAAAGAGTTTCTCAAAGAAGCGGTGATGTTGTGTGCGACATGCTGGTGGAGCGCAGGCACACCTTTCTTTGAGAAGTAGTGCCGACTGGGCATCTGGTACTGGGGCACTGCGATGGACATAAGGTCTCGAAAACCCTCTGTGTCCACCAGGCGGAAAGGCAGCATTTCTGTAGCCAAGAGCTTGCAGATGGTGAAATTCAACCTCTTAGCTTTCTCATGGCTAGGAGGAAATGGTCTTTTACTTGTCCACATTTGAGGGACCGAGGGCTAGCTATTGTGCTTAGACGGGGTTGATAAGGGTGTCCCCGGCAAACTGCCGGTCTGTGAGGAAGATGCAGGCGGACATGTTAGGTTGCCTTGATCCAAAGGTGGTGCTATCGATGTCGGACAGCGCTCAACACCAGCTGATGTTACCACCTCCAAAGAAAATGATGACCTGCCAATCACGCTGGCTGTTGCGGGTAAAGAGGTGGCAGGTCTGCGCCCCAAAACAGGTGTGACTGCTGTCCCCCCAGTCACAGAGGATGAAGAGGCCGCGGATGCACAAGATATGGCAGACGGTGGTTGGCCCGGCCGGCTAGGCCGCATTGTAGCACACTGAGCTTCCCACTGCAACTTATGCTTCATGTCCATGTGCTGGTTCATGCATGAAGTACTCAAACTATGTATTTTTTGGCCTCTACTTAGCTTTTGCTGACAAATGTTACAGATAACACGAGTTGGGTCATCTTTATCGATCTGAAAAAATGCCCAGGCTATGCAAGGCTTAGCACCCATGCGACCTGAAGAGCCACCACGACTTGTGGTGAGAGGCAGAGTTGTGTTTGAGGATGCAGTTGTTGACGTGCTTCCAGTACTACATCTCTGTCCAGGAAGGCGCAACCTGACCTCGTCATCACTAGCATCTTCCTCCACCTCCTCTGCTGACCTCATCTCTTGGCTGACTGTGGGTTGACAGTAAGTGGGATCTCCAACCTCATCATCATCACCCTGTGCGTTATCACACCCGTCGTCCTCAGAGCCAACCTATTCCTGTCCTGACAAAAAGCTAAAGTTGTCGCTCCAATCAGGTATTTGAGTCTCATCATCATCTTCCTCATTGTCTCCACCAACAGGAGTTACAGTTTGGGAATGAGGCTCTACATTATGGTCAGAACCTTCTGCGTCTGGTCCTGGATCCGACTCATAAAGATTCTGGGCATCAGTGCAGATCATTTCCTCGTCTGGATTCACAGAAGCACTGGAGTCGACCTCTGATTCCCAGGCTATAGTATGAGTAAACAGCTCTGCAGACTCAACCATCTGTTCTACCTCATACTCAGACGGGCAGCTGGAGATTTGGGAGCTGTGAGGAAGCAAGTGCGATTGGGGTGACACCTTTGAGGACTGGAGTATTTGTGATGTTGAAGTTGATGTGAAGGAGAGCCCACTTAAAGGAGCACTTGATATCCGTTGAAGCACCTGCTGTTTTTGTGCCTCATCTTGAATTTGTAGCGATTGGCGTGGCCGTAAGAAAGGGATCTTATCACATTGTCCGCTAAAAGAAGTAGACATTTTAGTTTGGCTGGAAGATGGTCTTTCTTCTGCAGATGTTACTGTTGCTTTAACACCTACCCCACGGACACAACCTTTTTTCCCCTTCCCAACACGCCTATTCCCCTTTCCACCAGCAGCAGGCCTTTTTCCACTCATTTTGGTGGTTAACTAATTCACAACTCTGGAGTTGTTTGCACAAAAAAACAATGGATGGGAACCGAGCAGAGCTGAGTGGCCAAACTGTGGTATTAGGCCAAAACTATTGGCTGGGTTAGATGCAGAAAAAAATTCTATTCAATTTGCAACCTGATGGAGGTCAGTATAGATGGACTAATAGAACAAGTCCCACACACAGCTAGAAGCCCAAATATTTTTTCAGAGGAAGATGCAGAAAAAAATTGTATTCAGTTTGCAACCTGATGGAGGTCAGTATAGATGGACTAATAGAACAAGTCCTACACACAGCTAGAAGCCCAAATATTTTTTCAGAGGTAGATGCAGAAAAAAAATATATTCAGTTTGCAACCTGATGGAGGTCAGTATAGATGGACTAATAGAGAAAGTCCCACACACTGCTAGAAGGCCAAATATTTTTTCAGAGCTAGATGCAGACAAAAAATTATTTTTAATTTGCAACCTGATGGAGGTCAGTATAGATCGACTAATAGAGAAACTCCCACACACTGCTAGAAGGCCAAATATTTTTTCAGAGCTAGATGCAGAAAAAAATTATATTCAGTTTGCAACCTGATGGAGGTCAATATAGATGGACTAATAGAACAAGTCCCACACACAGCTAGAAGGCCAAATATTTTTTCAGAGCTAGATGCAGAAAAAAATTATATTCAGTTTGCAACCTGATGGAGGTCTGTATAGATGGATTAATAGAACAAGTCCCACACACAGCTAGAAGCCCAAATATTTTTTCAGAGGTAGATGTAGAAAAAAATTATATTCAGTTTGCAACCTGATGGAGGTCTGTATAGATGGATTAATAGAACAAGTCCCACACACAGCTAGAAGCCCAAATATTTTTTCAGAGGTAGATGCAGAAAAAAAATATATTCAGTTTGCAACCTGATGGAGGTCAGTATAGATGGACTAATAGAGAAAGTCCCACACACTGCTAGAAGGCCAAATATTTTTTCAGAGCTAGATGCAGACAAAAAATTATTTTTAATTTGCAACCTGATGGAGGTCAGTATAGATCGACTAATAGAGAAACTCCCACACACTGCTAGAAGGCCAAATATTTTTTCAGAGCTAGATGCAGAAAAAAATTATATTCAGTTTGCAACCTGATGGAGGTCAATATAGATGGACTAATAGAACAAGTCCCACACACAGCTAGAAGGCCAAATATTTTTTCAGAGCTAGATGCAGAAAAAAATTATATTCAGTTTGCAACCTGATGGAGGTCTGTATAGATGGATTAATAGAACAAGTCCCACACACAGCTAGAAGCCCAAATATTTTTTCAGAGGTAGATGTAGAAAAAAATTATATTCAGTTTGCAACCTGATGGAGGTCTGTATAGATGGATTAATAGAACAAGTCCCACACACAGCTAGAAGCCCAATACTTTTTCAGAGGTAGATGCAGAAAAAAAATATATTCAGTTTGCAACCTGATGGAGGTCAGTATAGATGGACTAATAGAGAAAGTCCCACACACTGCTAGAAGGCCAAATATTTTTTCAGAGCTAGATGCAGACAAAAAATTATTTTTAATTTGCAACCTGATGGAGGTCAGTATAGATGGACTAATAGAGAAAGTCCCACACACTGCTAGAAGGCCAAATATTTTTTCAGAGCTAGATGCAGATATAAATTATTTTTAATTTGCAACCTGATGGAGGTCAGTATAGATGGACTAATAGAGAAAGTCCCACACACTGCTAGAAGGCCAAATATTTTTTCAGAGCTAGATGCAGAAAAAAATTATATTCAGTTTGCAACCTGATGGAGGTCAGTATAGATGGACTAATAGAACAAGTCCCACACACAGCTAGAAGGCCAAATATTTTTTCAGAGGTAGATGCAGATAAAAATTATTTTTAATTTGCAGCCTGATGGAGGTCAGTATAGATTGACTAATAGAGAAAGTCCCACACACTGCTGGAAGGCCAAATATTTTTTCAGAGCTAGATGCAGACAAAAAATTATTTTGAATTTGCAACCTGATGGAGGTCAGTATAGATGGACTAATAGAGAAAGTCCCACACACTGCTAGAAGGCCAAATATTTTTTCAGAGCTAGATGCAGACAAAAAATTATTTTTAATTTGCAACCTGATGTAGGTCAGTATAGATGGACTAATAGAGAAAGTCCCACACACTGCTAGAAGGCCAAATATTTTTTCAGAGCTAGATGCAGATAAAAATTATTTTTAATTTGCAACCTGATGGAGGTCAGTATAGATGGACTAATAGAGAAAGTCCCACACACTGCTAGAAGGCCAAATATTTTTTCAGAGCTAGATGCAGAAAAAAATTATATTCAGTTTGCAACCTGATGGAGGTCAGTATAGATGGACTAATAGAACAAGTCTCACACACAGCTAGAAGCCCAAATATTTTTTCAGAGGTAGATGCAGATAAAAATTATTTTTAATTTGCAACCTGATGGAGGTCAGTATAGATGGACTAATAGAGAAAGTCCCACACACTGCTAGAAGGCCAAATATTTTTTCAGAGCTAGATGCAGACAAAAAATTATTTTGAATTTGCAGCGTGATGGAGGTCAGTATAGATGGACTAATAGAACAAGTCCCACACACTGCTAGAAGGCCAAATATTTTTTCAGAGCTAGATGCAGAAAAAAATTATTTTCAGTTTGCAACCTGATGGAGGTCAGTATAGATGGACTAATTGAACAATTCCCACACACTGCTAGAAGCCCAAATATTTTTTCAGAGCTAGATGCAGAAAAAAATTATATTCAATTTGCAACCTGATGGAGGTCAGTATAGATGGGCTAATAGAATGATGCTATGCCCAATAGATTTTACTTCACTAGGTGCAGTAAAAAAATTGGTATTCTATACACAGGTGGTATATCTTGCAACACAGATAGGCTACTCCACTGACTAACACACTCTGCAATAGGCCAAAAAGGATTAGCTTTGCTAGATTCAGCCAAATGCTGTGAAAAAAACTTGCACAGCACTGGCACAGACCTGCCTGGCAAAAACTGATAGGAACTGATGTAACCTAGTCCTGAAAAGGACTCCAATTACAATTAGTCTTTACTCCCACAATCTATCTATTTAAGAGCACAGACCTGCCTGATAAAAGTCGTAGGAAATGCTGTAACCTAGTCCTTAAAAGGACTGCAATCACAACTATTCCCTACTCCCAAGCTATCTGTAGATTTGTGCGAAAATTGGCTTGAAATTAACAAGGTATAGCGCACACAGCAACAGCGGTGCCGTCTAACACGCAGCTGCAGCAGTGAGAAAATGGTGGCGACGGGGAAAATGGCTTGGTCTTATAGGGCAAGGACATGTGACATACACTGCCAATGACACATGCCCTTGCTTCTGTGAAAAAAAGCACTTCGCTCCGTGTGTGCGCTGCTGATAGGCTGACAGATTGCACCTCCCCACTGTAAATGCGGGAAAGAGAAAAAAAAATGGAGATCTTCATTACTCCTGCAGAGATCCATCCCCTGCCCCTCCCTCCACCCCGCTGTACACTCAAACTGCGTATTAACATTAATTTTCATCATTACTGAGAAAAAATCCAGCTATGATTTTGGTGCACGAACAGTTATCGAACATAACCTCGAACAGCCGAATTTTTCTCAAATCGTTCGTGTTTGCCGAACGGCTCGAACACCGCCCAAAACAGCTCGAATTTGAGATTGGCGAACAGTTCGAGTCGAACAACTCTCATCTCTAGTCCTGGGTACATCCAGGGGATCATATTTTGGTCCCACCGTTTGAATAACATACTGACATGATGATCTTCATCATACACATTCCGGGTGTAGTGTGTATTGCTGCCTGTATTCCGGGTGTGCCAAGATGGCCGCCACCAAAGGGACATCTTGCCAGAGGCCGGAGGTGATGCAATGGGTATAGCAACATGGCCACTGCAGGAAGGGTTGGAACTTTGGGCGGACATAGGTAAAACAGATGAGGATGGGGCACTAGGAGTGGCTTGGGTAGTAGCAAGGGGTGGGCTTCCTGGACGGGGCAAGTGACATGCAACACAATAATCTGCTGACTGCAATTATTACAGGTCCATCCCCCCCCCCGTCCGCCATTATCGGGCGGTAGATGGAGAGCAGTATCTTTGTAATACACATAACATGGCATCTTTCCCTTATTGTCTGTTTTTTCTTACTCCATCCACCCTTCTTTGACATATTCTCTGCTGTTCTATACCAAGCCAAAGCTATTTGTAACAATCCTTTAGCTTCTAAATTGCCCTTTTTCTTTTTCATAATTAACCGGCCCTTATCTGGTAGCTTGCATATTTTAGTTAACTCTTTAAGTTTCTGCATATACTTTTTCCCTTCTCGACTGATCATGATAGTCGAAAAAAAGAGGAGTCGCTCACTGGTTTATTCGGGTGCTCTGAAGAAAAAAGTAATCTAAATTGCAAAGAGAACTTCGGCACTCCATACATGAATATATAAGAAATATTATATCTAGACTGATGTCACTTTACAAAATGAAGGTTTTTTGCGCATAATTTGGCCAATTTATGTGTGCCCATCAACCACGATAAGGTCACCTTCGTATGATGGGTAACTACACTACGCTACCACTGGATATGCCACTCTTGGGCTGTAAGCCTGTATGGACAATATGTCTCTGCTTGGGCTTTAAACCTACAATGTATGGGCTGGTAGAGCTAATTAAAACCACCTGTGAATGAATAGAAGGAATTAGTGGGAGGGACGCATTGTCAGAAAAAAGGCTGTCAAACTTCTAATAGTGTGAACACGTACCTGCTGCAATGTCCCAGGAGCGGGATCCCAAAAATGATTAATAGAAAAAAAGAGGGGTCGCTCACTGGTCTATTCGGGTGCTCTGAAGAAAAAAGTAATCTAAATTGCAAAGAGAACTTTGGCACTCCATACATGAATATATACGAAATATTATATCTAGACTGATGTCACTTTACAAAATGAAGGTTTTTTGCGCATAATTTGTCCAATTTATGTGTGCCCATCAACCATGATTAGAGATGAGCGTTGTTCTACTCGAACTGTTCGCCAATCTCAAATTCGAGCTGTTTTGGGCGGTGTTCGAGCCGTTCGGCGAACACGAACAATTTGAGAAAAATTCGGCTGTTCGAGGTTATGTTCGATAACTGTTCGTGCACCAAAATCATAACTGGACTTTTTCTCAGTAATGATGAAAATTAATGTTAATACGCAGTTTGAGTGTACAGCGGGGTGGGGGGAGGGGCAGGGGATGGATCTCTGCAGGAACAATGAAGATCTCCATTTTTTTTTCTCTTTCCCGCATTTACAGTGGGGAGGTGCAATCTGTCAGCCTATCAGCAGCGCACACACGGAGCGAAGTGCTTTTTTTCACACAAGCAAGGGCATGTGTCATTGGCAGTGTATGTCACATGTCCTTGCCCTATAAGACCAAGCCATTTTCCCCGTCGCCACCATTTTCTCACTGCTGCAGCTGTGTGTTAGACGGCACCGCTGTTGCTGTGTGCGCTATACCTTGTTAATTTCAAGCCAATTTTCGCACAAATATACAGATAGCTTGGGAGTAGGGAATAGTTGTGATTGCAGTCCTTTTAAGGACTAGGTTAAAGCATTTCCTACGACTTTTATCAGGCAGGCCTGTGCTCTTAAATAGATAGGTTGTGGGAGTAAAGACTAATTGTAATTGGAGTCCTTTTCAGGACTAGGTTACATCAGTTCCTATCAGTTTTTGCCAGGCAGGTCTGTGCCAGTGCTGTGCAAGTTTTTTTCACAGCATTTGGCTGAATCTAGCAAAGCTAATCCTTTTTGGCCTATTGCAGAGTGTGTTAGTCAGTAGAGTAGCCTATCTGTGTTGCAAGATATACCACCTGTGTATAGAATACCAATTTTTTTACTGCACCTAGTGAAGTAAAATCTTTTGGGCATAGCATCATTTTATTAGTCCATCTATACTGACCTCCATCAGGTTGCAAACTGAATCTAATTTTTTTCTGCATCTAGCTCTGAAAAAATATTTGGCCTTCTAGCAGTGTGTCGGACTTTCTCTATTAGTCCATCTATACTGACCTCCATCAGGTTGCAAACTGAATATATTTTTTTCTGCATCTACCTCTGAAAAAATATTGGGCTTCTAGCTGTGTGTGGGTCTTGTTCTATTAATCCATGTATACAGACCTCCATCAGGTTGCAAACTGAATATAATTTTTTTCTGCATCTAGCTCTGAAAAAATATTTGGCCTTCTAGCAGTGTGTCGGACTTTCTCTATTAGTCCATCTATACTGACCTCCATCAGGTTGCAAATTCAAAATAATTTTTATCTGCATCTACAGTACCTCTGAAAAAATATTTGGGCTTCTAGCTGTGTGTGGGACTTGTTGTATTAGTCCATCTATACTGACCTCCATCAGGTTGCAAACTGAATATATTTTTTTCTGCATCTACCTCTGAAAAAATATTGGGCTTCTAGCTGTGTGTGGGACTTGTTGTATTAGTCCATCTATACTGACCTCCATCAGGTTGCAAACTGAATATATTTTTTTCTGCATCTACCTCTGAAAAAATATTGGGCTTCCAGCTGTGTGTGGGACTTGTTGTATTAGTCCATCTATACTGACCTCCATCAGGTTGCAAACTGAATATAATTTTTTTCTGCATCTAGCTCTGAAAAAATATTTGGCCTTCTAGTAGTGTGTCGGACTTTCTCTATTAGTCCATCTATACTGATCTCCATCAGGTTGCAAATTAAAAATAATTTTTATCTGCATCTACAGTACCTCTGAAAAAATATTTGGCCTTCTAGCAGTGTGTCGGACTTTCTCTATTAGTCCATCTATACTGACCTCCATCAGGTTGCAAATTCAAAATAATTTTTATCTGCATCTACAGTACCTCTGAAAAAATATTTGGGCTTCTAGCTGTGTGTGGGACTTGTTGTATTAGTCCATCTATACTGACCTCCATCAGGTTGCAAACTGAATATATTTTTTTCTGCATCTACCTCTGAAAAATTATTTGGCGTTCTAGTAGTGTGTCGGACTTTCTCTATTAGTCCATCTATACTGACCTCCATCAGGTTGCAAATTAAAAATAATTTTTATCTGCATCTACATTGCCTCTGAAAAAATATTTGGCCTTCTAGCAGTGTGTCGGACTTTCTCTATTAGTCCATCTATACTGACCTCAATCAGGTTGCAAATTCAAAATAATTTTTATCTGCATCTACAGTACCTCTGAAAAAATATTTGGGCTTCTAGCTGTGTGTGGGACTTGTTGTATTAGTCCATCTATACTGACCTCCATCAGGTTGCAAACTGAATATATTTTTTTCTGCATCTACCTCTGAAAAAATATTGGGCTTCTAGCTGTGTGTGGGTCTTGTTCTATTAATCCATCTATACAGACCTCCATCAGGTTGCAAACTGAATATAATTTTTTTCTGCATCTAGCTCTGAAAAAATATTTGGCCTTCTAGCAGTGTGTCGGACTTTCTCTATTAGTCCATCTATACTGACCTCCATCAGGTTGCAAATTCAAAATAATTTTTATCTGCATCTACAGTACCTCTGAAAAAATATTTGGGCTTCTAGCTGTGTGTGGGACTTGTTGTATTAGTCCATCTATACTGACCTCCATCAGGTTGCAAACTGAATATATTTTTTTCTGCATCTACCTCTGAAAAAATATTGGGCTTCTAGCTGTGTGTGGGACTTGTTGTATTAGTCCATCTATACTGACCTCCATCAGGTTGCAAACTGAATATATTTTTTTCTGCATCTACCTCTGAAAAAATATTGGGCTTCTAGCTGTGTGTGGGACTTGTTGTATTAGTCCATGTATACTGACCTCCATCAGGTTGCAAATTGAATATAATTTTTTTCTGCATCTAACCCAGCCAATAATTTTGGCCCAATACCACAGTTTGGCCACTCAGCTCTGCTCGGTTACCATCCATTGTTTTTTTGTGCAAACAACTCCAGAGTTGTGAATTAGTTAACCACCAAAATGAGTGGAAAAAGGCCTGCTGTTGGTGGAAAGGGGAATAGGCGTGTTGGGAAGGGGAAAAAAGGTTGTGTCCGTGGGGTAGGTGTTAAAGCAACAGTAACATCTGCAGAAGAAAGACCATCTTCCAGCCAAACTAAAATGTCTACTTCTTTTAGCGGACAATGTGATAAGATCCCTTTCTTACGGCCACGCCAATCGCTACAAATTCCAGATGAGGCACAAAAACAGCAGGTGCTTCAACGGATATCAAGTGCTCCTTTAAGTGGGCTCTCCTCCACATCAACTTCAACATCACAAATACTCCAGTCCTCAAAGGTGTCACCCAAATCACACTTGCTTCCTCACAGCTCCCAAATCTCCAGCTGCCCGTCTGAGTATGAGGTAGAACAGATGGTTGAGTCTGCAGAGCTGTTTACTCATACTATAGCCTGGGAATCAGAGGTCGACTCCAGCGCTTCTGTGAATCCAGACGAGGAAATGATCTGCACTGATGCCCAGAATCTTTATGAGTCGGATCCAGGACCAGACGCAGAAGGTTCTGACCATAATGTAGACCCTCATTCCCAAACTGTAACTCCTGTTGGTGGAGACAATGAGGAAGACGATGATAAGACTCAAATACCTGATTGGAGCGACAACTTTAGTTTTTTGTCAGGGCAGGAACAGGTTGGCTCTGAGGACGACGGGTGTGATAACACACAGGGTGATGATGATGAGGTTGGAGATCCCACTTACTGTCAACCCACAGTCAGCCAAGAGATGAGGTCAGCAGAGGAGGTGGAGGAAGATGCTAGTGACGACGAGGTCAGGTTGCGCCTTCCTGGACAGAGACGTAGTACTGGAAGCACGTCAACAACTGCATCCTCAAACACAACTCTGCCTCTCACCACAAGTCGTGGTGGCTCTTCAGGTCGCATGGGTGCTAAGCCTTGCATAGCCTGGGCATTTTTTCAGATCGATAAAGATGACCCAACTCGTGTTATCTGTAACATTTGTCAGCAAAAGCTAAGTAGAGGCCAAAAAATACATAGTTTGAGTACTTCATGCATGAACCGGCACATGGACATGAAGCATAAGTTGCAGTGGGAAGCTCATTGTGCTACAATGCGGCCTAGCCGGCCGGGCCAACCACCGTCTGCCATATCTTGTGCATCCGCGGCCTCTTCATCCTCTGTGACTGGGGGGACAGCAGTCACACCAGTTTTGGGGCGCAGACCTGCCACCTCTTTACCCGCAACAGCCAGCGTGATTGGCAGGTCATCATTTTCTTTGGAGGTGGTAACACCAGCTGGTGTTGAGCGCTGTCCGACATCGATAGCACCACCTTTGGATCAAGGCAACCTAACATGTCCGCCTGCATCTTCCTCACAGACCGGCAGTTTGCCGGGGACACCCTTATCAACCCCGTCTAAGCACAATAGCCAGCCCTCGGTCCCTCAGATGTGGACAAGTAAAAGACCATTTCCTCCTAGCCATGAGAAAGCTAAGAGGTTGAATTTCACCATCTGCAAGCTCTTGGCTACAGAAATGCTGCCTTTCCGCCTGGTGGACACAGAAGATTTTCGAGACCTTATGTCCGTCGCAGTGCCCCAGTACCAGATGCCCAGTCGGCACTACTTCTCAAAGAAAGGTGTGCCTGCGCTCCACCAGCATGTCGCACACAACATCACCGCTTCTTTGAGAAACTCTGTGTGTGACAGGGTGCATTTCACCACAGACACTTGGACGAGTAGGCATGGACAGGGGCGTTACATGTCGCTGACTGGGCACTGGGTAACTATGGTGACAGCAGGACAAGGGGCTGCTGTCCAAGTCTTGCCGTCCCCGCGAGTTGTGCGTCAATCCTCTTTATGTCAAAGTTCCTCCACTGCTTCTGCCTCCTCAACCTCCTCTCGGTCTTCCACCTGCACCCAAAGCCTGTTTGGTCATGCCACAAGCTTTCTAACAGCGCAGAAGGGATCCTGCACACCTCCTTACTATGCTGGCAGTAGGGCTCAACGTCATCAGGCAGTTTTTACTTTGAAATGTCTGGGAAATGTGAGTCACACAGCTGAGGAGTTGTGGTCAGCTCTGGAGAACCAATTTCATGAATGGTTGTCTCCACTGGACCTGAAACCGGGGAAGGCCGTGTGCGACAATGCTGCAAACCTGGGTGCGGCCCTTCGCCGGGGCAATGTCACACACGTGCCTTGTATGGCTCACGTGTTGAACCTGGTTGTCCAGCAATTTTTAGCCCACTATCCCAGACTAGATGGCCTTCTGCAGAGGGCATGGTCGCTGTGTGCTCACTTCCGCCGTTCGCATCCCGCAGCTCAGCGACTTACATCTCTACAGAAGTCGTTGGGCCTGCCACTTCACAGGCTAAAATGCGATGTGCCTACCCGGTGGAATTCAAGTCTGCACATGTTGCAGCGACTGTGGCAGCACCGACAAGCCCTGGTGCAATACGTTCTGACGTATAGCCTGGGCCAACGAGATTCAGAGGTGGGGCAAATCACGCTGGAGGAGTGGTCTCAGATCAGGGACCTATGCACCCTTCTGCACAGTTTTGAAATGGCGACGAAGATGTTTAGTGCTGACGATGCCATTATCAGCATGACTATTCCGGTGATTTACATGCTGGAGCACATGTTAAACAGAATTCGGAGTCAGGTGGTGGCACAAGAGGAGGTGGAGGAAGTAGAGGAGGAGGAGTTGTATGCGGAAGGGCTAACATCTGCAAGGTCCAGACGGTCGGCAGCACCAAGGCGGCAGGCATGTGAGGGTGGGGGAGATGGTTTTACCAGGGCGCATGGTAGCAGCCAAACTAGTGAGGAAGGTGCAGGAGCCCAGGAAGAAGTGGAGGACGAACTGATGGAAGACTCATCAGATGAGGGAGACCTTGATCACATTTCTGTTGTGCGAGGTTGGGGGGAGAGGACAGAGGAAGGAAGCATGATTGTTACCTCGCCACCAACACAACAGGGACTTGGTGCTCCTGGATGCACAACACACATGAGTGCCTTCTTGCTGCACTACCTGCAACATGACCCTCGAATTGTGAGAATTAGAAATAATCCTGACTACTGGGTTGCCACACTGTTAGATCCCCGGTACAAAAGTAAATTTGCAGAAATTATTCCTGCCATAGAAAGGGATGCACGCATGCAGAAGTATGAGCAGAGACTGTTGCAGAAACTTACATGTGCTTTTCCACAAAATACCAGTGGTGCACGTAGTGAATCTCACAGTTCCAACTTGCCAACCGTGGGACCGTCAAGTGTTCAGCACTCAAACCGTAACAGAACCACAGTATCTGCTGGTAACATCAATTTTGCGGAATCATTTCACCACTTTTTTAGCCCATCCTTTGCAAGGCCACAGGAGACAAGAAGTCTGACACATAGTCAACGCCTAGAGACGATGGTACAGGAGTATCTCCAAGTAAACATTGAAGCCACGGCTGTGTCACTGGACCCTTGCTCTTTTTGGGCTTCCAATCTGGATAAATGGCCGGAGCTAGCCACTTACGCCTTGGAGATCTTGTCATGCCCCGCAGCCAGCGTTCTGTCTGAACGTGTGTTCAGCGCTGCTGGTGGTGTGCTGACAGATAAGCGCACGCGGCTCTCCACTGATAATGTAGACAGACTCACGTTCATAAAGATGAACAAATCATGGATCCGAAACGACTTTTCTACCCCTGTGTCATCCTGGGGAGAGTAAAAGCTTGATGATTGGTTAAAATCACCCTACCAACCGTTTTAAGCTTTCAAATTACTAATCATGTTTATCTGTATCTTGACTGGAAAATAATTTGGGCTTTGTAGCAGTGTGCAGCACTGATCCTATTAGGCCATCTATAATAAGCTCCACCAGATTTAAAATTAAAAATAATTTTTAGCTGCATCTAGCCCGGAAAATAATTTTGGGGCTCCGAGATGCGCAAGACATATAAGTGCCTTCTTGCTGCACTACCTGCAGCATGACCCTCATATTGTCAGAATTCGAAGTAATCATGACTACTGGGTTGCCACACTCTTAGATCCCCCAAACTTTTCGATCAACCTTTTCATTTTAATAAAGACCAAAAAAATGGTCATTTTTGAAATTATAAGCATTAGCAGGTTGTTAGAAACTGAAATCAAACAGTTTTCAACTCAAAACTTTATTGTAGGTGATGTTACATTTTCACATAGGACCCCTTGTTCGAAAGGAGCTTCTGAACTCTCTCGTCCATTGAATTTGTCAGGTTTTGGATGGTTTCTGCTTCAATTGTTTTGCATGAGGACAGAATACCCCCCAGAGCTGTTGCTTAGATGTGAACTGCCTCCCGCCATCATAGACACTCCTTTTAATGATGCTCCAAAGGTTCTGAATGGGGTAGAGGTCAGGGGAGCATGGGGGTCACACCATAAGTTTGTCCCCTTTTATGCCCATATCAGCCAGAGATGCAGATGTTTTATGTGCAGCATGAGATGGTGCATTATCATGCAGAAAAATGATCTTGCTGTGAAATACACGGTTCTTCTTCTTGAACCATGGCAGGAAGTGCTGTTTGAGAAAATCCACATACATTATGGAGTTCATCTTTAGGGCCTTCAGGCATCCTAAAGGGGCCGACAATCTCGCTCCCCATGATTCCAGCCCAAAACATTACTCCACCTCCTCCTTGTTGGCGCTGTAGCCGTGTTTGCGTGGGGTGTCCATCAACCAGCCATCCTCCACTCCATCCATCTGGACCATCGAGCGCTGCACGGCACTCATCCGTGAACAAAACAGTTTTGAAATCAGTCTTCATGTAATGTTTGGCCCACTGGAGCCGTTTCTGCTTGTGTGAAGTGGATAGAGGAGGTCGACAGGATGGCGTATGCACAGCTGCAAACCTCTGAAGGACCCTGCATCTTGTTGTTCGGGGGACGTTGGAGGCACCAGCAGCTTCAAAAACTTGCCTGCTGCTATGACAAGGCTTTCTTGCCGCTGCTCTTTTAACCTGACGTAATTGCCTGTAGGAAAGAGTCCTCAATTTGCCCTTATCAGCACGCACACGTGTGTACTGTGAATCAGCTACATACTTCTTGATTGCCAAGACACTTCATCCTGATCATCGCACAATGTTGATTGTAGTCATGCCTTGACCTAAACACTCCACAATTTGTTGCTTCTCAGCAGCCGACACATCCTTTTTCTTTCCCATTTTGGCAGAAAATGTAGGCTGCTTAATAATGTGAGAGAGCCTTCTTAAGTAGTCTTGCCTTTCATTGGACACACCTGCCAAACTAATTAGCACAGGTGTCTGCAATTGCTTACAGTGATATAAAGAGCCCTGACACACATCACCATCAATGAGTTAAACTGACAAACAAACAAATTCTTCCCTTATCACTCCTAAACACTTTTTGCATAATAATTTGGAACGCAGTGTACATGTGCTTTTCCACAAAACACCAGTGGTTCACGTAGTGAATCTTACAGTTCTAACTTGCCAACCGTGGTCTGTATGGAATTGTTCAATAAAGGGCCCAAAATTAAGATAACATAGATGGGAGAGGTCTCTATGAATAGGAATTCCTAAGTATTTGATACCCTGTGAGGGCCAGGCAAAGGGAACGTTGGACTGGATGGAATCCTATATGGATTTGGGGAGGGAGACATCGAGGGCCTCAGACTTGGCTGCATTGATTTTAAAATTTTACCATGTAACAAAGTGATCTATTTCAGCCAAAACAGCAGGGATGGATATATGTGATTGAGTGATATATACTAGGACATCATCAGCAAATAGAGAGCACTTGTACTCGGTGCCTCCCACCTCAATCCACCTAATATTGGGGTTATGGCGAATTGATGAGAGCAGGTGCTCCGTCACTAGGATGTATAAGAGAGGGGACAGAGGACATCCCTGCCTTGTCCCATTGGTGATTGTGAAAGGTGATGAAAATGTTCTGACGCACCCCCTGGGCCTTGGGACACCCAGAGCCGGACCCTTTTTGGTGGATGCTGGTGGTTGTAGTCTTCGTGGCGGCGACCCGGTTCCGTGGCTCAGGGCGGTCAAACCAGTGGCGGAACTATTTATGTGGTTTTGATGTTTAAATGTCCGACTACGCCACCCGTGGATTGCGGTCAGAGTGAACCGCAGCTACAGGGCAGACCGCTGAGGCTGGTGTTGGGGGTGCAGCAGAGCGTAGCATAACTCCCCACGGGAGGAGTATAGCCTCAGGGCAGTGTATGCGGAGGATGGGGGTGATGGTGCAGGGCAGCAGCAGTAACGACACGGAGTCAGTGATGCAGTCCAGGGCCTTAACTCACAGTTCTTATTATCCAGACCACGTCTGCAGGTAACGGCTGCCCACGTCGTACTGTGCTCACCAGGTAAGGGGCTCAGACAACTCCCAGATAACTTTGGAGCACTTCACAGGACCCCCTTTGTGTGTCCTTTGTCTGGCCTTTCTTACCAACACTTCTGTCCGGCTGCCTCGGGCCTCCTCTTGGTAAACTTGGCGCCAGTTTTCCTGACCCTATGTGGTGCCATCCTAGCGGGTGTAGCGAGGGGCTGCGCCACATAAAATGTCAGAGCCTCCGGTTTCTAGCTGAGGGTCGTTTCCTGCCTCCACTAGTTCGGGGACCGGTCTCCCCCTTTGGCCTGACCCCTCCACGCAGGTGGATTCGGGCGTGCGGTGGCGACTCGCCCGTCCGCACCCCTGGGATCCCTTCATTCCTCATTCCTGGAGCCTTCTCCGCTCCTCTTCCTTCCTTCTCCCTCTTCCAGGCCTGGGCCTCTGTTACTAGGCCCGCCTCCGGAGCAGAGCTCATGCAGAGCCCCTGCTCCCTGCCACTTCTGCTCAGACTTCTCTGCACTGAACTAAGATGGTGCCCACCTTTTATACTCCCTTCTCAATGCACCCAGGAACTGCTTCCTCCCTGCTCCTGCACTACAGGGTTCCCCTTCCTCAGTGTTCCCTCCCCCAAATCCAGCCAGGGACAGGGACTGTCGTGCCCATCTCAGGGGCATATTGGTCGCCCTGCCCCATGGCAATGTGGTGTAATGCATGCAGGTGTCGGGTCCTGATCCACACACCATCCTTACCTGAGAGTGAGATATCACACCTCTGGGTGAGGTGCAATACGTCTGTAGCAACCGAGCCCTCAGGGTGCTACAGTTCCATTTATCTTCAGCCTAGGTGACGTATTGCGATACAGGGCCGTGATTTTGGCTATAAAAGGGTCCCCTAGACCCCTACCCCAAGCTTTTTAAGAGAATCATATATGGCGTGCCAGGAGACTCTATGGAATGCTTTCTCAGCATCCAACGAGAGTATCTAATTACAAATTTTTAACTGCATCTAGCCCAGGAAATACTTTGTGCCTAGTAGCAGTGTCTGCTAGTCAGCGGATTATCCCGGCTGTTAAGCAAGCTACACCACCTGTAGTTTAGACACTTAATTTTTTCAAAGGAAATGCTTCGGGACCATGGTATACTTAGTGAAGAGCATCAGGAGGCACCCCAAGGCATAGGGGCTGGGACTGGCAGTAGGATGCCTTGCGGTGGACAGCCGAGCTCGATCCTTATAAAAGCTTTTTAACTGCAGCAGCTTTAGTGGACGCTACTGGAGCTGGAATTACCGCGGCTGCTGGCATGAGACTTGCCCTCCAATAGATCCTTGTAAATGGATTTAAAGTGTATTCATTCAAATTAGAGAGACAATTTAAATTAAAAAGCTTAGAGCTGCCTCCACCACAGGGGGGCTCGCTCGACCCACCAGCGGACAGGCACCAGTATTGGGAGAGGGGGGCTGGCCGTCAGGGTTCACCGCGGCTCTGGCACAAACCCGGCGACACGGAGGTGGCACGGGCAGGAGCGGACTGGCCGTGTCGGCTTCTCACTTTTTGGATTTTAGAAGGGCATGACATGCCTATATCTGTGTCTCCCCCTCCTTTTACTCCTCCACCTCTTTTATTTTCGCATGACTATATGTACGTGTCACTTTTCCATGTGTTAGTTATGTCTTCTGAGCAGTTTGTCAGCTTTTGGACACCTTTGAAGGTGTTTTCTATGTGTTTCTATGTGTTTTTGTTTGCCTGCCATTGGTTTTAACGGTGTTCGAAGGTGTTCGACGAACAGTTCGACGAACAGTTCGGCGAACACACGGGTGTTCGACGAAGCGAACCGAACTCGAACACTACGGGGGTGGCTCAACACTAACCATGATAAGGTCACCTTCGTATGATGGGTAACTACACTACACTTGAGATGAGCGTTGTTCTACTCGAACTGTTCGCCAATTTCAAATTCGAGCTGTTTTGGGCGGTGTTCAAGCCGTTCGGCGAACACGAACAATTTGACAAAAATTCGGTTGTTCGAGGTTATGTTCGATAACTGTTCGTGCACCAAAATCATAACTGGATTTTTTCTCAGTAATGATGAAAATTAATGTTAATACGCAGTTTGAGTGTACAGCGGGGTGGGGGGAGGGGCAGGGGATGGATCTCTGCAGGAACAATGAAGATCTCCATTTTTTTTTCTCTTTCCCGCATTTGCAGTGGGGAGGTGCAATCTGTCAGCCTATCAGCAGCGCACACACGGAGCGAAGTGCTTTTTTTCACACAAGCAAGGGCATGTGTCATTGGCAGTGTATGTCACATGTCCTTGCCCTATAAGACCAAGCCATTTTCCCCGTCGCCACCATTTTCTCACTGCTGCAGCTGCGTGTTAGACGACACCGCTGTTGCTGTGTGCGCTATACCTTGTTAATTTCAAGCCAATTTTCGCACAAATCTACAGATAGCTTGGGAGTAGGGAATAGTTGTGATTGCAGTCCTTTTAAGGACTAGGTTACAGCATTTCCTATGACTTTTATCAGGCAGGTCTGTGCTCTTAAATAGATAGATTGTGGGAGTAAAGACTAATTGTAATTGGAGTCCTTTTGAGGACTAGGTTACATCAGTTCCTATCAGTTTTTGTCAGGCAGGTCTGTGCCAGTGCAGTGCAAGTTTTTTTCACAGCATTTGGCTGAATCTAGCAAAGCTAATCCTTTTTGGCCTATTGCAGAGTGTGTTAGTCAGTGGAGTAGCCTATCTGTGTTGCAAGATATACCACCTGTGTATAGAATACCAATTTTTTTACTGCACCTAGTGAAGTAAAATCTTTTGGGCATAGCATCATTCTATTAGTCCATCTATACTGACCTCCATCAGGTTGAAAATTGAATATAATATTTTTCTGCATCTAGCTCTGAAAAAATATTGGGCTTCTAGCTGTGTGTGGGACTTGTTCTATTAATCCATCTATACAGACCTCCATCAGGTTGCAAACTGAATATATTTTTTTCTGCATATACCTCTGAAAAAATATTGGGCTTCTAGCTGTGTGTGGGACTTGTTCTATTAATCCATCTATACAGACCTCCATCAGGTTGCAAACTGAATATATTTTTTTCTGCATCTACCTCTGAAAAAATATTGGGCTTCTAGCTGTGTGTGGGACTTGTTCTATTAATCCATCTATACACACCTCCATCAGGTTGCAAACTGAATATATTTTTTTCTGCATCTACCTCTGAAAAAATATTGGGCTTCTAGCTGTGTGTGGGACTTGTTCTATTAATCCATCTATACAGACCTCCATCAGGTTGCAAACTGAATATATTTTTTTCTGCATCTACCTCTGAAAAAATATTGGGCTTCTAGCTGTGTGTGGGACTTGTTCTATTAATCCATCTATACAGACCTCCATCAGGTTGCAAACTGAATATATTTTTTTCTGCATCTACCTCTGAAAAAATATTGGGCTTCTAGCTGTGTGTGGGACTTGTTGTATTAGTCCATCTATACTGACCTCCATCAGGTTGCAAACTGAATATATTTTTTTCTGCATCTACCTCTGAAAAAATATTGGGCTTCTAGCTGTGTGTGGGACTTGTTGTATTAGTCCATCTATACTGACCTCCATCAGGTTGCAAACTGAATATATTTTTTTCTTCATCTACCTCTGAAAAAATATTGGGCTTCTAGCTGTATGTGGGACTTGTTCTATTAATCCATCTATACAGACCTCCATCAGGTTGCAAACTGAATATATTTTTTTCTGCATCTACCTCTGAAAAGATATTGGGCTTCTAGCTGTGTGTGGGACTTGTTCTATTAATCCATCTATACAGACCTCCATCAGGTTACAAACTGAATATATTTTTTTCTGCATCCACCTCTGAAAAAATATTGGGCTTCTAGCTGTGTGTGGGACTTGTTGTATTAGTCCATCTATACTGACCTCCATCAGGTTGCAAACTGAATATATTTTTTTCTGCATCTACCTCTGAAAAAATATTGGGCTTCAAGCTGTGTGTGGGACTTGTTGTATTAGTCCATCTATACTGACCTACATCAGGTTGCAAACTGAATATATTTTTTTCTGCATCTACCTCTGAAAAAATATTGGGCTTCTAGCTGTGTGTGGGACTTGTTCTATTAATCCATCTATACAGACCTCCATCAGGTTGCAAACTGAATATATTTTTTTCTGCATCTAGCTCTGAAAAAATATTGGGCTTCTAGCTGTGTGTGGGACTTGTTCTATTAATCCATTTATACAGACCTCCATCAGGTTGCAAACTGAATATATTTTTTTCTGCATCTACCTCTGAAAAAATATTGGGCTTCTAGCTGTGTGGGACTTGTTCTATTAATCCATCTATACAGACCTCCATCAGGTTGCAAACTGAATATATTTTTTTCTGCATCTACCTCTGAAAAAATATTGGGCTTCTAGCTGTGTGTGGGACTTGTTCTATTAATCCATCTATACAGACCTCCATCAGGTTGCAAACTGAATATATTTTTTTCTGCATCTACCTCTGAAAAAATATTGGGCTTCTAGCTGTGTGTGGGAATTGTTCTATTAATCCATCTATACAGACCTCCATCAGGTTGCAAACTGAATATATTTTTTTCAGCATCTACCTCTGAAAAAATATTGGGCTTCTAGCTGTGTGTGGGACTTGTTCTATTAATCCATCTATACAGACCTCCATCAGGTTGCAAACTGAATATATTTTTTTCTGCATCTACCTCTGAAAAAATATTGGGCTTCTAGCTGTGTGTGGGACTTGTTCTATTAATCCATCTATACAGACCTCCATCAGGTTGCAAACTGAATATATTTTTTTCTGCATCTACCTCTGAAAAAATATTGGGCTTCTAGCTGTGTGTGGGACTTGTTGTATTAGTCCATCTATACTGACCTCCATCAGGTTGCAAACTGAATATATTTTTTTCTGCATCTACCTCTGAAAAAATATTGGGCTTCTAGCTGTGTGTGGGACTTGTTCTATTAATCCATCTATACAGACCTCCATCAGGTTGCAAATTGAATATAATTTTTTTCTGCATCTAACCCAGCCAATAGTTTTGGCTTAATACCACAGTTTGGCCACTCAGCTCTGCTCGGTTCCCATCCATTGTTTTTTTGTGCAAACAACTCCAGAGTTGTGAATTAGTTAACCACCAAAATGAGTGGAAAAAGGCCTGCTGCTGGTGGAAAGGGGAATAGGCGTGTTGGGAAGGGGAAAAAAGGTTGTGTCCGTGGGGTAGGTGTTAAAGCAACAGTAACATCTGCAGAAGAAAGACCATCTTCCAGCCAAACTAAAATGTCTACTTCTTTTAGCGGACAATGTGATAAGATCCCTTTCTTACGGCCACGCTAATCGCTACAAATTCCAGATGAGGCACAAAAACAGCAGGTGCTTCAACGGATATCAAGTGCTCCTTTAAGTGGGCTCTCCTTCACATAAACTTCAACATCACAAATACTCCAGTCCTCAAAGGTGTCACCCCAATCGCACTTGCTTCCTCACAGCTCCCAAATCTCCAGCTGCCCGTCTGAGTATGAGGTAGAACAGATGGTTGAGTCTGCAGAGCTGTTTACTCATACTATAGCCTGGGAATCAGAGGTCAACTCCAGCGCTTCTGTGAATCCAGACGAGGAAATGATCTGCACTGATGCCCAGAATCTTTATGAGTCGGATCCAGGACCAGACGCAGAAGGTTCTGACCATAATGTAGACCCTCATTCCCAAACTGTAACTCCTGTTGGTGGAGACAATGAGGAAGACGATGATAAGACTCAAATACCTGATTGGAGTGATAACTTTAGTTTTTTGTCAGGGCAGGAACAGGTTGGCTCTGAGGACGACGGGTGTGATAACGCACAGGGTGATGATGATGAGGTTGGAGATCCCAGTTACTGTCAACCCACAGTCAGCCAAGAGATGAGGTCAGCAGAGGAGGTGGAGGAAGATGCTAGTGACGACGAGGTCAGGTTGCGCCTTCCTGGACAGAGACGTAGTACTGGAAGCACGTCAACAACTGCATCCTCAAACACAACTCTGCCTCTAACCACAAGTCGTGGTGGCTCTTCAGGTAGCATGGGTGCTAAGCCTTGCATAGCCTGGGCATTTTTTCAGATCGATAAAGATGACCCAATTCGTGTTATCTGTAACATTTGTCAGCAAAAGCTAAGTAGAGGCCAAAAAATACATAGTTTCAGTACTTCATGCATGAACCGGCACATGGACATGAAGCATAAGTTGCAGTGGGAAGCTCAGTGTGCTACAATGCGGCCTAGCCGGCCGGGCCAGCCACCGTCTGCCATATCTTGTGCATCCGCGGCCTCTTCATCCTCTGTGACTGGGGGGACAGCAGTCACACCTGTTTTGGGGCGCAGACCTGCCACCTCTTTACCCTCAACAGCCAGCGTGATTGGCAGGTCATCATTTTCTTTGGAGGTGGTAACAGCAGCTGGTGTTGAGCGCTGTCCGACATCGATAGCACCACCTTTGGATCAAGGCAACCTAACATGTCCGCCTGCATCTTCCTCACAGACCGGCAGTTTGCCGGGGACACCCTTATCAACCCCGTCTAAGCACAATAGCCAGCCCTCGGTCCCTCAGATGTGGACAAGTAAAAGACCATTTCCTCCTAGCCATGAGAAAGCTAAGAGGTTGAAATTCACCATCTGCAAGCTCTTGGCTACAGAAATGCTGCCTTTCCGCCTGGTGGACACAGAGGATTTTCGAAACCTTATGTCCGTCGCAGTGCCCCAGTACCAGATGCCCAGTCGGCACTACTTCTCAAAGAAAGGTGTGCCTGCGCTCCACCAGCATGTCGCACACAACATCACCGCTTCTTTGAGAAACTCTGTGTGTGACAGGGTGCATTTCACCACAGACACTTGGACGAGTAGGCATGGACAGGGGCGTTACATGTCGCTGACTGGGCACTGGGTAACTATGGTGACAGCAGGACAAGGGGCTGCTGTCCAAGTCTTGCCGTCCCCACGAGTTGTGCGTCAATCCTCTTTATGTCAAAGTTCCTCCACTGCTTCTGCCTCCTCAACCTCCTCTCGGTCTTCCACCTGCACCCAAAGCCTGTCTGGTCATGCCACAAGCTTTCTAACTGCGCAGAAGGGATCCAGCACACCTCCTTACTATGCTGGCAGTAGGGCTCAACGTCATCAGTAGTGTTGAGCCACCCCCGTAGTGTTCGAGTTCGGTTCGGTTCGTCGAACACCCGTGTGTTCGCCGAACTGTTCGTCGAACTGTTCGTCGAACACCTTCGAACACCGTTAAAACCAATGGCAGGCAAACAAAAACACATAGAAACACATAGAAAACACCTTCAAAGGTGTCCAAAAGCTGACAAACTGCTCAGAAGACATAACTAACACATGGAAAAGTGACAAGTACATATAGTCATGTGAAAATAAAAGAGGTGGAGGAGTAAAAGGAGGGGGAGACACAGATATAGGCATGTCATGCCCTTCTAAAATCCAAAAAGTGAGAAGCCGACACGGCCAGTCCGCTCCTGCCCGTGCCACCTCCGTGTCGCCGGGTTTGTGCCAGAGCCGCGGTGAACCCTGATGGCCAGCCCCCCTCTCCCAATACTGGTGCCTGTCCGCTGGTGGGTCGAGCGAGCCCCCCTGTGGTGGAGGCAGCTCTAAGCTTTTTAATTTAAATTGTTTCTCTAATTTGAATGAATACACTTTAAATCCATTTACAAGGATCTATTGGAGGGCAAGTCTCATGCCAGCAGCCGCGGTAATTCCAGCTCCAGTAGCGTCCACTAAAGCTGCTGCAGTTAAAAAGCTTTTATAAGGATCGAGCTCGGCTGTCCACCGCAAGGCATCCTACTGCCAGTCCCAGCCCCGATGCCTTGGGGTGCCTCCTGATGCTCTTCACTAAGTATCCCATGGTCCCGAAGCATTTCCTTTGAAAAAATTAAGTGTCTAAACTACAGGTGGTGTAGCTTGCTTAACAGCCGGGATAATCCGCTGACTAGCAGACACTGCTACTAGGCACAAAGTATTTCCTGGGCTAGATGCAGTTAAAAATTTGTAATTAGATACTCTCGTTGGATGCTGAGAAAGCATTCCATAGAGTCTCCTGGCACGCCATATATGATTCTCTTAAAAAACTTGGGGTAGGGGTCTAGGGGACCCTTTTATAGCCAAAATCACGGCCCTGTATCGCAATACGTCACCTAGGCTGAAGATAAATGGAACTGTAGCACCCTGAGGGCTCGGTTGCTACAGACGTATTGCACCTCACCCAGAGGTTTGATATCTCACTCTCAGGTAAGGATGGAGTGTGGATCAGGACCCGACACCTGCATGCATTACACCACATTGCCGTGGGGCAGGGCGACCAATATGCCCCTGAGATGGGCACGACAGTCCCTGTCCCTGGCTGGAGTGGGGGGAGGGAACACTGAGGAAGGGGAACCCTGTAGTGCAGGAGCAGGGAGGAAGCAGTTCCTGGGTGCATTGAGAAGGGAGTATAAAAGGTGGGCACCATCTTAGTTCAGTGCAGAGAAGTCTGAGCAGAAGTGGCAGGGAGCAGGGGCTCTGCATGAGCTCTGCTCCGGAGGCGGGCCTAGTAACAGAGGCCCAGGCCTGGAAGAGGGAGAAGGAAGGAAGAGGAGCAGAGAAGGCTCCAGGAACGAGGAATGAAGGGATCCCAGGGGTGCGGACGGGCGAGTCGCCACCGCACGCCCGAATCCACCTGCGTGGAGGGGTCAGGCCAAAGGGGGAGACCGGTCCCCGAACTAGTGGAGGCAGGAAACGACCCTCAGCTAGAAACCGGAGGCTCTGACATTTTATGTGGCGCAGCCCCTCGCTACACCCGCTAGGAAGGCACCACATAGGGTCAGGGAAACTGGCGCCAAGTTTACCAAGAGGAGGCCCGAGGCAGCCGGACAGAAGTGTTGGTAAGAAAGGCCAGACAAAGGACACACAAAGGGGGTCCTGTGAAGTGCTCCAAAGTTATCTGGGAGTTGTCTGAGCCCCTCACCTGGTGAGCACAGTACGACGTGGGCAGCCGTTACCTGCAGACGTGGTCTGGATAATAAGAACAGTGAGTAAAGGCCCTGGACTGCATCACTGACTCCGTGTCGTTACTGCTGCTGCCCTGCACCATCACCCCCATCCTCCGCATACACTGCCCTGAGGCTATACTCCTCCCGTGGGGAGTTATGCTACGCTCTGCTGCACCCACAACACCAGCCTCAGCGGTCTGCCCTGTAGCGGCGGTTCACTCTGACCGCAATCCACGGGTGGCGTAGTCGGACATTTAAACATCAAAACCACATAAATAGTTCCGCCACTGGTTTGACCGCCCTGAGCCACGGAACCGGGTCGCCGCCACGAAGACTACAACCACCAGCATCCACCAAAAAGGGTCCGGCTCCGGGTGTCCCAAGGCCCAGGGGGTGTGTCAGAACATTTTCATCACCTTTCACAATCACCAATGGGACAAGGCAGGGATGTCCTCTGTCCCCTCTCTTATAAATCCTAGTGACAGAGCACCTGCTCTCATCAATTCGCCATAACCCCAATATTAGGTGGATTGAGGTGGGAGGCACCGAGTACAATTGCTCTCTATTTGCTGATGATGTCCTAGTATATATCACTCAATCACATATATCCATCCCTGCTGTTATGGCTGAAATAGATCACTTTGTTACATGGTAAAATTTTAAAATCAATGCAGCGAAGTCTGAGGCCCTCGATGTCTCCCTCCCCAAATCCATATAGGATTCCATCCAGTCCAACTTTCCCTTTGCCTGGCCCTCACAGGGTATCAAATACTTAGGAATTCCTATTCATAGAGACCTCTCCCATCTATGTTATCTTAATTTTGGGCCCTTTATTGAACAATTCCATACAGACCACGGTTGGCAAGTTAGAACTGTAAGATTCACTACGTGAACCACTGGTGTTTTGTGGAAAAGCACATGTACACTGCGTTCCAAATTATTCTGCAAAAAGTGTTTAGGAGTGATAAGGGAAGAATTTGTTTGTCAGTTAAACTCATTGATGGTGATGTGTGTCAGGGCTCTTTATATCACTGTAAGCAATTGCAGACACCTGTGCTAATTAGTTTGGCAGGTGTGTCCAATGAAAGGCAAGACTACTTAAGAAGGCTCTCTCACATTATTAAGCAGCCTACATTTTCTGCCAAAATGGGAAAGAAAAAGGATGTGTCGGCTGCTGAGAAGCAACAAATTGTGGAGTGTTTAGGTCAAGGCATGACTGCAATCAACATTGTGCGATGATCAGGATGAAGTGTCTTGGCAATCAAGAAGTATGTAGCTGATTCACAGTACACACGTGTGCGTGCTGATAAGGGCAAATTGAGGACTCTTTCCTACAGGCAATTACGTCAGGTTAAAAGAGCAGCGGCAAGAAAGCCTTGTCATAGCAGCAGACAAGTTTTTAAAGCTGCTGGTGCCTCCAACGTCCCCCGAACAACAAGATGCAGGGTCCTTCAGAGGTTTGCAGCTGTGCATACGCCATCCTGTCGACCTCCTCTATCCACTTCACACAAGCAGAAACGGCTCCAGTGGGCCAAACATTACATGAAGACTGATTTCAAAACTGTTTTGTTCACGGATGAGTGCCGTGCAGCGCTCGATGGTCCAGATGGATGGAGTGGAGGATGGCTGGTTGATGGACACCCCACGCAAACACGGCTACAGCGCCAACAAGGAGGAGGTGGAGTAATGTTTTGGGCTGGAATCATGGGGAGAGAGATTGTCGGCCCCTTTAGGATCCCTGAAGGCGCTAAAGATGAACTCCATAATGTATGTGGATTTTCTCAAACAGCACTTCCTGCCATGGTTCAAGAAGAAGAACCGTGTATTTCACAGCAAGATCATTTTTCTGCATGATAATGCACCATCTCATGCTGCACATAAAACATCTGCATCTCTGGCTGATATGGGCATAAAAGGAGACAAACTTATGGTGTGACCCCCATGCTCCCCTGACCTCTACCCCATTCAGAACCTTTGGAGCATCATTAAAAGGAGTGTCTATGATGGCGGGAGGCAGTTCACATCTAAGCAACAGCTCTGGGAGGGTATTCTGTCCTCATGCAAAACAATTGAAGCAGAAACCATCCAAAACCTGACAAATTCAATGGACGAGAGAGTTCAGAAGCTCCTTTCGAACAAGGGGTCCTATGTGAAAATGTAACATCACCTACAATAAAGTTTTGAGTTGAAAACTGTTTGATTTCAGTTTCTAACAACCTGCTAATGCTTATAATTTCAAAAATGACCATTTTTTTGGTCTTTATTAAAATGAAAAGGTTGATCGAAAAGTTTGGGGGATCTAAGAGTGTGGCAACCCAGTAGTCATGATTACTTCGAATTCTGACAATATGAGGGTCATGCTGCAGGTAGTGCAGCAAGAAGGCACTTATGTGTCTTGCGCATCTCGGAGCCCCAAAATTATTTTCCGGGCTAGATGCAGCTAAAAATTATTTTTAATTTTAAATCTGGTGGAGCTTATTATAGATGGCCTAATAGGATCAGTGCTGCACACTGCTACAAAGCCCAAATTATTTTCCAGTCAAGATACAGATAAACATGATTAGTAATTTGAAAGCTTAAAACGGTTGGTAGGGTGATTTTAACCAATCATCAAGCTTTTACTCTCCCCAGGATGACACAGGGGTAGAAAAGTCGTTTCGGATCCATGATTTGTTCATCTTTATGAACGTGAGTCTGTCTACATTATCAGTGGAGAGCCGCGTGCGCTTATCTGTCAGCACACCACCAGCAGCGCTGAACACACGTTCAGACAGAACGCTGGCTGCGGGGCATGACAAGATCTCCAAGGCGTAAGTGGCTAGCTCCGGCCATTTATCCAGATTGGAAGCCCAAAAAGAGCAAGGGTCCAGTGACACAGTCGTGGCTTCAATGTTTACTTGGAGATACTCCTGTACCATCGTCTCTAGGCGTTGACTATGTGTCAGACTTCTTGTCTCCTGTGGCCTTGCAAAGGATGGGCTAAAAAAGTGGTGAAATGATTCCGCAAAATTGATGTTACCAGCTGATACTGTGGTTCTGTTACGGTTTGAGTGCTGAACACTTGACGGTCCCACGGTTGGCAAGTTGGAACTGTGAGATTCACTACGTGCACCACTGGTATTTTGTGGAAAAGCACATGTAAGATTCTGCAACAGTCTCTGCTGATATTCCTGCATGCGTGCATCCCTTTCTATGGCAGGAATAATTTCTGCAAATTTACTTTTGTACCGGGGATCTAACAGTGTGGCAACCCATTAGTCAGGATTATTTCTAATTCTCACAATTCGAGGGTCATGTTGCAGGTAGTGCAGCAAGAAGGCACTCATGTGTGTTGCGCATCCAGGAGCACCAAGTCCCTGTTGTGTTGGTGGCGAGGTAACAATCATGCTTCCTTCCTCTGTCCTCTCCCCCCAACCTCGCACAACAGAAATGTGATCAAGGTCTCCCTCATCTGATGAGTCTTCCATCAGTTCGTCCTCCACTTCTTCCTGGGCTCCTGCACCTTCCTCACTAGTTTGGCTGCTACCATGCGCCCTGGTAAAACCATCTCCCCCACCCTCACATGCCTGCCGCCTTGGTGCTGCCGACCGTCTGGACCTTGCAGATGTTAGCCCTTCCGCATACAACTCCTCCTCCTCTACTTCCTCCACCTCCTCTTGTGCCACCACCTGACTCCGAATTCTGTTTAACATGTGCTCCAGCATGTAAATCACCGGAATAGTCATGCTGATAATGGCATCGTCAGCACTAAACATCTTCGTCGCCATTTCAAAACTGTGCAGAAGGGTGCATAGGTCCCTGATCTGAGACCACTCCTCCAGCGTGATTTGCCCCACCTCTGAATCTCGTTGGCCCAGGCTATACGTCAGAACGTATTGCACCAGGGCTTGTCGGTGCTGCCACAGTCGCTGCAACATGTGCAGAGTTGAATTCCACCGGGTAGGCACATCGCATTTTAGCCGGTGAAGTGGCAGGCCCAACGACTTCTGTAGAGATGTAAGTCGCTGAGCTGCGGGATGCGAACGGCGGAAGTGAGCACACAGCGACCGTGCCCTCTGCAGAAGGCCATCTAGTCTGGGATAGTGGGCTAAAAATTGCTGGACAACCAGGTTCAACACGTGAGCCATACAAGGCACGTGTGTGACATTGCCCCGGCTAAGGGCCGAACCCAGGTTTGCAGCATTGTCGCACACGGCCTTCCCTGGTTTCAGGTCCAGTGGAGACAACCATTCATGAAATTGGTTCTCCAGAGCTGACCACAACTTCTCAGCTGTGTGACTCACATTTCCCAGACATTTCAAAGTAAAAACCGCCTGATGACGTTGAGCCCTACTGCCAGCATAGTAAGGAGGTGTGCAGGATCCCTTCTGCGCAGTTAGAAAGCTTGTGGCATGACCAGACAGGCTTTGGGTGCAGGTGGAAGACCGAGAGGAGGTTGAGGAGGCAGAAGCAGTGGAGGAACTTTGACATAAAGAGGATTGACGCACAACTCGCGGGGACGGCAAGACTTGGACAGCAGCCCCTTGTCCTGCTGTCACCATAGTTACCCAGTGCCCAGTCAGCGACATGTAACGCCCCTGTCCATGCCTACTCGTCCAAGTGTCTGTGGTGAAATGCACCCTGTCACACACAGAGTTTCTCAAAGAAGCGGTGATGTTGTGTGCGACATGCTGGTGGAGCGCAGGCACACCTTTCTTTGAGAAGTAGTGCCGACTGGGCATCTGGTACTGGGGCACTGCGACGGACATAAGGTCTCGAAAATCCTCTGTGTCCACCAGGCGGAAAGGCAGCATTTCTGTAGCCAAGAGCTTGCAGATGATGAAATTCAACCTCTTAGCTTTCTCATGGCTAGGAGGAAATGGTGTTTTACTTGTCCACATCTGAGGGACCGAGGGCTGGCTATTGTGCTTAGACGGGGTTGATAAGGGTGTCCCCGGCAAACTGCCGGTCTGTGAGGAAGATGCAGGCGGACATGTTAGGTTGCCTTGATCCAAAGGTGGTGCTATCGATGTCGGACAGCGCTCAACACCAGCTGGTGTTACCACCTCCAAAGAAAATGATGACCTGCCAATCACGCTGGCTGTTGCGGGTAAAGAGGTGGCAGGTCTGCGCCCCAAAACAGGTGTGACTGCTGTCCCCCCAGTCACAGAGGATGAAGAGGCCGCGGATGCACAAGATATGGCAGACGGGTGTTGGCCCGGCCGGCTAGGCCGCATTGTAGCACACTGAGCTTCCCACTGCAACTTATGCTTCATGTCCATGTGCCGGTTCATGCATGAAGTACTCAAACTATGTATTTTTTGGCCTCTACTTAGCTTTTGCTGACAAATGTTACAGATAACACGAGTTGGGTCATCTTTATCGATCTGAAAAAATGCCCAGGCTATGCAAGGCTTAGCACCCATGCGACCTGAAGAGCCACCACGACTTGTGGTGAGAGGCAGAGTTGTGTTTGAGGATGCAGTTGTTGACGTGCTTCCAGTACTACGTCTCTGTCCAGGAAGGCGCAACCTGACCTCGTCGTCACTAGCATCTTCCTCCACCTCCTCTGCTGACCTCATCTCTTGGCTGACTGTGGGTTGACAGTAAGTGGGATCTCCAACCTCATCATCATCACCCTGTGCGTTATCACACCCGTCGTCCTCAGAGCCAACCTGTTCCTGCCCTGACAAAAAACTAAAGTTGTTGCTCCAATCAGGTATTTGAGTCTTATCATCGTCTTCCTCATTGTCTCCACCAACAGGAGTTTCCTTTTTTATGAATGAGGGTCTACATTATGGTCAGAACCTTCTGCGTCTGGTCCTGGATCCGACTCATAAAGATTCTGGGCATCAGTGCAGATCATTTCCTCGTCTGGATTCACAGAAGCGCTGGAGTCGACCTCTGATTCCCAGGCTATAGTATGAGTAAACAGCTCTGCAGACTCAACCATCTGTTCTACCTCATACTCAGACGGGCAGCTGGAGATTTGGGAGCTGTGAGGAAGCAAGTGCGATTTGGGTGACACCTTTGAGGACTGGAGTATTTGTGATGTTGAAGTTGATGTGGAGGAGAGCCCACTTAAAGGAGCACTTGATATCCGTTGAAGCACCTGCTGTTTTTGTGCCTCATCTGGAATTTGTAGCGATTGGCGTGGCCGTAAGAAAGGGATCTTATCACAATGTCCGCTAAAAGAAGTAGACATTTTAGTTTGGCTGGAAGATGGTCTTTCTTCTGCAGATGTTACTGTTGCTTTAACACCTACCCCACGGACACAACCTTTTTTCCCCTTCCCAACACGCCTATTCCCCTTTCCACCAGCAGCAGGCCATTTTCCACTCATTTTGGTGGTTAACTAATTCACAACTCTGGAGTTGTTTGCACAAAAAAACAATGGATGGTAACCGTGCAGAGCTGAGTGGCCAAACTGTGGTATTAGGCCAAAACTATTGGCTGGGTTAGATGCAGAAAAAAATTCTATTCAATTTGCAACCTGATGGAGGTCAGTATAGATGGACTAATACAACAAGTCCCACACACAGCTAGAAGCCCAATATTTTTTCAGAGGTAGATGCAGAAAAAAATATATTCAGTTTGCAACCTGATGGAGGTCAGTATAGATGGACTAATACAACAAGTCCCACACACAGCTAGAAGCCCAATATTTTTTCAGAGGTAGATGCAGAAAAAAATATATTCAGTTTGCAACCTGATGGAGGTCAGTATAGATGGACTAATACAACAAGTCCCACACACAGCTAGAAGCCCAATATTTTTTCAGAGGTACTGTAGATGCAGATAAAAATTATTTTGAATTTGCAACCTGATGGAGGTCAGTATAGATGGACTAATAGAGAAAGTCCGACACACTGCTAGAAGTCCAAATATTTTTTCAGAGCTAGATGCAGAAAAAAATTATATTCAGTTTGCAACCTGATGGAGGTCAGTATAGATGGACTAATACAACAAGTCCCACACACAGCTAGAAGCCCAATATTTTTTCAGAGGTAGATGCAGAAAAAAATATATTCAGTTTGCAACCTGATGGAGGTCAGTATAGATGGACTAATACAACAAGTCCCACACACAGCTAGAAGCCCAAATATTTTTTCAGAGGTACTGTAGATGCAGATAAAAATTATTTTGAATTTGGAACCTGATGGAGGTCAGTATAGATGGACTAATAGAGAAAGTCCGACACACTGCTAGAAGGCCAAATATTTTTTCAGAGCTAGATGCAGAAAAAAATTATATTCAGTTTGCAACCTGATGGAGGTCTGTATAGATGGATTAATAGAACAAGACCCACACACAGCTTGAAGCCCAATATTTTTTCAGAGGTAGATGCAGAAAAAAATATATTCAGTTTGCAACCTGATGGAGGTCAGTATAGATGGACTAATAGAACAAGTCCCACACACAGCTAGAAGCCCAAATATTTTTTCAGAGGTACTGTAGATGCAGATAAAAATTATTTTGAATTTGCAACCTGATGGAGGTCAGTATAGATGGACTAATAGAGAAAGTCCGACACACTGCTAGAAGGCCAAATATTTTTTCAGAGGTACTGTAGATGCAGATAAAAATTATTTTTAATTTGCAACCTGATGGAGGTCAGTATAGATGGACTAATAGAGAAAGTCCGACACACTACTAGAAGGCCAAATATTTTTTCAGAGCTAGATGCAGAAAAAAATTATATTCAGTTTGCAACCTGATGGAGGTCAGTATAGATGGACTAATACAACAACTCCCACACACAGCTAGAAGCCCAATATTTTTTCAGAGGTAGATGCAGAAAAAAATATATTCAGTTTGCAACCTGATGGAGGTCAGTATAGATGGACTAATACAACAAGTCCCACACACAGCTAGAAGCCCAATATTTTTTCAGAGGTAGATGCAGAAAAAAATATATTCAGTTTGCAACCTGATGGAGGTCAGTATAGATGGACTAATACAACAAGTCCCACACACAGCTAGAAGCCCAACTATTTTTTCAGAGGTACTGTAGATGCAGATAAAAATTATTTTGAATTTGGAACCTGATGGAGGTCAGTATAGATGGACTAATAGAGAAAGTCCGACACACTGCTAGAAGGCCAAATATTTTTTCAGAGCTAGATGCAGAAAAAAATTATATTCAGTTTGCAACCTGATGGAGGTCTGTATAGATGGATTAATAGAACAAGACCCACACACAGCTTGAAGCCCAATATTTTTTCAGAGGTAGATGCAGAAAAAAATATATTCAGTTTGCAACCTGATGGAGGTCAGTATAGATGGACTAATAGAACAAGTCCCACACACAGCTAGAAGCCCAAATATTTTTTCAGAGGTACTGTAGATGCAGATAAAAATTATTTTGAATTTGCAACCTGATGGAGGTCAGTATAGATGGACTAATAGAGAAAGTCCGACACACTGCTAGAAGGCCAAATATTTTTTCAGAGGTACTGTAGATGCAGATAAAAATTATTTTTAATTTGCAACCTGATGGAGGTCAGTATAGATGGACTAATAGAGAAAGTCCGACACACTACTAGAAGGCCAAATATTTTTTCAGAGCTAGATGCAGAAAAAAATTATATTCAGTTTGCAACCTGATGGAGGTCAGTATAGATGGACTAATACAAGTTCCACACACAGCTAGAAGCCCAATATTTTTTCAGAGGTAGATGCAGAAAAAAATATATTCAGTTTGCAACCTGATGGAGGTCAGTATAGATGGACTAATACAACAAGTCCCACACACAGCTAGAAGCCCAATATTTTTTCAGAGGTAGATGCAGAAAAAAATATATTCAGTTTGCAACCTGATGGAGGTCAGTATAGATGGACTAATACAACAAGTCCCACACACAGCTAGAAGCCCAACTATTTTTTCAGAGGTACTGTAGATGCAGATAAAAATTATTTTGAATTTGCAACCTGATGGAGGTCAGTATAGATGGACTAATAGAGAAAGTCCGACACACTGCTAGAAGGCCAAATATTTTTTCAGAGCTAGATGCAGAAAAAAATTATATTCAGTTTGCAACCTGATGGAGGTCTGTATAGATGGATTAATAGAACAAGACCCACAAACAGCTAGAAGCCCAATATTTTTTCAGAGGTAGATGCAGAAAAAAATATATTCAGTTTGCAACCTGATGGAGGTCAGTATAGATGGACTAATACAACAAGTCCCACACACAGCTAGAAGGCCAAATATTTTTTCAGAGGTACTGTAGATGCAGATAAAAATTATTTTGAATTTGCAACCTGATGGAGGTCAGTATAGATGGACTAATAGAGAAAGTCCGACACACTGCTAGAAGGCCAAATATTTTTTCAGAGGTACTGTAGATGCAGATAAAAATTATTTTTAATTTGCAACCTGATGGAGGTCAGTATAGATGGACTAATAGAGAAAGTCCGACACACTACTAGAAATCCAAATATTTTTTCAGAGCTAGATGCAGAAAAAAATTATATTCAGTTTGCAACCTGATGGAGGTCAGTATAGATGGACTAATACAACAAGTCCCACACACAGCTAGAAGCCCAATATTTTTTCAGAGGTAGATGCAGAAAAAAATATATTCAGTTTGCAACCTGATGGAGGTCAGTATAGATGGACTAATACAACAAGTCCCACACACAGCTAGAAGCCCAATATTTTTTCAGATGTAGATGCAGAAAAAAATATATTCAGTTTGCAACCTGATGGAGGTCAGTATAGATGGACTAATACAACAAGTCCCAAACACAGCTAGAAGCCCAAATATTTTTTCAGAGGTACTGTAGATGCAGATAAAAATTATTTTGAATTTGCAACCTGATGGAGGTCAGTATAGATGGACTAATAGAGAAAGTCCGACACACTGCTAGAAGGCCAAATATTTTTTCAGAGCTAGATGCAGAAAAAAATTAGATTCAGTTTGCAACCTGATGGAGGTCAGTATAGATGGACTAATAGAATGATGCTATGCCCAAAAGATTTTACTTCACTAGGTGCAGTAAAAAAATTGGTATTCTATACACAGGTGGTATATCTTGCAACACAGATAGGCTACTCCACTGACTAACACACTCTGCAATAGGCCAAAAAGGATTAGCTTTGCTAGATTCAGCCAAATGCTGTGATAAAAACTTGCACAGCACTGGCACAGACCTGCCTGGCAAAAACTGATAGGAACTGATGTAACCTAGTCCTGAAAAGGACTCCAATTACAATTAGTCTTTACTCCCACAACCTATCTATTTAAGAGCACAGACCTGCCTGATAAAAGTCGTAGGAAATGCTGTAACCTAGTCCTTAAAAGGACTGCAATCACAACTATTCCCTACTCCCAAGCTATCTGTATATTTGTGCGAAAATTGGCTTGAAATTAACAAGGTATAGCGCACACAGCAACAGCGGTGCCGTCTAACACGCAGCTGCAGCAGTGAGAAAATGGTGGCGACGGGGAAAATGGCTTGGTCTTATAGGGCAAGGACATGTGACATACACTGCCAATGACACATGCCCTTGCTTGTGTGAAAAAAAGCACTTCGCTCCGTGTGTGCGCTGCTGATAGGCTGACAGATTGCACCTCCCCACTGTAAATGCGGGAAAGAGAAAAAAAATGGAGATCTTCATTGTTCCTGCAGAGATCCATCCCCTGCCCCTCCCCCCACCCCGCTGTACACTCAAACTGCGTATTAACATTAATTTTCATCATTACTGAGAAAAAATCCAGTTATGATTTTGGTGCACGAACAGTTATCGAACATAACCTCGAACAGCCGAATTTTTCTCAAATTGTTCGTGTTCGCCGAACGGCTCGAACACCGCCCAAAACAGCTCGAATTTGAGATTGGCGAACAGTTCGAGTAGAACAACGCTCATCTCTAGTCATCAGGCGGTTTTTACATTGAAATGTCTGGGAAATGTGAGTCACACACCTGAGGAGTTGCGGACAGTTCTGGAGAACCAATTTCATGAATAGTTGTCTCCACTGGACCTGAAACCAGGGAAGGCCGTGTGCGACAATGCTGCAAACCTGGGTGCGGCCCTTCGCCGGGGCAATGTCACACACGTGCCTTGTATGGCTCACGTGTTGAACCTGGTTGTCCAGCAATTTTTAGCCCACTATCCCAGACTAGATGGCCTTCTGCAGAGGGCACGGTCGCTGTGTGCTCACTTCCGCCGTTCGCATCCCGCAGCTCAGCGACTTACATCTCTACAGAAGTCGTTGGGCCTGCCACTTCACCGGCTAAAATGCGATGTGCCTACCCGGTGGAATTCAACTCTGCACATGTTGCAGCGACTGTGGCAGCACCGACAAGCCCTGGTGCAATACGTACTGACGTATAGCCTGGGCCAACGAGATTCAGAGGTGGGGCAAATCACGCTGGAGGAGTGGTCTCAGATCAGGGACCTATGCACCCTTCTGCACAGTTTTGAAATGGCGACGAAGATGTTTAGTGCTGACGATGCCATTATCAGCATGACTATTCCGGTGATTTACATGCTGGAGCACATGTTAAACAGAATTCGGAGTCAGGTGGTGGCACAAGAGGAGGTGGAGGAAGTAGAGGAGGAGGAGTTGTATGCGGAAGGGCTAACATCTGCAAGGTCCAGACGGTCGGCAGCACCAAGGCGGCAGGCATGTGAGGGTGGGGGAGATGGTTTTACCAGGGCGCATGGTAGCAGCCAAACTAGTGAGGAAAGTGCAGGAGCCCAGGAAGAAGTGGAGGACGAACTGATGGAAGACTCATCAGATGAGGGAGACCTTGATCACATTTCTGTTGTGCGAGGTTGGGGGGAGAGGACATAGGAAGGAAGCATGATTGTTACCTCACCACCAACACAACAGGGACTTGGTGCTCCTGGATGCGCAACACACATGAGTGCCTTCTTGCTGCACTACCTGCAACATGACCCTCGAATTGTGAGAATTAGAAATAATCCTGACTACTGGGTTGCCACACTGTTAGATCCCCGGTACAAAAGTAAATTTGCAGAAATTATTCCTGCCATAGAAAGGGATGCACGCATGCAGGAGTATCAGCAGAGACTGTTGCAGAATCTTACATGTGCTTTTCCACAAAATACCATTGGTGCACGTAGTGAATCTCACAGTTCCAACTTGCCAACCGTGGGACCGTCAAGTGTTCAGCACTCAAACCGTAACAGAACCACAGTATCTGCTGGTAACATCAATTTTGCGGAATCATTTCACCAATTTTTTAGCCCATCCTTTGCAAGGCCACAGGAGACAAGAAGTCTGACACATAGTCAACGCCTAGAGACGATGGTACAGGAGTATCTCCAAGTAAACATTGAAGCCACGACTGTGTCACTGGACCCTTGCTCTTTTTGGGCTTCCAATCTGGATAAATGGCCGGAGCTAGCCACTTACGCCTTGGAGATCTTGTCATGCCCCGCAGTCAGCGTTCTGTCTGAACGTGTGTTCAGCGCTGCTGGTGGTGTGCTGACAGATAAGCGCACGCGGCTCTCCACTGATAATGTAGACAGATTCACGTTCATAAAGATGAACAAATCATGGATCCGAAACGACTTTTCTACCCCTGTGTCATCCTGGGGAGAGTAAAAGCTTGCTGATTGGTTAAAATCACCCTACCAACCGTTTTAAGCTTTCAAATTACTAATCATGTTTTTCTGTATCTTGGCTGGAAAATAATTTGGGCTTTGTAGCAGTGTGCAGCACTGATCCTATTAGGCCATCTATACTAAAGCTTCACCAGATTTAAAATTAATAATAATTTTTAGCTGCATCTAGCCCGGAAAATAATTTTGGGGCTCCGAGATGCGCAAGACACATAAGTGCCTTCTTGCTGCACTACCTGCAGCATGACCCTCATATTGTCAGAATTCGAAGTAATCATGACTACTGGGTTGCCACACTCTTAGATCCCCCAAACTTTTCGATCAACCTTTCATTTTAATAAAGACCAAAAAAATGGTCATTTTTGAAATTATAAGCATTAGCAGGTTGTTAGGAACTGAAATCAAACAGTTTTCAACTCAAAACTTTATTCTAGGTGATGTTACATTTTCACATAGGACCCCTTGTTCGAAAGGAGCTTCTGAACTCTCTCGTCCATTGAATTTGTCAGGTTTTGGATGGTTTCTGCTTCAATTATTTTGCATGAGGACAGAATACCCTCCCAGAGCTGTTGCTTAGATGTGAACTGCCTCCCGCCATCATAGACACTCCTTTTAATGATGCTCCAAAGGTTCTGAATGGGGTACAGGTCAGGGGAGCATGGGGGTCACACCATAAGTTTGTCCCCTTTTATGCCCATATCAGCCAGAGATGCAGATGTTTTATGTGCAGCATGAGATGGTGCATTATCATGCAGAAAAATGATCTTGCTGTGAAATACACGGTTCTTCTTCTTGAACCATGGCAGGAAGTGCTGTTTGAGAAAATCCACATACATTATGGAGTTCATCTTTAGCGCCTTCAGGGATCCTAAAGGGGCCGACAATCTCTCTCCCCATGATTCCAGCCCAAAACATTACTCCACCTCCTCCTTGTTGGCGCTGTAGCCGTGTTTGCGTGGGGTGTCCATCAACCAGCCATCCTCCACTCCATCCATCTGGACCATCGAGCGCTGAACGGCACTCATCCGTGAACAAAACAGTTTTGAAATCAGTCTTCATGTAATGTTTGGCCCACTGGAGCCGTTTCTGCTTGTGTGAAGTGGATAGAGGAGGTCGACAGGATGGCGTATGCACAGCTGCAAACCTCTGAAGGACCCTGCATCTTGTTGTTCGGGGGACGTTGGAGGCACAAGCAGCTTCAAAAACTTGTCTGCTGCTATGACAAGGCTTTTTTGCCGCTGCTCTTTCAACCTGACGTAATTGCCTGTAGGAAAGAGTCCTCAATTTGCCCTTATCAGCACGCACACGTGTGTACTGTGAATCAGCTACATACTTCTTGATTGCCAAGACACTTCATCCTGATCATCGCACAATGTTGATTGTAGTCATGCCTTGACCTAAACACTCCACAATTTGTTGCTTCTCAGCAGCCGACACATCCTTTTTCTTTCCCATTTTGGCAGAAAATGTAGGCTGCTTAATAATGTGAGACAGCCTTCTTAAGTAGTCTTGCCTTTCATTGGACACACCTGCCAAACTAATTAGCACAGGTGTCTGCAATTGCTTACAGTGATATAAAGAGCCCTGACACACATCACCATCAATGAGTTTAACTGACAAACAAATTCTTCCCTTATCACTCCTAAACGATTTTTGCATAATAATTTGGAACGCAGTGTACATGTGCTTTTCCACAAAACACCAGTGGTTCACGTAGTGAATCTTACAGTTCTAACTTGCCAACCGTGGTCTGTATGGAGTTGTTCAATAAAGGGCCCAATATTAAGATAACATAGATGGGAGAGGTCTCTATGAATAGGAATTCCTAAGTATTTGATACCCTGTGAGGGCCAGGCAAAGGGAAAGTTGGACTGGATGGAATCCTATATGGATTTGGGGAGGGAGACATCGAGGGCCTCAGACTTCGCTGCATTGATTTTAAAATTTGACCATGTAACAAAGTGACTTATTTCAGCCATAACAGCATGGATGGATATATGTGATTGAGTGATATATACTAGGACATCATCAGCAAATAGAGAGCACTTGTACTCGGTGCCTCCCACCTCAATCCACCTAATATTGGGGTTATGGCGAATTGATGAGAGCAGGTGCTCCATCACTAGGATGTATAAGAGAGGGGACAGAGGACATCCCTGCCTTGTCCCATTGGTGATTGTGAAAGGTGATGAAAATGTTCTGATGCACCCCCTGGGCCTTGGGACACCCGGAGCCGGACCCTTTTTGGTGGATGCTGGTGGTTGTAGTCTTCGTGGCGGCGACCCGGTTCCGTGGCTCAGGGTGGTCAAACCAGTGGCGGAACTATTTATGTGGTTTTGATGTTTAAATGACCGTGGATTGCGGTCAGAGTGAACCGCCGCTGCAGGGCAGACCGCTGAGGCTGGTGTTGTGGGTGCAGCAGAGCGTAGCATAACTCCCCACGGGAGGAGTATAGCCTCAGGGCAGTGTATGCGGAGGATGGGGGTGATGGTGCAGGGCAGCAGCAGTAACGACAAGGAGTCAGTGATGCAGTCCAGGGCCTTAACTCACAGTTCTTATTATCCAGACCACGTCTGCAGGTAACGGCTGCCCACGTCGTACTGTGCTCACCAGGTGAGGGGCTCAGACAACTCCCAGATAACTTTGGAGTGCTTCACAGGACCCCCTTTGTGTGTCCTTTTTCTGGCCTTTCTTACCAACCCTTCTGTCCGGCTGCCTCGGGCCTCCTCTTGGTAAACTTGGCGCCAGTTTCCCTGACCCTATGTGGTGCCTTCCTAGCGGGTGTAGCGAGGGGCTGCGCCACATAAAATGTCACAGCCTCTGGTTTCTAGCTGAGGGTCGTTTCCTGCCTCCACTAGTTTCGGGGACCGGTCTCCCCCTTTGGCCTGACCCCTCCACGCAGGTGGATTCGGGCGTGCGGTGGCGACTCGCCCGTCCGCACCCCTGGGATCCCTTCATTCCTCATTCCTGGAGCCTTCTCCGCTCCTCTTCCTTCCTTCTCCCTCTTCCAGGCCTGGGCCTCTGTTACTAGGCCCGCCTCCGGAGCAGAGCTCATGCAGAGCCCCTGCTCCCTGCCACTTCTGCTCAGACTTCTCTGCACTGAACTAAGATGGTGCCCACCTTTTATACTCCCTTCTCAATGCACCCAGGAACTGCTTCCTCCCTGCTCCTGCACTACAGGGTTCCCCTTCCTCAGTGTTCCCTCCCCCCACTCCAGCCAGGGACAGGGACTGTCGTGCCCATCTCATAGGCATATTGGTCGCCCTGCCCCACGGCAATGTGGTGTAATGCATGCAGGTGTCGGGTCCTGATCCACACTCCATCCTTACCTGAGAGTGAGATATCACACCTCTGGGTGAGGTGCAATACCTCTGTAGCAACCGAGCCCTCAGGGTGCTACAGTTCCATTTATCTTCAGCCTAGGTGACGTATTGTGATACAGGGCCGTGATTTTGGCTATAAAAGGGTCCCCTAGACCCCTACCCCAAGCTTTTTAAGAGAATCATATATGGCGTGCCAGGAGACTCTATGGAATGCTTTCTCAGCATCCAACGAGAGTATCTAATTACAAATTTTTAACTGCATCTAGCCCAGGAAATACTTTGTGCCTAGTAGCAGTGTCTGCTAGTCAGCGGATTATCCCGGCTGTTAAGCAAGCTACACCACCTGTAGTTTAGACACTTAATTTTTTCAAAGGAAATGCTTCGGGACCATGGGATACTCAGTGAAGAGCATCAGGAGGCACCCCAAGGCATAGGGGCTCGGACTGGCAGTAGGATGCCTTGCGGTGGACAGCCGAGCTCGATCCTTATAAAAGCTTTTTAACTGCAGCAGCTTTAGTGGACGCTACTGGAGCTGGAATTACGCGGCTGCTGGCATGAGACTTGCCCTCCAATAGATCCTTGTAAATGGATTTAAAGTGTATTCATTCAAATTAGAGAGACAATTTAAATTAGAAAGCTTAGAGCTGCCTCCACCACAGGGGGGCTCGCTCGACCCACCAGCGGACAGGCACCAGTATTGGGAGAGGGGGGCTGGCCATAAGGGTTCACCGCGGCTCTGGCACAAACCCGGCGACACGGAGGTGGCACGGGCAGGAGCGGACTGGCTGTGTCGGCTTCTCACTTTTTGGATTTTAGAAGGGCATGACATGCCTATATCTGTGTCTCCCCCTCCTTTTACTCCTCCACCTCTTTTATTTTCGCATGACTATATGTACTTGTCACTTTTCCATGTGTTAGTTATGTCTTCTGAGCAGTTTGTCAGCTTTTGGACACCTTTGAAGGTGTTTTCTATGTGTTTCTATGTGTTTTTGTTTGCCTGCCATTGGTTTTAACGGTGTTCGAAGGTGTTCGACGAACAGTTCGACGAACAGTTCGGCGAACACACGGGTGTTCGACGAACCGAACCGAACTCGAACACTACGGTGGTGGCTCAACACTACACTACACTACCACTGGATATGCCACTCTTGGGCTGTAAGCCTGTATGGACAATATGTCTCTGCTTGGGCTTTAAACCTACAATGTATGGGCTAGCAGAGCTAGTTAAAACCACCTGTGAATGAATAAAAGGAATAAGTGGAAGGGACGCATGGTCAGAAAAAAGGCTGCCAAACTTCTAATAGTGTGAACACGTACCTGCTGCAATGTCCCAGGAACGGGATCCCAAAAATGATTAATAGAAAGAAAGAGGGGTCACTCAGTGGCCTATTCGGGTGCTCTGAAGAAAAAAGTAATCTAAATTGCAAAGAGAACTTCGGCACTCCATATATGAATATATAAGAAATATTATATCTAGACTGATGTCACTTTACAAAATGAAGTTTTTTTGCGCATAATTTGGCCAATTTATGTGTGCCCATCAACCCCGACAAGGTCACCTTCGTATGATGGGTAACTACACTACGCTACCACTGGATATGCCACTCTTGGGCTGTAAGCCTGTATGGACAATATGTGTCTGCTTGGGCTTTAAACCTACAATGTATGGGATGGTAGAGCTAGTTAAAACCACCTGTGAATGAATAGAAGGAATTAGTGGGAGGGACGCATGGTCAGAAAAAAGGCTGTCAAACTTCTAATAGTGTGAACACGTACCTGCTGCAATGTCCCAGGAGCGGGATCCCAAAAATGATTATGCGCAAAAAACCTTTATTTTGTAAAGTGACATCAGTCTAGATATTATATTTCTTATATATTCATGTATGGAGTGCCGAAGTTCTCTTTACAATTTAGATTACTTTTTTCTTCAGGGCACCCGAATAGACCAGTGAGCAACCCCTCTTTTTTTCTATTAATCATTTTTTAATATTTCTTATATATTCATGTATGGAGTGCCGATGATCATGATAGTCATCACGTCCTCACCCTCCCGCGGGGGAGACAAATTCTTTCTGCTCCACGGAAAAAATTGATTAATCAGTACTGCCACCTCTCAATCAACAAAGATCCTTAATTTTGTGCACAGCACGAGTCCGGCCGGACCTCCCAGCTGTTCCACTGACTTTACTTCACCCCCTCCTGTCAGAGGAGTCTCGAACGGCCAGATGAAAGGAGGAGAACTCTCGTCCGCAGCTCTCCGGACACTAGATATATGTATATCTGTGTTTGTGTCCTACCCAATCTTCGATCACATGCCTCGACTGAAACTAACTATGTTTAGTCTCCTAAGGATCTTTGTCAGAAGTTAAAGAAGATTCACACAATATTCACTTGTCAATCCGAGGTGATACTGCTTTGAAAGTTATCAATATGAGACCCCTAATGGGACTACACCCCTTATAGTCTCACCTTTGACTAAATCCAACCAAGACGTCCGGAGACACTGCAAACAACCACACACCACGTGAAAACCATGCCAAACGGTCAGCATCACTAGTAAAGAACTCGTGCACTTACCTTGGCTTTTTGTGGGGGATGATCAGTCCCAATTCCAGTGGGGGAGGCTGAAAGCAAGTCTCTCTTTGTGGACGTCCAGAGGTGGTGGAGCGTCCCTGGTTAGGGATCCGAGTCACGGCCCCAAGCTGTTGAGGGAGGGCAATAACCCTTCACGGTTGACCAAGTGAGTGTCAAATTATTATGTTGATTTCAATCCACAGAAAACCAAACGGAGGCAGTGCTCTGTATGGGAGGATTCAAAGAATCTCCGATCCTGTTTATTTTGCTTAACATTTTATATTGTTTTGAGTTTATTAATGTCCAATCACTTAAAGCCATACTACAGTACTACAGTCTTGAGCCAATGTTAGTGCAATTATTACGGAAACACATATATGGTCATATTATCATCGTTAGTTCGAAGCACAATGGATATTTACAAGGTCAGTCCTGGCCTAGACTAGTTAGATAACAGGAGCAGGGTGTCTGACAAAATGTTCTTGTGATAAAAAGTTAGTGAGAGAAAGTTCCATGTAAAGCATGAGAAAAGAAGGAAAGAAGTATGTTATGCAAGGAGTGATAATAACATGATTTTGAAACAAGCAGACAAAATGGAGTTGCTATTGCATGAATATCAATATGTCCTTTACATTTCCCCCCTTTAAATTAGATGATAGAGGGACTGAGATACACCCTGTATTAGACATAAAGGAAGGCCTCATACACATTCTGTTCAAATTGTCATGTTACGGTAACACGTGCATTCCAAGTAATTATTACTAAAGAGAATGATATTCCAGTTTTCTGGCAAAACACTTCCTTGAATGTGGTGACATGAAGTTTAGGATTAGATTGGAGGGCAAATAGACTGGGGAATGTGCCATAACTAAAGCAATAATGTCTGTTTACCTTATATATGAGTCCCAGGAATCCAAAGAGGAAATAGAGGCTGCGTTTACAGGCACATACAGGGCCAAGAGAGAAGTTAACCCCAAAGGCAGTTTTGACCCACATATATATATTGATGTTCTCGGAGTGCTTAGGGGGGTGCCAGACGAATTCAAGGCCTGAGACCAAGTGAAGACGGGATTTCAGTCCATAATACCCATAATAACCGTTAACAAGAACGTAGATTGGATAAATTACATATATTATAACCAACAAAGATTTGTCAATTACACCAAAGATGCCTTACAAAGGATAGCTGACCAACTAGCACCCACATCTACCATGGCTTTCCATAACAGAATAGCTCTGGATATGTTACTTGCAGAGAAAGGAGGGGTATGCAAAATGATAGGTGAGCATTGTTGTACGTATATCCCAGACAATACCGGCCCCACAGGGAAAGTTACTAAGGCTCTCAAAATCTATGAACAAACAGTTCCCTCTAGAACAAAAGTGTTGTACCAGAGAGATTACCGGAAGTAAATGAGTTTGTAAAGTTAATATCCATATTTCTGTGTTAGGGGTGGCCCTCGATTACCCAGTCACTAGATCTTTTAGGGTCTCCACCCCTTTCCTGTAGGTCTTCGTATGAGTTAGATTTAGGATCGTTGGCGGGTCTGTCTAAAAGGGACGGGGCGCCCGTCACAACGTAGGGTTCCAGAATAGCCTTAGCATAGGGTTAATTTCTTAAATCATAGAATCATAGAATCATAGAATGGTAGAGTTGGAAGGGACCTCCTGGGTCATCTGGTCCAACCCCCTGCTCAAAGCAGGATTCACTAAATCATCTCAGACAGATGTCTGTCCAGCCTCTGTTTGAAGACGTCCATTGAAGGGGAACTCACCACCTCTCGTGGCAGCCTGTTCCACTCATTAATCACCCTAACTGTCAAAAAGTTTTTTCTAATATCTAATCTGTGTCTCCTCCCATTTAGTTTCATCCCATTGCTTCTAGTCTTTCCTTGTGCAAATGAGAATAAAGATGATCCTTCTACAATGTGACAGCCCTTGACATATTTGTAGACAGCTATTAAGTCTCCTCTCAGTCTTCTTTTTTGCAAGCTAAACATTCCCAAATCCTGCAACCGTTCCTCATAGGACATGGTTTGCAGACCAGTCACCATTCTGGTCGCTCTTCTCTGAACTTGCTCCAGTTTGTCTATGTCTTTTTTAAAATGTGGTGCCCAAAACTGTACACAGTATTCCAGATGAGGTCTGACCAAAGAGGAGTAAAGACCGATAATGACTTCACGTGATCTAGACTGTATGCTTCTGTTAATACATCCCAGAATTGTATTTGCCTTTTTTGCTGCTGCATCACACTGTTGACTCATGTTCAGTCTATGATCTATTAGTATACCTAAGTCTTTTTCACATGTACTGTTGCTTAGCTCTATTCCTCCCATTCTGTATATGCTTTTTTCATTTTTATTGCCCAGATGTAGTACTTTGCATTTTTCCCTGTTAAAAACCATTCTGTTGGTTGCTGCCCACTGCTCCAGTTTATTTAGGTCTTTTTGAATCCTCTCTCTCTCTTCTCTAGTATTAGCTATCCCTCCTAGCTTTGTGTCATCAGCAAATTTAATCAGTTTACCCTCAATTCCTTCATCTAAATCATTGATAAAGATGTTGAACAATACAGGTCCCAGGACGGAGCCCTGTGGTACCCCACTTGAGACATTCATCCAGCTGGATGTGAAGCCATTTACAACCACCCTTTGAGTCCGATCACTAAGCCAGTTATGAATCCACCTAACAGTTGCCTGGTCCATTGCATACTTGGTCATTTTTTCAATAAGGATGGTGTGAGATACTTTGTCAAATGCTTTGCTGAAGTCAAGATATACTATATCTACAGCATTTCCCTGATCCACCCAGTCAGTGATTCTGTCATAGAAGGAAATTAAGTTAGTCTGACATGACTTGTTAGTTACAAACCCATGCTGACTCTGGTTAATCACTTCATTCTTATCCATGTACTTACATACATGTTGTTTAATAATTTGTTCAAAGATCTTTCCTGGTATAGAAGTCAGACTCACCGGCCTATAGTTCCCTGGGTCCACCTTCTTCCCCTTTTTGAAGATAGGAACAACATTTGCTCTTCTCCAGTCTTCTGGGACTTCTCCTGTTCTCCAAGAATTTTCAAAGATTATGGAGAGTGGTTCTAAAATTTCTTCTATGATCTCCTTCAGTACTCTGGGGTGTAATTCATCTGGACCTGGAGACTTGAACTCATTTATGTTAGCTAAATATTCCCTCACAATCTTTCTGTTTACAGATAACTTGGATTCCTCTATTCCTCTAAAAGGACAGTGAAGATCAGTTGATGTTACATTTTCTTTCTGAGAGAAAACAGATGCAAAATAGGAATTAAAAAGTTCGGCCTTCTCAACATCCTCTCTTACCATTTCTCCATTTTCATCCTGTAAAAATCCTATAGCATCTTTGACTTTTCTTTTACTTTTGACATACCCCCAAAATCCTTTTTTATTGCTTTTGACATCTCTTGCAAGCCTTAATTCATTGTCAGCTTTAGCTAACCTGATACGTGCCCTACAGGATCTGCAGACTGCATTATAATCTTCTTTAGATATGCCTCCCTCTTTCCATTTAATAAACATTTCTTTCTTTCTTTTTAGCATGTGTTTAAGTTCTGTGTTCATCCATCCTGGTTTCCTTAAATGCTTCCCATTCTTCCTACTTTTCGGGATTGTTAACGATTGTGCTTTGAGAATCTCATTTTTAAAAATTTCCCATCCTTCCTGGACATTTTTGTCCTTAAGGACATCCAGCCATTGGATCCCTCCTATTCTCTTTCTGAGTCTCTTAAAATCTGCCTTTCTAAAATCTAACCTTGAAGTTTGAGTCTTCACATGTCTTCCTCCTCTAGTTATCCAAAATTCTATAATAGCATGATCGCTGCCTCCTAGCGTCCCAGCCACCTTTACCTCCTCAACCATTTCCTCCCTGTTTATAAGGATTAGATCCAAAGTAGCAGATCCCCTTGTTTTCTCCCCTACCTTTTGGAAGATAAAGTTGTCAGCAAGAGAGGATAAGAATTTGCTTGACCTGTTAGTTTTACTTGAGAGAGATTCCCAACAAATGTCTGGATAGTTGAAATCTCCCATGACCACTACGTCATATTTTTTGGAGAACTTGGTCATTTGATACATAAAGAGTTCATCCATATCTTCAGCTTGCCCAGGTGGCCTGTAGTAAATGCCTACAATGGTGTCCTTTCCGTTGTTCTCTCCTTGTATTCTTACCCAAACAGTTTCCACAGAACTCCCAGTCTCTGAAGCTTCAATCTCTGTGCAGATATATGCTTTTCTAACATACAATGCGACACCTCCTCCTCGTTGATCAAGTCTGTTTCTTGCAAATAAGTTGTATCCTTTTAGCCTTTTATTCCAATCATGTGTATCGTCCCACCAAGTTTCAGTGATTCCAATAACATCATATTCCTTTTCCTGCGTTAGTAGTTCCAATTCTCCTTGTTTGTTGCCCATGCTTTGTGCATTTGTATAAAAACATTTTAGTTTGTGATTGGTTTCTCTTCCTCCCATATTTTTATTATTTAAATTGTTTTGTCTTTGTTCTTCCTTTCCACTTCCAGTAGCAGAGATCTCAATAGTATTTGTCAGCTGTATGGCTTTTTCTGGCCTTTTGCTTCCCTTCCCACATTGTTCTAGTTTAAAGCTCTCCTGATGAGTGTAGCAAGGCGACTTCCAAATACATGTTTTCCAGTCTTCGTAAGGTGCACCCCATCTCTAGCAAGTAGTCCATCGTATAGGTAATTCATTCCGTGATCCAGAAATCCAAATCCTTGTTGACGGCACCATCGACGTAGCCAGTTGTTCACCTGTAGAATCTTATTCCACCTCATTGTTCCATGGCCATCCACTGGGATGATGGATGAGAAGACCACCTGCGCTCCCAATTCTTTCACTTTCTTGCCTAAGTCTTCAAAGTCACTGCAGATGGTTTCCAGGTCCTTTCTTGCGGTGTCATTTGTCCCCACATGTATTAGCAGGAATGGGTAGTGATCTGTAGGTCTGAAGAGTCTTGATATCCTGTCAGACACATCTTTAATTTTTGCTCCTGGAAGACAGCACATTTCTCTTGAGGTTATGTCTGGTCTGCAGATAGCGGCCTCTGTTCCTCTTAACAGGGAATCCCCCATGACCACCACTTTCCGTTTTTTCTTCACAACATTCTTCTTTCTCCATCCAGGAGGATTCTGAGGGCTTACAAGGTTATTCATTGCTGGCAAAGTCTTATTTTGCTGTATTTCTTCATGGTTCTCCTGCGTGAGAGCCTGGTACTGGTTCCTGAGCAGTATGGGTGCTGACTGCCTCTCGATCCTCCTGCTTCTCTGGGTCACATGCTTCCATTCCTCTGTTTCGTCAGGTGCAGTTCGAATTTCTTCTCTTTCTGAATCATGAAGAGATAATTCTGCTCTGTCTAAGAACTCTTCACCTTCCTTAATGATTTTCAAGGTAGTTAACCTCTCTTCTAGATTTCGCAACTTTTCCTCCAACAGGGACACAAGCTTGCATTTCTGGCATGTGAAGTTTGGCTTTTCCACTGGCAAGTCTGTGAACACGTAGCAGGATATGCAGCTCACCAAATGGCTCCTGGACTCTTCCATGTTCTTACTGTTAATGTTCTGAAAACAGTGAAAAAAGCTTAAAAAAAAAAAAGCTTCAAAATGCGCGCGCCGGTAGGCGCGCGGTTTACCGATGTCCTCTTTTCAGCTCCAACAGCCAAAATCCAGTGTTCTTTGAGCTCGCGGAGACTCTTCACTTACCCCAAAATGCAGTGGGAATATGCAAATTATCTCCTCAGGACTCCTCCCCTGGTTTACCGATGTCCTCTTTTCAGCTCCAACAGCCAAAATCCAGTGTTCTTTGAGCTCGCGGAGACTCTTCACTTACCCCAAAATGCAGTGGGAATATGCAAATTATCTCCTCAGGACTCCTCCCCTGGTTTACCGATGTCCTCTTTTCAGCTCCAACAGCCAAAATCCAGTGTTCTTTGAGCTCGCGGAGACTCTTCACTTACCCCAAAATGCAGTGGGAATATGCAAATTATCTCCTCAGGACTCCTCCCCTGGTTTACCGATGTCCTCTTTTCAGCTCCAACAGCCAAAATCCAGTGTTCTTTGAGCTCGCGGAGACTCTTCACTTACCCCAAAATGCAGTGGGAATATGCAAATTATCTCCTCAGGACTCCTCCCCTGGTTTACCGATGTCCTCTTTTCAGCTCCAACAGCCAAAATCCAGTGTTCTTTGAGCTCGCGGAGACTCTTCACTTACCCCAAAATGCAGTGGGAATATGCAAATTATCTCCTCAGGACTCCTCCCCTGGTTTACCGATGTCCTCTTTTCAGCTCCAACAGCCAAAATCCAGTGTTCTTTGAGCTCGCGGAGACTCTTCACTTACCCCAAAATGCAGTGGGAATATGCAAATTATCTCCTCAGGACTCCTCCCCTGGTTTACCGATGTCCTCTTTTCAGCTCCAACAGCCAAAATCCAGTGTTCTTTGAGCTCGCGGAGACTCTTCACTTACCCCAAAATGCAGTGGGAATATGCAAATTATCTCCTCAGGACTCCTCCCCTGGTTTACCGATGTCCTCTTTTCAGCTCCAACAGCCAAAATCCAGTGTTCTTTGAGCTCGCGGAGACTCTTCACTTACCCCAAAATGCAGTGGGAATATGCAAATTATCTCCTCAGGACTCCTCCCCTGGTTTACCGATGTCCTCTTTTCAGCTCCAACAGCCAAAATCCAGTGTTCTTTGAGCTCGCGGAGACTCTTCACTTACCCCAAAATGCAGTGGGAATATGCAAATTATCTCCTCAGGACTCCTCCCCTGGTTTACCGATGTCCTCTTTTCAGCTCCAACAGCCAAAATCCAGTGTTCTTTGAGCTCGCGGAGACTCTTCACTTACCCCAAAATGCAGTGGGAATATGCAAATTATCTCCTCAGGACTCCTCCCCTGGTTTACCGATGTCCTCTTTTCAGCTCCAACAGCCAAAATCCAGTGTTCTTTGAGCTCGCGGAGACTCTTCACTTACCCCAAAATGCAGTGGGAATATGCAAATTATCTCCTCAGGACTCCTCCCCTGGTTTACCGATGTCCTCTTTTCAGCTCCAACAGCCAAAATCCAGTGTTCTTTGAGCTCGCGGAGACTCTTCACTTACCCCAAAATGCAGTGGGAATATGCAAATTATCTCCTCAGGACTCCTCCCCTGGTTTACCGATGTCCTCTTTTCAGCTCCAACAGCCAAAATCCAGTGTTCTTTGAGCTCGCGGAGACTCTTCACTTACCCCAAAATGCAGTGGGAATATGCAAATTATCTCCTCAGGACTCCTCCCCTGGTTTACCGATGTCCTCTTTTCAGCTCCAACAGCCAAAATCCAGTGTTCTTTGAGCTCGCGGAGACTCTTCACTTACCCCAAAATGCAGTGGGAATATGCAAATTATCTCCTCAGGACTCCTCCCCTGGTTCTTCTCCCCCTCTGATTTTTAGCATATGGATATTAAAAGCAAATAATTGATTATAGGGGGGTTTGTCAAGGTAAAAATAATATATTATAGAAAATCAATTGGTTTCTTTTAATAGATTACCTAATCAGTGTGAATCAATATAGCGATGATGGAATAATCTATGTGTATGTATGCATGCAAATGTGTATATGCACATGGATTATGTTGATAGTTAATGAACATATAACTAACAGCTTCTGTTCTAATCTGTAGACACGAACATCTAAATGATTTCTTGGGAATGACGTATGCATGTGCACGGCTGATAACAGAGAGATTCATGTCGAGTTGGCAAAGATGGCGCTGAGAGACGAACTCACCCCCCTCCATCGGAATTCCTAAGGCGTTACTCAAACCAAGGGATACATAGATGGACAAATTACAGCATGCCGAGTTACCAGAAAAGAGCAATACATTTTACTAATCCCACCTAGAAGGAAAATGCTATTTAACCCCATGTCTACGTAATAAAGTGTGCCATTATGCCATTTTGCATGGTTCAGTTTCTGAGTGAAGTTTTTCAACCAGATTAGCAGATTTGGTTAATTAGCTTCTCTGCATGCACTCAGACATCTTTAATTTGGAGGAGAGCAGTTAGCTAGTGTATCTTAAATTGGTGGAACCTTCACACAAAGTCTGCCAAAAATTACAAGCAGGGTCATCCATACACCATTGAAGGCACCAATTGTAGTACCTCATTCAAATATTGTGAACAAAGTGTAGTTGTGGCACTCCTACATTCATAAAAGCTCTGCACACAGTGCAAAGCCTGCCAAAAATTACAAGCAGGGTCATCCATACACCCTTGAAGGCACCAACTTTAGAGAAAGTGTAGTTGTGGTACTCTTATACTTTTAAAGGCTCTGCACAGAGTGCAAAGCCAGAAACAAATTATAAGGAGAGTCATCCATATACCTTTGAAGGCAACAACTGGAGGGCCTCATTCAAATATTAAGAAAGTGTAGTTGTGGTACTTATACACTCATAAAGGTTCTGCACACAGTGCAAAGCCAGAAAAAAATTATAAGGATGGTCATCCATAGACCTTTGAAGGCAACAACTGGAGGGCCTCATTCAAATATTGAAGATTAAAAATACTTTATGTGCTGCTGTCATCTGGTGGTGTGGAAAAGTCAGGGCTAATCCAGGCTTTGTTCATTTTTATCAGATTGAGCCTTTCAGCATTTTCTGTTCATAGGCGAAAGCGCCTGTCTGTTATGACCCCAACGGCAGCACTAAAATCTCACTCAGACAAGATGCAATCCCAGTGTCCCACGGTGATCCAGGTCACTTCTACAGCAGCCACATCAGAAATCACTGATGTGACTGCTGTAGAAGACAGCACTATATACACTGACAGGAGTGTAATCACTCCTGTCAGTGTATAGTGCTGTGCTGAGTTCACTGGAGTTCAAACAGCTGAAGATCAGCTGAGAGCTCCGGTGATCTCACTTACGGCATCAGTGTTCGGTGGGTAAATTCTCACACAGCACCCATGCCGTAAGTGAGACCCCGGAGCTCTCAGCTGATCTTCAGCTGTTTGAACTCCAGTGACCTCAGTGCTGGCAGCTCAGTGCGATACATTGCAGGAGCGATCACGCTCCTGTCAGTGTATCGCCGGCTGCCTGATAGGATGGTCACATCTCCGAATGTGGCTGTGCTATCAGTGAGATCGTGATGGGACATTCGCTATATGGACTGGGGTGGACAGGTGAGGATTATGGTAGTTTATTATTTTTCCTTTGACAGGTGCAATGGACTTGACAGCATGATCCCACAGCACTGTGACCGGCTGTAGCGATCTTACCGCCAATCACAGCCCATGTTTCCCGCGCTGTCATGCAGATGACAGAGCGGGAAACCAGATATGTTCATGTTCAGGGTGGACTTTTGCCTACTCCAACCTTTCTCAGCACAGCAGCCAGCCCTCAGTCAAGCAGTTGTGGTCATGTAAAAGGTTGTTTCCTTTAACACATGCCAAAGCTAAGAGCATGAACTCCACCATCTCCAATCTGTTGGCCACGGAAATGGTGCCTTTCAGCCAGGCAGATACAGTTTCCAAAGCTGATGGCCATCGCAGTCCCCCAGTACCAATTGCACAGTTGCCATTATGTCTCTATGAAATCTGTGCCTGTGCTACACCAACACCATCACCCATTCCTTGAAAAATCTATGTCTGACAGGGTGCATTTCACAACTGACACCTGGCCAGGGGCATTACATCTCTCTGACTGGGCACTGGGTGACTCTGGTGGCTGTGGGGGCTGGCGGTGAAGGGGCTGCTCCACAAGTCTTGGAATCTCCAATGCTTGTGTGACAAACCTCTGTATCGAACACTTCCTTCACTGCTTCTGCCTCTTCCACCTCCACGCGTTCCAACAGTGTATAGAGAATTCCCCCATCTCTGTACTGCACAGCCAGGGCTCACAGCAATCAGGCAATGTTTAAATGAATATGCCTTGGAGATCGTAGTCACACAGCTCAAGAGTTGTGGACAGCTATCCAGGCCAAGCTTGAGCAATGACTGTCTCCACTGAACCTGAAGCCAGGGAAGGCCGTGTGTGATAACGGTGCGAACCTGGTGGCAGCTCTTCACCAGGGCAACCTCACACACTTGCCTTGCATGGCTCATGTCCTCAACCTGGAGGTACAGCAATTTCTCCGCCACTATCCCGGCCTGGATGCACTGCTGCAGAAAGCCACAGGTCATTGACTTGCATGGCTACAGAGGTCTTTCGGCCTACCGATTAACCGGTTAATATGCGATGTGCCGACACGGTGGAATTCCACTCTGCACATGTTGCAGCGACTGTGGCAGCAGTGACAAGCCCTGGTACGGTATCTCACTTTGCATAGCCTGAGCCAACGCAGTATGGATGTGGTGCAAATCACACTTGCGGAGTGAGTGCAGATGAAGGACCTCTGCACTCTTCTGCACAGTTTGAAATGGCAACTAAGATGGTTAGCACTGATGATGCCATAATCAGCATCACAATTCGCTATCATCTACATGCTGGAGAACAATTTGAATAGTCCGCTGGAGGAGGTGGTGGTCCCAGAGGAAGAAGAGCAAGCAGAGGAGGATGGGGAAGGGATAACCATAACTCTAAGCTCCAGACTGTCGTCGCACAGGTGGGTGCCAAGGGAGAATGGATTACAGCGATCAAGGAGGTGTTCATGGTACCAGAAAAACTGTTAGTGAAGGTGCAGGAGCCAAGGAACAAATGGAAGAGGACAAGGAGGAAGAGGTGATGGGCGTGCAACAGTGAGGAGATAAAGAGTATAATAATACCCACTCTGTTATCAGTAGTTGGCAAGAGGGAGCGAAGGAAGCAAGCTTGAGTGTTACCCTGCCGCCAACACACCAAGGACTTGGACCTCATGGAAGCATTCGACACATGAGCACCTTATTGCTGAACTATCTACAAAATGATGCCCATATTGTTAGGATTCAAAATAGTGCTGACTACTTGGTTGCCACTCTATTAGATCCACAGTATAAGAATAAATTTTGCCAGATGCTTCTCCCTCTTTAACACTAGGACTACTGGACTCGTGACCCCGCCTAGAACTACTGAAAGGAGTCATTTTGACTCCTTGCTTGTTTTCGTTTATTTTTAGAGTTTCATTTGTGGTTATTTATTAATAATTATATTTTTTGCAATGTATTATTATTGTGAGATCCAACAGTAATGCTTTTGATTGTTTTTTTTCTGCTTTTCTTATTTTTCTACAGAAAATAACAATAATTATAATAGACGTTTTTCAAACATTTTTTTTTATTCAAGTGCACACATATAAACAACAACTGAAGAAAAAAAGCAGAGAAAATGTAGGTGGAGGAGCATAAAAATGAAAATATGGCGCAGAATTCACCTTCTAAACATTTGGTGTTTCGCATTTTAGGCATTGCCTTTGATTTATGGCAGTACATTGCCCACACAAAGACTTACCACAAGTCTTACAATTTCCGACAGATCTATTTTTCTTGCACTTTTCTTTGATCTGGCAAAATTTTGTTTGAACCATCACTTCTGAGCATGTAGAAACTTGGGACGTGGAACCCTTTTCCCTATCTGTGACATAAGGACCACTCAACTCTCTCACAAGCGTTTGCAAAAATGCCTTGCGTGACATTTTTTGGTGGGTAATCTCCTTGAATATTATCCATGCATTTATACCCGCAAAGTCTAAGGCATTTTCAAATGCATGAACAGGCCATCTCCTTGTGCATGTTCGTGTGGTATATTTTCGTGCCATCTGATCCACTACATCTACTCCATATTTTGTTTCATTGTAAAACTTTACCATTTCTGGAGTTTTTTTAGCGGAATCAGATGCAACAACAACATCTGGATGGACGGAACTCAAAATGACAACATTTTTGTTGGGCTTTCCTTGATATACTGTAAGTGTAAAATTGTCTTCATTTCTAAACACTTTAGTGTTGTACATTTCCTCTTTCATGGATTTTATTTCTTTAGGCACTTCTCGCCTTATCTTGTTCAGTGTTCCCACGATGGTTGTTCCTTTGCTTTTTAGCTGTTTAGCTAATTTTACTGAAGTAAAATAATTATCGGTTGTAACATTGCGACCTTTTTTCAAAAACGGGTCCAATAACTTCATTACCACATGGTCAGCTAAACGGTCCTCAGCACGGCGTGTGTCATCTTTGCCTAGATAAGGGAAGCCATTTGCCAGATATTTGCTCCTCTTATCAACAGCTAGCCAATATTTGTGGCCATATTTATCTGGTTTGGAAGGCATGTACTGCGTGAATGGACACCTAGTTTTGCTTGGGAAAAGTTGCTCATCCACCGTTATGTATGGGCCAGGTTTGTAACACGCAATACAATTTTCAATAAACCTGTCCCACACAGTAGAAAATAGAGCAAACTTGTCCGTTTGCAGTCTCTCCGATCGAGTAGATTTCTCATCAAATCTGAGAAACCTCATAATTTCAACAAAGCGGTCCCTAGACATTGTCGCTTTGCAAAACGGTATTCCCCAGTCATTACACCAAATACTGCTAATCGAGTGACGGTTCGTGCCAGATATTCCACGAGCATAGAATATCGCAATGAATGCATCTAGCTCCTCATCAGATAGAGTAAACTGTAAATTATTGTTCCTGCATGCTTCTGCAAGCGTACAGTTCTTTATATGTGTCAATATATATGAATCAAAAAATAAACGCCATGCGCTCAAAGGACTATCGATAATGATATTTCTTCTGGCGTATCCTGTAGGGCCAGGTGCTTCTCGAAGAATATTTTGGCTGTCACGCCTACCAGGCAAGTGTTCTCCAATTTCAACAGGTTTCCATTGAATACCATCCGCTGAAACTAGTATTCCTTCAGATTCGCCTTCTCTGGTGTTTGTTGTTGCATTACCTTCGCCGCCATCGTTATCTGTTGTTCTTTCATTTCTGGGACGTTTTGCTGATTTTTTCTGTCCACGACCAGGAGGATGGTCACGAGGCAACATAACTGCATGAGCCCGATCCTCAGTTGATGTGCTTGGAATATCTGTAAAAAAGTTGATGAATATTTAGAATTTTTGTTTTGTAAGGGTCCGTGCACACTGGCTGGATTAGCGGCGGAATATCCGACCGGATATTCTCACCACAATCCGGCCCGTACCTGCCCGCTCAGGTACAGAGCGGAGTTTCATACCTGAAGCTCCGCTCCGAACCCCGGGCTGGAGCCGCTGTCTGGGACGGAGCCGTGCTCGCGCGTAAGCAAGCGCTGCTCTGTCCCTGACAGCGGCTCCAGCCCCGGGTTCGAAGCGGAGCTTCAGGCATGAGCGGGCAGGTACGGCCTGTATTGCGGCAAGAATATCCAGATGGCTATTCAGCCAGAATTCTGCTAGTGTGCACAGGCCCTAATTCAGTGTGTGGAAGAACAAATAAATACACATAACTACTTACCTTCTGGATTTGTTCCTTCTGAGTCTTCAGATTCACTTGATATGTTCTGAGGAATGAAATCTTCATCACTGTCAGAATCAAATACATGTTCCTGCAATTCGGATTCCGATTCATCCTCCGGTATGGATTGCAAAGTAGCCAGAATATCCTGAGGCTTTATCAAACGTCTTCTCTCCATATTCCTCACAAATTCCATAATTCTATATAGTTCCCTGCTGAAAAATAGAAATGAAATGAAAACTAAAAGAAATAATAACTGTTCTGCCACCTTCAAAAGTAGGTGGGCTGAATCAGTTGACAGACAGCTAAACTATTTCATAACAATTCATACCTGTATGAGTCTTCAGAGCTCGTATGTCTGCGTCTGTTCTCTTTGTCTCTTCAGCTGAACTGAAAGTAAAGTTACTATCCAGAATACTGTCTCCTGCTAGGACCTTAGAAAAACACCACCCTTCATTAGCATAAGATAAGAGCCTAGAGTAAACAAGCTATTTTGTTCAGCATTACACAGTAATACAAGCAGGTAAAACACAAGGAAAATGTGAAAAGTTGACATGTAAATTGAACTACATCTATATGAACATCAGGGTAAATAAGACAGAGTGAAAAAATTATGCACAAAACTTTATAGCAACATTTAGTGACAAAAGGACCTCAAAATATAGTAGGGAGTCAAAATGACTCCCTTCAGTAGTTCTTGGTAAATTTTGAAAAAAAGCGCAAATTTTTCACCAAAATAATTTATTCTCACAAAATCTTTTTTCACATCATATTTGAGGAAAAGTCACCGAGTTTCAAGCCGGAATTCTGAAAAATGTAGTCACAGAAGAGAAATAAAAAACGAAAGGAGTCAAAATGACTCCATCAGTAGTTCTAGTGTTAAAGGGACGTGCGCATGCTGGAGTATAAAAACACTCTTGTAAACAATCTTAAGAGTGGTTTTCCCCAAGAAAGCAGTGAGGCACACAGTGTGCATCACAGTTGTAGACTTGCAACCACGGGAATGTCAATTTGTCAATGAAAAAACATTAGAAGCAACAGCAGTGTAAGTGACAGAAGCTATTTCTGTGAGTCCTTTCACACATTTTTTAGACCAGCCTGTGCACCAGCAGAGTACAAGTCTGACATGTAGTAAATGACTGGGAGCGGATATTAGTAGCCTGGGAAGCTCCGTGGGTATTACTCCCTTCCCAGGCTTCAAACATCTGCCCCAGCCGTCTGCTTAACATCCGCTAGAGACTAAAATTACGGGGAACCCCACCCCAATTTTTTTTTAAATAAATCCTTTATTTTAACACTAAATGACAAGTACAGTAATCAACACTATCACTGTACTTATTATATATGTGACTGACATGTTTCTATCTATCTAATCTATGTGTGATGCTCTATTCTTTCTGTTCTAAATTGTTGGGTACCGATGCTGATTTGTCGGCCGGCTTTTTTAAAGAGACGGTGCATGAAAACACTATTTTTTTAAAAAAAAAATCCTTTAACACTAAATGACAAGTACAGTAACCAACACTGTCACTGTACTTCTTATATATGTGACTGACATGTTTCTATCTAGCTAATCTATGTGTGATGCTCTATTCTTTCTGTTCTAAATTGTCGGGTACCGGTGTATGCCGCTGCTGAATTGCCGGCTTTTCATGTTTCACTGTGAGCACTGTTCCCATCGATTTGGGCAACCACTGTAATGCCACAACCACCATGGCTTTGACATTACAGTGAGTGGCAGACAATCCCTGCATGATGTGAAAAAATCCAGTTACGCTTTTGGTGCACGAACAGTTATCGAACATAACCACGAACAGCCGAATTTTTTGCAAATCGTTCGCGTTCGTCGAACGACTCGAACACCGCCCAAAACAGCTTGAATTTGAGATTGGCGAACAGTTCTAGTCGAACACCACTCATCTCTAGTGTAGACCGCTTAACTTTCATCAAGATTAATAAGTTATGGATCTGCAAAGACTTTTGCACCCCAGCCTCAGACTGGGCAGACTGGGCGATGGTGTAGTTTTTAGTGTGCTGCATTGATCTCGCATTATTGCAGTCTGTGACACCTTTGTCATAGCTTCTATAGCTGCTGTTGCTACTGCTGCTGATGTTAATGATAGTTTTTTGAAATGTGGAGACTCCAAGTTGGGTCTCCATCTGGTGGGTTGCCTGTAGTGGAAGGGCTGTCAGAGCCCAATTATACTATTTCTACTGGGAGGGAAATTGATGCCACTAGTGATGGGCGAGCATTAAAATGCTCGGGTGCTCGTTGCCCAATGTAAGTCTATGGGAAACTTGAGCATTTTTCAGGTAGCTCCCCCCGGCGGTCTGCAGAGGGCCTAAAAATTGCCCAAATCGAAGGGAACAGTGCTCAAATTACATGGGAACAGCATGGGGAAGAGCCCTGGAAGCATTTCTGACTCCCTGGTTACTGCTGTCAACAACGTTGTCAGAGTATTATGCCACTTTTACGGACTCACAATAAAACACACAAAAACGAAACCAAAATGGATTTTCCTGGGAAATATGTTAAGGAACATCCTTTCCAGGGTAATGACTTGTATATAAGGCAAAATAAATAACCAAAACCAAAACTACTCCTCCAAACCTTGGGCTATGTTCACATGTAGCGTTCTTGATGCATTTTTGCACTTTTGCATTGCTTTCAACCGTGACAAATGCATTCACCGGGAAATGTAATTTTAACATTTTACAACCTTATTTGGCCATGTTGTGTGTGAGACATGATCAGACACAACCTGTTTCATTTATAAAGGAGGGACTCTGAAAGTCACAAAGCCTATTTTTATAGGGCCATCAGGCGGCCTTTACTATTCTTAAAGGGCCAGCAGTCGGCCCTCACTATTCTTAGAGAGCCATCAGCCGGCTACGCTTTGTTGTTCCCATTACTAAAGAGTTGGTCTCCTATACTGTTATTGCGTATGCAGTGAGTGGCAGGGCTGCCCAAAATTTGGAAGCACCCCAATACCACTTTGAAGAGACTTAGAGGAGGGCCTCCTGAAAACAATGTTCCCATTATTAGGAAGTGGGTCTCCCATTGTGTTTGCCTATGCAGTGAATGCAAGGATTTCCAAAAATTTGGAAGCACTCCAATGCCCCTTGGAAGAGACGTGGAGGTCAGAGGGCCTCCAGAAAAAATGTTCCCATTATTAGGAAGTAAGCTTCCCATAGTTTTGGCATATGCAGTGAATGCAATGGTTGCAAAAATTGGGAGGCATTCCAATGCCCCTTGGAAGAGACGTAGAGCGACTCCTGAAAAAATGTTCCCATTAGAAAGGAGCGGGTCTCCTATACTTGTAATGCCCACGCACTAAGTGTATGGGCTAACGAACATTTACCCCTAGGGGATATACATGAACATACTATATAAAAAAATTTTTTTATGGGCATCATAAACACCCTTTAAAAAAAATTATGTGGGTGTTGCATCACGGACCACGGTCACCCTGGTGATATGGTGGTGGAGGATGAGGATGAGGAGAAGGAGGAGGACAAGAGCAAATAGACAATATCAGGAAGCGTATACCCATTTGTAGATATGAAAAGGTGCATGGGAATACACCTCCCAAAAAAGACACTGGATTTGAGTTTATGTTATGCTGCTATCATTCGGTGGTATTGAGAAGTCTAGCCCAATCCAGCCCTTGTTCATTTTTATAAGAGTCAGCCTGTCAGCATTTTCAGTTGACAGGCGGATGCGCTTATCAGTTATAATTCCACCAGCGGCACTAAAAACCCGCTCTGATAAAACGCTAGCGGCAGGGCAGGCCAGGACCTCCAAGGCGTAGAGAGAGCAAGTTCATTCCATTTATCCAGCTAGGATACCCAATAATTATAAGGCACAGAGGAATCACGGAGGACATTGGTATGGTCGGCAAGGTACTCCCTCAGCATTTTCCCAAACTTTGCACTCCTTGTGAGAGTACCCCACGCCTAAGGTCCGGTGCAATCGGAGGAGCTGAGAAAATTCTCCCAGAACTTTGACAATGTTTCCCTGCCTCTTCTAGATTGGAGTTGTGTCTCTCTTGCCTGTAGTCCTTGGTTGTCCAACGAACTGTGATCTCTGCCGCCAGCGTTTTCAGATGGGAATTTTTTTAATAATTCAGCAACAAAGGCCTTCTGGTACTGCCCCATTTTTGTATACCTGTCCACCTCAGGAATAAGAGATATAAAGTAGCGTGGGTCTAGAAGTGTCACCAACCAGTAATGACTGTCAACAAAAATTTTGAGAACGCGAGGGTCATGGGAAAGGCAGCTTAACATAAACTCAGCCATGCGTGCCAGACTGCTAACAGGCAAGACTTCCGTGTCCTCACCAAGAGGACGACTGACCATGCTCTCCTCCTCCTCCTCCTCTCTGTCCTCAGGCCATCCACGCTGAACAGACTGTATGACAGTTGTGCAGGTAGTATCATCTAAAGCGCATGAAACTAGCTCCTGTTCTTCCTCCTCCTCCTCTTCTTCCTCATTGTCACCCAATCCACATTGGGATGAGATGAGGCTGGGCTGTGTATAATCACCCTGTATGGTTCCTTGCTCCATCTCATTGCCTGCAATACATCCTCTTTGATTGTGAGCAGAGAGCGTTTCAGAAGACAGAGAAGCGGGATGGTGACACTAATTATGGCATCATCGCCGCTCATCATCTTGGTAGAGTCCTCAAAGTTTTGAAGGATGGTACCTATGTCTGACATCCATGTCCACTCCTGAGGTCTTATATGTGGAGTCTGAACAGAATACCAACAGCCTTGTTGATGCTGGTACTCAACAACTGCCCTCTTCTGCTCAGAAATCCTTCCCAACATCTACAGTGTAGAGTTCCAATGCGTGGGGACATCACATACCAGTCTGTGAGCCGGAAGCTATAAACGCTGCTGAAACACGGCAAGGGCGGCGGAAGCTGTAGCTGACTTTCTAAAATGGGCACACAGGTGGCGTACTTTAACAAGCAGATCCGGTGGATCCGGGTAGTATTTGAGAAACTGCTGAACCACGGGGTTAAGCACATGGGCCAGGCATGGTACGTGTGTGAGCTCGTCTAGCCTCAGAGCCGCCACCAGGTTCCAGCCATTGTCACACACGACCATACCTGGCTGTAGGTTCAGCGATGTGAGCCACAGAACTGCCTGCTCTTTCAGAGCTGTCCACAACTCTTCAGCATTGTGCGGTTTGTCACCTAAGCATATTAGCTTCAGCACAGCCCGTTGTCGCTTGGCTGAGGCAGTGCTGCAGTGCTTCCGGCTTGTGACTGATGTGGTCATTTCGGAGATGGAGGCTGAAGAGGAAGGCTGAGGAGGATAAGGTGCAGGAGCTGTAGACTGTGGGGGCAACCCTGATTGACCTAGGGCCCACAATCCTTCTGAATTCTGTTTTGTCCATATTAAGTTTCAGAAATCTAGCAGAGAAGAAGGATGAAATAGCGGACAGACATTGCAGGATTTTGGTTAGTAGAGAGCAGATATCGGGTCCAGAGAGGTAGATCTGTGTGTCATCAGCATAGAGGTGATAATGAAAGCCATGAGACTCTATGAGCTGTCCCAGGCCTAAGGTGTAGATGGAGAAGAGTAGGGGTTCTAGAACTGAACCTTGGGGGACACCGACAGATAGAGGGCGAGATGAGGAGGTGGTGTGTGAGTGGGAGACACTGAGTGTCCTGTCTGTTAGTTATGAGGAGATCCAGGATAGGGCGAAGTCTGTGATGCCGAGAGATGAGAGAGTTTGTAGTAAGAGGGAATGGTCCACTGTGTCGAAGGTAGATGAGAGGTCTAGGAGGAGGAGGACAGAGTAGTGTCGCTTGGATGTAATGCCACAATCAACATGGCAGTGGCAATACAGTGAGTGGCAGGCAATCCCTTCATGTTCATTGGCTCTGTAAAGAGCGGCAAACATGCTGGGAGGGGACCCGAGCTCCCGCCGAGCAACCCCGGAAATACTCGGCAAGCGCAGAGCATCTCGAGCAGTGGGATGCTCAGGTGAGCACCGAGCAGTAGCAAGCATGCTTGCTCATCACTAGATGCCACTTTAGTGGTGTCTGCTGCTAATTTTTTGAAATGTGGACACTCCAAGTTATGTCTCCATCATGTGTGTTGCCTGTAGCAGTAGGGCTTCCAGACCGGCAGGCCTGCATTTGCTTTCAGTCAACTACCTGTGTTGCTATCCTTAAATGTTTCTACCAATAGTAGTCTACAAAACTGATGCTTGTACTCTCTGAGTATGGCAGAGCAGAAAAGCAGTTTGAGCTGTTGCATGAGGTATCAGCGCTCCCAGCCAAGCAGGCCTACACCGGTCCCTCACCCACCTCGTCTTAACTTGAACTTAAATTCAAAGCTGTAAATGCAGGCCCAGACCCTGATACCTCATGCATGGCCCATGTCTGACTGCTATAACATTTGTACTGTCGGTGAATTGATCATTCAACTACCTGTGCTGCTATCCTTAAATTTTTCCTCCACTAGTAGTCTACAAAACAGATGTTTGTGCCACCTGAGTGTGGCTACCTGAGTGTGGCTGAGCAGAAAAGCAGCTTGAGCTGTTGCATGAGGTATCAGGGCGCCCAGCACAGCAGGCCTACACCGGTCCCTCACCCACATCATTTTAAATTGAACTTAATTTCAAAGCTGTAAATGCTGGCCCAGATCCTGATATCTCATGCATGGCCTATGCCTGACTACTATAAAATTTGTACTGTGGGTCAATTGATGCCACTTTTTCTGGTGTCTGCCCCTAATTTGAGCTGTTTTGGCTGCTTTTGGGCCCCCTTGAAGGTGCTTTCTATGTGTTTGGTTTTGCCTCCTATTGAATTCAATGTGGTTCGAATATGTTTGACAAACTGTTCTGCGAATTTAAGGACGTTCACTAATCCGAACCGAACCGAACCTTGAAAGGTTCACTTATCTTTACTGATGACTCCTGAAAACTGGGGGGAAAATGCAGGAAGGCCATACTTACTATTTTCACTCCTTGGACATGTGTAGGGATTTCAGTACATAGGTAGGCACTAATTTCAGCACAGGCAATGGTCTTGGTGCAAATATAAAGTAACTTTATTGCATTTTCCCACAATTCAACTGAAATTGCTTTCTTTAGCACAATCGGAAACAACATAAACAATCTTTCTTCAGGCAAGACAAAGTAACGGTCTCACTAGTCTCGGTGTCACAGGTAGGAGTACCTCAAACAGCTTTAACCGCTTCCAGACTGCCCACTGTACATAAACGTTGGTGCTGCCTGGGCTCTGTGCAGCGTCGATGTTTATGAACGGTCGGTGGTCCCGCAGCCCTCAGGACCCCCAGGGTCCTGCAAGCGCTGTGGCTGCCTTGCAGAGCAACAGCTCTGACAACGGACATCATCGGGACCTGATTGGATCAGGTCCCAATGATGTTAACCCTTTGCTATCTTCTATATGACGCGATCTATAGTGATCACGGCATTTAGAAGATAGTGAGAGGAGAGGGGGTCGTCCACTTACCTCTCCGACGGCCCCCTAATGTCTTACAGGACCTGCCGTTGTCATGGCAGCCGGACATCACATGACCGCCTCTGGATTTGCCATATGTGGTGTCCTTCTAGGCTCAGCCTGCAGCTGAAGTCTAGCAGGAGACAGACAGTGTGAAACTGTCAGCAGAGCTCTCATGCAATGCAATACATGTCTATTGCATTGCATGAGAACAGTGATTAGAAAAATAAAAATTAATGTCCCATACAGGGACTAAGTAAAAATGTAAAAAAAAGTCTAAAAAATGTTTTAAAACTGTTAAAAAAAAATCACAAAATAAATAAAAATAAATAAATAAAATATTAAACCAATAAATCCGTATATTTATACAAAAACAAAAAAAGTACACATATTTGGCATCGCCGCGTCAGAAACAACCTGATCTGTAAAACTGTCACACTAATTAACTCCTTCTGTGCACACCATAAAAAAATTTAAAAAAACGGAGCAAAAAACTATGCTTTTTCATCATATCGCCAAACAAAAAGTGGGAAAAAATGCGATCAAAAAGCAAAATGGAAATAAAAATGGTACCGCTGAAAACGTCATCTTGTTCCGCAAAAAAAAAGCTGCCATACAGCTCCATCAGCTGAAAAATAAAAAAGTTATAGCACTCAGAATAAAGCAATGCAAAAAAAATATTTTTTATATAAAATTTTTTATTGTGTAAAAGCGCCAAAACATGAAAAAAAATATACAGTAAGTGTAGTATCGCTGTAAACGTACTGACCCAAACAATAATGCTGCCTTATCACTTTTACAACACGCAGAACGGCATAAAAAAAAACTCAAAAAACAATTCCTGAATTGTTGGTTTTTACTAATTTTACCTCCCAGAAAACGGAATAGAAAGCGATCAAAAAATGTCACGTACCCAAAAATGGTACTAGTAAAAATGTCAACTCGTCCCAGAAAAACAAGCTGTCACATGACTCTGTCGGACGAAATATGGAAAAATTATACCTCTCAAAATATGGCGATGCAAAAACTAGATTTTGCAAAAAAAGCGTCTTTTAGTGTGTGACAGATGTCAGTCATAAAAACCCGATATAAATCTGGTATCTCTGTAATCGCACCGACCCGAAGAATATAGTAATCTCATCACTTATACCGCACGATGAACGGCGTAAAATATAAATAAAACCAATTCTTCACTTGCTACTGATTTGTTTACTATGTCTCCCAAAAGACCGCAGTAAGGCTCTGCTCACATTTATCCTGCGCTCTGCGCTGAGCACTTACACCAGAGTTTCCGTGTAAATCTCTGAAATACGTGATTCAGACGGAACCCATGACGGAAGATTCCCTGTAATGAGGCAGATATAGGCCACTGTGGATGCCTTCTGGCCTGTGATCCCACGGTGTCAGTTTTTTTAGGCGTGCATATAAGTGCGGTTGGCCACAGTTTTGTGCACTTCTGAAAAAAAGGACACCGCTAAACAGAGGGCAGACGGAGTCCAGAGTAACTCTGCTGCCTCATTATAGTGAATGGATCCCGCAGGGGTTTCATCTGAATTACATCACTTGGAAATTTAGATGGAAACCCCGATGTAAGTGCTCAGCATAGAGCGCCAGATAAACAATATGTAAAATGTTACCAATAAAAGCTTCAACTCAGTCCTCAAAAAAAGCTAGTCCCCACTCAGGTCCGTCATCTGTTAAAAATATAAGGGACTTCCAAGTTACTGGTAGCAGAAAGGCTCTGGAAAAGCGAAATGGCCCTTGCCCCCCAAAAGAAATTCAGAAAATTTTGTGCTTCCAAATCCAAATGCCTATTCTACAATAATTTGTTCTCCAATTGTCAAATAGCACTCCGTCCCTCCCAGATCTCGCCGTATGGCTAAGCGGTACGATACAGCCACATATGGGGTATTGCCACTTTTAGGAGAAATTGTGTGACACATTTCGGTACCATTTTTACCCATTGCCCTGTGTGAAAATGTAAAATCTGAGGGTAAAACATTTTTTTGTAGTAAAAATATGATTATGTTTTCTTCACTGCCCAATGATATAAATTAAAAAATTAAAAAATACTCACTACTTCCCTAGATGAATTCCTTGAAAGGTGTAGTTTACAAAATGGGGTCACTTGTGGGGGTTTCTGCTGTTTCGGCATGTCAGCAATTCTTCAAATGTGACATGGTGTCTGCAACCTATCCCAGCCAACATGGCGCTCCTTTCTCTTCCGAACCCTGCCGTACACCAAAGCAGTAGTTTTTCCCCACATATGGGGTATCGGCGCACTCAGGAGAAATTGCAAAACAAATTTCATGGTGAAATTTCTCCTGTTATCCTTATGATAATGCAAAATTAGGGGATGAAAAACATTTTTTGTGGGAAAAATGTGAAAATTTTATTTTTACGGCTCAATATTATAAACTTCTGTGAAGCAGCTGGGGGTGCAAAGTGCTCACCACACATCTATATAAGTTCCCTAAGGGGTCTAGTTTCCAAAATGGTGTCACTTGTGGGGGGTTTCCACTGTTTAGGCACATTAGGGGCTCCCCAAATGTGACATGGCGTCCACTAATTATTCAAACAAATTTTACATTCAAAAAGTCAAATGGCGCTCCTTCCCTTCCGAACCCTGCAGTGTACCCAAATAGTGGTTTTCCCCCACATATGGGGTATCGGCGCACTCAGGAGAAATTGCAAAACAAATTTCATGGTGAAATTTCTCCTGTTATCCTTATGATAATGCAAAATTAGGGGATGAAAAACATTTTTTGTGGGAAAAATGTGAAAATTTTATTTTTACGGCTCAATATTATAAACTTCTGTGAAGCAGCTGGGGGTGCAAAGTGCTCACCACACATCTATATAAGTTCCCTAAGGGGTCTAGTTTCCAAAATGGTGTCACTTGTGGGGGGTTTCCACTGTTTAGGCACATTAGGGGCTCCCCAAATGTGACATGGCGTCCACTAATTATTCAAACAAATTTTACATTCAAAAAGTCAAATGGCGCTCCTTCCCTTCCGAACCCTGCAGTGTACCCAAATAGTGGTTTTCCCCCACATATGGGGTATCGGCGTACTCAGGAGAAATTGCAAAACAAATTTCATGGTGAAATTTCTCCTGTTATCCTTATGATAATGCAAAATTAGGGGATGAAAAACATTTTTTGTGGGAAAAATGTGAAAATTTTATTTTTATGGCTCAATATTATAAACTTCTGTGAAGCAGCTGGGGGTGCAAAGTGCTCACCACACATCTAGATAAGTTCCCTAAGGGGTCTAGTTTCCAAAATGGTGTCACTTGTGGGGGGTTTCCACTGTTTAGGCACATTAGGGGCTCCCCAAATGTGACATGGCGTCCACTAATTATTCAAACAAATTTTACATTCAAAAAGTCAAATGGCGCTCCTTCCCTTCCGAACCCTGCAGTGTACCCAAATAGTGGTTTTCCCCCACATATGGGGTATCGGCGTACTCAGGAGAAATTGCACAGCAAATTTCATGGTGCAATTTCTCCTGTTATCCTTATGATAATGCAAAATTAGGGGATGAAAAACATTTTTTGTGGGAAAAATGTGAAAATGTTATTTTTAGGGCTCAATATTATAAACTTCTGTGAAGCACCTGGGGTGCAAGGTGCTCACCACACATCTAGATAAGTTGCCTAAGTGGTATAGTTTCCAAAATGTTGTCACTTGTGGGGGGTTTCCACTGTTTAGGCACATCAGGAGCTCTCCAAACGCAACATGCAGTCTGCTAATTATTCAAACAAATTTTACATTCAAAAAGTCTAATGGCGCTCCTTCCCTTCCGAACTCTGCAGTGCGCCCAAACAGTGGTTTTCCCTCACATATCGGGTATCAGCGCGCTCATGAGAAATTGCACTACAAATTGTGCAGTCCATTTTTTCCTGTTACCCTTGTGAAAATAAAAAAAATGGGTCTAAAGTAACATTTTTGTGAAAAAAAGTTAAATGTTCATTGTTTTCTTCCACATTCCAAAAATTCCCGTGAAACACCTGAAGGGTTAATAAACTTCTTGAATGTGGTTTTCAGCACCTTGAGGGGTGCAGTTTTTAGAATGGTGTCAATTTTGGGTATTTTCTGTCATAAAGGCCCCTCAAAGTCACTTCAAATAAGATGTGGTCCCTAAAAAAATGTTTTTGTAAATTTTGTTGGAAAAATGAGAAATTGCTGGTCAATTTTTAACCCTTATAACTTCCTAACAAAAAAAAATTTGGGCTCCAAAATTGTGCTGATGTAAAGTAGACATGTGGGAAATGTTATTTATTAACTATCTTGTGTGACATATCTCTCTGATTTTAGGGCATGAAAATTCAAAGTTTGAAAATTGCAAAATTTTCTAAATTTTCACCAAATTTCCGATTTTTTTCACAAATAAACGCAAGTGATATCGAAGAAATTTTACCACTATCATGAAGTACAATATGTCACAAAAAAACAATCTCAGAATCAGGGGAATCCGTTGAAGCGTTCCAGAGTAATTACTTCATAAAGTGATTGTGGTCAGAATTGAAAAAATTGGCCCGGTCATGAAGGCAAAAACAGGCTCTGGCGTGAAGTGGTTAAACATTTCAGTCACAAAACGCAATATTTCAGCTCCAGCACAGAACTCCTTCTGAGCTGTGTTAGCTTCTTTTCATTAGGCCAGTAAGGCCCAGGCTCGTTTATGGAAGAAACCTTTCCAACCCAGACTTTATGGTCACTCCTAAATCCCAGACCTGGTATCTACTGAAACAAACTACTCAGTAATCTACTGGTACAAACTTCCTGGGATTTACATCACACAGAACAGCCACCTCGGTGATACATACACACTGTCAACCACTTTATCTGAGGCCTTCTTACACATGAAGCCTATATTGTAATTGTAGAGTACCCCTATTGGTAGTATCTGATGAGCTAACTAAAGTCTAAAGCAAGGTATCAAGTTTTAATCAGTAATATATAGAGATTTTGTACAGAATGATCGACAAGCTAAGTTCAAGCTGACAAAGTTTGCCCACAGCAGTAGAGAGAGAGCATACAAGTGGTGTTTGTAGAAAAACTGGGCCAAGTATTTTTCTTTCCAATGCTCTGTCAGTGTTTGCATTGCTGTTGTCATTGTTGTGATTTCAGTATTGACTAATTTGCTTCCCATTTTATAAATACAACATATACTGCCGAATTTCTTTAAAACATATAACTCAGATTCAATCTGGTATAAACCCCTCTCAATTTAACAAGCTGCTAAGGACATTTTAATTAGAACCTTTCATGTTTATTGTAAAAAATCAATTCTGCAACAGATGTTGTTAGCAACTGTCACATAATTGTTCCTGGATTGGGTTATATTATTTTCCAGTTAACAGCTGGTAAAGTTTCCCTTTTTTAAACTTCAAATGGTTCACATGCCATGAAACTTAAATTATACCTGTGTGGCATTTTTAAGCTTAATATCAAAATGTACCAAGCAACCATCTGCGTGTTCTAGCACATTTTATTTTTGTATGGTTTAACATGAGTGTCTGCTTTAATTCTGTTAACTGTAAAATGATACTATCTTAAGATTTATTTCCACAATGGCTTGTAATATCCAATACTAATATTTTTTTATTGGCTTTTAAGAAATGTTACTTGAAAGACTGAAAAAGTCTTGCATACCAGTCTATCTCAATTTGAGCATTAGCGGATATAATCATAGGCAGTTGTTACATCTGCATATCTAAAAACAACTATGGACCAATGAAATAAATGAGGTTCATAAGGTGCAGCTGGATTACATCATTGTAATATAAGCAAATATGTATATATTGCAATATGTAAAAAATATGAAAAGCTTTTTCCCAGAGGTAAGTGAATCAAATCAAATTTTATGAAATTTGCAGGTACCGGTGAATCATACAATTTGCAATTTGATTCGCACAAATCACCCCAAAAAATGGCTGCCATTATTTTGCACATTGCAAAAGATTGTATCAGCCACTGAAAGCTCACATAAAATCAGGCACAGTTGCACCGACTTCCCAATAGTGCCGTGGAGCTATCAGATGACATGGTATAGTGCAGTCAATTAAAGCTCAAAAACATTGGACAAATACTCCAGACAGTAATGTGTTGTACAATTGCAACACCGAAAAAGATGAGTGTAGTAGTCTGCGAATAGCACAGATTCAACTGGCAGGGGGAGAAAAAATGATAGGAGAGGTGCCAGCAGCAGCGACAAATTTAGTATGATTGACCAGTGATATGGTGTCACTTCTATTTGTTCTGCCCCATAGTCACTTAAGCCACAGCACTTCGTGGGTTAAGGAACATATTTAACAACTTTTTTTCTGTTGATTTATAGTATACAGGCACCACCAGAGTTTGTACTGTGAGGATATGGGGCCAGGGGAGATGGAGGACCTGATTCAAATGCCTAGATGTATTGGTGGCATTGTCAGCCATTGTGGTAGGGGTACTGTAGATGATAGTGGTACTCTGAGTCAGGGGAAATCTAGTGGTGGGAATCATGTCAGGGAGCAAGTAACTCAGGACATTTCTCACACTGTGGTGACTGTCAGCCTAATCAGGGCTAATAATGACAATGATGATGATGAGATCTGAACACCAGATAGGGGAGGCAAGGTGATGTCATCAGGGTAAGGCTATGTTCACACTAGGCATTTTTATGCATTTTTTTATGCAAATTTTCAGCTGCGTTTGACAATACCAGCAAAGTCTATGAGATTTCTCATGCACACACATTGGTTTTTGTGTCATCAGTATTTTGTGCTTTGCATGTTTTTTTGCACAATAGAGCATGTCACTTCTTTCAGCTTTTTTTCTGTTTTTTTCAGCTTTTTCCACACATTGAAAGTAATAGGTGGTGGAAAAAAACGCTGAAAAAACACCTAGTGTGAACAAAGCTATCAGATTTTGCTGTGTTTTAGAGAAAAAAAGCAAGTACAGAAGTATGTGAAACTCATTTATTTTTGTGATTTTAACATCTTGTCTTTGTCACCTGAGATGGCATTTTGGATTAGGCCAGTTTAATTAAATTCTGTGTAAAACGTAAACATTGGCTGACTTATATGTGAGATTGAACAATATCTGTGGCCCACAGAGGTATAAAATTGAACAATCTCTGAGCAACTCAATGGCAGACCATAGTGTCATACAAACTCAATGCACTGCCAGTGTCTTAGAAAAACTATTATTGAACAATTCACCTCCCCCCACTGTGACATTTGTAATTCTGGTTAATATGGTTTCACATATGTGTTGCATTGGTGACCTCAGGTGTTCATGCTTCTGTGGTGGAAGCAAAGCGGAACTTTGGGATCCTGAAAAACTCACCAAAAACGCAGCCAAAACCTGCCAAGAGATCAGGTTTTGCTGCAAAAAAAACCACTGAAAAAATGCCTAGTGTGGACATAGCCTGAGATGGAATTATTCATAAAGTGCTGAGCCAACGTTCAGCCAAAAGATTTTCCATAGGCAATCTACTTCTTCTCAGGAAAGCTCAGGACTAGTTGATGCCAATACTGCTTTTGATAGAGTAGGCTCAAAAATACCTGAAAGCTCTGGTGAAGTCATTGTGTTGATGATTCTTATGTGCAGGCATCTTTGGTGTGGGAATTCTTTTCTATGCTGCCGGAGGACCAATCTATTGCAGTGTTTAGGTTCTGCAGTAGGAAAATGAGACAGAAATGTCCTTACCCAATTTGACAAGGAAGTACAGGTGCATTTCACTAAATTAGAATATCATCAAAAAGTTAATTTATTTCAGTTCCTCAATACAAAAAATGAAACTCATATATTATATAGAGTCATTACAAACAGAGTGATCTAATTCAAGTTTTTATTCCTGTTAATGTTGATGATTATGGCTTACAGCCAATGAAAACACAAAAGTCATTATCTCAGTAAATTAAAATAATTAACAAAAAACACCTGCAAAGGCTTCCTAAGCATTTAAAAAGGTCCCTTATTCTGTTTCAGTAGGCTCCACAATCATGGGGAAGACTGCTGACTTGACAGATGTCCGGAAGGTAGTCATTGACACACTCCACAAGGTCCCAGAGTTACAATTTTAATTTGGAAATCAAGGTCTCAGAGTCAGGAGGAAGAGTAGAGAGGCACACAATCCAAGCTGCTTGAGGTCTAGTGTGAAGTTTCCACAATCAGTGATGGTTTGGGGAGCCATGTTATCTGCTGGTATAGGTCCACTGTGTTTTATCAAGACCAAAGTCAGCGCAGCCGTCTACCAGGAATTTTTAGAGCACTTCATGCTTCCCTCTGCCGAGAAACTTTTTGGAGATGAAAATTTAATTCTTCAGCAGGACTTGACACATGTCCACACTGGTAAAAGTACCAATACCTGGTTTAAAAACAATAGTATCACTGTGCTTGATTGGCCAGCAAACTCGCCTGACCTTAAACCCATAGACAATCTATGGGGTATTGTCAAGAGGAAGATGAGAGACACCAGACCCATAATGCAGATGGGCTGAAGGCTGCTATCAAAGCAACCTGGGCTACTTAACACCTCAGCAGTGCCACAGGCTGATCGCCTCCATGTTACGTCGCATTGATGCAGTAACTGATGCAAAAGGAGCCCCGACCAAGTATTGAGTGCATTTACTGAACATACATTTCAGTAGGCCAACATTTCGGATTTTAAAAACATTTTTCAAGCAGGTGTTATGAAGTATTCTAATTTAGTGAGATAATGACTTTTGTGTTTTCATTGGCTGTAAGCCATAATCATCAACATTAACAGAAATAAACACTTGAAATAGATCACTCTGTTTGTAATGACTCTATATATGAGTTTCACTTTTTGTATTGAAGAACTGAAATAAATTAACTTTTTGATGATATTCTAATTTAGTGAGATGCGCCTGTATGTCTCTGTCAGTACATGAAGCAGCATCACCTGTTCTCGAGGGAAAAGCAAACTGGCCTGCAATTTGAGCAAGACTCAAGCTGTCTTTTTTCTTCCATTGACTGTCTTTTTGGTAAGCAGGACGCATCCTCAAAGCCTGGTCATTGTGATCATCACCATCATCATCCTCATCTATTGCTTTCCATACTCTTCCTACTCTCTCTCCATTGTCAGTTAGCCATATGTGTGCCCAAGAAACATGCATGTATTCACACATTTGCGTGGAAACTCAACTTCCACATGTCCAACTACAACACAACTGATGCAGTGTTTGATTGTGCTGCTTATTGTGTAATAATGATGGGCTCAACCTTAAAGGAAGATACCTAGTCGCCATTATTGCTTTATCTCTGTTTCACCATCATTTCTAGTAAAAGTAAGAATTTTCCAGCAAAACCAGGGGTTGAGCTGAAAAGCCAGAGACTTCTTTGAATTTTTTTTTTTGCTCTCTATGACTGCAAACTTGCATTCCCGAAATTAAATGTTTTTTATTTTTAAAACTAGGATTTTTTTGGTATCTAAAATGGTGTAAAGTACCCCAGTACAGCTCTGCACTGAATTGGGCCATTGCCCAGATGTCACGGGTGTGTCAGGTGTTATAGACAGTCGCTTTGGATCTGGCTGTAGAAGGTCACTGCGTTTGGCATTGCAGACGCCTTCTTACTTTAAGACCCAGGGGTGACCTCCCTCCTGCTGTTAATTGACACACCCTTGCAGGGGAGTTAAAAACTCTCAGTTTGCTGCAGGGAACCACCGGTGATATTTCTATGTACCTGGGTGCTCATTTGGAGTTCTAGCTATCGGCTAGCTTCTTCTCTGGTGCCCTGGGAGGAAAGTTGGTGTTACTCCTCTGGTATCAGCTGAAGCTAACTTTATCCCCTTTGTTTGTCCTCCTTGTATTTCGTTTGTAGTGGGGTCTGACCAGTGCTCACCCCTCCCCCTCCATATCTAGGGCCAAGCTCTAGGGATATACAGGGCTTAGGTTTCCTGCTCAGCGATAGGTGTGGCACCTATATAGGGATGGTAGCATAGGTAAGGTGATATTAGACCTACCTAGGAATCTCCACTCCCCTTTTCCTTAGTGTTTGGGCTACCTCCCCCTCTTCCCTCCATGTTGCACTTAGTCTTTCCCACATCGTGCGTGACACTAGGACTGCAAACATGTTGTAATGTTATTTTCCTCACTAACTCACATGGTGGGAGAGGGTGGTAAAACCAGAAATAGAACCCTAACACTCATGGTCTGGATACCATGTTAGGCACAAAAAATAGCATACAAAGTTGATAAGATAAACAATGTGAGTGACATAAGAATGAATGGTCATCATCAAGTCTAAGAACCTGAGAACATCGATGGTTACAAAATGCATGGTAAGCCAGGTTTGGCATGGACCACGGGTATAAGCAGGTGAATGCTTAGTGGGCCCCTGCACAGGAAATTTCAGTCATTCTCTTGGACTTACAGACAGCAACAGAATGCTCTGGCTTATCACAACTAGAGATGAGCGAATATTTCAATATTCGGTTCAGATTACGATCGCTGATTTTGAAATATTCGCTGATTTATTTGTTGAATATTCACCAAACATTGCCGAATGCCATTGGATTCAATGGGGGGCAAAAACAAATGCATACACAACACCTTGTAATGGGCCCAAAAGCTGCCAAAACACATCAAATTAGGGGCAGACACCAGGAAAGTGCCATCAATTGACCCAGAGTACAAGTAGTATATTTTTTATTTGTTATTATAGCGCCATTTATTCCGTGGCACTTTACATGTGAAAAGAGGTCACCGACTGGTACAAGAGGAGAGAGGACCCTGCCCATGAGGGCGCACAAACAATCTACAAGGAATGGGTGAGGATACAATAGGTAAGGGTATAGCTGGTCGTGCAGCGGTATGGTTGAGCAAGGGTTACTGCAGATTTTACACTTGTCAGAAGAAATGGGTCTTCAGTAGTGTTGAGCCACCCCCGTAGTGTTCGAGTTCGGTTCGGTTCGTCGAACACCCGTGTGTTCGCCGAACTGTTCGTCGAACTGTTCGTCGAACACCTTCGAACACCGTTAAAACCAATGGCAGGCAAACAAAAACACATAGAAACACATAGAAAACACCTTCAAAGGTGTCCAAAAGCTGACTAACTGCTCAGAAGACATAACTAACACATGGAAAAGTGACAAGTACATATAGTCGTGCGAAAATAAAAGAGGTGGAGGAGTAAAAGGAGGGGGAGACACAGATATAGGCATGTCATGCCCTTCTAAAATCCAAAAAGTGAGAAGCCGACACGGCCAGTCCACTCCTGCCCGTGCCACCTCCGTGTCGCCGGGTTTGTGCCAGAGCCGCGGTGAACCCTGACGGCCAGCCCCCCTCTCCCAATACTGGTGCCTGTCCGCTGGTGGGTCGAGCGAGCCCCCCTGTGGTGGAGGCAGCTCTAAGCTTTTTAATTTAAATTGTCTCTCTAATTTGAATGAATACACTTTAAATCCATTTACAAGGATCTATTGGAGGGCAAGTCTCATGCCAGCAGCCGCGGTAATTCCAGCTCCAGTAGCGTCCACTAAAGCTGCTGCAGTTAAAAAGCTTTTATAAGGATCGAGCTCGGCTGTCCACCGCAAGGCATCCTACTGCCAGTCCCAGCCCCTATGCCTTGGGGTGCCTCCTGATGCTCTTCACTAAGTATCCCATGGTCCCGAAGCATTTCCTTTGAAAAAATTAAGTGTCTAAACTACAGGTGGTGTAGCTTGCTTAACAGCCGGGATAATCCGCTGACTAGCAGACACTGCTACTAGGCACAAAGTATTTCCTGGGCTAGATGCAGTTAAAAATTTGTAATTAGATACTCTCGTTGGATGCTGAGAAAGCATTCCATAGAGTCTCCTGGCACGCCATATATGATTCTCTTAAAAAGCTTGGGGTAGGGGTCTAGGGGACCCTTTTATAGTCAAAATCACGGCCCTGTATCACAATACGTCACCTAGGCTGAAGATAAATGGAACTGTAGCACCCTGAGGGCTCGGTTGCTACAGAGGTATTGCACCTCACCCAGAGGTGTGATATCTCACTCTCAGGTAAAGATGGAGTGTGGATCAGGACCCGACACCTGCATGCATTACACCACATTGCCGTGGGGCAGGGCGACCAATATGCCTATGAGATGGGCACGACAGTCCCTGTCCCTGGCTGGAGTGGGGGGAGGGAACACTGAGGAAGGGGAACCCTGTAGTGCAGGAGCAGGGAGGAAGCAGTTCCTGGGTGCATTGAGAAGGGAGTATAAAAGGTGGGCACCATCTTAGTTCAGTGCAGAGAAGTCTGAGCAGAAGTGGCAGGGAGCAGGGGCTCTGCATGAGCTCTGCTCCGGAGGCGGGCCTAGTAACAGAGGCCCAGGCCTGGAAGAGGGAGAAGGAAGGAAGAGGAGCGGAGAAGGCTCCAGGAACGAGGAATGAAGGGATCCCAGGGGTGCGGACGGGCGAGTCGCCACCGCACGCCCGAATCCACCTGCGTGGAGGGGTCAGGCCAAAGGGGGAGACCGGTCCCCGAACTAGTGGAGGCAGGAAACGACCCTCAGCTAGAAACCGGAGGCTCTGACATTTTATGTGGCGCAGCCCCTTGCTCCACCCGCTAGGAAGGCACCACATAGGTGTTATGTTCTGCTACCAAAGCTAAGGAAAGAGAGGAGATCTGTCCCTACTATAAGACTCAGCTGAATCCCTACGATGTAACAGGGAACCTGATCCTGCGATCAGACCTGCTAAAGTCCTAATCTAGTCTGTACGAAGACCTATAGATGTGGGGAGGGAATCCCTACAAGTACTAAGGACTGGGAGGAATATGGGACACCTCCTAACAGAAATAGTAGCAGACAGACGAACAAACAAAATAGATAGAACATAGAGGTCCGTAGACCAAGCAAACTAACAGAGTTAGATACAGAGCACAGGCTAGATAGAAAGTAGATATACAATGAAGTCCAGCAAAGCCAGAAGGGCGGAGCAGGATTAAATAGGCCAACAAGGTCATGTGACCAGCAAAGGAAAAAAAACCTAACAGCAAGGTTCTAACAATAGGGTCAGGGAAACTGGCGCCAAGTTTACCAAGAGGAGGCCCGAGGCAGCCGGACAGAAGTGTTGGTAAGAAAGGCCAGACAAAGGACACACAAAGGGGGTCCTGTGAAGCGCTCCAAAGTTATCTGGGAGTTGTCTGAGCCCCTCACCTGGTGAGCACAGTACGACGTGGGCAGCCGTTACCTGCAGACGTGGTCTGGATAATAAGAACTGTGAGTAAAGGCCCTGAACTGCATCACTGACTCCGTGTCGTTACTGCTGCTGCCCTGCACCATCACCCCCATCCTCCGCATACACTGCCCTGAGGCTATACTCCTCCCGTGGGGAGTTATGCTACGCTCTGCTGCACCCACAACACCAGCCTTAGCGGTCTGCCCTGTAGCGGCGGTTCACTCTGACCGCAATCCACGGGTGGCGTAGTCGGACATTTAAACATCAAAACCACATGAATAGTTCCGCCACTGGTTTGACCGCCCTGAGCCACGGAACCGGATCGCCGCCACGAAGACTACAACCACCAGCATCCACCAAAAAGGGTCCGGCTCCGGGTGTCCCAAGGCCCAGGGGGTGCGTCAGAACATTTTCATCACCTTTCACAATCACCAATGGGACAAGGCAGGGATGTCCTCTGTCCCCTCTCTTATACATCCTAGTGACGGAGCACCTGCTCTCATCAATTCGCCATAACCCCAATATTAGGTGGATTGAGGTGGGAGGCACCGAGTACAAGTGCTCTCTATTTGCTGATGATGTCCTAGTATATATCACTCAATCACATATATCCATCCCTGCTGTTATGGCTGAAATAGATCACTTTGTTACATGGTAAAATTTTAAAATCAATGCAGCGAAGTCTGAGGCCCTCGATGTCTCCCTCCCTAAATCCATATAGGATTCCATCCAGTCCAACTTTCCCTTTGCCTGGCCCTCACAGGGTATCAAATACTTAGGAATTCCTATTCATAGAGACCTCTCCCATCTATGTTATCTTAATTTTGGGCCCTTTATTGAACAATTCCATACAGACCACGGTTGGCAAGTTAGAACTGTAAGATTCACTACGTGAACCACTGGTGTTTTGTGGAAAAGCACATGTACACCGCGTTCCAAATTATTATGCAAAAAGTGTTTAGGAGTGATAAGGGAAGAATTTGTTTGTTTGTCAGTTAAACTCATTGATGGTGATGTGTGTCAGGGCTCTTTATATCACTGTAAGCAATTGCAGACACCTGTGCTAATTAGTTTGGCAGGTGTGTCCAATGAAAGGCAAGACTACTTAAGAAGGCTCTCTCACATTATTAAGCAGCCTACATTTTCTGCCAAAATGGGAAAGAAAAAGGATGTGTCGGCTGCTGAGAAGCAACAAATTGTGGAGTGTTTAGGTCAAGGCATGACTACAATCAACATTGTGCGATGATCAGGATGAAGTGTCTTGGCAATCAAGAAGTATGTAGCTGATTCACAGTACACACGTGTGCGTGCTGATAAGGGCAAATTGAGGACTCTTTCCTACAGGCAATTACGTCAGGTTGAAAGAGCAGCGGCAAAAAAGCCTTGTCATAGCAGCAGACAAGTTTTTGAAGCTGCTTGTGCCTCCAACGTCCCCCGAACAACAAGATGCAGGGTCCTTCAGAGGTTTGCAGCTGTGCATACGCCATCCTGTCGACCTCCTCTATCCACTTCACACAAGCAGAAACGGCTCCAGTGGGCCAAACATTACATGAAGACTGATTTCAAAACTGTTTTGTTCACGGATGAGTGCCATGCAGCGCTCGATGGTCCAGATGAATGGAGTGGAGGATGGCTGGTTGATGGACACCCCACGCAAACACGGCTACAGCGCCAACAAGGAGGAGGTGGAGTAATGTTTTGGGCTGGAATCATGGGGAGAGAGATTGTCGGCCCCTTTAGGATCCCTGAAGGCGCTAAAGATGAACTCCATAATGTATGTGGATTTTCTCAAACAGCACTTCCTGCCATGGTTCAAGAAGAAGAACAGTGTATTTCACAGCAAGATCATTTTTCTGCATGATAATGCACCATCTCATGCTGCACATAAAACATCTGCATCTCTGGCTGATATGGGCATAAAAGGGGACAAACTTATGGTGTGACCCCCATGCTCCCCTGACCTCTACCCCATTCAGAACCTTTGGAGCATCATTAAAAGGAGTGTCTATGATGGCGGGAGGCAGTTCACATCTAAGCAACAGCTCTGGGAGGGTATTCTGTCCTCATGCAAAACAATTGAAGCAGAAACCATCCAAAACCTGACAAATTCAATGGACGAGAGAGTTCAGAAGCTCCTTTCGAACAAGGGGTCCTATGTGAAAATGTAACATCACCTAGAATAAAGTTTTGAGTTGAAAACTGTTTGATTTCAGTTTCTAACAACCTGCTAATGCTTATAATTTCAAAAATGACCATTTTTTTGGTCTTTATTAAAATGAAAAGGTTGATCGAAAAGTTTGGGGGATCTAAGAGTGTGGCAACCCAGTAGTCATGATTACTTCGAATTCTGACAATATGAGGGTCATGCTGCAGGTAGTGCAGCAAGAAGGCACTTATGTGTCTTGCGCATCTCGGAGCCCCAAAATTATTTTCCGGGCTAGATGCAGCTAAAAATTATTTTTAATTTTAAATCTGGTGAAGCTTATTATAGATGGCCTAATAGGATCAGTGCTGCACACTGCTACAAAGCCCAAATTATTTTCCAGTCAAGATACAGATAAACATGATTAGTAATTTGAAAGCTTAAAACGGTTGGTAGGGTGATTTTAACCAATCATCAAGCTTTTACTCTCCCCAGGATGACACAGGGGTAGAAAAGTCGTTTCGGATCCATGATTTGTTCATCTTTATGAACGTGAGTCTGTCTACATTATCAGTGGAGAGCCGCGTGCGCTTATCTGTCAGCACACCACCAGCAGCGCTGAACACACGTTCAGACAGAACGCTGGCTGCGGGGCATGACAAGATCTCCAAGGCGTAAGTGGCTAGCTCCGGCCATTTATCCAGATTGGAAGCCCAAAAAGAGCAAGGGTCCAGTGACACAGTCGTGGCTTCAATGTTTACTTGGAGATACTCCTGTACCATCGTCTCTAGGCGTTGACTATGTGTCAGACTTCTTGTCTCCTGTGGCCTTGCAAAGGATGGGCTAAAAAGTGGTGAAATGATTCCGCAAAATTGATGTTACCAGCAGATACTGTGGTTCTGTTACGGTTTGAGTGCTGAACACTTGACGGTCCCACGGTTGGCAAGTTGGAACTGTGAGATTCACTACGTGCACCACTGGTATTTTGTGGAAAAGCACATGTAAGATTCTGCAATAGTCTCTGCTGATACTCCTGCATGCGTGCATCCCTTTCTATGGCAGGAATAATTTCTGCAAATTTACTTTTGTACCGGGGATCTAACAGTGTGGCAACCCAGTAGTCAGGATTATTTCTAATTCTCACAATTCGAGGGTCATGTTGCAGGTAGTGCAGCAAGAAGGCACTCATGTGTGTTGCGCATCCAGGAGCACCAAGTCCTTGTTGTGTTGGTGGCGAGGTAACAATCATGCTTCCTTCCTCTGTCCTCTCCCCCCAACCTCGCACAACAGAAATGTGATCAAGGTCTCCCTCATCTGATGAGTCTTCCATCAGTTCGTCCTCCACTTCTTCCTGGGCTCCTGCACCTTCCTCACTAGTTTGGCTGCTACCATGCGCCCTGGTAAAATCATCTCCCCCACCCTCACATGCCTGCCGCCTTGGTGCTGCCGACCGTCTGGACCTTGCAGATGTTAGCCCTTCCGCATACAACTCCTCCTCCTCTACTTCCTCCACCTCCTCTTGTGCCACCACCTGACTCCGAATTCTGTTTAACATGTGCTCCAGCATGTAAATCACCGGAATAGTCATGCTGATAATGGCATCGTCAGCACTAAACATCTTCGTCGCCATTTCAAAACTGTGCAGAAGGGTGCATAGGTCCCTGATCTGAGACCACTCCTCCAGCGTGATTTGCCCCACCTCTGAATCTCGTTGGCCCAGGCTATACGTCAGAACGTATTGCACCAGGGCTTGTCGGTGCTGCCACAGTCGCTGCAACATGTGCAGAGTTGAATTCCACCGGGTAGGCACATCGCATTTTAGCCGGTGAAGTGGCAGGCCCAACGACTTCTGTAGAGATGTAAGTCGCTGAGCTGCGGGATGCGAACGGCGGAAGTGAGCACACAGCGACCGTGCCCTCTGCAGAAGGCCATCTAGTCTGGGATAGTGGGCTAAAAATTGCTGGACAACCAGGTTCAACACGTGAGCCATACAAGGCACGTGTGTGACATTGCCCCGGCGAAGGGCCGCACCCAGGTTTGCAGCATTGTCGCACACGGCCTTCCCTGGTTTCAGGTCCAGTGGAGACAACCATTCATGAAATTGGTTCTCCAGAGCTGACCACAACTCCTCAGCTGTGTGACTCACATTTCCCAGACATTTCAATGTAAAAACCGCCTGATGACGTTGAGCCCTACTGCCAGCATAGTAAGGAGGTGTGCAGGATCCCTTCTGCGCAGTTAGAAAGCTTGTGGCATGACCAGACAGGCTTTGGGTGCAGGTGGAAGACCGAGAGGAGGTTGAGGAGGCAGAAGCAGTGGAGGAACTTTGACATAAAGAGGATTGACGCACAACTCGTGGGGACGGCAAGACTTGGACAGCAGCCCCTTGTCCTGCTGTCACCATAGTTACCCAGTGCCCAGTCAGCGACATGTAACGCCCCTGTCCATGCCTACTCGTCCAAGTGTCTGTGGTGAAATGCACCCTGTCACATACAGAGTTTCTCAAAGAAGCGGTGATGTTGTGTGCGACATGCTGGTGGAGCGCAGGCACACCTTTCTTTGAGAAGTAGTGCCGACTGGGCATCTGGTACTGGGGCACTGCGACGGACATAAGGTCTCGAAAATCCTCTGTGTCCACCAGGCGGAAAGGCAGCATTTCTGTAGCCAAGAGCTTGCAGATGGTGAAATTCAACCTCTTAGCTTTCTCATGGCTAGGAGGAAATGGTCTTTTACTTGTCCACATCTGAGGGACCGAGGGCTGGCTATTGTGCTTAGACGGGGTTGATAAGGGTGTCCCCGGCAAACTGCCGGTCTGTGAGGAAGATGCAGGCGGACATGTTAGGTTGCCTTGATCCAAAGGTGGTGCTATCGATGTCGGACAGCGCTCAAGACCAGCTGGTGTTACCACCTCCAAAGAAAATGATGACCTGCCAATCACGCTGGCTGTTGCGGGTAAAGAGGTGGCAGGTCTGCGCCCCAAAACAGGTGTGACTGCTGTCCCCCCAGTCACAGAGGATGAAGAGGCCGCGGATGCACAAGATATGGCAGATGGTGGTTGGCCCGGCCGGCTAGGCCGCATTGTAGCACACTGAGCTTCCCACTGCAACTTATGCTTCATGTCCATGTGCCGGTTCATGCATGAAGTACTCAAACTATGTATTTTTTGGCCTCTACTTAGCTTTTGCTGACAAATGTTACAGATAACACGAGTTGGGTCATCTTTATCGATCTGAAAAAATGCCCAGGCTATGCAAGGCTTAGCACCCATGCGACCTGAAGAGCCACCACGACTTGTGGTGAGAGGCAGAGTTGTGTTTGAGGATGCAGTTGTTGACGTGCTTCCAGTACTACGTCTCTGTCCAGGAAGGCGCAACCTGACCTCGTCGTCACTAGCATCTTCCTCCACCTCCTCTGCTGACCTCATCTCTTGGCTGACTGTGGGTTGACAGTAAGTGGGATCTCCGACCTCATCATCATCACCCTGTGCGTTATCACACCCGTCGTCCTCAGAGCCAACCTGTTCCTGCCCTGACAAAAAACTAAAGTTGTCGCTCCAATCAGGTATTTGAGTCTTATCATCGTCTTCCTCATTGTCTCCACCAACAGGAGTTACAGTTTGGGAATGAGGGTCTACATTATGGTCAGAACCTTCTGCGTCTGGTCCTGGATCCGACTCATAAAGATTCTGGGCATCAGTGCAGATCATTTCCTCGTCTGGATTCACAGAAGCGCTGGAGTCGACCTCTGATTCCCAGGCTATAGTATGAGTAACAGCTCTGCAGACTCAACCATCTGTTCTACCTCATACTCAGACGGGCAGCTGGAGATTTGGGAGCTGTGAGGAAGCAAGTGCGATTTGGGTGACACCTTTGAGGACTGGAGTATTTGTGATGTTGTAGTTGATGTGGAGGAGATCCCTCTTAAAGGAGCACTTGATATCCGTTGAAGCACCTGCTGTTTTTGTGCCTCATCTGGAATTTGTAGCGATTGGCGTGGCCGTAAGAAAGGGATCTTATCACATTGTCCGCTAAAAGAAGTAGACATTTTAGTTTGGCTGGAAGATGGTCTTTCTTCTGCACCTACCCCACGGACACAACCTTTTTTCCCCTTCCCAACACGCCTATTCCCCTTTCCACCAGCAGCAGGCCTTTTTCCACTCATTTTGGTGGTTAACTAGTTCACAACTCTGGAGTTGTTTGCACAAAAAAACAATGGATGGTAACCGAGCAGAGCTGAGTGGCCAAACTGTGGTATTAGGCTAAAACTATTGGCTGGGTTAGATGCAGAAAAAAATTATTTTTAATTTGCAACCTGCTGGAGGTCAGTATAGAAGGACTAATAGAACAAGTCCCACACACTGCTAGAAGCCCAAATATTTTTTCAGAGCTAGATGCAGAAAATTTTTTTATTCAATTTGCAACCTGATGGAGGTCAGTATAGATGGACTAATAGACCAAGTCCCACACACTGCTAGAAGCCCAAATATTTTTTCAGAGCTAGATGCAGAAAAAAATTATTTTTAATTTGCAACCTGATGGAGGTCAGTATAGATGGACTAATAGACCAAGTCCCACACACTGCTAGAAGCCCAAATATTTTTTCAGAGCTAGATGCAGAAAAAAATTATTTTTAATTTGCAACCTGATGGAGGTCAGTATAGATGGACTAATAGACCAAGTCCCACACACTGCTAGAAGCCCAAATATTTTTTCAGAGCTAGATGCAGAAAAAAATTATTTTTAATTTGCAACCTGATGGAGGTCAGTATAGATGGACTAATAGACCAAGTCCCACACACCGCTAGAAGCCCAAATATTTTTTCAGAGCTAGATGCAGAAAATATTTTTATTCAATTTGCAACCTGATGGAGGTCAGTATAGATGGACTAATAGACCAAGTCCCACACACTGCTAGAAGCCCAAATATTTTTTCAGAGCTAGATGCAGAAAAAAATTATTTTTAATTTGCAACCTGATGGAGGTCAGTATAGATGGACTAATAGACCAAGTCCCACACACTGCTAGAAGCCCAAATATTTTTTCAGAGCTAGATGCAGAAAAAAATTATTTTTAATTTGCAACCTGATGGAGGTCAGTATAGATGGACTAACAGACCAAGTCCCACACACTGCTAGAAGCCCAAATATTTTTTCAGAGCTAGATGCAGAAAAAAATTATTTTTAATTTGCAACCTGATGGAGGTCAGTATAGATGGACTAATAGAACAAGTCCCACACGCTGCTAGAAGCCCAAATATTTTTTCAGAGATAAATGAAGAAAAAAATTATTTTTAATTTGCAACCTGATGGAGGTCAGTATAGATGGACTAATAGACCAAGTCCCACACACTGCTAGAAGCCCAAATATTTTTTCAGAGCTAGATGCAGAAAAAAATTATTTTTAATTTGCAACCTGATGGAGGTCAGTATAGATGGACTAATAGACCAAGTCCCACACACCGCTAGAAGCCCAAATATTTTTTCAGAGCTAGATGCAGAAAAAAATTATATTCAATTTGCAACCTGCTGGAGGTCAGTATAGAAGGACTAATAGAACAAGTCCCACACACTGCTAGAAGCCCAAATATTTTTTCAGAGCTAAATGAAGAAAAAAAATATTTTTAATTTGCAACCTGATGGAGGTCAGTATAGATGGACTAATAGACCAAGTCCCACACACTGCTAGAAGCCCAAATATTTTTTCAGAGCTAGATGCAGAAAAAAATTATTTTTAATTTGCAACCTGATGGAGGTCAGTATAGATGGACTAATAGACCAAGTCCCACACACCGCTAGAAGCCCAAATATTTTTTCAGAGCTAGATGCAGAAATTTTTTTTATTCAATTTGCAACCTGATGGAGGTCAGTATAGATGGACTAATAGACCAAGTCCCACACACTGCTAGAAGCCCAAATATTTTTTCAGAGCTACATGCAGAAAAAAATTATTTTTAATTTGCAACCTGATGGAGGTCAGTATAGATGGACTAATAGACCAAGTCCCACACACTGCTAGAAGCCCAAATATTTTTTCAGAGCTAGATGCAGAAAAAAATTATTTTTAATTTGCAACCTGATGGAGGTCAGTATAGATGGACTAATAGACCAAGTCCCACACACTGCTAGAAGCCCAAATATTTTTTCAGAGCTAGATGCAGAAAAAAATTATTTTTAATTTGCAACCTGATGGAGGTCAGTATAGATGGACTAATAGACCAAGTCCCACACACCGCTAGAAGCCAAATATTTTTTCAGAGCTAGATGCAGAAAATTTTTTTATTCAATTTGCAACCTGATGGAGGTCAGTATAGATGGACTAATAGACCAAGTCCCACACACTGCTAGAAGCCCAAATATTTTTTCAGAGCTAGATGCAGAAAAAAATTATTTTTAATTTGCAACCTGATGGAGGTCAGTATAGATGGACTAATAGACCAAGTCCCACACACTGCTAGAAGCCCAAATATTTTTTCAGAGCTAGATGCAGAAAAAAATTATTTTTAATTTGCAACCTGATGGAGGTCAGTATAGATGGACTAATAGACCAAGTCCCACACACTGCTAGAAGCCCAAATATTTTTTCAGAGCTAGATGCAGAAAAAAATTATTTTTAATTTGCAACCTGATGGAGGTCAGTATAGATGGACTAATAGAACAAGTCCCACACACTGCTAGAAGCCCAAATATTTTTTCAGAGATAAATGAAGAAAAAAATTATTTTTAATTTGCAACCTGATGGAGGTCAGTATAGATGGACTAATAGACCAAGTCCCACACACTGCTAGAAGCCCAAATATTTTTTCAGAGCTAGATGCAGAAAAAAATTATTTTTAATTTGCAACCTGATGGAGGTCAGTATAGATGGACTAATAGAACAAGTCCCACACACTGCTAGAAGCCCAAATATTTTTTCAGAGATAAATGAAGAAAAAAATTATTTTTAATTTGCAACCTGATGGAGGTCAGTATAGATGGACTAATAGACCAAGTCCCACACACTGCTAGAAGCCCAAATATTTTTTCAGAGCTAGATGCAGAAAAAAATTATTTTTAATTTGCAACCTGATGGAGGTCAGTATAGATGGACTAATAGACCAAGTCCCACACACCGCTAGAAGCCCAAATATTTTTTCAGAGCTAGATGCAGAAAAAATTTTTATTCAATTTGCAACCTGCTGGAGGTCAGTATAGAAGGACTAATAGAACAAGTCCCACACACTGCTAGAAGCCCAAATATTTTTTCAGAGCTAAATTAAGAAAAAAATTATTTTTAATTTGCAACCTGATGGAGGTCAGTATAGATGGACTAATAGACCAAGTCCCACACACTGCTAGAAGCCCAAATATTTTTTCAGAGCTAGATGCAGAAAAAAATTATATTCAGTTTGCAACCTGATGGAGGTCAGTATAGATGGACTCAAAGAATGATGCTATGCCCAAAAGATTTTACTTCACTAGGTGCAGTAAAAAAATTGGTATTCTATACACAGGTGGTATATCTTGCAACACAGATAGGCTACTCCACTGACTAACACACTCTGCAATAGGCCAAAAAGGATTAGCTTTGCTAGATTCAGCCAAATGCTGTGAAAAAAACTTGCACAGCACTGGCACAGACCTGCCTGGCAAAAACTGATAGGAACTGATGTAACCTAGTCCTGAAAAGGACTCCAATTACAATTAGTCTTTACTCCCACAATCTATCTATTTAAGAGCACAGACCTGCTTGATAAAAGTCGTAGGAAATGCTGTAACCTAGTCCTTAAAAGGACTGCAATCACAACTATTCCCTACTCCCAAGCTATCTGTATATTTGTGCGAAAATTGGCTTGAAATTAACAAGGTATAGCGCACACAGCAACAGCGGTGCCGTCTAACACGCAGCTGCAGCAGTGAGAAAATGGTGGCGACGGGGAAAATGGCTTGGTCTTATAGGGCAAGGACATGTGACATACACTGCCAATCACACATGCCCTTGCTTGTGTGAAAAAAAGCACTTCGCTCCGTGTGTGCGCTGCTGATAGGCTGACAGATTGCACCTCCCCACTGCAAATGCGGGAAAGAGAAAAAAAAATGGAGATCTTCATTGTTCCTGCAGAGATCCATCCCCTGCCCCTCCCCCCGCCCCGCTGTACACTCAAACTGCGTATTAACATTAATTTTCATCATTACTGAGAAAAAATCCAGTTATGATTTTGGTGCACGAACAGTTATCGAACATAACCTCGAGCAGCCGAATTTTTCTCAAATTGTTCGTGTTCGCCGACCGGCTCGAACACCGCCCAAAACAGCTCGAATTTGAGATTGGCGAACAGTTCGAGTAGAATAACGCTCATCTCTAGTCTTCAGCTTCCTTTTCAAGGTTTCCATGGTAGGCGAGAGTCTGATGTGTTGGGGTACAGAGTTCCACAGTGGGGGAGATGCATGGGACAAATCTTGTATGTGATAGTGGCAAGAAGAGATATGAAGTAAGTAGAGAAGTAGATCTTGTAAGGATGGGAGGTTGTGTGCAGGTAAATACAGGGGGACTAGGTCACTGATGTTTGGAGGAGAGAGGTTTTGGATGGCTTGGTATGCCAAAATTAGGCTTTTCGACTGGAGTCTCTGGGCAACGGGGAGCCAGCGCAGAGACTGACAGAGGGGAGAAGCTGGGGAATAGCGGGGTCACAGGTGGATTAGTCCGCCAGCACAGTTTAGGATAGATTGGAGGGGTGCGAGAGTGGTAGAAGGGAGGCCACAAAACAGGAGCTAGCAGTAGTCGAGGTGGGAGATGATGGGGGCATGCACAATTCTTTTTGCAGATTCTTGTTTGAGGAATGTGCGGATCCAGGTGATTTTTTTTACTTGGAGTCGGCATATTCCTCAGTTGTCCCTCAGCGTTCAGTTGTCCCTACCCCAGTCCTTGGAACGCAAGCGTAAATATGTAACTACCCACAAGCCACAATACTTAACTGCCAAATTTCTCGACTGCTTGCACTAGAAATTTTGCCTTTTAAGCTTGTGGAGGCGGAAACTTTCCACAACCTCATGGCAGCGGCTGTCCCTTAGTGCTCGGACCCAGCACTATTACTCCCAGTGTGCGGTCCCCGCCTTATACAAGCACGGGTCCCAGAACATTACCCATGCCCTCACCAATGCAGTTACTGGGAAGGACAACCTAACCACAGACACGTGGACAAGTGCTTGTGGACAGGGAAGGTACATCTCACTGATGGCAAACTGGGTTAATATTGTGGAAGCCGGGACTCAGTCGGACCCTGGGATGGAATACCTCCTCCCGACGCAGAGGATTGAGGGCCCTGGGTCAGTCAAGCTTCAACACAATATTCACAAGGTAGAAAGCAGCTGTGGTCGGTCTCCTAGACAACAAGCAAATTTTTCATGATGATAGAAGCCACCATCTCCTTAGCTTGCTAGTACTTTTCTGTGGGAATGAGCTTGTCTCCAACCAGCCTGGAATATTTCCAGTAGTTTGGTATTAGCACCCAGTACAAGAAGCAAAGCCATCCACAATTTAGTTTTCAGGAATTTTATCTGGTAGTCTGAGTGGCTGCCCAAACATTAGTTTCTCAAAAAGGAGCTGAAGACACTGAGTGGCAGTAGGTGTAAGTTTCTCCAGCATGACCTGTTATCAGAGAGAGAACAGAATGTGGATTTGCCAAGGTGCCAGATTTCATCTTCTTACGTCTTATAGATTACTGGAGCCAGTTCATAGTAAAAAAGCAGCCATAGAGTGTCCGGGAACCTTCACGCAGACTTTTCTTAGCCAAGGCTGCTTCTCGGTGAGAGTTGTATTTCACACCAGCCATATTCTTTAGGTTGGATGTAAGGACTGGCATAGAGGGAAACAGTATCTTCTCCGGCTGTCATTTCTCCACCATCGCTATCAGATGCATTTACAATAGGGTGCTGCTAGGTGGTGTCATCAGCTCAAGATGAGTGTTCATTCTGGTCACATAAATCTCTTCTACAGTCCATATTTTTTTTTGTTTGGCCTTATATACAAGTCATGACCCTGCAAAGAATGTTTCTTAACATTTCTTCCAGGAAAATCCATTTTATTTATTTTTTTTAATTTTTTATTGTCAGTCCGTAAAAGTGGCGTAATAATCTGACAACATTGTTCACAGATAAGCTATTGGTCAGCGGCCCAGTGTAAATAGGCTTAAACAACACACAACTGCCAGACTTTAAATGTAGAGTAATATCTGGCACGCTCCCAAAAAATTATGGATTATTAGCCTAGTAATATTGGATCACGTCTGCTGACCACGGCTTTAGGCAGTGGCCTAGTAGTATGATATTGGTCAGCGACCAAGTGTGAATAGGTTTGAACAACACACAACTGACAGACTTTAAATGGAGTATAATATTTTAGCACACTCCAAAAAATGTGACGATTATTACCTCAGTAATATGGGATCACGTCTGATGACCACAGTTTTAAGGCAGTCGCCTAATAGTATGGTATTGGTCAGCAACCAAGTGTGAATTGTTTGGAACAACATACACCTGGCAGACTTTAAATGGAGTGTAATATCTGACATGCTCCCAAAAATTTCAGGATTATTACCACAGTAATATGGGATCACGTCTGATGACCACGGTTTTAGGCAGTAGCCTAATAGTATGGTTTTAGTCAGTGACCAAGTGTGAATAGTTTGGAACAAAATACACGTGCCAGACTTTAAATGGAGTGTAATATCTGACACGCTCCCAAAAATGTCAGGATTATTACCGCAGTAATATGGGATCACATCTGATGACCACGGTTTTAGGCAGTGGCCTAATAGTATGGTATTGGTCAGCGACCAAATGTGAATAGGTTCAACAAAACATAGCTGGCTGACTTTAAATGGAGTGTAATATCTGACACGCTCCCAAAAATTTCAGGATTATTACAGCAGTAATATAGGATCACTTCTGATGATCACAGTTTTAGGCAGTCGCCTAATAGCATGGTATTGGCCAGCGACCAAGTGTGAATAGTTTGGAACAACATACACCTGCCAGACTTTAAATGGAGTATAGTATCTGACACGCTCCCAAAAATTTCAGGATTATTACCTTAGTAATATGGGATCACGTCTGATGACCATGGTTTTAGGCAGTGGCCTAATAGTATGGTATTTGTCAGCGACCAAGTGTGAATAGGTTCAACAGAGCACAGCTGGCTGACTTTAAAAGGAGTGTAATATTTGGCATGCTCCACAAAATGTCTATTATTACCGCAGTAATATGGGATCACGTGTGATGATGGAAAAGTTTCTCTGCTTCCACAATACAGCAATGCAAATATAATCAAAAAAATCTGGCTGTATTCTGATAACAAGCAAATAGAGCAGTAAAATGGTGTACTGTATTACTTTTTAAGCAAATAGTCCGGATTAAGAGCAAAAAAATTAGCCCTGATATGTAGGGTTATGGATATCTATAACAGCAGCAGCAGACAGAACGTGCAATGGACCCTATTGTGCTGCATTCACTGTCCACAAACCCTGCCTAACTCCTGCTACCACCAGTAATATATGCAGCTGGATTAGTCCTCAGAAGGACTGTTAGTTCAGTTAGATATATATCTTGCTGTGGAATACCTATACCTAACTATTAAACCGCCAATTCCGTCCTTCACTTAGCAGCACCTCTCCCTACTCTGACTATTTCCAGGGTAGACTGTTATAAGCATAGGGTCACCAGGTTTTATATAAACCTGATGACATTATGCGGCCAGCCAATCACTGTAATGCCACAACCCACATGGTAACGGCATTACAGTGCGTGGCAAGCAATCCCTGCATGTTAATTGGCTGTCTGAAGAGAGCCAAACATGTGATGCAGGGACCTGAACTCCCGCCTAAGCCTCCTGGAAATACTCGCCGAGCACAAAGCATGTCGAGCAGTGAGATGCTCGGGCGAGTACCAAGCAGGTGAGCCCGCTCACTCATCATTAATCGTCGTTCCGAATGCGGCAATACCAAATATGTGTACTTTTTTGGTTTATTTTTGTTTTTACATAAATATATCTATTTATTGTTATATTTTTTTCATGTTTTTATTATTTTGTGATTTTTAAAAAATATCTTTCCAATTTTTTTTACATTTCTTTTAATTTTTTTACTTAGATCGCTGGTATAACACATTGCAAAGCACTAACATTGCAATGCATAATAGGTGGTAATGTTACACTGACAGAAGCCTTTAAGACCATGGTCTTGGCATGGTCTAAACATGCTAACATAGCTGGCTGACCATCTGGCCCTCATGATGACGTTGCGGTGGTGCCAATTGGATGGTAGAGGGTACCCCCTCCCTCTTGTAGCCTCCTAAATGTTGCAATCGATATCGATCGTGGCATTTAGGGGGTTAAAGTGCCTGGGGCACTGCAATCACCACTCCTGGCCATGACAGCCAGGGCACGGGTATCACATAGGCCAAGCTCCCTGCGGCGATCTCGCTACTGTGTCACGAACAATCGCCATGATGTACCTATACATCATTGCTCGGGAACTCCTACACGACCATGACGTATAGGTACATCAAATATCGTGAATGGGTTAAGTATCTCTTTCCATATGCAGATATGCGCATTATACATGAGAACTTTCTTTCCCTTGCACCTTATCAGTCCGTCATATACATGCACAGTGGGATCATAGCACTTGCCATTGCCTGCTCCAGGTTTTTGTGGGCCCCGGGTGAAAGAGTCTCAGTGGGCCCTTTTAACGCATACCATGATTCATGATGCATAGATTCGGCGGAGAAATATAAGTATACAACACAGGGCCCAGCCTGTCCCCTCATCCTTCACATATGCAGACACTCACACATATACAGTACGCAGACATGCACACACACACACACAGTACGCAGTCATGCACACACACAATAAGCAGACATGCACACACACAGTACGCTGACATGCACACATACACAGTATGCAGACACGCATACATACACAGTATGCAGACATACACACAGTACACAGACATGCACATGCACACACAAACACTGTACGCAGACATGCACACACAGTACGTAGACATGCACATACACACTGTATGCAGACATGTACACACGCAGTACACAGACATGCACACACAAACGGTATGCAAACATGCACACACGCATGGTACAAAGACATGCACACACACATGGTACGCAGACTTGCACACACGCACGGTATGCAGACATGCACACACGCACAGTACACAGACATGCACACACACATGGTACGCAGACATGCACACACACGGTATGCAGACATGCACACACACGGTACACAGACATAAACACACACATGGTATGCAGACACACATATACGGTATGCAGACATGCACACACCCACGGTACGCAGACACACACATGCGGTACACAGATATGCCCACTCACACAGTACACAGACATGCACACACATACGGCACGCGGACATGCACATGCATACGGTACGCAGACATGCAAACACATACGGTGTGCAGACATACACACATACGGTACGCAGACATGCACACAGTACGCAGATATGTGCACACACATACAGTATGCAGACATGCATACACACAGAGTATGTAAACATGCGCAGACACACACACAGCATACACAAACATGAACACAGTACGCAGACATGCACACACACAGAGTACGCAACCATCCGCACACACAGAGCATAAGCAAACATGCACACACTGTACCCAGACATGCGCACACACACAGTACGCAGACATGCACACACATACAGTATGCAGACATGCGCACACATACAGTATGCAGACATGCGCACACATGCAGACATGCACATGCACACACATGCACATGGTACACAGATATGGACACACAATACGCAGGCACACACATACACAAACACGTACACATACAGGCATACATACATATTTGAACACAAATTCTTAAAAACACATATAAAACAGACATAAATATATATACACAGTCATACACCCTGACATAAACAGATAGATATTCACATTATACATTCACACACATTAGAAATATTTTTAATATGGAGATTGGGGAAGCTGGCAACAAGCCTCGCTCTCCTGCCCCAGCTTGTCTTAGGTCCAGCTCCTCTAGCATGTGGCTGTGCTGGGCCACTGGCGTGTATTTGATGGCTGTCACTTTCACAGTCACAGGCATGTCCCTAATGATGCGGCAGGGGTGAAACACAAGCAAAAGTAAAGGCACCGTGTCATTACTAGCAGACACAACTGCACAGCGCACTGTGCACGGCCATGTCTGGTAAAGTGACGGCAATAAAACAGCACCAGTGGTCCTGCACAGATGTTGAGTGAGCGGCCCGGGCCCCGACAGGGAGTGGGCCCCCCTGATGGTCCAGGGCCCCGGCACTTGCCCGGGTGCACCGGGGGCTGACGCTGGCCCTGGCACTTACACTTGTTTAACTGCTTGAAAAAAGTTCACACCAGGAACCGATATATCTAACTTTCAATCTATCTATTTAGTAATAAATGATGGAAGCAGCACTTTATAGGATGGGAAAAATTACTACTTAATAGACCATAATGCGACGTTTCAGCTCCAAGTATGAGCCTTTCTCAAGCCGTTTCTCAAGTGCATATACAAGGTATTTAAGACATCAGAGTATTTAACAACAAATATGATAAAAGGGCACAAATCAAAATATTCACACATGTTATACCTGTATACAGTGAAAGTACATAATAATCATAATATAAAGTGCATTTAAGACACTGGCATACCGCCAATGCCAGTATGCCATTCCACTGCTATAGGGCCCATGCGCCGGGGGGCCCGCAACAGGCCCTCACCGCACTGGCCCCACCTTCGCCCATTAGCACCCGCCGCCTGCCCGCACAGAATGATGGGGTCGGAAGCGTCTGCTGACGCTCCCTCCTCTATCATCATTGCTCTCGCTGACAGCCAGAGAGGGGCCCAGCATGAGGAATGATGATGGAGGAGGGAGCTTCAGCATACGCTTCCACCCCCATCTTTCTTTCTCGGCGCCTGATGTCTCAGAGCAGCAGGCACGGTGACATCATTACAGGGCGCCCGCTGCTCTGAGAAGTGCGGTGTTTCACACCGCACACTGAGGAGACTGGAGCATTGTCTGGAACCAGGAGAGGTGAGTACTGTGTTTATTTTTTTAAAATCAGTGACCGGTGGCCATAATACAGTACGGGGGTGCGTTATATTCTGTGGAGGACCATGGGGGTGCATTATACTGTATGGAGAACCATTGGGGTGCATTATGATGTGAAGAGAGCCATGGGGATATATTATGCTGTATTGAGGACCATTGGGGTGCATAATATTGTGTGAAGGACCATGGGGATGCATAATGCTGTGCAGAGGACCATGGGGATGCATTATGCTGTATAGAGGACCATGGTGATGCATTATATTGTGTGGAGGAACATGGGGGGAGAGCATTATATTGTATGGAGGACCATGGGGGTGCATTATGCTGTATGGAGGACCATGGGGGTACATTATATTCTGTGGAAGACCATGGGGGTGCATTATGCTGTATGGAGGATCAATGGGGTTATATTATACTGGATGGAAGATCAATGGGGCTCATTATATTGTGTGGAGGACCATGTGGATGCATTATATTGCATGTAGGACCATAGGGGGTGCATTACATTGTATTCAGGACTAGAGATGAGCGGTGTTCGACTAGAACTGTTCGCCAATCTCAAATTCGAGCTGTTTTGGGTGGTGTTCGAGTTGTTCGACGAACCCGAACGATTTGCAAAAAATTCGGCTGTTCGAGGTTATGTTCGATAACTGTTCGTGCACCAAGAGCGTGTCCTGCATGTCTGGCGCTATTTAGAGCACCAATCATGAAGGGATTGTCTGCCACTCACTGTAATGCCACAGCCATGGTGGTTGTGGCATTACAGTGATTGCCCAAATCGATGGGAACAGTGCTCACAGTGAAACATGAAAAGCCGGCAATTCAGCAGCGGCATACACCGGTACCCGACAATTTAGAACCGAAAGAATAGAGCTTCACACATAGATTAGATAGATAGAAACATGTCAGTCACACATATAAGAAGCACAGTGACAGTGTTGCTTGCTGTACTTGTCATTTAGTGTAAAGGATTTCTCAAAAAAAATAATAGTGTTTTCATGCACTGTCTCTTTAAAAAAGCCGGCTGGCAATTCAGCATCTGTACCCGACAATTTAGAATAGAAGGAATAGAGAATCACACATAGATTAGATAGATAGAAACATGTCAGCCACATATATACGAAGCACAGTGACAGTGTTGCTTACTGTACTTGTCATTTAGTGTAAAGGATTTATTAAAAAATATAATAGTGTTTTCGTGCACCGTCTCTTTAAAAAAGCCGGCCGGCAATTCAGCATCTGTACCCGACAATTTATAACAGAAAGAATAGAGAATCACACATAGATTAGGTAGATAGAAACATGTCAGTCACATATATATGAAGTACTGTGACAGTGTTGCTTACTGTACTTGTCATTTACTGCAAAGGATTTATTAAAAAAAATAATAGTGTTTTCATGCACCGTCTCTTTAAAAAAGCCGGCCGGCAATTCAGCAGCGGTACCCGACAATTTATAACAGACAGAATAGAGCTTCACACATAGATTAGATAGATAGAAACATGTCAGTCACATATATATGAAGTACAGTGACAGTGTTGGTTACTGTACTTGTCATTTAGTATTAAAATAAAGGATTTATTATTAAAAAAAATTGGCGTGGGGTTCCCCGTAATTTTAGTCTCTAGCGGAGGTTAAGCAGACGGCTGGGGCAGATGTTTGAAGCCTGGGAAGGGGGTAATACCCACGGAGCTTCCCAGGCTACTAATATCAGCCCCCAGCTGAATACCTAGCCTTTACTAGCTATTAAAATGGAGGACCCCCCCCCAAAAAAATGACGTGGGGTCCCCCCTAATTTAATAGCTAGCAAAGGCTAGGCAGACAGCTGGGGGCTGATATTAATAGCCCAGGAAGGGAGCCATGAATATTGGCCCCATCCCAGGCTAGAAACACCAGCCGTCAGCCGCCCCTGAAATGGCGCATCCATAGGATGCGCCAATTCTGGCACTTAGCCTCGCTCTTCCACGCTGCCCTGGTGCGGTGGCAGGGGGTAATAGGGTTGGGGTTGATGTCAGCTTATAATGCCAGCTGACATCAAGCCCAGGTTAGTAATGGAGAGGCGTCTATAAGACACCCCCATTACTAACCCCATAGTCAAAGTTAAAAGAAAACACAAACACCCGGAATAAAGTCCTTTAATTGAAATAAAGACACATTCCTTTATTGTTCTATATTAAACCATACTTACCTTCACGCCCATTCCAGCTGAAGCCAACGATCTCCTGCAATAAAAGAAAAATAATAAAGCAACCTCATCCTTACCTTTCCATGGTTCCCAGGACAGCTTCAGCTCTGCTACATCGAGATGACAGGCTGGACCGCAGCAGAACGCTGCCATCCAGCTTGTCATCCCGCAGACACTGAGAAGCGCAGGCATGCTTGCGCTCTGCAGTGTCTGGCTGTGACGGCATAAAGATGAGACGAGTTCATGTCCAATTAACTCGGCGCACCTCATGCACGTCACTGACAGCGTGGGAGAATTCTCCTGCACTCAGCACTTCAGCGTGAGAATTCTCCCACGCTGTCAGTGACGTGCATGAGGTCAGCTGAGTTCATTGGACATGAATGAGCTCACCTCATGCACGTCACTGACAGCGTGGGAGAATTCTCACGCTGTAGCGCTGAGTGCAGGAGAATTTTCCCACGCTGTCAGTGACGTGCATGAGGTGAGCTGAGATCATTGGACATGAATGAGCTCACCTCATGCACGTCACTGACGGCGTGGGAAAATTCTCCTGCACTCAGCGCTTCAGCGTGAGAATTTTCCCACGCTGTCAGTGACGTGCATGAGGTGAGCTCATTCATGTCCAATGAACTCAGCTGACCTCATGTACGTCACTGACAGTGTGGGAGAATTTTCACGCTGAAGTGCTGAGTGCAGGAGAATTCTCCCACGCTGTCAGTGACGTGCATGAGGTGCGCCGAGTTCATTGGACATGAGTTTGTCTCATTTTTATGCCGTCACAGCGAGACAGTGAGGAGCGCAAGCATGCCTGCGCTTCTCAGTGTCCGCGGGATGACAGGCTGGATGGCAGCTTTCTGCTGCGGTCCAGCCTGTCATCTCGATGTAGCAGAGCTGAAGCTGTCGTGGGAACCATGGAAAGGTAAGGATGATGTTGCTTAATTATTTTACTTTAATTGCAGAAGAGATTGGCTTCAGCTGGAATGGGCGTGACGGTAAGTATGGTTTAATTTAGAACAATAAAGAATTGTGTCTTTATTTCAATTAAAGGACTTTATTCTGGGTGTTGTGTTTTTTTAAATACTTTACTAGAAATTCATGGTGGTCATGTCTAATATTGGCGTGACCCCATGAATTTCGGGCTTAGGGCCAGCTGATAATGCCAAGCTGGCCTTAACCCCTTTATTACCCAGTGAGCCACCGCACCAGGGCCCTGGATGAGTTGGGTACAGCACCAGAAGATGGCGCTTCTATGAACGCGCCATTTTCTGGGGCGGCTGCGGACTGCAATTTGCAGCGGGTGGGGCCCAGAAAGCTTGGGCCTCCCTGCGCTGCGGATTCCAGCTCCCAGCTGCCTAGTTGTACCTGGCTGGGCACAAAAATAGGGCGAAGCCCCACGCATTTTTTTTTAAAATTAGTTCATGAAATTCATGGAATAATTAAGAAAAAAAGGGCTTCCCTATATTGTTGTGTCCAACCAGGTACAAATAGGCAGCTGGTGGTTGGGGGCAGCCCGTCCCTGCCTGCTGTACCTGGCTGGACACAAATATAGTGCGAGGCCCCACGTCAATTTTTGTTTAATTATTTCATGAAATAATTTTTTTAAAAAAGGGCTTCCCTATATTGTTGTGTCTGGCCAGGTACAAATAGGCAGCTGGTCGTTGGGGGCAGCCCGTTCCTGCCTGCTGTACCTGACTGGACACAAATATAGGGCGAAGCCCCACGTCAATTTTTTTTAAATTATTTCAGGAAATTCATGAAATAATGAAAAAAAAATTGATGTGGGGCTTCGCCCTATATTTGTGTTCAGTCAGGTACAGCAGGCAGGAACGGGCTGCTCCCAACCACCAGCTGCCTATTTGTACCTAGCCGGACACAACAATATAGGGAAGCCCTTTTTTTCTTAATTATTCCATGAATTTCATGAATTTAAAAAAAAAATACGTGGAGCTTCGCCCTATTTTTGTGTCCAGCCAGGTACAACTAGGCAGCTGGGGGCTGGAATCTGCAGCGCAGGGAGGCCCAAGCTTTCTGGGCCCCACCCGCTGCAAATTGCAGTCCGCAGCCGCCCCGGAAAATGGCGCGTTCATAGAAGCGCCATCTTCTGGCGCTGTACCCAACTCATCCAGGGCCCTGGTGCGGTGGCTCACTGGGTAATAAAGGGGTTAAGGCCAGCTTGGCATTATCAGCTGGCCCTAAGCCCGAAATTCATGGGGTCACGCCAATATTAGACATGACCACCATGAATTTCTAGTAAAGTATTTAAAAAAAACACAAACACCCAGAAAAAAGTCCTTTAATTGAAATAAGCACACAATTTTTTATTGTTCTAAATTAAACCATACTTACCGTCACGCCCATTCCAGCTGAAGCCAACGATCTCCTGCAATAAAAGTAAAATAATAAAGCAACATCATCCTTACCTTTCCATGGCTCCCACGACAGCTTCAGCTCTGCTACATCGAGATGACAGGCTGGACCGCAGCAGAACGCTGCCATCCAGCCTGTCATCCCGCAGACACTGAGAAGCGCAGGCTTGCTTGCGCTACTCAGTGTCTGGCTGTGACGGCATCCAGATGAGCCGAGGTCATGTCCAATGAACTCGGCTCACCTCATGCACGTCACTGACAGCGTGGGAAAATTCTCACGCTGAAGCGCTGAGTGCAGGAGAATTTTCCCACGCTGTCAGTGACGTACATGAGGTGAGCCGAGTTCATTGTCGGCTCATCTGGATGCCGTCACAGTCAGACACTGAGGAGCGCAAGCATGCCTGCGCTTCTCAGTGTCTGCGGGATGACAGGCTGGATGGCAGCGTTCTGCTGCGGTCCAGCCTGTCATCTCGATGTAGCAGAGCTGAAGCTGTCGTGGGAACCATGGAAAGGTAAGGATGAGGTTGCTTTATTATTTTTCTTTTATTGCAGGAGATCGTTGGCTTCAGCTGGAATGGGCGTGATGGTAAGTATGGTTTAATTTAGAACAATAAAGAATTGTGTCTTTATTTCAATTAAAGGACTTTTTTCTGGGTGTTTGTGTTTTTTTTTTATCTTTGACTATGGGGTTAGTAATGGGGGTGTCTTATAGACGCCTCTCCATTACTAACCTGGGCTTGATGTCAGCTGGCATTATAAGCTGACATCAACCCCAACCCTATTACCCCCTGCCACCGCACCAGGGCAGCGTGGAAGAGCGAGGCTAAGTGCCAGAATTGGCGCATCCTATGGATGCGCCATTTCTGGGGCGGCTGACGGCTGGTGTTTCTAGCCTGGGAGGGGGCCAATATTCATGGCTCCCTTCCTGGGCTATTAATATCAGCCCCCAGCTGTCTGCCTAGCCTTTGCTAGCTATTAAATTAGGGGGGACCCCACGTCATTTTTTTGGGGGGGTCCTCCATTTTAATAGCTAGTAAAGGCTAGGTATTCAGCTGGGGGCTGATATTAGTAGCCTGGGAAGCTCCGTGGGTATTACCCCCTTCCCAGGCTTCAAACATCTGCCCCAGCTGTCTGCTTAACCTCCGCTAGAGACTAAAATTACGGGGAACCCCACGCCAATTTTTTTTAATAATAAATCCTTTATTTTAAAACTAAATGACAAGTACAGTAACCAACACTGTCACTGTACTTATTATATATGTGACTGACATGTTTCTATCTATCTAATCTATGTGTGAAGCTCTATTCTGTCTGTTATAAATTGTCGGGTACAGATGCTGAATTGCCGGCCGGCTTTTTTAAAGAGACGGTGCATGAAAACACTATTATTTTTTTTAATAAATCTTTTGCAGTAAATGACAAGTACAGTAAGCAACACTGTCACAGTACTTCATATATATGTGACTGACATGTTTCTATCTATCTAATCTATGTGTGAAGCTCTATTCTGTCTGTTATAAATTGTCGGGTACCGCTGCTGAATTGCCGGCCGGCTTTTTTAAAGAGACGGTGCACGAAAACACTATTATATTTTTTAATAAATCCTTTACACTAAATGACAAGTACAGTAAGCAACACTGTCACTGTACTTCGTATATATGTGGCTGACATGTTTCTATCTAATCTATGTGTGATTCTCTATTCCTTCTATTCTAAATTGTCGGGTACAGATGCTGAATTGCCAGCCGGCTTTTTTAAAGAGACGGTGCATGAAAACACTATTATTTTTTTTAATAAATCCTTTGCAGTAAATGACAAGTACAGTAAGCAACACTGTCACAGTACTTCATATATATGTGACTGACATGTTTCTATCTATCTAATCTATGTGTGAAGCTCTATTCTGTCTGTTATAAATTGTCGGGTACCGCTGCTGAATTGCCGGCCGGCTTTTTTAAAGAGACGGTGCACGAAAACACTATTATATTTTTTAATAAATCCTTTACACTAAATGACAAGTACAGTAAGCAACACTGTCACTGTACTTCATATATATGTGACTGACATGTTTCTATCTATCTAATTTATGTGTGATGCTCTATTCCTTCATGTCTAAATTGTCGGGTACCGGTGTATGCCGCTGCTGAATTGCCGGCCGGCTTTTTTAAAGAAAGCGTCTTCTGAGCAGTTTGTCAGCTTTTGGACACCTTTGAAGGTGTTTTCTATGTGTTCCTATGTGTTTTTGTTTGCCTGCCATTGGTTTTAACGGTGTTCGACGGTGTTCTAAGGTGTTCGACGAACAGTTCGTCGAACAGTTCCTCGAACATCCCGGTGTTCGACGAACCGAACCGAACCCGAACACTACGGGGGTGGCTCAACACTATTCAGGACCATGGGGAGAGCATTTTATTATATGGATGACCATGGGGAGAGCATTTTATTATATGGATGACCATGAGGAGAGCATTTTATTATATGGAGGACAAATGGGAGTGCACTATATTTTATGGAGGACCATGGAGAGTGCATTATAATTTATAGAGAGTAGCGCCGGCGTCCCTGCCCTCTGCTAGGCAGGGACGCTGTTCCCCTCACCTCTCTGCTCCGTGCCCGGCGTCCTCCTCCCGCTCTGCTGGCAGCGCGCGCTCCTTCCCGGCCACTGTGCTTAGGGCGCGCGCGCTCTCCCTCCCTCTTAAAGGGGCCGCGCGCGCCGTCCTAAGGAGTCCCCGGCCAATGGCCGGAGGACTTCACCATATATAAGGCACCTCCTCCAAAATGGAGGTGCCCGAGCAATGTTGTTGCACTGTTCACTACTCTGCTTCAGCCCTCAGGTCCCGTTGCCAGTTACCTGCCAGATACCTGACAGATTCCTGCCAGCTTGCTGTCTTATTCCTGCCTGATTATCTGCTACCTGCCTGCTAGTCTGAGGTCCGACGGTCTGCCTTACTACTCCTGTCAGTCTGTCTAAGGACCAGCCTGTCCGCTCACCTGGGAGCGCACTTCAGCCACCTGCCTGCTTGCCTGAGGTCCGACGGTCTGCCTTCCAACTCCTGTCAGTCTGTCTATGGACCAGCTTGCCTGCTCACCTGGGAGCACACATCTGCTACCTGCCTGCTAGCCTACCTGGAGGCTCCGCCGTCACGTGCTGTGACCACCTGCCTGTCCAGTGACTCCTGCCCGCTCACCTGGGAGCGCTCATCTGCTGCCTGTCTGCTAGCCTACCTGGAGGCTCTGCCGTCACGTGCTGTGACCACCCGCCTGTCCAGAGACTTCTGCCCGCTCACCTGGGAGCGCTCATCTGCCGCCTGTATGTTGGTCTTCCTGGAGGCTCCGCCGTCACATGCTGTGACCACCCGTTCATCCAGAGACTCTCGCCTGCTCACCTGGGAGCTCACATCTATCATCAGCCGCCACAGGTCGTACCAACCCTTTACCCAGAGACTGCCCCGGTCACTTGCCGTGACCATCTGCCCGTTCATCCAGAGACTGCCCCGGTCACTTGCCGTGACCATCTGCCCGTTCATCCAGAGACTGCCCCGGTCACTTGCCGTGACCTCCAGCCCGTTCACTCAGAGACTGTCCCGGTCACCTGCTGTGACTTCCTGCCCGTCTTCCCTGGTCGCCACCCGCTCCCTTACAAGGACCGCCCCCTTGTATAGTAGCTCAGAGGTTCCGCCTCCCAGACCCGTTACAGTTTGCTCGGGCCATGGAACCCGGTGGCACCCAAGCTCCCTCGCTCTCGGACCTGTGTCATGAACTGTCCCGTCAAAGGTCCCAACAGGAGTCCATCCTGGGTCACCTGCGGAATGTCAATACTCGCCTGGACACTCTGACTGCTCCACCAGCAACCTCCGCCAGTGCCATGTCTCGCAATCCGGCAGCTCCACTGCCCACTAATACCATGGTATCCTACCCCGGACCCCGGCTTTCTGCACCTCCTCACTTCGGAGGCGACTCCGCCCAGGCTCGGGGCTTCATAAATCAGTGCACCCTGCACTTTGAACTATTGTCCCACCAGTTTAACTCCGACCGAGCCAAAATTGCATTCATCATGTCCCATCTCACCGGGGAGGTCCTGGCCTGGCTAAATCCTCTATGGGAGAGAGGAGACCCCCTGGTGTCCAACTTGCCTACTTTTCTCACGGCTTTCCGGAAAGTCTTCGACGAACCCGGACGGAAGACCTCATCCGCATCATCACTGCTACGCCTCCGTCAGGGAAGTCTCACCGTGGGCCAATATGCCATACGGTTCCGTACCCTTGCCTCGGAGCTGGCCTGGGATAACGACGCTCTGGTATCCGTCTTCTGGGAGGGTCTGTCCGGCCGTATTAAAGATGAACTTGCCGGTCGGGACATCCCTACCACTCTCGATGACCTAATAACTCTTGCCACCCGGATTGACCTACGGTTCCAGGAGCGTGCCAAAGAGGTCACCCGTGAGAGGAGGTTACCACGTCTAGCTCCTACTTTTCAGAAACCCGTCACTCCCTCCGTCTCTACCCAGGTACACTCTCCTGAGCCTATGCAGGTCGACCAGACCAAGATGGTCAAAACCCGTCAGGACTTACGCCGTGCCGAGGGGAGCTGCTTCTACTGTGGCAGTAAGGAGCACCGGATCCGTACCTGCCCGGAGAGGTCGGGAAACGCCTGTGTCTAGGTTCGCTCAGAGGGGTCGACCTAGACAAGAATAAATCCTCTCCATCTCTGCTGTTGTCAGTCTCAATCGTCTGCGGGGAGAACCGTTATTTCGAACTAGCCCAACTTGACTCTGGAGCAGCCGGGAATCTTATTTCACAGTCCCTGGTAGAGAAATACCGCATCCCCACCAAACCTCTGGCTGTACCCTTGTCTGTTGCTGCCGTGGATGGGAGTCTCTTACCACGCCCCATCCAACTCATCACCGAATCCATTACTCTGCAGGTGGGAATGCTGCATTCTGAGAGTATCTCCTTTCATGTTCTGCCTGGACTCTCCCACGCCCTCTTGCTAGGCCTACCTTGGCTCCAGAGACATGCACCCGTGCTTGACTGGCAGACCGGAGAAGTCCTTCGCTGGGGACAGGACTGCCATAAGGCCTGTCTGGTTCCCATCCATCCCGTCCGTCCTTCTCCTACCCCAGCTAATCTACCTGGACTTCCGATTCCTTATTGGTCTTATGCTGATGTCTTTAATAAAAAGGAAGCAGAGACACTACCCCCTCATAGACCATACGACTGCCCTATCGACCTGTTACCTGGTACTACTCCTCCTCGTGGGCGTGTTTATCCATTATCCGCTGCTGAGACCCGGTCGATGTCCGAATATATTGAGGAGAATCTGGCCAGGGGATTCATCCGGAAATCTACCTCCCCGGCGGGAGCAGGCTTCTTTTTCGTCAAAAAGAAGGACGGCTCTCTCCGTCCCTGTATAGACTATAGAGGCCTTAACCAGATCACGGTGAAGAATAAGTACCCCCTTCCGCTCATTCCGGAGTTATTTGATCGTCTGAGGGGGGCTAGAATCTTCACCAAACTGGACCTCCGTGGGGCGTACAACCTGGTTCGTATCCGTCAGGGGGATGAATGGAAGACGGCATTCAACACCCGGGACGTCCACTATGAATATCTGGTAATGCCCTTTGGTCTCTGTAATGCTCCTGCCGTCTTTCAAGAGTTGGTCAATGACATCTTCCGGGACCTTCTCTACTCCTGCGTAGTGGTGTACCTGGACGACATCTTGGTCTTCTCTCCGGATCTCCAGACTCACCGGAGGGACGTTCGTCAGGTCCTGCTCAGGCTCAGGCAGAATCACCTCTTCGCTAAATACGAGAAGTGCCTCTTTGAGCAGACCTCGCTTCCGTTTTTGGGCTACATTATTTCTCAGACTGGCCTACGAATGGATCCAGAGAAACTGTCTGCCATCGAGAAATGGCCTCGACCGGAGGGGTTGAAGGCCATTCAGCGATTCCTGGGCTTCGCTAACTACTACCGCCTCTTCATACCACACTTCTCTTCCCGGACTGCCCCAATTTCCGCGCTCACCCGTAAGGGTACTAATCCCAAAGAGTGGCCGCCCGAAGCAGAGGAGGCCTTTCTTTCCCTAAAACAGGCCTTCTCTTCCGCCCCGGTGCTGCATCGTCCGGACGGCAACAAGCAGTTCTTCCTGGAAGTTGACGCCTCCTCCTCTGGAGCCGGAGCGGTACTTACTCAAAAATCATCTTCCGGGAGAATGGTAACTTGTGGCTTCTTCTCCAAACTCTTCTCCTCTTCTGAGCTCAACTATTCCATAGGAGACCGAGAGTTATTGGCCATCAAGCTGGCGTTGGAGGAGTGGCGTTACCTACTCGAGGGGGCTCTACACCCGGTAATAATTTACACTGACCACAAGAACTTGGCTTACCTCCAGCATGCCCAGAGACTTAACCCGCGCCAAGCCCGGTGGTCCTTGTTTTTTGCTCGCTTTGATTTTGTTCTTCATTTTCGCCCGGCTGACAAAAACGTCAAAGCAGACGCCTTGTCCCGATCCTTTCTGGTGTCCGATCTCGAGGAAGAACCTAAACATATCATCGATCCCGCCAGAGTAATGCAGGTGGCTCCCGTGAGTCTAAATCGTCTCCCTCCCGGTAAGACGTTTGTTTCAGTACCTGATCGGAAGAAGATCCTACACTGGGGCCATTCGTCTAAACTAGCTGGCCACGCCGGTCAGAAAAAGACCCTCCAGCTTATTGCCCGGCACTACTGGTGGCCTACCCTGCACAAGGACGTAATAGACTTTGTTTCTGCCTGTGTGTCCTGCGCCCGCAACAAAGTCCCGAGACACCTGCCAGCCGGTCGCCTCCTTCCGCTTCCTGTGCCTGCTGCCCCCTGGCAGCATATTGCTATGGACTTCATAACTGATCTCCCCGTCTCCGCCGGTTGTACGGTCATTTGGGTGGTCGCTGATCGCTTTTCCAAGATGGCTCACTTTATTCCCCTGCCAGCCCTCCCGTCTGCACCCGAGCTGGCTAAAGACTTTATCCGCCACATCTTCCGTCTTCATGGCCTGCCCCTCCACATCGTGTCGGATCGTGGGGTACAGTTCACCTCACGTTTCTGGAGAGCCACTTGTAAACTGCTAGACGTCACCCTGGACTTCTCTTCCGCTTACCACCCACAGTCCAATGGTCAAGTGGAGCGGATCAATCAGAACCTGACCAGTTACCTCCGGCACTTCGTTAATGCCCATCATTCAGACTGGGTGGATCTCCTACCATGGGCCGAGTTCTCTTATAACAATCACGAGAGCGAATCCTCCTCCAAATCCCCGTTTTTTGTAGTCTTCGGTCAGCATCCTCGGATTCCTTTTCCTGTCTCCACCTCTGTGGACAACCCGGCTGCGGAATCTCTCGTTAGCAAATTTTCCTCCATTTAGGAGAGTACCCGATCCGCACTCCTTCAGTCGTTCGAACGGATGAAAAGACACGCTGACAAAAAACGACTGGATCCTCCACAATTTCGTCCTGGAGATAAAGTCTGGCTCTCATCTAAATATGTCCGACTCAAGATACCTTCTTACAAGTTAGGGCCTCGGTTCATCGGTCCTCTGGAGGTCATCAGTCAGATCAACCCGGTGGCCTATAAATTGAAACTCCCGGCCAACTTACGGATCCCTAACTCCTTCCATGTATCTCTCCTCAAACCTGTGGTACTTAACTCTTTTTCCAAGTCTACAGGTACGCCTCCTGCTCCGGTTTCTGCTGAGGACGAGTTTGAGGTAGAGAATATTTTTGCCACCAAAAGGGTAAGAGGAAAGACCTTTTTTCTAGTAGATTGGAAGTGGTTTGGTCCTGAGGAGAGAACGTGGGAGCCCCGGGAGAACATCCATGCCCCTCTTATCCTAGCTAAATTTCTGTCTGGCCTAAAAAAGGGGGGGCCTAAAGGGGGGGGTACTGTAGCGCCGGCGTCCCTGCCCTCTGCTAGGCAGGGACGCTGTTCCCCTCACCTCTCTGCTCCGTGCCCGGCGTCCTCCTCCCGCTCTGCTGGCAGCGCGCGCTTCTTCCCGGCCACTGTGCTTAGGGCGCGCGCGCGCGCTCTCCCTCCCTCTTAAAGGGGCCGCGTGCGCCGCCCTAAGGAGTCCCCGGCCAATGGCCGGAGGACTTCACCATATATAAGGCACCTCCTCCAAAATGGAGGTGCCCGAGCAATGTTGTTGCACTGTTCACTACTCTGCTTCAGCCCTCAGGTCCCGTTGCCAGTTACCTGCCAGATACCTGACAGATTCCTGCCAGCTTGCTGTCTTATTCCTGCCTGATTATCTGCTACCTGCCTGCTAGTCTGAGGTCCGACGGTCTGCCTTACTACTCCTGTCAGTCTGTCTAAGGACCAGCCTGTCCGCTCACCTGGGAGCGCACTTCAGCCACCTGCCTGCTTGCCTGAGGTCCGACGGTCTGCCTTCCAACTCCTGTCAGTCTGTCTATGGACCAGCTTGCCTGCTCACCTGGGAGCACACATCTGCTACCTGCCTGCTAGCCTACCTGGAGGCTCCGCCGTCACGTGCTGTGACCACCTGCCTGTCCAGTGACTCCTGCCCGCTCACCTGGGAGCGCTCATCTGCTGCCTGTCTGCTAGCCTACCTGGAGGCTCTGCCGTCACGTGCTGTGACCACCCGCCTGTCCAGAGACTTCTGCCCGCTCACCTGGGAGCGCTCATCTGCCGCCTGTCTGTTGGTCTTCCTGGAGGCTCCGCCGTCACATGCTGTGACCAACCGTTCATCCAGAGACTCTCGCCTGCTCATCTGGGAGCTCACGTCTATCATCAGCCGCCACAGGTCGTACCAACCCTTTACCCAGAGACTGCCCCGGTCACTTGCCGTGACCATCTGCCCGTTCATCCAGAGACTGCCCCGGTCACTTGCCGTGACCATCTGCCCGTTCATCCAGAGACTGCCCCGGTCACTTGCCGTGACCTCCAGCCCGTTCACTCAGAGACTGTCCCGGTCACCTGCTGTGACTTCCTGCCCGTCTTCCCTGGTCGCCACCCGCTCCCTTACAAGGACCGCCCCCTTGTATAGTAGCTCAGAGGTTCCGCCTCCCAGACCCGTTACATAGAGTACCATGGTGAGAGCATTATATTCTATGGAGGACCATGGGGAGTGCATTATACTATATGAAGGGTTATGGGGGCAGATTATACTATATGGAAGGCTATGTGGGGCCATTATAATATGTGGGGGTCCATCATACTGTATGCAAGCAATTATACAGTGTGAAGGTTTGTGTGGGGTTCTTCATACTGTGTGGGGGCCATTATACATTGTGGAGAGGTGCGGGGCCATTATACTGTATGTAGGCCCAATATAGTGCATGAAGAGCTGTGTGGGGGTCACAATTGGGGATCATACTGGGGTCACCATACTTTGCCTTGGGAGTTAAGCTGGGGTACAGTAGGGTCATTATACTGTGCATGTGGAGGAATTCACCATGAGGGCTTTATACCTTGTTTAGGAGGGGCACTTTGTTTGCATAATACTTTAAGGGGGCAATGTCAAGTTTACATATGAAGTCAGTAGTATCCAATATGAATGAACTCATTTGTTCTGCTAATGGTCCTAGAATTCTATCCAAAAAAATTCCAATGTGGCTAAGTACTGAGTAACTCCCTGACACTATGGGGGATACTGGCAGGTTATCCAAAGGTTTATGAATTTTTGGGACTACATATATAACCGGTGTTGCCGGATTCTTAACTAATAGATATTTATATAAATCTTCGTCTATCACATCGTATTTAGCATCATCTAAATTTTTTTTTAAAAAAAAAATGTAAATTTAGGATCCCCCTGGAGCTTCTCATACACCTCCACATCAGAAAATTGACGGCTAATTTCAGCCACATACTTCTTGGTGTCCATGATAACGATAGCACTACCCTTGTTAGCCGACTTGATGGTGATGTCGTCGTCATGAACCAATGCACTCAATGCTGCACTATCTTGCCTAATGAAATTAGGATGTTTAAACCGATCACCTTTATGAGCTTGTTTCAAATTATCAGCCGGAACATTAACAGCTGGTATAAAATCACTTTTGTTAGAAAACATACATTGTTGCAAGTTAAAGACTGATTTAGAATTTTTAACTACTGGTGGATCTCTAGAACTGCTGGAATACCAGTATTTAAGTTTGATTGATCTAAAAAATCTAAATAATTCAGTTTCCAATCCAAACCAATTAATATACTTATTGGGACTATATGAAATCCTTTTGACAATACACAGCATTCATTTACAGAGAGATTTCTAGAAGATAAATTTGCTACCAGATGTATTCCTTCTTTTTCAATGTTGTCTGTCTCGATGGAAGTGTCCGTCCCTTCTGACTTTTTTCTCTTTTGTCTACGGTGGTGCTTCCTCCTTCCTCTTCTATTCCTCTGGCAGCTTCTTCCACTAAAAAAATATTAGTGGGGTGAGTCATTGTTAATAATTCTCCACAGTTGTGTTAATTTGATCAATTGAAATATGAAATAATTTTATATCAATACAATATTATATGCACTACTTAAATGCACTTTATATTATTATCATGTACTGTCACTGTTTTCATGCATAACGTTTGAATATTTTGATATGTGCACTTTTATCATAATTGTTCTTAAATACCCTGATGTCTTGTACACTTTAAATACCTTGTATATGCACTTGAGAAACTGCTTGAGAAAGGCTCACACTTGGAGCTGAAATGTTGCATTATGGGCTATTAAATAGCATTTTTTCATATAATATGAAGTGCTGCTGTCATCATTTTTTGCTATATTGAGGACTGGTATGTACCTGGGAAGCTTTGCACTCTAATTGCTGGTGCTGTTCTTTTTCTCTTTTTTTCTATCTATCTATCTATCTATCTATCTATCTATCTATCTATCTATCATAATGTGACTGCAAATATTAAAATAACCTTTTCAATTTACACAACAGTAAGATGACCTTATCTACCTATCTATCTAAGCATTACCTTTTGGTCACTACAAAAATGCATACCTGCTAAAAATGTTATTTTAGTGTACAGACACATTTCATACAATCTTAATGAAACTGAATTTTTCATGAGCTTCCCTTACAAGACATTACTTGATAAAAAGACTTTCAAACAAGTTAGCCAAAAAATCTAATTTATTAACATACACTAGTGCTCTGTACATAAAAGCATGTATTACTGAGATTGAGATCTTACTTCTCTGGCAGTAAATTGAGATTCTATTTTCATTTACATCAATTGAACAGCCTGCAAATGCCTTTCTCTTTGATTTTTTTAAACTAAGATAACAGATAATTTGGAAGTATTCAAAACCTTGTTGGATAGATATTAGTCTTCCAATTAATGTGCTGTGCACCCAGGGGTGGATTAAGAGTAGCAAGGGCCCCGGGCAATTTAGAAGGCGCGCCCACCCCCCCCCCCCCCACCACACACACACACACACACACACACACACACACACACACACACACCTGATTTATCACGTGACATGTCACATAATCCCCTGTGATAGATCATGTGATAGTTCACGTGAAATTAATTTGGCACAATATTAATTATAATATTTTTTTTAGGCTGTGTGCCCACTATGCGTTTTTTAAGCGTTTCCGCAGCTGCAATTCCGCTGCAGAAATGCTTAAAAAACGCTTGGTAGAAGGTATGCCATGTTCCCCAATGATAATCCGCATGTGCTGTGTACATGCTGCGGAAATTTCCGCTGCGGATTATCATTGCGGAAAAATCCGCAGCATTACCAATTATTTTGCGGAAGCGCGGCGTTTTCACCGCCATTGACTTGCATTAGAACGCATGGAATCCGCATCACTGCATCTGTAGATGCGGAATCCATGCGTTTCAATGTGCGGATGGTACCCGGGTGTGGAGGACAGGAGACTCTCCTCTGGACCTGGGTACCATAGAACCTGTAAAAAAAGAATAAAATAAAAAATAAATATTATACTTACCTTCTGATGGCCCCCGGTGTCTTTATCCGATGCGTCCTGGCTTGCCGGCAGCTCGCGATGGTCTGAAAAGGACCTGCCGTGACGTCATTTAGTCATGTGACGGGTCACGCGACCGCTGACGTCGGCAGGCCATCAGAAGGTAAGTATATATTTTTTATTTTTTACCATTCTTTTACGGTCACACTATATAAATCCATGCTGGTTGCATGGATTTATATAGAGTAACCAAGTTGTCAAGCACTTTCCAAGTGATGCTAAAATCGCTTGGAAAGCGCTTGTCAACAAGCATGCGGAAATGCAAGTGAAGAACGCTTCACATCCGCATGTCCCTGGCAGGAAAACGCATGTACAATCTGCATGTAAAATCCGCATGTACAATCCGCATGTAAAATCCGCATACGTTTTTTCTGCCAGGGAGATGCAGAAACGCTCAAAAAAAATCTGTATCGTGGGCACATAGCCTTACATTAATTGTATGACTCAATATTGAGCATACGTAGCCATCTATTCACAGCGGGAGGCTGCACGGTGCCATCTATACACAGAGGGAGGCCGCACGTAGCCATCTATACACAGCGGGAGGCCACACGTAGCCATCTATACACAACGGGAGGCCGCACGGCGCCATCTATACACAGCAGGAGGCCGCACGGCGCCATCTATACACAGCAGGAGGCCGCATGGCGCCCCCTCCCAGAGACAGCAGGAGGCCGCACGGCGCCATCTATACTCAGCAGGAGGCCGCACGTAGCCATCTATACACAGCAGTAGGCCGCACGGCGCCATCTATACACAGCGGGAGGCCGCACGGCGCCATCTATACACAGCAGGGTGCCGCACGGTGCCATCTATACACAGCAGGAGGCCGCACGGCGCCATCTATACACAGCAGGAGGCCGCACGTAGCCATCTATAAACAGCAGGAGGCCGCACGGCGCCATCTATACACAGCAGGGGGTCGCACGGCACCATCTATACACAGCAGGGGGCCGCACGGCACCATCTATACACAGCAGGAGGCCACAAGGAGCCATCTATACACAGCAGGGGGCCGCACGGCGCCAGCTATACACAGCAGAGGGCCGCACGGCGCCATCTATACACAGCACGGGGCCGCACGGCACCATCTATAAACAGCGGGAGGCCGCATGGCGCCATCTATATAGTGGGAGGCCGCACGGCGCACCCCCCAGAGACAGCAGGAGGCCGCACGCAGTCATGCATGCAGTCACGCACACGAACAAACATATACAGACATATACATACATGCATAAACACATTTGAAACACAAAAATACATATAAACAGATATCACACATTGATATCTGCCTGCACACACACACACACACACACACATACACACATACACACACACATACACATACACACACAGACTCACCATCCCCCAGCTCCATTCCTCCTGCCTGCTCTGACTTCTCCTTTGCAGCAGTGCAGGCCGGGCGCGCACTGCGTGACGTCACAGCTAGGAGACACAGCCGTGCACAGGGCTGCGTCTCCTAGCAGTGACGTGGCTGGGCCAGCACAGGGAAGATAACTGCTGCAGTGCTGGCCCGGCCGATGAAGAAGTAGTGGCCGTGCGCCGCTGCTGGGGGTGCGGTCTGGGGCCCCCCCCTCCCGCCACTGCTACCAGTATGTGCCGCGGCGGCCCGCACATATAATGAGGGCAATCCGGCATTAGACACCCCGCCGGGAGCCGCGGGCCCCCTGCAGGCTCGGGGCCCCGGGCGGTAGCCTGGATTGCCCTCATTATAATCCACCTATGCGTGCACCAATAAAATGGGCAATAAAATATTTGCTAGTATTATTAGTTTTGTCCTTTTTTTCTGTGTAATTCAGTAAATGTACTTTTCAAGTTTTTATTCTAGTTAAACAGAAAGAAAGACCACTCTATTCAATAACTGTAAAATAATTATAGTATGAGTCACATCCCAAGCTGAGCACAGTAATATGCTGTGTATACTGCGTCAAGCTGTGGTAATATAAGTGTAGGGTTGTATGAGAGACTTGCAATTGCATAACATAGATGAATGAGAAATGCTGAGAACATAATGGTATCTAAAAGATTATATAAGACGTATGCAAGCATGTGAAACGTGCCATAACACTTGATATAGCTTGTTATACTGTACTTGGACATCTTGCAGATTTTTCTAATCTTAAAGTGCCACTCCAGAGTTTTTTTTATTTTACCGCTGGAGTGGTGCTTCTAATCTAAGGTTCCTGCCCCTACACTCATACTTACTGCTGTTGTCTTCCCCTTCTATTGTCACTGCTCCCGTCGGTCTCTGGCAATTTATGACCTTCCGGATTGCTCCAGTATTTCATGAACCGAGCTGAGGTCATGATTCAATACAAGATTATGAGAGCCTCATTCTAGCAGTCATAGACTTGCATTGAGGGGTTGTGATGTAAGTCTTCACTTCTGGCCAGCCAGAAGTTGTGGTCACAAGGCGGTGCCGAAAAAAGGTAAAGATGCTGGAGGGTGAGTATAAGACGGGGGGCAGGAACCTTACAGTAGAAACAGGAATCCAGCGCTGGAACCCAACCCCCATCCCTTGCTGGAGTGGTGCTTTAAATATTTGAGTTCTGTTTTGTAATAGTTTAATACAAGTGTCACAACAATCACACAACTCTGATAGTGTTATATTAATACATAAGGCAAGGGTGGAGCCTTTACAACCAAGCACAAAAGGAATATCTAGGTACAGGGTCCAACCTTACCTTTTGTTGAATAAGGTTAAAGACTTCCGAAACAACTTCATCATAACATTAGGACATGCTTTCAGCCCAATAGGCCACATTGTAATTCACATTACAACCACAAAGTGGCCACATGTAGACACATAGGGGTCGTTTCATTAAAGGGGTTGTCCAGCCTTATTGAACAAGTCTGCAGTCACTCTATGACATCATTTTCACTGCACACTGTGAGGATTCCCTGGAACCAGTGCTGGGAGTGGACAGACATGTGACCATAAGTATGCGATTTGCCTAATTCCAGCCATATTCATATTAATCATTTCCAGCCTCATTCAATATACTTGTATTGAGTGAGGCAGCGCACGTCTAGTCGGCACATGACCGCATGTATGTGTGGCATCCCAGTACCTGTTCTACTACTGCTAGATGAGACAATTGTCATGTGGCAGTAGATTTGTTTCAGTGTGGGCACTGTGAGTTAGGGGATATAATACAGTGCATTGTAAATTGTACTTCCCTGCCATCTACTGGCCAATGTGTGCATATGAAAGTTAAGTGATTATTCTCCTCACAATAAGCTGCCATAAAAACGGCTGGGAGGAACCTCCCAGCTCAGGGCTTGTACACTTACTGAGCACTGGTACAAACCAGTTGTGGGCTGTTCAAGCCTGCACCCAGACACCACTGCTACAAGAGAGCCCCTGGGGGGTCCCATACCATCCACAAGTGTCACCTCCCGCTTTTGACAATTGTTGTGGACACGAGGGAAGTATTGAAGAGTACAGCGACCCACTGGCTGAGCTCAGAGCAGGGGCAGATCGGGAGACCCTGTGTGTTCTGAGGGTGTCTGCTGTGTGAGACGCTGGAAGTAGCATCTGAGGAGAACTGTGAGGACAGAACTTCAACAAGACTCTCTCTCTACAAGCTTTCCTGTGGGGGTGGGTAACCCCTGGCCCTGGTAAAGCTGTTTCCCTGTTTAAGAATGAGTGATGAGCTGGGGAAAGCTGTGTGGCTCTTTGGAATTTTGTGGAAGTCCATGCTGAGTGGACTAAAGACTTTGTGCTGAACAAGCCAAGTGTCGAGTGAGAGGGAAAGAGACTGAGGATATCATCTCTGTGATGGAGCGCATGGTCAGTGGTCTGGAAAACAGTGAGTGACTGCGAGAGGAGAGACGGGGTCCGGTGCCATTCACATTGAGAGGATACTGACAAGCCTGGTGAAGAGTTCTTCCCTGACCTTAACCTGAGGCGACAGGACTAAAGTCCCCGGTGTGTGGGCTCGGCATCGGCCGACAAGACAAGGAACCTTAGCTGTTTTTATAAACGTTGCTTTTTATTTGGCGCCGAAGTTTTCCGGGACTAGCTGCAGCCACCGCGATTCATCGGCCAGTGATAGACCACATCTGAGGTTAACAGTACCGTAACTGTAAGATACCCGGGTATCCCTATACTAGGAGCATAAGAGCAATTGGTATAGTTTCATGCATTGTTATTTTTAATAGTGGTAGGATTGTACTCAGTGTGCCATCTCAGGGGTCCCTATAGAACACCCCCACTAGATTGACACAGTGTTTAGGTAAAATTATTCCAGATCTTTAGCATAATTAACATAAACTGGAAACCTTGAGATTAGCACATTGATTTCAGCTTTTGCTGATTCTGTGTAGTTAGTAGAGACAGTGTCCCTGGCAGAACCTGAGACTGATTCATGCAATACTGAATTTTAGTCTAAGGCTGTGTGCGCACGATGCGTTTTTTAAGTGTTTTTGCAGCGGCAATTCCGCTGCAGAAACGCTTAAAAAACTCTTGGTAGAAGGCCTGCCAAGTTCCCCAATGATAATCTGCATGTGCTGTTCACATGCTGCGGAAATTTCCGCTGTGGATTATCATTGCGGAAAAAAACGCAGCACTACCAATTATTTTGTGGAAGCGCTGCGTTTTCGCCGCCATTGACTTGCATTGGAACACATGGATTACGCATCACTGCATCTGTAGATGCGCATTCCATGCGTTTCAATGCGCGGATGGTATCCGGGTCAGGAGGAGAGGAGACTCTCCTCTGGACCCAGGTACCATAGAACCTGAAAAAAAAAGAAAAAAATAAATATTATATTTACATTCTGATGGCCCGCGGCACGCTTGTCTTCGTTTGCTGGCAGATCGCGGTGGACTGAAGGACCTGCGCTGACGTCATTTAGTCATGTGACGGCAGGTCCTTCAGTGTACCGCGAGCTGGCGGCAAGCTGAGATGCATCGGATAAAGACCCCGGGGGACATTAGAAGGTAAGTATATATTTTTTTTTATTATCTTTTACCATTCTTTACGGTCACACTATATAAATCAATGCCATTTGCATGGAATTACAGTACAGACCAAAAGTTTGGACACGCCTCCTTATTTAAAGATTTTTCTGTATTTTCATGACTTTGAAAATTGTACATTCACACTGAAGGCATCAAAACTATGAATTAACACATGTGGAATTATCTACTTAACAAAAAAATGTGAAACAACTGAAAATATGTCTTATATTCTCGGTTCTTCAAAGTAGCCACCTTTTGCTTTGATGACTGCTTTGCACACTCTTGGCATTCTCTTGATGAGCTTCAAGAGGTAGTCACCGGAAATGGTTTTCACTTCACAGGTGTGCCCTGTCAGGTTTAATAAGTGGGATTTCTTGCCTTATCAATGGGGTTGGGACCATCAGTTGTGTTGTGCAGAAGTCTGGTGGATACACAGTTGATAGTCCTACTGACTAGACTGTTAGAATTTGTATTATGGTGATGGTTATCAAGAGAATGCAAAGAGTGTGCAAAGCAGTCATCAAAGCAAAAGGTGGCTACTTTGAAGAACCTAGAATATAAGACATATTTTCAGTTGTTTCGCACTTTTTTTGTTAAGTATATAATTCCACATGTGTTAATTCATAATTTTGATGCCTTCAGTGTGAATGTACAATTTTCTTAGTCATGAAAATACAGAAAAATCTTTAAATGAGAAGGTGTGTCCAAACTTTTGGTCTGTACTGTGTATATATATATATATATATATATATATATACCTGCTATTGAACCCGTTCTACACCTGGGTGGCGAGCATTTTTATTGGTATATGGTCTCCCATCCTGTTATGTGCTGTTCCCATCCTATTATGTGCTGCCCCATCCTGCTTTGTGCTGCCCCCATCTTCTTATGTGCTGCCCCCACCCATCCTGTTATGTGCTGTCCCCATCCTGCCCCCCATCCTGTTATGTGCTGCCCTTATCCGGGTATTTGTGCTGCCCCCATCCTGGTATTTGTGCTTACCCCATCCTGGTATTTGCGCTGCACCCATCTTGGTATTTGTGCTACCCATTCCTGTTCCCCCATCCTGTTATGTGCTGCACCTTCTCATCCCTATCCTGGTATGCATGGCACCCCTCATACCTATCCTGGTATGCATGGTACCCCTCATCCCTATTCTGGTATGTATGGCACCCCTCATCCCCAATCCTGGTATGCATGGCACCCCTCATCCCCTATCCTGGTATGCATGGCACCCCTTATCCCCAATCCTGGTATGCATGGCACCCCTCATCCCCAATCCTGGTATGTATGGCACCTTGATCCCTATCCTGGTATGTATGGCACCCCTCATCCCCAATCCTGGTATGCATGGCACCCCTCATCCCCAATCCTTGTATGCATGGCAGCCTTCATCCCCAATCCTGGCATGCATGGCACCCCTCATCCCAATCCTGGCATGCATGGCACCCCATTCCTCGTCCTGGTATGCATGGCCCCCTCATCCCCAATCCTGGTATGCATGGCACTCCCATCCCAATCCTGGTATGTATGGTACCCCTCATCCCTATTCTGGTATGCATGGCACCCCTCATCCCCAATCCTGGTATGTATGGTACCCCTCATCACTATCCTGGTATATATGGTATCTCTCATCCCTATCCTGGTATGCATGGCACCCCTCATCTCCAATCCTGGAATGCATAGCACCCCTCATCCCCAATCCTGATATGTATGCTACTCCTCATCCCTATCTTGATATGCATGGCACCCCTCATCCCTATCCTTGTATGCATGGCACCCCTCATCCCAATCCTGGTATGCATGGCACCCCTCTTCCCAATCCTGGTATGCATGGCACCCCTCATCCCTATCCTAGTATGCATGGTACCCACTCATCTGTATCCTGGTATGCATGGTACCACCTCATTCCCAATCCTGGTATGCATGGTACCCCATCCCTTATCCTGGTATGCATGGTACCCCCTCATCCCAATTCTGTTATGCATGGCACCCCTCATCCCTTTACTCGTATGCATGGTACCCCCTCATCCATATCCTGGTATTCATGGTACCCCTCATCCCTATCCTGGCATGCATGGTACCCCTCATCCCCAATTCTGGTATGCATGGCACCCCTCATCTCCAATCCTGGTATGTATGGTACCCCTCATCCTTATCCTGGTATGTATGGTACCCCTCATCCCTATACTGGTAAGCATGGCACCCCTCATCCCCAATCCAGATATGTATGGCACCCCTCTTCCCTATCCTGGTATGCATGGCACCCCTCATCCCAATCCTGGTATGCATGGTGCCCCTCATCCCAATCCTGGTATGCATGGCACCCCTCATCCCTATCCTAGTATGCATGGTACCCCCTCATCTGTATCCTGGCATGCATGGCACCCCCTCATTCCTAATCCTGGTATGCATGGTACCCCATCCCTTATCCTGGTATGCATGGTACCCCCTCATCCCAATCCTGTTATGCATGGCACCCCTCATCCCTATTCTGGTATGCATGGTACCCCCTCATCCGTATCCTGGTATGCATAGTACTCCTCATCCCTATCCTGGTATGCATGGCACCCCTCATCCCTATTCTGGTATGCATGGCACCCCTCATCCCTATCCTGGTTTGCATGGCACCCCTCATCCCAATACGGGTCAGCATGGCACCCCTCATCCATATCCTGGTATGCATGGTACCCCCTCATCCATATCCTGGTATGCATGGTACCCCCTCATCCCCAATCCTGGTATGCATGGTACCCCATCCCTTATCCTGGTATGTATGGTACCCCCTCATCTCAATCCTGGAATGCATGGCACCCCTCATCCCTATACTGGTATGCATGGCCCCTAGTCCATATTCTGGCATGCATGGTACCTTCTCATCCCTATCCTGGTATGCATGGCACCCCTCATCCCTATCCTGGTATGCATGGTGCCCAATGTAAGTCTATGGGAAACTCAAGCATTTTTCAGGTGCTGCTCCCCTTCCGAAGGTCTGCAAAGGGCCTAAAAATTGCCCAAATCGATGGGAACAGTGCTCAAATGACATGGGAACAGCATGGGGAAGACTCCTGGAAGCATCTCTGACTCCCATGTTACTGCTGTGAACAATGTTGTCAGAGTATTACGCCACTTTTACAGACTCACAATAAAACATATAAAAACAAAACCAAAATAAATTTTCCTGGGAAAAATGTTAAGGAACATACTTTCCAGAGTAATGACTTGTATATAAGGCAAAATAAATAACCAAAAACAAAAATGCTCCTCCACACCATGGGCTATGTTCACACGTAGCATTTTTGATGCGTTTTTGCACTTTTGCATGGCTTTCAACCAAAGTAAATGTAATTTTAACATTTTACTACTCTGAAAGTCACAAAGTCTATTTTTATAGGGCCATCAGGCGGCCTTTACTATTGTTAAAGGGTCAGCAGTCGGCCCTCACTATTGTTAGAGAGCCATCAGCCGGCTATATTTTGCTGTTCCCATTATTAAAGAGTGTGTCTTCTACACTGTTATTGCATATGCAGTGAATGCAAGGGCTGGCAAAAATTTGCACGCACCCCAATACCCATTTGAAGAGACATAGAGGAGGGCCTCAGTAAAAAAAAAGGTTCCTATTATAAAGGAGTGGGTCTCCTATAGTGGTAATGCCCATGCAGTGACTGCAAATGTGTGAAATACCCAAATACCAATTTGAAGACACATAGAGGTGGACCTCGGTAATGACATGTTCCCATTAGAAAGGAGCGGTTCTGCCATACAGTTATAGCGTATGCAGTGAGTACAACGGCTGCCTAAATTTGGGAAAAACCCCAATACCAATTTAAAGACACATGGAGGTGGGCTCAGTAACGACATGTTCCCATTAGAAAGGAGCGGCTCTGCTATACAGTTATTATGCATGCAGTGACTACAACAGCTGCCTAAATTTGGGAAAAACCCCAATAGCAATTTAAAGACACATAGAGGTGGGCCTCAGTAACGACATGTTCCCACTAGAAAGGAGCGGTTCTGCTATACAGTTATTGCGTATGCAGGGAGTACAACGGCTTCCTAAATTTGGGAAATACCCCAATACTAATTTAAAAACACGTAGAGGTTGTCCTCAGTAATGACATGTTCCTGTTAGAAAGGAGCAGTTCTGCTATACAGTTATTGCATATGCAGTGACTCCAGCGGCTGCTTGAATTTGGGAAAAACCGCAATACCAATTTAAAGACACATAGAGGTGGGCCTCAGTAACGACATGTTCCCACTAGAAAGGAGCGGTTCTGCTATACAGTTATTGCGTATGCAGTGAGTACAACAGCTTCCTAAATTTAGGAAAAAACCCAATACCAATTTAAAAACACATAGAGGTGGGCCTCTGTAATGACATGTTCCCATTAGAAAGGAGCGGTTCTGCTATACAGTTATTACGTATGCAGTGACTACAGCGTTTGCTTGAATTTGGGAAAAACCACAATACCAATTTAAAGACACATAGAGGTGGGTCTCAGTAACAAAATGTTCCCATTAGAAAGGAGCAGTTCTGCTATACAGTTATTGCGTACGGAGTGAGTACAATGGCTTCCTAAATTTGGGAAAAATGCCAATACCAATTTAAAGAGACATAGAGGTGGGCCTTAGTAACGACATGTTCCCATTAGTAAAGAGCGGTTCTGCTATACAGTTATTGCGTATGCAGTGAGTACAACTGCTGCCTAAATTTGGGAAAAAACCCAATGCCAATTTAAAAACACATAGAAGTGGGTCTCAGTAAGGACATGTTCCCATTAGAAAGGAGCAGGACTCCCATACTGTTCTTGTGTATGCAGTGACTGGAACGGCTGCCAAAAATTTGGACGCACTCCAATGCCCCTTGGAAGAGACGTAGAGGAGGGCCTTATGAATTTTTTTTCCCCATTATTAGGGAGTGGGTCTCCCATACTGTTTGCCTATGCAGTGAATGCAACGGCTGTCAAAAATTTGAAGGCACTCCAATGCCCCTTGCAAGAGACCTAGAGGAGGTGATATCGTACATATGGTGGTGAATGATATGGTGATAGAGGATGAGGAGAAGGAGGATGACAAGAGCAAATAGACAAAATCAGGAAGCGTATACCCATGTCTCGGTGTGAAGAGGTGCATGGGCATAGACCTCCCATAAAAAAAGACACTGGATTTGAGTTTATGTTACGCTGCTATCATTCGGTGGTGTTCAGAAATCTGGCCCAATCAAGCCCTTGTTCATTTTTATAAGAGTCAGCCTGTCAGTATTTTGAGTTGACAGGCAGATGCGCCTATCAGTTATAATTCCCCCGGCGGCACTAAAAACCCGCTCTGACAAAATGCTAGGGGCAGGGCAGGCGAGAACCTCCAAAGCGTAGAGAGCCAGTTCATGCCACATGTCCAGCTTGGATATCAAATAATTATAAGACACAGAGGAATCAGGGAGGACGTTGGTACGGTTGGCAAGGTACTCCTTCAACATCTTCGCAAACTATTCCCTCCTTGTGAGACTACTCCGCACATCAGGGCTTGTGCAATGGTAGGGTCTGAGAAAACTGTCCCAGAACTTTGACAGTGTCTCCTGCCTCTGCTGGATTGGATTTGTGTCTCTCTTGACTGTATTCCTTGGTTGTCCAACAAACTGTGATCTCTGCCGCCAGCCGTTTCAGATGGGAATTTTTTTAATAATTCCGCAACTAGGGCCTTCTGGTACTGCCCCATTTTAGCAGACTTGTCCGACATGGGAATAAGAGATAGAAAGTTCTCCTCGTAGCGTGGGTCTAGAAGTTTCACCAACCAGTAATGACTGTCACCCAAAATTTGAAGAACGATGAGGGTCACGGCTTGCCCACATCCTAGGCCTCTGCATGCACCATCACCATCACGTACACTTCCCCGTCCCTTGCCCATTTTAAAGGGAGGATAATATTTTCCACGTTCACTACAAATGTCTGGATTTGAACCACAGTTATATGTAATACGTCTGACGGACGCCCACGGTTCTTAATAGTGGCCCTGTCGTTTACTATTCTTGGCAGCGACCTCATGTGAATAGCTTCACTGACACACTGCTGCAAACTATAAATGGAGGACAATATTTTCCATGTTCACTACAAATGGCTGGATTTGAACCGCAGTCATGTCTGATACATCTGATGGACACCCACGGTTTTAAATAGCGGCCCTCTAGTTTATTATTCTTGGCAGCGACCTCGTGTGACTAGCTTCACTGACACACTGATGCAAAATTCTAAATGGAGGACAATATTTTCCAAAAATTTGTGGATTTTTATCGCTGTAATATGCGATCACGTCTGATGATGGAAAAAATCTGGCTTTATTCTGCAGGGCTAACAAGCAAAATGGAGCACTAAAATTGTGTACTCTGGATTGCTTTTTAAGCAAATAATCAGGACTAAGATAATAAAAATTTGCCCTGGCCCCTGATATCTGGGGCTATGTCTATGGATATCTGTAACAGCAGGAGCAGACAAAATGTGCAATGAACCCCTCTTGTGCTGTATACACTGCCACGAATCCAGCCTCCCTGCCTAATTCCTGCTATCACCACTGAATATATGCAGCTGGATTAGTCCTCAGAAGGACTGTTAGTACAGATGGATATAGATACAGTGGGGGAAATAAGTATTTGAGGAGTGGACCAAAATTCCTCCCGACATGTGCGCAAACCTCATCATCAACTACAAAAAACATCTGACTGCTGTGCTTGCCAACAAGGGTTTTGCCACCAAGTATTAAGTGTTGTTTGCCAGAGGGATCAAATACTTATTTCTCACTGCTGCAAAATGCAAAAAATGTATCTAATTTATACAATGTGATTTTCTTGATTTTTTTTGGATATTCTATCTCTCAATGTTAAAATTAACCTACCCTTAAAATTATAGACTGTTCATGTCTTTGTCAGTGGACAAACTTACAAAAACAGCAAAGGATCAAATACTTATTTCCCCCACTGTATGTTGTGGAATACCTATACTAACTAATAAAAAAGTAAATCTCTCCCTCACTCAGCAGCAGCTCTGCCCACTCTGCCTGTTTCCGGGTTAGACTGTGACAAGCATAGCGGCGCCAGGTCTTATAGAGACCTAATGACGCTGTGCGGCCAGCCAATCATTGTAATGCCTCAATCAACATGGCTACGGTATTATAGTGTGTGGCAGGCAATCCCTGCATGTTGATTGGCTCTCTAAAGCGCGCTAAACATGTGAGGCAGGAACCCGAGTTCCCGCCTGAGCAACCCGGAAATACTCGCTGAGTGCTGAGCATGTCGAGCACAATGATGCTCGGGCAAGTACCGAGCAGTGGCGAGCAGGCTCGCTCATCACTAATGACTATCAAAAAGTGATCTATAAAGAACAGTACCTTTTTCATACACTTAGTGTCAGAAAATTAAAAAAAATAATAAAATGTATGTCATGTAAATAACTTGAACTATCATTTTTGGATGATACAGTACTTTTAGGTTTGAGTAGAATATGAATATTCATTAGAGAGCCAATAGACATTGGAGCAGGAAGAAAATACAGAACAAAACATGCCAGCCATGCCACTTCGAGGAATCCATGCTCAGCATGTTCTTGAGTACATAAACATTTGTGTTTTGTGATGTTTCTGTCTTATGTAGGTGAAGGCAGGCAGGGAGTAGTCACGCTTTGAAAGTTACAGCATTGAAACCCAGCAGGACAAGACAAACAAGTGCAGAATAAAACTGGAACGAGAAGGTCATTGAAAGAGTGATATAACAATGTGGAGGCAAAGAGCAGTGATGATATATAGGAACGGTAGATTATGTAAACCTTCTAAAGGGAATAAAGGAGAACAGTATCAAATCTAGAGTCAAAGGTTTGGGTTTAGCTGGACAGATCCAAAATTAATATGAGGCAAAGTTATCATATTGGAATATAAGGTACAGGTTAGAAGACATAAAGATAAAATGCACAAGTCAGGATCAAAGGTAACCAATAGTAGATAGAAGAATGGGACAGGAGAGCTTGAGGAAATCTTGAACAAGACTTGACAACTAAAGAATAGTGTTGAGCGAGCATGCTCGACACTGCTCGGTACTCGCCCGAGCAGATCACTACTCGGGATGTTCGGCGAGCACCGAGCATTTTCGGGTTACTCGGGCGGGAGCTCGGGTCTCCGCCCTGCATGTTTGGCACTCTTTACAGAGCCAATGAATATGCAGGGATTGCCAGCCAGTCATTGTAATGCCGCAGCCATGTTGGTTGTGGGCATTACAGTGTTTGGCTGGCCGCACAGCGTCACCTCGAGTATTTAAAACCGGGTGCTGCCATCTTGGACACAGTCGCTCCAGATCAGACAGTGTAGGGAGGGAGAGTGTTGCTGAGCTAGGGAGAGATTTATACTGCGAAATAGGTAGTGTAGAGTCTCTAAAGTCTGCAAAATCAAACAAACAGTCCTTCTGAGGACTAATATCCATTCCAGATATCAGGCAGGCAGGCAGGCTGTATAGGAGATGCAGTGGTTATACCAACAAACACTGCATTACAGTCCTGTGTGCTGCTGCTGCTCAAATTGCTAGACTTAGCCCCAGGTCTCAGGGGCCAGAAAAAATCCTTTTTTTTTCTCATCTAAATCCTCTTTTTTTTTTTTTTTCCTCCGTCAGTCTATACAAATACCCGTCTTATTAACCTTTTGGTATCCCCCCCCCCCAAAAAAAAAAATTTGACTGTGTCTGTGAGTGTTCAGATACAAATAAATCTGTTTAAAAGAGTCTGGTTTCGGCCTGATAACTAGAACTATGGTTTTGCAGCTCCACAGTTCAAATCTCTGTATTATCCACTTTTTTGCCTTTTTTCCAGAAAAAAACAGTTTGAGTGTCTCGCTGACTGTTCAGACACAAATATATCTATTTAAAAAAGTCTGGTATATGCCAGGAAATTAGAACTGTGGTTTTCCTCTTCCACGGTTCAAATCTGGGTGTTATCCACCTTTTTGCCTTTTTTCCATAAAAAAAAATAGTTTGAGTGTCTCGCTGACTGTTCAGACACAAATATATCTGTTTAAAAGATTCTGGGGTAGGCCAGAGAACTAGAACTGTGGTTTTCCTCTTCCACGTTTCAAATCTGTGTGTAATCCACCTTTTTGCCTTTTTTACATAAAAAAAACAGTTTGAGTGTCTCGCTGACTGTTCAGGCACAAATATATCTGTTTAAAAGATTCTGGTGAAGGACAGAGAAATAGAACTGTGGTTTTCCTCTTCCATGGTTCAAATCTGGGTGTTATCCACCTTTTTGCCTTTTTTCCATAAAAAAAAAACAGTTTGAGTGTCTTGCTGACTGTTCAGACACAAATATATCTGTTTAAAAGATTCTGGTGTAGGCCAGAGAACTAGTACTGTGGTTTTCCTCTTCCATGGTTCAAATCTGGGTGTTATCCACCTTTTTGCCTTTTTTCCATATAAAAAAACAGTTTGAGTGTCTCGCTGACTGTTCAGACACAAATATATCTGTTTAAAAGATTCTGGTGTAGGCCAGAGAACTAGAACTGTGGTTTTCCTCTTCCAAGGTTGAAATCTGGGTGTTATCTACCTTTTTGCCTTTTTTCCATATAAAAAAACAGTTTGAGTGTCTCGCTGACTGTTCAGACACAAATATATCTGTTTAAAAGATTCTGGTGTAGGCCAGAGAACTAGAACTGTGGTTTTCCTCTCCCACGGTTCAAAACTGGGTGTAATCCACCTTTTTGCCTTTTTTCCATAAAAAAAAACAGTCTGAGTGTCTCGCTGACTGTTCAGACACAAATATATCTGTTTAAAAGATTCTGGGGTAGGCCAGAGAACTGGACTGTGGTTTTCCTCTTCCACGGTTCAAATCTGGGTGTAATCCACCTTTTTGCATAAAAAACAGTTTGAGTGTCTCGCTGACTGTTCAGACACAAATATATCTGTTTAAAAGATTCTGGTGTAGGCCAGAGAAATAGAACTGTGGTTTTCCTCTTCCACAGTTCAAATCTGGGTGTAATCCACCTTTTTGCATAAAAAAAAACAGTTTGAGTGTCTCGCTGACTGTTCAGACACAAATACATCTGTTTAAAAGATTCTGGTGTAGGCCAGAGAACTAGAACTGTGGTCTTCCTCTTCCACTGTTCAAATCTGGGTGTAATCTACCTTTTTGCATAAAAAAAACAGTTTGAGTGTCTCGCTGACTGTTCAGACACAAATATATCTGTTTAAAAGATTCTTGTGTAAGCCAGAGAAATAGAACTGTGGTTTTCCTCTTCCACAGTTCTAATCTTTTTATTACCCTTTTGCCATTGATAGTGCGAGTGTAAGCTATTTTACTTAATTTACAATGGGCAGGGCGCGTGGCAAGGGACGTGGAACTGGACGTTCTGGTGATGGTGCGTGCAGAGGACGGGGCCGTGGCCAAGGTGAAAAGGTGCCACAACCAACAGCCACATCTTCTCGCTCCCAGTTCTTGACCGAATTACTAGGGAAGCAAACAACAACACCACTATTGCGAACTGATCAGTGTGAACAGGTTATTAATTGGATAGCAGATAATACTTCCAGTCACCTGGGCACCACCACCTCCGGTCTGTCTTCCACACGGTCAAGTGTTAGTAGCCGTGAGTCTCGACTGCATACTCCTCCTCACTATGATGCTCCTTCCTCCCACCATGCCGAGTGTCATCAGACAGCAACTGATCCCACACTTGGACACTCTGAAGAGCTGTTCACTGGTCCATTTACATATTTGTGCCCCTCGCCTGCTCCGCTTGAAGTGGTGAAAGAGGAGATCCCATGTAGCGATGCCCAAATATTTGAACAGCCACGGCCACAGGAAGGCGACGCTGGCAATTTGTCACAAGAGGTGGACGATGACGAGACACAATTGCCACGAAGTGAGGAGGAGGACCGTGGTGCGGAAGTGGAAGAGGAGGAGGTGGTGGAAGATCTAGTAACTGACCCAACATGGCAGGAGGACACGCAGAGCGAGGCCAGCAGCACACAGGGGGAGGGAGGCAGAGTACCCCAACAGGCAGGAAGAAGCAGTGTGGTGGCCGCAGACAGAAGGCGGGCAACCGTTCCCCGTAACACCAACACCAGGGACGTTGCCAGTACAACCGGTAGGTCTTCCAGAGTCTGGAATTTTTTTAAAGACTCTGCTGATAACCGCAAAAAGGCCATTTGTACCACCTGCCAGGCCAGCATCAGCAGGGGCGACAAAACTACCAGCCTGACCACCACCAGCATGATCAGGCACATAGCAGCAAAGCACCTGACTTTGTGGGGTGAACCCCAGGGTCCACGACCAGTGTCAGCGGGTGTCACCACTGCTTCTTCCGCTGTTGTGCGTGTAAGAGAACCCCCTGTTGTGCGTGCAAGGCAATCCCCTGTCCATACTGCAAGAAACAGCATCAACGTCCACGTCCCACCGCAGGGTTCAATTGTCCATATCCCAGACCTTTGAATGAAAGCGCAAATTCGTAGCCAACGCCCCACAGGCCACAGTCCTAAATTCGAACACGACTGCTTGCGTTGGAAATGCTGCCTTTTCGGCTGGTGGAGACGGAATCCTTCTGCAACCTTATGGCGTTGGCCGTACCTCGGTACTCGGTCCCCAGCCGACACTATTTTGCCTGGTGTGCCATCCCCGCACTACACAAGCACGTGTCCCAAAACATCTGCCGTGCCTTCAACAAGGCAATTACTGGGAGAGTCCACCTGACAACGGACACGTGGACAAGTGCATGTGGCCAGGGATGGTACATCTCCCTGACGGCACACTGGGTAAACATAGTGGAAGCCGGGACCCAGTCGGACATTGGAACGGAACACATCCTCCCCACACCGAGGATTGCGGGCCCTATGTCAGTCTGAGTTGCCCCCACAGTGTACAGCTCCTGCGCATCATCCTCCTCCCCCTCCTCATGTTCAGCCTCCATCTCAGATATCACCACTTCAGTTACAAGCTGGAAGCACTCCAGTACTGCCTCAGCCAAGCAGCAACAGGCTGTGCTGAAACTCATAAACTTAGGTGATAAAACTCACAATGCTTGTGAGTTGTGGACAGCTGTGAAAGAGCAGGCATATCTGTGGCTGAGACCACTGAACCTACATCCAGGCATGGTAGTGTGTGACATTGGCTGTAATCTGGTGGCGGCTCTGAGGCGAGGCGAGATAAAACACGTACCATGCCTGGCTCATGTGCTTAACCTCGTGGTTCAGCGGTTTCTTAAATCATACCCCGAGTTGCCACATCTGCTCGTCAAAGTATGCCGCCTGTCAGCTCATTTTCGCAAGTCGGCTACAGCTTCCGCCGCCCTTGCTGTGTTGCAGCAGCGTTTGCAGCTTCCGGCACACCGACTGGTGTGTGATGTCCCCACAAGTTGGAACTCTACCCTCCACATGTTGCAAAGGATTTGTGAGCAGAAGAGAGCAGTTGTGGAGTACCAGCTGCAACAAGGCCGTCGATATTCAGGTCAGACTCCACACATAAGACCTCAGGAGTGGACCTGGATGTCTGACATATGTACCATCCTGACAAACTTTGAGGAGTCCACCAAGATGGTGAGTGGCGATGACGCCATCATTAGCGTCAGCATCCCACTTGTCTGTCTTTTGCAATGCTATCTGCAGAGAATTAAAGAGGAGGCATTGCTGCCTCAAGAAGCCGTAGCGGACGATTACACACAGCCCAGCATCATCTCATCCCAACGTGCATTGGGGGACAATGAGGGAGAGGAGGAGGAGGAGGAGGAAGAACAGGAGCTGGTATCATGCGCTGTAGACGGTAGTACCTGTACAACTGTCATACCATCGGTTCAGCGTGGGTGGCCTGAGGACAGGGGGGAGGAGGAGGAGGAGGAGAGCATGGTCAGTCGTCATCTTGGTGAGGACACAGAAGTCCTGCACGTTACCGGTCCAGCACACATGGCTGACTTTATGTTATGCTGCCTTAACCATGAACGTCGCGTTGTCAAAATGTTGGGTGACAGTCATTACTGGTTAGTGACACTTTTAGACCCCCGCTACAAGGAGAACTTTCACTCTCTTATTCCTGAGGTGGAGAGGTCTACAAAAATGGGGCAGTGCCAGAAGACCCTTGCTGCAGAACTGTTAAAAATATTCCCATCTTGACACGCTAGCGGCAGAGGTCACAGTTCCTTGCCCAACCAAGGCGTACAGGCGAGAGAGACGCAACTCCAATCCAGCAGAGGCCGGGGAACACTGTCAACGTTCTGGGACACTTTTCTGAGACCCACCCAGCTTACCGGCCCTTATGCGCGGGGTACTCTCACAAGGAGTGGAAAGTTTCAAAAGATGGTGAGGGAGTACCTTACCGACCGTACCAGCATCCTCTGTGATTCCTCTGTGCCTTTTAATTATTGGGTATCCAAGCTGGACACTTGGAATGAACTCGCTCTGTACGCCTTGGAGATCCTGGCCTGACCTGCCGCTAGCGTGTTATCGGAGAGTGTTTTTAGTGCCGCGGGGGGAATTATAACTGATAAGCGCACTTGCCTGTCAACTGACAATGCTGACAAGCTGACCCTTATTAAAATGAACAAGGGCTGGATGGGGCCAGACTTCTCATCACCACCAAAACACAGCACAGTAACATAAAGTCAAATCCACTGTGTTATTTCGAGAAGTGTATTCCCATGCACCGCTTCACAACCACACATGGGTATACGCTTCCTCATTTCGGCTGTTTTTTGCTCTTCTCCTTATCCTCAGCCTCCACCACCACTATACCACCAGGGTGACCGTGGTCCGTGTTGCCAGCATTGCAAGTTCCTCCGTCCTAATTTTTGGCAGCTTTTGCTTGGAAGGCATAGGCAAAGACTATGGGAGACCCACTCCCCAATAATGGGAATAATGTTTTTAATATGCTATACTGCATGACTCTTGTAATGGGCATTGCAAGTTCCTCCGTCCTAATTTTTGGCAGCTTTTGCTTGGAAGGCATAGGCAAAGACTATGGGAGATCCACTTCCCAATAATGGGAATAATGTTTTTAATATGCTGCACTGCATGGCTCTTGTAAGGGGCATTTCAAGTTCCTCCGTCCTAATTTTTGGCAGCTTTTGCTTGGAAGGCATAGACAAAGACTATTGGAGACCCACTCCCCAATAATGGGAATAATGTTTTTAATATGCTGTACTGCATGGCTCTTGTAAGGGGCATTAAAATCGTCTTGTTAAGCTACTGTGACCTCCACGTCTCTTTCAAGGGTCATTGATATTGTCTTTTTATTCGGCAAGGATCACTTCTGATGGGCACACTTTTAGGCAGTGACCTGGGTGTCAGAGATGCTTCCAGGGGTCTTCCCCATGCTGTTCCCATGTCTTTTCAGCACTGTATGCATGTGTCACACAGCACATGGCCAGATAAGGTTGTAAAATGTTAAAAAGACATTTCCCAGTGAATGCATTTGTCACGGTTGAAAGCAATACAAAAGTGCAAAAACGCATAAAAAATGCTACTTGTAAACATAGCCCAAGGTGTGGAGGAGTATTTTTGTTTTTGGTTATTTATTTTACCTTATACACAAGTCTTTACCCTGGAAAGGATGTTCCTTAACATATTTCACAGGAAAACAGTTTGTTTAGTTTTTGAACGTTTTATTGTGAGTCCGTAAAAGTGGCTTAATACCTCGGACCATGTTGGTGACAGCAGTGACCTGGGGGTCAGAAATGCTTCCTGGGGCGATCCCCATGCTGTCCACATGTCATTTGAGCACTGTCACTATCGTTTTGGGCACTATTTAGGCTTTATACAGACTGCCGGGGGTGCCGCCGCTAAAATGCTCGGGTCTCCCATAGACTAACATTGGGCTCGTTGCTCGGGTCGAGCACCCGAGTATCACGATGACCTCTGCCCGAGCTTCGAGCACCCGAGCATTTTAGTGCCTGCTCAACACTACTAAAGAACAATCGGCAAAAAAGCTAATTTTTTTTCTCTGATACTTCCCACTTACTCATTGACTTGCACGGCCAAGTGAGATCCGAATATTGGATCAAACTTGAGCAAGCTGAAATTTTTCCACAGACCTGAGAAAAAAATTGCTCATGTGCGCTGTCCCATAACATAACATTGGTCCGAGCGTAATCCGATGTTTTGTCGGACCATACTCGGACCAATAATGCGGTCGTCTGCACGAGCCCTAATGCTCAATTCTACCTGCTTTCGAGATTTTAATGGGTCCCTTTCCTCTTGGGCCCCTACATGGCTGAAGAGGTTGCACCAATGATATATCCACCCTGACTTGCATACTTCCATGGTTATACTCACACTAAATTACCTTGGATAAATGAAACCTGAAGTTTTAATTTTTGGATAAATATTACAGAATATATATTATCTTTCATTTTATAGTATGGTTCTTAAGGGTTCCTCTATTTTTCAGCTGGTTTAACCCCTTCACAACATACATGAGCGGCGCAGCGGTAGGCGTGTACCCACAAACCACTGTATGGGACAATTGCATTGGCTCACTAACAGAGCCAGAGCGATCATTAGCGGGTGTCAACTATATATTATACTGTAGCTGACACCCTTCAGAAATGCCCATGATGGGTGCTAGTGCCGATCACAAGCGTTTAACCCCTCTGATGCCGCTCTCAACAGTGACAGAGACATCGATCGCCATAGCAGAGGGAGGGAGCTCCTTTTCTGATCCGATCAGCACAACACCTGTGTTGTCAATATGATCACTGCACCCTTAGATGAATTCATTGAGGAGTGTAGTTGGCCAAATAGGGTCACTTTTGGGAGGGTTCTACTGTTTTGGTACCCCACCATAACAGCAAAATCTGCACTATAATATGGCGCTCCTTCCCTGCTGAGCCTGAAAAGTAGTTTTTGACTACATAGGGGGTACTGGCATACACAGAAGAAATTGCACAACAAATTGTACCATTCATTTTCTCCTGCATTTCTGTGAAGCACTTGAGGGTTCAAGATGCTCACCACACTTCTAGGTAAATTCCTTGAGTGGTGTAGTTACCAAAAAATGTCACTTGTCAGTGGTTTCCACTGTTTAGGCACATTAGGGGCTCTCCAAACACAACATGGTGCCTACAGACCATTCCATCAAAGTCGCTCCTTCCTTTCACAGCTTGGCAGTGTTCCCAAACAGTAATTTCCCACCACATGTGAGGTATTGGTTTACTCATGAGAAATTGCACAACAAATTTTGGGGTCCATTTTCTACTGCTACCATTGTGAAAAGGAAAAATCTGGGGCTAAAGCAACATTTTGTGTGAAAAATTTCATTTTTTTATTTTCACAGCTCATTGTTATCAAATTCTTTGAAGAACCTGGAGGTTCAAGGTGCTCACCACACATCTTGATAAATTCCTGAGGAGGATAGCTTCCAAAATGAGGCCACTGGAGGCCAGTGGGTTTCCACTCTTTAGGCACATCAGGGGCTCTGCAAACGCGTCCACTATCTATTCCAGCCAATTTTGCGCTTCAAATGTCAAATGATGCTCCTTCCCTTCCAAGTCCTGCCGTGCACCCAAACAGTAGTTTTCTACCACATATGGGGTATTGGTGTACTCAGGAGAAATTGCACAACAAATTTTAGTGTCCATTTTCTTATGGAAAAATTTTGGGCTAAAGCAACATTTCTGTGGGAAAATGTAATATTTTAATTTTTTCCTTCCACATTACATTATTTCTTGTGAAGCACCTAAAGGGTTAATAAACTTCTTGAATATGGCTTTGAGGGGTGTACTTTTTAAAATAATGTCACTTTTGGGTATTTTCTGTCACATAGACCACTCAAAGTCACTTCAAATGAAATATGCTCCCAAAAAAAAATGGTTTGCAAATTTTGTTGGAAAAATTAGAAATTGCTGATAAACTTTTAACTATCTGGTTTAAGGGTGTAAGACCACTGCCTGCATCCCTGCATGGCTTCCCATCCCCCACCATGCAGGGAGACACACTTACTCACCCCTCCCCCGGGGCGTACAGTGTGTTCCTTCTCCTATACTTGCTGTTTGCATTGAGCTTCTGGTCCTCTGCTTGCTGTGCATACTTTCTGGCTGCCTGCTTAGAGCAGCCGCGCCTGCACTTCCTGATTCTTAAAGAAACAATTTGTGCATTCCTAATAAGTCCCCAGACTATTGCTGAGAGGCACTGGGTACTTAAAGCACCTCCACCTATTGGGAGGTGCTTGAGCAACACTCTCTTTCAGTGTGTGTATTTGCAACTATTGAGTTGCCAGGTCCTGTCCTAACCCTGGGGGCTGAGTACCCAGGCCTGAATCCTGAACCTGTACCCATGTCTTATCGAGTCTGTTTCTGCCACCCTGGGGGCTAAATACACCGGCCTGAACCCTGAACCTGTACTTGTGTCTGTTCTTGTCTGAATTAGGACCTATCCCTGAACCTATCTGTACCTCTGTCTGAATCTTTCCCAAAACCTCTTGAGTCTGTACCTTTACCTATATCTGAAACCTGTAGTGTCTGAACCTGTACCTATCTGTGAAACCTGCAGTGTCTGAACCAGTGCCTATCTCTAATCTGTTGTCGCTGTGCAACATTAGTGTTTAGTGAGTACACTTGCTACTTCACTGAAGGTACGCTTTGTGAACATGGCTCTGCCTGTCCTGTGTGTACTTGTTCTTATGTTCGTCCTGTGTGAAACTGATCCTGTCTGTTCTAAGTGAACCTGTGGTTCCCAGTCTGTCCACACCTGTGGTTCCCTGTCTGTCCATATCTACGGTTCCCTACCAAAGACCCATTTCTTCCTTAAGCCGTTTCTGTTCATCCTGTCCTACCCATTCCTGTATTCCAGCTGTATCTGCCAGTGCCCGCCTGCTAGTATATGAACCCTGTCAGTCTGTATATCTCCTAGAGGGTCAGCTGCCGCGCCTCCAAGGTCAGTCTTGGAGTAGCACTTGGTCCTGGTCCCTCCCAGGTTCTCCTTGGATTGTGGAGTCGTCAGCTGCCATGCATCCAAGTTCAGTCTTGGTGTGGCACTTAGTCACTCCCCTCCAGGCTCTCCTCGGTCCACGGCACAGAGGTACCACATTCCACGCTCACGCTAAACAGTTCAAACGTGAGCGTAACATAGGGTATGAAAATTAAAACTTTGAAACTTGCAAAATTTTTAAAATGTTGGCCAAATTTCTGATATTTTCACAAATAAATGCAAAAATATCGACATTAATTTACAACTACCATAAAGTACAATGTGTCATGAAAAAACAATCTCAGAATCACTGGGATCTCTGTTGAAGTGTTCCAGAGTTATTGCTGCATAATTTGACACTGTTCAGAATTGGAAAATTTGGCTAGGTCCAGAAGGTGAAAACAGGCTTCAGGGTGAAGAGGTTAATTTTATTTATTTTTTCTGGGGAGAGCGGCATGATGTATTTGCCAAGATTTCAGCGATATATCACATATTGGGTTGCGTGTTATATCTTTGATAAAATCACCTGTTTTCTCTGCTACAGATCTACCAGGTCTCTGAATGCTGAGCTCTGTATAACCTCATGCTGATTGACAACTTTATGTGTACACTGTGCATTGGCAGAAAACTGCCAATCAGTAGGGGGGGGGGGGGGGGGGCTTACAGACCTAATAAATATGTCAGTAAGTTTACTAGTTCTCTAGTGATATTCTCCTGCTGATAAAACAGTGATGTTTTTGACACATTTATAGAAAGCAGCTTAGTAAAGTGACATCACTGGAATCAGGGTCTATGTCTCCATAATATGATGTTCTCATATTAGGTGGCAAAAATCTGGCGACCAATTCCCTTTAAATAGCTTTCATTATTTTCAGTACAACTCTAGTCTATTCTTCTCCCTATATGTCCTTGTTCATCCTTGTTAGACTATTATTTCTCAGGTTTTAACTAGATTTTCTGCTATTGTAAATGTATGAGTACAGGATGTATGTATCACACTCTGACCTTGATGAAGATCGCTTAATGCATACACGCAAATTTCTTCTTCTGTTCATATTCCTGTTGTTTAGAGAATTCAACATGACATTGACAATACAGGCAGTAAAAATAGAGTGAAGTGCTGTAAATTATGTGGAGTTCTAGCCCTCACTGTTAGACTAAAGAATATTGGATTTCTGAATATATATACATTTGTTCTTTTTTACTTTCTAGGAGGCTATCATATAACTTTCCTAATTGAGAGTGGTAGCCAGCATCTACGGTGAGTTACTTATAAAGGTCAATGAGACAAATGAACCTTTTCTTGTTTAAGAAAACCTCAAACACTGCAGAGTTAGACAAAGTGGAGGATACACGAGATCTGCTTACTGCAATTATATTTATGATGATCTGTTTCCAGCCAAAAGTAAAAACTTGACTGTGTTTCTCTATATAGAGGGCAATATCAGTCATTTGTCTTCCATGCCTCTATAGATTTTAATATGTGGGACAGGAAGAACCTGCCTAAAGGTGTGTGAGCAAAAAGTATTTTTCAGGTGAATCCCGCTTGGAGCTCACTTGAGAAAGTGCAAAGAAAATGCCAAAAAGAGTGAAAATATGAACAGCAATGTAAAAACGACTCGCTGTGCACAGTATATGTTCAGTGATTTTGAACTATTTTTAACTGCTTCCAGCTTCCAATCGTGCAAGGCGGTTAAATAACCACTCTTTTGGCAGCTTCATCTTGGAAGTCACTCACTATTAGGCCATGGTCTCACTATCAGTATTTGGTCAATATTCGGTCAGTATTTTTTCTCAGGAGTGGGAGACAAGACCAGGAGTTGGTGATAAATACAGAATTGGTGACTTGTTTCTCTTATATCTTTTCTCTGATTGTTCCTCATCTGGTTTTGGCTCCCACTCCTGAGAAAAAATACTGACCGAATACCTGAAGTATCTTTTGTAAGAAAACCTTAGCAAGTAAACCATCTTCTATTAGATGGCATCTGCACATAACCTAAGAGCTACTTCATTAGATCCTCATCCCTTTTCACTGTGTAGGGAAATGCAACATATCCACCTCGTTCTGAACAAACCTTAACAATGTCAGAGGCCTCTGAATAAAATTCCACAAACAAGAAAAGATACTATAGATAGAAAGAGATGGATAGTATCTTTCCTTCCTCCTTTAAACATGGCAGTGAACACTCATTACTAGTGTTGAGCATTCCGATACTGAAATATCGGGTATCGGCCGATATTCGCGGTATCGGAATTCCGATACTTAATTCCCATACTTTTACAATATCGAATACCGGAATCGGAAGTTCCCATAATGCCTGCGCTCTGCAGTGTCTCTGAAGGATGACAATCTGGATGGCAGCGCCCAGCTGCGATCCAACCTGTCATCAGAATGCCATCCCAGCGTGGGAGAATTCTCCTGATTGTTTAAAAGCCGGCGCGCGGTAAAAAGCCGCCGGCTTTTAAACAATCACACAGCCCCATACTGCTTCCCCGCAGCCTCCCACCCCGATCCTCCGCTCCCCTCGCCACCTCTCATCCCGATCGTAAGTTAGGACCGGGCGGGGAGCGCAGCACCAAGGAGCGGGGAGCGAAGAACCCGGGCGGGGAAGCCGGCAGTGAAAAGACTTCACCGCCGGCTTTCCCGTTCTGTGCTGCGCTTTCCCACCGGTTATTTCAAATGAACAGCTGAGGTATCAGGTGATGCCGATCAGCTGTTCATTTGAAGTCGCCGCGGTGCCCTCAGAGGGTTCATGTGAGTTCATGCTTGACTGCATTGCATGAACTCACATGAACTTTCCCACGGCCGCACAGGTCAGCCTCACCTCCCAGACCGGTCATGATTGGTGTGTGTGGGTGTCTGTGCGGGTATGCGCGGTGTGTGGGGTGTCTGTGCGGTGTCTGCGGGTGTGTGCGGTGTCTGCGGGTGTGTGCGGTGTCTGCGGGTGTGTGCGAGTGTGTGCGGTGTCTGTGCGATGTCTGCGGGTGTGTGCGGTGTCTGTGCGATGTCTGGGGGTGTGTGCGTGCAGGCAGACATAGGCCGATGTGACACTACTACTCCCATCGGCCTATGTCTGTCCCCCGTCCACTCGTGCCAGCAGGATCAGCTCGATGGGAGCAGTAGCTCCCATCAGCCTGATCCTGTTATTTAAATTGCCCTACTGTGTCCCCAATAAATGTTAAATACATGTCATTGGTGGCCAGTGGTTGCCTACAATAAATTAGTTCATACATTACCTGTCCCCGCCGATCGCCACCTAAAATAAAGTAAAAAATAAAAAACTACACCTATACTCACCTAGACACCTAATTCCCCGAAGCCATCGATCTCCTGTAATAAAATGTAAAATAATAAACCACAACCTTATCCTTACCCCTCCGTAGTAGTCCACGAGTGTCCCACGATGATCTCCAGTTCAGAGCAGCCACATAGAATGTGACCGCTCTGAACCGCTGCCGCCGCTAGAATGATGGGGCCGTAAAGCAGCCCCGTCATTGCATAAGCGGGTTCGCCGGAGTTCAGGCAGCGCTGCTCCGGTCAGCTCCTTTACGGCCCTGCTGTATCGTGAGAAATTCCCACGGTACAGCAGTGCCGTAAAGGAGGTCTCCGGAGCTGCGCTGCCTGAATGCACTCCGGTGACCTCAGTCAGTGGCTCCCGCTGCCGGGAGCGGACGTGTTCCCGGCAGTGTGAGCTTACAGCAGCCATGCACAGCTGTCACCATCTCCAGATGTGACAGCTGTGCATGGGAGATCAGCGCAGGAACATGGAGAGGTAACTATTTTTTTTAGTAAACTAAGAATTAAATAAAATGGTGTGTTTTATTTCAAATAAATTATTTTTTTCTGGGTGTAGTGTGTGTTTTCTTTTTAACACTTTGTAGGTTAGTAATGGGGGTGTCTTATAGACGCCCATCATTACTAACCTGGGCTTCATGGCAGCTGGCGCTGACATGAACCCCACCACTATTACCCCCTGCCACCGCTACAGGGCAGCGTGGAAGAGCGAGGCTAAGTGCCAGAATTGGCGCATCCTATGGATGCGCCATTTCTGGGGCGGCTGACGGCTGGTGTTTCTAGCCTGGGAGGGGGCCAATATTCATGGCACCCTTCCTGGGCTATTAATATCAGCCCCCAGCTGTCTGCCTAGCCTTTCCTAGCTATTAAAATAGGGGGGACCCCACGTCATTTTCTTGGGGGGGTCCCCCATTTTAATAGCTAGTAAAGGCTAGGTATTCAGCTGGGGGCTGATATTAGTAGTCTGGGAAGCTCCGTGGGTATTTCCCCCTTCCCAGGCTTCAAACATCTGCCCCAGCCGTCTGCTTAACCTCCGCTAGAGACTAAAATTATGGGGCATCCCACGCCAATTTTTTTTTTAAATAAATCCTTTATTTTAACACCAAATGACATTTGAGGAGTTAATAAAGATGCAGTCCCTAAATTATTATTTATTTTTTAATTAATTTTTCCCAAAAATTTTGACGTGGGCTTTGCCATATTTTTGTATGCCAGCCAGGTACAGCATCCAGCTTCTATGAACACGCCATTTTCTGGGGTGGCTGCGGACTGCAATTTGCAGTGGGGGGGAGGCCCAGAAAGCTTGGGTCTCCCTGCACTGCAGATTCCATCCCCCAGCTGCCTAGTTGTAACTGGCTGGACACAAAAATAGGGAGAAGCCCCACGTATTTTTTTTTTAAATTATTTCATGAAATATTTTTTTTAAAAAAAGGGCTTCCCGATATTGTTGTGTCCGGCCAGGTACAAATAGGCAGCTGGTGGTTGGGGGCAGCCCGTTCCTGCCTGCTGTACCTGGCTGGACACAAATATAGTGCGAAGCCCCACGTCAATTTTTTTTTATTTCAGGAAATTCATGAAATAAAAAAAAATTGACGTGGGGCTTCGCACTATATTTGTGTCCAGCCAGGTACAGCAGGCAGGAACGGACTGCCCCCAACCACCAGCTGCCTATTTGTACCTGGCCGGACACAACAATATAGGGAAGCCCTTTTTTTCTTAATTATTTCATGAATTTCATGAAATAATTAAAAAAAAAAATGCGTGGAGCTTCGCCCTATTTTTGTGTCCAGCCAGGTACAACTAGGCAGCTGGGGGCTGGAATCTGCAGCGCAGGGAGGCCCAAGCTTTCTGGGCCCCACCCGCTGCAAATTGCAGTCCGCAGCCGCCCCGGAAAATGGCGCGTTCATAGAAGCGCCATCTTCTGGCGCTGTACCCAACTCATTCAGGGCCCTGGTGCGGTGGCTCACTGGGTAATAAAGGGGTTAAGGCCAGCTTGGCATTATCAGCTGGCCCTAAGCCCGAAATTCATGGGGTCACGCCAATATTAGACATGACCACCATGAATTTCTAGTAAAGTATTTAAAAAAAACACAACACCCAGAATAAAGTCCTTTAATTGAAATAAACACACAATTCTTTATTGTTCTAAATTAAACCATACCTACCATCACGCCCATTCCAGCTGAAGCCAACGATCTCCTGCAATAAAAGAAAAATAATAAAGCAACCTCATCCTTACCTTCCCATGGATCCCACGACAGCTTCAGCTCTGCTACATCGAGATGACAGGCTGGACAGCAGCAGAATGCTGCCATCCAGCCTGTCATCCCGCAGACACTGAGAAGCGCAGGCATGCTTGCGCTCCTCAGTGTCTCTCTGTGACGTCATCCAGATGAGCCGAGTTCATGTCCAATGAACTCAGCTCACCTCATGCACGTCACTGACAGCGTGGGAAAATTCTCACGCTGAAGCGCTGAGTGCAGGAGAATTTTCCCACGCTGTCAGTGACGTGCATGAGGTGAGGTCATGTCCAATGAACTCGGCTCACCTCATGCACGTCACTGACAGCGTGGGAAAATTCTCCTGCACTCAGCGCTTCAGCGTGAGAATTCTACCACGCTGTCAGTGACGTGCATGAGGTGAGCTGAGTTCATTGGACATGACCTCACCTCATGCACGTCACTGACAGCGTGGGAAAATTCTCACGCTGAAGCGCTGAGTGCAGGAGAATTCTCCCACGCTGTCAGTGACGTGCATGAGGTGAGCTGAGTTCATTGTCGGCTCATCTGGATGCCGTCACAGAGAGACACAGGAGCGCAAGCATGCCTGCTCTTCTCAGTGTCTGCGGGATGACAGGCTGGATGGCAGCTTTCTCCTGCGGTCCAGCCTGTCATCTCGATGTAGCAGAGCTGGAGCCATCGTGGGAACCATGGAAAGGTAAGGATGAGGTTGCTTTATTATTTTTCTTTTATTGCAGGAGATCATTGGCTTCAGCTGGAATGGGTGTGACGGTAAGTATGGTTTAATTTAGAACAATAAAGAATTGTGTGTTTATTTCAATTAAAGGACTTTATTCTGGGTGTTTGTGTTTTTTTTTTTAACTTTGACTATGGGGTTAGTAATGGGGGTGTCTTATAGACGCCTCTCCATTACTAACCTGGGCTTGATGTCAGCTGGTATTATAAGCTGACATCAACCCCAACCCTATTACCCCACTGCCACCGCTACAGGGCAGTGGGAAGAGCGAGGCTAAGTGCCAGAATTGGCGCATCCTATGGATGCGCCATTTCTGGGGCGGCTGACGGCTGGTGTTTCTAGCCTGGGAGGGGGCCAATATTCATGGCACCCTTCCTGGGCTATTAATATCAGCCCCCAGCTGTCTGCCTAGCCTTTGCTAGCTATTAAATTAGGGGGAACCCCACGTCATTTTTTTGGGGGGGTCCCCCATTTTAATAGCTAGTAAAGGCTAAGTATTCCGCTGGGGGCTGATATTAGCAGACTGGGAAGCTCCGTGGGTATTACCCCCTTCCCAGGCTTCAAACATCTGCCCCAGCTGTTTGCTTAACCTCCGCTAGAGACTAAAATTAAGGGGAACCCCACGCCAATTTTTTTTTAGATAAATCCTTTATTTTAACACTAAATGACAAGTACAGTAAGCAACACTGTCACTGTACTTCATATATATGTGACTGACATGTTTCTATCTATCTAATCTATGTATGATTCTCTATTCCTTCTATTCTAAATTGTCGGGTACAGATGCTGAATTGCCGGCCGGCTTTCTTAAAGAGACGGTGCATGAAAACACTATTATTTTTTTAAATAAATCCTTTACACTAAATGACAAGTACAGTAAGCAACACTGTCACTGTACTTCATATATATGTGACTGACATGTTTCTATCTATCTAATCTATGTGTGAAGCTCTATTCTGTCTGTTATAAATTGTCGGGTACCGCTGCTGAATTGCCGGCCGGATTTCTTAAAGAGACGGTGCATGAAAACACTAATATTTTTTTTAATAAATCCTTTACACTAAATGACAAGTACATTAAGCAACACTGTCACTGTACTTCATATATATGTGACTGACATGTTTCTATCTATCTAATCTATGTGTGAAGCTCTATTCTTTCTGTTGTAAATTGTCGGGTACCGGTGTATGCGCTGATGAATTGCCGGCTTTTCGCATAATACATTCTACATTATTCTTAGTTGTTTTACTTCATGTAGAATTAACCTACAAGGAAAGAAAGGGTTTATTTTCATTCCGATATTTCTGTCCCATTGACTTGCATTGGTTTCCGGTATCGGAATCGGCGATATCCGATACTTTTTGAGTATCGGTCCGATCCAATCCGATACGATATTTCCTGATATCGGAAGGTATCGCTCAACACTACTCATTACTTAAAAAACCATCCCTCGACCAGAACTGCACTGCTTGTTACTCCAGTCTAATTCACTATCTCTCAGATAACTCTCTTCTTGACCCTTTACAATACGTTCTCTGCTCTTTACACTCTACTGAAACTGCCCTTACTAAAGTCTCTAATGATCTACTAACAGCAAATCTAATGGTCACTAGTACTTCTCCTTGCTGATTCTCCTGGATCTCTGCAGTATTCAACACTGTGGATCACCTGCTCCTCTGAATGTAGTGGTGGCCAAGCATGTGCACCACCACTCCATTCCTTCTCTATTGGACTGTTAGAAAAAGCCGAACATTGGCAGCAACTCTATTCAAATTGAGCCCTTTAAGGCCCAATTTTTTTGAGTGTTGATAGTGCCAGTGGTCAGACTCCTGCCGATCAGCAAGTTATTACCTATTCTATGGATAGGTGATAACTTCTAATGATGGGAATTTCATTTAGCATACTACACAAGAGAGTATTATGTATTGCTCATAGACATAGTCAGTGCATCAGCACTAAGAAAAGAATCAGCAAATATCTCCAATGCTGCAACATAGCTATGACTTCACTTCTTTAAAATATATCTCCCAAAATAAGCGCATTACAAATCTTTGCTTACTAAGTATAAACATTTGGATTAGACTCTGAGACTGGATTTTTTTTCAGGAGACATGGCAGATAGCAAGTATCCCTAGTGATATGTTCTATAAAATATCCCGATGCATCCAATTTCAGTTTTTGAGCCTGTCAAGTTTTCATTTTTTTTTTACTGCAGCATGCTATACTATCAGAGAACAAAGGAAATTTGATGAAAAAAAAAATGCAGAGTCCTATTTAGAAAGCTGTCATCAAAAATTATGCCTCAAAATATTCTTTGAGGCAGTGTAATGCATGTTGATGTCATACAGGTGGCAGGTAGCAGTAAAGATGTTAAGAAAAAAATGCTTCTCTCCATAGACAGCAATTACTATACTGACACCTGCTGGTCATATAAAGTAATACAAAAATATGTAGCGTTCAATAGATATGTGAGAGTTGAAGTTATATATACTTTTAAAGTATATACGTATTGAATATCTCTTTTGTAAGTATGTTACTATGTTAAACTAGTGTTTCTCATTATTTTTAAACATCCAAGCTTGACACAAGTTTGAGACATGAAGACGTTGAAGTATCTGTTATGTAACTATTCTTTATAGCAGCAATTATATTTCCATAATAGTCTGATAACAAAATACACTAATCTGTAATAAAGGTTGAAAAATGAATTTAGTTATTTAAAATAGAAGTCATTATTTTATAACTTTTATTTTCCTAAAAAGCTGAAACAGTTTGATTAATGTCCCACTAGCTCTTCCGCATTTCCAAAACATAATCCCAGGGTAAATGCTATTCATAGACGTGTCATAGGAGGCTGAGTCAGGACATTTACTTGTAGAAAGTCATTTTGTATAAGCTTTCTGCATGAGAGTACAAATTGCTACACTAAGAAAGAATCTAAATTTGTACAGTAAAGCATTAGAAACTATATCCTGAGATCAATCTCTAAGTGCGCTCACAGTACTTCAATCAAGCAGAAGTTAGCACAGATATTGATCGCTGACTAGTAACATAACGCTTCATTAAAATTTTAACCCCTTTGCTGTCTCTGTTAATCATATCATCTCCTTATTTCTTAATGCATATTACAGAAACAGAAGCAAACTCTGGAAATTTCACATAGCAAGCCTACCATCTTAAATATGAAAAGTTTATGTTTAGTACAGTCTATGTACCGTATTAACGCCTCGTTTTAAAATTAGTAGTTACTTAAAAAAGTCATATAGATATTATTTTATATGGTGCCCCCCCTCCTAAAAGAAAGTAAAACGAATAAAAAAAATTGGCTAGTAAATGTTTTGATTTCTCTTGCAAAATTTGAAAGATTTCCTAATATTTATGCACCATCCAATTTGTGAGCTGTCTCTTACAGAAGGACATGGTATGCACGATCTGTTAGGAAACAAGGGCAAATCTGCAGTTTTTTCTTTACGAACATGGCTGATAAATATAGTATTGTTAACATTTAGAACTGTCCAAAATATATTAAAGGGAATCTGTCAGGTTTTGTACTATGTAATCTGACAGCAACATGATGTAGGGGCAGAGACCCTGATTCCAGAAATGGATCACTCAGTTTATTGGGTGCAACAGTTATGATTGAATCACTGCTTTCTCTGCACGTAATACTGAACTGTGTATAGCTGTGCACTGATTGGCAGATGTGTTGGACTAGGAGGCACAAGAGCAGTTGTCCTGCTGATAAAACACGGTATTGAAACAGCAAAACACAGCCAAGTTAGTAACATATTGTTGGAATCACAGTATCTGCTCCTACATCATGGTGTTCTCAGATTACATAGCATAAACCTGCTGACAGATTCCCTTTAATAGAAGTTATAACTCTTAGTATTTTTTTCTGCAATATATTAAAATCAGTATTTTGTGATTCCATCTGTAGTTGGACTCATGTTACCAACAGGTGTTGAAATTTGAAACATAAAAAAAATAGGATTATACATCCATTCTGACTTGAATCAGAAGCCCGATCAGGTCTAAGATATTTATTTGATAACACATGAAGTTAATATTGCAAAATCTGGTGGGAGATCCACTTTAGGTTGTGAATATTCTATTTTAAGTAAGCACATAAGTACAGAAGGCAGTTCACAAGCCACATATCACATTAAATAAGCCCTCTCACTGCCCCATACACATTATTATACATGTGTTTCCTATAGTCGAAATATTTTTGTAAAAAAAAAATTCACCCATCATGGTCCCACTTTCTTTTTGGCACCCACTATGATAGTGACCTCCAATCCAGTAGCATTCACTTATTTATGAGTAAATTCCCTGCCTGACCTGACAGGTTCCCTTTAAAAAAATAAGCATGGACAAATTTAATAAATAATAAATAATAAAATTATGCTATTGAAACAGTAATTCACTTGTTTCATCTGTTACAAATATATTCTTTTATACAAAGGTATGGTAATAAACATGTTCTAATGCACATTTTCCAATGCCAACCACTATTAGGATCATATCAGTCATTGGCAATTTCAGATAATAGGGCAAATATACAGAATAAGTGTTGAAAATTGGAGGTGTTTCACAAAAGCTTCCCTGATCCAGATGAATAGTTTTTTCTTACATAGAAGACAAAGGAGCTGTGTAATATATGCAAATAAAATCAATAATGCTTTATTCCATAGTTTTAAAAATGATTCAAATATGTCCATGACGGTGGAGAATGAAGATTACTCTGACGCGTTTCTGGCTTTTCTAGCTGTATTTTTGGAGTTGCGTAATATACTATGTTACAAAATCTACACATTTAAAATTTAAATCTAATCTAAAATCGCATATGCCCAGGGAAACTCTGACAACATGTGCAAAAAATTAGCATAGTCCAGTAATTCCTAAAGGAAGATAATCCTTAGTTACCTAAGGTGAACCATTTTATATGTGCCTTAGATATTTGTTTGTGACTTGGTGTAATGGCACGTCTTGGGGCATGCCATTACACCAAGATATGGAGATAATGATATGCTCATGCTTCGGGGTGGCCTGTGGGGGCGCTCTATCTGATGCTCTGCTTACATATTCATCTGTATGCTCTTATGAAAGCTCACTGATCGTTCACTGACCTGCCTCCTATTTTACCTAGCCCCGCACTACTAGATGCATTATGTATAATGAGAGACAGGTCAGTGAAGGCACAGTGAGCCAGTGATCTGTCATAAGAGCATGCAGATAAATATGTAAGCAGAGCACCGGATAGAGAGCCCCCCACAGGCTGCCCCGTAGCACGAGCTTATCATTATCTCGAAACTGAAAGTAAAGATTACAGAAGAACCACAGTATGGGTTTCATCAACCAAGGTATCATTTTAATCAGTGTAATGTCACCCACCTGACAGTGTATGTAGTTTATTGAGCACAATCCTGGTGACAGGTGCGCTTTAAGACTATGGTACTGCATTTTTACTGGGTATTTCTCTTTACTGAGGGAGTTATTGTATGTGTCAAAGGTCCACATGTTAGTTCCCAAGAGCCCATGACTAGGGGTGTTGCAAATCTGCTGGGCATCTGCTCCTATATAGGTGGTAGACAGATGTTTACTGGAGTAGTTGCTCACTGTTAGGGGGGGGTAATTGCTCATATTTGGCAGGTATTGAATGTTTTCTGCTTATTTTCTAGAGTTCATTTTGTTTCTATCTTATTGCTTTAGGGGTATTGTTTAATAGTCAATTGCTTAAGAATGTGAGCGTTATTGCTCATGTCTAGACAAATTTTTGCTGGGTTATTTGCTCATCTCTAGGAGGTAATTGCTTGCATCTTGCTAGAGTCTATACTCATTTCTAGACTGGAATTGCGGTAAGGGCCCTGCAAGTTTGCCGAACAATTGTTTATAGCTAAGGGATTGTGCTTTATGTGTAGGTGTATTGGGCAGCTGCTCCTTCCAAAAGGGGGTTTTGCAAATGCCTGAGAATATTGCTGTTATTACTCATAGCTGGGGAGCAATCGATGGGTCCTAGATGGTAATTCCTTTCATGTATTTAATGTTTTCTTGGCAATTGCTCATGCCTAGGTGATAACTGATAGTATATAGGTATATTTTCATGTTTTCTGGACGATGTAATGACAGCCATCTACCCAGTGCCTTTACCTGACATACAGCTCCATATCATCAATGACTATGGAAATTTGCATGTCCTCTTCATGCAGTCATCTTTATAAATCTCATTGGAATGGCACCAAACAAAAGATCCAGCATCATCACCTTGCCCAATGCAGATTCGCGATTCATCACTGAATATGACTTTCATTCAGTCATCCACAGTCCACGATTGCTTTTCCTTAGCCCATTGTAATCTTGGTTTCTTACAGTTCGGTCACAGACATTGACTCCAGTTTCCTCCCATTCGTTCCTCATTTTTTTGTTGTGCATTTCCTGTTTTGGAGACATATTGCTTTAAGTTTCCGGTCTTGACGCTTTGATGTCTTCCTTGGTCTACCAGTATGTTTGCCTTTAACAACCTTCCCATGTTGTTTGTATTTGGTCCACATTTTAGACACAGCTTACTGTGAACAACCAACATCTTTTGCAACATTGCGTGATGATTTACCTTCTTTTAAGAGTTTGATAATCCTCTCCTTTGTTTCAATTGACAACTCTCCTGTTGGAGCCATGATTCATGTCAGTCCACTTGGTGCAACAGCTCTCCAAGGTGTGATCACTCCTTTTTAGATGCAGACTAATGAGCAGATCTAATTTGATGCAGGTGTTAGTTTTGGAAATGAAAATTTACAGGGTGATTCGATAATTTTTTCCTCAGAATTGAGTGATTCCATAATTTTTTCCCTCTGCTTGGTCTGAAAAAAATTACCCTTACTGAGTACCACATTGTTAATCTTGATTTCTTTTAGTGTTTCTTAAAGCCCTAAACCTGCCATTTGAAATGACTTTAGTTTTGTGCCATTTCTGTGATCTGCTTTTTTCAACAACATTAAACAACGGAGTGAACATCCTCCGAGCCCTGTGATTCCATAATTGTTGCCATGGGTTGTATATAGTTTGGTATGTTTGCCAGTTTATTGCTGCTTCTAGATGGTTGCTGGTTTCTTAAAGTATTGCATGATTATTAGGGTAAATACTCATCTGTAGGTGATAATTATTTGTGTCTAAAGTCCCCTATACATATTAGATGGCTGTTGGCCCAATGATGCTTCAGCCGATCATTCGGATGGCAGCCATTTCAGTCGACTCCCCTGCACACAGGAGCGCTCCTTCGGCCACGTGCTCCAGTGTTCTCCAAGAGATAACATGACAGCTTATCTCCAGGAGGACAATGCAATCGGCAGTCCAAAATCGTACAGACCCGATCGACATCTCCTCCAACCATTAGTTGGCTGGCGTACCCATACACATTAGATTGTCACCTGAACTCTTCAATATTGGTTTTAGCTGACTTTAATGTAACGTGTATGGGGTGTTAAGCAGAAAATGCTCATACTTAAAGTAATTGTTTATGTCTTAAAGATATGGCAAACTTGCTAGGGTCACCTGCTTATTTCTAGGTGGTCATTGCATGAGCAATTTCTTGAGTCTAGGGGGTCTAGCTGTATAAGGTTTGATGGGTAATTGCTCGTTCCTAGAAGGCAAGTGCTCATGTCTATGGGTATTGCTTTTTTTTCTGGGCAGTTGCCCATGCCCAGGTATTATGGTTTTCGTGTTGTGATCTTGGATGTTTTCTAGGGTTATATCTTTTTCCTATGGCTAATTTATTCTACAGGCACGGATTGTTTGCTGGGCAATAGGTCGAGCGTAGAGGGTTAATGCCTGTGACTAGGATGTAAGTCACTGTTCCTCTGACACTCATGTCTAGCAGTGTTAGGTTTGCTAGGTAATTGCTCATTCCTAGAAGGTAATTGCTCATGTCTAGGGATTTTGCTTCTTTGCTAGGCAGCTGCCCATGACTAGAGATTATGGTGTCAGTGCTGTGGTATTGCATGCTGTCTAGGGCTATTGCTTTTTCCTATGGCTTGATTTTTCTATGGGCATGGCATGTTTGCTGTGCAATTGCTCATGCCTATGGGGATGGTATATGAAATTCGGGGGCATTGCTTGCAGATATATTAATAGTTAGCTGTTGTGGTGTGTCTGTGGGGAGGAGGGGGGACAGGTACAGTATAAGTCACTGTTCATGTCATTTGATAAATGCCCCCCTTGTACCATTATATATTACATCACTCCCAAATAAGCAGCACTTTTGCAGAGGCAGAGAAATGATGTTAATAATATAAAATATGATCCAATTATTAGGACCTGTCTCAGCCTGGGAGCTGAATGGATGGCACAATTTTCCTGTGCTGTTTTCCAACCTGCAGGAATTATTTATGCCAGACAGGTTGCTGTAATGTGACTGGTAAGTTAGCAGGCAGGCAGTGAATAGAAGAAATTCCTTGTCAGATGATGATGATGATAATGATGATGGCTGCTAAGAGATCATTAGCTGGAAGCAGGGTCATGCCTGAGAATCACACACCCAGCAGAGATGACACTGGTGTAGAGTCACCATCACACCCACCCACCAACCCACATCACAGCAGCAGCAGCACCCAGCCCCTCCGAGCTGAGGAGAGACCCAGGCAGACTGTGCTGGGTGTGTGTGCATTGTCTGGCTCGTCCACATTCAGCGTGTTTCTCCTCCCCAGGGCTGCAGCAGGAGGAGTCCTCTGTGTACATCGTTCCTGAGGATGGTGGGAGTGCAGTGAGGAGCACAGGTCAGGGCTGCTGTCACCCGGAGCACAAGCAGCATGGTGTCCCTGTCTCCCTGTCCTTCCAGCGGCGTCAGGTAGTTGCTCCAGGTAAGTGCTGTGCGCTCAGTGCCGCCTGTTGCTTCTCTGCTGCCATTGTGCTGTGCAGTCTGTGTACTGGAGCTGGGGCTGACTCTGGCCGCCTGTATCGGTATTCAACTCCTGTCAAGTTGTCAGCCAGGTGTTGGCTGAAGCTGCCGTGCCAGCTGTCACCCTCACACCTGGGGGAGCACGGTGCCCTGTGGGGTGGCCCGGCACGGTGCACTGAGGAGCCAGGGGGCAGCTCCTACATGGCAGGGAGCTGGCTGCATCTGGATGGGATTTGCTGTGTGCTTGTACTTGTTGATGTCGCTGCAGCAGGTAATAAGTCTGTTTCTTATCCTCCCTCTAAGTTCAATACTGAAGAATACATATATGAAGTCATTACAAGCTGGCATTGCCAAGACTGTTTCCTGTGCATCCCCATTCACCATCATGGACCCCATCTCATCAGATACTAACCCTTCTCCACTAAGTGATTCTGTGCTCGTCTCTCCAAGGTTGTCAACAATTCCTGCTGTCAGGATTACAATTCTGGAGACAGGTGTGCTCTGTAGTGCTGTGTAATGAGATTCTTATTCCCCCACCCCGATCAGTCCATTGGATAAGTGGCTTTCTTCACCAGGAGTCAGTAGCCTCAGATGTTGAGTTCATATTTCTAGATTCTCTTTTGTATTTGATGCTGTGTTCTCTCCTTACTGCTGGCCAGGAATCCTGCTATGGAGAGATAGGAGACAAATAAGACAATCCACTTCTGACATGAGCTGGGGCTTCATGTGCTGGGTGACTGGAGCTCTGGATACCTCCCTCCCCTATTAGTTACCTGTGCTGTCATTCTGGGAATGAGACCCCTCCATCTGTGCTGTACTGAAGAAGCCTGTGATTTACCACAAGTGCACAGTGGCCTGGACTACTGACACCCACCCGCCCCGAGCTCTGTGAGCTGACTGTCTACAGGGTCCCAGAGGAGCAGATTGTGGATTCAAGTCAGGGATGTCTGCATGACACTAGTGTTTTCTTCCAGAAGTCCAAGATAGTACACTCCTCTCTCCATCTCTCGCGCTCTCTCAGTCTCACGCTTAATCTCTCTCCATCAAACACTATCTCTCTTATAATCTCTCTCTCTCCAATCTCTTTCAATCTCTGTCACACAATTTCTCTCTCAATCTCTTTCACACAATCTCTCACACACATAATCTCTCTATATTTCTCACAATCTCTCAATCTCTCACACAATCAAACACTATCTCTCTTATAATCTCTCTCTCTCCAATCTCTTTCAATCTCTGTCACACAATTTCTCTCTCAATCTCTTTTACACACTCTCACACACAATCTCTTTCACACAATCTCTCACACACATAATCTCTCTATATTTCTCACAATCTCTCAATCTCTCACTCAATCTCTCTCAATCTCTTTCACACACTCTCTCATACACAATCTCTTTCACACTCTCTCATACACAATCTATCTCACACACAATCTCTCACACAAACACACACACAATCTCTCACACAATCTCCCTCACTCTTTCAATCTCTCTTACACTCTCTCACAATCTCTCTCTCTCACACAATCTCTCTCACTCTCTCATACACAGTCTCTCACACACACAATCTCCATCACACACAATCTCTCACACACAATCTCTCTCACACATTCTCATACACACAAACACACACACAATCTCTCTCACACACAGTCTCTCACACACAATTTCTCTCTCACACACATTCTCATACACACAAACACACACACAATCTCTCACACACACACAAAATCTCCATCACACACAATCTCTCACACACACAGTCTCTCACACACATTCTCATACACACAAACACACACACAATCTCTCTCACACACACACACAATCTCTCTCACACACACACGCACACAATCTCTCTCACACACACACACAATCTCTCTCACTCTCTTTTTCCCTCTCTCTTTCTCTGTCTGCCAATCTTCTATTATCTGTCTCGCTTTCTACGAACCATCTATTTCTCTGTCTTCTATCTATGTATCTTGTATATATCTATTTCATAACTACAGAATCTATTAATTAGCCAACCATTATAGTGTCAATCTATTTTAGTCTTTATCATTGTGAGATCTTTCTGTAGATTATATGTGTGATATAATACCCAGATATGTCTATTAATGAGTTCAATATTTTTGTGACAGTGGTGATGTCATTAGGTGACTCTGTATCTGCTGTACCTATATACACGTATATTCCCAGCTCCATTCTGTTACTGCATGTTGTATATTCCCAGCTCCATTCTATTACTGCATGTCATGCTTCTGTGAAATCACAGGGTACATGACATGGGGCGCACTATAGAAGAGATGGACATGGTGAGGTTATTTATGGGCTCTGGATACAGTCAGTGATCACACAGGCAGAAGTCAAGTCTGAGTTCTGTGCCCCTTGCACATATCCTGCCCTTGTTACATTATATATATTTACTGTGTAATATTGTTCAGAGCTCATTAATAAGAAGAAGGTAGAATTAATACAAGGAAACTAATAAACATACATAGATAAGTAGATCCTATGGAAAGTGCACTTCTTGTGTTGCAGCCACAACAAACCCTTATTATTCCTCCGTCATGTTGTTGAGCACTGTCTGAAAAAGTATGATAAGTGCAGTTTATTATGCTGCTTGATTTGCAGTCAACTGATATAGAGCGTAGCATTTATAACACTGGAGCTGAGGCAAGATTATTACTGGGTGCCGGAAAGAGTCAATGGGGTTTGTTTTGATTGGAAATGAAAGAACTCAGCTTCTGTTCATGTACGTCTCATCCGAGTACAGGAAATTACAAAACTACTTTGCCTTTTTATTAATCATTTGTGCATATACAGGATGTTCATTAGATCTTATTGTCCGTCCATGAGAAACCTCTTAACTATTTATCGGTATATTAGATATGATATTGGATGTGATATTAGTGAATATGACGTGTTCACAAATTTATTTCTAAATGGAACTTAAAAAAAAATTGTAAAAATGTTTCTGTAATGACATCATTTATATGTATGGACATAATGACACCCTGACTCATCACATAATTTTATTTTATTTATTTATTTTACTCCTTATATAGCGCCATTAATTCCACAGCGCTTTACAGATATTATCGGCACTGTCCCCATTGGAGTCGCAATCTAGATTCCCTATCAATATGTCTTTGGAGTTTGGGAGGAAACCCACGCAAACACGGGGAGAACATACAAACTCCTTGCATCTGCATGTTTTCCTGTTAACTATGATAGTAATCTAAACGTAGATCAGATAAGACAATTATTCTTGTAAATGGCTGCTCTTTGGTCAGATTTTAATGACTGGCTATTAATTTTTCAGTCTGTCAGCCACATCTGAGTTAACACAAGGGAGATATGTAAAGCTTTTTTTTGTATATCTGTTAGTTAACTAAGAACGTAATTTATTTTCAATAGACAGTGCTAAATAGAGATAAAAAAAACATTTACTTTGAGCTAATAAGGGCAATTGTCACCATTGTTCATTTTTTTCAGGGCAAAGACTTGTGTACAGAACAGAATATATCTACTTTATTACTGTATTGTAAAGAAGTCTTAGGGTGCCTATACACCACTGGAGTACACATACAGAAAAGGCCCTTGTACAAGAACAACACATGGGCCCTTTGCAGTCTTATAACTCATCATAATTAACAATTTTACCTGCTTTGGAGGTGGAAATGGGCCCTCTTACCTCTTGGGGCCCTGTACGGCCACAAAGGTTGCATGACATGTCCTTCCCTGCTATACACTCTAGATAGCTGTAAGCCATACACGCTTTCAGATGTCAGCTATCACTCTGGATTCCCCTACTCAACAACAATAACAAACTTATGTACTGCAATTTTTGTAATAATGCACTTAATGTACACCCTACTTCCTTGGCCGAGCATTCATTTGTTTTCAGCAGCAAGAAAGGAGAAGACACAAAAAGAAATAAACTGCCTGATCCTTTGCTACTCTGACACTATCTGTTGGGAGAGTCGGGAGGCCCCCATACACTTTAGATAGTTAACTCATTCCTTTGAGCTATTGTGTGCCAGGGCCTTTTCATCTGTTGTTACATACTTTTTAGACTAGCCTGTGTTAGTTTCTTATATTGGAACCATCTATATATCTCATGTAAGAACCAGCCTGGCACAAAAGCTCTTCTGGCCACATAATAAAATGCCAGTATGATAAATTAAACCTGGTAGGTGAGGAGCATTGTAAGACTATAATGTTAGGAATAATAGCAACTGTGAAATAATCTCATCTGCTAACACTATATGGGTTATTTTGTTATTATGTTCTGTTACATGACACTTCTATCTATTCCACAGCTTAAAACAATTTTGATACTGCTTGATTCACTAAAGTTTAATTTACTGTCAATAAAGTGAGAGTCCTATAAAGTGAGACTCCCATAAAGGGAGAGTCCCATAAAGTGAGAGTTCCATAAAGGGAGAGTCCCAGAAAGTGAGAGTCCCAGAAAGTGAGAGTCCCAGAAAGTGAGAGTCCCAGAAAGTGAGAGTCCCAGAAAGGGAGAGTCTCAGAAAGTGAGAGTCCCATTTCTGACTTTGCTATGGAATATTTAAATTCTGGTAACAGTGTTATATCAAGGCAATGTGTCACTCCTTTTTTGGTGGAGCTACTTGGCACACGTGCCTCAAGAATTGTAATGTATTTTTCTGTGCACCACTAATTAAATGCACCTACCCAATGGTAGTGGTGCCGTAAGCAACCATAATTTCACCTTACATAGTGAATTCTCTGCAATCTGATGGTCCGATAATGGCTGTGGTTATGATAGAAACGTGACTTATTTACTGTTTATGGATTGCTACAGTTAAATATAAATGTGCTGCTCTTTTCTACTTGTGCTTCTTTTTACTTTTTACATGCGCTGCACTTGCGAAGCAGTGGGAGGAAATCACAATGTGTTAGATGGTCACATATGTTCAAGGCTTTGTTCAAGGCCACATACTGTATGTTAAAGTCATAATGGTGTTGGGCAGAATTCTCCTCTGTTTGAGTTGAATGGTTATGTGTTTACTAGTGAGTATTTATGTACAAATATAAAATGAATAAATTCTATGTATTACAAGTTACATATTCCTACAGCTGCCATACCAAAAAGTTTACAACTATTTACGTCTAAAGATTTAGGGCATGTTTAATGAGAAAATGATGACCCATTGTGTAAATCAAGTTTTTATGTTAAACATTTTTTTTACATTTTTTTGTATAAACATATTAAAAATACTGAAATATTGCTATTTTCTCTATGGCCACTAAGATAATATAACTACACTCCCTGTTGTGTTCAGATATCTTTTCAGCAGTAATCTCATTATTTTAGGCAGGAGTTCAATGGAAGAGAATACATCTATACAGTAGATAAAGAACCACCGTTGACAATAGGTTATGGTCACAGCTCACCTCTTTCCACTCTCTGTACAATGGCCTCTACACAGATCACAGAACACGGCAAAAACCTCCCAGAGAAGGCAATGAACATACACTATATAGACTACAGGTTCTGTGGTCGATTTGACTGCTGTAAAGCATATCTCTAAATGCTGTTAAAAGCACCTCAGGCAATATGGCTGCCCTATAATAAATGCATAATGCACTATTATTGGTATGGTGTGTACAGATGCAAAATTTGCCTTGTAAAACAGATATGCAAAAAATAATTGTTTGTGACACGCACACTTTAAGATGTAGACAGTCTTTTGTATTTATAATAAACAATTATTGTCCTTTCACAAAAAACGATTGCACAAGAAGTGGAAAAACTAATTACAGTCACTTGTAATAAGCAAGCACAGAAAATATTGAGCTGCCTTGCTGCTGCTTTCTACAGCATTAAGAATTAATGAAACATGTATAATATTAATTGAAATGCAGCAGTATACATGTCAGCTATACCATATCTCTGCTCAATCACACTCGAGTCTAGTATTTCTACTGGCACCCCTGCAATCTCTCTCCCCCTATCAATTTAATCTCTATATTATTCCCAGACTACTACTCTTATCTTCTTCACAGCTGGAATTGTACAACAGATTACTGTCTGAAGTATTTGCCCAATGGTTTAGGGCTTTCTTTTATCTCTATTGCTGAGCTGTAAGCTCTGACATACTCTCATTATCCTAAAATCAACCTAAAATGGGTGTTGCATTCCCTCCCTAGTCTTTCACACAAGCTATGATAGTCTCTCCTGACTGGCTGCGGTATATCATGTGATGTCATAGGTGCAAAGCATTATGGGGAAAACCGGGCGGGTCGCACCTGAGGTCATGTCAGCCTTCTGCCCTTTCTATAGCCTGCTGCATTCCCTATCTAGTCTTTTATACAGGCTGTGATAGTCCTTCCTCATTGGCTGCACTTAGCTGTGTGATGTCATAAATGCAAAACATTATGGGGAAGCCTGGGTGGACTCTTCAGAAGTCATTTGAGCTTTCTGTGATTTATATAATCTGATTTATGCAAAATAAAAGCTGGATTTATTTTGGTGATTCACGTGAATTGAATCGCAAATTGTTACAATACATTAGGATCTTCTACTTTCATTTCTGTAGTGTTTGCACGCACCAATAAAAAAGTAATATATTTAGGAGTTCTAGAGTCTATAATTATTTAGTGGGCTAGTATTGGGCTTTAGTTAAGGGATCCGGTCTGGATCTGTATTTGTGGAGTCTGGTCTCAGGTTGAATTTGCATCTTTGTGTTGTGCTGTAGTATGACACTAATGTAACGCTTGATTTATGATGGATATGTCATATTTGTGTAGACTGAATGGGCAAATTATGTCCATACTATAGGGGGCTTATTTTTATGGGTCCTGATGTGCTCAGTGAAAACATTTTATATTACCATGCTTGACTGAAGTCTTGCTGCTCTTTGCCATTAGTCTAAATATATTGTATATTGAGCCAAATAATTTCTGACTGGCTTCATTGGACTATTGTGATGGGAACGTTTTACAAGAGGAAAATCTGCCATTAAAATAACAAATCTGCAGTGTTGTTAATGAAGCATGCACTGCATATATCTGAATTATGATGAGAAATATGAATGCATGCAATTTTCTTTCCTTGGTTCAAGCTATATTTAGTACTGGAAAGGGCTTTGCATTTTTGCAAATCAATTTCTGTGAATGACTTTTACCACAATATTGGAATCAGTAACTTAAAAATACAATGTAGGCAGCTGTAATTAGTTCATAGCGATGTAAAAGAAGCCTTGCAGGGCTTTATGCAGGATTAAGAAGGGACATTATTTTATTTGGAATATATGAACTTAATTCTGTTTTTGCAATGCACGGCTTTGAATGCTTAAAGATGCTGTCCAGGTTATAAACAAAAGTGCCTGTAAAGGCGTATAATGGTAAAAAAATATATAAAAGCTTACATTAATATCAGATTTTTGCAGGATCAGATGAGCATTGGATGTGTATGAAAGCCTCGTGACCCCAACCTTTCCCCTGACAGATGACGTTGAGAGGGAGAAAGATTTGGCCATTTAAAGGGCGCAGTTCAGGGGAAATTTTTTTATGTTACTTAAATACATGATTTTGAACTAAGAAATATTTCCACAGTTGGGTTTCATTTAAAAAAATACCATTTAGTTTTTGCAGTTTCTTTTTTTCCTTGCACTTTGCGGTTCGAGAATCCATCAGTGAGCTATTCCAACTCAGAGGTAATAACTTTTTTCTGTCTTTTTCTCAGTTTCTCTCAACTGATTTATGGCCATATCAAAGTTCTGCTCAAGTTTGATGTGGGCTGTGGTCATTAATCAGCACAGAAAAGTTTAGAAAAAGACATAACAGTTACTATTCCCTGTTAGGCCTCAGTCACATGTCCGTGTTTAAACACGTATGTGAAAAAATGGTACTGGTGTCATCAGTGTACGGTCCTTGTGTTAGTTTTTACCATCAGTGTGTCATCAGTGTTTTTTATGGATGGAAAAATAATAAATTACAAGCTTTTCCTATCTATTGCAATGGTAAATACAGACGGCACTGGGATGGCACATGGATCCATGTGTGAGCTGTACATGTTTTTTACTGACCCATAGACTTCCATTGGCCCTTTTCATCCGTTATATCAGAAAAAAAATGGACATGTCTCTGTGAGTTTTGCACGGAGACACGATCCATGAAGAAACCTGGACATGTGAATAGCACCATACATTATAATGGGTACGTCTGAATAAAGCCTTAGATGAAGCTCACTGACAGAATCTAAGTTAACTCAATTTGCAGACAGCAGTACACAGGGGAAATATAGCTTTCAAGAGCCAAAGTGTGTAAAGTTTTTAATAAAAATCCAAATGCAAACTTGACAAATTGTTTTTATTGTCTTTGAAGGGAACCTGTCATGTACAGAAATGCTATTTACGTGCAGATATAGAGGTAATCTGAAAGTAAACAGTGCTGAAATCATGCCTTACTGAAGCAGCAGCTACAGGAATAAAATGAAGTTCCATTCTCCCTGCAGCTGCTTGCTTCCAGTTATCGGGACGGTACAGGGACCGGTTACAGTCTCCACTCACTCTACAGTGATTGCGGCTGTAGTTACTCCCTAGGACATTGATTGACAGCCTGCTCTATACCCTGTGTCAGTGAATGATTACAGTACACTTGTGATGCAGGTGACTGGATGCAACGCACAGAGGACACAAGGCAGGAATGGTCAGTGAACGGTATAATTCTGATAAAGACAGTAGTAATTTACAGTAATCCTAAACAAATGATGATGATAACAAAGCAAATCAACAATGAACCAAATAATGATACAATTGAAATAGCAATGAAAGTTCTTCACTCTATAATGCTAATGTTCCCTTTACAAAGATGGCGCGCCCATTCACGGGAGTTACCACGTAAGTTCTTCCTGTAGCTCTGGCCCTAGCGAGGGTCACCGGGTTTACCCGCTAGGCCGCAAGTCTTTCTGAATCTATTAAAGCGCGTTGAGCCTCTCACACACTAACCGTCCCCCTCCCAACCTGTTTTCCTGACCCCAGGTACCCGGCCAACCCGGGTACCATATGTTACATCTGGAAGTGACGGCCCTGCTCATCGTGCTGTCCCTCTGCAACTGCAGGTATGCCTCTCTAGTCATCGTCTCCTCTCAGATCTTCGCTGCTTAACTATCTCCTGGGCCTGCGGCGGAAAGGACTGGGCCTCGACTCTTGACGGGTGACGTCTGGTCTCTGGGTGTTGATCGGCGTAGGGCACAGGTCCTGGTCTTGACCGGCGCAGTTGGAACTCTGGATCTTCCCAGGCGTAATCTGAAGCTTGTCCGGAGGTGACCGGCACCTTGCTGACATAGACTTCCTGCTCTCACGCTGGCCTCGGTGCCATCCCTGGTCCGCGTCTGCTCCACTCTCCTCCTTGGCGCCAAATCCCACTGCGGTTTAGTGCGCAGGGCGTTTATACCCAGGAACTCTGTTCTGCGAGTCACCTGACCCAGTCCAGCACAGGAACTCACTTGCCCTGCAATTCTTCCTATACCAATTGGTTCCACTTGGTCTCTCTCAGCCAGCAGATGGCAGTCTTTCCTCGCGGATGTCACATCATGCAATGGCTCTTCAGGGGTATCATCGCCTCTTCTTACACACTCACTATAGAGTGAGTGGAGACTGTAACCGCTCTCTACACCGCCCTAATGACTGGAAGCTAGCAGCTGCATGGAGAATGCCACTACATTTTCTCTCTGTAGCTGCTACTGCAGTAAGGCAGCCAGGCCAGATTTATAGACTATTTACTTGTAAATTACCCCTTTATCTGCATCTAATTTTAAAGACGTAAAGATAAATCACTGTGGAATAAAAAATAAAAAAATAAAACCTTCTTCAACTTTCTAATATAATCTGTGTTCCAGTTAAGTTAACAGTCTATGGGAAAAATCTTGTTCATATCTAGAGTCAGAAAACTTGTACAGATGTAAGTAATATTTACTACAGATTAGTATTTGCTACAATTGTATCGAGTCTCAGCAATACTCTGTGGCTTAAATACATGGGCAGTACAAATCTCTCCTGTTTACTACATTGTATCACAGCAGGTAAAATGTTTTAGCAGAGTCCTAGCAGAGAATTGCCTTTGCTGAATACAACAGATCACTGTAAACTGCGCTCAGAGTTTATGGCAATTGGTATATTGTGTACAGATATATTAATAGCAATCCTAAAACGGTGTACAAGCTGATGTTTCCGTCCTAATCACAGACCTACAGACCATCATATTTCAGTGAATGTGAGTTTAGAGGTAGTGAATGAAAAGTTGATGTATTTGGGCAGCAAATAAGCCAGCAGTTGCTACAAGAAGTCATCAGCATTTTATTTACTACCTCTAAACAGGGGTGTAAGGATCTGTGATCGCAAAAGGGCCCATATGGGTGAGGGGCCCGCTGAGGCCAGTGCAAGCATCAACTGGATGTGTGTCCTCGGAAGACCATTCAGCTGAAGTGTAATGTGAAGCAGGGGTTTGTGCTCAGCAATACATGCTGACGGCCAATGAGAGGCCAGCAGCTGATGTCGATGTGCATGTGACTGGGGGCGCATGGCAGTGACGTCATGAGCTCCTGTTGCTTGCATGCTGAAGTCAGCTGCCGGCTTCAGAAGAGGATGCCACGTGGCGGGTGAGTGGGTGGAAGGTGAGTAGAATCATTATTTTTTTCTATGCATTAAGAGCAGCAGCAGAATGGGGGACATATACAAGGATGGTGGATATATATCCCAGGAAGAAGCCCAGGATAAGGGACATATATACCAGGGTAAGGCCCAGGATACAGGACATATACACCAGGGTGGGGCCCAGGATAAGGAACATATATACCAGGATGGGGCCCAGGATAAAGGACATATATACCAGGATGGGGCCCAGGATAAGGGACCTATATATCAGGATGGGGCCCAGGATAAGGGACCTATATACTAGGATGGGGAACTTATATACCAGGATGGGCCCAGCATGGGGAACATACATACTAGGATGGGGAACATATATAGCAGGTTGGAGGACATATATACAGCTCTGGCAAAAATTAAGAGACCACTGCACAGTTTTCTAAAAATCCCCATCTCTACATGTCTGACAGCCATTCCATTCCAGTGTCAGTTGAATTCCAACCAAAGTCCACCTCATTCTACTTAAAGTGCTTCTGATTAGGTGATCACCTGAACCAAATCTTATGTAACGAGGGAAAGTATAAAAAACACTGCTGTGGTCTTCACAATCCTCTTGCAAAAGGACAAGCTGGATGGCAAAACAAGTGCTAGGAATAGCCCAAAAGTAATTTGAATGAAAAAGTAACTTTTAACCATGCCAAAGATGTTGAAAAGAAAAGTCTTGAGTGAGGAAAAGAAGGGCTCAATTCTGGCTTTACTAGCAGAGGGATACAGTGAGCTTAATGTTGCCTCCATCCTTAAAATTTCGAAGACGGCCGTCCATTACAACAAGGTCAAGCAGTAGAAATTGGGGACAACAAAGCTACAGACCGGCAGAGGGCGAAAGCGACTCTCCACTGACCGGAACGACCGGCATTTTATTCGAATGTCACTCAGGAACCGCAGGATGACATCAAGTGACCTACAAAAGGAATGGCAAATTGCAGCTGGCGTGAAGTGCACGGCAAGAACAGTTCGTAACAGGCTCCTAGAGGCAGGCCTCAAGTCATATAAAGCTAGGAAAAGCCTTTCATCAATGAGAAGCAAAGGAGAGCCAGGCTGAAGTTTGCCAAAAACCATAAGGATTGGACCATAGAGGACTGGAGTAAGGTAATCTTCTCTGATGAGTCTAATTTTCAGCTTTGTCCAACACCTGGTCGTCTAATGGTTAGATGGAGACCTGGAGAGGCTTACAAGCCACAGTGTCTTACACCTTCTGTGAAATTTGGTGGAGGATTGGTGATGATCTGAGCATGCTTCAGCAAGGCTGGAATTGGGCAGGTTAATCTTTGCGAAGGACGTATGAATCAAGCCGCATACAAGGTTATCCTTGAAAAACACTTGCTTCCTTCTGCTCAGGCAATGTTCCCCAACTCTGAGGACTGGCTTTTCCAGCAGGACAATGCCCCATGCCACACAGCTAGGTCAGTCAATGTGTGGATGAAGGAGCACCACATCAAGACCCTGTCATGGCAAGCCCAATCTCCAGACTTGAACACCATTGAAAACCCCTGGAATGTAATTAAGAAGAAGATTGATAGTCACAAGCCATCAAACAAAGAAGAACTGCTTAAATTTTTGTGCGAGGAGTGGCATAAGGTCACCCAAAAGCAGTGTGAAAGACTGGTGGAAAGCATGCCAAGACGCATGAAAACTGTGATTAAAAATCATGGTTATTCCACCAAATATTGATTTCTGAACTCTTCCTGAGTTAAAACATGAGTATTGTTTCTAAATGAATAAGAACTTGTTTTCTTTGCATTATTTGAGGTCTGAAAGCACTGTTTCTCTTTTATTATCTTGACGATTTCTCATTTGCTGCAAATAAATACAAAATTTTTAGCTTTGAATTTCGGAGACATGTTGTCAGTAGTTTATAGAATAAAACAACAATGTACATTTTACTCAAAAATATATCTATAAGGAGAAAAATCAGAGAAAATGAAAATTTTGCAGTGGTCTCTTAATTTTTGCCAGAACTGTATATACCTGGATGAAGGCATATATACCAGGATGGGGGACATATATGCTAGGATGGGCCCAGGATGGGGGACATACAGTACAGACCAAAAGTTTGGACACACCTTCTCATTTAAAGATTTTTCTGTATTTTCATGACTATGAAAATTGTACATTCACACTGAAGGCATCAAAACTATGAATTAACACATGTGGAATTATCTACTTAAGAAAAGTGTGAAACAACTGAAAATATGTCTTATATTCTACGTTCTTCAAAGTAGCCACCTTTTGCTTTGATGACTGCTTTGGACACTCTTGGCATTTTCTTGATGAGCTTCAAGAGGTAGTCACCGGAAATGGTTTTCACTTCACAGGTGTGCCCTGTCAGGTTTAATAAGTGGGATTTCTTGCCTTATAAATGGGGTTGGGACCATCAGTTGTGTTGTGCAGAAGTCTGGTGGATACACAGCTGATAGTCCTACTGAATAGACTGTTAGAATTTGTATTATGGCAAGAAAAAAGCAGCTAAGTAAAGAAAAACGAGTGGCCATCATTACTTTAAGAGATGAAGGTCAGTCAGTCCGAAAAATTGGGAAAACTTTGAAAGTGTCCCCAAGTGCAGTTGCAAAAACCATCAAGCGCTACAAAGAAACTGGCTCACATGAGGACCGCCCCAGGAAAGGAAGACCAAGAGTCACCTCTGCTTCTAAGGATAAGTTTACCAGCCTCAGAAATCGCAGGTTAACAGCAGCTCAGATTAGAGACCAGGTCAATGCCACGCAGAGTTCTAGCAGCAGACACATCTCTTCAACAACTGTTAAGAGGAGACTTTGTGCAGCAGGCCTTCATGGTAAAATAGCTGCTAGGAAACCACTGCTAAGAACAGGCAACAAGCAGAAGAGACTTGTTTGGGCTAAAGAACACAAGGAATGGACATTAGACCAGTGGGAATCTGTGCTTTGGTCTGATGAGTCAAAATTTGAGATCTTTGGTTCCAACCACCGTGTCTTTGTGCGACGCAGAAAAGGTGAACGGATGTACTCTACATGCCTGGTTCCCACCGTGAAGCATGGAGGAGGATGGGTGATGGTGTGGGGGTCCTTTGTTGGTGACACTGTTGGGGATTTATTTAAAATTGAAGGCATACTGAACCAGCATGGCTACCACAGCATCTTGCAGCGGCATGCTATTCCATCCGTTTGCGTTTAGTTGGACCATCATTTATTTTTCAACAGGACAATGACCCCAAGCACACCTCCAGGCTGTGTAAGGGCTATTTGACCAAGAAGGAGAGTGATGGGGTGCTACGCCAGATGACCTGGCCTCCACAGTCACCAGACCTGAACCCAAGCGACATGGTTTGGGGTGAGCTGGACCGCAGAGTGAAGGCAAAAGGGCCAGCAAGTGCTAAGCATCTCTGGGAACTCCTTCAAGATTGTTGGAAGATCATTTCCGGTGACTACATTTTGAAGCTCATGAAGAAAATGCCAAGAGTGTGCAAAGCAGTCATCAAAGCAAAAGGTTGCTACTTTGAAGAACCTAGAATATAAGACATATTTTCAGTTGTTTCACACTTTTTTGTTAAGTATATAATTCCACATGTGTTAATTCAGTTTTGATGCCTTCAGTATGAATGTACAATTTTCATAGTCATGAAAATACAGAAAAATCTTTAAATGGGAAGGTGTGTCCAAACTTTTGGTCTGTACTATATATACTATGAAGGAGCCCAGGATGGGAGACATTACTACATAATGGGGGAGGGGGACAACATGCATGTTCTTATAGAATTTAGAATGCTACAAGGGCCCATAAATCTGACCAACATGCGGGGTCGGATGGGGCAAGGGAGAGCCCATCAAGCTCTAGTTATGCCACTGCCTCTAAACCCACATACACTGCAAAAAAATCGGACCGCACTTGGAAGTCATCTGAGTGCAGTCTGATTTTCATGGACTGACAAAATTGAGAAAAAGGAGAAATTTTTCTTTTCCATCTTCTCCTCAGAGGTGAAATCGGATCACACTATTTTCACACACTGATCAGAGTGTGATTAGCATAATCAGACTGATTTTCTTGTATATCCTTAGCCTTTCACAATTCTATGTGCGGATATATTTTACTAACACTGATAGCAAAGCATTAGATCACGAGAGAATCTTCTGTTGCTCTTTACTATCTTTTGTGGCCCCCTGATTTCTGATTGAAAAAAGATGAACATTTATGGTATACCATACAGATATTCCCTAACAAAGGCGCTAATGGTCAGCAGTGGCATAGTGTGGGTTGCCATTCCCAGGGGAAGGCAAGTATTGAGTTATTCGTAACCCATGGACCATTAGCAGTTTTTGAATCCCATCCACTAGTCCAGTATTGAACGCCTTATTCCCCAAGCACATGTGTTATATTTTAAGAAAATATTGATTAAATTAGTTTTTAATTGAGGGGTGATCTACATTGTATGGTGTCCACTTTGGTAAAATTATTTCATTCTTTCTTCCTGCATGTGTCCTAATCATAGGTTTAATGTTCTTTACAACTTTGACATTCCCATAACTATTATTTGAGCTATGCTTTGTTTCTGTGACTTCTATTCAATATATTTATACTATGAGTATGTAATTTTGATTGCACATGCAAACCATATCATATCAGAAAGAGCTATAGCCATTGCTTTCTTGTCTAACTGGGCCTTTTAGGAATTTTCCTTTTAGGATCTGTAAATTTTTCAGGTGGTCCTTCTAAGGATTACATAAACCATTAGGTTGTCTTGCCTTTTAGAATTGTGGGAATTGTCCTACTAGAATTTGTTCTTTTGTACAAAAGTGATCCTCTGAAAATTTTCAATAATTTATATATTTACAATACTTTCAAATTTCATAATCTCTTTATATTTTGGACACTCGTTGAATTTAATTAAAAATATGCATGTTGGGATGATTTGTCCATCTGTTAACCACATACAAGAGGACCTTTTACCCTTTCTGTATCACGCTTTCTTTCCAGACATTTTATGTGCACCTTATGGTTTTATTAGGACATAATAAAAGTTGGTTTATTTTATTACATTTTGTAATAGTCTCCTTTCATTATTGGTTTATATACTGATTTAATTAGTTTGCCCTTTGACACCCTAGTGTTTTTCTGCTTTTTGAAAACATGAAAAGTTATACTTTGCTATATTTTTAACAATTGTGTTTTGTTTTTCTTTTTAATGTAATTATATTATTAACCTACACATATTCCAAAAATAATCCTATTCTGAATGCTCTAGGGGGCCCTCCTCCTAACCCTATCTCTAAACCTAACACAAACCCTAGCCCTACCCCAACCATATTTGAGGTCTAAGGAATGAATGAATAAAGCATTGAATTGTGTGCAATGCACAAGTTCAATGCTCTCTTTCTTCATTATCTGCTAAGCTTATTATCTCTTGCTGCTTATGCAGAGCAAAGCATTTGACATGAGTTTGCCATCAGCAGTTGCACTATGCATAGGCTGTGACTGAGATGACAAAGCTCATTTCATTATGCTGAGAGCTTTGTCATCTCAGTCAACGCCTATACAGTGCTGACTATGAATAGCCGATGCCAAACTCATCTTGTCTATTGAGGTCGCTATAGAAAGCATCGATAGGGCAATCACTGCTTCGCAACTGAAGCTTGCTGGCACCACTCCTTTAACAGTTTGACCAACGTAAACTTTAGTGCCCAGAGCAACCACCCCTGAGGCCCCACTATGCTACACTACTGATTTTCAGAATGCCTCTTTAACCACGACTTGGGCAATTTTTCTTTTTATTTTTTCCTCCCTTTCTTCCAAGAGCCATAACTTTTTTTATTTTTCCAGCCATATAGCCGCATGAGGGCTTGTTTTTGGTGGGACGAGTTGTATTTTACCAAGTGTATAGTTTTTTTCTATTTAAATGGGGGAATAAAATTCAGAAATTTGTCAATTTTTTTTCACTTTTGTTGCCATTTTCCGAAACTCATAACATTCTCATACTTTGGTATCTGGGGCTGGGTAAGGGCTCATTTTTTGCACTCTGAGTTGATGCTTCTTATTGCATTTTATTGCAATGTTGCGGCAACCAAAAAAAACACTTAATTCTGTCATTTTGATTTTTTTTCTCGCTGCGCCGTTTGCCCATCAGATTAATTTATTTTATATTTTGCTAGATCGGACATATCTGAACACAGCAATACCAAATATGTGTATTTTTAATTTTTTCTATTTTTCTATTTCTATTTTTTTTATAGTTTTATTTTTAATGGGGTAAAATGGGGGTGATTTGAACTTTTGTGGTTTTTTTTCTTATATTTTTAAAAACATTTTTTTTTAACTTTTTACTGTATTTAATAGCCCCCTTAGGAGACTTTAATCTGCAGTCGTCTGATCTCCTGTGCTACACATAGTAGTGCTTCAGCACTACTATGTGCTTCAGCACTACTATGTATAGCAAATGTACTATGTAAATGTACTATGTACTATGCACTACTATGTATAGCAAAAATCACAATCTCCTATGAATGCCGGCGAAGGGCTGGCGTTCACAGAAGGATTGTGATGATAGGCATGGGGTTCTTCAGCAGATCCCCCGCTGTCATGATGACCCATCGGTGCCCCGCGAACACTTAACAGGCGTGTCGATTGGCGGGATCAATGACACTCTTCCTGTCTGCATGTGTTAAATGCCGCTGACAGTGATTGACGGTGGCATTTAACTGGTTCACAGTCTCAAGTGAATCTCAGATCCACCCACAGCTGTTAGAGTCACTTGATGGCTTATTAAATCAGCCATCAAATGCAGGGAAAGATGCGGGCTCAGCGTGTGAGGCATCAAAGGCAGGGACACGGTTGATGGGGTAAAAAGCTTGATTTGAACCATGATACACTTGAGGTCTCAGGAGCAGATGTTACATAGTCAGCACCTGCCTCTAACAGCATCAGAGCTAGCGCAGATTGTTGCTGTGTAACCACTCTAATGTCACTGTCAATCTATGGCAGTTGTAATTAGGCTAAGGGTTTATATCACAGGACAATCTCAACATCTATTTCCCCCTTGTTACAGAAAATTACAATGAGCTGCTATGACAGCCGGGGGTCTATTGAAGGCCCCCATTATCATCATCTGAGGTCCAAGTCTCCTAAGGAGACTAAAGAGTAAAATAAAATTAACAAAAAATCATTTTGATAATATAAAAAAATAAAAAGTTTTAATAATCCCCCTTTAAAAAAATGTTATTGCTGCATACATAAAAGTCTACCTGTGAATATATAAAATTAATTAAACCATATGTTAAATGCCATAAAGAGAAAAAAAATGCCTAAATTGTTTTGGGTTGCCAGAAAAAAAATGCAATAAAAAAAGGTCAAAACATTGTATGTACCCTAAAAATGGTATCAATCAAAACGTCACAAAGTTCTCATATAGGTCCATCAACAAAAATGTGAATAGAGTCACACAAAACTAGAACTTGTGCCCCAAGCTATATATTGATGGAAGAAGAATAAAAAAAACAAAGCATAAAAACAAAAAAATCACCAGTCGGGAAGGGGTTAAATGCTTTTTAAGTGATAATATTGAATGTTGCTGGGAAAACTCCCTGCTTCTTCTCTATTAGGAGGTCCTAGAAAATAAAAATAGATCCAATGCTTAAAAAAATAATCCGAAGAGGTTTTCCTGTTAATTGACTTAGCACTTCAGCTAGGTGTTGTGGCAGGTACAAATGGATGTGCAGTTACCATTAATGCTGTTTTGCAGACTGATGTTCTTGGACTGTAAAATGCAGAAAACCACTGGGGAAATGTAAAATGTTATTAATACATAATGTAACATAATGTACCATTCAATGGTTCTTTTATTAGAAAGTTGATTTTAATGTTAGCAGTGCCAAAATAGCCAATATCTGTAATGTGCACTGGAAGCTTTCTGGTACAGTCTGCATTATTAGGGCTATGATGTAATATTAGGAGACACATTGTACCTCACATCGAAATTAACAATGTTTAGAAATATGTATTTACAGTAATAACACATCCAGTAATGCAAAGTCATTTCTTTGCTGGCAATTTGGCATCCATTAGGATTTGTGCACACGTATCTGATGCTCAAGCTTGGTTCTTCCATTGTTTACAAAAAGTTAGCGTTTTCAATTAGATCGATTATCCCCTTTTTTTACCTTTCTTCTTACAGAAGTGACATGAACATTGATGTTTACGTCATATTATATTATGTAATGTATTTTTTTCCTAATTCTACTCTGCTCCCATTTCACCGGTTATTTGGATTCCCTCATTCTTTTTGTTTGCATTCCTGTTGATGATATGACATTACATCACTGACGCTGATAATTGCAATTGTGAGGCTTGGCATTACTAAGGATGAAATGAAAAACAAGCAGCAGCATGGGACTTAGGTAATATTTGGCTGCTAAATTAATCTAAATTGGAGCAGTAAATATATTTGGAAGTTTATTGCTATGTTTTAATGTTTTAGGTTCATTGAATAGTATAAAATGACCGAAACCTATTTAAATTTATCAATATTGCCCTCTAAGCAAAGCCAGCAAAGGGCTAAATTCACATCACTTTTTCTCTGAAAATTAAAAAAGCAATGGGGCTTACAGCACAATTTGACAGCCCTTGCTTTACCGGAGCTGTACATTTCCTACAGCTTCCTTTCCCTATAACCAGAATCTCTTTTGCTTGTAAGGTAATTTGGGTTATATGTGTATCTTAAGGGGAGTGCTCTAATATGCAAATATAGGGTCTCGGAAGTAAATCTCATTCCTGTTTATTAACCCTATCTTTATTTTTTAGGGTCTAAGGATTAAATCTCATTTCTATTTACTGATTATATCCACCTCCCACAAAAATGAAAAATAGTATTGTACATGTACATCATCTGCAGACAGTAGTTTCAGAATGTTGCCATACCTGTACAGTCATGGCCAAAAGTTTTGAGAATGACACCAAAATTATATTTTCACATGATCTGCTGGCCTCTGGTTTTTATTAGTGTTTGTCTGATGTTTATATCACATACAGAAATATAATTGCAATCATATTATGAGTACCAATAGGTTATACTGACAGGTAGAATGAGTTAATGCAGCAAGTCAATATTTGCAGTGTTGCCCCTTCTTCTTCAAGACCTCTGTAATTCTCCCTGGCATGCTCTCAATCAACTTTTGGACCAAATCCTGACTGATAGCAGTCCATTCTTGCATAATCAATGCTTGCATTTTGCCAGAATTTGTGGGTTTTTGTTTGTCCACCCGTCTCTTGATAATTGACCACAAGTTCTCAATGGGATTAAGATCTGGGGAGTTTCTTGGCCATGGACCCAAAATCTCTATGCTTTGTTCCATGAGCCATTTAGTTATCACCTTTGCTTTATGGCAAGGTGCTCCATCATGCTGGAAAAGGCATTGTTGGGCACCAAACTGCTCTTGGACGGTTGGGAGAAGTTGCTCTTGGAGGACATTCTGGTACCATTCTTTATTCATGGCTGTGTTTTTAGGCAAGACTGTGAGTGAGCCGATTCCCTTGGCTGAGAAGCAACCCCACACATGAATGGTTTCAGGATGCTTTACAGTTGGCATGAGACAAGACTGGTGGTAGCGCTCACCTCTTCTTCTCCGAATAAGCTGTTTTCCAGATGTCCCAAACAATCGAAAAGGGGATTCATCAGAGAAAATGACTTTGCCCCAGTCCTCAGCAGTCCACTCCCTGTACCTTTTGCAGAATATCAGTCGGTCCCTGATGTTTTTTCTGGAGAGAAGTGGCTTCTTTGCTGCCCTCCTTCAAACCAGCCCTTGCTCAAAGAGTCTCCGCCTCACAGTGCGTGCAGAAGCACTCACACCAGCCTGCTGCTATTCCTGAGCAAGCTCGGCACTGCTGGTAGTCCGATCCCGCAGTTGAAACAGTTTTAAGATACGGTCCTGGCGCTTGCTGGTCTTTCTTGGGCGCCCTGGAGCCTTTTTGACAACAATGGAAACTCTCTCCTTGAAGTTCCTGATGATGCGATAGATTATTGACTGAGGTGCAATCTTTGTAGCTGCGATACTCTTCCCTGTTAGGCCATTTTTGTGCAGTGCAATGATGGCTGCACGTGTTTCTTTAGAGATAACCATGGTTAACTGAAGAGAAACAATGATACCAAGAACCAGCCTCCTTTTAAAGTGTCCAGTGATGTCATTCTTTCTTAATCATGACTGATTGATCGCCAGCCCCGTCCTCATCAACACCCACACCTGTGTTAATGGATCAATCACTAAAACGATGTTAGCTGCTCCTTTTAAGGCAGGACTGCAATGATGTTGAAATGTGTTTTGGGGGTTAAAGTTCATTTTCTGGGCAAATATTGACTTTGCAAGTACAGTAATTGCTGTTAAGCTGATCACTCTTTGACATTCAGGAGTATATGCAAATTGCCATTACAAAAAATGAAGCAGTAAACTTTGGAAAAATTACTATTTGTCTCATTCTCAATACTTTTGGCCATGACTGTACTTGTTCTTGTATGGGCACAAAATATATACCGTATACCCACATGCTCACCATCAAGAGTAAAGCAACCATACTTTTATGGTTATGGCCAATATCGAAGAAAATTATGATCCTAACTGTTTCAAACTTATTCTCAACATAACAATCCATACTTACTGATTGCAAGAGGGTACAACTGATAGGACCTCCAGCAATATTGTGAATGGACTCTGGATCCCAATGAATGCATCCTGAATGGAGCAGAGGTATGCATTCTCAGCATTCACTCCATTAATTGTCTATGGGACTGCTGGAAAAAGCTAAGTACAGAACTGGTAGTCCCAATGACAGCGAATGGAGTGGAGACATGTGGCTCTGAAGAACCAGTTCTCAGGGTTCCAGATATCATTCATGGGTCACTGGATAATCCCAGTGGTTGAAACCCCCTAGCGATCAACAAGTATTTCCATATCCTATTGATAGTGAATAACCTGTTATTTTAGGATTATTAGGAATAATTCTTTAATACCTAACAAAACTTAGTTTGTTAGGGATTGAAGCACTAAAAAAATGTTAGAAATAATCAAATAAAATTAATCATTATAAAAAACTTGTTATGATCTGCACAATAAAGTTATGACTACTATAATATAAAATACTTATCAATTAAACATTACCATATCTGTACATGACACTGAGGAATTAGAAAATTCATGACTTATCTCCCATAAAAACTCAAGTCCTTAACAGCCATGTAGCTTTAAAAATCAAAAAGGTATGGTTGATAAAATAAAGCAAAAACAATTGAGTTACAGTCCCCTACTAGCGTTCATCTGATTAAAAAATGTAAATGTATTTTTTTAGTTTTATGTATAAAAAGAAGGAGCAAATGTGTTGTTCTGTTCTGCCTTGAAAGAATGGAGGAGGCCAATCCAGTAGTACAGTTATATAAAAAAATTTGGGCACCCCTATTAATCTTAAGCTTAATGTTTTCTTAAAATTGGTGTTTTTGCAACAGCTATTTCAGTTTGATATATGTAATAACTATTGGACACAGTAATGTTTCTGCCTTGAAATGAGGTTTATTGTACTAACAGAAAATGTGCAATCTGCATTCAAACAAAATTTGACAGGTGCATAAGTATGGGCACCCTTATCATTTTCTTGTTTTAAATACTCCTACCTACTTTTTACTGACTTACTAAAGCACTTTTTTTGGTTTAGTAACCTCATTGAGCTTTGAACTTCATAGCCAGGTGTATGCAATCATGAGAAAAGCTACTTAAAGTGGCCACTTGCAAGTTGTTCTCCTGTTTGAATCTCCTCTGAAGAGTGGCATCATGGGCTCCTCATAACTACAGTCAAATTATCTGAAAACAAAGATTATTCAACATAGTTGTTCAGGGGAAGGATACAAAAAGCTGTCTCAGAGATTTAACCTGTCAGTTTCCACTGTGAGGAACATAGTAAGGAAATGGAAGAACACAGGGACAGTTCTTGTTAAGGCCAGAAGTGGCAGGCCAAGAAAAACATCAGAAAGGCAGAGAAGAAGAATGGTGAGATCAGTCAAGGAAAATCCTCAGACCACCTCCAGAGAGCTGCAGCATCAACTTGCTGCACATGGTGTCACTGTGCATCGGTCAACTATACAACGCACTTTGCACAAGGAGAAGCTGTATGGGACAGTGATGCGAAAGAAGCCGTTTCTGCAAGCACGCCACAAACAGAGTCGGCTGAGGTATGCAAAAGCACATTTGGAGAAGCCAATTTCTTTTTGGAAGAAGGTCCTGTGGACTGATGAAACCAAGATTGAGTTGTTTGGTCATACAAAAAGGCGTTATGCATGGCGGCAAAAAAACACAGCATTCCGAGAAAAACACTTGCTACCCACAGTAAAATTTGGTGGAGGTTCCATCATGCTTTGGGGCTGTGTGGCCAATGCCGGCATCGGGAATCTTGTTAAAGTTGAGGGACGCATGGATTCCACTCAGTATCAGCAGATTCTTGACAATAATGTTCAAGAATCAGTGATAAAGTTGAAGTTACGCAGGGGATGGATCTTTCAGCAAGACAATGATCCAAAACACCGCTCCAAATCTACTCAGGCATTCATGCAGAGGAACAATTACAATGTTCTGGAATGGCCATCCCAGTCCCCAGACCTGAATATCATTGAACATCTGTGGGATCATTTGAAGAGGGCTGTCCATGCTCGGCGACCATCAAGCTTAACTGAACTGGAATTGTTTTGTAAAGAGGAATGGTCAAAAATACCTTCATCCAGGATCCAGGAACTCATTAAAAGCTACAGGAAGCGACTAGAGGCTGTTAATTTTGCAACAGGAGGATCTACTAAATATTAATGTCACTTTTCTGGTGAGGTGCCCATACTTATACACCTGTCAAATTTTGTTTGAATGCAGATTGCACATTTTCTGTTAGTACAATAAACCTCATTTCAAGGCAGAAACATTACTGCGTCCAACAGTTATTACATATATCAAACTGAAATAGCTGTTGCAAAAACACCAATTTTTATAAAACATTAAGCTTAATATTAATAGGGGTGCCCAAACTTTTTCATATAACTGTAAGTGGTTTATTTGTCAACGCGTTTCAAAGCATACAGCTTCTTCATCAGGACAACCACGATCCAACCAGTTTGTAGTTGTCCTGATGAAGAAGCTGTATGCTTTGAAATGCTTTGATGAAAAAAAACACTTACTCCTGGATTGGCATCCTCCATTCTTTCAACCCATTTGCTCCTTCTTTTTATGCATTCATCTCCTCGTGGGTCTGCAGCAGCCATAAGAGCTATAAGTGGTTGTGTGCACACAACCCAATCAGGTAAGCACATTTTGTGCATTTCTGTTTATTTTGTTACCCAGATAAGACCCTATTTGCGCTTTGTCTTTTTCCAGTTTTTTCCTTTTCGTTTTTTTAGTCTGAGGGGTTGTTCAGCCAAATGATATCTTTGAAAGTGGTTAAAATAGAAATACAAACGACATGAATTATAAAAGGTTGCTCAATCTCAAGGTTTTTGTGACCGTACTCTGTCCCAGCTGCTTTTCTTCAATGCATGAAAGAGCGCCGTGGGTGACCTGTCTGGTGCATCAAGGGGACTGGCTGACTAACTTATTTCAATAAATAAGCTATGCCAGCCCTCATCTCTAGCTGTGCATAAGCCAAAACTCTCTCCTGTGTTGAACCCGAACAAAAAGTGGAGTTGACAGGACCAGCATTAATATGTAGCAGTAAGGACAATATCAGTATATCTTTCTATTTTAAAGACTAGATAATTTCATCTACTGGAGAACAGCGGTAATCATGGGCACTTTAAACCTGTCTGCGATTATTCAGCCCTCCATAAAAAAAAAGCTAAGATGCATTTATATGTTCTGATACCTTTCTTTTCTATAACCGTATTAACTTTTTCAACAATTTTATACTTTTATACCAACTTTTATCGGATCAGAACAGACAGACTAGCCTTTGCACCCTACACACTTTAATGGATGTTGAGTACCCATGAACCTGATGCTAGGAACCAATGAACCTGGTGCTCCAACTGAGACATCTAGCCATCGCAATTTAGCCTTTAACAAGGTAGTTCTCGTTCTTCAGCTCGCCAATTTACCCTTCTTCTAACCCACTATCGTCAAGAAATGTTTCCTTGCTGAAGAATACTATGTTTCACCTCTTGACTTGTGCTAGTATAATAAGATAATCAATGTTATTCACTTCACCTGCTCACCTGTGGTTTATATGCTATAGTTAATCAGTGACTACATGTGTTTCCAAAAACATTAACAAAGGTTTCAAAACATGTCATTACCTTGGTGTAAATTTGCTAACCTGATCTTTTCAATTTTTTTTCTAAGCAATTCAACCAAAAATGACATGCAGCTAACATTTTTAAGGGCAATTTAGTAAACCATAATAAATCATGTAAAATGACAGTAGTGATATTCACAGTAACTTCCACAAACTCCACTGCTTTAACACATACCACGATTCAAGATGCAGAGATACGGCGGAGAAATATATATATATATATATATATATATATATATATATATATATATATATATATATATATATATATATATATATATATATATATAGTACAATGCAAAGATTTCACTTCTTACATTACATGAGTGATATCTATTGTAAATTCCACAATAGCTCAGAAACCGGTGAATCGCTCCACACAGAATACTGGCCCCCATATAAGGCTCCATACGGAATACTGGCCCCCATATAATGCTTCATACGGAATACTGGCCCCCATATAAGGCCCCGTACGGAACACTGGCCCCCATATAACGCTTCATACGGAATACTGGCCCCCATATAAGGCCCCATACAGAATACTGGCCCCCATATAAGGCCCCATAAGGAATACTGGCCCCCATATAAGGCCCCATACGGAATACTGGCCCCCATATAAGGCTCCATGCGGAATACTGACCCCCATATAAGGCTCCATGCGGAATACTGGCCCCCGTATAAGGCTCCATACAGAATACTGGCCCCCATATAAGGCTCCATGCGGAATACTGGCCCCCATATAAGGCTCCATACGGAATACTGGCCCCCATATAAGGCTCCATACGGAATACTGGCCCCCATATAAGGCTCCATACGGAATACTGGCCCCCATATAAGGCTCCATACGGAATACTGGCCCCCATATAAGGCCCCATACGGAATACTGGCCCCCATATAAGGCCCCATACGGAATACTGGCCCCCATATAAGGCCCCATACGGAATACTGGCCCCCATATAAGGCCCCATACGGAATACTGGCCCCCATATAAGGCCCCATACGGAATACTGGCCCCCATATAAGGCTCCATACGGAATACTGGCCCCCATATAAGGCTCCATACAGGATACTGGTCCCCTTATAAAGCTCCATACAGGATACTGGCCCCCTTATAACGCTCCATACAGGATACTGGCCCCCATATAAAACTCCATACAGGATACTGGCCCCCATATAACGCTCCATACAGGATACCGGTCCCCTTATAACGCTCCATACAGGATACCGGTCCCCTTATAACGCTCCATACAGGATACCGGTCCCCTTATAATGCTGCATGCAGGCTGTTACCCCCCACATAATGCCCCATACAGGCTGTCCCCCCCTTATAATGCTCCATGCAGGCTGTTACCCCCCACATAATGCCCCATACAGGCTGCCCCCCCCCTTATAATGCTCCATGCAGGCTGTTCCCCAGTAACATAATGCACTATGCAGGCTGCCCCCCCCTTTATAATGCACTATGCCGGCTGCCCCCCCCTTTATAATGCCCCATGCAGGCTGTCCCCCCCTCTCTTTATAATGCTCCATGGAGGATGCCACCCCCCCTTCTCTTTATACTGCCCCATGCCTCCATACATTAAAAAAAAAAAATCAAATACTCACCTCCCTTCTCCTCACCTGCTACCTGCTGCCCACTGCTCGGGTCCGAACTCCAGCGTTGTCGGCGTCTTCCCGCTCAGCGCTCCCTGTGACGGCTCAGGGGAGCACGCGGTGTAAAGACGTCACTGCACCCTCTGACCTGAGACGTCACAGGGAGCGCAGACCAGGAAGCCAGGTCCGAACTCCAGCGTTGTCGGCGTCTTCCCGCTCAGCGCTCCCTGTGACGGCTCAGGGGAGCGCGCGGTGTAAAGACGTCACTGCACCCTCTGACCTGAGACGTCACAGGGAGCGCAGACCAGGAAGACAGCTGATCTGCGGAGGCACGGGGAGAGGTAAGTATCCGGCTGCCGGGGCCCTGAGCAAGCGGCGGAGAAGGGCGGGCGCTGACACCGCTCTCCTCCGCCCATAGCCCAGCGGGGTGCGCGACCGCCAGTGGGCCCCTCTGCCTGCTCAGGGCCGAGGCATTTGCCCGGGTGCGCCGGGTGCTGACGCCGGCCCTGATGGTATTCATGTCTTCTTGGCAAGTACTAGTCAATAGACAGTTGCTCTCTGTTGCAACTGTTATAAGGGTGCAGTCAGATAGCCATATAAATCAGACCGAGATCGGACCACAATGCACAGACTGACCGAGGTTCTCCTGACCCGAGCATGAGAGCTACATAGAAATATAAGAAGCTATCACGATGGGGTCGGGAAATCCGCCGTCCAGTCCATGCATGTTAGTCCGACATCAGTACAATTTATACCTCCATCTGACTGCTCCCTAATACTCATATATCATGTTATCAACACAGTACTGAAAGGTTGTGCTGCATTGAATATGACAGCTGCCAGGAATTTTTAAAAAATTAAAAAAATATAAAGCTATGGTATTATAAAAGCAAGCAAACAAAAAACTAAAATTTGCTTTGCATTGGAGCAGCAATACTAAGTTTATGTATGAACGAACGGGATGACACAAGAACATTTGTAGTACACTGTTCGTTCATTCAACAAAAAAATGTATTATACTTTCCAATCTGTCACCCGCCTTTTATTTGGGTATGTGCACACGACACAACATCTGTAAGACACCGGAGGAGCTGGTGAGGTTTTTTTGCCAAGCCGCTTCAGGAAAATACCGATGATCTTTTTCCTGGAATGGCTTTGTTGGAAGACTTACAACTGTTTTTATGAAGAGCATGCACCTTTTAAATGAAGCTGGCCAAAATATGAATATGTTACTTCTTTCAACCGTTTCACAGTTTCAGAACCATCAACCCGTTAAAAAAAGTAATAAAAGACTAAACATGTGCACAGCAATGTCGTTTTATAATTGTGGTGCATTATGTTCATTTTTTTGCTGCGGTTTTGCAGCACTTTTTCAGGCCGGTTCCAGACAGGATCTATTTGAAAAAGTCATTGTGTTCACATACCCTTAGGAAGCGTTTTATTAAGGAAAACCTAATAAAGGGCTGCTTCTTTTATAAAATAGTAAAGTTGTGTTTGAGTTCATACACTAAAATCCGTATATGCATTTACAACTACATACTGTAGCAGAACATACATTTCCATAAATCTGTGACGAGAATGCTGCGCATAAAGTTATACGCAGTCAGCAAAGATGTTTCTGCAAATCTGCAAATGTTGAATATGGTGCTCAATGAAAGATACTCTTATTCTATTTAAATTGATAGTAGTAAAGCAATAGCTGATGTTTGCACAAATGCCTTCATTTCTATACCTATCCACTACTGTCTGGAAATCATTATTTAATGTCCTTTTAGATGTTTTATGTATTTTTTTCTTTGCTCTTATTTACCTTGTATTACTCTTTAGTTTCCTTGAGAAAAGTAGCTAAGTGAATTAATCATCACTTTCACAGTAAGATTCAGGATGTTATGCTCACAAGCTAACACCAACTAAAAAGGTGGATCAGTTGCCCTTGGCCACCTGGGGATTCGTGCACATCACTGGTTACCTATAGTAACCTAAGGGGATCACCATACTCTCACTTTAGACAGAGCCATACAGATCTGTACAAATACAGAAAAAAATGTGACATGCCAGCCAAATGTATGGAAGCATTCTCCCATAGAAAGCATTATTTACAGGATAGAATATATCCAGATACTAGGCCCCTGATTCATTAAAGTGTTTTCTTCAGTTTTCTGGTATTAAACAACTTGAAATGTTGCAAAACTTCAAGTTGCACAAAAATGTTGTGAATTTTGGAGTTTTTATGCCACTACTGGTCAGATCGATTAAAGTGGGTAGAGCTTGGGCGAGACTGGAAGCCAGCCCTGGCAAATTCATCAAAAGTTATACCACTTTGGTGGCGTAAATGGCGACAGAAATGTACTCCAGTCCAGGCATGGCAGTGCAGTAGTAAGATGCACCTAATTCAAAGACAAGTCCAACAATACTTCTACCTAGATAGTCCTTAACTCTGTTACTGAGAAATAAGCATTTGAATTGCTATGCATATGAGGCTGTAGTTCTGAAGCCTCTGTCACTCCAGCTCTATTCCCCACATAGATCCGCCTCCTCCTGCTTGATTGACAGCCTCTATTCTATGTGACTTCAGGCAAAGGAGCTGTCAGTCAAGCAGAAGGAGACAGCGCTAGCGCTTGGTAAGGAGTAGAGCTGGAGTGACAGAGGCTTCAGATCTACCATACCAATTTGTATATCAATTCAAACGCTGATTTCTCAGTAGTAGAGAAATGGACTAACCATGTAAAGGTATTGCCAGACTTTTCTTTAAAAGAGCTACATTTGCATATAGTTTGGAATGTGAAATCTTGCTTACGTCTTGTATACAAGTATATAAATAATACAATATTTGTTAGATAAGTTAATCGATATATAAATGGGCTACATATGGAGCTTTATGGGGATGGTTATCATGTTTGTGAGAATACAGCTAGAGAGATACCGATATAAAGATAAACCACTATTTTTCCCTCATAGGTGTTGTTTCACCAAGCCAGATGATCAGATGATGACTACAGATCAAGCTTTATTACACTAGTGTTACATACTGAATGACTGTAATAATTGGGAGGCTGGAGCCTGTTTGTTAGTGTGTTGCCACTTTATCTGATAGAGGGGTGTCCTGAGTGAGAGATTGTATTTTTAAATGTGTTATCATGATGAGACAACTCCATTAAAACAATTTTAGTTCAGCGCGTCTCCAACTTTACATGTTCAGAATGTATGTCTAATATGTGTCAAAATCAACAATACACGTTACATTTCACGCAGTATATGCCATGTCATTTTCCAAAAAAAGCTTTATCTTTTTCCACATTGACGCTTTAAACTATAATATGTTTTGTTCAGTTTTGTAATCCTCACGACAATATGCAATTAGCTACATATTTTAATTTGCTTCAACATTAAAAGTAATACAGCCATTTTATGCATTGGAAATCCCATCATTGGAATATCTTTATGTGCAAATCACTTTGTGAATACCCTACAGCAATCTGAGTCGAAGTATAATTTATTGGAAATATTTAATATTATTTTTCTGGTCGTGTTTACTTTGCCTGCAGCACAAATATTGCACAGTATGACAATATTTTTCAGAACTCATTACCTTAGTTAATTGAAGGTGGAAAGATTCTTTGTGAAAGCCCTGGTTATTAATTGCTGCATTTTAATTGGCTGTAGTAGTATTGATTCTGTATAATCTATGTGACAATATATAGATAGGGGCTTATTTCAGATTGTGCAAAACTATAGAAATAGCAGATAGTCAATCAATCCGTGATTTTTTTTAAGCTGAAGGAACTTATACAGATTATTTTTACTTTATTTATTATCATTTTAGAGTTTACAGTGAATGCAGATAATGTCTTCATATGGACATGTATCACTTTTAATCAGGATTTATTATGCTTTTCCAATGTGTCCATAAAAAATGTCTGTCTGTGATTTTTTGATAAGCTGTCGATAAAAAATACAAGTCAAGTTGCCAACCCTGCTAGGGAATGGTCAGGAAAAGATTTTTGAAAATGTAAAAATAAGACTCTACTATGTCATTTACAACTCTTTTAGATAAATGCTAATATGTGTAGAATGGTTTAAAGTGTTTTCCTAAGTAAGGTATTGATCATTTACATATTTATTTATATATTATTTATTGCAAAAAAACAAGAGCAGAACTTAATGTGAAGTGGGAAATAATGATTTACCTACCGAAGTTCTGTTTGGAGGCTTTCATATACTTTGTTGCTTAATTAATGTACAGCATAAGTGAATTCTCCCTTAGAGATAAGGCATGTAGCCCCTAGGGTACAAGTACCACAGATGGGAACCTAGGGTATGGAGGGCAAGTAAAAAGACAATAGATAATGTAAACTTAAGTGTATTCTATAACGCTCTTGTTTCCATTATTTTCTTCTTATTAAAAAAGCCTATTAAAATGCAATATTTATCTACTTTTATGCTGCAAATTTTGTGTATAGGAGAGAGGTGTTGGTCATCATTACCTGTGGCTTGACTTCATTGGACTCTTAATTATACAATGGACTGCAGGACCATACTATTGAAGTCCATTGTATAAGCATTGAGAAATGAAAAAATCTTCTGAAACTGGATTTTACCAGCTTCAATAGTTTTTTTTTCTTTTAAATTGATTTGAATCGCAAATACTGCAAAGCCACCAATTGCCCTGAAAAGATGCGGGTATCACTCTGAGATCTTCTAGGACTGTATCCAACCCCTTTCAGGCTCTTTAAGGCTGGGTTCACACAGCATTTTCTCTCTACGTTCAGTGTCTCTGGCTGGGCTGACGTCCGAACCCCCCTCAAAAGTGGATTCTGGCATAAATTCCGATGGGTTCATTGACTATAATGATAATCTTGTGAGGAGTTCGGATGTAAGTCCAGATAGAGCCACTGAACGTAGTAGAAAATGCTGTTTGAACCTAGCTTAACACAAACACAGCCTTAGTAATGTCAAAATGTCTTCAACATATATGGCTATGTGTAAGTGGATGGTAACTGTTCTTCACTACTGTGCTGTCACACACTCTGTAGAATTTGTTCACTGTTTTATCGCTTTCTATACCTAGTTCTATTTATAAGCTGTGAGATGTGATGTCTTTTCACTATCTAGATTCATCCCGAAATGGCTTTTGCACTCCCTACCTCGACTTTTGTTTTGCTTTGTGCAACGTTTTGGAGAGAAATATTTTCGTAATTCGAGCAAATCAAATTGAAAATTGTTTGATACTGCTGGATCCAGCAAATTTCCTAAAATTATTCACTAATTTGATTCAATATCTATTCAGTATCCATTAATGAAGTAATTACAGGTTCTAATAAAATCACAGGCTAATAAAAAATGTAAAATTAGTTAAAAATATTAAAAACTAAGGGAAAAATATATAATAAACAACAAATATAGAAATAGGAATGACCTGAATTACCATAATTGTCTGAACTAATAAAATTTGAAAAGTTTAATGCAATGTGAATGGCAAAATGAAAAAAAATCAAAAAACAGAATCACCGTTTTTTGGTCACGTCACCTTTAAAAATAAGCAAAAACAAAGTAAAAAATATAAATACGTCATCTACACTCCAAAATGATATCAATAAAAATGACAACACTCCCTCAAAAATCAACTCTACTGACTGAAGAACAAAATTTATGTCTCACAGATCTGGTGACTGAAGCCAAATGTTTTTTTGTCATTTCTTTTAAGCTAGCATAGTAAAGTAGCAAAGTAAAAGAAAAAACCCTACATAAATGTAGTATCACCATATTCGGACTGACTCATAGAAGTTAAAGCATTATTTTTTACCACAAAAGTGAATACCATACAAATAAAACCTAAAAAGCAATGCAGGAATGGATATTGTTTTTTTCAAGACCATCCCACTTGGAATTCTTTTTTCCATTTTTTAGTATTTTATATGGTAAAATGAATAGTGTTATTCAAAACTACCAAATTGTCTCTTCAGAGAGGAAGAGGACTAGAACTCTAGTGCCACCTATAGGAAGTAGCAATCCTAACAGTCTATAATAGAATTGGTATTTTCTATAGGTGGCGCTAGAGTTCTAGTCCTCTTCCTCTCTGAAGAGACAATTTGCATATTTCTCAGAGGAGCACTGCAGTTTAAAAGTCTCCACAATGTGGAGGCTTGACATGTCACTCTCCGCAAGGAGAAATGTTACCCCTTGGATCTCAAACTACCACTCATCCCTTAGAAAACATTTAAAAAAGTTATGGCTTTTGGAAGAAGAGTGGGAGAAAATGAGAGTGTAAAAATACTATTGAGTATATTTACGCACCTGTTATTTTTAATAATAGCTCTCATGTAACATAGGGTTAAGAAATTTGATCACTTGGGTAAATTTAGATTAATTTTCTTGCGGAAATATGGTAATAAAAGTATGCTTGGCTCAAATAATGCATAGCAGTATTTTATGAATAGTGAGAAATTAATTGTGATCACAAACTTGAAATCTATTAGATAGTACAACAATGGAATTCATTCCGAGTTAATGATACAGTACAATATATGCCATTCTAATATGACATTACTGTGACTGTATAGTCCTTCTATTTTAATTTAATTCCAGTGCCATGAACAAATCTTCCATTCTTCTATCACCTTTGATAATTATAATATAAATATTTAGCTAAAAGTAATTTGAAGCAACTTGTGCCAAAGGTGTAAAATGAGCTGATTGGTCCCAAAAGAAAATAACTGGGTCCCCTATCAATAATGTGGAATTTATTACACCATTTTCTTATGTGGCACAGTGGCCTTAAAGCCTTTCAGGCGCCAGGACCTTATTTTTCAATTTTCAAGTATGCTTATATTTTTCTATCCTTCTAAATGGATTTTATTTTTTAATTTTATATTATTAAAAGTGAAGATTTTTTTAAAAAAAAATAAAATAGTTTATTTTCTACACTATAGAAAAATAAAAAAGACTTAAAAAAGAAACATTACCAAAAAAGTGTTGTGAAACTGTACCATGGTTCGGGGCGATATCCGCAGGTGAGACACTCATCTTCTCCTGTCACTCTCTGGTGCTCTACATGAAAGAGTGGGTTCTGGCTGGGTGTTGGTACTGTGAGGGCCTTCATGCAGGCCATCTGTAGCCAATGGTGTTGGCTGGCTAGGACCATAAATTTCAGAGTTCAGTAAAAAAGACTCGTTGTCCTATCCAAGGACCCCTTTAAGGTAGAAGGCCACTTTGTCTCATCTTCAGCCAGTTCCATTTTGCGCTACTCCCTTGTTTCTTAGACTCCTTTTCTTAGTAGTTCTCCCAAATGGCAGCACTGCTCACAGACACTTCCTACTTCAACTAGAACTTGTCCCTATCTGTCTAATTACCGGGAGTGGTCTCGTTCCCTAACACTAAACCCCTCCAAGTATGAGCTAGTCTTGAATATTAACTCTATTCTAACCCTAACGCCACTTACCTAACCAAGGTTCCTATCCTACCTATCTTATGTCCTAGGTCCTAACCTATGTCTTACCTTATACAGTGCCTACAAGTAGTATTCAACCCCCTGCAGATTTAGCTGGTTGACACATGCGGAACTAACTTGGCATTGTGACATTTTTACTGTAGATCAGCCTGGAAGTGGGAAATGCACTGCAGCAAATATTGTTTTTTTTTTTTTTTTTTTTTTTTTTTTTTTTAAAAACGTTAAAAGTTAATTCAGAGTGTCATTTATTATTCAACCCCTCAAATCACAAGAATTCTGTTTGGTCCCCCTAAAGTATTAAGAAGTAGTTCAGGCACCAAGAATAATGAGCTTCACATGTGTGGATTAAAGATCTCTTTTGCCAGCCTTTTCTGACTATTTAAGACCCACCCCAAACTTGTGAACAGCACTCAGACATGGTCAACATGGGAAAGACAAAGGAGCATTCCAAGGCCATCAGAGACAAGATCGTGGAGGGTCACAAGGCTGGCAAGGGGTACAAAAACCCTTTCCAATGAGTTGGGCCTACCTGTCTCCACTGTTGGGAGCATCATCCGTAAGTGGAAGGCTTATGGAACTACTGTTAGCCTTCCACGGTCTGGACAGCCTTTGAAAGTGTCCTCCCGTGCCGAGGCCAGGCTTGTCCGAAGAGTCAAGGCTAACCCAAGGACAACAAGGAAGGAGCTCCGGGAAGATCTCATGGCAGTGGGGACATTGGTTTCAGTCAATACCATAAGTAACGTACTCCACCGCAATGGTCTCCGTTCCAGACGAGCCCGTAAGGTACCTTTACTTTCAAAGCGTCATGTCAAGGCTCGTCTACAGTTTGCTCATGATCACTTGGAGAACTCTGAGACAGACTGGTTCAAGGTTCTATGGTCTGATGAGACCAAGATCGAGATCTTTGGTGCCAACCACACTTGACGTTTGGAGACTGGATGGCACTGCATACGACCCCAAGAATACCATCCCTACAGTCAAGCATGGTGGTGGCAGCATCATGCTGTGGGGCTGTTTTTCAGCCAAGGGGCCTGGCCATCTGGTCCGCATCCATGGGAAGATGGATAGCACGGCCTACCTGGAGATTTTGGCCAAGAACCTCCGCTCCTCCATCAAGGATCTTAAGATGGGTCGTAATTTCATCTTCCAACAAGACAACGACCCAAAGCACACAGCCAAGAAAACCAAGGCCTGGGTCAAGAGGGAAAAAGTCAAGGTGTTGGAGTGGCCTAGTCAGTCTCCTGACCTTAACCCAATTGAAAACTTGTGGAAGGAGCTCAAGAATAAAGTCCACATGAGACACCCAAAGAACCTAGATAACTTGGAGAAGATCTGCATGGAGGAGTGGGCCAAGATAACTCCACAGACCTGTGCCGGCCTGATCAGGTCTTATAAAAGACGATTATTAGCTGTAATTGCAAACAAGGGTTATTCCACAAAATATTAAACATAGGGGTTGTATAATAATTGACCCACACTTTTATGTTTAAAATTTAATAAAATTCAACTGAGCAACATAACTTTTTGGTTTGTAAGATTTATGCTTCTGTTCATAAATCCTACTCTCGTTTGCAGTTTGAAGGCTCTAACTTATTTGCATCTTATCAAACCAGCTAAATCTGCAGGGGGTTGAATACTACTTGTAGGCACTGTACTTAACCTATACTCTACACTATGTCCTACACTATACATTACCAACATTACTACGTCAAACGGAAACATCACATGACACAATCTATACACAAAAGACATAAGACATAATACACACAACATGATTGGTGTCTTCAGGGGTAAGAACGTAACAGTACAGGCCACACCTCCTACAAAACAGATAGAGAATATGATGCAAATACTAAATCCACGTAAAAATGAGGAAATTACTCCAGAAAAGTGGAGAAATAGCAATGATGAATCAAAGCCTCTGTGTTTTGCTCTGTATTGCTGTGGTGGTGTGCTTGTCAGCGGTTGTAGAAATGGCAGACTACTGCTGTCGGGCTGCTCCCCCTGCTGTTGTTTTGTGACACTGGTTGATGTGCTGTTCAATATATTTTAGAGTAGGGTTCTACTTTAAGGAGAGTATTGTGAACAGGTAAGAAGGTTTTTATAATTTGTCCTTTGTGTTCTTTCTTGAAAGAGACCTAAGCCCCGATTCATTATTGTTGGTATTTTATTTATGCTTTTTTCTAGAGTAAAAATGGTTCTAATAGTCACCATTATGCTTACACCCAATTCATTATTTAATTTGCAGCTTATTTAAATACCTTTATGTTAGCTTCCCTTCTCTTTTTAATTTAGCATTAAGTACATGGTTTTACTTATCCAGAAGTTTTAGACTTTTTGCTCTAATAAAAACCCCAAAAAGGCAAAAGATAAAAAAAAGAGCATGTTTGATTTTGCGCAAAATTTATCAACCCACGTTCAGCATTTTGAAGAATTTGGCATAAAAAACATTGACAAATACTTAAAGGAAGGTAAAAAAGTAACAAAAAATGCAAATGATAAATCACAGCCCTGGAGCACTACATCTTCATCACTTTCATATGAGAGACAGCTCTGTACATTTTGTAACAGCAGTGCCTGGTATTGCAGCTTAGTACTCATCACTCGAAAAGAACTAATCATCATTATTTACTTGACACAGTCACTAGCAAATGTATAGAGCTATAACTAGTAAACAATAAAGAAGACACAGGGCTCGACTGGAGTCAAATGTGGATCTTCACAGATTTGATATTATTGGCATCTTCTAAAGATAGACTATTAGTCCAAGAAATCCTCTTTAGGGTACGTGCACATGACTTTTTTTCAGGCGAGCAAACCTACTGAGTTTTCCAGATGAAGATGCTTCTGGATAGATCAAAGTTTTTTTTTCCTGAATAGTCTTTTCTTTTGGTCCTTTCTTGAGCGCTATTTCATTGATTTTAGCTGTTAGCATTTTTTGAGCCATCACATGAACTTGTATTGTAAAGTAATGGTCAGATCGCTTCTTTTACATACCTGGTGTCTTTGGAAACCTGAAACAGTTAAAAGACGCTCAAAGGACTGAACATATGAACAGTAAGTTGTAAGTTGTTTTTACATACAAATACCTATGCTGATTATTTTGAGCTTTTTTGTTACCACTTTTTCTGATGGGTTTTGGAGCAGACCTGCCTGTAAAAAACATTGTGTGCACATACCCTAAGGGTGCTTTCACATTGCATTCGTGGGTCCCGTCGGGGCATACATCCGAACCTCCCTTCAAAGCAGGTATTGACGTATGTGCCGGGGGGGGCATAGACTGTAATTGTGATGGCACAGTGAATGTGCGCTCTGACGTGCCCCATTTTTGGGAGTGTATACCTACCGGAGGCATAGACTGCATCTCAGTGTCTGCCTTCAGTAGGCATACACTCCCAAAAATAGTGCACGTCAGAACGCACGTTTGCTCTGCCGTCACCGTTACAATTTATGGCCTCGCCGGCACGTGCGAGTGAAGTTTCAAACTTATGCCCCGACAGGACCCACAAATGCAATGTGAAAACACCCTTAGTGTGGTACCTATTATTAGCCTTTTTAAAACAAACAGACATTTTTAATGTTAATTGTATGCCTGAATTGGACAAAAGTGGGCATTGTCAACTTGGAAGCCTGCTAAATAAAGTGAGCTTGAAAAAAAGTATTTTTATCATCTTCTTTCAGCTGTTTCCTGATAAATTGCCTCCAATTTGACATGCTGTGCTGGGTGTTAAAGCTATACTGCTTATCAGATATAACAAGGTCTGCAAAATGTACTTTCACATGACATCAAGTTACTTTATATTATCTCCCTGCATCTACATATTACAGTAGAAAAATATAATTTGCTTAAATGCCTTAATAGATTGCCATGCTGATTCTCCCTGCTGCTCGGGGTACCATAGAAATCAACCTGATTAATCATGTTTATTGACAAATTATTAACCCATTGCAACAACCTTTGTCATGAGCACTCTGTTATTGATTCGGTTCACTTTTATTTTGACTTTCCCTATTAATTATACAAAGGTAAGGAACAAGGTTAGGGAGCTTGACTCAAGCAATTAGGAACACAGAGAGATTTTTTTTCACACATCCTGATATTTCCAGTACTAGAGAAACCAGTACTGGAGATATCTGTGTGTCCATGTGCACCTGTGTGGCACACGTGTGACAACCATGTGCCGCATCAGGAGCAAACGTACGGGCGCCTGGGAATCAGCAGTACAGTTAGCGCTGTTCCCAAGCGCGGGGTGTTGAATGCTGCCCTCATCACTGTTCCCTGCTGGTGCTGCGATCAGCACCAGCAGGGACAATAATGAGAGTAGTAGTGTCTGCTCCCGCAGTGTCAAATGGTAAAAGTAAGAGTAAAATAACCTTATACTCCCTGCAATGCAGCGAGCGGTGTCCTGTCACTCACTGAGCTCAGCTCAGCTCCGGGACCCGCTCGCTGCATGAGTCATTCTCCCTGGCTCCTCTGCTGATCGGTCGCATGGATTACAGTGGGGGACACTTACAACAGGTGAATATAAAGTTTTTTTTATTTTATTCTTATATTTACACAGGAACACTACAGGAGCAGACTGCTGCTACTCTTATCATTGTCCCTGCTGGTGCTGATTGCAGCGCCAGCAGGGAACAATGATGAGGGCAGTTCTCAGCACTTGGTGCTTGGGAACAGCGCTAACTGTACCGCTGGTTCCCAGGCACCGGCACATGACACACGGATGTCATCTGTGTGTCTTCAGTGTGGGGCGTTTTGCATCCCGTGCAGCGTGTAAAAAATGGACATGTCAGCGTGTTTTTCCCATGGACACATGGTCCATGAAAACACACTGACATGTGCATAGACCCATTCGTTTGAATGTGTGTCAGTGTCTCCAGTACGTGTGGAAACTGTCACCACAAGTACCAGAGATACTGACTTGTGAAAGAGCCCTTACACAAACTATTTTTTTAGGGGTTGTAAATGCTTGGAAAAAAACATCAGTTCTAGTCCTCCTTCACACATCCATGTATAAACACATACGTGAAAAACTGGTACTGTTGCCATCAATGTTTTCCATCAGTGTGTCATCCGTGTGTCTGTGTTTACCATCAGTGTGCCATCAGTGTGTCATCCATGTGTCTGTGTTTACCATCAGTGTTCCATCAGTGTGTCATCCGTGTGTCTGTGTTTACCATCAGTGTTCCATCAGTGTGTCATCCGTGTGTCTGTGTTTACCATCTGTGTGCCATCAGTGTGTCATCTATGTGTCTGTGTTTACCATCTGTGTGCCATCAGTGTGTCATCCGTGTGTCTGTGTTTACCATCAGTTTGCCATCAGTGTGTCATCCATGTGTCTGTGTTTACCATCAGTGTTCCATCAGTGTGTCATCCGTGTCTGTGTTTACCATCAGTGTGCCATTAGTGTGTCATCCATGTGTCTGTGTTTACCATCAGTGTTCCATCAGTGTGTCTGTGTTTACCATCTGTGTGCCATCAGTGTGTCATCTGTGTGTCTGTGTTTACCATCAGCTTGCCATCAGTGTGTCATATGTGTGTCTGTGTATAGCATCAGTGTATCATCAGTGTTTTTCTGGTATGGATAAAGAAAAAAATTACAAAGCTTCTCCTATGCTTTGCAATGTTAACCATGGACGGCACACAGACCCATAGACTTGTATTGACCCTTGTGATAAGTGTTTTCGAAAAATAATGGACATGTCTCCGTTTGTTTTGCAAGGACACATGATCTGTGTAAAAACATGGACATATGCATAGCAGCGTAAGTTCTAATGGGTATTTGTGGTATCTGTGAAAAAAACAGATACCACATGTTAGGGGGGCGGTTGCAAACAACTTTATTATAATGGAACGCAACCGACCCCGGGGTCCGCGATGCAGCCTGGTGGACTGCTGCCGAACACTTTCCGGGTGAAAAGGAAAGCAACCAACTTAAAAGATAAACCCTTCCGTGTTACTGCACACTGGAATGGGTATAGCAATTCGCACTATCTCTGTTAGTTTTTCTCCGCACATCTCTCGTGCTGCTCTCTGTAGTCCTGTTACTGCACAGGGACTACACTGGCGGCACTAGGATGCATGTGTGACTACGCCGACGGTTATACGTGCCTCCAGCCGGCGTGCTACCAGACTGAAGGGTACTATTCCATGTGGCTGACTGGCGATAGCTGTGTATACGACGTCTGCAGGCTGCTCGGGGTGTTAGGCGACCCCCTTGGCAGAGCCAGACTGCAAGACGAAGCTACCTGCCTATTTCCACTAGCCTGCCTATTTCCACTAAATCTGCCTATCGAACCTATGTGGAACACAGTCGTCCACACAACAGCATCACAAGCTCTATGATCAGAGAGCACCGCCATATTTGTGGGCGGGCCTTTTAAAGACTAAGCCCTGCCCACCATCGCACCATTGGTGACGCCACCCGTGGACCAATCAGGCGGTGCCAGGTCACCGGGTCAGGTAGTTGCCAAACCACCAATCACGGTCCGCCAGGTCATGGGCATTCTCAGTGCGGCGAATCCTGGACTTAGACTCCAAGAGCCCAGTCTCCCTCCGCAACCTATGTAGATTTTAAAGGAAACCGTCAGCATGTCGGGCATGTCAGTGCAGTTGGAAGAAGCAGGTAATGTGCACTGATACACCCCCGGTGCACTTCCAGACTGTTTTGGGATGAAGCGACTACATCGACATAACAATACTCCATATGTAAAAGTCTGATTACAGATTCCCTTTAATATCTATTCAGGTTTAAAAGCTAACACCATGACATTTGAATGGACTGCCATAATAATTTTACAAATTATAATACACTGTATTAATTAAAATTACTGTTGGTAAGTCCAATAAAAAATAAACACTTATGGCACAGTTTTCAAAAATTATGTGAGATGTGTCATATCATTGAAGGGAATCTTTCAGATTTGTAACCCTAATGAACTATTTAACACCATTTGCAGCCTATTGATTGCTCAAGGATCGTTTACTGTCAACTATTTCTCTCATGAACGATATGTTGAAGGACTTCTGAGATTTTAATGGTTATATTATTTATATATTATGGACAGCCTTGTATATATTGTTTTATTTTGCAGGAAAGCTAGATGGCAAGCCACATTGCTCTGTGGTGCCACTGTATGTGTGGTGACAGGGTTTTCTGAGTGTCAGTCACAAAAAATACTGAAGACAGACGTGGTCCAGGAAGAGCCTGGTTCAGAAGGGGAAATCAGGGGCCCATATATGAAGAAAGATTGGTGCCATTCTGGAGAGTGCAGACTAAAAGAATAAGGTGCTAGACCTAAGTGATTAGCTCTTGGGAGCCTAAATGGGGCTCTGAGTATATAGAACCCAGGGAAGGAATGAAGGATGGGTTAGGTACATGTGCTCAAACTCAGGGAGAGACTGTATTTAGGTCCTGTTGGGGGTCTGAGGAAGATCCCTGTTCCAGTTTGCTTTTTAAAAGGAAACCACCCATTACACACTCCTTAAATTAGTAGTCTCCAACCTTTGGCTGTCTTGGATATGATGTAAAGTGTTGTTTTGCAACTGTATAATCACAAGATGGAGAACACTGTCTTTAATGGGAGAAATGTACTAAAATAAATAAATAAAATAAATAATACACATTGATATATTAGACATTTTTCTAAATACCCTTATATGGCAAAAAGGTATGCTTTACCTACTGCATTCTGTCAGGATTCCAAGTTGGCAGCTATCATGAATCATAACCTGTCCTAGATTTCAGAGGACATGTAGTAGGAGTAGGACGGGCTGCATAGAGCATGAGACAGAGTTCACGCCAGAGCAGTCTCCTGTCAAGCATTGTGAACGCTCATTTCTTTGGTCAGTCAACCTGACAAGACACTGAGTGGAGATGGACTAAGGCTATGTGGGCACGTTCAGGATTTGAAGCAGAAATTTCCTGAGAATTTCTGCATCTCCTTGGCAGGAAAAACGCAGCAGAAAAAAGTGCGTTTTGCCACATTTTTGACACTTTTTTTATGTGGTTTTTGAAGCATTTTTTTAAGCGTTTTTGTACATCAATGAATGCTTTTTGGAGCTAAATAAAGTTATTTGGTGGGACATTGTTTAAACCCTTGGATTACCATCAGAACTGGGGTGAGTATATTGGTTAATTTAAATGATTAAAGTATGTGTCTCTTGTATTTCAAATAAAGTGTTTTCTCTGTGTCTGTGTGTTTATTTAACTCTTTACTTTACTTTAATTAGCTTTGGTGATGAAAGGGTCTGATTGACACCTTGTCATCACCAAACAAAAGAGCTAGGTGTCAGCTAATCCCATTAACCCAATGTCATTAGCATTTCTATTCGTGTAATTTCTGGGGCAGCTGTGAGCTGCTATTTTTAGTCTAGGAAGGTTCGATTAGGCAAACATGGTCCCTGGCCATTATTAACAGCTCACAGCTGCTTCGTTAGCCGCTACGTCCCCATGAACAGCAACAAGCAGCGCTTTGGATGCAGTGTATTTATGCTGCGTCCAAAACGCTATGTTTTAATGCCACACTTTTGTTGTCAGTACATGTGAATCCACCGCATATAATGACACTTCAATCAGTCAACATAGCGTGTCCGCTACAGAAATTGACATGCTGCGGGTGAGTTTAGTTACGTGGCCACGGTCAGGAGCCGCTGCAGGTTTGACGCTGCGTGTTTATACAGCGTCAAACCCGCAGCATCCAGATGTTACAGCATAGTGGATGGGATCTCTAGAAATCCCATGTCCACTATGTGTGCATCAGAGGCTGCGGATCCCCCGTGGACACTGACATGCGGCGCGTCTTTTAGGACCCCAGCATCTCAAATTCTCTTGTGGAGTCGCTAGTCTCCGCAACAGGAATTTGACCGCTAGAATGTATAGAGTGTGATAAATTCGCATGGTTCAGTGAACACATATGAATTTACCTGCTTTCAATAGAATGCAACGTTTTGGACACAGAAAAAAAATGCGTCTAATGCGCTGCTACATCCAGATCGTGGGCACAGAGCCTAACATTAAAAAAAAAAAATGGCGTGGGCTCCTGCGTCATTTTTATAACCAGCAGAGGGAAAGCCGAACCACTGGGGGCTGATATTAGTAGCCGGGGAAGGGGCCATTAGCTAACAATGTTCCCTGGCTATTAATATCAGCCCACAGCTGATTGGTTAGCCTTTACTGGCTAGATTACAGGGGGACCCCAGAAAAAAATTGACATGGGGTCCCCCTATAAAATCTAACCAGAAAAGGCTAAACAGACAGCCGCGGGCTGATATTAATAGCCAAGGAAGGGGCCATTGATACTAGCCCCTTCTGCAGCTATTAATATCACGCCTCAGCCGTTCCAGAAATAGCGCATCCATAAGATGCGCCAAATCTGGTGCTTAGCCTCTGCTCTTCACACTGTGCTGTAGCAGTGGTGAGTGGGGTAATTGGGTTGGGGCTCACGTCAGCCTTGTATTGGCGACTGACGTGAAGCCTAGGTTAGTAATGGAGGGCGCCCCAATTACTAACCGCGTAGTAAAGTTATCGCCGCTTTTTCAATAAATACATGGCCAGAATAAAATATTTTAATGAAATAAAAAACACACGGTTTAAAAAAAAAATTGATTGCGCTGTCATTCCCCGAAGCCTTCGATCTTCTGAAAAAAACGTAAAATAGCAAACAACCATATCCCTCACCTGTCTGCCGTCTCGACGCAGTCCACGATTACCACCAGTGATTGTCCCTCGGCGATCCGAGTCACTTCTACAGCAGTGACATCAGCAATCACTGATGTCACTGCTGTAGTAGACAGCAATGTACACTGACAGGTGTGTAAAATCACTCCTGTCATTATACATTGCTGCTGGAATGAGGTCACTGGGGTTCATCAGCTGAAGATCAGCTGATCAGCCCCAGTGAGCTCACCACCAGTACTGGTGGGAAAATTCTTGAGAATGTTCCCATGGTGAGGTCACGTGAGTGATCAGCTGATCGCTCAGATGACTTCAGGTCCTGGCAGCACAGTACATCTCGTACCTTGATGGTATGGTGTGGTATATGGGGTACAAAGATAGTGGGGCCATTCTTCATCAATGGAAACCTCAATGCCACTGGATATCTGAAATTCCTACATAATGATGTGTTGCCCTCTTTATGCACTGAAGTTGGCACATTCCCTGAGTTTTTCCAACAAGATGGTGCACCACCACATTATGGGTGTCAGGTCCGAGCAATCCAACATGAACAGTTTCCTGGAAAGTGGATTGGTCGTCATGGGCCAGTCATGGGTCTCCCGGTCTGACCCCCTTAGACTTTTATCTTTGTGGTCATCTGAAGGCAATTGTCTATGCTGTGAAGATACGAGATGTGCAGCATCTGAAACAGCGGATACTGGAAGCCTGTGCTAGCATTTCTTCTGCGGTGTTGCTATCAGTGTGTCAAGAGTGGGAGAAGAGGGTTGCAGTGACAATACAACACAATGGGCAGCACTTTGAACACATTTTATAAGTGGTCATAAACTTGTAAAAATCTCATGAAAGAATAAAGTTACGTTAAAACCAAGCACACCATTGTTTTTCTTATGAAATTCTCAATAAGTTTGATGTGTCACATGACCCTCTTCCCATTAAAAAAAATAAAGTTGGATCCAAAATGGCCAGCTTCAAAATGGCCACCATGGTCACCACCCGTCTGTAAAAGTTTTCCCCCTCCCATATATTAATGTGCCACAAACAGGAAGTTGATATCACCAACCATTCCCATTTAATTTAGGTGTATCCATATAAATGGCCCACCCTGTACATTTGTATATTACTACATGGGAGCCCATGAAGGGGTCTTCCATGAAAAGTTTATGTGCACAACAGTGTGAATAGACTCTACTCTAACACATCTTGGGTGTTTTTTTTTTTCTAAATTACTAAAAATCTGATATCAGCAAGTACTTTGCTTGCTAGTCAGTAAAAGTGTTGTGCTGTTGTCTAGCAATATACACCACCCACATCAGGAGACACTAGTTGATGTGGGCCATGCCCCGTCTAGTGGACATGGCCAGCTTGAGGGCGTGGTCTTGTTCCATACAAGTGTATGGACAGTGGGGCCCCGCCTACTGGCCAAGGGCATGTATAACTCAAACATACCCTCCGTTCTCAGGTCTGAAACCAGAGAATCCCTGCAGTGCACAATGCATGCACTACAGACTAATCAGTTTGGACTGGACAATCCCTTTAAGTCATACCTCTTCCTATAAGCAATTCTGTACAAATCATCAGGAGTATGCATAACCCATGTAAGGGGTTGACACACAAAAAAACTTCATTTACTCTGTTAAATAGCTTAAAAAAAGAGTTTTCAAATCAAAATCTGTGATTGTGCCTGCTAATGTTCTTTTATTACCTATAACATAGTATGTTAAAGGACTTGTTCTGGACTTTGATATTGCTGATCTATACTTAGGATAGGTTATCAATATCAAATAGTCACTAAGGGTATATAAAGCTGCTAAGCCACTACCTGTTTCCAGAATCTATGTGACCACCATTAACTCCTTCATGCCATAGCTAATTTCCATTTTTTTCATTTATGTTTTTTCCTCCTCTTCTACCAAGAGCCATAACTTTTATATTTTTCCATCAATATAGCCGTATGAAGGATTGGTTTTTGCAGGACAAGTTGTACTTTTGAATGACACCATACATTCTACCACATAGTGTACTGGAAAAAAGTTTTTAAAAAATCCAAGTGCGTTGAAATTGCAAAAAAACTCAAATTTCACAATTATTTTGTGGGTATTTTATTTACCATGTTCACTATACGTTAAAACTGACCAGGAAATACGATTCTCCTGGTCAAGACGAGTATGCAGATATCAAACATGTATAGTTTTTTTTATTTAGGTGGAGAAAAAAAATGTGGAAATTTGTAAGAAAAAACGTTTTGGCTTTTGTCGCCATTTTCTGAGACTCGTAAAGTTTTCATTTTCCGGTATATAAGGCTGCATGAGGGCTTATTTTTTGCGCCCTGAGCTGTCATGTTTACTGATACCATTTTGGGGTAGATATAATGTTTTCATCTCTTATTGCATTTTATTGCAATGTCGCGACGGCCAAAAGATCATAATTCTGGCGTTTTGATTTTTCTTTTGTTACCCATCAGATTCATTTATTTTATATTTTGTTAGATCAGACTTTTACGAACGCAACAATACCAAATATGTGAATTTTTTAGTTGTTTTATTATTAATGGGCCAAAAGGGGGGTGATTTGAACCTTTTTTTTATTTTTTTAAATTTTTTTCATATACAGTATTTTAAAACGTTTTTTTCACTATCTATTGGATTTAATAGTCCTCTTAGGGCATTAGCACTGCGTATAGTGAAAATCATGATCTCTTATCATTGCCAGCCATGGGCTGTCTTTCACAAGAGGATCATAATGACAGTCATTGACGCACTAGTGGGAGCATGGAATTACGTGTGCCCCTGTTAGTGCGTGTTAAATGCTGCTGTCAGAGATTGACAGCGGGATTTAATAGGTTAACAGCCATGGGCAGAGCTCCACTCCACCCACGGCAGTTAGAGGCACATGACACATGCAGTATGTACAGGGAATTGTCCCTTGTTAAGATACCAGCAGTGGCGTAACTAGAGTCCCATGGACCCCGGTGCAAAATTTGGACCTGGGTCCCACCTACATATTGGTCAGATGTATGGGCCTTTGTAGTGTTCTAGATCCTGTAAAGCCATACATGTTCACCCTCCATGTAATACTGTCCCCATCCTGGCAGCTTCCTGTAATAATTTCTCCCATCTTGGCACCCTTCCTGTAAGAATGTCCCCCATCCTGGGCCTATTTCTGCAATAATGTCCCCCCTCCTGGCCTCTTTCTCTAATAATATCCCCATACTGTAATAATGTCTCTCATCCTAGATCACTTTCTGTTATAATCTGCCCCATCCTGTGCCCCTTCCCGTTATAGTGTCCCCTGTTCTCGGCCTCTTACTGTTATAATGTTCCCCATCCGGGGCCCTTTCTTGGTATAATATCCGTTCTGTCGCTCTTCTCCACACATTAAAAAATGAGGCATTTCTTCTAACCTTCCTTCACTTCCACGACATGTGGCATCCTCTTCTGTAGCCGGCAGCTGACTTTGGAATGCCAGCCATGGGCACCCCAACGTCAGTTGCCGGCATCTGATTAGCTGCACATCCAGCTGAAATAGGCACCAGGGTTGGTGCACCCTCCACCCAGACCCTGTTGTTATGCCCCTGGACACCAGACCTTGGACCAGGGCTTGGGTATTTATGAGATGCAGGCTGTCCCTGAGTGGCAGCCTTTTATCTGTACATATTAATAGGAAGAATATTGTCATTTATTGTCAGTATGAAGATTCTCTTTAAGTCAGAGCTTCTGTTATTATCTTTAAATAATGTGTAGTCTTATCATTATTGCTTTGTACTCAGCAGAAGTTTACTAATATTTATGACATTATAATGGAAAAAAGACAACAAAGAGTAACAGTTTGTCTGACCCTGACAGATATAATGTGTTTACTGAAAGATATATAATTATAGTCACTGCAGAACAGGGATATTACAAGGGACAACATTAAGAAAAGTTAATTAACTATATTAAAGAATACATGTAACCACAATTTGGCTGTGGCCCTGTTGATTCAGCTGACTGAGCATTCTCCCAGCAAGGCAGAGTGAGAATGGCTTGTTCAACCCAAATAACCAATTCAAGGGAATACCGAGTACAATAATTGTACAACTTTAATTCTTGATAATTAGTACTGGGCATACGAAAGATGGCATTGTAATTACTGTCCTCTAACAGTAAATGCTTTATTGGAATATCTCTCCCCCTCACACTCTCCCTATCTCCATCTCTCTCCTACTCTCTCCTCCCTCTATCTCTCTATATCTCTTTCTCCCTCTCTGTCTCCATCTTCATCCCCCTCTTCCTCTTCCTCTCCGTTCTCAAATCTATGAGAACAAAGCTTGCCGATAAAAAGAAGCTTAACTAACCTTAGAAGTCAGATACAATCAGATTCCTGATAGCGCAGGAACTTCAGAGTCATTTATGAATATTGAGAATCCAAATGCTGAAATCCTTATGACTCAATCCATGGGTGATGAGATCAGACTCTTGGCATATATTATGTTTTGTATAAAACCTAGCAAACAAGAATGCAGTGCATGTATATATTCATATTACAAATATTACAAAAAAAATATTGAAAGACATATTAAAAGATATAAATAAGTCCATGTAAACAAGAGAAACGTAAAAGAGGATGGGCGAGCCAAGAGTAATCTTCAGCAATGAGATGTATAATATTGTAGAAGAAAAGTTATAACGTGTTTAAACTGGATTTACAGTATTTCTGATGGAGTTCACAAAAGCTGAATATCCACTATGTGCAGTTTGTAATCTACAGGATATGCCTATTATCAAGATATCAGTTATGTAATCGAAAATGTAGTTCAGAAATTACTCAAATTGAAAATGTCTATTAGAGCTTGAACTTACTAACGCATAAATATGGTGGATCATTGGGTAGTATTGTTCACTTGACACATTAGGGACATGGGTTTGATTCCAAGCAAGGACAACATATGCACAGAATATGTATCCTCTCCATGTGTGTTTGCTCTCTCTGGGTACTCCAGTTTCCTTCCACACTTCAAAAGCATATTGGTAGGTTAATTATCTTCCTATGAATTTATCCCTAGGGTGTGAAAAATAAGCAAATTAGATTGAAGCCCAACTAAGTACAGTTTTAATTTCCGTACAATTCTATAGTAATGTTTACTCTATAGAAGAAAAAGGAAAAAAACTATGAACAGTAAGGCTATGTTCACACATTGCATTTTTTCAGCGTTTTTTTTCTGCATCAAAAGCTGATCTCTTGCCAGGAAGGTTTGTACAAGATTTTGCTTGTTTTTGGTGTACTTTTTGGTGCGTTTTTGCTGCATTTTTCAGGAACCCAAAGTTCAGCTTTTTCTTCCACCACAGAAGCATGAACACAGGTCACCAATGCAAAACATATATGAAACCATATTAACCAAAATTTCAAATGTAACAGTGGGGGGAGGTGAATTGTTCAGGAATAGTTTAACTAAGACACTGTCAGTGCATTGAGTTTGTAGGACACCATTTATTTTCACACTATGGTCTGCCATTGAGTTGCTCAGGAATTGTTCAGTTTCACACCTCATTGGGCCACAGGTATTGTTCAATCTCATACCTGGCTTGGCCAATGTTTACTGTGTACACATCACTAATTTAATTAAACTGTACTATCCAAACTACCATCTCAGGTGACCAAGACAAGATGGTAAAATCACAAAAATAAATGAGTTTCACATACTGCTCTACTTGCTTTTTTTCACTAAAAACACAGCAAAACCTGATAGCTATGTTCACATTAGGCATTTCTTTTTTACCACCCATTACTTCCAATGGGTGAAAAACGCTGAAAAAACGCTGAAAGAAGTGACATGCTCTATTCTGCAAAAAAAACATGCAAAGCACAAAATACTGATCAAATAAAAACCAAGGTGTGTGCATGAGATTTCTTGAATCTCATAGACTTTGCTGGTACTGTAAAACGCAGCAGAAAATTTGCATAAAAAAACACATTAAAAAAACGCAGGAAAAAATGCAGTGTGTGAACTTAGCCTAAGGGATTTATTTTGTGATACTTTTATGACTATCATATCTGAAAGTTAACATGTGATTTCATTTTTTTTATTAAAGATGCATTAAATCTCCTGAAAAAAATAATTGCCTAACTAGAACCACTAAGAGCATTTAACATACCACGGGGATGACTTTAGACAGAGCTTATCTTACATGTGGTGCTGAAGTTCCACATACTGGATCAGTGTTGTCCCCAGAAGTAGATGTGAGAGAATAGTTAATGCCCCCATACACATTAGACTTAAGTGGGCTAAACCAGCTGATATCGACAGGTTCAGCCAACAATCTAATGTTTATGTGAGTGCCACCCACCTGATGATCCAGAGAGATGTTGATCATGCAGGTCCGATTTGGACTGCTGATTGCATTGTTCTCCCTGACATAAGCTGTCAGCCTCAGTGTTAGTCAGTAGATTTCTCATAGAGAACACAGGAGGGCTCGACTGAACGCGCGCTTTTTTGCATGGGATAGTTGGTTGAGATGACTGTCGGCCAAATGATCAGCCGAAGCATTGTTAATCCGGCATCCAACTAGTGTGTATGGCCAGCTTTAGGCTGCACCTATTCACATTTATTTTAGTGGGATCTACCAACATCTATCTAATGTATATGGTCAGAGGACTCCATCTGAGCTGCAAATTACCAATTGTGCACCATATGGTGAAGGAATTATTCTGTAATAAATAAAATCTAAAAATTTCTGGATGTCTTATGGGTCTAAACCTCTATGTTCAATTCCATTAGTGAATGTGTAGTTGTACACTCATTATTATGGTATTATAGATTGCTTTCATTCTTCAACTGCCTTACTTGACAACAGACCACGCTATATGGCTACTTTTTCACGAAGAAGAAGGAGATTGTATATTAAATTAGAATAAGCTCTGAACATATTGATTTACTTTGAATAGGTCTACAATTAATTAACTTTACCGCATGTAGTGCTGGTTTTCATTCCATAATGCACGTAATTGATGTTGGTAGAAAAATGCATTGCAAATGAACTTAGTATCTGCTGTATAGATTCAGAATTTTGATTATGTTGTCATTCAAACCTAATCATAAAATCTTTTTTTCTTAAACATTTTTAACGTTTTTTCTTTAATTTATGAAAGATACAGTTGGAATCCAAATGATTCAACCCCCATTGCAAATTAGATTTATTGGCAAAATTTACAAACTTTCTGCTTTTTATAGCAAACCAAACAAAAATAATCATAATAGGTTGACACAACTAATAAAGCACAAAATGCCATTTTTAATAACTACTATAGTCTCAAAATTATTCAAGTGCCTTTAGTGATTAGTCTAGCACCCTTTGGCTGTTATGACCATCTGCAAACATGATACATAGCCAAACACCATGTTCTGGCAGCGTTCTTATGGAATCTTAACTTGTTCCTCATGGGCAATGGCCTTCAGTTCATTGATATTCTTTAATTTGCATGCTGTAATTTCCTTCTTCAAATACCACCAAGGATTTTTAAGGGGCAACTGTGATGGCCATTCAAGAATCTTCCAGGACTTCTTCTGAAACCAAACATTGGTAGACTTAGAGGTATGCTTGAGTTCATTGCCATGTTGGAGGGTCCAGTGGCACCCAAGCTCCAGCTTCCTTTCAGACATGATGTTTAGAATTTCCTGATACTTGATGGACTCCATTTTGCCATCCACAGACTGCAGGTATCCAGTGTCAGAGGAAGTGAAGGAGACCCAGAACATCACCAAACTATTGCCATGCTTCACTATAGGCACCACAGATCCACTACCGCCATATATCACTGTAAGCAGGGATTTCTTTTTACCTTATGCTTCATTCTTCCTTCTCCAGACATAGAGTACCGCCAATCATTAGGCCAAAAATGTTTCAGTTTTATTTCATCGCTTCACAGAACAGAATCCCAAAACTACTGTAACTTATTTATATGGTTGTGAACATATGTCTTGTGCTTTTGGCTCAGCATAGGTGTGTGTCTTGAAGTACGGGCATGGAGACCTTCAGTGTTTAGTATGCAAACTGAAACCTCAATGCCTACTGCCAACAAATCTTTCTGCAAATCTTTTGCATTCAAAGGTTTTTATTTTAAAAATCTTAAAAAGTTGCAAATTTTGCAAGTTTTGGCCTACTTTGCTAGTTTGACTGAGCTCTGCTGAAAGTGTTCATTTTTCCTGGAGTGCCAACACTGAAGCGATTACACATTACACAATGCTGGTTTAAATCAATTGGCAAAAAGGCACTGTGTAATGCAGGACAAGACAGGTCTTACACAGCAAAAGATGCTCTTCCAGCTACTCTCTCCTCTGGCCAAGAGATGAAATTTCTGAACAGAGCACTCCCTTAATAATTCATATTTTCCTGAATTAGGAAAACCCCTTTAAATATTTTTTGTATGTTGTAAAAGAAACATTAGCTATTCCAAATAATGCATTATTTATGTCACACTATATTTTTGTTTTGTGTCAACCAAGATGGACCATCATTAAAATAGGTAAAATACTGTACATCTAGCCTAAACCACCATTAGAAAGCAACAGCATGAGTGTCGAGAGAGATATGGCAGATGAATGCTTGACTTACATATTATGAGAAGGGAATATGGAATATGGAAGTTGGCATTTAATTGAAATGTGAGAGACATATAGTTTGGAATTGAAGATTGAAGAGAATAGACTGTAGTATAAGAATCTGAACATTGCAAGTAAACCGAGGTGTAATTCATGTGGAAGATATCAATTGGTTTTATTTCAGGTTATGGAATCAGATGCTTTCAGTACAACCCGCCACTTAAGTATGCTGATGGGTTGCCATAGCTTTTGTGGACCTACCCAAGACCCCGTTCCCAGTATCCCTGTTCTCCCATGTAGACCATTCAGAGGAGCAGTTCAACTTCCCTATGGTAATTTATATCTTGAGGTTTGCATCCACATTAGATTAGCAGGAGAAAAGTTGTATAGTTTCTCATTTTAGATTACCGATACTTTGCAACTCAACTAGATATAAATAGTGTCCCCATGAAGCACGGATAATGTGCAAACAACCAAAAAGAAAAAACTTTGTGCTGGAGACGCAAATCATAGACCAATGTATTGTTAAAAAATCAAAACATTATTTAGACTATAATTAAAACAATGTACAAAAACAACATCGGGTACAGACTAAAAAAGGATGGTGGGTGAGATATTGTGGGAAAAACTCCCGAAAAATTAAGTCGTTCCTATAATACATATATTGCAAAAAATTGCATCAGTACATGATTCAATGCATGCATAAATAAAGTGCATTGGTGCATATGTTAAATAAACACAGAGAAAAAGTACATTAACATATATCCCAATACATGTACAAGAAAAGGGGAATTGGATGTTTCGCCCCCAGCAATTCGCTCCTGGGTACATTTCGCCCCCCTCGCACATTTCGTCCCCAGCATTTGGCCCCCAGGATGTTTTGCCCCCGCACATATCGCCCCCAGTTCACCCCCGTCCAGTGGCGAAACGTGCGGGGATGAAATATGCGGGGGCGAATCTTCCTGGGGGCGAAATGATAGGGGCGAGATGTACCTGAGGACGAACAGATGGGGGCGAACTGCTGGAGGCTAATTGCTGGAGGCGAACTGCTGGTGGCGAAACTTCCTATAACCCAAGAAAAGTCACTCTATGTATAACTGTGTACTTGTAGATGGTTACAAGTGGGGATATTATATTAAATTAATTATATATTTCTCTTAAAATAAACTATCCCAATATAAATTTGTAAGACAACCTAACCACATAATCATACATGCATAAATATCAGTATCAGTTTATAGGATTTTGACAAGTAGACAGTTATAAATACACAAATGTGCCGTAAAGGTAAGTGTTCCCACAAGAACATTCACTAGTAAAAATGTATAAATATCAAAGGTTACCAATACCGAATTTACATAGATAACTCACCCACCGAACCAGGGGCGTACATAGGAATCATGGGGTCCCATAGCAGAAGCTCTAATTGGGCCCCCTCCCCACAAAAAAATGTAAATAATTTTCGGGGTCACCAAAGATCAAATCTCACAACTTTCCATCCTTTACATAGTAATTTTCCTCCTGCTGAAGTCCTAGATCTCTCTTTCATTGACCCATAAAGTGTGATGCCAATAAAAGGGCCCCCAAACACAGTATGATACACCCATGGTGAATTCCTCCACATGCACAGTATAATGACCCCACTGTACCCCACCTCAACACCCAGGGTAAAGTATGCTGACCCCAACACAGTATAATCCCCCACTGTGAGCCGCTAGAGAGGATGGTACATAATAATGGAGGGTGTTATACATAATAAAAGAGGAAACTATATAACTAAGGATGGCGCTATACATAATAAGTGAGTACACTATATACTAAGGGACTGTGCTATACATAATAAGGCTACATTTCTGCATCTGTGTGCAGTGTCGGTGTGCTGCCCTGTTTTACTGACGCATTGAGCATGTCCTATTCTAATCCTCAAAATCGGATCAGAACAGGACATTCTCTGACCCTCTTAGATCTCATTCTCAGATCCGTGATTTTCATGGATGTGTGAATGGATCTATAAAACTGTACGAGTCCGTGGACCATCCGATAAAAAGATCTGGCAGCACACGGACATTTCACACAAATGTGAGAATGTGGCCTAAGGGATTTTACAGATAACATTATCACTCCAAGTCACACAGTGCAGATACAGAATAATATTTACATCCAGGCACTTACCGCTGATGTCTCATCTGATCAGAGCCGGTTTCTGCTGCTTCTTCTCCATCTGGTCAGACCTTCACGTTGACATCTCCCAGCCACGACTCGTCTTGTCACGATGATCTCCAGCCTAGAAAATAACAAGGTTACATATTGTATGTATACATGTGTCTCCTCCGCTCTGCGTCCTTGAATACAGATATGTAAGCCCCCATTTAATATACTATTAGCCACTTAGTAATCAAAATATAAAGTGATAAGCAGCACTGTGCCCCCCATTAACTATAATCTGCACCGGCCAATAATATAAATTATTCAGTCTCTGTGACTCTCCCCAATTAACTGTAAGGCTATGTGCACACGGAAAACATACAAGGCTTCACAGTAAAAGCAAAGTGAAACCCCCATAATTGCTCTCTCCCAGCACCCCCATCATTGCTCTCTCCCAGCACCCTCGTCATTGCTCTCTCCCAGCACCCCCATCATTACTCTCTCCCAGCACCCCCGTCATTTCTCTGTCCCAGCACATCCGTCATTGCTCTGTCCCAGCACCCTCTTCATTGCTCTCTCCTAGCACCCCCATCATTGCTCTCTCCCAGCACCCCTATCATTTCTCTCTCTCAGCACCTGCATCATTGATCTGTCCCACCACCCCCATCATTGCTGTCTCGCAGCCCCCATCATTGCTCTGTCCCAGCACCCCCATCATTGCTCTCTCCCAGCACCTCCATCATTTCCTCTCAGCACCCCCATCATTACTCTGTCCCAGCACCTCCATCATTGCTCTCTCCCTGCCCCACATCATTGCTCTCTCCCAGCCCTCCACCATTGCTCTGTCCCAGCACCCCCATCATTGCTCTCTCCCAGCACCCCCATCATTGCTGTCTCCCAGCAACACGTCATTGCTCTCCCCTACCCCACCATCCCCATCATTGCTCTCCCCAGCCCTATCAGCCCTATCATTCCTCTCCCCAGCCCCATCATTCCTCTCCCCAGCCCCATCAGCCCCATTATTGCTCTTCCCAGCTCCATCAACCCCATTATTGCTCTTCCCAGCCCCATCATTCCTCTCCCCAGCCCCATCAGCCCCATTATTGCTCTTCCCAGCCCCATCAACCCATCATTCCTCTCCCCAGCCCCATCAACTCGATTATTCCTCTCCCCAGCCCCATCAGCCCCATTATTGCTCACCCCAACCCCACCATCCCATCATTGCTCTCCCCAGCCCCACCATCCCCATCATTGCTCTCCCCAGCCCCATAATTCCTCTCCCCAGCCCTATCATTGCTCTCCCTAGCCCTACCATTCCATTATTCCTCTCCCCAGCCCCATCAACCCCATTATTCCTCTCCCCAGTCCCATCATTCCTCTCTCCAGCCCCATTATTTCTCTTCCCAGCCCCATTAGTCCCATTATTCCTCTCCCCAGCCCCATCATTCCTCTCCCCAGCCCCATCAGCCCCATTATTGCTCTCCCCAGCCCCATCAACAACATTATTCCTCTCCCCAGCCCCATCAGCCCCATTATTGCTCTCCCCAGCCCCATCAACCCCATTATTCCTCTCCCCAGCCCCATCAGCCCTCTCCCCAGCCCCATCATTGCTCTCCCCAGTCCCATCAGCCCCATTATTGCTCTTCCCAGCCCCATCATTCCTCTGCCCAGCCCCACCTTCCCACCATTGCTCTCCCCCCACCTCCCCTCCCCAGTATTTCAGTAAAAAAAACAAAAAAAAAACAACAACTTACCTCAGCTCGCTCCCCTGCAGCAGCATCCTCCTGGTTGCCGGCACCTTTCTTCCTGACCCAGGCGCGTGCTGCATGATGACGTCATCAAGCTGCGCACGCCTGGGTCAGGGAGGAAGCAGAGGACGAACCCTCCAGCTCTGCTGCTATTCTCCTCCTGACAGCAGCGGAGCTACAGGGATCGCTCCCTGACCGCCGCGTGCAGGGAGCAGCTGCACCTTGTGGGCCCCTTGGTGCAGCTGCATGGTGGGGACCCGGCGCAGTTGCACTGGCGGTGGTATGTCCACCCCTGGACTGCTATGGGGCCCCCCCCGGCTCACGGGCCCCATAGCAGTCGCGTGGTCTGCCGCCATTGGCGGTACGCCAGTGCACCGAACACCCAATGTGCGTTTCACCAATGCTTCGTCAGCTTTCATATTTTCCTGAATGAGGAAAGCCCCTTTAAATAATTTTTGTATGTTGTAAAATAAATGTTAGCTAGTCCAAAAGAATATTTTATTTATGTCACGCTATATTTTGGTTTTGGATCAACCAAGATGGACCATCATTAAAATAGGTCTGAACATTGCAAGTAAACTGAGGTGTAATTCATGTGGAAGATATAAATGGGTTTTATTTCAGGTTAAGGAATCAGACGCATTCAGTCCAAAGTATGAGCTTTGCATCCACATTACATTAGCAGGAGAACAGTTGTACAGTTTCTGATTTTAGATTACTGATTTTCTAAAAAATAATTTTGTGCTCCAAGTGATCAGGTTTGCAACTATTACTTAAAGAGTAACCGTAATTTATTTTCATAACAGTACACATGAAAGTAAGCCATTTTGTAAGATACCTTATCAGAAAAATGTACTTCTTACTCTTTCTGGACTGATATTTACATCTCAATTCATGGCTAAAATCTGTATTCAATGAAGAGAGATTTTCACATCACTGAGATAGGAGATCTCAATTGATGCTTTAAAATTCCATGGAGAGGGAGGAGGAAGGTGCTAGAGGCAAACAGCACTGTTATCTGCTATCTCAGTAATGGGAAAATCTGTATTCACTGAAGACAGATTTTACCTTCAGATTCTGATTTGGCTATTATCCTAAGTCATATTGCATGACTCATTAAAGGGTTGATTGTGACTTGTAGGATTGCTGCTTCCAATAGGTGGCGCTATAGAGTTCAAGTCCTCTTTTTCTCTGATGAGGCAATTGGCATATTAAATTTCCAAGAGGGGCATTGCACGACAAATAAGCCTCCTTACCTTGGCATGCCAGAGCTGGTGTGTCACTCTCCACAAGAAGAAACGTTACCTCTTAGACCTCAGTCCAGAGAGGCTCTCACCTAGCCAAATCAATTCTCATACTTTGCACTGACGATGGGCAACAGCCCGAAACACCATGTTTGCACATTCAGATTCTGATTTGGCTAGTATCCTAAGTCAAACTGCACGACTCGTTAAAGGGTTGATTGTGACTTGTAGGATTGCTGCTTCCAATAGGTGGCGCTATAGAGTACATGTCCTCTTTTTCTCTGAAGAGACAATTTGCATACCTATGACTTGAGAATTTTGTGAATGATCATGATCAGTCTTGGAGGAGAAAGAAGCGGATTTCTCTGACAATACATATTACAAAGTTTGTTATTTTCATTTGTACTATTGATTTATAAGAATTAAATTAAGATGCCGGTTTAAGCAGCCACCTATTGTACTAGTCGTCAGAACAAGTCATTCTTAGGTTTAGTTACAAGTGACAGTCTATATTTCATGCTGCAGAAATCCACCAACCATCATTGTCAATAATCAACTGTTTCCCTAAATGCTGCTCTGCTTGAAAGCTTCTTGACAAGAAATCTATCAAAACAAAACACCGGGAAAGCAGAAGCAAGTGATATTTTCTTATTCAATCATGTTCATGGAATCATCTTTGCTATTGTTGGATTTCAGAGGTTGCACTAAATATTTTGGAGTATATTAATGAGCATATAATAATATATTACTAAATTATGGATGTCCAAAACTCTCTTTTTATGCAGAGAATCATTGCTATTACTTAAAACACACTGACACATGCTGGGAATTCCCATTGAACAGTTTGCATCCTGAGAACAGTAGTCCCAACAGGCAAAGAGCTTGCCTGCTTTTCTCTCAAGCTATACCACAAATACGGCTCAGTTTGCTACTCTCAAACATCAATCAACAGCACCAATTCAGGCTTTAGACCCAAGAATAAAGCAAACCTATTGGGACGAATTTACTACTGAAGCAAATAGTACAGCTGTATTTAGGTCCTAGTAAAAAAATAAAATGATGAATATTTTGTAGTAATCTGATGTGTCGGCTCCTTATAATGAAGCCAGACAGCCATATGAAGATTTGCCTGAAAGTGTATTGGGGGCAAGTCTATGCAGTGAATGTACATCGGGACACCCCAATGCACCTCTTGGCTAATTTAAATGTGATTTCAAAGCTTGATTTCTGAAAGCTCGGAGAACTACAAAATAGATATCATTTTATTGTTATACAAGGAACTATAAAGCTGTAACAGGACTAAAATAGACCTGACAAGTTTTCTTTAACCCCTTCACAACCTATGACATATAGGTATGCCATAGGTCGTGTATCCCCCTTTAATGCGGGCATCGACGCTGAGCCCGCATCTTTTCCGGCACATGACAGCTGATGTGATCAGCTGTCATGTGCCCCTAACAGCCGCGAGTGGAATCGCAAACCACCCGCGGCTGGTAACATGTTAAATGCCGCTGTCAATCTCTGACAGCGGCATTTAACATGTTTGCACCATAAGGGCATCACAAACTCTGTCCATCGGCGCCCCTGACACATGATCGCAGGGTGCCGATGGTTGTCATGACAACTGGGGTTCTGCAGAAGACTCCCGTTCTTGTCATTGCTCATCTGCTATGAACGCAGGCCCGTGGCGCCATTTTTTTTTTACAAACTTTGGATTTTTTTTCACCACATAAATAAAAAAGAACCTATACATGTTTGATATCAGCGAACTCGTAATGACCTGGAGAATCAAAATGGCAGGTCAGTTTTAGCATTTAATTAACATGTTAAAAAAACGGGATTTTTTTTCCCATTTTCCAACACTCTATATGGTAAAATCAATGGGGTTGTTCAAGAGTACAACTCGTCTCACAAAAAACAAGCCCTCACACGGCCATATTAATGGAAAAATAAAAAAAATTATGGCTCTCGGAAGACAGGGAGCAAAAAACGAATATGCGAAAATGGAAAATCCCAGTAAAGACCACAGATGAATTAAATTAATTAATTCATCCCCAAAAGAAAATACCCCAAAATTGAATACAGATCCCCAGACTTCGGAACCCAAAAATGAATACATGCCCTAAACAGCAGACCCCAGATATGAATGCTGAGACCCTGATCCCAAAAATGTATTTAGACCCCAAGGTTCTTCCTCCAAAATCGAGAAAAACACAATCCAAAAAGCAAAGCAAAGCATTGTATTTGAAGCCAGCAGAAAAGGTGAGGGAATATTTATCAGAGAAGTGGTTTTAACTTTGTTTCTTACATGCTCGTGATGCATGAATTGGATTCATTTTGCATTGGAAGACTATTAAGATAGTAAAATCGAACTGAGTATAACTCTTTGAAATGAGCGTTCTGAAAAATATTGCATTTTTGAAACATTGTTATAATCACAGTAAAAGTAATGTGAAATTAATACTGCCCCAGCCAATGGCAATAATGCAGCCATGACTCAGACACCAGCTGCATTATTGCAGCCAGGTATGTTTTACGCTGAAACATTGCGGCATTTCAGTGAAAACATACTTTGGACAGCCGGTCGGGGATTATGCTTCTCGAATAACTAATCCAAGATGCCAGTCCCGTCAGATTCTCCCCATCATGCTCCCCTAGACATACAGGTCTCTTCCTATGTGTGTGTATAGAGAGACCTGTCTGATCAAGGGAGAGGGACTGGAAGAAGTGGCTGAGGATATACCTTGGAATAGTCATTAGATGCATAATCCCCAGCCAGGTTCTCAAAATATAGCATCAATGTCTGATTCATGGTGCCCAAGGCTTTGCGACATGGATCTCTTGCCATGTTCTTTTTACCGGTATGTAAATAAAAAAGCATATACACTGGAACACAAGTCTGGAAATCTGCAGCGTATTAAAAAAAATATCATTCTCATGTTGTGGGAAAAAGTTGAATTGATCTGTGATGTGAATTTTAAATTAATAGCATGACAATTTCTAAACTAGATTTTCAGTGAAAAATTTACCCATTGTAATGAAAATCATTGTCAAAATTTGTGATCAATTCTGCTATACGTGGCAGAAAAGTTGGTGTGTGGACATTATCTTTAAATCTATAACTTTGCTGCAAAATTCTTGCAAAAGATTAGGTGCTCATGAAATCTGAATCAGTGCCTTGTCAGTGATTGTTTAACACTGGAGAATAGCTAGTGATCCAGAACCTGAAAGTATTACTCAGACCTCTGGGATAATTCCTCTGTGTCTGGTGACATTGAGATATACTGTATATGTATAGCCGATCCACTAATCATTCTCTGCCTTTCCCCATTATCTGCTTGCACAAATTGACTGGTGTGAATTAATTTATTAGAATTTTTCAGGTTGCAATTTTTAAAAAATAATATGTCTTTATCTTAAAATGTATCTTTGCGTCAGAAGCTCACATCAGTATTTCTCTGGCTATCTCAGAGAAATGTAATAATGGTGTTGGTTTGTTCTCCCTAGCCTTTAATCCTATAAGGACTTTATTAAGATATAAAGCCAGGACATGTTGCTTGGAGGCGACATGGCTAAACTGTTGGCATATTAGTGGCAACAAAAATATACGCATACGTTATGCTATATAGTTGTTGGCACATTATACTGTAAAATGCTGAAAGCCCTTTATTCTCACCAATGATTTTATACCATGCTCAAAGTCAAAAACCTACACCCCTCAGTGATTTCATTGAAAGAATATTATCTTCCCTGATAGAGATTGACATGAGGACATGATAGTATGCAAGAGGATTATATAACTAGAGTAAATACTACTCCAGGGCAAGAAAGACCATGCAAGCTGATTGACATATTCATGATGTATATAGAAAGTATTTCCCTCTTAATATCCCTATTAAAAATAACAATAGAAAACCTCCAGTAAAATAGGATTAGTGTGCCTTTAATTTGAGGTGACAGATCCACTTTAATCCACACAGTGCATGGAGTGAATATCAGGTAGAGGTTACATAACATAACAGAAGAGCGCGGATGTGTGAACGGAACACGAGAACCTGTGACTGCTCATTTGCATTCGGGAATACCAGAGAGAAGATCTGTTAATTAATGTGGAAATGTACTTAATGAAATGATTATTTATTCAGCTCCTTATTAAGAAAGTAAATTAAAATGATTTAAGAAAAAGATGCTCAGAGTGATAAAAAGGTAAAATAAAAAAATCCTAAAACATAATCATGATTACTCAGATAGAATTCTCACTCTCAGCAACCTTGGGATAAATGGATGGATTACATGATCTGTATGTTGGGGGTGGGGAGGTCTGATTGTGTATAATAAATTAAGGGAAATATCTACTTGCAAAGAAAAAGTTCTTTCAATGTGCTTGAAATATTCTTATTTATCACCTCATGGTCAAGCATGAATAACAGGTTAGATCTTCGTCTCCAAGGTGCCCATTGTCACGGGTATCCAATACTTCCAACAGATGACACAAAGCATCACTTATAATGCTGTGAAACAAACATAAGAACGCAAGAAGTAATTCATCAATAAAACTTCTCTAGTACAGAATTATATTTGTACAATATATATTTTAAAAAATTATATATAGAATAAAAAAATAATTAACAGTAATATACAAAAGAAAAGACCACACCATGTTTGACATAATATCTATTTAAACATGTCTTGAAAATCCTATTGACCTTGTGAAGCCCACCTGGCTACAAGTGCAATAGACAATGACAAAAGGTCAATAAATTATATATTTGTAAGAGACAGCAATGGATGCGTTATACTGAAATATTAGTGATGTATCATAAAAAGTATATATTTTAGACCTGTAGCACCAAATAGAATATTTGATGGAGGGGAGTGGGGATCAGATCCATAATGTGAAAAGATGAGCTTCACAAGTTATCACCCTGTCTGTTACTGGACACCAATGTAATACTTTGAAAGAACGAGAAAAACAAGAAAGTTAAAAATAATAGCGCACAATATACACGTGCTTCTCAGAAAATTTGAATATCATCAAAAAGTTAATTTATTTCAGTTCTTCAATACAAAAAGTGAAACTCCTATATTCTATAGAGTCATTACAAACAGAGTGATCTATTTCAAGTGTTTATTTCTGTTAATGTTGATGATTATGGCTTACAGCCAATGAAAACACAAAAGTCCTTATCTCAGTAAATTAGAATACTTTATAACAACAGCTTGAAAAATGTTTTTAAAATCCGAAATATTGGCCTACTGAAATGTATGTTCAGTAAATGCACTCAGTACTTGGTCGGGGCTCCTTTTGCATCAATTACTGCATCAATGCGCCGTGGCATGGAGGCGATCAGCCTGTGGCACTGCTTAGGTGTTATGGAAGCCCAGGTTGCTTTGATAGCAGCCTTCAGCTCGTCTGCATTGTTGGGTCTGGTGTCTCTCATCTTCCTCTTGACAATACCCCATAGATTCTCTATGGGGTTAAGGTCAGGCGAGTTTGCTGGCCAATCAAGCACAGTGATACTGTTGTTTTTAAACCAGGTATTGGTACTTTTGGCAGTGTGGACAAGTGCCAAGTCCTGCTGGAGAATGAAATTTCCGTCTCCAAAAAGCTTGTCGGCAGAGGGAAGCATGTAGTGCTCTAAAATTTCCTGGTAGACGGCTGCGCTGACTTTGGTCTTGATAAAACACAGTGGACCTACACCAGCAGATGACATGGCTCCCCAAACCATCACTGATTGTGGAAACTTCACACTAGACCTCAAGCAGCTTGGATTGTATACCTCTCCACTCTTCCTCCAGACTCTGGGACTTTGATTTCCAAATGAAATGCAAAATTTACTTTCATCTATAAACAACACCTTGTACCACTGAGCAACAGTCCATGTTGACTTGACACAAGGAATGTGACACTTGTAGCCCATGTCCTGGATACATCTGTGTGTGGTGGCTCTTGAAGCAATGACTCCAGCAGCAGTCCACTCCTTGTGAATTTTTGAATGGCCTTTTCTTACCAATCCTTTCAAGGCTGCGGTTATCCCAGTTGCTTGTGCACCTTTTTCTACCACACTTTTTCCTTCCACTCAACTTTCCATTAATAAGCTTGGATATAGAACTCTGTGAACAGCCAGCTTCTTTAGCAATGACCTTTTGTGTCTTACCCTCCTTGTGGAGTGTGTCAATGACTGTCTTCTGGACATCTGTCAAGTCAGCTGTCTTCCCCATGATTGTGGAGCCTACTGAAACATGAAAGGTGTTTTTTGTTAATTAGTCTAATTTACTGAGATAATGACTTTTGTGTTTTCATTGGTTGTAAGCCATAATCATCAACGTTAACAGAAATAAACACTTGAAATAGATCACTCTGTTTGTAATGATTATGAATTTCACTTTTTGTAATGAAGAACTGAAATAAATTTACTTTTTGATGATATTCTAATTTTGTGAGGAACACCTGTATATAAGTATTCTCTGAAAACTTTGTCCATTTTAATTCTTCCTATTTGAGGATATATCAGTCTCTGTTGGGTCACTTAATCAATTATCTAAAACATTAAAGAGGTGTTCTCAAATTTAAAAGTTATCCCCTATCCACTGGATAGTGGATAACTTTCTGATTGCTGGGAGTCCGACCGCCATGGCTCCCACCGATCCTGAGGCTGAATGGAATGAAGATTGATCATGCGCACTACCGCTTCATTGATTCTTAATGGGAGTGCCGGAGATTGCGGAGTGCAGCGCTTTGCTGATCTCCGGCGCTCCTATTAGGTTGAATGGAGAGGCAGTGTGCATGATCGACGTCTGCCCCATACAGCTGGATCGGTGGAGTCCACAGTCGTTGGACCCCCAGCGATGGAGAGCTATCCCCTATTCTTTGAATAGTAGATAACTTTAAAACTCAAGAACATTCCTTTGATTGATTGTGTTTTTGCGTGTGAAAGTGGTAAGTGGCAAATCGAAGTATCAGTTCCTTGTGATTGAGTTTTGAAAGAAAATCCTTTTCTTTACCTTCTGAGCCGTGTTACATACATAAATAATACCAGAGAGGGAACTTTTAGAGATAGATAACAGAGGATGTGTAACAAGTAGTGAGGAGCGGATCATTTGGGCTTCAAATTCAATACCTGTACGTAGTTTCCCAAAAAGTTTGTGTCGTGACAAATACATTTGCTGCAAATTGAATTTTCCTTATCATGCTCTGGGGTCTCTCCAGACCCCAGTACATAATAAATGTAAGATAAAAAAAAGAAAATTTAATACTGGACAACCCTTTTAAAGTATTTTCTTTCTTTTAGTGTATGTTCACACAGTGGGCTCGATTCATCAGTTTTGACGCCAGAATTCTGGTGGGAAAGCTTTAAAAAGTCACAAAATTCTCAGTTACACCTAACTTTTGCAACTTTTGGTATCTTCACGTTAGTTTCTCCTATCTCTGACGAAATGGGTAGAACTCGGGTTAGATGGGGGTGTGACTGGGACATGACACCACAGCTTGTCTAATTCATGATGAGTACCTAACTAAAGTGAGATTTCTGGTGTAGCGCATGCCACTCATCAGATGCTCCAGATTCATGAAGAGGCATGTGCACCTCTTTATGCCTCAGGAGTGTTTGACTCCAGGGTTCACCTAGCAATGCCGGTCTTGATGAAGCGTGCCCAATGCCTTTTTCAGGCAGGTCCACTCCGAATCCCAAATGAAAAGGTACTTAGAAAACCCTCATATGCGAATGAAAATATGCATTTCTATGTAAAAACGACTTGCTGTGCATATGTTCAGGCTTTTGAGTTTCTTTTAACCACTTAAACTTTTAAAAGACACCAACTGGATAAAAAAAAAGAGGTGACCATTCTTCAGGTGGCTTCCACTTGAAAGACTCTCTATACTTTACAAGTCTATGCTTAACCTCTTCACAACCTCAGATATATTTATACATCAAAAGTCGTGTCCCTGCCTTTTCATGCAGGCTTGGAGCCAAGCCTGCAGCTTTCCCTGCACATTATGGCTGATTTAAGTAGCCATCATGTGCCTCTAACAGCTGTTAACTTGTTAAATCCCAGGCACTGGCAGGGGGCATGTCATTTCATGTTCCCATCAACTCGCCCGTGATGTGATTGTGATTGTGGGGGCGTGGGTGGGTTGTCTTGACTGCTGGGGATTTGCTGATGACCACCACACCTGTCATTACTATCCTCCTGTAAACGCCGGACACATCTCATAGGAGATTGTGATTTCTGCTATATATAGCAGTGTTGATGCACTGCTATATATAGCACAAGTGATCGGATGATCACAGCTTCAAGTCTCCTGAGAGGACTAACAAATACAGTAATAAGTAAAAAAATAAGTTTTTAAAAATATGAAAAAAAATAAAAAACACAAGTTCAAATCACCAATCTTTTGCCCCACTAAAAATAAAACAAAAAAATAATAAAAAAATATACATATTTGGAATCACTGAATTCGTAAAAGTCTGATCCATCAAAATGTAAAATAAATTAATCCAATCGGTAAACAGAGTAGCGAGAAAAAAATCAAAATGCCAGAATTACATTTTTTCAGCCACCAAAACTTTGCAATAAAATGCAACAAGAGGCTAATAAAACATTGTATCTACCCCAAAATGGAATCAGTAAAAACACCTGCTCAGGGCGCAAAACATAAGCCCTCATTTCCCCCCAAAAATTAAAATGTTACAGATCTCAGAATATGGCGACACAAGCAAAAACGTTTTTCTTAAAAATTTCCAAATTTTTTACCCCACTTAAAATGAAAAAAACTATACATGTTTGGTATATGCGTACTCGTACTGATCTGGAGACTCATATTGCCTTGTCAGTTTTAACATAAAGTGAACATGGTAAAAAAAAGCCAAAAAAACAATTGTGGAATTGCACTTTTTCTTGCAATTTCAACACACTTGGAATTTTTTTTTGCTTTCCAGTGCATCACATGATAAAATGAATGAAGTCATTCAAAAGTACAACTCTTCCCACAAAAAAACATATATACGGCTATATCGATGGAAAAATAAAAAAGTTATGGCTATTGAAAAAAGGGGAGAAAAAACAAAACAAAAAAGTAAAATCACAAGGTTGTGAAGGGATTTAAAGATATCTAGACATCTTTTTCAGTGTTTTCTTAGCATTTTTGCTTTTGACCAGGTCTTGATTGTTGAGTGAAGGAAAAAAATAAGACCGGAAAATGACAGTAATAAAAGATGACCCAAAAATAATGGAAAATTACTCAAAAAACATAAGAGTCAAAAATGACAAATGACTCAAAAATTGCTAATCTGTCCTAAAGCATTTTCCTCTTGTAAAACTTGGCAGGTTTCTGTCAGTTTAACCCTTCATGACCAGAGCAATTTCCTTTTTTGCATTTTCGTTTTTTGCTCCCCTTCTTCCCAGAGCCAGAAATTTTTTATTTTTCATTCAATATGGCCGTGTGATGGCTTATTTCTTGTGGGACGAGTTGTACTTTTAAACGCCATCACTGGTTTTACCATATCGTGTACTGGAAAATGAGAAAAAATTTCCAAGTGCGGTGAAATTGCAAAAAAAATGCAATTCCACAGTTGTTGGGTTTTTTTACCACATTCATTGAATGCTAAAACTGACCGGCCATTATTATTCTCCTGGTCATTATGAGTTCGTAGACACCAAACATGTATATGTTCTTTATTATTTAAATAGTGAAAAAAAAATCCAAAGTTTGCAACCAAAAAAAATGGCGCCATTTTCTGAGACCCGTAGCATCTCCATTTTTCATGATCTGGGCCTGGGTGATGGCTTATTTTTTGCGCTCCGTGCTGATGTTTTTATTGATACCATTTTGGGATAAATCCGATGTTTTGATCACCCGTTATTGCATTTTACTGCAATGTTACGGCGACCAAAAAAACATAATTCTGGCATTTGTAATTTTTTTCTCGCTACGCCATTTACCGATAGGATTAATTATTTATTTATATCGATAGATCAGGTGATTCTGAATGCGGCAATACCAAATATGTGTATGTGGGTTTTTTTATTACTATTTTATTTTGAATAGGGCGAAAGGGGGGTGATTTCAACTTTTATATATATTTTTTTTATATTTTTAAAAACATTTTTTTTTACACTTTCTGCATGCTTCAATAGTCTCCATAGGAGACTAGAAACAGCAGTTTTCTGATTTTCATGTGCTATGAGCGCCAACCACTAGGTGGCGCTCATAGCAATCTTTTCATGACAACCACAGGGGTATGCTGCAGACCCCAGGTTGCCATGCCCACCCATCAGTGACGCGCGATCACGTGACGGGGTCACTGATGGGCGGGGTAAGTAACGCGCTTTCGGCGCAGCGCTGTTAAATGGCTCTGTCACAGATTGACAGCGGCATTTAACTGGTTAACAGCCGCAGGTGGATCGTGGGCATGTGTCAGCTGTAAGAATCAGCTGACATGTGCCCGGTTCAGTGCGGGCTCACTGCCGGAGGCCCCCGCTGAACTGACCTTTCCGACGTGGTGTGTACTATTACTGATCACGCCGGAAAGGGGTTAGAACTGAAGATGTTGTGTGAACATATCCTGAAAGGGGCTAGCCAGAACTAAGATAATTGACACCTCTCCTTAGAATAGGTCATCAATATCAAAGCATTGGAGTCAGACTCCCCCTGCCCATTCAGCTATTGATAGGTCCAAAAGATGGTGAAAGTACACAGTTTATATAACCAGTAAAGTTCTAGGTTACTAAAGCTCAGCTCTGTTTCCCTTCAGCCTGTGACCTGCCAGGCATGTTGAAAGTTGTAGTTTTGCAAAAGCTGGAGAGCCACAGCTCTGGGATTGCTGTTCTAATAAATGTTATATTAGAATCAGACCTTTGGTAGTTAATTTTGAAACTATTTTAATTTTAATCTTGAAAACTGTGGAAATCCTTGATCAATTTAATAAATGGAGAAAAGTGATGTAAAAGTCTGTTGTTGGTCTGGTTACATACTTTTACAGTACTGTCAGCTTGTTTGGTGAACAAAGATACAAACATATTTTATAGCAATTTCAATTTCATTTCCCACTGAGTTTTGCTTGCAAAGCCTTTAGAGGTTAGACATTTATTTGTTTGCCTTTATTGTTCGAGCCAGGAAGTAGAAAAGTGTTTTGTTTCTTGAAAGATATATTAAATTGACCAGTTTATTTGGCATTTGTAACTTTTTTTTTCATCAATACTTCAGAAGCTAGATTTCATGTACTGATGGATTTGGTATTTCATATATTACCTTTGACCACCACGCTATACTTTTATTGGTTTTGATATATGTAATTCTGGAAGGGTAGGAAAAGCTCATGGAAAATATTGTCCTACCTAGGGAGAGTTTCATTTTTATGGGTAGCTTTTCCAAAATTAGCAACAGTAAACTTCTAGTTCCTGTCAGCAGGACCAGCAGAGTGCCATAGTCCATGCAGAAGTACAAGGAACCTATGCAGTAACGTAAGGTCTCATGCAGATGTTCATATTTTTCAAAGATAGAACTTGTACCTAGTATGGTCTATGGGGCTGTTCATATCTCCAGTGTTTTTTGCGAACTAAGCGGTCCGTGCATAATCGCAGACACATGCCATATTGATGCAATTGTCAGATCAAAATCAGCAATGCAGTGGATCTGTGAAAAAAAAATAAGCAGCGTTCAGATGCCATCTGAATGCTGCCTGTTTTTCACACACTGCTAAATAGGAGAAATAAAATTTGATAAAACTTGGACCAAACTCGGATAAAACTTGGATGACACTGATGAAAATCTGATGACACTCTGATTAAAATCACTAATGAATCTAGGACCGTTTTTCTTATTTTTAAAAAAAATAGACATCTGAATGAGCCCTTAGGCCACAGCTCCACTATCAGTATATGGTCAGTATTCAGTCAGTATTTTCTCAGGAGTGGGAGCCAAAACTAGAAGTGGAATAATCAGAGAAAAGGTATAATAGAAACAAGTCACCAATTCCACATTTATCACCCACCTGGTTTTGGCTCCCACTCCTGAGAAAAAATACTGACCGAATACTGACAAAATACTGATAGTGGGGCTGTGGCCTTAGAGAGACACTGTTCCTTGGAAGTATCTCTGCACTTAATGTATGGGACAAGTGAAAGAATGAAAAAAGAACCGAGATTACAGTCAGTAGTAGCGACAATTTTTTTTATTTATAAGGCTGAGTTCACACGATGCGTATTTAATGCGTTTCCGCGGCGTTTTTGCAGTTGCGTAAACGCCGCGGAAACGCATGAAAAACGCATGGTAGAAGGGCAGCAATGTTCCCCAATTGAAATCCGCATGTGCTGTGCCCATGATGCGGATTTTTCCGCAGCGTAAACGCTGCGCTCAAAAATCCGCAGCATGTCAATTAATTTTGCGTAAACGTGGCGTTTTCGCCGCCATTGACTTGCATTAGAAAGCGCCAATTCCGAAAGACTGCATCTGTACTTGCGTTATTGGCGCGTTCTAATGTGCGGATGGTACCCGGGTGTGGAGGAGAGGAGAGTCTCATCCACACCCAGGTACCATTAAAAAAGCTGTAAAACAAGAATAAAATAAAAAATATATATATACTTACCATCTGTCGGCCCGCGCACCACTCCTGCTTGGTTCCTGGCACTTGCAGTGAGTTGAAGGACCTGCGCTGACGTCAGAGTCATGTGACGGGTCACGTGACACTGACGTCGGCAGGTCTTTCAATTCAAAGTTGCCAGCAGCCGGGAGAACGGAGTGTAAAGCAGGACAGCGCGGGCCACCAGAGGTAAGTATATACACTCTCTCGGGTCACACTATAAATCCATGCTGTTTGCATGGATTTATATAGTGTGACCTAGTTGTCAAGCACTTTCCAAGTGATGCTCAAATCGCCTGGAAAGCGCTTGTCAATCTGCATGCGGAAACGCATGTGAATCCGCATGTGGATCCACATGTATTCTGCAGGAAAAATGCATGCACAATCTGCATGCGTTTTTTCTGCCAGGGAGATGCAGAAATGATGCAGAAATTTTCTGCTTCCTTTCTGCATCGTGTGCACATACCCTAACACGAATAATATATAGTGGTTATGCTACAAAATTGCTAAAACAGGAGGTGCATAGCAAATGGCAATCAAAGTGTTGCTCTGTTTTTAGACATACATTGTATATATAGTATTAAAAAGGCTGCTTAGTGATGATCCAAGTGGGGGACATATTAATACGTCATAATATGTGATGTAACAAAAATGTACAAAAAATATATAGATGAATAAGTCCCAAAGATCATACAGAAAAACATGAAAAAATTGTGCAATGAGATTCCAAACAAATCAAATAACGGAAAGGGAGACCATGAACAGAATGTAATATAGCTGTTAGCATTGAGATGCAATATACTTGTATTGAGGTGTATAGGATGGATAAGTACACTATATGTTGTATGGCCCTAGATTAAATCAATATTAGTAAAGTGCATGTGCAAATAGATCTATAGCTATAGCTGAAATGGTAGCACCAGAAAGGCTGTGTGCCTACGATGCGTTTTTTAAGCGTTTCCGCAGCGGTAAAAACACTGCAGAAACGCTTAAAAAACGCATGGTAGAAGGTCTGCCATGTTCCCCAACGATAATCCGCATGTGCTGTGCACATGCTGCGGAAATTTCTGCTGCGGGTTATCATTGCGGAAAAAAATGCAGCACTACCAATCATTTTGCGGAAGCGCTGCGTTTTCGCCGCCATTGACTTTCATTGGAATGCTTGGATTCCGCATCACTGGATCTGTACATGCGGAATCCAAACGTTAAAATGTGCAGATGGTACCCGGGTTTGGAGGACAGGAGACTCTCCTCCGGACCCGGGTACCATAGTACCTGTAAAAAAAAGAATAAAATAAAAAATAAATATGATATTTACCTTCTGATGGCCCCCGCTGCGCTTGTCCTCCCTTGCCGGCAGATCGCGGTGGACTGAAGGACCGGTGCTGACGTCATAGTCATGTGACGGCAGGTCCTTCAGTGTACCGCGAGCTGCCGGCAAGCCAGGACGGAGCGAAGCAAGACTCCGGGGGCCATCGGAAGGTAAGTATAGATTTATTTTTTTATTTTTAAACATTCTTTACGGTCACACTATATAAATCCATGCCGGTTGCATGGATTTATATAGTGTGACCAAGTTGTCAAGTGACGCGCCCCTGGGCCTGTGTCGCGCTGCGTTGCGCAGGCGGGAGCTTACCCGGAGCCGGATCTGTTGAGGGTTGTAGTCTCGTGGCGGTGACCCGGTCCGTGCCCAGGGAGTCAGACTAAGTGGCGCTGTATCAGCGGTAGATGTAGGATGACTACGCCACCCGTTGAATGCAGCTGCCGCTGCAGGGCAGACCGCTGAGGCCGGTGGTAGGATAGTGCAGCGTAGATGGTATAACCCCCAACGGGAGGGGTATGGCCTCAGGGCAGCCGACGTGGATGATGGGGGTAGCAGGAATCACTCAGAGACGATGCCGTGTGATTCAGGGTCTTTACTGGTGACAAAGATAGACCCTCCCGGAGTACTGGCTAGCGATCGGGGCCTGGTCAGTCCTTGAGCAGATGGGATCTCCCCTGGCCAGGCGGAGTTGTAGGCCTCCCAAACTGACTGTACTCTTCTGGCTACCTTGCTAGAGGCGGGTATAAGTAGCCCACGTCCCTGAGTGTACCGTGTGGTGCTCACCCGTATGGCCGGTGACTCGGGGCCTTCTAGTAGCTTCCGCTCCATGACGGCGGTGCTGGTCCCATGCGTGTGACCGTGCCTTCGGGTTTCTTGGCCAGAGGACCTGAAATCCCCTGCCTGACGGATTCTGCTGCTGGGTAGGAGTTAGTCCCCACAGCCTCGGACTCCGGGTCCGGTAAGAAATCTTCTCAGTCAGGGCGAGCTCTGCAGCTGCCAGCCCCTGACTCCTTGTAACACTGCTCCCACAGAGCTCCTGATGTTCTTTTCCTATATCTGCTTCTCTTCTCTACTTCTGGCATGGCCCAGGAGCTGGGCCCAGCCGGAGCCACAGCTCCCTGTCAGCCCTCCTGGCTGCACTCTCCCTCTGAACTCTCTAACCCTGCCTCAGCCCCAGGTTTATATAGGGGAAGTTCTTCCCCTCCCAGGACTGGGCAGGAGGTGTGGCATGCATAGGATTCCTGACCAAGAGACCTCCCACCTGCTCTCAGACATAACATTGCCGTTACTGTGGAAACCAGACCCCTGGGGTGCCACATCAAGCACTTTCCAAGTGATGCTAAAATCGCTTGGAAAGCGCTTGACAACCCGCATGTGGAAATGCATGTGAAGAACGCTACACATCCGCATGTCCCTGGCAGGAAAAACGCATGTACAATCCACATGCGTTTTTTCTGCCAGGGAGATGCAGAAACGCTCAGGAAAAATCCTGCGCATTTCTGCATCGTGGGCACATAGCCTAAGGGTATACATTTTAGTAAAGTGCATGTGCAAACAGATCTAATACCACGGGTAGATAACATCCAAAGTAAATCCTAAAGGTAACACCACTATTGTTGCTAAACAAAGAGAACCTTCGTAGTCACTTCAATAGGAAAACATGCCTGTAGTGCGTATGGTGCTGTTTTTTCCATGTTTTTTTTCAGCATAAAAAAAAGCAGCATGGAAATTCTTGAAGTGTTTCTGCTAGAAAAAATGCTCCAAATTTGACTTTTGAACCAACTGAAACAGCAAAAAAACTCCTCAGACCACCACGTAAATGCCCTTTAAAATAACATTACTGTTCACATGTTCTGTCTCATGTCACTTCTTTTAATTATTTCAGGGTTCGGAAACTCTTAAGTGGTTAAAAGAAGTGGCAATTCTAATTCTTTCTGTGGCTTTCGCTAGAAAGCAGCTGCCAAAAGAGATGCTGCAAAAAAGCTGCCTCAGGAGGAGGACCGATAGCATTTCATAAAGCAGTTTCACCTGGGTTAACTTGGTGCATGCGCCAGCATCTAAGTGACGCCATTTGCACATATCCTGAATGTCACTGAGATACCGCGACAGAGAGGGGCCAGAAGATTGTGGCATCTAGTTACACAAACTCCTGCACTGATTAGAACTGCTTCAACATTCTATTAAACAGTGCAGGTTTTCCTTGCTATGTCATTGCAAGGGTTAATCTGTTTAGTTGATCTCCTGGAACTTTCCATCCTGAATTGTCTCAGCTGTTCTGTACTGGCCACTCCCCTCTGGCATATAAGCTTGCCACTGGCACTTGGGAGTTGCCAGTGACAGTTACAACTTCCTGGTTTGGTGGTGAATGAGTGTTCTGAATTAGTAGCAGTCGGTTGGTGTAGTTTGCAGGAGATATCTGCGAGGATTTGGTATTGTGTGTTTATCCTAATCCTCTAACATTTTGTTTACCCCTCTTACTATTCCCTTGATTTCCTCTGGGTTATTTGGTGAGTGCATCTATATGATTGTATTTTTCTTTTATCCTTGTCTGTTTTTCCTGTCTTTCAGGTTTGTGTTTTCCTATACACTTCTGTTCCATTCCTCCCTGGGTGGGGGAGGAAACAGATCAGTGTGCATGTAGGAGCCTAGCAAGGTATGAGAACCCAGCATCTCCACCTTCAAGGGTAACCTGGGGTACAGGGATAGTCTAGGGTCCTCCTAGCTGGAGGGACAGGGAAGGAGCCAACTGCCCTAGAGAAATCCTGCTACAGTATTGGGGACACTGAAACTGTCCTCTCAAGGCAGATCTTTAACCACTGAATATAACTAATGAATCACAGATAGCACAAGAATTCATGTGCAATTATTGTCATAAAGTGCCATCTTTTTCAGAAGCAAATTATATGGAAACCTGAGTCCGATTTTCCTTTTATGATGGATCCATGTGAAATAGGAGGAAGCTGAGTTCTCCTCATATATAGTAGAACAAGTCTGTAAGCTAGAGAATAATCCAAGACTGTTAGCTTCTTTAATATTTTTTATATTTCTAAACTATAGCGCTCAAACTTTGAATTCTCATCTCTTTTGTTTCTTTTAGGGAAGTATTGTATAGTAAATTCTTTACTAAAAATTAATGTCTAACTGTGTTAGAAACCTGTAAGTGGTCTATGGGCTCCGTAGGGAACAAATGTCCTTGCTTTTAAATTCCAACACTTTTGTATATTACAATAATTAAATGTAAAATTCACTTGGAATTATTTAATAGCTAATACTCTGCACCTGTCACTGATGCAAGTGAATCCCTCAGTGATTTTCTGTTTTTTGAGCTGTTCATTTCTAAACTTGGGAATTATTTATGAGTTACTTTTACTTGATGTTAAGACACTGAATCCATACAGGTACTTTATTTATTGGTGATCTTGAGTCTGCCCATTCTAAATTTCCTAGCAAATTTTAGGTCATTAAGAATTAGTGTGGACAAGAAATTACAGACAAAATTGGTAATTTGCTTGTGATTTGGCAGGTATTTCTGCTGATATGCATACAGACCTTACGGACAGGTATTATTCTTACTTTTCAGTTCTGTTTACCTCTATTCTTTTTACATAATTTTTTCTTTTTTAACCATAATGTCCTTGTATTTGGGTTTTTTGTTCCATCTTGGACATAAAAAGGCACAGGGTGTAATTCACTAAGACTGTTGTACAGGGATGCAAACCTTCCTGAAATTCCAGGATTGTCCATAAAAATAGGGCACTTTTTTAAAAAAAGTAAAGAAATTTAAGGCGTTCATGTTTTTTTGAAGCTGAACAAAATTATACAAATCATTTTGACTGTAATTACCAAAATGTTACAGTTTATAGTGAATGCAACTAATGGCGTCTTATCAGAATTATGGACTGTAGCCGTGTATCACTTAGAATCATAATGCTTACTTATGGTTTTTCGTAAAAAATATTGTCTGTCCGTGATTTTTTTATAAGCTGTCCAGAAAAGATAAAAAGTCAAGTTGGCAACCCTGTTGGCATAGTGCAAGCCAGTCTTAATGAAGCGCTTGCTGGAGTACAGTGACCTGATTTATTAGTTTGCCACTAAATGAATCGGGCACATCTGGAACTCAGTGTGCGCCATCACCATAAATGTACGCCAACCGGTGTCTGGCGTATGTTTGGGGAGTAAGTTAAGTCACTTTAGTGGCACAACTTATAATGAATTTGATGGGAGTGACCAAGCACTGCCACACCCATGCCACGCCAATATTGGCATAGTTGGCCGGGACTACGTGTAAATGCCAAAAGTCACAATATTTTTGCGCAACTACTGGATTCCGCAAAAATGTTTTATGCCAGATCTCTGGCGTAAGCCCCTAAATGAATTGCCCCAATGTTTTTGCACCTTAGTCAAAGTCAGAAATGAATCCTAAAGTTTAACGTTAGCACTTACTATAAGTAAAGCTTCTCACTAAGACCAGATTCATACTAGGGTATGAAATATTTTCAGTTTTTCATTTAGAAAAAAATAAATGATATTTCAACAATATTGTCATCAGTATGTTTGTCGGACGTCTGAATGATTAGATGACTAGAATGACTAGATATGCAGACATACAGTAAAGTGTAAGATGGGTTCTTAATACAGTATTAAATTCATTCTTTATGGCAGTATGATGGCACATTGTTCTTCATGGTCTCATCCACATAACATTTTTTATCACATTTGTACTTTTTGTGCAGATTAATGCAGTCAGAAAAAATGTTTATTGGATTAAAATAAAACAGCAGCTTTAAAAACAGTCATCAATGTGTTCAACACACACCACATAATCCAAGAAACTTGCAGATTGATTTTTAAATCACTTAGGTTAGCTGTTAGTATCAGCTAAATCTGATGGTAGCGTGATATTACTATAATTAACACTTGGAGATTTCTGAGTGCTGAGGATTAAAATAAAAAGATAGTGCAGTGGAATTGAAACAAATGATTATTATCTTGCCATTTTTATCAGTTTAATTCTAAATTGCTGTCTATCACTTTAATTAAAATAAAAAAAAAAATAATACGTTTATTTACTACCAATAACGATATGAGCGCACCCACTGAGTTTTTGGAGCAAAAGATGCTTCGAGAAAATGTTGAAGGTGTTTTTCCTGAAGACTCTTCTTTGGCATCTTCTTGGTGGTTTATTCATCGGCTTTGCAGTCCGCGTCTTTTTTTAACTGTATATTTAAACTAGTAAGCAGTTTCCAAATGAAAGCCGCCAGAAGAATGGACTCGTCACTTCTTTTAGTCACTTCTCGGCTTTCAAAAGCAGTTTCAAGAAGCTCAAAAAGACAGAATATATACACAGTAAGTCATTTTTACATTGCAATGAATATGTTGGTTATTTTTAGCATTCTCTAACCGCTTTCCACCTGAAAAACATATTGTGTACAAATACCCTAAAAGAAATACAGAGTTAAAAAAATCCAAAGCTGTATCTTTTTTAAATTTTTTTATATAATGTGTATCATTAAAATTGTAAAATTAAAACCTTAAAGCAATCATCACAGGGTTATGCATTTACCAAATGTATCTGTAAAGCACTGCATAGCTGACAGATGACAAAAAGTGTCCTTTTCGTGTCTATCAGGGATGTAACCATTGTTATACCTATTTTAGCTACAAAGGAAAATGTCTGCTGTACTCAGTAGCAAATCATGGCTTGTCAGTTCCTGTGTCAGGGCAAGTATTGCACCCCCTGATTGCACCCTTAAAATAAATAATGCTACTTGAGTGCATCATTAAAGCAAATAATGCACTCATTAGAAAGTATTAGTGTCCCATTAGTGCACCAAAAGTTCTCTGCTCAACCACAGATTCCAACTATATCAGTTCATTCGCTCACTGACTCATGCTACCTGCATCTTAAAAACTTCTCCAGAATCTGACCTTTTCTCACCTTTGAAACTGCAAAACTCTTACTGTCGCTCTTTTTCATTCTTGTGTGGACTACTGCAACACGCTACTCATCAGTCTCCCTCTTACAAAGCTTTCTCATCTCCAATCAGTTCTGAATACAGCAGCCAGGGTTGTATTTCTGTCCAGTCGCTTCACCGACGCCTCCACCATGTGCCAGTCATTGCACTGGTTACCCATTCACTACAGAATACAATATCAGCTTATCTCTTTCACCCTTAAAACTCTCCACAGTTCTGCACCCACCTTAAATCTCCTCTGTCATATCTGTCTATCACCCTACCGGTGCTCTCTGTTCTGCAACTGACCTAATACTAACATCCTCTATAATCTGAACCTCGCACCTCGGTCTCTCGTGCTGTGCCAGTTTTCTGGATTGCACTACCCCGAACGGTCCGATTAATACCTAGCCCCCACATTTTTAAGCATGCTTTTTAAACACATCTTTTCAGATGGGCCTGTCACCTCACTTCACTAATCTAACTCTTCCTTGTTCCCGCTGTTTAAACTTACCTCAGAATCTGGTCCCTACTTGGTAACTGCACTTAGACAGATAATGGCAAATGACCGGATCATGCAGCTTATTAGAAATTCTCTATTCATTATAATGATGGCTGGACCATACACGACAAGCACTTTTTACCTATTTTGCCCCCCCATTTCCTTATAGATTGTAAGCTTGCCCTCATTCCTCCTGTAACTGTTGAACTCTGTGCTACTTTGTAATGTCTTTATTGTCTGTACATGTCCCCGCTTACTTGTAAAGTGCTGCGGAACATGTTGGCGCTATATAAATAAAATTATATCAGCTTCACATTGACGTAGATACAGCTCAAAGTGGCGCTTGCCCAGAAGTCTGGGGCACTTGGCCAGGAGTCTGGATCTATCGAACTAGTGATGCACAAAATTTCAAAAGAAAATTGAAAGTTGTACTTTTTTTCTTTGGAAATTTTGCACCTCTAAAAATGTTTATTCCTAGGGTAACCATCTTGCGGCTTTCCCCACACTATGCTGTACTTTACTATGCAGAATGCCAATGATATACCTCTTGTTTGACATGGAGTCCTACAAAAGACATGTACCGATATGGCAGAATTGGGACTTAACAGTCAATGCATTTACAAACAGATATCTCTGGTATGGTCTAAATTTATATGCCAAACACATTGTGAACAGAACCTTGGTTTTTGAAACAAATGTCATGGCATTAATGGGAGCCTGTGATGTAAAAAAATGCTATTAACCTGGAGGTATGGGGTTAATCCGTGCGGCGTCTGCACTGAAAGCCCTGTTACTGGGAGGAAATGAACTTTATTCCTCCTGGCAGACATCGGCTTTCACTCATAGAGGAGCGGCTTCAGTCACCACTCAGTACATAGTGAGCGGCGGCTCTAACCACACCCAAGCACTGACTGACAGCCGGCTCTGGTGCACTACTGAGCCGGCTGTCAGTCAGTTCTGTGGGCGTGGGTCCAGCCAATGTTCATTATGTATTGTATGGTGACTGAAAGTTAATTTCCTCCCAGCACCAGCGCTTTTAGTGCAGTGACCTGCATATAACCCTATATCTGCAGGTTAATAGCATTTTTTTCATATGACAAGTTCACTTTAATATACAGTACTATATACATCGTAATGATGTACCTGTGATACAAGCATTTAAATTAAAATGAGGAACATGGTATTAAGTAAAAGAAATCCTGTCTATAAAACATCTTGACAGCAGAATAAAATATCTACAGATGTTGTGATGTTGCATTGAGCCAATGTTGATGCAAAAGTTGTATTATTAATTCCATGAAGTCATTACAAATCTGTCTTTATTTGAATCCATTAAGGCTTTTCAGAAGTTCTTTTTTTTCCAGTAAGACAATTGTGAAATAAAATATTAAACAGTTAAATCTAAAAGGTGACATTGCTGAGTGCTTTCAAATATTTCTCTTTGACAGCTTAGGAGCAGCAAGGACATCTTGTTGTAAGTTTGATAAAACTGATTCCCATTCAGTGAAGGCAGAAATTTGATGAAATTGTGGCAGATGTGTTCACAACAGTTTGGCCTAGAAGATGACCTAGAAAAATAATTAAACACACAACCTTAGTGTTACTGAATATTGCATGAAAGTATAAAAGTCTGTAATGAGTATACAATGTAATGTCATTTTCTTAACTGGTGTTTGGCTATGTGCCCACGATGCAGAAATGCTCAGGATTTTTTCCTGAGCGTTTCTGCGTCTCCCTGGCAGAAAAAGTGCATGCGGATTTTACATGCGTTTTTCCTGTCAGGGACATGCGGATATGAAGCGTTCTTCACATGCATTTCCGCATGCGGGTTGTCAAGCGCTTTCCAAGCGATTTTAGCATCACTTGGAAAGTGCTTGACAACTTGGTCACACTATATAAATCCATGCAAACGGCATGGATTTACAGTTATATGAAAAAGTTTGGGCACCCCTATTAATCTTAAGCTTAATGTTTTATAAAAATTGGTGGTTTTGCAACAGCTATTTCAGTTTGATATATGTAATAACTGTTGGACACAGTAATGTTTCTGCCTTGAAATGAGGTTTATTGTACTAACAGAAAATGTGCAATCTGCATTCAAACAAAATTTGACAGGTGCATAAGTATGGGCACCCTTATCATTTTATTGTTTTAAATACTCCTACCTACTTTTTACTGACTTACTTACTAAAGCACTTTTTTTGTTTTGTAACCTCATTGAGCTTTGAACTTCATAGCCAGGTGTATGCAATCATGAGAAAAGCTACTTAAAGTGGCCACTTGCAAGTTGTTCTCCTGTTTGAATCTCCTCTGAAGAGTGGCATCATGGGCTCCTCAAAACAACTCTCAAATGATCTGAAAACAAAGATTATTCAACATAGTTGTTCAGGGGAAGGATACAAAAAGCTGTCTCCGAGATTTAACCTGTCAGTTTCCACTGTGAGGAACATAGTAAGGAAATGGAAGAACACAGGGACAGTTCTTGTTAAGGCCAGAAGTGGCAGGCCAAGAAAAACATCAGAAACGCAGAGAAGAAGAATCGTGAGATCAGTCAAGGACAATCCTCAGACCACCTCCAGAGAGCTGCAGCATCAACTTGCTGCAGATGGTGTCACTGTGCATCTGTCAACTATACAACGAACTTTGCACAAGGAGAAGCTGTATGGGAGAGTGATGCGAAAGAAGCCATTTCTGCAAGCACGCCACAAACAGAGTCGGCTGAGGTATGCAAAAGCACATATGGAGAAGCCAATTTCTTTTTGGAAGAAGCTCCTGTGGACTGATGAAGCCAAGATTGAGTTGTTTGGTCATACAAAAAGGCGTTATGCATGGCGGCAAAAAAACACAGCATTCCAAGAAAAACACTTGCTACCCACAGTAAAATTTGGTGGAGGTTCCATCATGCTTTGGGGCTGTGTGGCCAATGCCGGCACCGGGAATCTTGTTAAAGTTGAGGGATGCATGGATTCCACTCAGTATCAGCAGATTCTTGACAATAATGTTCAAGAATCAGTGACAAAGTTGAAGTTACGCAGGGGATGGATCTTTCAGCAAGACAATGATCCAAAACACCGCTCCAAATCTACTCAGGCATTCATGCAGAGGAACAATTACAATGTTCTGCAATGGCCATCCCAGTCCCCAGACCTGAATATCATTGAACATCTGTGGGATCATTTGAAGAGGGCTGTCCATGCTCGGAGACCATCAAACTTAACTGAACTGGAATTGTTTTGTAAAGAGGAATGGTCAAAAATACCTTCATCCAGGATCCAGGAAATCATTAAAAGCTACAGGAAGCGACTAGAGGCTGTTATTTTTGCAAAAGGAGGATCTACTAAATATTAATGTCACTTTTCTGGTGAGGTGCCCATACTTATGCACCTGTCAAATTTTGTTTGAATGCAGATTGCACATTTTCTGTTAGTACAATAAACCTCATTTCAAGGCAGAAACATTACTGTGTCCAACAGTTATTACATATATCAAACTGGAATAGCTGTTGCAAAAACACCAATTTTTATAAAACATTAAGCTTAAGATTAATAGGGGTGCCCAAACTTTTTCATATAACTGTATATAATGTGACCTTAAAGAATAGTAAAAAATAAAAAATAAATCTATACTTACCTTCCGATGGCCCCCGCAGTCATTATTCACTCCTTCCTGTCTTGCCGGCAGCTCGCGGTACACTACACTGAAGGACTTGCTGTCACATGACTAAATGACATCAGCGCAGGTCCTTCAGTCCATCGCTATCTGCCGGCAAGCGAAGACAAGTGCACCGGGGGCCATTAGAAGGTAAATATAATATTTATTTTTTATTTTATTCTTTTTTTTTACAGGTTCTATGGTACCCGGGTCTGGAGGAGAGTCTCATCTCCTCCAAACCCGGGTACCATCCGCATATTGAAACGCTTGGATTCCGCATGTACAGATGCAGTGATGCGTAATCCATGCGTTCCAATGCAAGTCAATGGCGTCGAAAACTTAGCGCTTTTGCAAAATAATTGGTAGTGCTGCATGATAACCCGCATTGTAAATTTCCGCAGCATGTGCGTTTTTTAGCGTTTTTGCCACTGCGGAAACGCTTAAAAAACGCATCGTGGGCACACAGCCTTTCTTTGCCTTATGATATGTAAAATCCCTATACTGCATTCCTTATAATGATGAACAAAACTAGTAAAGATTGCTTGGTGTCCAGCAGGGCAATTGCTAGGGTCCTAAAAGATAATGAGCCCAAGCCCCATACAACCCCCACATCCGCCACTTAAAGTAGGATTTATACATATACAATTACAGTATACTACTGTTGCTAATCCTGTAACACGCTATGCAAAGACCAACATTACCAAAATTACTATTATACAAGGCCAAAATAACACCACTACACAATGTCCACTACTATTACATCTACATCAATGCGCTTTATTATATATTATGAGGCCCCCAGAGCTCCCTAGATACAGTATAATAGCTACACAACCCCTCTATATACAGTATGATGTCCCCACCTCTCCCTTATATAAAGTATGAGGCCCCATGGCCCCCTATATATTGTATGATGGTCTCCATAGCTTTTGTCAAAAGCTCATCACAGTGATGAGCAAAAGGGTAACGATGTTTTGAACTTTTGACTTTCAGACTCCATATCTCACCATCTACCACAGCTTCGAACGTGAGACTACCATCATTTTACAGACAATCATCTTGGCTATTTCATACATAAACATGACCCCTGACGAAGCTAGGGAGCTAGCAACAGGCATAGGGTTTGTGCTCCTCCAGTGGACACTTGATGTATATATTTATCTACCTTATTATTTTCATGTGCACTATATAATATGTATATCTTCTATGGCTTTATTCTTGTTGCTGATTGACTATCAGTAGGTATATTTACATTAGCGGTAGCACATTCATTTGTGTTATTGAGGACCTACTAGTCCTATTTCCCCTTGATATTCACCATCAAAAATTTTTAAGCCATTGTTTCTTGGCCACATTTGGTGAATTCTTTGATCCACAGGATGTATTATTAGTAATTATGTATTATTAGCAATCATGTCTATATGTTGCATGTAGCATTATATTTATATATCCATACTTATATACATCTTTCTACTATCAGCTGGCCATTTTTCTAAGCACTTGTATGGATTTTGCTATTTCTAATATATTGTTTCCACTGTTGTAAGTAGGCGCTTAACTTTTTGACAATATATCTTACCCTCGGACACTCTGCATTTTTCCAGCACCTCATGTGTATTGTGTCCAGTTTTTTTGCTGCTGTTTTTACTTGTTTTTTACTTGGTTTTTAATTTTTTGGAGTGTTTTTTCATGAATTAAATAAAGTTGTCAAACATATTTTTTCTATCTAAACATTATTGTCTCGGGTGTGCATTTTTTTATTGTGCAAGCTTTCTCTAATTGTTCTTCATACATAAATAACTATTTAGAATATGATTAGTTATGCAGATTCTTGTAATGTCACTGCATTGTTACTGTTTGGCTCCTAAAAAAATAAATTTTAATTTTTTTATTATTTTGTTAGTATTTTGTAAATCCACCTTTGGCTTACATAGTTTATAAGGCCGAAAAAAGACAAGCGTCCATCCAGTTCAGCCTATTTCTTGTGCACTGCAGCTATTCCGCAGCGTTGATCCAGGGGAAGGCAAAAATAACCCATGCGGTATAGGCCAATTTACATCAATGAGGAAAAATTCACTACCCGACTCCAATCTGGCAGTCAGATTAAATCCCTGGATTCATTAACTATCACTAAGCATAAGATGTAATTTTATTGTTCTCAAGAAAGGCGTCCAGGCCTCTCTTGAACTCATTAAGTGAGTTGGACATCACCACTTTCTCTCCCAGAGAGTTCCAGAGTCTCACGGCTCTGACCGTAAAGAATCCCCTTCTATGCTGATGCAGGAACCTCCTTTCCTCCAGACGCATAGTGTGCCCCCTCGTCTTTGTCACCATCCTTGGTATAAACAGGTCATGGGAGAGATCTCTGTACTGCCCCCTGATGTATTTATACATGTTTATGAGGTCTCCCCTAAGCCTTCTCTTTTCCAACGTAATAGGCCTAATTTTGACAACCTCTCTGGGTATTCTAGTCCCTCCATTCCCTTTATTTCCTTAGTCGCCCTCCTTTGTACCCTCTCTAGCTCCAATATGTCTTTCCTAAGTACCGGAGCCCAGAACTGTGCACAATATTCTAAGTGCGGCCTTACCAGCGCTTTATACAGAGGAAGAACAATGTTCTCATCATATGCCCCTATTCCTCTTCTGATGCATGCCATGACTCTATTTGCCTTCGCAGCTGCTGCCTGACACTGGGCACTCCAATTTAATTTGCTGTTAACCAAGACGCCCAGGTCCTTCTCCATGTCAGATTTCCCCAACGGTTTCCCATTTAATATGTATGGGTGACTGCTGTTTTTCTTTCCCATGTGCATGACCTTACATTTATCGTCATTGAACTCCATTTGCCATTTTTTGGCCCAACTCCCCAATTTATCTAAATCCTCCTGTAGCTGTGCCCTATCCTCATCTGTATTAACTACTTTACAAAGTTTAGTATCATCTGCAAATATTGCTATTTTACTATGCAACCCTTCCACTAGATCATTAATAAATATATTAAATAATATAGGGCCCAAGACAGACCCTTGAGGCACCCCGCTAGTAACCCTGACACACCCTGAGCTTACTCCATTGATAACCACCCTCTGCTTTCTATCACTCAGCCAGCTATTTACCCACTTGCACACATTATCCCCCAGACAAAGCATTCTCATTTTATATACCAACCTTTTGTGTGGCACGGTATCAAACGCTTTGGAGAAGTCAAGTTATACAACATCCACTGACTCTCCCCGGTCCAGCTGTGAGCTCACCTCCTCGTAGAAGGCGATCAGGTTTGTTTGGCAGGAGCGATCCCTCATGAATCCATGTTGATATGGAGTTAGACAGTTATTATCATTAAGATATTCTACAATAGCATCTCTAAGAAATCCTTCAAACAATTTACCCACAACAGACGTTAAGCTTACTGGTCTATAGTTCCCAGGGTCACTTTTAGACCCCTTTTTGAATATTGGTACCACGTTTGCTTGGCGCCAGTCTAGTGGGACAGTCCCTGTCCATAAAGAGTGCTTGAATATAAGATACAGCAGTCTGTCTATCACATTACTTAATTCTTTTAGTACCCGGGGGTGTATGCCATCTGGGCCTGGTGACTTGTCTATTTTGATATTATTTAGGCGTTTCTGAACTTCCTACTGGGTTAGGTGGGTGATATTTAGCGGAGGGTTTACTTTATCACTCTGCATTTCCTCCGATAAATTGTTTTCTTTTGTGAAAACAGTGGAGAAGAAGCTATTGAGTAGGTTTGCTTTACCCTCATCGCCCTCTATGATTTTACCCAGGTTATTTTTCAAAGGGCCAACTCCATCAGTTTTAATCCTTTTACTGTTTATATAGTTAAAGAACAGTTTGGGATTCGTTTTACTTTCCTTGGCAATTAGTCTCTCTGTCTCCTCTTTTGCTATTCTTATTTGTTTCTTACAGATTTAGTTTTTTTCCCTATAAGATATTAGCGCTTCCTCGCTGCCTTCTTGTTTAAGTTTACCGAAAGCCCTTTTTTTGTTTTTCATTGCCCTCTTGACTTCCTTATTTAGCCACATTGGTTTCCTCTTATTCCTAGCCCTTTTATTCCCATAAGGTATGTACCTTCTTACAGTGGCTATGTAGGACTGTTTTGAAAATTTCCCATTTTCTATCCGTGCTCCTATTACTGAAGATACTATCCCAGTCTATAAGGTGAAGGGCATCTCTTAGCTGATCAAACTTTGCCCTCCTGAAGTTCAGCGTTTTTGTGACTCCCTTGCTGTGCACCCTACTGAAGCACATGTGGAATTGTATAATGTTGTGGTCACTATTTCCCAGGTGCCCCCTGACCTGCCCTCAGTTATTCTGTCTGGCCTGTTAGTTAATATTAAGTCTAAAAGGGCCGTCCCTCTAGTTGGTTCCTGCACAAGTTGTGACAAATAATTGTCTTTGATAATTGACAGAAACCTGTTTCCTTTCTGAGATCTACAGCTTTCGGTTTCCCAGTCTATATCGGGGTAGTTGAAGTCCCCCATAATAATTACCTCGTTATTTTTTGCTACTTCGTCTATTTGTCTCATTAAAAGACTTTCAGTGGCTTCTGCTATATTTGGTGGTTTATAACAGACTCCTATGATAATTTTATTATTGTTTTTCGCCCCATAGCTTTTAACACTACTGCCTGAATCCTTCTGGGCATGCTCCCAATCAGATTCAAACATGTGTTGACTGAAATCTGACCCCAGGTCTCTTCTACACATTCCCAAAGTTGGTGCATACTGGTCAACTGACTTGGGTATGTATATGTGGAGCCCCTGCGGGTTCAGTCACCACAGAGGTACTGCATCTCACCCAGAGGTGTGGTACCCCACTCTCAGATAAGGATGGAGTTCTGCCCGGGACCCACCCACCTGCATCCAACACAACACCATTCCAGACCAGCAGGCAGGGGCAAGATGCATATGTACAATGCTGAGCCCTGCCCCCTGGTTGGAAGTGGGGGGAACTGACAGAGGGGGAACCATGTAGTGGGTGTGGGTGGAGGAAGCAGTACAGGGGAACACCTTCAGTAGGAGTATAAGAAGGGAACCATCCTGAGGAATCAGTTCAGTTCAGTCTGAGGAGAGAGAGAGAGAGAGAGAGAGAGAGTTGGAAGCAGGAGCTCTGTAGGAGCTCTACTCAGAAGGAGTGGGGAGAGGAGCGGGCCTAGACTGAGAGGCCCAGGAGGACAGACTGAGAGAGGATGGGAGCAGAAGGAAGGCTCCAAGTGGAACAGAGGGGATCCCAGGGGCACGAGAAGTGCTGGAAGCCACCCGTGCGCCCGAATCTACAAGGACATGGAGGGATCAGGCCGCAGAGGGGACCGGCCCCTAACTAGTGGAGAACTACAAGGCTCAGCTAGATAACCGGAGGTGACTGTACTTTCAAGGTGCAGCTGCCCACTACCACAATTATATCGCCGAAAAGGTGGCTGCATAAGATTCAAGGGACTGCACGTCGCCCGACAAGATACGAGGCTGCTGGCTTGGGACACTGATTTTGAGGAACAGGGCAGGAGGATGAGAGCCAGCGCAGGAGGGTGAGAGCCAGCGCAGGAAGACGACCAAGGAAGGCACATAGAACGGGGTCCTGTTTAAGTACTCTTGAGATACTTGAGAGATTGCTGAACCCCTTCCTTCGTGAACGCAGAACGACGTGGGAGGTTACACTGGCGCTGGTAACCTGGAGTCTTGAACAACTGTAAGCAAAACCTTGAAGACTGCACCCCACTGTGTCCTAGAATTATTGCTGCGCCATCACCAGCCCTGCACTACTCAGCACCAGCAACATCTACCTCATAACATCACTATTTCCTGCCCTGGGGCTTAGCTCTGCCTGTGGAGAGCTGTACCAACTCTGCTGCATCACCATCAGCTCCAGAGGATCTGCACCACAGCGGTGGCCCCATATATCTGAATACCACAGGTGGCGTCATGAACATTATATATAAAACCTTTTTTCCTTTTACTTTATTCCCATTTAATTGACCGCCCTGGGTCACGGACCAGGTCACTGACACTGTGACATCCCCCAGCACCGACCGGCCCAGCTACCGAGTACCCCACGGCCCATGGGGTGCGTCATACTTGGCGTCATGAACAGGATGAACTGACCCATTACACCGGGTCCTGTGTGCCACAAAGACTGTGTATAACTGTATAAACTGCAGCCATTACTATAGCACATGCAGAGTTAATAATATGCGGAGTGTCCCGTCGTGGGCGGAGCCTCGGAAACGGTGCCAAAATAGGCCCATCCCACTTGCATAGACTGTACCAGAGTTGTCTGTCACTCAGGCTGAAAGGTGCCAGCTTTCCCCTTTGCATCAGACTGAGGGGGGAGATTGTCGCCTCCCCATGCAGAGGGCTGTGTGATCTGATCCATCTAGCTGCTGCAGCCCTGTGCTGTGCCATTCCAGGTGCTGCAGCTCTGTGAATACAATACAAGTGTGAGAAGCTGTGCAGCAAGAGTGTGACTGTAAAGTGACCAGCAGAGCAGTCTCGATGACCAGCTGTGCAAAGAGCAACGACATGCCCCTGACTTCTGGTGTCACTGACCCTGGCTGTCCACAAGTGGTGTTGAGCCACCCCCGTAGTGTTTGAGTTTGGTTCGGTTCGTCAAACACCCGTGTGTTCGCCGAACTGTTCGTCGAACTGTTCGTCGAACACCTTCGAACACCGTTAAAACCAATGGCAGGCAAACAAAAACACATAGAAACACATAGAAAACACCTTCAAAGGTGTCCAAAAGCTGACAAACTGCTCAGAAGACACAACTAACACATGGAAAAGTGACAAGTACATATAGTCATGCGAAAAGAAAAGAGGTGGAGGAGTAAAAGGAGGGGGAGACACAGATATAGGCATGTCATGCCCTTCTAAAATCCAAAAAGTGAGAAGCCGACACGTTCAGTCCGCTCCTGCCCGTGCCACCTCCGTGTCGCCGGGTTTGTGCCAGAGCCGCGGTGAACCCTGACGGCCAGCCCCCCTCTCCCAATACTGGTGCCTGTCCGCTGGTGGGTCGAGCGAGCCCCCCTGTGGTGGAGGCAGCTCTAAGCTTTTTAATTTAAATTGTCTCTCTAATTTGAATGAATACACTTTAAATTCATTTACAAGGATCTATTGGAGGGCAAGTCTCATGCCAGCAGCCGCGTAATTCCAGCTCCAGTAGCGTCCACTAAAGCTGCTGCAGTTAAAAAGCTTTTATAAGGATCGAGCTCGGCTGTCCACCGCAAGGCATCCTACTGCCAGTCCCAGCCCCTATGCCTTGGGGTGCCTCCTGATGCTCTTCACTGAGTATCCCGTGGTCCCGAAGCATTTCCTTTGAAAAAATTAAGTGTCCAAACTACAGGTGGTGTAGCTTGCTTAACAGCCGGGATAATCCGCTGACTAGCAGACACTGCTACTAGGCACAAAGTATTTCCTGGGCTAGATGCAGTTAAAAATTTGTAATTAGATACTCTCGTTGGATGCTGAGAAAGCATTCCATAGAGTCTCCTGGCACGCCATATATGATTCTCTTAAAAAGCTTGGGGTAGGGGTCTAGGGGACCCTTTTATAGCCAAAATCACGGCCCTGTATCACAATACGTCACCTAGGCTGAAGATAAATGGAACTGTAGCACCCTGAGGGCTCGGTTGCTACAGAGGTATTGCACCTCACCCAGAGGTGTGATATCTCACTCTCAGGTAAGGATGGAGTGTGGATCAGGACACGACACCTGCATGCATTACACCACATTGCCGTGGGGCAGGGCGACCAATATGTCTCTGAGATGGGCACGACAGTCCCTGTCCCTGGCTGGAGTGGGGGGAGGGAACACTGAGGAAGGGGAACCCTGTAGTGCAGGAGCAGGGAGGAAGCAGTTCCTGGGTGCATTGAGAAGGGAGTATAAAAGGTGGGCACCATCTTAGTTCAGTGCAGAGAAGTCTGAGCAGAAGTGGCAGGTAGCAGGGGCTCTGCATGAGCTCTGCTCCGGAGGCGGGCCTAGTAACAGAGGCCCAGGCCTGGAAGAGGGAGAAGGAAGGAAGAGGAGCGGAGAAGGCTCCAGGAACGAGGAATGAAGGGATCCCAGGGGTGCGGACGGGCGAGTCGCCACCGCACGCCCGAATCCACTTGCGTGGAGGGGTCAGGCCAAAGGGGGAGACCGGTCCCCGAAACTAGTGGTGGCAGGAAACGACCCTCAGCTAGAAACCGGAGGCTGTGACATTTTATGTGGCGCAGCCCCTCGCTACACCCGCTAGGAAGGCACCACATAGGGTCAGGGAAACTGGCGCCAAGTTTACCAAGAGGAGGCCCGAGGCAGCCGGACAGAAGGGTTGGTAAGAAAGGCCAGACAAAGGACACACAAAGGGGGTTCTGTGAAGCGCTCCAAAGTTATCTGGGAGTTGTCTGAGCCCCTCATCTGGTGAGCACAGTACGACGTGGGCAGCCGTTACCTGCAGACGTGGTCTGGATAATAAGAACTGTGAGTAAAGGCCCTGGACTGCATCACTGACTCCGTGTCGTTACTGCTGCTGCCCTGCACCATCACCCCCATCCTCCGCATAGACTGCCCTGAGGCTATACTCCTCCCGTGGGGAGTTATGCTACGCTCTGCTGCACCCACAACACCAGCCTCAGCGGTCTGCCCTACAGCGGCGGTTCACTCTGACCGCAATCCACGGGTGGCGTAGTCGGACATTTAAACATCAAAACCACATAAATAGTTCCGCCACTGGTTTGACCACCCTGAGCCACGGAACCGGGTCGCCGCCACGAAGACTACAACCACCAGCATCCACCAAAAAGGGTCCGGCTCCGGGTGTCCCAAGGCCCAGGGGGTGCATCAGAACATTTTCATCACCTTTCACAATCACCAATGGGACAAGGCAGGGATGTCCTCTGTCCCCTCTCTTATACATCCTAGTGATGGAGCACCTGCTCTCATCAATTCGACATAACCCCAATATTAGGTGGATTGAGGTGGGAGGCACCGAGTACAAGTGCTCTCTATTTGCTGATGATGTCCTAGTATATATCACTCAATCACATATATCCATCCATGCTGTTATGGCTGAAATAGATCACTTTGTTACATGGTCAAATTTTAAAATCAATGCAGCGAAGTCTGAGGCCCTCGATGTCTCCCTCCCCAAATCCATATAGGATTCCATCCAGTCCAAGTTTCCCTTTGCCTGGCCCTCACAGGGTATCAAATACTTAGGAATTCCTATTCATAGAGACCTCTCCCATCTATGTTATCTTAATTTTGGGCCCTTTATTGAACAACTCCATACAGACCACGGTTGGCAAGTTAGAACTCTAAGATTCACTACGTGAACCACTGGTGTTTTGTGGAAAAGCACATGTACACTGTGTTCCAAATTATTATGCAAAAAGTGTTTAGGAGTGATAAGGGAAGAATTTGTTTGTTTGTCAGTTAAACTCATTGATGGTGATGTGTGTCAGGGCTCTTTATATCACTGTAAGCAATTGCAGACACCTGTGCTAATTAGTTTGGCAGGTGTGTCCAATGAAAGGCAAGACTACTTAAGAAGGCTGTATCACATTATTAAGCAGCCTACATTTTCTACCAAAATGGGAAAGAAAAAGGATGTGTCGGCTGCTGAGAAGCAACAAATTGTGGAGTGTTTAGGTCAAGGCATGACTACAATCAACATTGTGCGATGATCAGGATGAAGTGTCTTGGCAATCAAGAAGTATGTAGCTGATTCACAGTACACACGTGTGCGTGCTGATAAGGGCAAATTGAGGACTCTTTCCTACAGGCAATTACGTCAGGTTAAAAGAGCAGCGGCAAAAAAGCCTTGTCATAGCAGCAGACAAGTTTTTGAAGCTGCTTGTGCCTCCAACGTCCCCCGAACAACAAGATGCAGGGTCCTTCAGAGGTTTGCAGCTGTGCATACGCCATCCTGTCGACCTCCTCTATCCACTTCACACAAGCAGAAACGGCTCCAGTGGGCAAAACATTACATGAAGACTGATTTCAAAACTGTTTTGTTCACGGATGAGTGCCGTGCAGCGCTCGATGGTCCAGATGGATGGAGCAGAGGATGGCTGGTTGATGAACACCCCACGCAAACACGGCTACAGCGCCAACAAGGAGGAGGTGGAGTAATGTTTTGGGCTGGAATCATGGGGAGAGAGATTGTTGGCCCCTTTAGGATCCCTGAAGGCGCTAAAGATGAACTCCATAATGTATGTGGATTTTCTCAAACAGCACTTCCTGCCATGGTTCAAGAAGAAGAACCGTGTATCTCACAGCAAGATCATTTTTTTGCATGATAATGAACCATCTCATGCTGCACATAAAACATCTGCATCTCTGGCTGATATGGGCATAAAAGGGGACAAACTTATGGTGTGACCCCCATGCTCCCCTGACCTCTACCCCATTCAGAACCTCTGGAGCATCATCAAAAGGAGTGTCTATGATGGCGGGAGGCAGTTCACATCTAAGCAACAGCTCTGGGAGGGTATTCTGTCCTCATGCAAAACAATTGAAGCAGAAACCATCCAAAACCTGACAAATTCAATGGACGAGAGAGTTCAGAAGCTCCTTTCGAACAAGGGGTCCTATGTGAAAATGTAACATCACCTAGAATAAAGTTTTGAGTTGAAAACTGTTTGATTTCAGTTTCTAATAACCTGCTAATGCTTATAATTTCAAAAATGACCATTTTTTTGGTCTTTATTAAAATGAAAAGGTTGATCGAAAAGTTTTGGGGGATCTAAGAGTGTGGCAACCCAGTAGTCATGATTACTTCGAATTCTGACAATATGAGGGTCATGTTGCAGGTAGTGCAGCAAGAAGGCACTTATGTGTCTTGCGCATCTCGGAGCCCCAAAATTATTTTCCGGGCTAGATGCAGCTAAAAATTATTATTAATTTTAAATCTGGTGGAGCTTAGTATAGATGGCCTAATAGGATCAGTGCTGCACACTGCTACAAAGCCCAAATTATTTTCCAGTCAAGATACAGATAAACATGATTAGTAATTTTAAATCTGGTGGAGCTTATTATAGATGGCCTAATAGAATCAGTGCTGCACACTGCTACAAAGCCCAAATTATTTTCCAGCCAAGATACAGATAAACATGATTAGTAATTTGAAAGCTTAAAACGGTTGGTAGGGTGATTTTAACCAATCATCAAGCTTTTACTCTCCCCAGGATGACACAGGGGTAGAAAAGTCGTTTCGGATCCATGATTTGTTCATCTTTATGAACGTGAGTCTGTCTACATTATCAGTGGAGAGCCGCGTGCGCTTATCTGTCAGCACACCACCAGCAGCGCTGAACACACGTTCAGACAGAACGCTGGCTGCGGGGCATGACAAGATCTCCAAGGCGTAAGTGGCTAGCTCTGGCCATTTATCCAGATTGGAAGCCCAAAAAGAGCAAGGGTCCAGTGACACAGTCATGGCTTCAATGTTTACTTGGAGATACTCCTGTACCATCGTCTCTAGGCGTTGACTATGTGTCAGACTTCTTGTCTCCTGTGGCCTTGCAAAGGATGGGCTAAAAAAGTGGTGAAATGATTCCGCAAAATTGATGTTACCAGCAGATACTGTGGTTCTGTTACGGTTTGAGTGCTGAACACTTGACGGTCCCACGGTTGGCAAGTTGGAACTGTGAGATTCACTACGTGCACCACTGGTGTTTTGTGGAAAAGCACATGTAAGATTCTGCAACAGTCTCTGCTGATACTCCTGCATGCGTGCATCCCTTTCTATGGCAGGAATAATTTCTGCAAATTTACTTTTGTACCGGGGATCTAACAGTGTGGCAACCCAGTAGTCAGGATTATTTCTAATTCTCACAATTCGAGGGTCATGTTGCAGGTAGTGCAGCAAGAAGGCACTCATGTGTGTTGCGCATCCAGGAGCACCAAGTCCCTGTTGTGTTGGTGGCGAGGTAACAATCATGCTTCCTTCCTCTGTCCTCTCCCCCCAACCTCGCACAACAGAAATGTGATGAAGGTCTCCCTCATCTGATGAGTCTTCCATCAGTTCATCCTCCACTTCTTCCTGGGCTCCTGCACCTTCCTCACTAGTTTGGCTGCTACCATGCGCCCTGGTAAAACCATCTCCCCCACCCTCACATGCCTGCCGCCTTGGTGCTGCCGACCGTCTGGACCTTGCAGATGTTAGCCCTTCCGCATACAACTCCTCCTCCTCTACTTCCTCCACCTCCTCTTGTGCCACCACCTGACTCCGAATTCTGTTTAACATGTGCTCCAGCATGTAAATCACCGGAATAGTCATGCTGATAATGGCATCGTCAGCACTAAACATCTTCGTCGCCATTTCAAAACTGTGCAGAAGGGTGCATAGGTCCCTGATCTGAGACCACTCCTCCAGCGTGATTTGCCCCACCTCTGGATCTCGTTGGCCCAGGCTATACGTCAGAACGTATTGCACCAGGGCTTGTCGGTGCTGCCACAGTCGCTGCAACATGTGCAGAGTTGAATTCCACCAGGTAGGCACATCGCATTTTAGCCGGTGAAGTGGCAGGCCCAACGACTTCTGTAGAGATGTAAGTCGCTGAGCTGAGGGATGCGAACGGCGGAAGTGAGCACACAGCGACCGTGCCCTCTGCAGAAGGTCATCTAGTCTGGGATAGTGGGCTAAAAATTGCTGGACAACCAGGTTCAACACGTGAGCCATACAAGGCACGTGTGTGAAATTGCCCCGGCGAAGGGCCGCACCCAGGTTTGCAGCATTGTCGCACACGGCCTTCCCTGGTTTCAGGTCCAGTGGAGACAACCATTCATGAAATTGGTTCTCCAGAGCTGACCACAACTCCTCAGCTGTGTGACTCACATTTCCCAGACATTTCAAAGTAAAAACCGCCTAATGACGTTGAACCCTACTGCCAGCATAGTAAGGAGGTGTGCAGGATCCCTTCTGCGCAGTTAGAAAGCTTGTGGCATGACCAGACAGGCTTTGGGTGCAGGTGGAAGACCGAGAGGAGGTTGAGGAGGCAGAAGCAGTGGAGGAACTTTGACATAAAGAGGATTGACGCACAACTCGTGGGGACGGCAAGACTTGGACAGCAGCCCCTTGTGCTGCTGTCACCATAGTTACCCAGTGCCCAGTCAGCGACATATAACGCCCCTGTCCATGCCTACTCGTCCAAGTGTCTGTGGTGAAATGCACCCTGTCACACACAGAGTTTCTCAAAGAAGCGGTGATGTTGTGTGCGACATGCTGGTGGAGCGCAGGCACACCTTTCTTTGAGAAGTAGTGCCGACTGGGCATCTGGTACTGGGGCACTGTGACGGACATAAGGTCTCGAAAATCCTCTGTGTCCACCAGGCGGAAAGGCAGCATTTCTGTAGCCAAGAGCTTGCAGATGGTGAAATTCAACCTCTTAGCTTTCTCATGGCTAGGAGGAAATGGTCTTTTACTTGTCCACATCTGAGGGACCGAGGGCTGGCTATTGTGCTTAGACGGGGTTGATAAGGGTGTCCCCGGCAAACTGCCGGTCTGTGAGGAAGATGCAGGCGGACATGTTAGGTTGCCTTGATCCAAAGGTGGTGCTATCGATGTCGGACAGCGCTCAACACCAGCTGGTGTTACCACCTCCAAAGAAAATGATGACCTGCCAATCACGCTGGCTGTTGCGGGTAAAGAGGTGGCAGGTCTGCGCCCCAAAACAGGTGTGACTGCTGTCCCCCCAGTCACAGAGGATGAAGAGGCTGCGGATGCACAAGATATGGCAGACGGTGGTTGGCCCGGCCGGCTAGGCCGCATTGTAGCACACTGAGCTTCCCACTGCAACTTATGCTTCATGTCCATGTGCCGGTTCATGCATGAAGTACTCAAACTATGTATTTTTTGGCCTCTACTTAGCTTTTGCTGACAAATGTTACAGATAACACGAGTTGGGTCATCTTTATCGATCAGAAAAAATGCCCAGGCTATGCAAGGCTTAGCACCCATGCGACCTGAAGAGCCACCACGACTTGTGGTGAGAGGCAGAGTTGTGTTTGAGGATGCAGTTGTTGACGTGCTTCCAGTACTACGTCTCGGTCCAGGAAGGCGCAACCTGACCTCGTCGTCACTAACATCTTCCTCCACCTCCTCTGCTGACCTCATCTCTTGGCTGACTGTGGGTTGACAGTAAGTGGGATCTCCAACCTCATCATCATCACCCTGTGCGTTATCACACCCGTCGTCCTCAGAGCCAACCTGTTCCTGCCCTGACAAAAAAGTAAAGTTGTCGCTCCAATCAGGTATTTGAGTCTCATCATCGTCTTCCTCATTGTCTCCACCAACAGGAGTTACAGTTTGGGAATGAGGGTCTACATTATGGTCAGAACCTTCTGCGTCTGGTCCTGGATCCGACTCATAAAGATTCTGGGCATCAGTGCAGATCATTTCCTCGTCTGGATTCACAGAAGCGCTGGAGTCGACCTCTGATTCCCAGGCTATTGTATGAGTAAACAGCTCTGCAGACTCAACCATCTGTTCTACCTCATACTCAGACGGGCAGCTGGAGATTTGGGAGCTGTGAGGAAGCAAGTGCGATTGGGGTGACACCTTTGAGGACTGGAGTATTTGTGATGTTGAAGTTGATGTGGAGGAAAGCCCACTTAAAGGAGCACTTGATATCCGTTGAAGCACCTGCTGTTTTTGTGCCTCTTCTGGAATTTGTAGCGATTGGCGTGGCCCTAAGAAAGGGATCTTATCACATTGTCCGCTAAAAGAAGTAGACATTTTAGTTTGGCTGGAAGATGGTCTTTCTTCTGCAGATGTTACTGTTGCTTTAACACCTACCCCACGGACACAACCTTTTTTCCCCTTCCCAACACGCCTATTCCCCTTTCCACCAGCAGCAAGCCTTTTTCCACTCATTTTGGTGGTTAACTAATTCACATCTCTGGAGTTGTTTGCACAAAAAAACAATGGATGGGAACCAAGCAGAGCTGAGTGGCCAAACTGTGGTATTAGGCCAAAACTATTGGCTGGGTTGGATGCAGAAAAAAATTATATTCAATTTGCAACCTGATGGAGGTCAGTATAGATGGACTAATAGAACAAGTCCCACACACAGCTAGAAGCCCAAATATTTTTTCAGAGGTAGATGCAGAAAAAAATTGTATTCAGTTTGCAACCTGATGGAGGTCAGTATAGATGGACTAATAGAACAAGTCCTACACACAGCTAGAAGCCCAAATATTTTTTCAGAGGTAGATGCAGAAAAAAAATATATTCAGTTTGCAACCTGATGGAGGTCAGTATAGTAGGACTAATAGAGAAAGTCCCACACACTGCTAGAAGGCCAAATATTTTTTCAGAGCTAGATGCAGACAAAAAATTATTTTTAATTTGCAACCTGATGGAGGTCAGTATAGATGGACTAATAGAGAAAGTCCCACACACTGCTAGAAGGCCAAATATTTTTTCAGAGCTAGATGCAGATAAAAATTATTTTTAATTTGCAACCTGATGGAGGTCAGTATACATGGACTAATAGAACAAGTCCCACACACAGCTAGAAGGCCAAATATTTTTTCAGAGGTAGATGCAGATAAAAATTATTTTTAATTTGCAGCCTGATGGAGGTCAGTATAGATGGACTAATAGAACAAGTCCCACACACAGCTAGAAGGCCAAATATTTTTTCAGAGGTAGATGCAGATAAAAATTATTTTTAATTTGCAGCCTGATGGAGGTCAGTATAGATGGACTAATAGAGAAAGTCCCACACACTGCTAGAAGGCCAAATATTTTTTCAGAGCTAGATGCAGAAAAAAATTATATTCAGTTTGCAACCTGATGGAGGTCAGTATAGATGGACTAATAGAACAAGTCCCACACACAGCTAGAAGGACAAATATTTTTTCAGAGGTAGATGCAGATAAAAATTATTTTTAATTTGCAGCCTGATGGAGGTCAGTATAGATGGACTAATAGAGAAAGTCCCACACACTGCTAGAAGGCCAAATATTTTTTCAGAGCTAGATGCAGACAAAAAATTATTTTTAATTTGCAACCTGATGGAGGTCAGTATAGATGGACTAATAGAGAAAGTCCCACACACTGCTAGAAGGCCAAATATTTTTTCAGAGCTAGATGCAGATAAAAATTATTTTTAATTTGCAACCTGATGGAGGTCAGTAAAGATGGACTAATAGAGAAAGTCCCACACAGTGCTAGAAGTCCAAATATTTTTTCAGAGCTAGATGCAGAAAAAAATTATATTCAGTTTGCAACCTGATGGAGGTCAGTATAGATGGACTAATAGAACAAGTCCCACACACAGCTAGAAGCCCATATATTTTTTCAGAGGTAGATGCAGATAAAAAATATTTTTAATTTGCAACCTGATGGAGGTCAGTATAGATGGACTAATAGAGAAAGTCCCACACACTGCTAGAAGGCCAAATATTTTTTCAGAGCTAGATGCAGACAAAAAATTATTTTGAATTTGCAACCTGATGGAGGTCAGTATAGATGCACTAATAGAGAAAGTCCCACACACTGCTAGAAGGCCAAATATTTTTTCAGAGCTAGATGCAGACAAAAAATTATTTTTAATTTGCAACCTGATGGAGGTCAGTATAGATGGACTAATAGAGAAAGTCCCACACACTGCTAGAAGGCCAAATATTTTTTCAGAGCTAGATGCAGATAAAAATTATTTTTAATTTGCAACCTGATGGAGGTCAGTATAGATGGACTAATAGAACAAGTCCCACACACAGCTAGAAGGCCAAATATTTTTTCAGAGGTAGATGCAGATAAAAATTATTTTTAATTTGCAGCCTGATTGAGGTCAGTATAGATGGACTAATAGAACAAGTCCCACACACAGCTAGAAGGCCAAATATTTTTTCAGAGGTAGATGCAGATAAAAATTATTTTTAATTTGCAGCCTGATGGAGGTCAGTATAGATGGACTAATAGAGAAAGTCCCACACACTGCTAGAAGGCCAAATATTTTTTCAGAGCTAGATGCAGACAAAAAATTATTTTGAATTTGCAACCTGATGGAGGTCAGTATAGATGGACTAATAGAGAAAGTCCCACACACTGCTAGAAGGCCAAATATTTTTTCAGAGCTAGATGCAGACAAAAAATTATTTTGAATTTGCAACCTGATGGAGGTCAGTATAGATGGACTAATAGAGAAAGTCCCACACACTGCTAGAAGGCCAAATATTTTTTCAGAGCTAGATGCAGATAAAAATTATTTTTAATTTGCAACCTGATGGAGGTCAGTAAAGATGGACTAATAGAGAAAGTTCCACACACTGCTAGAAGGCCAAATATTTTTTCAGAGCTAGATGCAGAAAAAAATTATATTCAGTTTGCAACCTGATGGAGGTCAGTATAGATGGACTAATAGAACAAGTCCCACACACAGCTAGAAGCCCAAATATTTTTTCAGAGGTAGATGCAGATAAAAAATATTTTTAATTTGCAACCTGATGGAGGTCAGTATAGATGGACTAATAGAGAAAGTCCCACACACTGCTAGAAGGCCAAATATTTTTTCAGAGCTAGATGCAGACAAAAAATTATTTTGAATTTGCAGCGTGATGGAGGTCAGTATAGATGGACTAATAGAGAAAGTCCCACACACTGCTAGAAGCCCAATATTTTTTCAGAGGTAGATGCAGAAAAAAAATATATTCAGTTTGCAACCTGATGGAGGTCAGTATAGATGGACTAATAGAGAAAGTCCCACACACTGCTAGAAGGCCAAATATTTTTTCAGAGCTAGATGCAGACAAAAAATTATTTTTAATTTGCAACCTGATGGAGGTCAGTATAGATGGACTAATAGAGAACGTCCCACACACTGCTAGAAGGCCAAATATTTTTTCAGAGCTAGATGCAGATAAAAATTATTTTTAATTTGCAACCTGATGGAGGTCAGTAAAGATGGACTAATAGAGAAAGTCCCACACACTGCTAGAAGGCCAAATATTTTTTCAGAGCTAGATGCAGAAAAAAATTATATTCAGTTTGCAACCTGATGGAGGTCAGTATAGATGGACTAATAGAATGATGCTATGCCCAAAAGATTTTACTTCACTAGGTGCAGTAAAAAAATTGGTATTCTATACACAGGTGGTATATCTTGCAACACAGATAGGCTACTCCACTGACTAACACACTCTGCAATAGGCCAAAAAGGATTAGCTTTGCTAGATTCAGCCAAATGCTGTGAAAAAAACTTGCACAGCACTGGCACAGACCTGCCTGGCAAAAACTGATAGGAACTGATGTAACCTAGTCCTGAAAAGGACTGCAATTACAATTAGTCTTTACTCCCACAATCTATCTATTTAAGAGCACAGACCTGCCTGATAAAAGTCGTAGGAAATGCTGTAACCTAGTCCTTAAAAGGACTGCAATCACAACTATTCTCTACTCCCAAGCTATCTGTAGATTTGTGCGAAAATTGGCTTGAAATTAACAAGGTATAGCGCACACAGCAACAGCGGTGCCGTCTAACACGCAGCTGCAGCAGTGAGAAAATGGTGGCGACGGGGAAAATGGCTTGGTCTTATAGGGCAAGGACATGTGACATACACTGCCAATGACACATGCCCTTGATTGTGTGAAAAAAAGCACTTCGCTCCGTGTGTGCGCTGCTGATAAGCTGACAGATTGCACCTCCCCACTGTAAATGCGGGAAAGAGAAAAAAAATGGAGATCTTCATTATTCCTGCAGAGATCCATCCCCTGCCCCTCCCCCCACCCCGCTGTACACTCAAACTGCGTATTAACATTAATTTTCATCATTACTGAGAAAAAATCCAGTTATGATTTTGGTGCACGAACAGTTATCGAACATAACCTCGAACAGCCGAATTTTTCTCAAATTGTTCGTGTTCGCCGAACGGCTCGAACACCGCCCAAAACAGCTCGAATTTGAGATTGGCGAACAGTTCGAGTCGAACAACGCTCATCTCTATCCACAAGCAGCTTCTGCTCTGGCTGCAGCTAAGTACCCTGGAGACAAGGTCGCCTACACCCGTCACCATGGAGAATGGGGGTGGTTCGCCTTACACGTCCATCGAGTGTTGGAGGAGGAAACTGTACCCCTGCCGTCCGAAGCTGATGATCTGGCTGTGCCAGCCTATGGAGGACCGCCGGTGCTTCCCCGGAGGGAGCACCACTGTTGAACTGTTCGTTTAAAAGAAGTAAAGACTGTAAATAGTTACCCGGAAGGGTATTGCAATATTGCTTTGTGTGAAAAGTTCTAAGAGTGAAAAAGAAAATGTGTGTTTAAAAAAAAAGTTTATTTGTTTAGTGTACCTGGTAAAGGTACAAGGATACTTAGGCTGTGGACGGTGAGCAGCTAAAAACTTTAACTGTAAATAGTTTGCACTTCTTAGGCTATGTGCCCACGATGCAGAAATGCTCAGGGTTTTTTCCTGAGCGTTTCTGCATCTCCCTGGCAGAAAAAAACGCATGCGGATTGTACATGCGTTTTCCTGCCAGGGACATGCGGAAGTGAAGCGTTCTTCACTTGCATTTCCGCATGCGGGTGGACAAGCGCTTTCCAAGCGATTTTAGCATCACTTAGAAAGTGCTTGTCAACTTGGTCACACTATATAAATCCATGCAAACGGCAAGGATTTATATAGTGTGACCTGAGAGAATGTATAAAAATAAAAAATAAATATATACTTACCCTCTGATGGCCCCCGGTGTCCTGCTTCACTCCGTTCTCCCTTGCCAGCAGCGGTACACTGAAGGACCTGCCGAAGTCAGGGTCGCGTGACCCGTCACATGACTATGATGTCAGCGCAGGTCCTTTAGTCCATCGCGAACTGCCGGCATGCGAGGAGGAGTGCTTCGGGGGCCGCCAGAAGGTAATTATATATTTATTTTTTATTATTATTTTTTTTTTTACAGTTTTCTATGGTACCCAGGTCCGGAGGAGAGTCAGCTCTGCTCTAGACCTGGGTACCATCCGCACATTAGAATGCATGGAATGCGCATCTACATATACAGTGATGCGTAATCCATGTGCTCTAATGCAAGTCAATGGCGGCGAAAACGCAGCACTTCCGCAAAATAATTGGTAGTGCTGCGTTTTTCTCTGCAATGATAATCCGCAGTGGAAATTTCCGCAGCATGTGCACAGCACAAGTGGATTATCATTGGGGAACAAGGCAGGCCTTATACTATGCGTTTTTTAAGAGTTTCTGCAGCGTTTTTGCCGCTGCGGAAACGCTTAAAAAACGCATCGTGGGCACACAGCCTTAAAGTGCTTCTTGTTGGTTTTATATAAAAAGACCACCGAACAAAAACCCGTTTGGTGTGGCTGAAGACGTGGTCCAACCACTGGATCACCTATGCCCTGCAGCCACGCCCAGGGCCTACGTTGAGGGTTTTCGGACGGGTCCCTCATGTTTCTCATGTTGCACCTTCACCAGTGAGATGGACACCTGGTTATGCATCTCACTGAAGCTTTAAGAAAAATGTTTTATATGACAAATGTTTTATATATGTGAAGAAAATTTTATTGGAGAAAGTTTTATAATGTTTTGTAAGCTGATAAGAAACATGTAACGTTTAAGAAAATGTGCCTCCCATAAAGGGAAGAAAAAGTTGTGTGTTATTCTTCTAAGTGATGCACCTAAAAATTTTTGTATGTCTTAGGCTATGTGCCCACGATGCAGAAATGCTGCATATTTTTTACGCTTCTCCCTGGCAGAAAAAACGTATGCGGATTTTACATGTGTTTTTCCCGCCAGGTAGTAGCGTTTGTGAAGCGTTTTTGCATGCATTTCTGCATTCGGGTTATCAAGCGCTTTTCCAAGCGATTTTAGCATCACTTGGAAAAGTGCTTGATACCTTGGTCACACTATATTAATCCATGCAACCGGCACGGATTTATGTAGTGTGACCAAGTAATAGTTTAAAAAAAAGAATAAGAATGGTAAAAAATAAAAAATAAACATTATACTCACCTTCCGATGACCCCCGGTCTCCTCCGATGCGTTCGGTCTCCCCGGTGTCTCGCGGTGGTGTGAAGGACCTGCGATGACGTCAGAGTCATGTGACAGGTCACGCGACCGCCGACGTCAGCGGTTGCGTGACCTGTCACATGTCTCAATGATGTCATGTCAGGTCCTCACACCACCGCGAGCCGCCCAACACATCGCACGCATCGCTGAGGAGGCCGGGGGACATCGGAAGGTAAGTATAATCTTTATTTTTTATTTTACATTTTTTTTTAACAGTTTCTTTGGTACCCAGGTCTGGAGGAGAGTCTCCTTTCCTCCAGACCTGGGTACCATCCGCATATTGAACTGTGTGATATCCGCATATGCAGATGCAGTGATGTGGATGTCACACGGTCCAATGCAAGTCAATGGCGGCGATTACGCTGCGTGTCCGCAAAATTAATGGACATGCTGCAGATTGTTCTGCAATGATAATCCGCAGCGGAAATTTCCACAGCATGTGCACAGCACATGCAGATTATCATTGGGGACCATGGGGCACGTATTACCAAGCATTTTTTAAGCGTTTTCGCTGCGGAAATTCCGCGGAAGAAATGCTTGAAAAATGCATAGTGGGCACGCAGCCTTAACATTTGTTTTACTCTGTTACAGCCCGTGGAGGGGCTGTGTATTACCAGGGGGGTATGTGGCGTCCCTGCGGGTTCAGTCATCACAGAGGTACTGCATCTCACCCAGAGGTGTGGTACCCCACTCTCAGATAAGGATGGAGTACTGCCCGGGACCCACCCACCTGCATCCAACACTACACCATTCCAGACCAGCAGGCAGGGGCAAGATGCATGTGTACAATGATGAGCCCTGCCCCCTGGTTGGAAGTGGGGGGAACTGAGAGAGGGGGAACCATGTAGTGGGTGTGGGTGGAGGAAACAGTACAGGGGAGCACCTTCAGTAGGAGTATAAGAAGGGAACCATCCTGAGGAATCAGTTCAGTTCAGTATGAGGAGAGAGAGAGAGTTGGAAGAAGGAGCTCTGTAGGAGCTCTGCTCAGAAGGAGTGGGGTGAGGAGCGGGCCTAGACTGAGAGGCCCAGGAGGACAGACTGAGAGAGGATGGGAGCAGAAGGAAGGCTCCAAGTGGAACAGAGGGGATCCCAGGGGCACGAGAAGTGCTGGAAGCCACCCGTGCGCCCGATCTACAAGGACATGGAGGGATCAGGCCGCAGAGGGGACCGGCCCCTAACTAGTGGAGAACTACAAGGCTCAGCTAGATAACCGGAGGCGACTGCACTTTCAAGGTGCAGCTGCCCACTACCACAATTATATTGCTGAAAAGGTGGCTGCATAAGATTCAAGGGACTGCACGTCGCCCGCCAAGATACGAGGCTGCTGGCTTGGGACACTGATTTTGAGAAACAGGGCAGGAGGATGAGAGCCAGCGCAGTAGGGTGAGAGCCAGCGCAGGAAGACGACCGAGGAAGGCACATAGAACGGGGTCCCGTTTAAGTACTCCTGAGATACTTGAGAGATTGCTGAACCCCTTCCTTTGTGAACGCAGAACGACGTTGGAGGTTACACTGGCGCTGGTAACCTGGAGTCTTGAACAACTGTAAGCAAAACCTTGAAGACTGCACCCCACTGTGTCCTAGAATTATTGCTGTGCCATCACCAGCCCTGCACTACACAGCACCAGCAACATCTACCTCATAACATCACTATTTCCTGCCCTGGGGCTTAGCTCTGCCTGTGGAGAACTGTACCAACTCTGCTGCAAGATGCATGTGTACAATGCTGAGCCCTGCCCCCTGGTTGGAAGTGGGGGGAACTGAGAGAGGGGGAACCATGTAGTGGGTGTGGGTGGAGGAAACAGTACAGGGGAGCACCTTCAGTAGGAGTATAAGAAGGGAACCATCCTGAGGAATCAGTTCAGTTCAGTCTGAGGAGAGAGAGAGAGTTGGGAGCAGGAGCTCTGTAGGAGCTCTGCTCAGGAGGAGTGGTGAGAGGAGCGAGCCTAGACTGAGAGGCCCAGGAGGACAGACTGAGAGAGGATGGGAGCTGAAGGAAGGCTCCAAGAGGAACAGAGGGGATCCCAGGGGCACAGGAAGTGCTGGTAGCCACCCGTGCGTCCGAATCTACAAGGACATAGAGGGATCAGGCCGCAGAGGGGACCGGCCCCTAACTAGTGGAGAACTACAAGGCTCAGCTAGATAACTGGAGGCGACTGTACTTTCAAGGTGCAGCTGCCCACTACCACAATTATATCGCCGAAAAGGTGGCTGCATAGGATTCAAGGGACTGCACGTTGCCCGACAAGATCCAAGGCTGCTGGCTTGGGACACTGATTGTGAGACGCAGGGCAGGAGGGTGAGAGCCAGCGCAGGAAGACGACTGAGGAAGGCGCATAGAACGGGGTCCCGTTTAAGTACTCCTGAGATACTTGAGAGATTGCTGAACCCCTTCCTTGGTGAATACAGAACAACGTGGGAGGTTACACTGGTGCTGATAACCTGGAGTCTTGAACAACTATGAGTAAAACTTTGAAGACTGCACCCCACTGTGTCCTAGAATTATTGCTGTGACATCACCAGCCCTGCACTACACAGCACCAGCAACATCTACCTCATAACATCACGATTTCCTGACCTGGGGCTTAGCTCTGCCTGTGGAGAGCTGTACCAATTCTGTTGCATCACCATCAGCTCCAGATGATCTGCACCGCAGCGGTGGCCCCATATAGCCACATACCACAGGTGGCATCATGAACATTATATATAAAAACTTCATTCCCCTTTTACTTTTCCCCTTTTATTGACCGCCCTGGGTCACGGACCGGGTCACTGCCACTGTGACATCCCCCAGCATCGACCGGAACGGCTACTGAGTACCCCACGGCCCAGGGGGCACGTCATATACAGTTTTTTCTTCAACTCTACCCACAAGTGTTCGATAGGGTTGAGGTCTGGGGACTTTAGGGAACAATCCAGCACCTCTTCTTCATTGTTATTGAACCATTTCTACATCAATCTCAACATATACTTTGGGTCCTTATCCTGCTGGAACACTGTCGTCCTTTTCATACCCATAGAACTCGAGTGTACGAAGTAACTCGTCTTATAGGAAACTCACATATATCTTAGCATTGAGACCACCATCAATCCTAGTCAAGTATCCAATGCCTTTTACTGTGAAACAACCCCATATCATCAGTATTCCTTCACAAAACTTGACATTTTCTTCAATGTCTCGATCTCCCTTTCCCCTTGTTTCTTCCAGACCTATTTGCACCCATCAGAGCCTAGTCTATTGACTTTCATCTCATCACTCCAAATCACCTGTTTCCAATCTTCTACTGTCCACTTTTCACACTCTTTTGCTTTTTTCCAAACTTGAGCCAAAGCTTCTTTTGATGATATTGAAGTCGAGGCGTCTTCACCTTTTTTCGAGCCTCCATTTACTTGTGTAACTTCGTCGCACAGTGCTTGCATGTACATCTGTGGTCGCACTATTACGAAGCATACAAGCCACTTCCACTGCTGTTTGTCACTCCAGAACTGATAGACCTTGTTATGAGCTGACTTGTTGACTCTGATATTTTGCCTGGAAATCCACTTCTTGGCCTTTGAATGGATGGATGGACTTCATTTCGTATTCTTCCAACTGTCATGGCACTCACTGTTAGGAGGGCGGTTGCAGACAACTTTATTATAATGGAACGCAACCGACCCCGGGGTCCGCGATGCAGCCTGGAGGACTGCTGCCGAGCACTTTCCGGGAGGAAAGTAAAGTAACCAACTTAAATGATAGACCCTTCCGTGTTACTGCACACTGGAACGGGTATAGCGGTTCGCTCTATCTCTCTAAAAGATAGGCGGAGAAAAGCTATCTGTAGTCCTGTTAACTACACAGGGACTACACTGGCGGCGCTAGGATGCGTGTGTGACTACACCGACGGGTACACGTGCCCCCAGCCGGACTGCAGGGTATTACTCCATGTGTGTTACAGACGATAGCCGTGAACAGGACGTCTGCAAGCTGCTCTGGGTGTTAGGCGACCCCTTTGGCTGAGCCAGACTGCTAGACAAAGCTACCTGCCTCTATGGAGCTAACCTGCCTAGCGGAAACTACATGTGGAGCAGAGTCGTCCACACACCAGCATCACTGCTCAATGATCAGAGCGCGCCTACATGTTTGTGGGTGGGCCTTTTAAAGACTAAGCCCTGCCCACCGACGCACCATTGGTGACGCTACCCCTGGACCAATCAGGCGGTGCCAGGTCACCGGGTCAGGTGGGTGTCAAACCACCAATCACGATCCGCCAGGTCACGGGCATGCCCAGTGCGGCGAATCCTGGACTTAGACTCTAAATACCCTGTCTCCCTCTGCAACCTATGCTTAACATTGCTAGGCACAAATACCCAGGAGACAATCTGCACATCTCGTGGACCAGCTAGGCGTTGGGGCTGACGACGATGCTAAGCAGCATCAGCCCCGGCTGGACCAAAATGAAGATTCTGGACCCATTTCGAATCCAGCACCAGACCGACGCCTAACACTCACATGATGCAGTTTGGCAATTTTCTTGGCCGAGAGACCACTATCGATGAGCTCGATGATGCTATTTGTATTTACTGCTTCATGACTGCTCTTCGATTCAAACCAATGACCAGTGGTCTTATTTTGTTTCCATTGCTCCTCTGTTTTTTTGTTTTTTTTTTAATCTGCCAAACAGTTCCAGAGGTATGGACCTTTTTATTTAATGTTGATTTTTATTATCTTTACTGTTGGGACCTTGCTCCAGGGGCACGTCCTTAGGCTGCCTGACATGCCCCCTTGTAAAGACCAGAAAAATCAGCATGAAATAAAATAGCCCATATCTCTGGAATTTGTTATGGATTTAAAAAAAAAAAAACTGCACAAAGGGGAGAAGCAAGATTAAAATTACTCTAAATACTTGCCATTACTGACCTGGTGACAGTTCCTTTTTAACCATCTTTATAAAACGATGTATTGTTTGTCATCAATAGGTTAATAAATAAGCCTTGTTAGACTAGTCTTAGTTAATAATGTGTTTTATGGAATGCTAAATCAGCTTGATAGATTCCACACTGAACTTATGCTAAAGAAATCAGCTTTATTTTGTATATTGTTGATAACTTTTTCATTGCTCTTATGCGATACCCTAAAATTATAATCATCATAACATAGTAATTTTATTTTGCAAGCCATTACAGTAATATTTGATATCTTTAAATGTTATAGCTTGTTCAGTTTCATTAAATGCTTCACTGCAGATCAATTTGATTTTGTGGCTATAAATTTTATAGGAGAATTTCTCTAAGGTACTGAAGTTTATTGCACTTTCATCATATTTTGTACCTTAGAGGTATGAGCAGTAAGTGTTTTTTTATTGGTGTAGCATTTTCAGTTTGTTGAAAGAAACATATATGAAAAGTATTAGCCTATATTTGTTAGCCTTTAATGATGCCTTTAAAGGGAACCTGTCATCATGATTTAGTATGCTAAAATAAAGGTATGGCCATAATGGTGTTTTTATACTGATTTATTAGATACCTGTAGAAAAGAAATCTGAATCTTGGTTCTTGTTTAATTCAAGTTAGATGTTTTGGTGCAATATCTTCTTTGTGCATTGGGGCGGGACTTTGGGGCAGGACTGTGGGTAGAGTTTTCGTCTTTACTATGGCCACTCTGCATTTGTACAAGCCTCCTTCTTTTAAGTTTGCAAAGCTATTTCCATTGTGTGTATTCTGACATGAGCAAACATGAGCGCATTGCTGGAATCCTTACTTATTGGAGTATATTCTTGTAAATGTTGTTCTATACATTTGATTGTGTGCCTATTATAGATCACGTTTTATCCTTAAAAGGAAATTTCACTTATAAAGATATAGAGACTTTTTTTTTACTGAGATCCATGTATTTTGGGCTAGAAATCATTTTACCAATTGGGTTTCATGAAAATGTTTTAACAATCGCCTTCTGTAGTCTGTTTGTTGAATTGTGCATTGCTAGATTACAGAATAAGTATCTAAGAATCCGTAACAGGATAGTTTATAACTCTTCTAATTTTGTTTTTCAAAGCTCCTCTCAGCTGATAGCAATGAAATAAAGATCTTGTAAAAGCCCAATGATGCAAAATTTTAATAAAAACAAAACTGAACAATTGATTTTTAGCCCCAAATACATGCATGCATGCATATGTAAAAAAAAAGGTCCCTTAAGGTGGACAACCCTTTTAATCTATATAATGCTTTTATGACCAAGTGGATTTTTGCATCTGACTTGTCCAGTAATAGTCATTGCTAAAATTCCAAGAATAAATGGTTGTTTTCATAAAATATTTCTATGTTTTGGTGCAGAAGGTTCATTTGTGGTTTAGGGCAAATGCTCCCATCTTGTTTCCATTAGACTAATGCACTTTGTAGTTACCGCATAAAGCTTATCAAGTTTGCTGTTTAGATATTCTGGATGATGACTTCTGTTATTTTGGTATATTTATCCTTATTTTATAGAAGAGAGAAACCAAAGAAAAAATACCGAGACATAGTCTAAAAAAAATGGAAAAAAAACATTAAATACATAAAACGATAAAAACGCAACGTGTATGTCAACTATACAGTATGTGATAATTTGTAAAGACCCATCTAAAGTGCAATGATGCAAGCAGCCATGACAACTAGCTCAAAGAAGTATATATATAACCTTAATAATAATGATGGCAAGATATAATATTTAGTTCATAATAATAAACTCTTTAATTTCAAGTGCTAATGTGCAAAACAAGGGATACAATCATATGTAATACATAATGAAATAGTAAATATCTGCTGTATCATAGGGTCCAAGGTATCTCATTGGCTGTAATAATATAAATTAGGTATACAAATCAAGCATATCATTATGAAAAAGAACCCTTCAATCGTCAAAATGGTAAGGAGATCAAAGCAAGAGTCTCATACTGCAAAGAAATGATTGAGCATCGAACATGGCATACTAAGCAACTGCATTGAGCTTGTTGCTACTACACTGTGTTCCAAATTATTATGCAAATAATATTTTCTCAGATTTTCCCAAATTACTTATATGAATTGCAGTCATTGTAATTTTCCAGTCAAATAACTATTAGAGTACAATTGAAAGGTTTTTGTACAAACTGCCTATGATAACAGTATATTTTTAAAAAAGAGTACAATTGAAAGGTTTTTGTACAAACTGCCTATGATAACAGTATATTTTTAAAAAAATAAAACACTCAAACTGCACTCAAAATGCATGTTCCAAATTATTATGCACAGCAGAGTTTTCAACCTTTTCATTTTAATAAAGAACAAAAAAATGGTCATTTTTGAAATTATAAGCATTAGCAGGTTATTACAAACTGAAATCAAACAGTTTTCAACTCAAAACTTTATTCTAGGTGATGTTACATTTGCACATAGGATCGCTTGTTCGAAAGGAGCTTCTAAACTCTCTCGTCCATTGAATTTGTCAGGTTTTGGATGGTTTCTGCTTCAATTGTTTTGCAAGAGGACAGAATACCTTCCCAGAGCTGTTGCTTAGATGTGAACTGCCTCCCGCCATCATAGACACTCCTTTTGATGATGCTCCAGAGGTTCTCATTGGGGTTGAGGTCAGGGGAGCATGGGGGCCACACCATAAGTTTGTCCCCTTTTATGCCCATAGCAGCCAGAGATGCAGATGTGTTATGTGCAGCATGAGACGGTGCATTATCATGCATGTAAATGATCTTGCTGCAGAATGCACAGTTCTTCTTCTTGAACCATGGCAGGAAGTGCTGTTTGAGAAACTCAACATACATTATGGAGTTCATCTTTACCCCTTCAGGGATCCTAAAGGGGCCGACAATCTCTCTCCCCATGATTCAAGCCCAAAACATTACTCCACCTCCTCCTTGTTGGCGCCGTAGCTGTTAGAACCTTGCTGTTAGTTTTTTTTTCCTTTGCTGGTCACATGACCTTGTTGGCCTATTTAATCCTGCTCCGCCCTTCTGGCTTTGCTGGACTTCATTGTATATCTACTTTCTAGCTAGCCTGTGCTCTGTATCTAACTCTGTTAGTTTGCTTGGTCTACGGACCTCTATGTTCTATCTATTTTGTTTGTTCGTCTGTCTGCTACTATTTCTGTTAGGAGGTGTCCCATATTCCTCCCAGTCCTTAGTACTTGTAGGGATTCCCTCCCCACATCTATAGGTCTCCGTACAGACTAGATTAGGACTTTAGCAGGTCTGATCGCAGGATCAGGTTCCCTGTTACATCGTAGGGATTCAGCTGAGTCCTATAGTAGGGACAGATCTCCTCTCTTTCCTTAGCTTTGGTAGCAGAACATAACAGTAGCCGTGTTTGCATAGGGTGTCCATCAACCAGCCATCCTCCACTCCATCCATCTGGACCATCGAGCATTGCATGGCACTCATCGGTGAACAAAACAGTTTTTAAGTCAGTCTTCATGTATTGTTTGGCCCACTGGAGCCGTTTCTGCTTGTGTACAGTGGATAGAGGAGGTCAACAGGATGGCTTACGCACAGCTGCCAACCTCTGAAGGACCCGGCATCTTGTTGTTCGGGGGACGTTGGAGGCACCAGCAGCTTCAAAAACTTGTCTGCTGCTATGACAAGGCTTTTTTGCCGCTGCTCTTTTAACCTGACGTAATTGCCTGTAGGAAAGAGTCCTCAATTTTCCCTTATCAGCACGCACACGTGTGTACTGTGAATCAGCTACATACCTCTTGATTGTGCGATGATCACGATGAAGTGTCTTGACAATGTTGATTGTAGTCATGCCTTGACCTAAACACTCCACAATTTGTTGCTTCTCAGCAGCCGACACATCCTTTTTCTTTCCCATTTTGCCAGAAAATGTAGGCTCCTTAATAATGTGGGACAGCCTTCTTAAGTAGTCTTGCCTTTCATTGGACACACCTGCCAAACTATCTAGCACAGGTGTCTGCAATTGCTTACAGTGATATAAAGAGCCCTGACACACATCATCATCAATGAGTTTAACTGACAAACAAAAAAATTCTTACCTTATCACTCCTAAACACTTTTTGCATAATAATTTGGAACACAGTGTATAGTTCCGAATTTAGTATTATAAACCCATTGTCCCAGTATTCCTTTGGTTCTGTTCTTTCTTCCCTTCTTTCTTTTCTTTTCCTTTCCTTTCACTTTGTCCTCAGAATGGCCCCTTTATTAATCTATTCGCCTGACACATTACAGTCTATCCCTTCACTGGGCACATTAATGACTTCTGCCCATCCTCTACTTCTCTTGTGAGGGTACGCATGCGCAGGGTCAGAATCCCCTTTGACTACGGGAAGTGCTTGATCGGGTGACAGCTATGCATTCCATTGTGGTTCACCTAGCACGATTACGGAAGTACCTTTGGTTACAGGGAGCGGAGTCCATGCATCATGTACCACTGTGAGTCAACAAGCGAAGGACGCCCCTGCTGACGTGGTGAGTGTTGATTAGCTTACTGGCATATTTAAACCTCAATGGGTCCCGCTTTGTGTGAAACGTGCCTGGAAACAGCGAGCAGCGAAACAGCTCACGGCAGGTGTGGGGTGGACACGGCTTTCCCTACAGACTACTGACTCATCCTAATCCTATTCCTATACCATGTATTCACTTATATTTTAGCAAATCTTGCTGGGTGCATGTCAGGTTTGTTGTCTTTTTAGGGATATTATTGAAGATGGAGTGTTAGAAAGCTGGATGAATATTCATCTTGATCAATGCACTGGCACTTTACTTATATTATGCTTTCCACTCCGCCATTTGTCATGTAGCCTTTAGGTGGGAGCTAGTATATTTGATATTCTCATGCACATGGTCTATTTATCAGTTTTGACCAGACTTTCTGAAATTTCTGGATTTTGTATTAGCATAACCCCCCCTAATTTTTTGCACTTATTGCTGACTATACTACGTTGTTGATTATAGGCCTGGTATTTACCAATAGCATATAGTGTAATTATTCAGATATTACCATTTGGCTATTTGTAGATTTTGATGTGCTTCCTCCCTCTTTTTGAAGATCTTCACCCTGTCTGTTTTAAATGGTATGTGCTATGTCAATAATTGAAAAATATTATGTTTTTATGTCATTTTTGGTTGGAATCTCATCTTATCTGACGGCTACTCGCTGTAACAGAGGATATGTTATAAATACAGAAGTGTCTAACATTGTACTTATCGTTTGGACATATGGGAGTAATACTAACCAACTAGTAACATCATTATAAAAGATGTACAGATATAGATAAACTGCTGACGTGTTGGCACGTCGGCAGCTTATCTATAACATTATGTTTTGGTCAGATGAGACCAAAATTGAACTCTTTGGATGCCATATTATATAAGATGTTTTCAGGCCAAAAGGCACTGCATATCATGTCAAAACCTCCATACCAACAGAGAAGTTTGGAGATGGGAACATCATGGTGTGGGTCTGTTTTTCAAAATATGGTACTGGCAAACTTCATATCATTGAAGGAAGGATGAATGGACTAATGTACTGAGACATTCTTGATAAAAATCTGCTGCCATCTACCAGGTTGATGAAGATGAAATGAGCGTGGACATTTCAGCAAGATAATGATCCCAAACACACAGCCAAGGAAACTTTCAATTGGTTTCAGAGAAAGAAAATAAAGCTGCTAGAATGGCCTCGCCAATCATCTGTTCTGAATCCAATAGAAAATTTATGGAAGGTACTAAAGCTCAGAGTTCATAGAAGGAGCCAACAGAAAATTCAGGAATTGAAGAGTGTTTGAGTGGAAGAATAGGCCAAAATCACATCTAAGAAATGCATGCGACTAGTTTCTCCATACAGGATGGATCTTGAAGCTGTCATCATTAACCAAGGCTTTTGTATGAAGTATTAAATAAATTCCAGAAACCGTGTTCAATACTTTTTCCCTGTGTCATTTCTCATTATTATTAGTGATGAGCAAGTACTAAAATGCTCGGGTACTCGTTGCTCGAGTCGAGCATATTGGAATGCTCGAGTGCCCGGACCGAGTAATGAGCCCAATGTAAGTGTATGGGAAACTCGATCATTTTTCAGGCAGCCCCCCCCAGCGGTCTGCAGAGGGCCTAAAAATTGCTAAAATCGATGGAAACAGTGCTCAAATGACATGGGAACAGCATGGGGAAGACCCCTGGAAGCATTTCTGACTTCCAGGTATCTGCTGTCGACAACGTTGTCAGAGGTATTACGCCACTTTTACGGACTCACAATAAAACATAGAAAATGAAAACCAAAATGGATTTTCCTGGGAAATATGTTAAGGAACATCCTTTCCAGGGTAATGACTTGTATATAAGGCAAAATAAATAACCAAAAACAAAAATGCTCCTCCACACCTTGGGCTATGTTCACACGTAGCGTTTTTAATGCGTTTTTGCACTTTTGCATTGCTTTCAACCAAGACAAATGCATTCACCAGGAAATGTCATTTTAACATGTTACTACCTTATCTAACCATGTGGTGTGTGACACATCATCAGACACATCCTGTTTCATTTATGATGGAGGGACTCTGATAGTCACAAAGACTATTTTTATAGGGTCATCAGGTGTCCCTTACTATTCTTAAAGGGCCAGCAGTTGGCCCTCGCTATTGTTAGAGAGCCATCAGCTGGCTATGCTTTGTTGTTCCCATTATTAACGAGTGGGTCTCCTATACTGTTATTGCGTATTCAGTTACCGCAGCGGCTGCCAAAAATTTGAAGGAACTCCAATGCCCCTTGCAAGAGACGTAGAGGTCGGAGGGGCTCCTGCAAAAAGTGCTCCCATTATTAGGAAGTGTGTCTCCCATACTATTTGCCTATGCAGTGTAGCAACGGCTGCCAACAATTTGGAGAAACTCCAATGCCCCTTGCAAGAGATGTAGAGGTTGGAGGGACTCCTGAAAATAATGTTCCCATTATTAGGAAGTGTGTCTCCCATACTGTTTGCCTATGCAGTGAAGCAACGGCTGTCAAAAATTTGGAGGAACTCCAATGTCTCTTGCAAGAGACATAGAAATGTTGATATGGTGCATATCGTGGTGGTATGGTGGTGGAGGGTGAGGATGCGGAGAAGGAGGCGGACAAGAGCAAATAGACAAAATCAGGAAGGGTATACCCATGTCTCGGTGTGAAGACGGAGGTGCAAGGGAATAGAGTTAGACCTCCCGCTGTATTTAAGTTTATGTTACTCTGCTATCATTCGGTGGTGTTGAGAAGTCTGGCCCAATTGAGCCCTTGTTCATTTTTATAAGAGTCAGCCTGTCAGCATTTTCAGTTGACAGGCGGATGCGCCTATCGGTTATACTTCCACCAGCGGCACTAAAAACCCGCTCTAACAAAACGCTAGTGGCAGGGCAGGCCAGGATCTCCAAGGCGTAGAGAGCCAGTTCATGCCACATGTCCAGCTTGGATACCCAATAATTCTAAGGCACAGAGGAATCACGAAGGACGTTGGTATGGTCGGTAAGGTACATCTTCCAAAATTTTTAATTCCTTGAGAGATTACCCCACGCATTAGGGCTTGTGCGATGGGAGGGTCTGAGAAAACTGTCCCAGAACTTTGACAGTGTTCCTCTGCCTCTGCTCTATTGCATTTGTGTCTCTCTCGCCTGTACTCCTTGGTTGTCCAAAGAACTGTGACCTCTGCCGCCACCGTTTTCAGATGAGAATTTTTTTAAAGATTCCGCTACAAAGGCCTTCTCGTACTGCCCCATTTTATTAGGCCTGTCCTGCAAGGGAATAAGAGACAAAAAGTTCTCCTTGTAGCGTGAGTCTAGAAGTGTCACCAACCAATAATGACTGTAACTCCAAATTTGGACAACGCGAGGGTCACGGGAAAGGCAGCGTAACATAAACTCAGCCATGTCTGCCAGACTGCAAAGAGGCAAGACTTCCATGTCCTCACCAAGAGGACGACTGACCATGCTCTCCTCCTCCTCATCCTCCTCCTCTTTCTCCTCCTCCCTGTCCTCAGGTATGACAGTTGTGCAGGTAGTACCGTCTATAGCACAGGAAACTAGCTCCTGTTCTTCCTCCTCCTCCTCTTCCTCTTCCTCATTGTCACCGAATCCACATTGGGATGAGATGAGGCTGGGCTGTGTGTAATCACCCTGTATGGTTCCTTGCTCCATATCATCGTTCTCCGTCTGCAATGCATCCTCTTTGATTGTGAGCAGAGAGCATTTCAGAATACAGAGAAGCGGGATGGTGACGCTAATTATGGTGTCATCGCCGCTCACCATCTTGGTGGAGTCTTCAAAGTTTTGGAGGATGGTACATATTTCTAACATCCATGTCCACTCCTGAGTTCTTATGTGTGGAGTGTGACCTGAATACCGACGGCCTTGTTGATGCTGGAAGTCAACAACTGCCCTCTTCTGCTCACAGATCCTTCCCAACATCTGCAATGTAGAGTTCCAGCATGGCACGGGCGGCGGAAGCTGTAGCTGACTTTCTAAAATGGGCACACAGGCGGTGTACTTTGACAAGCAGATCCAACAGATCCGGGTAGGTTTTGAGAAACCACTGTACCACGAGGTTACGCACATGGGTCAGTCATGGTACGTGTGTGAGCTCGCCTCACCTCAGAGCCACCACCAGGTTCCGGCCATTGTCACACACGACCATGCCTGGCTGTAGGTTCAATGGTGCCAGCCACAGATCTGCCTGCTGTTTCAGAGCTGTCCACAACTCTTCAGCGTTGTGCGGTTTGTCACCTAAGCATATTAGCTTCAGCATAGCCTGTTGCTGCTTGGCCGAGGCAGTGCTGCAGTGCTTCCATCTTGCGTCTGATGTGGTCATTTCGGAGATGGAGGCTAAAGAGGAGGAGGTGCAGGAGCTGTAGAATATGGGGCTACCCTGATTGACCCATGGCCCGCAATCCTCGGCGTTGGGAGGACGTGTTCCATCCCAAGGTCCGACTGGCTCCCGGCTTCCACCATATTAACCCAGTGTGCCGTCAGCGAGATGTACTGTCCCTGCCCACAAGCACTTGGCCACGTGTCCGTGGTTAGGTGGACTTTCCCTGTAACTGCGTTGTTGAGATCACGGCTAATGTTGTGGGACACGTGCTCGTGTAATGTGGGGATGGCACACCGGGAGAAATAGTGGCGGCTGGGGACCGCGTACCGAGGAACGGCCGCCACCATCAGTTTGCGGAAAGCTTTCGTCTCCACAAGCCTATAAGGCAACATTTCGAGCGCAAGCATTCGCGAAATGTGTGCATTTAGTAGTGTGGCCTGTGGGGCATTGGCTGTGTATTTGCGCTTGCATTCCAAGGACTGGGGTAGGGACAACTGAACGCTGCGCTGGGACAAGGATGTGGACGTGCTTGCTGATGGTGCTAGTTGAGAGTGTGCAAAAACAGGTGCAGGGCATCTTGGCATGCGCCATGGACAGGGGATTGGCGTGCACGCACAACAGCGGAAGAAGCAGTGGTGTCACCCGCAGACACTGTTGCTTGACCCTGGGGTTCGTCCCACTTAGTCAGGTGCTTTGCTGCCATGTGCCTGATCATGCTGGTGGTGGTCAGGCTGCTAGTTTTGCTACCCCTGCTGATGCTGGCCTGGCAGGTGATGCAAATGGCATTTTTGGGGTTATCTGCAGAGTCTTTAAAAAATAACCAGACTCGGAAAGACCTAATAGTTGTACTGGCAACTTCCTTCGTGTTGGTGTTATGAAGAATGCTTTCCCCCTGTGTCTGCGACCACCACGCTGCTTCTTCCTGCCTGTTGTGGTGCTACGCCTCCCTCAACCTGTGTGCTGCTGTCCTCGCTCTGTATGTCCTCCTGCCAGGTTGGGTCAGTTAGTATATCATCCACCACCTCGTCTTCCACTTCTGCACCCTGGTCCTCCTCCTGACTTTCTGGCAATTGTGCCTCACCATCATCATCATCCACCTCTTGCAACACTAATTGCACATTCCCAACGTCGCCTTCGTGTGACTGTGGCTGCTCCAATATTTGGGCATTGCTACATGCGTTCTCCTCTTGACTCGCTTGAAGGTGGCTGGGCGTGAGGTCCGAATCTACAAATGGAAAATTGAACAGCTTTTCTGAGTGTCCAAGTGTGGGATCAGTTGTCTGCACGCACTCGGCATGGTGGGAGGAAGGAAGGAAGGAAAGAAGATCAGGGTGAGGAATATGCGGTCCAGACTCATGGATACTGAGACTTGGCCGAGTGGAAGACAGGGTGGTAGTGGTGGTGGCTAAGTGACTGGAAGCATTATCTGCTATCCAACCAACAACCTTTTGACACTGCTCTGTGTTCAATAGTGGTGTTCTGCAGTCCCCTATTAATTGGGACACGAAGGTCGAGTGGCAAGATGTGGGTGTTTGTTGTGCACAATTTCAGCTTGCCCACGGCCACATCCTCAGCCTCGGCCTCTGCATGCACCATCATCATCACGTCCACTTCCCCATCTCTTGCCACGCACCTTGCCCATTTTTAATGGAGGACAATATTTTCCACGTTCACGAGAAATGGCTGATTTTGGAACGCAGTTATATGTGATACGTCTGACAGAGAACCACAATTTTAAATAGCAGGCCTGTAATTTATTAATATTATTCTACACAGAGACCTAGTGTGAATAGCTTCACCGACACACTGCAACGGAATGAAAATGGAAGAAATGTATGATTTTTCAACAGTCTTATAGGTGATATGTCTGACAGAGAACCACGGTTTTAAATAGCAGGCCTGTAATTTACTAATATTATTCTACACAGAAACCTAGTATGAATAGCTTCCCCGACACACTGCAATGGAATGAAAATGGAAGAAATGTATGATTTTTGAACAGTCTTATAGGTAATATTTCTGACACAGAACCACGGTTTTAAATAGTAGGCCTGTAATTTACTAATTCACTAATTATTATACATAGCTTAATTTATGGATATTTATGGTTTTATTTCTTTGTGTGGATTGGATGTGCTGTTACTGACATGTTATAATTTACGGTTCACTGGGAGTTTGACTTCCCAAGTGATCCTGAGAACGGTGCTCTGTCCTGTATGAATGGAGAGAAAGTCAAGTATGCTATTTATATTGTAACAGTGCAGCCAGTAAAGTCGTCGTCATAATGAGGAATGGTATGGATGCTGAGTTGTGAGGTGTTTTATACAAGGCTCAGAGCCCCTCGATGTTGGGTCGTTGCATGTGTTTAGTTTCATAGACAGGTTTAATTCTATACTGTTGTACTGTGATGGACTTGTTTTTCTGTGCATGAATACAATAAAGGTAGTTGAGGCCAATTGTTAATGTGAAAGTCTTCTTGTCTCAACCATCTTACCCAGAATATGGTGATTTAATGAACTATTTGTCATAACACACAACTACTTAAGTAAGCTAAAATTAGTAAGGTGAGCCTCCTTGATTTTTTGTGTTCATTATTCTTGAGGGTTGTTCTCACATTGCGTTTTTGCTGCATTTTTACTGTGTGTTTGGTTGCTCCTCAGAGTCTTGTGATGTTCGGTTGGAGTTGATGGTTGAAGAGACAGAGGTTCGTGGACCTAGTGGTAGGGATGTATTAAATTGGTATATTAGTAAACAATGGGGAGGGTGAGTAGGTTTTCGTCTGTAGTTACCTGTTAATAGGTCCTTGTAGAGGGTACGGTGGTTCGTTGGCGGCACGTGGTGGTACCTGTGGTGGAGGACAGGATGTGCCTAGGATAGGGCACAAGAGGGTTGGATGAGTGGGGATAGTATTCAATGGTAAGTGTCTATGGCTAACTTGGAGGTGGGTCGTCAATTACCCGCTATTGGTATGGCAATCAGCAGGCTGTGGACGTGGTTGTTGGCTGCTGCTCCCAAGTAGCTCTGTAGGGAGGGAGATCCCTGATGAAGACAGCCGCAGTTGTCGAAACGCATTGGATTGACCCCTAACCCAGCTGAGGAGGCGCCCACAGGCCTCCGTACCTCGTGCACCCTGCACATCACGTGACCAATTTAATACATCCCTATCTGTCCCACTAGGTCCACGAACCTCTGTCTCTTCAACCATCAACTCCAACCAAACATCACAAGACTCTGAGGAGCAACCAATTTTTATCAATTAATTAATTTTTTATGTACTTTTTATCTAGTGTGTACCAATCTATTTTAATACTTATCTACGTATCCCACCCAGTGACATCACTGGGTTTAAGCCCCTTTATCTATTTTTAATCAGCTATTCTAATCTCCTGTTTGTACCAATAAAATTATTCCTTTTACTTTTAAATCTCTCGTGCCTTCTCTCTGCTCACTACCACCAGCGCATATTTATACTTCCTAAACCAGATTAACACAAACTCGGACACCCCTGGTTCCCTGTCCACAAATTCGCTGCCACTGGTAGTGACGAGCCTTACAGCGCCTCCTTCACCCAAACACCAACTACATTTTACAGTACCAGCAAAGTGAATGAGATTTCTGAAATCTCATGCACATGCTGCTTATTTCTTCCTTGTGAGTTTGAACCATCAAATGTGTATACTTTACACAGTGTTTTTTTTTGCCAACACTGATTTTAGTGCTGAAAAATCTATTGTACTTACTCAATGTGTGTACATACACTCTGTCATGTAGTGACTAGGGATGGTGGGCGCCTACCTGATCTTTAATAATAGGTACACCCTAGTGTATCTCTGTCCCTCAGATTATCCTGGAAGGTGGAGACGCCGGGGTCATGTACCTTGCTATGCTCCTATCTTAAACCTTTTCTGTTCCCTCCCCCACCCAGGGAGTGAGGCTGAAGTGTATAAGATTACCCTAACTAGACAGACAAGGGAAGACAGACAGGGATGAAATAAAACTACAATCATAAAAATATACTACCAAAACAAGAGTGGAACACAGGTGAGGGATAGGTAGGAGATTTCAAATAGGAGAGGATGAGGATAAGTATGCAAACCAACTCCAAGCAGAAATCTCCTGGACATCTCTCCAATTGCCTACTCAAAACACTGAATTTCAAATCTAACAACTAACCAGGAAGTAAGAACGATCACTGGCAATTCCAGTGGCAAGCATATATACCAGAGGGGAGTGGTCAACACTTGCAATAACAGAGCAAGGAAAACCCTTGCAATAACAGAGCAAGGAAACCAGCACTGTTTAATATCGGAGAATATCCTCGTAAAGCAAATAGACAAAGCAGCGACTCAAGGAGAAGTCATTATTATGGGGGACTTCAACTGCCCTGAAATATATTGGGGAACAGAAACCTGTAGTTTCTAAACTTCAGGAAGGCAAATTTCCAACGGATGAGAGATGATCTTAGTGCAATGAACTGGGACGATATCCTGAGACATAAAGCTACACAAAGCAAATGGGAGACATTTATTAGCATCCTGAATAGGACCGGTGTACAATATATACCCTATGGGAATAAACATGCTAGAAATAGGAGGAAACCACTATGGCTAAATAGAGCTGTAAGGGGCGCAATAAGTGACAAAAAGAAAGCATTTAGAGAACTAAAGCAAGTAGGTAGTGATGAGGCATTAAATAAATAGAGAAAATTAAATAAATTCTGTAAAAACCAAATCAAGGCAGCAAAGATTGAGGCAGAGGGAATCATTGCCAGAGAAAGTAAAAATAATCCCAAAATATTCTTTAACTACATAAATAGTAAAAAAACTAAAAAATTATAGTGTTGGCCCCCTTAAAAATAGTCTGGGTGAAATGGTGGATGAGGATGAGGAAAAAGCCAATATGCTAAATGATTTTTTTTCAACCGTATTTACACAAGAAAATCGCATGACAGAAAACATGATTAGTGATAACAAAAATTCTCCATTAAATGTCACTTGCTTAACCCAGCAGAAAGTACGGCGGCGTCTAAAAATCACTAAAGTTGACAAATCCCCGGGCCCAGATGGAATACACCCACGAGTACTGCAGGAATTAAGTAACATCATAGATAGACCATTATCTTTAATCTTTAAACATTCCATAATAACGGGGTCTGTACCACAGGACTGGTGTATAGCAAATGTGGTGCTAATATTCAAAAAGGGGACAAAAACTGAACTTGGAAATTATAGGCCAGTAAGCTTGACCTCTACTGTGGGTAAAATCCTGGAGGGTTTCCTAAGAGATGCTATACTAGAGTATCTGAAGAAGAATAACCTCATGACCCAATAGCAACATGGGTTTACGAGGGACCGTTCCTGTCAAACTAATCTGATCAGTTTTTATGAGGAGGCAAGTTCCGGACTGGACCAAGGAAATGCAGTGGATGTTGTGTATATGGACTTTTCAAAAGCTTTTGATACGGTTCCACACAAAAGGTTGATACATAAAATGAGAACAATGGGGATAGGGGAAAATATATGTATGTGGGTTAAGAATTGGCTCAGCGATAGGAAACAAAGGGTGGTTATTAATGGAAAACACTCAGACTGGGTCTCAGTTAACAGTGAGGTACCACAGGGGTCAGTATTGGGTCCCCTTCTTTTTAACATATTTATTAATGACCTTGTAGGGGGCATACAGAGTAATATTTCAATATTTGCAGATGACACTAAACTCTGCAGGGTAATCAATACAGAGGAGGACAATTTTATATTACAGGAGGATCTATGTAAACTAGAAGCTTGGGCTGATAAATGGCAAATGAGCTTTAAGGGGCATAAATGTAAGGTAATGCACTTGGGCAGAGGAAATAAAATGTATAATTATATGCTTAATTGTAAAACACTAGGCAAAACTGTAACTGAAAAAGACCTGGTTGTATTGGTGGACGACAAGCTCACGTTTAGTGGCCATTGTCAGGCAGCTGCTGCAAAGGCAAATAAAAATAATGGGATGCATTAAAAGAGGCATAGATGCTCATTAGGAGAATATAATTTTACCTCTATACAAGTCACTAGTGCGACCACACTTAGAATACTGTGTACAGTTCTGGTCTCCGGTGTATAAGAAAGACATAGCTGAACTTGAGAAGGTGCAGAGAAGAGCGACCAAGGTTATTAGAGGACTGGGGGGTCTGCAATACCAAGACAGGTTATTACACTTGGGGTTATTTACTGTGGAAAAACGAAAGCTTAGGGGTGATCTTATTACTATGTACAAGTATATGAGGGGACAGTACAAAGACCTGTCTACTGATCTTTTTACTCTGAGGCCAGAGACGGAGACAAGGGGGCATCTTCTACGTCTGTAGGAAAGAAGGTTTAATCATAATCACAGACGGGGATTCTTTACTGTAAGAGCAGTGAGACTATGGAACTCTCTGCCGCATGATGTTGTAATGAATGATTCACTATTAAAATTTAAGAAGGGCATGGATGCCTTTCTTGAAAAGTATAATATTACAGGTTATATATACTAGATTCCTTGATAGGGCGTTGATCCAGGGAACTAGTCTGACTGTCGTATGGAGTTGGGAAGGAATTTTTTTCCCCAATGTGGAGCTTAGTGTTTGCCACATGTTTTTTTTTTGCTTTCCTCTGGATCAACATGTTAGGCTATGGGTTGAACTAGATGGACTTAATCTTCCTTCAACCTTAAAAACGATTTTACTATGTAATAGGATGGTGATGCAGCTCTAATCTGTGCAGGATTTTATGTGACCACACGCTGCGATCTTCTGTCCCCTCTCAATATGGGGAAGTCACTGATCACAGCAAATATAAATGAGCTGTATTAACATATATTTTGCATTGTATTGCATTGGTAGAAAAGGGAGAAATCATCTGGTATTTGCCTTGGGTCTTATATGCTTGCTGTCCTGCACTTCCTTCCTCTACCATGCGTATACTGTTCACTAACCCATTATCCTCTTTTTCTCCTAACCTATCCTGCCCTGTAACAATCACACTTTACAAAGTACAATTTTGGTGTCATTTTCGAAATGCAAATCAATTTTATGGCCCTTTCAGTGAGCTGATATATCTTGGTGTAGACTGGATATACAATATATTTTACTCAGAATATACAGTTTCTGGACATCACATTTGACACGGAAATTGTCCTAAGGCCATTTTGAGATGTCATGAATTGTTCCTAACCTGACAGTTTTACCAGTCACCATGAATTACATACATATCCAGTTCCAAACCTATAGAATGGATATGTAATTTCTGATAAGTAATTCTTATTTTTTAATTGCTGCTGAATGAATCAGAATCCATTGTAGATTGACATTGTTCTATTTTGAGCATTGTATACAAATGACACTATATCGTTATTTCTTATTAGCGGACACTTGCTACCTGAAATTTCTGTGCATATGTTTCCACATAGTGCATAAAGCTTTCACAATTAACATACTCCAGATTTAGGAAAAAAATCTTAATGTTGCATTTTCCAAAATTTTTTTTAGGAAATATAATATCCAAGATCTAGGAACTGGGTCTTGTAAAATGATAAGATACATATGCTAGTGGATCTTACCAAAAATCTCATGTGTATAGTATCTGGCAGACTATCCATGGACTTCCATCCTTCAAAAAATAAAAAAGGTATCAATTGGGATTGATTGAAGAAAGATTGCTTCCTCAAAGGTCATTGGCATCAGAAGTGATTGGTGCAAGCCTATTGATATAAATAGCTCAATCAGCCAAACTGCTTATCTGGCCATTGGGGCAGATTGGTGTTTGCCAACAGTAATAAATAAAGTAAATACATTTCATGTCAACTGCCAAGTAAAACCAAATGTGGAGTTCACCATGTGTATATTGGTGAAGTGCTAACCAAAATAAATGTGAAATATATCAAATCAAAAATTGACAAAAAAATCAATTGCACCTCCTACATTTTAAGAAAATTGATCTTTATTAGTTAGCAAACACAAAAGCCTATACAAAATTAATAAAAATATTTAAAAAGGCACATATTGCACTGAAATCTACCCCAAAATACGGCATTAGAATATGGCATTAGTATACAACTCATATGACCAGCATGATAGCCGATCATGTTTCTTTATTCAAGTGAATATAGTACATAGGATTAAGGATGAAATCTTCATGTCAATGATAGCATCTACTCGTTTCAGGTGCCACTGAAACGCAGAGCTACAGTACAGACCAAAAGTTTGGACACACCTTCTCATTTAAAGATTTTTCTGTATTTTCATGACTATGAAAATTGTACATTCACACTGAAGGCATCAAAACTATGAATTAACACATCTGGAATTATATACTTAACAAAAAAGTGTGAAACAACTGAAAATATGTCTTATATTCTAGGTTCTTCAAAGTAGCCACATTTTGCTTTGATGACTGCTTTGCACACTCTTTGCATTCTCTTGATGAGCTTCAAGAGGTCGTCACCGGAAATGGTCTTCCAACAATCTTGAAGGAGTTCCCAGAGATGCTTAGCACTTGTTGGCCCTTTTGCCTTCACTCTGCGGTCCAGCTCACCCCAAACCATCTCGATTGGGTTCAGGTCTGGTGACTGTGGAGGCCAGGTCATCTGTCGTAGCACCCCATCACTCTCCTTCTTGGTCAAATAGCCCTTACACAGCCGGGAGGTGTGTTTGGGGTCATTGTCCTGTTGAAAAATAAATAATAGTCCAACTAAACGCAAACCGGATGGAATAGCATGCCGCTGCAAGATGCTGTGGTAGCCATGCTGGTTCAGTATGCCTTCAATTTTGAATAAATCCCCAACAGTGTCACCAGCAAAGCACCCCCACACCATCACACCTCCTCCTCCATGCTTCACAGTGGGAACCAGGCATGTAGAGTGCATCCGTTCACCTTTTCTGCGTCGCACAAAGACACGGTGGTTGGATCCAAAGATCTCAAATTTGGACTCATCAGACCATAGCACAGATTTCCACTGGTCTAATGTCCATTCCTTGTGTTCTTTAGCCCAAACAAGTCTCTTATGCTTGTTGCCTGTCCTTAGCAGTGGTTTCCTAGCAGCTATTTTACCATGAAGGCCTGCTGCACAAAGTCTCCTCTTAACAGTTGTTGTAGAGATGTGTCTGCTGCTAGAACACTGTGTGGCATTGACCTGGTCGCTAATCTGAGCTGCTGTTAACCTGCGATTTCTGAGGCTGGTGACTCGGATAAACTTATCTTCAGAAGCAGAGGTGACTCTTGGTCTTCCTTTCCCTGGGCGGTCCTCATGTGAGCCGGTTTCTTTGTAGCGCTTGATGGTTTTTGCAACTGCACTTGGGGACACTTTCAGTTTGCCTAATTTTTCGGACTGACTGACCTTAATTTCTTAAAGTAATGATGGCCACTCGTTTTTCTTTACTTAGCTGCTTTTTTCTTGCCATAATACAAATTCTAACAGTCTATTCAGTAGGACTATCAGCTGTGTATCTACCTGACTTCTGCACAACACAACTGATGGTCCCAACCCCATTTATAAGGCAAGAAATCCCACTTATTAAACCTGACAGGGCACACCTGTGAAATGAAAACCATTTCCGGTGACTACCTCTTGAAGCTCATCAAGAGAATGCCAAGAGTGTGCAAAGCAGTCATCAAAGCAAAAGGTGGCTACTTTGAAGAACCTAGAATATAAGACATATTTTCAGTTGTTTCACACTTTTTTGTTAAGTATATAATTCCACATGTGTTAATGCATAGTTTTGATGCCTTCAGTGTGAATGTACAATTTTCATAGTCATGAAAATACAGAAAAATCTTTAAATGAGAAGGTGTGTCCAAACTTTTGGTCTGTACTGTACCTGAAACGCGTAGATGCGATGGCTATCATGGAGATTTTATCCTTAATCCTCTATACTATATTCACCTGAATTAGAAAACACTGCCCATGAATGCTGGAGCATTCCTTCATCCATCAGTTGTTTATCCACGCTAAGACAGAGCGTGCTCCGGGTTACAGGGACATGTGAGCAGGAAGTCATCTTTGCAATACACAGGTACAGATAATGATCAATTCAATGTAAGTCAAATTTTATTACATTTGCAAGTTCCGCCAAATTCAAACAATTTGCGATTCACCAAAAAATGCCTGCCACCATTTTACACATTGAAGAAGATCCCATCAGTTACAGAAAGCTGATATGGCCTCAGGTGCAACCAAGTGCTCTTCCACGTAATGACCTACAATTGTCACATAACATGGTATAGTGCAGCCAATCAGAAGGGCCTATCATAGCTTGTGTAAAAGACTAGGCAGGGAATGCAACACCCATTTCATGGTAATTTTAGGATAAAGAGAGTACATCAGAGCTCACAGCTCAACTTTAACGATAGGAGAAGAAAGCCCAAAAACATTGGACAAATATTCCAGATATTAATATGTTGAATAACCGCAACTGTGAAAAAGATGAAAGTTGTAATCTGCATCTAATTCATCACTAAATTGATAGGACAAGAGAGAGATAGGCGAGATGCCAATATTAGCAGTTCCAGACTCAGTGTGATTGATCAGTGATATGGTGAAGCTGGCATTTGTCATGGTGCATTTGAATTACAATTACAATTTTTTTCTTTATTATTAAAGCACTAAAAAGCAAAAGCAAGACTGGACAATAGTTTTTAAAAAAAATCTGAAACCAATGCCAGACTGTATGCTTACTTTTCACAAGCATCTGTACTGAGTTTTTACATTTTTTGTGCAACAGTTTGCTTGTTGCAACCATTTTCTTTCTTTTTTTGCACATGTGTTTCACTTGTGAAACTTTCCATTCATACATGCCACAGTAATGCAGTACCCTTTTGCAGATGCTGGCTTTTTGAATGTGTACCTACCTATCATTTCTTATTTTGGAATTTTTGGGAAGCAAATTGAATTTTGCTGAAAAAAGATTGAAAAAAATGTAGGCATGTCTGATTTTGCACACTGCATGGTAAAAAAGTAGCAATAAAAATGGACATGGTAGTGTAAAACATACCATGGCTAAGAAGGTGAGAGCCACTAGCAGCTGCAAAAGCACCATTGGCAACAGTCATCCAATCAGAAGTACTATGATAGTTGGCTTCCTTTGCTTTTGGCAAGTGTGTATGTGGGGAAAAGCAGAGGGTGTTATGGAATACACTGACAAGCAAAAGGGTAACAATATTATGAACTTTTTACTTTCAGTCTCCATATCTCACCATCCGCTACTGTTTCAACCATGAAACTACCATCATTTTATAGACAATCAGCTTGGCTACATACATCAATTTGACTTGCAACTATTTAGCATATGATTAGTTGTGCAGATTCTTGTCATGTCACTGCATTGTTATTGTTTTGCTCTTGGTGGTGAATAAATCTTTTTCTTCCTGTATAATACAAATTATAACCTGTTCTCACATTACCTAATAGCTCAGTGTTTCATTAGGTTCATTCCCAAGCGAAAGGTCATTGGTTCGAGTCGAGGAGCAGCCATGAAGAAGATTTCCCAAGAAAACAGAAACCGCGTCATTCAGCTCATAGATACCAGTCTCTTGTCCAAGAAAATTGCCAAACTGCATCATGTGAGTGCCATGACAGTTTGAAGAATACCAAATAAATTCCATCCATTCATTTAAAAGCTGAGAGGTGGACGTCCAGGCAACATATCGGAGTCAACAAGTCAGCTCATAACAAGTCTATCAGTTCTGGAGCCATAAATACAGCAGTAGAGGTGGCTTGTGTGGTCCGTAATAGTGAGATCATAGATGTCCATGCAAGCACTGTGCGACGCACGTTATACAAGTCTGGAATGCTGGCCTGAAAAAAGGTGAGGAAACCTCGACTTTAATATCGTACTAAGAAGCGTCGGCTCGAGTTTGAAAAAAAGTATGAAAGGTGGACAGTAGAAGACTCGAAATGGGTGATTTGGAGTGTTGAAATGAAAGTCAATAGACTAGGCTCTGATGGGTGCAAATGGGTCTGGAAGAAACAAGGGAAAAAGGGGCTAACAGATTGAGAAATTGAAGGAATTGTCAAGTTCGGTGGAGGAAGCCTGATGATATAGGGTTTCAAAGTCAAAGGTGTTGTATACTTGACCAGAATCGATGGTGGTCCCAATGCTGAGCTATATGTGAGTTTCCTACAAGACGAGTTACTTCGTATACTCGAGTAAAATGGGTATGAAAAGGATGACAGTGTTCCAGCAGGACAACGACCCCGAAGCATATGTCGAGATTGGTGAATAAATGGTTCAATGACAATAAAGTAGAAGTGCTGGATTGGCCCCCGTAGACCCCAGACCCAAGCGAACACTTGTGGGTAGAGTTGAAGAAAAAGCTGTATAAATAGCCAAATGAGTTGAACAGTATGCACCAACTTTGAGAACCGATAAAAAAGTCCTGGGATCAGATTTCAGTTGGGACATGCTTGAATCTGATCTAGAGCATGCCCAGAAGGATTCGGGCAGTGTTGAAAGCCAAAGGTGGATTTACAAAATAATAAAATTTAAAAAATGCAGAGACATGACAAGAATCTGCATAACTAATCATATGCAAAATAGTTGCAAGTCAAATTTATGTATGATACAGCCAAAATGATTATCTATTAAATGATGGTATTCTCACGTTAGAAGCAGTAGTGGATGGTGAGATGTTGAGCCTGAAAGTCAAAAGTTCAAAACATTGTTACCCTTTTGCTCATCAGTGTATATGGCACATGACTCGTCTGAGTCACAGCAGGGTGATCTCAGTGTGTGTTCTGCCCAGAATGGTCTGCCTGACCATATATGAGTAAGAGGGATTTTTTTTTAACATTTTCAGACTATTTTTATAATTTAATTAAACTCACCAAAAGTCTGCCACTGCACTGTATTAGAAGTAGGCTGCTGGTTACCACCAAACTATCTGGGTCTATGATAAGGTCTGTTTGACAATACTAAAGCTGAGTTTGCCGTACAGAGATAGAAAAAGGTTGTATACAGTCCCAGGAGAACTCAGAGTGTTTTATATACATATGTTCAGGGTAATTGGAGTACCAGTGAATAAATTCTCTGCAAACTGAATTTTTTTGAAAAATTCACCAAAACTCTAGAATTCGAATTTCAAAAGATTTGATTAGTTGGAATATAATTTCATAAATAATGCGGTACGAAAGGAATATTAAGAAGTAAGCAGTAACACTGTGCAATAAAACACCATGTGCATATTTTCCCAAGTGAATTGGCTTATAGAAATAGCAACATATGGGAATAAGTACCCCACTTGTATAGCCATATGAAGGCGCTTCCTCGGGGATGCGTCTAGGCTTTTGTTCTTGCTATACAATAAAGATTCATATTGTTAAAACATAGGAAGTCCAACCGATTTTTTTGTATGTGTCTTTCCTCTTTTTTTGAACTGTACATTTGGATTGTCAATAGCAGGGGTCCTCAAACTTTTTAAACAGGGGGCCAGTTCACGGTCCCTCAGACCATTGGAGGGCCGGAATATAGTTTTTTAAAAAAACTATGAACAAATTCCTACGCACACTGCACATATCTTATTTTGAAGTAAAAAAAAACAATACAGGAACAAATACAATATTTAAAATGAAGAACAAGTAAAGTTAAATCAACCGGTATTTCAATAGGTAGGTAACTGTACCCAATAGGAAGCATAGGTCCCCAATAGGCAGGTAAATGTACCCAATAGGCAGCAGAGGTCCCCAATAGGCAGGTAAATATCCCCAATAGGCAGGTAAATGTCCCCAATAGGCAAGTAAATATCCCCAATAGGCAGCAAAGGTCCCCAATAGGCAGCATAGGTCCTCAACGGGCAGGTAAATGTTCCCAATAGGCAGGCTGTTTCCCCCTTATAATGCTATATGCAGGCTGTTCCCCCCTTATAATGCCCCATGCAGGCTGTTCCCCCTTTATAATGCCCCATGCAGGATGTCCCCCCCCCCATATAATGCCCCATGCAGGATGTCACCCCCCATATCATGCCCCATGCAGGATGTCACCCCCCATATAATGCCCCATGCAGGATGTCACCCCCCATATAATGCCCCAGGCAGGATGTCACCCCCCCATATAATGCCCCATGCAGGATATCACTCCCGTCTTTATAATGCCCCATGCAGCATGTCACCCCCCCATATAATGCAGCATGTCACTCCCCCATATAATGCCCTATGCAGCATGTCACCCCCCATATAATGCCACATGCAGGATGTCTCCCCCCATATAATGCCACATTCAGGATGTTACCCCCCCATATTATGCCCCATGCAGCATGTCACCCCCCCCATATTATGCCCCAAGCAGCATGTCACCCCCCCCCATATTATGCCTCATGCAGGATGTCCCTTTCCCCCCATATCATGCCCCATGCAGGATGTCACCCCCCCATATTATACCCCATGCAGGATGTCACCGCCCCATATTATACCCCTTGCAGGATGTCACCCTCCATATAATGACCTATACCTCCATACATAAAAAAAAAAAAAAATCCAATACTCACCTCACTTCTCACTTGCTGACGCTGCTCTGGTCTGGACTCCAGCGTCGCGGCGGCATTGTCCCGCTCTGCGCTGCCTGTGACAGCACTCGGGAGGGCGCGGTGTAAAGACGTCACCGCGCCCTCTGACCTGAGACGTCACAGGAAGCGCAGAGCACGGAAGACAGCGGATCTGCAGAGGCACGGGGAGAGGTAAGTATCCGCCTGCCGGGGCCCTGAGCAAGCGGGGGGAAGGGCGGGCAATGGCACCGCTCTCCTCTCCTCCGCCCATAGCCCGGCGGGCCAGATGAAAGTCCTCCGCGGGCCGCATGTGGCCCGCGGGCCGTAGTTTGAGGACGCCTGGTCAATAGTGTGCTTTTAAGAAGTTTTCTGGGCTTAAAGTATAGCCTTCCTTTAAATTTGTATTTCATAAATCAATAATACACATGAAATTAAGCAACTTTGAATTGTATCTTATAAGAGAAATCCCATTTTTTCTCCTTCACGATTGATCAGTCATTTTCAAAATTCTCAATTCATGGCTAAAATCTGTATTCAGTGAAGAAGGAAAGTTACATTACTGAGATAGGAGATGGCAGTTACTAAGATTCTTCAGAAGAAGATTTGCCGAAATGAGGGTCTTCTGATGCTGTCTGGGTAATGGGTAATATACATTTATGGCTTTTTTGTTACAGTCTTTTCATGTACTACATGGTTATTCTACTTTTGCATTAAGCACGCAGTAATGCTGTTATAAATGCAGGTCATTATTATTAGTGATGAGCAAACGTGCTCGCCACTACTCGGTACTCGCCCGAGCATCATGGTGCTCGACAAGCTCGGTGCTCGGCGAGTATTTCCGGGTTGCTCGGGCGGGAACTCGGGTACCTTCCCTGCATGTTTGGTGCTCTTTAGAGAGCCAATGAACATGCAGGGATTGCCTGCCATTCACTGTAATGCGGTAGCCATGTTGGTTGTGGGCATTACAGTGATTGGCTGGCCGCACAGCGTCATCAGGTGTATATCAGACCTGGCGCTGCCATGCTCGTCACAGTCACTCTGGATCAGACAGTGTAGGGAGAGCTGCTGCTGTGTCAGGGAGAGATTTGCTTGTGTATTAGGTAGTGTAGATAGAAAAACCGTACATTACACATTTCCATCTTAACAAACAGTCCTTTTGAGGATTAACTAATCCATCTGCAGACATATCAGGCAGGCAGTGTATATAGGCAGGCAGTGTATATAGCAGACTGCAGTGCACATAGCACAAGAGGCTCCATTCCAGTTCTGTCGGCTGCTGCTGTTAGATATTTCTGGAAATAGGCCCAGGTCTCAGGGGCCAGAAATATTTTTTTTTGCATCTTAATCCTCATTATTTGCTTAAAAAGCAATCCATAGAACACGTTTTTTCTGCGCCATTTGCGTGTTGGCACTACAGAATACAGCCAGGTCCTTTCCATATTACAATTCCATCTATTTAAAATTGTGTTTCCTCCGTCACACGGATTACATATACGTTTTCAGAAAATACTGCCATTTCTGGCCTCCATTAAAAAAATTTTCAGTGTGTCAGTGAAGCAATTCACACCAGATTGCTGTTCAAAATAGTTACCTATTGGCCAGGTATTTAAAACTGTGTTTTCTCCATCACACAGATTACATATACGTTTTCAGAAAATACTGCCATTTCTGGCCTCCATTAAATTTTGTTTTCAGTGTGTCAGCAAACTTTTTGACACTGGTTTGCTGTTCAAAACAGTTACCTACAGGCCAGGTATTTAAAACTGTGTTTTCTGCGTCACACAGATTACATATACGTTTTCAGAAAATACTGCCATTTCTGGCCTCTATTAAAAATTTCTTTCAGTGTGTCAGTGAAGCAATTCACAGCAGTTTGCTGGTCAAACTACTTACCTACAGGCCAGGTATTTAAAACTCTGTTTTCTCCGTCACACGGATCACATATAAATTCGCTCCAAACTCAGTCATTTGTAGTGAGCGTGGAAGATACTGTCCTCCATTTAATATGGGCAAGGCACGTAGCAAGGGATGGGGAACTGGACGTGATGGTAATGGTGCAAGCAGAGGCCGAGGACAAGGCTGTGGCCACAACAAACACCCACATCTTCTCGCCTGACCTTCCTGTCCCAATTTCTAGGGGACCTCAGCACACCACTATTGAACCCAGAGCAGTGTCAAAAGGTTGTTGGTTGGATAGTGGATAATGCTTCCAGTCACTTAGCCACCGCCACCCTGTCTTCCACACAGTCAAGTCTCAGTAGCCGTGAGTCTGGACCGCATATTCCTCATCCTGATCCTCCTTCCTCCCACCATGCCGAGTACCCAGAGACAACTGATCCCACACTTGGACACTCTGAAGAGCTGTTCACTTTTCCATTTATAGATTCGGGCCTCTCGTCCGGTCCACATGAAGCGGGGCAAGAGGAGATCGCGTGTAGCGATGCCCAAATATTTGAGCAGCCACGGTCACACAAAGGCGTCAGTGGGAAAGTGTAACAAGAGGTGGACGATGATGAGACACAATTGCCAGAAAGTCAGGAGGAGGACCAGGGTGCGGAAGTGGAAGACGAGGTGGTGGATGATATAGTAACTGACCCAACCTGGCAGGAGGACATGCAGAGCGAGGACAGCAGCACACAGGAGGAGGGGGGCAGAGCACCCCAACAGGCAGGAAGAAGCAGTGTGGTGGCCGCAGACAGAAGGCAGGCAACCGTTCCCCGTAACACCAACACGAAGGAAGTTGCCAGTACAACTGTTAGGTCTTGCCGAGTCTGGTTGCTTTTTAAAGACTCTGCTGATAACCCCGAAAATGCCATTTGCAACACCTGCCAGGCCAGCATCAGCAGGGGTGGCAAAACGACCAGCCTGACCACCACCAGCATGATCAGGGACATGGCAGCAAAGCACCCGACTTTGTGGGCCGAACCCCAGGGTCCAGGAACAGTGTCTGTGGGTGGCACCATTGCTTCTTCCGCTGTTGTGCATGCAAGCCAATCCCCTGTACATGGTGCATGCGAAGATGCCTCCTGCCCTGCACCTGTTGTTGCACACTCTCAAGTAGCAGCATCAGGAAGCACGCCCATGTCCTTGTCCCAGCGCAGTTCAGTTGTCCATACCCCAGTCCTTGGAACGCAAGCGCAAATATGCAGCCAACACCCCACAGGCCACACTACTAAATTCTCACATTTCACGACTGCTTGCACTCGAAATGTTGCCTTTTAGGCTCGTGGAGACGGAAGCATTCCGCAACCTGTCCCCTGCCGCCACTATTTTTCCTGGTGTGCCGTGCCCGCATTACACAAGCACGTGTCCCAAAACATTAGCCGTGCTCTCAACAACGCAGTTACCGGTAAAGTCCACCTAACCACGGACACGTGGACAAGTGCTTGTGAGCAGGGACAGTATATCTCGCTGACGGCACACTGGGTTAACATAGTGGAAGCCGGGACCCAGTCGGACCTTGGGACGGAACACATCCTCCCGACGCCAACTATTGCGGGCCCTAGGTCAATCAGGGTTGCCCGCACGGTCTACAGCTCCTGCACCTCATCCTCTTCAGCCTCCTCTTCAGCCTCCATCTCTGAAATGACCACATCAGTCACAAGCTGGAAGCACTGCAGCACTGCCTCGGCCAAGCGGCAACAGACTGTGCTGAAGCTAAGATGCTTAGGTGAAAAACCACACAATGGTGAAGAGTTCTGGACAGCTCTGAAAGAGCAGGCAGATCTGTGGCTCACACCACTGAACCTACAGCCAGGCATGGTCGTGTGTGACAATGGCCAGAACCTGGTGGCGGCTCTGAGGCGAGGCGAGCTCACACACGTACCATGCCTGGCCCATGTGCTTAACCTCGTGGATCTGCAGTTTCTCATATCCTACCTGGAGCTGCCGGATCTGTTTTTAAAGTACGCCGCCTGTGTGCCCATTTTAGAAAGTTAGCTACAGCTTCCACTGCCCTTGCAGTGTTTCAGCAGCGTTTGCAGCTTCCGGCTCACAGACTGCTGTGTGATGTCCCCACGCGTTGGAACTCTACACTGCAGATGTTGGGAAGGATTTGTGAGCAGAAGAAGGCAGTTGTTGAGTACCAGCATCAACAAGGCCGTCGGTATTCAGTTCAGACTCCACACATAAGACCTCAGGAGCGGACATGGATGACAGACATATGTACCATCCTCCAAAACTTTGAGGACTCCACCAAGATGGTGAGCGGCGATGACGCCATAATTAGCGTCACCATCCCGCTTCTCTGTCTTCTGAAACGCTCTCTGCTCACAATCAAAGAGGATGCATTGCAGGCGGAGCACGATGAGATGGAGTAAGGAACCATACAGGGTGATTACACACAGCCAAGCCTCATCTCATACCAACGTGGATTGGGTGACAATGAGGAAGAGGAGGAGGAGGACGAAGGACAGGAGCTAGTTTCATGCACTATAGACGGTACTACCATCACAGCTGTCATACCGTCTGTTCAGCGAGGATGGCCAGAGGACAGAGAGAAGGAGGAGGAGAGCATGGTCAGTCATCCTCTTGGTGAGGACACAGAAGTATTGCCTGTTAGTAGTCTGGCACTCATGGCCGAGTTTAAGTTACGCTGCCTTTCCCATGACCCTCGCGTTCTCAAAATTTTGGGTGACAGTCATTACTGGTTGGTGACACTTCTAGACCCACGCTACAAGGAGAACTTTATATCTCTTATTCCTGAGGCGGACAGGTCTACAAAAATGGGGCTGTACCAGAAGGCCCTTGTTGCGGAACTATTAAAAAAATTCCCATCTGAAAACGCTGGCGGCAGAGGGCACACTTCGTTGGACAACCAAGGAGTACAGACGAGAGAGACACACTTCAATCCAGCAGAGGCAGGGGAACACTGTCAAAGTTCTGGGAGAGTTTTCTCAGCCCCTCCCATCGGACAGGCCCTGAGGCGTGGGGTACTCTCACAAGGAGTGCAAACTTTGTGAAGATGCTGAGGGAGTACCTTGCTGACCGTACCAACATCCTCCGTGATTCCGCTGTACCTTATAATTATTGGGTATCCAAGCTGGATACATGGAATGAACTGGCTCTCTATGCCTTGGAGGTCCTGGCCTGTCTTGCCGCCAGCGTTTTATCAGAGCGGGTTTTTAGTGCCGCTGGTGGAATTATAACTGATAAGCGCATCCGCCTGTCAACTGAAAATGCTGACAGGCTGACTCTTATAAAAATGAACAAGGGCTGGATTGGGCCAGACTTCTCAACACCACGGAATGATAACAGCGTAACTTAAACTCCAATCCTGTGTCTTTTCTTGGGAGGTGTATTCCCATGCACCTTTTCACACCCACCCATGGGTATACGCTTCCTGATTTTGGCTATTTGCTCTTGTCCTCCTCCTTCTCCTCATCCTCCACCACCATATCACCAGGGTGACCGTGGTCCGTGATGCAACACCCACCTAATTTTTTTAAAGGGTGTTTATGATGCCCGTAAAAAAAAATTTTTATACAGTATGTTCATGTATACCCCCCAGGGGTAAATGTTTGTCAGCCCATACACTTAGTGCATGGGCATTACAAGTATAGGAGGCCCGCTCCTTTCTAATGGGAACATTTTTTTATGAGGCCCTTCTCCACGTCTCTTCCAAGGGGCATTGAAGTGCCTCCATATTTTTGGCAGCCCTTGCTTTCACTGCATAGGCCAACACTATGGGAGACTCTCTCCTTTCTAATGGGAATTTGTCTTTACTGTGGCCCTGCTCTGTGTGTCTTTAAATTCTTAGTGGGGATTTTCCTAAAATTGTCAGCCGTTGGACTCACTGCATACCCTATAACTGTATAGCAGACTCTCTCCTTTCTAATGGGAACATGTCGTACTTGTTACTGTGGCCCTGCTCCATGTGTCTTTAAAATCTTATTGGGGTTTTTCCTAAAATTGTCAGCTGTTGGACTCACTGCATACCCTATAACTGTATAGCAGATTCTCTCCTTTCTAATGGGAACATGTCGTACCTTGTTACTGTGGCCCTGCTCCATGTGTCTTTAAATTCTTAGTGGAGTTTTTCCTAAAATTGTCAGCCGTTGGACTCACTGCATACACTATAACTGTATAGCAGACTCTCTCCTTTCCAATGGGATCATGTCGTACCTTGTTACTGTGGCCCTGCTCCATGTGTCTTTAAATTCTTAGTGCGGTTTTTCCTAAAATTGGCAGCCGTTGGACTCACTGCATACCCTATAACTATATAGCAGACCCTCTCCTTTCTAATGGGAACATGTCGTACTTGTTACTGTGGCCCTGCTCTTTGTGTCTTTAAATTCTTAGTGGGTTTTTTCCTAAAATTGGTCAGCCGTTGGACTCACTGCATACCCTATAACTGTATAGCAGACCCTCTCCTTTCTAATGGGAACATGTCGTACCTTGTTACTGTGGCCCTGCTCTATGTGTCTTTAAATTCTTAGTGGGGTTTTTCCCAAATTTTGGCAGCCCTTGCAGTCACAGCATGGGCATTACCACTATAGGAGACCCGCTCCTTTATAATGGGAACATTTTTTTACTGAGGCCCTCCTCTATGTCTCTTCAAATGGGTATTGGGGTGCGTGCAACAAAGCATAGCCGGCTGATGGCTCTCTAACAATAGCTAGTGCCGACTGCTGGCCTTTTAAGAATAGTAAGGGCCATCTGATGTCCCTATAAAAATAGGCTTTATGACTTTCAGAGTCCCTCCATCATAAATAAAACCGGATGTGTCTGATGATGTGTCACACACCACATTGCCAGATAAGGTTGTAAAATGTTAAAATGACATTTCCTGGTGAATGCATTTGTCTTAAAAAAAAACGTAAAAAAACCCAAACAATAGGATCTTTCTTTAGTATAAAAAACAGCGTCACCAATTTAACAACAATGTAATCACATTGTTCAGCTCATGCACCTCCTCCTCTATCTCCGAAATGACCACATCAGTCACAAGCTGACAGCACTGCAGCACTGCCTTGGCCAAGCAGCAACAGGCTGTGCTGAAGATAACATGCTTAATGCTTAATTGACAAACCGCCCAGCGCTGCAGAGTTGTTGAAAGATGTAACATAGCTGCCTGATCTGTGGCTCTCACCGCTGAACATACAGCCAGGCATGGTCGTGTGTGACAATGGGCGGAACCTGGTGACGGAGAAGTGACAGCCGGGGTAGATACGGTTTCCCTCTATGCCAGTCCTTTCACCGAGCTAAAGAATATGCCTGTGGTGAAATACAACTCGCACTGAGAAGCTGTTTCAGATTGAAAAACATTGTGCCCACCAGAGGATTTGATTCTGAGGGCTAACCTTTCTCCCCCGCTCAAGAGCCCCATAGCAGCTGCAAAGTTAGCGCTATCATGAACTCTCCTGAGGTAGAAGCCAAGGCACACCAGAGGATTTTCTGGTGGGACCGTCCAACCCTGCCAAGAAGCAGTCCTGGCTAAGAAATGTGTGTGGAAAGGTTCCCGGACACTCTATGGCTGCTTTTTTTACTGAGGAAGAAACACACGCAAACACGGGGAGAACATACTAAGTCCTTGCAGATGTTGTCCTTGCTGGGATTTGAACCCAGGATCCCAGCACTGCAAGTCTTCAGTGCTAACCACTGATCCAATGTGCTGCTGTTCACCCTCTAATATATAACAGGCTGGAGAAACTTGCACCTACTGCCACTCTATCTTCAGCTCCTTTGTGAGAAAATGTATTTGGGCAGCCACTCTGTCTACCAAATAAAATTCCTGAAAAGGAAATTGGGGATGGCTTCGCTACTGGTACTGGGGGCAGTACTAATACCATGGTGTCATACCATAGTTTGCTGGAAATATTCCAGGCTGGTAGGAGGCAAGCAAATTCCCACAGAAAAGTACCAGCAGTAATGTTCAGGGACCCGCGCTTGTAGAAGACGGAGACAACACCGGAAGAAATACTGACGGCTGGGGACCGAGTAAGGACACGAGGCATGAGGCATGTGGTTGTGAAAAGCTTCCACCACCACGAGCCTAAAAGGCCACATTTCAAGTGAAAGCAGCTTTACAGGACTTCCTGTGAGAAATGACAGGCAGGGTAGATAGGGTTTCCCTCTATACCAGTCCTTTTACCGAGCTAAATACAACTGTCAGCAAAAAAAGTTGTGGACTGGCTCCATACCGTCCCTGGCCACATTCACCTGTCCACGTATTTGTGGTTAGGCGGTCCTTCCCAGTAAGTGCACAGGGGAGGGCACGGGTAATATTGTGGGACCCGTGCTTGTGGAAGGCGGAGGCGATACTGGGAAATATAGTGGTGGCTGGGGACCGAGTATGGACACCCGGCTGCCGCCGGCATGAGGTTGTGAAAAGCTTCTGCCTCCACAAGCTTAAAAGGCCATATTTCAAGTGCAAAAAGCTGCCTAGAAATCTGGCAGTTTAGGGTTGCGGCCTGTGGGTGGGTGACTGGCTGCATACTTGCACTTGCATTCCAAGTAACAGAAAACTAAGCAGATGGTGGCCTCTATCATCATCATCATGGCCTCACCTCAGCACTATGAACTCTCCTGAAGGAGAAGCCAGGGCCCACCGGAGGAGTCTCCGGTTCTCTGGTGGGCCAGTCGAACCCTGCCGAAAAGCAGCCCTGGCTAAGAAAAGTGTGGGGGAAGGTTCCCGGACACTCTATGGCTGCTTTTTTAATGTGGATCGGCCATGCTTATGCATGTTATTTCTCAAATCGCATTACAGATCAGGCCATTGTCCAACTCTGTATTCAAGAAATTAAATGCCCAAAGAAAGATGTGTGTGTGTCAAAGCACCACTGACAAGGTCGAGTTGATGTTGGACGGGCTGCCATTGCTTCTGCAACAATCTGCATTACAGGACTTCCTGTGTGAAATGACATGCAGGGTAGATAGGGTTTCCCTCTATGCCAGTCCTTTCACCGAGCTAAATACAACTGTCAGCAAAAAAAGTTGTGGACTGGCTCCGTACCGTCCCTGGCCACATTCACCTGTCCACGTGTTTGTGGTTAGGCGGTCCTTCCCAGTAAGTGCACTGGGGAGGGAACGGGTAATGTTGTGGGACCTGTGCTTGTGGAAGGCGGAGGCGATACCGGGAAATATAGTGGCGGCTGGGGACCGAGTATGGACACCCGGCTGCCGCCGGCATGAGGTTGTGAAAAGCTTCCGCCTCCACGAGCCTAAAAGGCCACATTTCAAGTGCAAGCAGCTGTCAAAAATTTGGCAGTATAGTATTGCAGCCTGTGGGTGGGTGGCTGGCTGCCTGCATACTTGCGCTTGCATTCCAAGGAATGGGGTAGGGACAACTGAACGCTGCAGTGGGACAAGGACGTGGACGGTGATTGTTGCAAGTCTGCAACGACAGGTTCGTGGCGGGAGGCATCTTCGCATGCGCCAAGGATCACTTATGATAGGCACACTTTTAGGCAGTGACCTGGGAGTCAGAGGTGCTTCCAGAGGTCTTCCCACCATGCTGTTCCCATGACTTTTCAGCACTGTATGCATGTGTCTGATGATGTGTCACACACCACAAGGCCAGATAAGTTTGTAAAATGTTAAAATGAAATTTCCTGGTGAATGCATTTGTCTTGGTTGAAAGCAATGCAAAAGTGCATCAAAATGCTACGTGTGAACATAGCCCAAGGTGTGGAGGAATATTTTTGTTTTTGGTTTTTTATTGTGCCTTAAATACAAGTCATTACCCTGGAAAGGATGTTCCTTAATATATTTCCCAGGAAAATCCATTTTGGTTTTGTTTTTGTATGTTTTATTGTGAGTCCGTAAAAGTGGTATAATACTCTGACAACGTTGTTGATAGCAGTGATCTAGGAGTTAGAGATGCTTCCAGGGGTCTTCCCCATGCTGTCCCATGTCATTTGAGCACTGTTCCCATCAATTTGGGCAATTTTTAGGCCCTCTGCAGACCGCCGGGGGGAGCCGCATGAAAAATGCTCGAGGTTCCCATAGACTTACATTGGGCTCATTACTAGGTCTGAGCACTCGAGCATTCCAATTTGCTCGACTCGAGCAACGAGTACCCGAGCATTTTAGTGTTCGCTCATCACTAATTATTATCTTATAGAAGATCAAACTGAGTGCACTAGCATCTGAATACAGAAAATAGCCTTGATACCATCCACCTCTTTTTCATTTCAGATTTTGATATTCTGTATTTTTGTTTTATTTTGAGAAGCTGTTTGTTGGTATTATTTAAATACATAGCACTTTTATGCTTATGCATGCAACAATGTTGCCATCTTTTGGGGTATCTGCTATCTAATTTGGATGCACTTAGCACTTCATAATATATTATAATTCCTGAAAGCAACTACCTCATTTGTATTTAGTATTTCATGAGCATATCCTAACAGCATTCAGTACAAGCTTGTCTTTCAAATGATCATTTTGGACATAATCTGTGTATTTAGCACTTATATTATATATTCCAACATTATCCCTTTTGTAACAATGCTTTTCTGGATGTTCATTCTTTCTAATAGACATGTATCATTATCTTAGTACTGTGTGGATAACATCTCTATGTATATGCCATGGTCCCAGACATATTCGCGTCAGATTTTACATTTTTTTGTCTCTGCCTTGACAATTTCCCTTATTTTTCAATGTTTTTATTGATTTGTTTAATAAAGTTTGGTTATTATTCAATTATTGTGAAAGAGGTTATTTTTCTTCTTGGGTTATTGAATCATACCAGTAGAAACTATCATCTCCTATCTGTCTGCAGATATTTTCACATATAGTAGATGAATTTCTGTTTTTTAAATTTTTTTTATTTATTTTTTTTTAGTATGGTGGGCAAGAACTTTAGCAAAGAGCTAGACTCTGCACTGCTAGGTATAGGAATTTTTTTTCTCCTTAAAGGTCTAAATAGTATTCTTCTTCCTTATAGGCATATGACATTGGTTCAAAGAAATACATCTGTTTGTACTAGTACATCTCTATATACCTTTAGAAATGATCTAAGATTTTTTTTACTACAAAATTACTAAAACATTCTGAATAATAATTTGAATAATTACATTATTTGTACAAACCCAAATAAAATAAAAATTACAAACCAGTAAATAAAATGGACATATTTAATATGTACTGTATGTAATTAAAAGAACCCATACAATACAGTGAACAGATTATTTATGGTTGATAGGTTAAAACCCCTTTACAGCCTGTGATGTATTAGTACGCACAGGCTGTAATCCCCCGGTTCAGTGAGGGCTCCGGCGGTGAGCCTGCACTGAACCGAGCACATGTCAGCTGATTATTACAGCTGACATGTGCCCGCAACAGCCGCGCGTGGAATCGGGATCCACCCGCGGCTGTTAACATGTTAAATGCCGCTGTCAATCTCCGACAGCGGCATTTAACGTGGGCTTCCGGGAAGCATGTCCTAAGCCCCGCCCATCGGCGACCCTGTCAAGTGATTGCGGGTCACTGATGGGTGGGCATAACAACCCAGGGTCTGCAGCAGATGCCTGCGGTTGTCATGAGCTGGTCGCTATGAGCGCCACCTAGTGGTCAGCACTCATAGCACAGGAAAATTTCTGCTGCATACAGGGGATCTGCTGATCCCCTGTATGTAGCAGAGGCGATCGGACAGTTGCTGCTTCTAGTCTCCTATGGAGACTATAGAAGCATGCAAAAAGTGAAAAAAAAATGTAAAAAAAATATAAAAAAAATAAAAAAAATATAAAGTTTAAATCACCCCCCTTTCGCCCCATTCAAAATAAAATAATAAAAAAAAAACCTACATAGACATATTTGGTATCGCCGCGTTCAGAATCGCCCGATATATCAATATAAAAAAAGAATTAATCCGATCAGTAAACGGCGTAACGAGAAAAAATTCTAAACGCCAGAATTAGGTTTTTTGGTCGCCACAAATTTGCAATAAAATGCAATAACGGGCGATCAAAACATCAGATCTACCCCAAAATGTTATCAATAAAAACATCAGCCCGGCACGCAAAAAATAAGCCCTCACCCAGCCACAGATCCCAAAAAATGGAGACACTACAGGTCTTAGAAAATGGCGCTATTTTTTTTTTTACCAAATTTTGGAATTTTTTTTCACCACTTAAATAAAAAACAACCTATACATGTTTGGGGTCTACGAACTCGTAATGACATAGAGAATAAGAATGGCAGGTCAGTTTTAGGATTCAGTGAACGTGGTAAAAGAAATAAATAAAAAACAACTGTGGTATTGCACTTTTTTTGCAATTTCACCGCACTTGGAATTTTTTTCCCGTACACAATATGGTAAAACTAGTAATGGCGTTGAAAAGTACAACTCGTCCCGCAAAAAATAAGCCCTCACTTGACCATATTGACCAAAAAATAAAAACGCTATGGCTCTGGGAACAAGGGGAGTCTGAACAATTGCATCACAAAAATGTTACTGTGTTAATGTTACTGTTATTTTATATATGCTTCTGTGCCAGGTAGTACTATGTATATGAGTGTTTAATATGTAAATTTGTGTATTATATATTAGCATATGCATATGTAAGGGGGAAGACCGGGGTGTAAGTACTTTCAGAGCAAGGGATCTGGAACTGCTGGGGCCGTACCTTTTGTTGCAGGGGGAAGACAGACTGCAAGCAGAGGAGTCATGTGACAGGGAAGCAGGGGGTGTGTCGAGAGAGAGCTGGGAGGTCAGGTGACAGAGAGACTCCTGGTGTGACGGGGGAGAGAGAGAAAGGAGGACATTTGCGCAGGAAAGGGGAGCTGAGTCCTGCGGAGCAGAGCCGTGTGAGAGGGTCAAGGCCCCTGGCTACAGGACTTGGAGCAAGGGATCCGAGTGCAGTGGACCGGAGGAGTCAAGCTGACTGTAGGGAGAAGAGACGCAGAGTCCATGGAGCTGAGCATGTGAGGTGCCGTGTTATGGACTAGGTGCTCAGCGGGTAAAACCGGAGACCACCTGCTGCCGCCAGAAGACGGAGCATTGTTTGGGCGGGGAAGCCTGAAGACAGCGTCACCAGCACCGCATGTTTACTTCACAGCAAAACCTTCCAAATGCAAGCACCACACCTCAAATCAACTCCAGGCCTTTTATCTGCTTAATTGAGAATGACATAACGAAGGGATTGCCCACACCTGTCCATGAAATAGCCTTGGAGTCAATTGTCCAATTACTTTTGGTCCCTTTAAAAATAGGGTGGCGCATGTTAAGGAGCTGAAACTCCTAAACCCTTCATCCAATTTTAATGTGGATACCCTCAAATTAAAGCTGAAAGTCTGAACTTCAACTGCATCTGAATTGTTTTATTTAAAATTCATTGTGGTAATGTCTAGAACCAAAATTAGAAAAATGTTGTCTCTGTCCAAATATATATGGACCTAACTGTAGTTTTATTATAACAAATCACAGAAAAAAATATATATCTTAGTGTCTCTACTTCTCTCCTTTATTGCCCTCAGATCAAACTTGATAGTTCTGAATTGCAGTATTTCGTACATACCAGTCAACGTGGCATTGACCTCTATCTAAATTTTCCTAAATGTGGAATGGACTGGGTTGTACAAGAACCTCATCAAAATAGTAGAAATATTTCTTTTTGTTTGCTGTATTTCTCTTTAATAACATAATAATATAATTTGAATGCATTACTTATTCTCAGTGAAATAAATCAGGAGTGAATCACTGACAAGGATAATGTGGGTCAGAAGAAATACAAACCATAAACAAACTATATCACTGAAGTGATTGGACCATCAAAATATATCTTGTACTATTAGAGGGAGAAATGTAAAAAAGTACAAAATGACATTTCAGATGCCAAATGTTGACTTCTATCACCTAAAATGTGTTCTGAAAGGTAAATGGTATGTAACGCATCTCTAAATGACATATAATATATTCCAAAATATCCTAATTTTGTGAAATAAAGTGTTAGATGTATTCATCTGTATACATAAGTCTTTTAGACACTTTCTCACCATGATAGTGCAGAGCTGTGCATGTTACCATGCATTGAATTCTGTGGCAGTGTAGCCGCACATGCAAATGGACTGTTGTAAAAATGCTCTTAATGGGACCGACATGAAAGCCCTTTCAGCTACTAATTTTGAATATATTTGTTTCTGTGATGAAAAGTTTCTGATCTCCTGTCTATATATGTGTCTGTCTAGATTTCAGTCTCCACTAAGTAACGGGATTCCCAACACTGATGTCATATGTAACTTTAGACCTGAGTGGGATGCCTTACCATAATCCCAACTATTTTTAAAGTTTACAATAGCCACCACAATACTGGGGATTAAGCAGCTACTGTCACTACAGATACAAGCTTGGAATCCCCCAAAGAAACATAATACTTTTAGATATTTGCGGTGTGGAAACCAAACAACTCACAACACTGTAAAATAGTTCACATTACTGTTGTACTAATTAAAAAACTATTTCATTAGTGCACATTGAAACAATAAAATATGAAGTCACAAAAAATATTTATATTACATTACTCATTTTTCTATAAAACAGAGCTAAAAGTGGTGTTATACCAGGTCAAAGAAATGGTCTCAGAGGGTGGTAAACGGTCTAGTTTAGAGAATCACCATTATGATATTACATTTTCTAGAATCTATTATGGAAGATTAACTGTGTAGTGTTAGGCAAAAATTCAGTCATAGGCACTGACACAGAAGTTCAGTTCAGTCAGGGATTCTCCTGTTCTTTATTGTTGGTGTACAAAATGAATGCAAAGCCTTTATATCCTGGCACACAAAAAAACAACCCCTGATCGAGGGAGCACATACTAACTAATATCTTCTCTGACTAGCCAAGTGGTCTTCTACTAACCACTGGAAAAGAAATAAAAAGGACATGTGTTGCCTCATAAAGAGTCTTATTGTAACGGGTCTGGGAGGCGGAACCTCTGGGCTACAATACAAGGGGGCGGTCCTTGTAAGGGAGCGGGTGGCGACCAGGCAGGTAGTCACAGGAGGTGACCAGGACAGTCTCTGGGTGTACGGGCAGGAGGCCACGGCAAGTGATCGGGGCAGTCTCTGGATAAAGGGTAGGTACGACCTGTGATGGCTGAACCTCCAGGTAGGCTAGCAAGGCAGATGAAGAATGTGTGCTCCCAGGTGAGCAAGCGAGAGTCTCTGGAATAGCAGGTGGTCACAGCACGTGACGGCGGAGCCTCCAGGTAGGCAAGCAGGCAGGTAACGGAGAAGCGCTCCCAGGTGAGCGGGCAAGAGTCTCAGGAGTAGCTGGTGGTCACAGCACGTGACAGCGGAGCCTCCGGGCTGGCAAGCAGGCAGGTAACGGAGAAGCGCTCCCAGGTGAGCGGCAAGAGTCTCAGGAATAGCTGGTGGTCACAGCACGTGACAGCGGAGCCTCCGGGCAGGCAAGCAGGCAGGTAGCGGAGAAGCGCTCCCAGGTGAGCGGGCAAGAGTCTGGAGTAGCTGGTGGTCACAGCACGTGACAGCGGAGCCTCCGGGCTGGCAAGCAGGCAGGTAACGGAGAAGCGCTCCCAGGTGAGCGGGCAAGCTGGTCCATAGACAGACTGACCGGAGTTGTAAGGCAGACCGTCGGACCTCAGACTAGCAGACAGGTAGCAAGTAATCAGGCAGGAATCTGACAGGTAACTGGCAGGTAACTGGCAACGGGACCTGAGGGCTGAAGCACAGGTGAGACACAGGTGCAAACAACATTGCTCGGGCACCTCCATTTTGGAGGAGGTGCCTTATATATGATGAAGTCCTCCGGCCATTGGCCGGGGACTCCTTAGGACGGCGTGCGCGGCCCCTTTAAGAGGAGGGGAGCGCGCGCGCGCGCGCCCTAAGCACAGGGGCCGGGAAGGAGCGCGCGCTGAGAGCAGAGCGGGAGGAGGACGCCGGGAAGGAGCGCGCGCTGACAGCAGAGCGGGAGAGGGACGCCGGGCACGGGGCAGAGCGGTGAGGGGAGCAGCGTCCCTGCCTAGCAGAGGGCAGGGACGCCGGCACTACAGTACCCCCCCCTTTAGGCCCCCCCTTTTTTAGGCCAGACAGAAATTTAGCAAGGATGAGAGGGGCATGGATGTTCTCCCGGGGCTCCCACGTTCTCTCCTCAGGACCAAACCCCTTCCAATCTACCAGAAAAAAGGTCTTTCCTCTTACCCTTTTGGTGGCAAGAATGTTCTCTACCTCAAACTTGTCCTCAGCAGAAACCGGAGCAGGAGGCGTACCTGTAGACTTGGAAAAAGAGTTAAGTACCACAGGTTTGAGGAGAGATACATGGAAGGAGTTAGGGATCCGTAAGTTGGCCGGGAGTTTCAATTTATAGGCCACCGGGTTGATCTGACTGGTGACCTCCAGAGGTCCGATGAACCGAGGCCCTAACTTGTAAGAGGGTATCTTGAGTCGAACATATTTAGATGAGAGCCAGACCTTATCTCCTGGACGAAATTGAGGAGGATCCAGGCGTTTTTTGTCAGCGTGTCTTTTCATCCGCTCGGACGACTGAAGGAGTGCGGATCGGGTACTCTCCCAAATGGAGGAAAATTTGCTAACGAGAGATTCCGCAGCCGGGTTGTCCACCGAGGTGGAGACAGGAAAAGGAATCCGAGGATGCTGACCAAAGACTACAAAAAACGGGGATTTGGAGGAGGATTCGCTCTCGTGATTATTGTAAGAGAACTCGGCCCATGGTAGGAGATCCACCCAGTCAGAATGGTGGGCATTAACGAAGTGCCGGAGGTAACTGGTCAGGTTCTGATTGATCCGCTCCACTTGACCATTGGACTGTGGGTGGTAAGCGGAAGAGAAGTCCAGGGTGACGTCTAGTAGTTTACAAGTGGCTCTCCAGAAGCGTGAGGTGAACTGTACCCCACGATCCGACACGATGTGGAGGGGCAGGCCATGAAGACGGAAGATGTGACGAATAAAGTCTCTAGCTAGCTCGGGTGCAGACGGGAGGCCTGACAGGGGAACGAAATGAGCCATCTTGGAGAAGCAGTCAGCGACCACCCAAATGACCGTACAACCGGCAGAGAGTGGGAGGTCAGTTATGAAGTCCATTGCAATATGCTGCCAGGGGGCAGCAGGTACTGGGAGCGGAAGGAGGCGACCGGCTGGCAGATGTCTCGGAACCTTGTTGCGGGCGCAGGACACACAGGCAGAAACAAAGTCTATTACATCCTTGTGCAGGGTAGGCCACCAGTAGTGCCGGGAAATAAGCTGGAGGGTCTTCTTCTGACCAGCGTGGCCAGCCAGTTTAGACGAGTGACCCCAGTGAAGGATCTTCTCCCGATCAGGTACTGATACGAACGTCTTTCCGGGAGGGAGATGATTTAGACTCACGGGAGCCACCTGCATTACTCTGGCGGGATCGATGATGTGTTTCGGATCTTCCTCGAGATCAGATACCAGAAAGGATCGAGACAAGGCGTCCGCCTTGACGTTTTTGTCAGCCGGGCGAAAATGAAGGACAAAATCAAAACGAGCAAAAAACAAGGACCACCGGGCTTGGCGCGGGTTAAGTCTCTGGGCATGCTGGAGGTAAGCCAAGTTCTTGTGGTCAGTGTAAATTATTACCGGGTGAAGAGCCCCCTCAAGCAGGTAACGCCACTCCTCCAATGCCAGTTTGATGGCCAATAACTCTCGATCTCCTATGGAATAATTGCGCTCTGAGGAGGTGAAGAGTTTAGAGAAGAAGCCGCAAGTTACCATCCTCCCGGAAGAAGATTTTTGAGTAAGTACCGCTCCAGCTCCAGAGGAGGAGGCGTCCACTTCCAGGAAGAACTGCTTGTTGCCGTCCGGGCGATGCAGCACCGGGGCGGAAGAGAAGGCCTGTTTTAAGGAAAGAAAGGCTTCTTCTGCTTCGGGCGGCCACTCTTTGGGATTAGTACCCTTACGGGTGAGCGCGGAAATTGGGGCAGTCCGGGAAGAGAAGTGTGGTATGAAGAGGCGGTAGTAGTTGGCGAAGCCCAGGAACCGCTGAATGGCCTTCAACACCTCCGGTCGGGGCCATTTCTCGATGGCAGACAGTTTCTCTGGATCCATTCGTAGGCCGGTCTGAGAAATAATGTAGCCCAAAAACGGAAGCGAGGTCTGCTCAAAGAGGCACTTCTCGTATTTAGCGAAGAGGTGATTCTCCCTGAGCCTGAGCAGGACCTGACGAACGTCCCTCCGGTGAGTCTGGAGATCCGGAGAGAAGACCAAGATGTCGTCCAGGTACACCACTACGCAGGAGTAGAGAAGGTCCCGGAAGATGTCATTGACCAACTCTTGAAAGACGGCAGGAGCGTTACAGAGACCAAAGGGCATTACCAGGTATTCATAGTGGCCGTCCCGGGTGTTGAATGCCGTCTTCCATTCATCCCCTTGACGGATACGAACCAGGTTGTACGCCCCACGGAGGTCTAGTTTGGTGAAGATTCTAGCCCCCCTCAGACAATCAAATAATTCTGGAATGAGCGGAAGGGGGTACTTATTCTTCACCGTGATCTGGTTTAGGCCTCTATAGTCTATACAGGGACGGAGAGAGCCGTCCTTCTTTTTGACGAAAAAGAAGCCTGCTCCCGCCGGGGAGGTAGATTTCCGGATGAATCCCCTGGCCAGATTCTCCTCAATATATTCGGACATCGACCGGGTCTCAGCAGCGGATAAAGGATAAATACGCCCACGGGGTGGAGTAGTACCGGGTAACAGGTCGATGGGACAGTCGTATGGTCTATGAGGGGGTAATGTCTCTGCCTCCTTTTTATTAAAGACATCAGCATAAGACCAATAAGGAATTGGAAGTCCAGGTAGATTAGCTGGGGTAGGAGAGGGACGGACGGGATGGACGGGAACCAGGCAGGTCTTATGACAGTCTTGTCCCCAGCGAAGGACTTCTCCGGTTTGCCAGTCAAGCACGGGTGCATGTTTCTGGAGCCAAGGCAGACCTAGCAAGAGGGCGTGAGAGAGTCCAGGCAGAACATGAAAGGAGATACTTTCAGAATGCAGCATTCCCACCTGCAGAGTAATGGATTCGGTGATGAGTTGGATGGGGCGTGGTAAGAGCCCCCCATCCACGGCAGCCACAGACAAGGGTACAGCCAGAGGTTTGGTGGGGATGCGGTATTTCTCTACCAGGGACTGTGAAATAAGATTCCCGGCTGCTCCAGAGTCCAGTTGGGCTAGTTCGAAATAACGGTTCTCCCCGTAGACGATTGAAACTGACAACAGCAGGGATGGAGAGGATTTATTCTTGTCTAGGTGGACCTCTCTGAGCGAACCTAGACACAGGCGTTTCCCGACCTCTCCGGGCAGGCACGGATCCGGTGCTCCTTACTGCCACAGTAGAAGCAGGTCCCCTCGGCACGGCGTAAGTCCTGACGGGTCTTGACCATCTTGGTCTGGTCGACCTGCATAGGCTCAGGAGGGTGTACCTGGTTAGAGACAGAAGGAGTGACGGGTTTCTGAAAAGTAGGAGCTAGACGTGGTAACCTCCTCTCACGGGTGACCTCTCTGGCACGCTCCTGCAACCGTAGGTCAATCCGGGTGGCAAGAGTTATTAAGTCATCGAGAGTGGTAGGAATGTCCCGACCGGCAAGTTCATCTTTAATACGGCCGGACAGACCCTCCCAGAAGATGGAAACCAGAGCGTCGTTATCCCAGGCCAGCTCCGAGGCAAGGGTACGGAACCGTATGGCATATTGGCCCACGGTGAGACTCTCCTGACGGAGGCGTAGCAACGAAGATGCAGATGAGGTCTTCCGTCCGGGTTCGTCGAAGACTTTCCGGAAAGCCGTGAGAAAAGCAGGCAAGTTGGACACCAGGGGGTCTCCTCTCTCCCATAGAGGATTTAGCCAGGCCAGGGCCTCCCCGGTGAGATGGGACATGATGAAGGCAATTTTGGCTCGGTCGGAGTTAAACTGGTGGGACAAAAGTTCAAAGTGCAGGGTGCACTGATTTAAGAAGCCCCGAGCCTGGACGGAGTCGCCTCCGAAGCGAGGAGGTGCAGAAAGCCGGGGTCCGGGGTAGGATACCATGGTATTAGTGGGCAGCGGAGCTGCCGGATTGCAAGATATGGCACTGGCGGAGGTTGTTGGTGGATCAGACAGAGTGTTCAGGCGAGTATTGACATTCCGCAGGTGACCCAGGATGGACTCCTGTTGGGACCTCTGACGGGACAGTTCAAGACAGAGGTCCGAGAGCAAGGGAGCTTGGGTGCCACCGGGTTCCATGGCCCGAGCAAACTGTAACGGGTCTGGGAGGCGGAACCTCTGGGCTACAATACAAGGGGGCGGTCCTTGTAAGGGAGCGGGTGGCGACCAGGCAGGTAGTCACAGGAGGTGACCAGGACAGTCTCTGGGTGTACGGGCAGGAGGCCACGGCAAGTGATCGGGGCAGTCTCTGGATAAAGGGTAGGTACGACCTGTGATGGCTGAACCTCCAGGTAGGCTAGCAAGGCAGATGAAGAATGTGTGCTCCCAGGTGAGCAAGCGAGAGTCTCTGGAATAGCAGGTGGTCACAGCACGTGACGGCGGAGCCTCCAGGTAGGCAAGCAGGCAGGTAACGGAGAAGCGCTCCCAGGTGAGCGGGCAAGAGTCTCAGGAGTAGCTGGTGGTCACAGCACGTGACAGCGGAGCCTCCGGGCTGGCAAGCAGGCAGGTAACGGAGAAGCGCTCCCAGGTGAGCGGGCAAGAGTCTCAGGAATAGCTGGTGGTCACAGCACGTGACAGCGGAGCCTCCGGGCAGGCAAGCAGGCAGGTAGCGGAGAAGCGCTCCCAGGTGAGCGGGCAAGAGTCTCAGGAGTAGCTGGTGGTCACAGGACGTGACAGCGGAGCCTCCGGGCTGGCAAGCAGGCAGGTAACGGAGAAGCGCTCCCAGGTGAGCGGGCAAGAGTCTCAGGAATAGCTGGTGGTCACAGCACGTGACAGCGGAGCCTCCGGGCAGGCAAGCAGGCAGGTAGCGGAGAAGCGCTCCCAGGTGAGCGGGCAAGAGTCTGGAGTAGCTGGTGGTCACAGCACGTGACAGCGGAGCCTCCGGGCTGGCAAGCAGGCAGGTAACGGAGAAGCGCTCCCAGGTGAGCGGGCAAGCTGGTCCATAGACAGACTGACCGGAGTTGTAAGGCAGACCGTCGGACCTCAGACTAGCAGACAGGTAGCAAGTAATCAGGCAGGAATCTGACAGGTAACTGGCAACGGGACCTGAGGGCTGAAGCACAGGTGAGACACAGGTGCAAACAACATTGCTCGGGCACCTCCATTTTGGAGGAGGTGCCTTATATATGATGAAGTCCTCCGGCCATTGGCCGGGGACTCCTTAGGACGGCGCGCGCGGCCCCTTTAAGAGGAGGGGAGCGCGCGCGCGCCCTAAGCACAGGGGCCGGGAAGGAGCGCGCGCTGAGAGCAGAGCGGGAGGAGGACGCCGGGAAGGAGCGCGCGCTGACAGCAGAGCGGGAGAGGGACGCCGGGCACGGGGCAGAGCGGTGAGGGGAGCAGCGTCCCTGCCTAGCAGAGGGCAGGGACGCCGGCACTACACTTATGAACAGACAGCTTCCGTCCGCTCAGACAGTTAGCTTCACAACTAAAGTTCACACCTTTCTAAACCCAGTACTTTGGGTACCAAACCTGTCAATCGTTCCATAAACATCCAGGCCCACGAACAGGAGTTACCAAAGTCCTCAGATAACTATACTTTGATAGGGATATCCAACTTTCCTGGATTTCTTAGGCTATGTTCACACACGTGTTTTGCTGCATATTTTGCAGCAGATTTTTATGCAAATTTTCAGCTGCGTCTAGCAGTACCAACACAAGTCTATGAGAAACCAGAATTCTCTGTTCACACATGTAGCTTTTTGTTTGTTGTGTATTTTCTGCCTTGCTTGCGTATTTGGAAAATGGAGCATTTCACTTCTTTCAGTGTTTCTGCAGCAGAAAACTTTTTTGCTGCGTTTTTTCACCCATAGGATGTAATGGTTAGTCAAAAATAGGCAGCAAATACGCCCGTTTTTACGCAGCTGTATTCCTGCCAGAGGATAACTTTTCTGGCAGGAAAACAGCTGTGTAAAAAACGTGCGTATTTGCTGCGTATTTGCTGTGTATTTTTGACCACCCATTACTTCTATGGGTGAAAAAACGCAGAAAATACACAGCAAAAACGCAGGTGAGTTTTCTGCTGCGGAAACACTGAAAGGGTATGTGCACACACGTTGTGTTTTGCTGCGTATTTGCAGCAGATTTTTATGTCAATTTCCAGCTGCGTCTGGCAGTACCAACAAAGTCTATGAGAAACCAGAATTCACTGTTCCCACATGTTGCTTTTTGTTTGCTGCGTATTTTCAGTGATTAGAAAAACGTTTTTTCAGCATTTTTCAGCGTTTTTTCACCCAGAGGAAGTAATGGGGGAATGAAAAAACGCTACAAATATGCAGCAAAAACGCACCAAAAATGCACCTGCATATTTTGCTGCATATTTGCAGCATTTTTGATGGCAAAATAGAATGGGAGTCTTTTTTTCCACAGAACTTTATGTGCATTACTAAATAGAGACAGAAGGACAGTGAAAAAAACGCTGCAAAAACACAACAAAAAACGCAACAAAAAATGCAGCTAAACCTGTGTTCTTGACTCAGCTAATCTCCGGCCAGAGAAAAGTTAGCAGATTTCATGCAGATTTTGGTGCAGAAAACGTGCAGAAAAAAACACAACGTGTGCACATACCCAAAGAAGTGACATGTGTGGCTCCCCTGCAGGTCCAGTTGCCACAGAGGTACTGCATCTCAGCCAGAGGTGTGGTACCCCACTCTCAGGCAAGGAGGGAGCACTACCCGGGACCCAACCACTCACATCCAACACTACACCACTTCATAAGGAAAGGTCCAGATAGCTCCTAAGGGAGAGCACAGGCCTGGTCCCTGTTAGGATGGTGGACCTAAGTAGAGGAGGTGGGTGGAGGAAGTAGTTTAGGGGAGCACTGACAGAACAGTATAAAAGAAGGGTAGAAACATCTAGAAGGGTTGGTTGTTCAGAGGACCGTGAGGAGTACGGTCCTGACGGTGAAAGGGCTCAGTAAAAAAGGCCAGGAATATAGTGAGGAGAGAACACCGGAGCAGTGAGAGGGGCGCCAGAGATAGAAGGGATCCTAGGGGCACGACGAGTATGGGATGCCACCCGTGCGCTTGAGTTCACGCTGATCTTGGAGGGATCAGGCTGCAGTAGCCCCAGACTAGTGGAGGACTACAAGACTCAACTAGCAAACCGGAGGTTGCGGTACCTTCATGTGCCGTAGCCAAAATCCACACACAATCGCTGAAAAGGTGGTCATATAGGACAAAAAGGGACAGACCGGATGTCGCCCAACAAGGCCCGGGGCTACTGGCTCAGGACACTGTGTGAGGCGCAGGGCAGAAGACAGAGAGAGCCAGCGCAGAAAGAGACGACCTGGGAAGGTACATAATAAAGGGGTCCCGTTCAAGTGCACCTAAGTTATCTGAGAGTTGGCTGGATCACTTCCCCGGAGGACACAGGACGATGTGGGCGGTTATAATCCGGCAATTGTAACCTGGAGCATCTTGATAACTGTGAGTAAATACTTGAAGCCTGTACCCCAGCTGTGTCCTTGAATTAATTACTACGCCACCTGCCTTGCACTACACCAACAACATCTACCTCATCAAGGTCTATATACTGCCCTGGGGCTTGGCTCTGCTCATGGAGAGCTGAACCATCTTTGCTGTGTCACCAACAGCCCCAGTGGATCTGATTAGCAGCGGCGGCCACATATAGCCGCATGCCACGGGTGGCGTCACGAACATTATCCCCAAAACTTTATTTCTCCTTTTTCTTTAATTATTGACCGCCCTGGGCCACGGACCGGGTCACTGCCACCGTGACTACCCCAAAAAGGACTTGCCCGGCTACCGAGTACCCCGTGGCCCCAGGGGGCGCGTCACATGCTCTATTTATGCAAGTAAGGCAGAAAATACGCAGCAAACAAAAAGCAACATGTGGGAACAGTGAATTCTGGTTTCTCATAGACTTTTCTGGTACTACCAGACGCCGCTGAAAATTTGCATAAAAATCTGCTGCAAAATACTCAGCAAAACACAACGTGTATGAACATACCCTAACTTTTCTCTGACAGGAAAACAGCTGCATAAAAAACGAGCGTTATTTGCTGTGTATGTGTTGCAGATTTGCAGCAGAAAAAAAATACAACGTGTGTGAACATAGCCTTATACCTCACGCAGCTTTTCCTAGATGAGATACTGTATATACATGTTAAAGGGGTTGTCCACGACTTTAACATTGATGGCCTATACTTAGGATAGGCCATCAATATCTGATTGGTGGGAGTGCGACACCCAGCACCACCCTGATCAGCTATTCTCTGTGTAGGCGGCAGCCAGAATTGCTCAGTTACGAAGCTGCACAGCTCCGTTGACTGTACAGTATAGGGCCGGATACTGCACATTCGCCACCTATTCAAATCAATAGGGGGCAGATATGCAGTTCCCGGCCACGGCCACTATTGCATCTATGGAGCTGTTCAGCTCAATAGCTGAACAGTTCCACCTGCCGTCGACACCTGGAACAGATGATCGGCAGGGTTACCAGGTGTCGCACCCCCACGATCAGACATTGATGAACTATCCTACGTATAGGCCATCAATGTTAAAGTCGTGAACAACGCCTTTAAAACCTAGAATGCATATGAGAGGAATCTCTGTAAAATATAGCAATTAGTGTTGAGCCACCCCCGTAGTGTTCGAGTTCGGTTCGGTTCGTCGAACACCCGTGTGTTCGCCGAACTGTTCGTCGAACTGTTCGTCGAACACCTTCGAACACCGTTAAAACCAATGGCAGGCAAACAAAAACACATAGAAACACATAGAAAACACCTTCAAAGGTGTCCAAAAGCTGACAAACTGCTCAGAAGACACAACTAACACATGGAAAAGTGACAAGTACATATAGTCATGCGAAAAGAAAAGAGGTGGAGGAGTAAAAGGAGGGGGAGACACAGATATAGGCATGTCATGCCCTTCTAAAATCCAAAAAGTGAGAAGCCGAGACGGCCAGTCCGCTCCTGCCCGTGCCACCTCCGTGTCGCCGGGTTTGTGCCAGAGCCGCGGTGAACCCTGACGGCCAGCCCCCCTCTCCCAATACTGGTGCCTGTCCGCTGGTGGGTCGAGAGAGCCCCCCTGTGGTGGAGGCAGCTCTAAGCTTTTTAATTTAAATTGTCCCTCTAATTTGAATGAATACACTTTAAATCCATTTACAAGGATCTATTGGAGGGCAAGTCTCATGCCAGCAGCCGCGTAATTCCAGCTCCAGTAGCGTCCACTAAAGCTGCTGCAGTTAAAAAGCTTTTATAAGGATCGAGCTCGGCTGTCCACCGCAAGGCATCCTAGTGTCAGTCCCAGCCCCTATGCCTTGGGGTGCCTCCTGATGCTCTTCACTAAGTATCCCGTGGTCCCGAAGCATTTCCTTTGAAAAAATTAAGTGTCCAAACTACAGGTGGTGTAGCTTGCTTAACAGCCGGGATAATCCGCTGACTAGCAGACACTGCTACTAGGCACAAAGTATTTCCTGGGCTAGATGCAGTTAAAAATTTGTAAGTAGATACTCTCGTTGGATGCTGAGAAAGCATTCCATAGAGTCTCCTGGCACGCCATATATGATTCTCTTAAAAAGCTTGGGGTAGGGGTCTAGGGGACCCTTTTATAGCCAAAATCACGGCCCTGTATCACAATACGTCACCTAGGCTGAAGATAAATGGAACTGTAGCACCGAGGGCTCGGTTGCTACAGACGTATTGCACCTCACCCAGAGGTGTGATATCTCACTCTCAGATAAGGATGGAGTGTGGATCAGGACCCGACACCTGCATGCATTACACCACATTGCCGTGGGGCAGGGCGACCAATATGCCCCTGAGATGGGCACGACAGTCCCTGTCCCTGGCTGGAGTGGGGGGAGGGAACACTGAGGAAGGGGAACCCTGCAGTGCAGGAGCACGGAGGAAGCAGTTCCTGGGTGCATTGAGAAGGGAGTATAAAAGGTGGGCACCATCTTAGTTCAGTGCAGAGAAGTCTGAGCAGAAGTGGCAGGGAGCAGGGGCTCTGCATGAGCTCTGCTCCGGAGGCGGGCCTAGTAACAGAGGCCCAGGCCTGCAAGAGGGAGAAGGAAGGAAGAGGAGCGGAGAAGGCTCCAGGAACGAGGAATGAAGGGATCCCAGGGGTGCGGACGGGCGAGTCGCCACCGCACGCCCGAATCCACCTGCGTGGAGGGGTCAGGCCAAAGGGGGAGACCGGTCCCCGAACTAGTGGAGGCAGGAAACGACCCTCAGCTAGAAACCGGAGGCTCTGACATTTTATGTGGCGCAGCCCCTTGCTCCACCCGCTAGGAAGGCACCACATAGGGTCAGGGAAACTGGCGCCAAGTTTACCAAGAGGAGGCCCGAGGCAGCCGGACAGAAGTGTTGGTAAGAAAGGCCAGACAAAGGACACACAAAGGGGGTCCTGTGAAGCGCTCCAAAGTTATCTGGGAGTTGTCTGAGCCCCTCACCTGGTGAGCACAGTACGACGTGGGCAGCCGTTACCTGCAGACGTGGTCTGGATAATAAGAACTGTGAGTAAAGGCCCTGAACTGCATCACTGACTCCGTGTCGTTACTGCTGCTGCCCTGCACCATCACCCCCATCCTCCGCATACACTGCCCTGAGGCTATACTCCTCCCGTGGGGAGTTATGCTACGCTCTGCTGCACCCACAACACCAGCCTTAGCGGTCTGCCCTGTAGCGGCGGTTCACTCTGACCGCAATCCACGGGTGGCGTAGTCGGACATTTAAACATCAAAACCACATAAATAGTTCCGCCACTGGTTTGACCGCCCTGAGCCACGGAACCGGATCGCCGCCACGAAGACTACAACCACCAGCATCCACCAAAAAGGGTCCGGCTCCGGGTGTCCCAAGGCCCAGGGGGCGCGTCAGAACATTTTCATCACCTTTCACAATCACCAATGGGACAAGGCAGGGATGTCCTCTGTCCCCTCTCTTATACATCCTAGTGACGGAGCACCTGCTCTCATCAATTCGCCATAACCCCAATATTAGGTGGATTGAGGTGGGAGGCACCGAGTACAAGTGCTCTCTATTTGCTGATGATGTCCTAGTATATATCACTCAATCACATATATCCATCCATGCTGTTATGGCTGAAATAGATCACTTTGTTACATGGTCAAATTTTAAAATCAATGCAGCGAAGTCTGAGGCCCTCGATGTCTCCCTCCCCAAATCCATATAGGATTCCATCCAGTCCAACTTTCCCTTTGCCTGGCCCTCACAGGGTATCAAATACTTAGGAATTCCTATTCATAGAGACCTCTCCCATCTATGTTATCTTAATTTTGGGCCCTTTATTGAACAACTCCATACAGACCACGGTTGGCAAGTTAGAACTGTAAGATTCACTACGTGAACCACTGGTGTTTTGTGGAAAAGCACATGTACACTGTGTTCCAAATTATTATGCAAAAAGTGTTTAGGAGTGATAAGGGAAGAATTTGTTTGTTTGTCAGTTAAACTCATTGATGGTGATGTGTGTCAGGGCTCTTTATATCACTGTAAGCAATTGCAGACACCAGTGCTAATTAGTTTGTCAGGTGTGTCCAATGAAAGGCAAGACTACTTAAGAAGGCTCTCTCACATTATTCAGCAGCCTACATTTTCTGCCAAAATGGGAAAGAAAAAGGATGTGTCGGCTGCTGAGAAGCAACAAATTGTGGAGTGTTTAGGTCAAGGCATGACTACAATCAACATTGTGCGATGATCAGGATGAAGTGTCTTGGCAATCAAGAAGTATGTAGCTGATTCACAGTACACACGTGTGCGTGCTGGTAAGGGCAAATTGAGGACTCTTTCCTACAGGCAATTACGTCAGGTTGAAAGAGCAGCGGCAAAAAAGCCTTGTCATAGCAGCAGACAAGTTTTTGAAGCTGCTTGTGCCTCCAACGTCCCCCGAACAACAAGATGCAGGGTCCTTCAGAGGTTTGCAGCTGTGCATACGCCATCCTGTCGACCTCCTCTATCCACTTCACACAAGCAGAAATGGCTCCAGTGGGCCAAACATTACATGAAGACTGATTTCAAAACTGTTTTGTTCACGGATGAGTGCCGTGCAGCGCTCGATGGTCCAGATGGATGGAGTGGAGGATGGCTGGTTGATGGACACCCCACGCAAACACGGCTACAGCGCCAACAAGGAGGAGGTGGAGTAATGTTTTGGGCTGGAATCATGGGGAGAGAGATTGTCGGCCCCTTTAGGATCCCTGAAGGCGCTAAAGATGAACTCCATAATGTATGTGGATTTTCTCAAACAGCACTTCCTGCCATGGTTCAAGAAGAAGAACCGTGTATTTCACAGCAAGATCATTTTTCTGCATGATAATGCACCATCTCATGCTGCACATAAAACATCTGCATCTCTGGCTGATATGGGCATAAAAGGGGACAAACTTATGGTGTGACCCCCATGCTCCCCTGACCTCTACCCCATTCAGAACCTTTGGAGCATCATTAAAAGGAGTGTCTATGATGGCGGGAGGCAGTTCACATCTAAGCAACAGCTCTGGGAGGGTATTCTGTCCTCATGCAAAACAATTGAAGCAGAAACCATCCAAAACCTGACAAATTCAATGGACGAGAGAGTTCAGAAGCTCCTTTCGAACAAGGGGTCCTATGTGAAAATGTAACATCACCTAGAATAAAGTTTTGAGTTGAAAACTGTTTGATTTCAGTTTCTAACAACCTGCTAATGCTTATAATTTCAAAAATGACCATTTTTTTGGTCTTTATTAAAATGAAAAGGTTGATCGAAAAGTTTGGGGGATCTAAGAGTGTGGCAACCCAGTAGTCATGATTACTTCGAATTCTGACAATATGAGGGTCATGCTGCAGGTAGTGCAGCAAGAAGGCACTTATGTGTCTTGCGCATCTCGGAGCCCCAAAATTATTTTCCGGGCTAGATGCAGCTAAAAATTATTTTTAATTTTAAATCTGGTGGAGCTTATTATAGATGGCCTAATAGGATCAGTGCTGCACACTGCTACAAAGCCCAAATTATTTTCCAGTCAAGATACAGATAAACATGATTAGTAATTTGAAAGCTTAAAACGGTTGGTAGGGTGATTTTAAACAATCATCAAGCTTTTACTCTCCCCAGGATGACACAGGGGTAGAAAAGTCGTTTCGGATCCATGATTTGTTCATCTTTATGAACGTGAGTCTGTCTACATTATCAGTGGAGAGCCGCGTGCGCTTATCTGTCAGCACACCACCAGCAGCGCTGAACACACGTTCAGACAGAACGCTGGCTGCGGGGCATGACAAGATCTCCAAGGCGTAAGTGGCTAGCTCCGGCCATTTATCCAGATTGGAAGCCCAAAAAGAGCAAGGGTCCAGTGACACAGTCGTGGCTTCAATGTTTACTTGGAGATACTCCTGTACCATCGTCTCTAGGCGTTGACTATGTGTCAGACTTCTTGTCTCCTGTGGCCTTGCAAAGGATGGGCTAAAAAAGTGGTGAAATGATTCCGCAAAATTGATGTTACCACCAGATACTGTGGTTCTGTTACGGTTTGAGTGCTGAACACTTGACGGTCCCACGGTTGGCAAGTTGGAACTGTGAGATTCACTACGTGCACCACTGGTATTTTGTGGAAAAGCACATGTAAGATTCTGCAACAGTCTCTGCTGATACTCCTGCATGCGTGCATCCCTTTCTATGGCAGGAATAATTTCTGCAAATTTACTTTTGTACCGGGGATCTAACAGTGTGGCAACCCAGTAGTCAGGATTATTTCTAATTCTCACAATTCGAGGGTCATGTTGCAGGTAGTGCAGCAAGAAGGCACTCATGTGTGTTGCGCATCCAGGAGCACCAAGTCCCTGTTGTGTTGGTGGCGAGGTAACAATCATGCTTCCTTCCTCTGTCCTCTCCCCCCAACCTCGCACAACAGAAATGTGATCAAGGTTTCCCTCATCTGATGAGTCTTACATCAGTTCGTCCTCCACTTCTTCCTGGGCTCCTGCACCTTCCTCACTAGTTTGGCTGCTACCATGCGCCCTGGTAAAACCATCTCCCCCACCCTCACATGCCTGCCGCCTTGGTGCTGCCGACCGTCTGGACCTTGCAGATGTTAGCCCTTCCGCATACAACTCCTCCTCCTCTACTTCCTCCACCTCCTCTTGTGCCACCACCTGACTCCGAATTCTGTTTAACATGTGCTCCAGCATGTAAATCACCGGAATAGTCATGCTGATAATGGCATCGTCAGCACTAAACATCTTCGTCGCCATTTCAAAACTGTGCAGAAGGGTGCATAGGTCCCTGATCTGAGACCACTCCTCCAGCGTGATTTGCCCCACCTCTGAATCTCGTTGGCCCAGGCTATACGTCAGAACGTATTGCACCAGGGCTTGTCGGTGCTGCCACAGTCGCTGCAACATGTGCAGAGTTGAATTCCACCGGGTAGGCACATCGCATTTTAGCCGGTGAAGTGGCAGGCCCAACGACTTCTGTAGAGATGTAAGTCGCTGAGCTGCGGGATGCGAACGGCGGAAGTGAGCACACAGCGACCGTGCCCTCTGCAGAAGGCCATCTAGTCTGGGATAGTGGGCTAAAAATTGCTGGACAACCAGGTTCAACACGTGAGCCATACAAGGCACGTGTGTGACATTGCCCCGGCGAAGGGCCGCACCCAGGTTTGCAGCATTGTCGCACACGGCCTTCCCTGGTTTCAGGTCCAGTGGAGACAACCATTCATGAAATTGGTTCTCCAGAGCTGACCACAACTCCTCAGTTGTGTGACTCACATTTCCCAGACATTTCAATGTAAAAACCGCCTGATGACGTTGAGCCCTACTGCCAGCATAGTAAGGAGGTGTGCAGGATCCCTTCTGCGCAGTTAGAAAGCTTGTGGCATGACCAGACAGGCTTTGGGTGCAGGTGGAAGACCGAGAGGAGGTTGAGGAGGCAGAAGCAGTGGAGGAAAAATGACATAAAGAGGATTGACGCACAACTCGTGGGGACGGCAAGACTTGGACAGCAGCCCCTTGTCCTGCTGTCACCATAGTTACCCAGTGCCCAGTCAGCGACATGTAACGCCCCTGTCCATGCCTACTCGTCCAAGTGTCTGTGGTGAAATGCACCCTGTCACACACAGAGTTTCTCAAAGAAGCGGTGATGTTGTGTGCGACATGCTGGTGGAGCGCAGGCACACCTTTCTTTGAGAAGTAGTGCCGACTGGGCATCTGGTACTGGGGCACTGTGACGGACATAAGGTCTCGAAAATCCTCTGTGTCCACCAGGCGGAAAGGCAGCATTTCTGTAGCCAAGAGCTTGCAGATGGTGAAATTCAACCTCTTAGCTTTCTCATGGCTAGGAGGAAATGGTCTTTTACTTGTCCACATCTGAGGGACCGAGGGCTGGCTATTGTGCTTAGACGGGGTTGATAAGGGTGTCCCCGGCAAACTGCCGGTCTGTGAGGAGGATGCAGGCGGACATGTTAGGTTGCCTTGATCCAAAGGTGGTGCTATCGATGTCGGACAGCGCTCAAGACCAGCTGGTGTTACCACCTCCAAAGAAAATGATGACCTGCCAATCACGCTGGCTGTTGCGGGTAAAGAGGTGGCAGGTCTGCGCCCCAAAACAGGTGTGACTGCTGTCCCCCCAGTCACAGAGGATGAAGAGGCCGCGGATGCACAAGATATGGCAGACGGTGGTTGGCCCGGCCGGCTAGACCGCATTGTAGCACACTGAGCTTCCCACTGCAACTTATGCTTCATGTCCATGTGCCGGTTCATGCATGAAGTACTCAAACTATGTATTTTTTGGCCTCTACTTAGCTTTTGCTGACAAATGTTACAGATAACACGAGTTGGGTCATCTTTATCGATCTGAAAAAATGCCCAGGCTATGCAAGGCTTAGCACCCATGCGACCTGAAGAGCCACCACGACTTGTGGTGAGAGGCAGAGTTGTGTTTGAGGATGCAGTTGTTGACGTGCTTCCAGTACTACGTCTCTGTCCAGTAAGGCGCAACCTGACCTCGTCGTCACTAGCATCTTCCTCCACCTCCTCTGCTGACCTCATCTCTTGGCTGACTGTGGGTTGACAGTAAGTGGGATCTCCGACCTCATCAGCATCACCCTGTGCGTTATCACACCCGTCGTCCTCAGAGCCAACCTGTTCCTGCCCTGACAAAAAACTAAAGTTGTCGCTCCAATCAGGTATTTGAGTCTTATCATCGTCTTCCTCATTGTCTCCACCAACAGGAGTTACAGTTTGGGAATGAGGGTCTACATTATGGTCAGAACTTTCTGCGTCTGGTCCTGGATCCGACTCATAAAGATTCTGGGCATCAGTGCAGATCATTTCCTCGTCTGGATTCACAGAAGCGCTGGAGTCGACCTCTGATTCCCAGGCTATAGTATCAGTAAACAGCTCTGCAGACTCAACCATCTGTTCTACCTCATACTCAGACGGGCAGCTGGAGATTTGGGAGCTGTGAGGAAGCAAGTGCGATTTGGGTGACACCTTTGAGGACTGGAGTATTTGTGATGTTGAAGTTGATGTGGAGGAGAGCCCACTTAAAGGAGCACTTGATATCCGTTGAAGCACCTGCTGTTTTTGTGCCTCATCTGGAATTTGTAGCGATTGGCGTGGCCGTAAGAAAGGGATCTTATCACATTGTCCGCTAAAAGAAGTAGACATTTTAGTTTGGCTGGAAGATGGTCTTTCTTCTGCACCTACCCCACGGACACAACCTTTTTTCCCCTTCCCAACACGCCTATTCCCCTTTCCACCAGCAGCAGGCCTTTTTCCACTCATTTTGGTGGTTAACTAATTCACAACTCTGGAGTTGTTTGCACAAAAAAACAATGGATAGTAACCGAGCAGAGCTGAGTGGCCAAACTGTGGTATTAGGCCAAAACTATTGGCTGGGTTAGATGCAGAAAAAAATTATTTTTAATTTGCAACCTGATGGAGGTCAGTATAGATGGACTAATAGACCAAGTCCCACACACCGCTAGAAGCCCAAATATTTTTTCAGAGCTAGATGCAGAAATTTTTTTTATTCAATTTGCAACCTGATGGAGGTCAGTATAGATGGACTAATAGACCAAGTCCCACACACTGCTAGAAGCCCAAATATTTTTTCAGAGCTAGATGCAGAAAAAAATTATTTTTAATTTGCAACCTGATGGAGGTCAGTATAGATGGACTAATAGACCAAGTCCCACACACCGCTAGAAGCCCAAATATTTTTTCAGAGCTAGATGCAGAAAAAAATTATTTTTAATTTGCAACCTGATGGAGGTCAGTATAGATGGACTAATAGACCAAGTCCCACACACCGCTAGAAGCCCAAATATTTTTTCAGAGCTAGATGCAGAAAAAAATTATTTTTAATTTGCAACCTGATGGAGGTCAGTATAGATGGACTAATAGACCAAGTCCCACACACTGCTAGAAGCCCAAATATTTTTTCAGAGCTAGATGCAGAAAAAAATTATTTTTAATTTGCAACCTGATGGAGGTCAGTATAGATGGACTAATAGACCAAGTCCCACACACCGCTAGAAGCCCAAATATTTTTTCAGAGCTAGATGCAGAAAAAAATTATATTCAATTTGCAACCTGCTGGACGTCAGTATAGAAGGACTAATAGAACAAGTCCCACACTGCTAGAAGCCCAAATATTTTTTCAGAGCTAAATGAAGAAAAAAATTATTTTTAATTTGCAACCTGATGGAGGTCAGTATAGATGGACTAATAGACCAAGTCCCACACACTGCTAGAAGCCCAAATATTTTTTCAGAGCTAGATGCAGAAAAAAATTATTTTTAATTTGCAACCTGATGGAGGTCAGTATAGATGGACTAATAGACCAAGTCCCACACACCGCTAGAAGCCCAAATATTTTTTCAGAGCTAGATGCAGAAAATTTTTTTATTCAATTTGCAACCTGATGGAGGTCAGTATAGATGGACTAATAGACCAAGTCCCACACACTGCTAGAAGCCCAAATATTTTTTCAGAGCTAGATGCAGAAAAAAATTATTTTTAATTTGCAACCTGATGGAGGTCAGTATAGATGGACTAATAGACCAAGTCCCACACACTGCTAGAAGCCCAAATATTTTTTCAGAGCTAGATGCAGAAAAAAATTATTTTTAATTTGCAACCTGATGGAGGTCAGTATAGATGGACTAATAGACCAAGTCCCACACACCGCTAGAAGCCCAAATATTTTTTCAGAGCTAGATGCAGAAAATTTTTTTATTCAATTTGCAACCTGATGGAGGTCAGTATAGATGGACTAATAGACCAAGTCCCACACACTGCTAGAAGCCCAAATATTTTTTCAGAGCTAGATGCAGAAAAAAAATATTTTTAATTTGCAACCTGATGGAGGTCAGTATAGATGGACTAATAGACCAAGTCCCACACACTGCTAGAAGCCCAAATATTTTTTCAGAGCTAGATGCAGAAAAAAATTATTTTTAATTTGCAACCTGATGGAGGTCAGTATAGATGGACTAATAGAACAAGTCCCACACGCTGCTAGAAGCCCAAATATTTTTTCAGAGATAAATGAAGAAAAAAATTATTTTTAATTTGCAACCTGATGGAGGTCAGTATAGATGGACTAATAGACCAAGTCCCACACACTGCTAGAAGCCCAAATATTTTTTAAGAGCTAGATGCAGAAAAAAATTATTTTTAATTTGCAACCTGATGGAGGTCAGTATAGATGGACTAATAGACCAAGTCCCACACACTGCTAGAAGCCCAAATATTTTTTCAGAGCTAGATGCAGAAAAAAATTATATTCAGTTTGCAACCTGATGGAGGTCAGTATAGATGGACTAATAGAATGATGCTATGCCCAAAAGATTTTACTTCACTAGGTGCAGTAAAAAAATTGGTATTCTATACACAGGTGGTATATCTTGCAACACAGATAGGCTACTCCACTGACTAATACACTCTGCAATAGGCCAAAAAGGATTAGCTTTGCTAGATTCAGCCAAATGCTGTGAAAAAAACTTGCACAGCACTGGCACAGACCTGCCTGGCAAAAACTGATAGGAACTGATGTAACCTAGTCCTGAAAAGGACTCCAATTACAATTAGTCTTTACTCCCACAATCTATCTATTTAAGAGCACAGACCTGCCTGATAAAAGTCGTAGGAAATGCTGTAACCTAGTCCTTAAAAGGACTGCAATCACAACTATTCCCTACTCCCAAGCTATCTGTATATTTGTGCGAAAATTGGCTTGAAATTAACAAGGTATAGCGCACACAGCAACAGCGGTGCCGTCTAACACGCAGCTGCAGCAGTGAGAAAATGGTGGCGACGGGGAAAATGGCTTGGTCTTATAGGGCAAGGACATGTGACATACACTGCCAATCACACATGCCCTTGCTTGTGTGAAAAAAAGCACTTCGCTCCGTGTGTGCGCTGCTGATAGGCTGACAGATTGCACCTCCCCACTGCAAATGCGGGAAAGAGAAAAAAAAATGGAGATCTTCATTGTTCCTGCAGAGATCCATCCCCTGCCCCTCCCCCCGCCCCGCTGTACACTCAAACTGCGTATTAACATTAATTTTCATCATTACTGAGAAAAAATCCAGTTATGATTTTGGTGCACGAACAGTTATCGAACATAACCTCGAACAGCCGAATTTTTCTCAAATTGTTCGTGTTCGCCGACCGGCTCGAACACCGCCCAAAACAGCTCGAATTTGAGATTGGCGAACAGTTCGAGTAGAACAACGCTCATCTCTAATAGCAATCCCCATCCACTTGTCCTGTTACTATCTCACACTAAATGATTCTGCCATAGAGATGTGGCTAGTTAACCCTTCTGTACTGTTTCAGTTCCAAAACCATGCATCGTTCTTTTCTTGAATTTGCACAATGTATGTGACTACATTCTGGCTTTTCCTTTTAGAAATCGGCTATTAGGAAGTGCTTTATATAGAAATGTATTTGTCTGATTTAAATAATGAATACTTAATGCGGTTTTCTCATTTGCACCTGTAGTATCTGTGGTCTGGCTGTGACTGTTCATCCCTTTAGCGTCATGGTCCACTGATTCAATTGTTGCATGTCTGAAAAATTCAGCAGCTGCAGGGAATGAAAACAGAGACTGAAAAGGCTAAAGAATATGTAAGGTTGCGATGGAGATGTTTTCATTATCAGTAAGAGACAATTTTTAAAGGTGTTTTAGTCAAGGTCAAAATCAGCATTTCTAGTAAAATACTTATTGAATTCCCACTGTTTGCTGATGCCAACTTTGTGTAAAATATGTATACAGTGAAGATGACAATGCTGTGTTCTGTCCTGGACAAGATTTCTTCTGGAGGTGATTGTCAGCAGTCCCATGTAAACAGCTCACTACACTGTAATTTCAGTATCAAGCATTAGGTAAATTCAGCTCACTGCACATCAATCTGTTATCAAGTGATAATGCTTGCAGAGCTAGTGTTACCTATAGATGTTGTGTACCAGTAGTTGGCCTCAGTCTTGGTTCCGTGTTTGTGTTTTCGCATTTGTTTGTTAAACAAAAAGAAAAAAAAGAAACATGCAAACAGGGATCACCTAATAAATATTTATTATTCAAAAAGAACATACATGAATAAATAAAAACAATTAAAAAAGCCCATAGCTATATAGAAACAGGACCAAAAATAAACCTGAATAGGAGTGTGGTCCACCCCAACCGACCAGTATTGTATAACATGCAAAGGTACGCGGCCCAAACAATCCCTGTTCGTCATAAGATCCTTGGACCCTTGCATGTATAACCCTGGATCAGAGGGGGAGCTGAGCCCCACACGTATCGACACAACAAGGTGTCTTCCTTAGGGGAAATGTAAGTTGAGATGGCTGCTATATATATTTATATATAACATAATATTAGTAAATAATTACCAGCTGGTGACGAGGCTAAGCGTCATAGTGCTCAAAATGCGCATGCGCTAGTCCGTCCAATCAAGATTTCGATCGTGTCATATGGTAACCGGTCCTAGGATCTTATGGGCTGCTAAGTACCTGTCTATTTTTTGACTGATCTTTTGCTGTCATTAGATGTGCTGATAGTCTTTTTGCTTTATATAGCATTTTTGCACAAGTTTAATATCTGCTTTAATATAGGTTTTTGGCTTCATACTTAATGTAGACTCAGTGACATTGTGCTGGCAGCATACTATCTATGGGATTTTTTTTTTGATTGGAGGTTTCAACCTCACTCAATTTAAATCTATATAATTGTTTAATGCATGAAAACAGTTTGTATTATTTTGATATTGTGATATAGATGAAACTACTCTTACCATTATATCAGGTTTTGACAAAGAGGAATTATTTGGGCTGCGTTCCTTTGCAATACTGGTCGGTTGGGGTTGACCACACTCCTATTCAGGTTTATTTTTGGTCCTGTTTCTATATAGCCATGTTTTTTTTTAATTGTTTTTATTTATTCATATGGCTTGTATATTCTTTTTGAATAATAAATATTTATTAGATGATCCCTGTTTTTTGCATACTTTTTCTTCTTTTTGTTTGGCTTATATTATTCAGTATGCATTAGGCTGATCCCTGTGTGATTTGGTGGTGCCCACCCCATCCTTTCTCTCTCTTTTGTTTGTTGTTATATTATCTCTGTATCTTTACAGGTTACTTTTTGAATGGAACCTAATGTTTTTTTTCCACCACTACCTTGATGAGTTTTTCTATTATCAGGAAAGTTGTGTCCCAAGGTGCAGTTTGTTGTGAAAGAAACAAGCTGATCTTTACTTACCCTCCCCAGGTCCGGTGCTGAGTCTCCACAGCTGCCCCAGTGTCTATTCTTGTCTGCAGCACTCACATTACAATCAATCAGTGAGCTCAGCGGCTCTGAATGGCTTGTTTTGTCTACATGGGAAGAGTCATCGAGCTGCACTCTGAAAAATAGCTCAAATCTGTCTTGCCTAAAAAAGATGGACTGCATGCTCACTCTGGTGTCATGTTACTCAGCCTTTTATGCTCTATAAAGAGGGGAGGGAGGAATGAGGACCAGGTGAAGGAAACAGGAAGAGGGATCAATAGAAACATTGAGCTGAGCTTTCTAACAAGTCTTTTATCTCAATCCCAAGTGAGTTCAGCACTGTTGCATAATGTTTAGGGCATGAATCCCTCTTTTTGTGTGCGGTGTGATGTAGGTAAGACATCCTAGTAGCAAGTTTCTTTTCTCCAGTGCCCAGTGGATTGCAAATTAGAAGTAGAACATACAGAGAGGAAAATTGGTGAAAATGCAGGATACAAGTCATACAATGGCAAGAAGTAGTGCCAATCCTTACAATATGTATGCACACATCAGCTTACTCTGAAAAGTTATTTTATTTTTAAAGTACGGATACCCTTTAACTGCTGTATTAAAAAGTGCAGGCAACTACACATCAAAAAACAAATGCGGTATATGCAAAAAAGAAATAACCACTATAAGGTGTGATATAGTCTTATGCCACTGAATAAACATTTAGCGATAATGCTGAATATTTTATTATAAACCAAGTCTAAGATGCCTTGAGTTACATGAATGAATTTAAGCGATTTAACGTCTTAAAATTAATTTACTGAACTGTCATGCTTCAAAGCAAACAAAATATGACTGTGTGGTGCTAAAAATGTACAGTCATTTGATCTTAAAGTCACAATTTTTTCCAGTACCTTCAGTTACTACATACACATTGATACTAGGAACCTAAAAATAAATGTCAGTATCTACTTATGATTAAAGTTATCTAAGCCTGCTGATTTCAGTGGGGTTACCGACCATTTAATGGGTATAGGGCCGACAAACTTTCCCCGATAGCATCTGGTACATCATCCTGATAATGATTGAATAGTTGGAATTTCCATAAACAATCCTTTTGTGTTCAGGGGTGATAGTCCATTGCCAAAGGTGTTTAGTTGCAGCTTTCTACACTCCCCACTGAAAACATATGAACATTCATCTAAGTCAAATAATCATATGTATAGGGAATATATAGGGGAGATAGAGAAATAGCTGTATGGAAAATTAACATTTGGCCTCACAGTTATCTAAAAGCATGGCCAGATATAGATGCCATGGTCACTACTTTTCGCCATTGTTCAAAACGACCACATGCACTAACATTAGTTGTAATGTAGTGGTGTGACAATGCTCTGTAACACTACTACAATTCATGGTATCTCCTGGCCTAGGCCTCTACAAACCTGAAATGGTACCAGTAAAATATCCTAATAAAAAGAATATCCCCAAGTCTGCAAGGTACTCCTTTATTTCTGAGGCATGTGTCAGATAAAGGGGTTGTCCTCTATTAGGATATTGATAGCCAAAGTCATCAATAACTAACTAGTGGGGGGTATGACACCCAGCACCCCCACCAGAGCTGGAACAGTGCAATTCCTTTGTAGTGGTCATTCTCAGGTATTGCAGCTCAGATCCTATTCACTTTGATGTGGGAATTTGGGCTTCTAACTAAGTTCCAGTCTTCAATCAAAATGCCAGGGTGTGCTTACAGCCAGCTCTCACTCCATATTGAGCACTGACTGTAGCCACGCTGACATGCCTTCATGACTGAAAGCTGGCGGCTCTTGTGAGGAATAAAGTTAATTTACTCCACTTTCAGTACAGTGGCTGAGCACCTTCCTCATATTATTAACATGCAGATGAACCCCATACCTGCAGGTTAATAGCTTTAGTAAACTTGACAGGTTCCCTTTAATTCCAAATTCTGGCATACAGCCACAAAGTCTCTGTGCATGCCCAAACCAAAATAATATTGCAAATTAAGAAGAATCTGTTTTGCATATACAATTTCCAGGATTTCAAGAATAATTTTTATGCCCAAAAGATTAACATGCTGTTCTCATACTGATAACAAAGTCAACATTGATCCTTCAGTCATAGACTAGTAGTCTGTGTTTTTAAATAATTGTTTTTTAATACATTCTGCGCAGTTGAACAGAGAAATGTGCACTGCAGTATAATATACACTAATAAGAACAAAATTATTAAATAAGCTAAGCAATATTATAATAACTATATTGATTATTTTTATTAGCGGTCTACTTTTTGTTTATACATAAACACTTTTATCAACCACAACTCAATAAAAATCCGTAGCTGGTTTTACATGCTAGAAGTGTACGATTTGCAAATACACATGAAAGTACGACAAATTAGGATCATACCCAAACATTTCAACAACTGGTTTGAGAAATGAGCCAGCAAACTCACATAATTAAACCCCTATGAATCCCATCAGTGGAACAAGTCCCAATTACCCATCTTCGGTCCCTTGGAGCTCTTTTACCTTCTTGAGATGCCTGATATAAGGTCAGAGGTATCGGAGATGTAAGCACAGCTTTAATCTCCTACCAACACACACTACCCTTCGCTATAAAGAAAATCATCTACTAACCTATTCGGTTAAACTACTCTATATACAGTATCTGTGCTAATCTAACCTGCACAGCTGCAATTACCTATACAGATTTCCAGGCAGAATCAGAGATTGATTTATATAATGAGGTAGAAAAACTTTAATTGCTATCTGCAAGAATAAATAAAAGAAGCACTCCTCCCATCAATGTTTTTCTCCTTTTAATATATGGCAATCCTCATACTATATGGCACTGTGTATGTACAATTGCTCATTTTGCCTTTCTACCAGGTAATTCTTCTCTTTTCCATTAGGTGTACAACATCACATGATTAAAAACTGCCTAGCTACTAGCTGAATCCTTCTAAGCTCTGTGTAGAAACAGGAAGTCTCTTTTCCCTGTATGAGTCACAAGTCACTGCAAAAGTCCTTTGCAGATAGAGGAGAGAGCAGCTGGGTCAGGAGATGGAGAGGAATGATAAATGCTGGAACAATACACTTCCTGTTTCTACATAGAGCAGAGATTAGCTGGGTAAAAGGACAGCATGAGCAACTACACAGTGCTATATAATATGATGACTGCAATATATTAAAAGGACAAAAACTTTGAAGGGAGTGCTTCTTTAAATCTGCAGCTATAGGGTCAGAACTATTCTGCCAGGTTACTTTCTGGTCAGCGATGAGAGCATAGGATGAATTTGTAGTATTACTAATTACATTATCAAGAGCATGGGTGATGGAAACAGTGTGTCACCTAACTTATACTTCTACATAATTATAGTGCAACACACAACAGAACATTCATCTCTAGCTAATATGACTTTGACACCTTATGTTAAAATACAACTCAAAAGCAAAACCAGCTGCATGTAAAAAGCCAGCCAACTTTAACACCTTCACCCCAGAGCCTGTTTTCACCTTACTAACCAGGCCAAATTTTCCAATTCTGACCAGTGTCACTTTATGTGGTAATAATTCTGGAATGCTTCAACATATCCCAATGGTTCTGAGAATGTTTTTGTGACATATTCTACTTCATGTTAGTGATAAACTTAGTCCTATATTTTTTGTGTTTATTTGTGAAAATATCGGAATTTTGGTGAAAATTTAAAATAAATTCACAATTTTCAAACTTTTCGCTTTTATGCCCTTCAACCAGATAGTTATATCACACTAAATAATTCAGAAATAACATTTACCACATGAATACTTTACATCAGCATCATTTTTGAAACTCATTTTTTTTGTTAGGAAGTTGGGTTAAATAAGCAATTTCTCAATTTTCCAACAATTTACAGTACCAATTTTTTAGGGACCACTTTTTCCCACAAAAATGTTGATTTAGCCCCAAATTTTGTATTTTCACAAGGGTAACAGGAGAAAATGTACAGTATAATTTGTTGTGCAATTTCTCCTAAGATACTCCATATGTGGTTGAAAACTACTGTTTAGGGGCACGGTAGGGCTCGGAAGGTAAAGAGCACCATTTGACTTTTGGAATGCAAAATTGTCTGGAATCGATATCGGACTCCATGTTGTGTTTGAAAAACCCATGATTTGCCTAAACCGTGGAAATACTCACAAGTGACCGCATTTTGAAAACTATATCACTCAAGGAACTTATCTAGAAGTGTGGTGAGCACCTTGAACCCACTAATGCATCACAAAATTTTGTAACGTTGAGCAATGATAAAATTTATTTTTCTTGCAAAAATTGTGCTTTTTCCCCAAATGTTTAATTTTCACAAGGGCTAACAGGAGAAAATGGACAATACAATTTGTTATGCAAATTCTCCTGAGTACACTGATACGCCATATGTGGTGGAAAACTATTGTTTTGGCACATGGCAGGGCCTGGAAGGGAAGGCGTGCCAAGTAAATTCTGGAGCTCAATTTTGGCTGGAATAGATTGCTGATGCCATGTCACATTTGAAGAGCCCCTGACATGCCAAAACTGCAGAAACCCCCACAAGTTACCCCATTTTGGAAATTACACCTCTCAAGAAATTCATTTAGGGGTATTGTGAGCATCTTTAACCTTCAGGCGACTAGACTAGTTTGTGGACTCCATATCCCTTAAGTGCCAGAAGAGCAGAGTCTTCTTTCATGTGACCCCATTTTGGAAATTACGCCCCTCTAGGAATTTATCTAAAGGTGTAGTGACAATTTTGACATCATGGGTGTTTTCCAGAAACAAGCAGTAGTGGATGTTGCTGAGTGAAAATTGCAAATCTGCCAGTGTAATACCCTATATTTCCATTGACAGATGACAGACCTGAGTGGTGACTTGCTTTTTTTGTGGATTTTCATGATTGCCATTTTGTAAATTTACGTTATTTTGTGGGAACTCTGACTAACCAGGGTAACAAACCTAACAGGGCTCCACATTATTACTATGTAAGTCTGCCTCCTATACTCTTCTATCTGATATATATCTTAACCATTAGGGAATGTACTGCAATGGATATGTGGACATACTAATTATATACTGTTTATTGTCTTGGGAGGTTTGTTGTTAGCCCTCCATTGATCTACTCTGTTTTTTAACAAAATCCTTTATATTTAATAAAGTTGATATATTTGTGAGATATGTTGTAGCACCATTTTTCTTTTGATTTATTTTGTTATACTTTGATAATTGTATGAAATCAATCTGTAACAGTGCTTTTAGCAAATGTTTCTGATGAGTTTTTATAAGTTTTTCAAACACTTCAGACAATACTGACATTTGGTAGCTGTAACTAAGGTGAATCTACTACAATATCTATGATGCTGTATCAATTTAAACATACCTTTTAAGATGTGTCATACCATATGACATAGCCCTGGGACAAAATCCTGGGAGCAACTAAACACCCATCAGCATGTCTCCTCTAGGTACCCCGAACGAGTCTGAGTGGTACTGGGACAAAATCCTGGGAGCAACTAAACACCCATCAGCATGTCTCCTCTAGGTACCCCGAACGAGTCTGAGTGGTACCTCCTTCTGCTAAGATCTGTGTTCAACTTCTGTTGCAGATGACTGGAGATCTGAGAACTTCAAGGTAGTAGGCAGGCTGAGCTATATCCTACATAGCAAGGAGCAGGCAAAGCATCTGTTCCAATGGTATAAGCACAATTGTCTTTGCTACAAGCAAAAGTGTTCTCAGTGGTTCTAAGTTTGATTGCAAGTTTCTAATGCATTTTGGTAGTATGTCCATTACTGAGTCAAGAGTGCCAAAAGTCATGAGGAACAATTAAGAAGCTGACTGGGTGAATTACTGAAATTTCTCTGCACCTTTCTGGGGAGTTTCAAAACTGCATACAGTATCTGCTTTTGTGCAAACAAAATGCCTACTTTGTTTTCAATGTAAATCTCATTCAAATAATCTACATGGCACAATATCACTAAGAAGAAATGCAGTCTGTGGGCTTAATGGACTTATTCGTAAAGGTATTTGTTATTTTTCTGTAAGTTTACCTTGCCATTTGAGCCAACTTATTGGGTACCTGTTATGGGTAGATTAGAGGCTAGGTCACGTTGTAATACTGTTCGCACTGCGCCTGTGTTCACTAGACGTAGAAAGAAATTTATGAAAAACTGAAAAATGGGTCCATCTTAGTATAGTCCGAGAAAAGGAAAAGTAGTACAGTCTCATTGTTGCAGGTAGTCAACTCAGTCATGTGTGCTGCAACAAACATGGCTGTTGTCAGTCCATCTGTTTTCTAGAGGACCACGAGAGCCCCACAGTCAATTATTGCTTTTATGATTCTGTCATTGCATTCAGCTACCATCTCTTTTGGTCCCTGGATAACCTAGAACTACATGAAACCGTGGTGTAAATGGCACCTGTCTTGACACAGACTATCTGTAATCTTTTCAGTTTGTTTTTAGGATCAACTTGGTCATCTTCCACCCAACCCATTGTATATGTTAAAAGATGATAATCTGCTATGCCACAAAGTGTCTTAAGTGTCTTAAGTCAGCTCTGTCTCATTTTGGTTGTGGCAGGTGCATGCAAATTTTAGGTGCTGACTGCTGAGAAAAACCATATGGGTTTTGTTGAGGAGTGTGATCTTCTTTCATTATTGCTCTTAGTTCATTGGACGACCAATGGGCCAACTGGTTCTGAATAACTGTGGCATTGTCTTTCTATGGTGGCAATTCTTACTAAGGCTTCTATGACAGGCTCTTTAGAGGGATTGCTAAATTACTGAAATGCACCTGATTCAGTATCCTCCTCTCTTTTTTTCCTTCACAGCCAATTGTTCTACAACCATTTGAACTTCTCGAGTCATGTACAGCAATGCACCATTATCTAACTCAATCCTTTAGTATCACTGTTTACATTTTATTTTCTGTAGCACTGGGTACAGTCTACAGACACCTTGCTCATCCCAAGTGTAAAAAAAACTGATGTACTCCTGAGATAAGTTATGGGGATGTAGTTCACAGAGACAGCTTCACTTATTTTGGCATCTACATCTGTGGTCCCTGACCTGGTCCGAGACTTTTGCCAGCAATGTATTCCAGATACATTACTAGTACCAATGTCCTCTTTTTTATGTGCACAACCAAGGAACTAGGAAGGGAATCTCTCCACTTGCTGTGGAGTACCGATCTTCCTTGGAGTTTACATAAGCCTAAGCTTATCCATGCCAAACTTATAAAATTTATGAAGGTAAGTCTCATACAGCCGTACTGAAGTGCAACTATGGGGGAGCAAAACTATCAAAGTACTCAGCGTTAGTACACTATAGGGCTGTAATGGTCAACCACATTCTAGAAATGCCCCGAACCATTTGCCTAAACATAACCTTGGGACACCTATACTGCCTGTCCATGACAGCTACAGTGTGTGAGGATTGTCCCCCCAACCCCACACTTTGAAACCAGTCAAAGGTCACAACCAAACACGTACATTTATACAAACATGTAAAGTAAAGCGTTACTGTGGCGCCCCTGAGGGTTCGACCGCCACAGGGATGCTGCACTTCCTTAATGGAGTGTAGTGTTCCTCCTCTGAGGTAAGAGCAGTGTGATGATCAGGACTCCACCTCCACATCCAACACCACATTTCTCCACCAGAGGGGGCTAGAATGCACTAAGTGCTGCCCTCCTGGTTACAGGGAGACTGGGGAACCAAGAGTTAGGGGAACCATTTAGTGGGTGAGGGTGGAGGACTCACATTTTAGTGACACTTTAAATTTCATATTTAATAAAAAGCCATTTTTGGTTGCGGGTCTTTGAACTGTGAATTACTGTGATCTCCCAACCTGAACGTGGATCCTGTGTGGACCTGCAGCGGATGGAGACACAGCCCTCGTACATTGGCCTTGGGTCGAGGGGTAGGTTGTAGACAAGGAATGTCTCAACCCGGTCAAGGACCACGACCAAGAAGGCCCGGAGCTTAGGAGTGAAGCTCCACAGCAAATGAATCCCAGGGAGGATGCAGACGGAGCGGTATACGCCACCTGTCCTCACCACCTGATATATTCAGAGGGAGTCTGGCTGCAAGAGGGGTACCAGCCCCCGACACCCGACCTTGCTACTCCATGTCCTGGTTGGGGAAGCCCGGTAGGCCCTGAGGATCCCACCGGGTATCGGAAGGAGTGAAGCTGCCACCCGTGCCCTTTTTCTGAGAGGAGTTCAGAGGGAGACCCGGCCTATTTAGACACACAGACAGGAAAGCACTCGGTCTGTAGTTTAGGAACACTCCATTGCGGGGTCCTGATTGAACACTGGACTTACTCGGAGGTTGTCGGACCCCCTTCGTCTCTGGTGACCGCAGAACTCCGCGAGGAGCAGGGAGTCGCCTTCCTTCTGCCATCTCTTATGTGAGTAAAGCCTTGGAAGTTCACCCCTATGGCCTCCGGACTCTTTATTCTGCGCTACACAGCACTACGCAGACTTTCTAGACTACTACCCCTGTCATCCTGTCCCTCTGCCCTGAGGCCCTGCTCCGCCTGTGGGGAGTAGTAACAACGCCGGCTGCCCTAACATCAGGCCTCAGCAGACTGCAGCAGCGCTGGTGGCCTTCACCAGGTGCCACAGGTGGCGTAGTCGTAATTAGCCACTCAACCTGGATAAGCCCATACCATCCTTTTTAATGTGACGGCCCTGGGCACGGATCGGGTCCGGGCCACGGCTGCACCCCATCTCTCCATCACAGGACCCGACTCAGAGTCCCCCATCTCCCAGGGTAAAGAAAAGGGCTTTCGAGTAGAGACGTCACATTACCTATGAGAGTGATCAGCAATATATCTTGTGACCCAAGTCCCCAAAGCAAGACCCACAGAGGAGGAGGAAAGGAGAGACAGGAAAGACATCTAACCCATGGCCAGTTTTACCTGTCCTGTAGTTCCTACTGTTTGGGTTGCTTTGCCAAGGGAACCAAGGCTGCTGGATATGCCCATATTTAGCACTACTTGATATGGAAATTTACACTTCTAACAAAGACCAGTCTTCAAAGGTGATTTGAATGATAAGGAATTTACAATAAGAGTTACAAGTAAAAACAAAAAAAGAGATAGATATTGATTAAGGAGAAAAATAAGTTCATGGAGATCCAATACTATGGTGATGAAGTACTTGCTTGACCCCCAAAAAGTGCAGTTTTTAAATCGAAATTTCAGCACACAGCCATGGAGTCGATGCTCATACCCAAACCAAAATAATATTGCACATTAAGAAGAGTCTGTTTTGTATGAATAATTTCCAGGACAATTTTTATGCCCCAAAAATCAACATACTGTTCTAATACTGATAACAAAGTCAGCATTTATCCTTAATTTATAAACTACAAGTTTTTGTAAATCATTGTTTTTCACAACATTCCGCATAGTTGAACAGAGAAATGTGCATTGCAATATAATTTATGTTAAGAATATAATTATTAATTAAGCTAATCCATATTGGCAACTCAGAGATTAAAAAGATATATTGTTTAATTTTTTAAAAACTTCAGTCTAGAAGAACTTTTAGGGAGAACTTTAAATTTGATGCTTTAAGTTGCAGCCATCATTCTAGATAAATATGTGAGAAAAGACAGTCAGGAGCAACCCTGATGATACTGATACTATAAACAGATAAGCCATTGATATTTATCATAGGGTTTTGCTTTACTTCCTATTGGTTGTGCTCAAACATTTACAGTGTCAAAAGAAAAGGCTTCATCAAACTTCTAAACCAAAGGTGAATTTATTGTTAGCAATTGTTGGCTCATTTCAATAGTTAAGCCAGCCTTCATCTATCTTGATGACTCTGGAAATGCTCTCCTATGTTGAGCACAAACCTCAAATAGAGCTGCAAGTACCCAGCACAGATAGCTAACAACTGGTGCACCTTTGGAAATGTAAATATATCAGTAAGAAAGGTATCTACATACAGTATTAAAAGCTTAAAAGGGTTGTCCAGTACTTTTAAAAATATGCCAATGTGTTTTAATGATAAATAGAAGCTTCTTTCTAGTTACCTCCTGGTGCTGTTTCTGCCTGTAAGCGGTGCAATCGGTGGCCGTTCACAAGCAGCACGTGACCCCCTGCTGACATCACGTCAAGTGAGGCGTGACTCAGCGCTGGGGTCCCCCCGGTGGCTGCTGGGTTGTAGGGGGGGTTATTCCCCGCGTCACACCCATCATCCTCCGCGTGCTTTCCCAATGAATGGGGACAGGGAGAGTGCACGGTGGATGTCGGGTGTGACGCGCTGGGTAACCCTGCCCACAACCCAGCAGAAAATAGCTTCTATTTATCATTAAAACACATTGGCATATTTTTAAAAGTACTGGACAACCCCTTTAACTTCAGATATTTTATATTAAGTGGAGAACTTCCTGAGAGAGATTTATACTTCGTATTTTTTTGTAAAAAAACTTTTTTTTGTCTACATGATTTCCTGGCATTTTTTGCTATTCTTTGTTTAACCCCTTCATCCACAGGCGATTTTCCATTTTTTTCATTTTCATTTTTTCCTCCCCTTCTTCCAAGAGCCATAACTTTTTTATTTTTAGCTATATGAGGGCTTGTTTTTTTGCGGGACGAGTTGCACTTTTAAATTACATCATTCATTTCATCATGTGATACACTGGAAAGTGGGAAAAAAAATTTAAGTGGTTTGAAATTGCAAAAAAAAAAATGCAATTCCACAATTTTTTTCATTTACCAGGTTCATCATACGGTAAAACTGACCTGGCAATATGATTATCCAGATCAGAATGAGTACGCAGATACCAAACATGCGTTTATTATTTTTTTTGGAAGTGGTGAAAAAATTTTGGGAAATTTGTAAAAAAAATCTAAACTTTGCTTGTGTTGCCATTTTCCAAGACCCGTAGCACTTTCCATTTTTGGAATATAGAGTTGACCGCTTGACTGATACCATTTTGGGGTAGATACAATGTTTTAAACATTCCTTGCGGTGGCCAAAAAAACATAACTCTGGCATTTTGATTTTTTTTCTTGTTAAGCTGTTTATCAATTGGATTCATTTACTTCATAGTTTGAAAGATTGGACTTTTGCGAACACAGCGATACAAAATGTGTATTTTTTTTATTTTTAATGAGGCAAAAGGGAGGTGATTTGAACTTTTGGGGTTTTTTTTAAACTTTTTTTTTTTACTTTTTACTGTATTTAATAGATTCCTTAGGGGATTTGAAGCTGCAATCGTCTGATCACTTGTGCTATACGTAGCAGTGCAACATGCTGGCTTTCACAGGAGTATAGTAATGATAGGCACGGGGGGGCTTCAGCAGACCTCCAGCTGTCATGGTAACCCATCAGACCCCCACGATCACATTACAGGTGTACTGATGAGCACAGGGAATGACGTGCCCCCTTGCCAGCATATGTTAAATGCCGCTGTCAGAGATTGACCAAAAAGAAAATTGGCATTAATACATGCATATTTTACATATGTGTACCTAATGTGTGTATGCAGGTGAGGCTTGATAGATGGGGGGCCCAGACACAGTGGACCTTCACTGTTAGTGCCAACCCCTTAAAGGAGACAACTTACTTTAAGAAGGCCTCTGTTAGAATTCTCCATAAACTTGCTGTAGCTGTCAGAGAAGCATACTGTAGTTCCATTAGTCTGAAGAGTCAGGCAACACCTCACATGAATCATGCTCTTCAGGTTAGCCATACTAATATAATTAATTTGACATTTCCACAAGCCATTTATATTCAGTTCATTTTTTTTTGCTGACAAAGATAACTGTTTTATGTAGTTGGATGAAAACAAACAAAAGAAGTGCATTTTGCTCTTTTATTTTATATGGCCCTGTGAATAGACTCATAGATCAAGATTAGCTTTATATTACAGGCTTAAAAAAATATAGAATGCTGATGGAAAATTTGCTTGTGTCAAAGCAGTTGAAGATCTCATTCACAGTTCAGTATTTTTTTGAACTTAGACCAATGGGGCAGTCTCCAAATATATTTATTTTATTCATTTATATAGTTCTACCATATCCCACAGCACTTTATAGACCTTATCTTCGCTGCCCCCCATTGGGAATCACAATCTAAAGTCTATATCGGTGTGTCTCTGGAGTGTGGGAGGAAATTGGAGTAATCAGAGGAAACTCATGCAAACTCCTTCCAGATGTTCTGTGTGGGATTAGGACTACAGTACTGCAAAGCAATAGTGCTAACCACTGAGCCACCATGCTGCCCATTTCTGCCACATGTGGCTGTCCCCTAGAGATTTTATGTTATGGCTAGATGCAGAGTTTGGCTTGTCATGGATAGTTTAATCAAGATTGCTGTTATCGGCATCAAGAAGAAAATACCCTTGGAAACAGCCGTACAGAGGAGCAGCAATCAGATAATTATGAACATATGAATGATGCATAAAAAAGGTGGAATGAGTCATATTACATAGTTCCTCCCTCTATCAGAAGAATGGAGCTTGTCTCCTTAATGAACTAATTGTTATTCAGATTTCTGATAAGCTATTTCACACTTCATTACTTCAACTGAACCAGAAGTTGACTCTTATTTACTCTATAAAGACATGCCTGAATAAATTAACCCAAACATCTTCCAGCATCATGTATTTACTATTCGTATACAAGTTGTGAGTGTCAGGAAAAATTAATTTTCCGCTAAGTTGTGCTTCACATCTGGAATTTTTCACTTTTTTAATTCAAGGAAATTTGCATTTCTGCAGCAGTATCTCTGGAAATGGGCAAAAGGCTTTCCAGATTGCTTAGACTGTGCTCCAGATGATCAACTCCCCCGAAGACGTACAGCTTGTTTAGCCTTGGACCAGACATGAAGCCAGCTATTTCTCCAGGGGGCATTACGTGGTTCCTGAAGCTAATTATTATATATATTGCCAACTGACATGACTAAATAATTGCATTAAGGCTAAAGGTGACGGTATACATTAGACAGCGTTTGGCTACATGATCATTTAGCCAACAGATGTTATCCCAGATGTTCTCAATAATGTGGTCATTTGACCTAGCCCTAGTTATGTCTATAGAGGAAAGTTGGCAGATATCTCTAATGCAACTCATTTCCAATGCAGACAAATATGGATTGGTTAAAAATAAAGTGCTGCAGCATACTAACAATCATTACAGTATGGACAATAGAGTTATATGCAAACATGGAATTTGCAAATTTTTAGGCAATGTGTAGGGTTAACCGGAAAAGGAAACTCCAAAATCTCTAGCATGCCCTCAAATGTTCAAGAGTTTTGTAAAATGCATTGTATTAAACATTTGCAGCAGATTGGCCACAAAAACAATGACAACATAGCGCTGCCACTGCTGTTTTACACATTGGAAATAGGTCAAAACTCTGCATTGTTTAACTTTATTTTGTATCTTTACAGAAGTTGGTGCTCTAGATCTTGTAAAACAAAACTCTAAATCTTCTACTTCACTAGCAAAACCGGGACATTAAGGTTAAAGGGGTTAGCCACCATTTTACATGTCCCTTTCATGTGAACTGCCATAGATGAGCACTTCACTAAATACCTTGCTTTGCCAAATCCTGCTGTAACCTGAGCTGAGCTCATAATCATTTGATCTCTGTATGAGAATCTCCTGCTTCCTGTGATAGTCAGATTCCCCCTTAGTTCTGGAAACTGACTGGTGGGTGGGGCTTGCTGAACAGATGGGTGTGCTTGCTGTGTGGGGGTGGGCAGGGCTGCATTCAGCAGAGCGCACATGGTTTCTGTGAATGCTGCTATCTCACCCAGCAGACCGAGCTTCCTCTTCTATCTGTATGTATACAGCAGGGCGTATATACACACACTGCTGTATATGCTATTTAATGTGTATACACCGTGCTCTATTCCATGTACAGGGTGGGCCATTTATATGGATACACCTAAATTAAATGGGAATGGTTGGTGATATCAACTTTCTGTTTGTGGCACATTAGTATATAGGAGGGGGAAAACTTTTCCAGATGGGTGGTGACCATGGTGGCCATTTTGAAGTCGGCCATTTTGTATCCAACTTTATTTTTTTCAATGGGAAGAGGGTCATGTGACACAAACTTATTGAGAATTTCATAAGAAAAACAATGGGTGCTTGGTTTTAACGTAACTTTATTCTTTCATGAGTTATTTACAAGTTTATGACCACTTATAAAATGTGTTCAAAGTGCTGCCCATTGTGTTGGATTGTCAATGCAACCCTCTTCTCCGACTCTGGACACACTGATAGCAACACCGCAGAAGAAATGCTGGCACAGGCTTCCAGTATCCATTGTTTTAGATGCTGGAACGTTACGTTAATTCCCATTTAATTTAGGTGTATCCATATATATGGCCCACCCTGTATAATATTCAGATCTCTCCACATCCATCCATCCATTGATCAATCCCATCATCCATGTTAGTGAGGGGGGGTCGGGGATAATCTTTTTTGCCAGGACTGGTATAATGGTGCTTTGTGCATTACTTCTATTCCCTGCAGTGTCCTGTACAGGAGATAGCTCTGGGCCTATGGCGTAGCCAAGTACACAGGCATTGTGTAGGTCTGTGAGTGGCCTACACAAGGAGTATGAGAGGTTTAGGTGGAGTTCAAGTATGTGCTCAATGCTGGTTTACAGCCCAGCGCAAGGCATGATGGGAAATGTAGAAAGAAGGAAGCAGAGGATTCTGAAGAGGAAGTGATCGCTATGACATTGGAGTTTGTGCCAGGGCACAGGAAATGAAGCAAAAAGTCATAAAACAACATTAAACTTACTAGAAAAGGTATATGGGGATCTTTAGGGGCATTATTTTTATGCATTTATGGCAAAACCAGTAACTAAGTCAGGGTAGTAGACAACCTCTTTAAGTTCCTACAATGAGTTTTTGACTTTGCATATTTTTGCTGCGCAACTTACAATTCCAGTAAAATGGATGAGATTTATAGACATCTCATACCCACTGTGTTTTTTTTAACACTTTGTAAACTGACATGCAGTGTGTGTTTGAAACGCACAAAATGTGAATTTCCCTTGTTATGCTATTTTTTTATCTGAATTTTCCCCATAGAATTGCATTTAATGTGTTTTTAGTGCGTTTCCACTGCAGAAACACATTTAAAATGTATGTAAACCACACATGACTATATAAATATAGTTAATTTTGTCAAAACCAAATACCAGGGAATATTAAAATCAAAACAGCTTAATTTAAAACATGAAGTATCAAAACAAGACAAAAGCGTCAAAAACACAATAAAAACACATATAAAAAAACACTCACAAATGCAATGAAAAAAGCAAGTAACCTAATTTAGCTATTATGTGCAGAAATGCTGCAGAAAATCTGCAACGCCAAACACTCATTGTGTGAACATAGCCTAGAGTGATATCCCACCATGAAAATTGATGGCCTAATCTTTGCTTGATCACTTGAACTTTAACCCCGGCCCCCTTCCTGATCCTCAGAACTAATGGGCCTCGGCATACTACCTAGACATTTATACAGCACCCCTTAAAATCAATAGGAGTGATATAGATATATTAGTATCAAACTCTCCATAGTGCCAACAGCAGAATCAGAACCAGAGCTATGTGGACCAAATGCCAGCAGTGATGTTCTAGTCACCATGGCAATCTGACAACTGGGATTTGTCCAGCCCTTGGCCATACACTTACATAAAAACAAGAGGATCTCCCAATAAAACTATAATGTGTATGGACAGCTTTACTATATTGCACATTTGCAGCGTAAAGTGAAGGTAAAGGCAAATGCAGTAATTAAATATTTACCACTGTACATCATAGAAGGAAGGTAAAGAATGCAGATGATTGTACAACAGAATCTGAGAAAATCTGGCAGATAACATAACAACAAGCAAATAACTGAATAATAAAATATGGATTATTAACGGGAGTCTGTCAGCACAAATGACTGAACAAACCGAGCACAACACCTTGTAAGGAAGATGTCCCTAATAAAAAATTGTACATTTCCAAATTCATTGCTTTGTGTGCCAGAAATTGTCCTTTATTAAAATATTAGAATGAGACATGTGGTGCACCCTGGGCATTACTGAGCAGTACAATGGATCTTTCTACCTACTACTCCTTCTATCCCCGCCTTCCTCTTCCTTGATTGACAGCTCTGGCTTTACAGTATTCAGAGAAGGGCAGAGACAGATGGAAAATAAGTGCCCCGCACACCTCGTTAGCATGTTTGAGTAAAGTATGATTTTTGGCAAACGCAGCAATGGATTTGGCCACAAAAGGTAGAACTTTTTTAAGAGCTATGCAAAGTGATAGTAAGATGCATAAGGATAATGACTGAGGCATGAAACTAATAAGCACTAATAATAATACTTAAACGTTTCATAAATGTAATATATTTTATCTGAGAAATCGGTTTAAATTTCCACTTATGAGCCACTTCTTCTATTCCTTACTGCCATTACACTGCTGTATAATGGTTTCCAAGCTGTTGCTTCTAACTGTGCTGTAGGGACAAGAGAGCAGGAATTCCTTATTTCAGGAGACATCATAGCCACAGCTCCCAACCATACTAGATTGAGCAGGACTGTCGGGCTTTGTCCTGAGACTCCTGACTTGCACTCACTCTCTCCATGCAATGTCTTTTCTTTGCGACTTTATCGCTCTGTAACTTCTCCTCTGGGGTCAGGGATGGCATCTCTGCTTTGCACACACTTACAATTAATTTAATAAATAATTATCTTCCTTCATTGTGATTTGGTCTCTCTAGGAATTGCAGGCAGCAGATAAAGCTATAACCCACAGCCTCAACTGATAAGAATGGGAAGATTCTCTATACTTGAAGCTGCATTGCAGGCTTTGAATCCACAGGCAGATTGTGTTGATACTGCTATATATGTAGATGTATATGTCCCTATATTCTAGAGGGAAAATAAAAGTCAGATTTTTTTCCCTATAAATTACTGAGGAAAAGCAATTACAAAAATGTAAAATCAGCAAATAACAGACATATTTGGTGTCCCAGTAATCATAGCAACCCACACAACACAGCCATCAGATTATTTACGACTATTGGTAAATTACGTGATTTTTTTCTCTAAACCTATAAGGCTATGTGCCCACGTTGCGGACCTGAAGCATATTTTTTACGCTTTTACGCTTCTCCCTGGCGGGAAAATCGCATGCGGATATTACATGCGGTTTTCCCGCCAGGTAGAAGCGTTTGTGAGGCGTCTTTGCATGCATTTCCGCATGCGGGTTATCAAGCACTTCTCCAAGCATCACTTGGAAAAGTGCTTGACAACTTGTTCAGAATGGTAAAAAATAAAAAAATAAACTTTATACTCACCTTCTGATGCATCCTCTGCCCCGTCCGGAGTCTTGAGCGGCTCACGCTGTTGTGTGCAGGACCTGCGGTGACGTCATTGAGTCATGTGGTGGGTCACATGACTCAATGACGTGGCAGGTCCTTCAGACAACAGCGCGACGGAGGGAAAACATCAGAAGATAAGTATAAACTTTATTTTATTCTTTTTTTTACAGGTTCTTTGGTACCCAGGTCTGGATGAGAGTCTCCTCTCATCCAGACTTGGGTACCATCCGCACATTGATTCCGCTGCGCTTCCGCAAAATTAATGAACATGCTGCGGATTTTTGACCGTAGCATATACGCTGCGGAAAAATCCGCAGCATGGGCATTGACATTGCGGAATGCCATTGGGGACCATGGGGTGCGGATATACATGCGTTTTTCAAGCGTTTACGCTGCGGAAATTCCGCAGCATATACGCTTGAAAAATGCTACGTGGGCACACAGCCTAAAAATGTACTAAAAATTTAATATTGAGGCTGTATTCACACACAACGTAAATGCTGCGTTTTTTCTACTGCTTATTTTCTGCAAGTGTCTGCACCACATGACGCAATAGCAATCTTCTCTGATTATTGTATGTTTTCTGCATTTCTTTTATGCGTTTGCCCTCTTATTTGATTCATTTTTGGTGCAGATTTGAAGCAGAGTTTTAACGCTTTTTCAATATTACAGAAAAGCTTTAATTGTGCAACAGCATTTTTTTGCATGCCTTTTTTCAGGCTTTAGATAGAAGCTTATAGAGAAAAAAATTCAGGAAAACCGCACAGTAAAACAGCATCTTTAGAACCATAGAGGACAGGAGTTTTCATAAAATTGCATCCACTTTGCTTGGACATTTAGCCTTGTTCACATGTATGATAAATGCTGTGTTTTTTCTGTTGCTTTTTTACTCAGAAGTAGTGATGAGCAAATATGTTCGAAATGCGATCTCAAATGTTAAGTTTGGCACGAATGTAGCACATTTGGATTCGTGATCAGAAAGTCGAGCAAAATTTGTTAATTTCGGGAAAATCGGTAGCGTTCGGCGAATTTACATGGTTACGTGATTGCGGGGCAACTACTGCGTTTTTTACAGTTTTGCTACCATAGTGCTTATGTATGATGAGCGGGGAGACGTGGCAGATGAGTAGGGGGCTGGTGACAGCTCAGAACAGATCAGATCAGCGGAGCGCTGTTTTTTTTTTCCTTCCTGTAAGCTGTAACTTTAAGTCAGGAAAGCACGGCTAGCCAATCAGAGTTCAGGAAGCATCCAGTGTCCCACACACAAGGGCTTCTGCAATTGGCTGCAGAAATCACATGTCCTCTCCATATAAAAACTGGCCATGTTCCCTCAGCACCATTTTATGCATGTCACTGAAGGAGATAGACGCAGCTGAGTGTGCTGTGTCCTGTGTATTGAGAGATATTAGCTAGATAGATGGGCGCTTCTGTGGAAGTCAGATAGTGTAGATAAGTCCTGTGCTTTGTACCTGTTCAATCGACCTTGCAGCCTTTTTAATTTGTTTTTGTGCAATTACTGAGATTCTCACGGAAGGAGTAAGGTCTATGGCTCAGAAAAGTGCTGTGCATTGGTTGTACTGTGCTCCATGTAGATCTTCAATCTATTTTTGCACTTGCTAATGTGATAAAGCAAGCAAGCCCTTGCAGGCCACTTTTTGTGGGGTTGAAATTCAGCTATCTGCAGAGCTTCTGAGTGCAGAGCACAAAAATTTTTTTTTTCATTTGCTAATATGATAGTGCAAGCTGTGTTAGACCAGTTTGTAATTTTTTTTGGTGGATGAACTTCAGCATTTTGCACAGTAAAACAAATATTTTTTTTGCTGTTGCTAGTCACAGTCCACCAAAGATTTTTTTTGTGTCGCAGACGTGTTACAATCTGCCATAAGCCACCTGATGCTTTTAGTAGCGGTGAAATTCAACTGTTTTCCGAGTAAAAAGATATTTTCTGTTGCTAGCCACAGTCCACCAAAGATTTTTTTGTGACGCAGATGTGTTACACTCTGCTATAAGCCATCTAGTGCTTTTAGTGGCGGTGAAATTCAGCTGTATTCAGAGCTTGTGCAGAGTCCAAAAAAAAAATTTTTTGCTGTTGCTAACGTTATACAGCAGCCTAGATCTGAGTTTGAAATAGTTTGGCAAATATCTCCTATGTTATAGAGGCGTCATCCACAGTTAAAAAACACTTTGTTCGGTTCCTAACTTTATAGAGTAGGGACATTTCACTTTGAAATAGTGTGGCGAATATCTCTTATGTTATACAGGCCTCATCCAACGTAGAAAAAAATACTTTGGTTCCAACATTATGCAGCAGGGACATCTCAGTTTGAAATAGATTGGAGAATATCTCCTATGTTATACAGGCTTCATCCACAGTAAAAAAAATACTGTAACGGGTCTGGGAGGTGGAACCTCTGAGCAACGATACAAAGGGGCAGTCCTTGTAAGGAAGCGGGTGGCTCCCAGGGTAGGCGGGCAGGTAGTCACGGCAAGTGACGGGGACAGTCTCTGGGTAGAAGGGCAGGAGGTCACGGCAAGTGACGGGGACAGTCTCTGGATAGAAGGGCAGGAGGTCACGGCAAGTGACGGGGACAGTCTCTGGGTAGAAGGGCAGGAGGTCACGGCAAGTGACGGGAACAGTCTCTTGACAGGCGGGTGGTCACGGCAAGTGACGGCTAAGCCTCCAGATAGGCTAGCAGGTGGACGCTCCCAGGTGAGCGGGCAAGAGTCTCTGGACAGGCAGGTGGTCACAGCAAGTGATGGCTAAGCCTCCAGGTAGGCTAGCAGGCAGGTAGCAGGTGGACGCTCCCAGGTGAGCGGGCAAGAGTCTCTGGACAAGTAGGTGGTCACAGCAGGTGACGGCAGAGCCTCCAGGTAGGCTAGCAGGCAAGTAGCAGGCGGACGCTCCCATGTGAGCGGGTAAGAGTCTCTGGACAGGCAGGTGGTCACAGCACGTGACGGCAGAGCCTCCAGGTAGGCTAGCAGGCAGGTAGCAGGCGGACGCTCCCAGGTGAGCGGGTAAGAGTCTCTGGACAGGCAGGTGGTCACAGCACGTGACGGCAGAGCCTCCAGGTAGGCTAGCAGGCAGGTAGCAGATGAGCGCTCCCAGGTGAGCGGGTAAGAGTCTCTGGACAGGCAGGTGGTCACAGCACGAGACGGCAGAGCCTCCAGGTAGGCTAGCAGGCAGGTAGCAGATGAGCGCTCCCAGGTGAGCGGGCAATCAGATCCATAGACAGACTGGCAGGGCTGGTAGGCAGACTGTCGGACCGCAGGAATGCAAGTAGATAGACAAGTATCAGGCAGGTATCAAGCAGGAATCTGGCAGGTAACTGGCAGGTATCTGGTAACGGGACCTGAGGGCTGAAGCAGAGTGATAGGCTATGCAACAACATTGCTTGGGCACCTCCATTTTGGAGGAGGTGCCTTATATATGGTGAGGTCCTCCGGCCATTGGCCGGGGACTCCTTAGGACGGCGCGCGCGGCCCCTTTAAGAGAGGGGGAGCGCGCGCGCCCTAAGCACAGTGGCCGGGAAGCAGCGCGCGCTGCCAGCAGAGCGGGAGGAGGGCGCCGGGCACGGAGTGGAGAGGTGAGGGGAACAGCGTCCCTGCCTAGCAGGAGGCAGGGACGCCGACGCTACAAATACTTTGTTCAGTTTTTAACACTATACAGCAGAAACATCTCCGTTTGAAATGGTTTGAAGAAAATCTCCTATGTTATATAGGCATCATCCACAGTAAAAAAATACTTTGTTCGGTAAGTAACGTTTATACAGCAAGCCATATCTTACCTTGTCATTTTGTGCCGCTGAAATTCAGGTGTGTGCAGAGCTGTTGCAGAGAAAAAAATTATTTTTTTTTGCTAATAGCGTGCTCCTACTACAGTATCTGAGCAACCTGAGTGGGAAAAAGAGAGGTCGTTGTGGAAGGGGGAATAAGCTTGATGTTCAAGGTATACGTGGGGTAGGTGGTAATGTTAGTAAAAGCACTAGTGAACCAACAGCTTCATGTCCTATCCAAAGACAACTGACAACTTCTGTTACTGGACGGGCTACTCCACTTCCTTTCTTTGGCAGTCGCACAGTGATACGCCTCTCCTCTTCTTCCTTCACCTCAACATCACACACAGTACAGTCCACAGAGGTGGCACCCCAATTACCCTTGCTTTCCCCCTTGTCACAACTGTCCAAGCGCCCAACTGACTATAGCGAACCACAGATGGGTGAGTCTGTAGAACTGTTCACCCATTCTATACCATGGGCATCAGAAGTGTACTCCAAACATTTAGAGTCAAGAAGAGGAGGAAAGCATCTGCACCGATGCCCAAAATTTTTTTACTTTGGATTCAGGGCAGGACGGAGTAGGATTCGAGCAGGTTCCTGACCCTCGTCACCAGACATTAACCACTGGGGAGGGAAGTGATCCTGATGAGATACCTGAGGCTCATGCAGACTGTACTGTGCTGTCAGGGCAACAAGAGGAGAAGGGTCACTCTGAGGGCGAGGAATGGGATAACATATTGGATGGTAACAAGGTTGAAGATCCTACTTGGTGTGAACCCAGATTCACACAGCCGAGTATGTCATATGAGGAGGTGGAGGAGGAAGACTAGGAGGTTACCTTCCGTCCTATGATGCAGACACGGAGTGATGCAAGCACGAGAAGCACTGCATCCTTAGCCACAACTGTGGCTGTGGCCCGCAGCGGTCATGGGTCTACAGCTCGCAGGGGTGGCACGTTATCTGAAAACTTTGCAATAAAAAGCTCAGTAGAGGGGAAAAGTGCAATAATTTGACTACTACATATATGAACCTTCACATTTTCAATCAACATGCGTTACTCTGGCAATCTCACTGCGATAAAATGCAGACCAGCGGCCCTCAAAAACCATCAGCTGCCCGATCAACTGCATCCGCGGCTTCTTCCTCCTCTGTTACCATGCCAACTATTGGCACACAGGTCTCCCACTGCAGAACCTCTTCTTCTCTATCTGCTCCAGTCAGGCTGAGTGAGAGCCCGTCAGCTGTAACAGAAGCAGACATGCATGCCGTATTTGTTTCACCGAGCACACCAAACGTTTCTCAATCCACCGAGCACACCACACGTTTCTCAATCCACCTTAACATGTTCCCCTGCACCTCACTCACAGTCCAGCAGTTTGTCCATTTCACCGTACTCCACCCTCTCTTATCACCGCAACCAGCCCTTGGTCCCGCATTTGTGCTCACGTAAAAAATTATTTCCTCCCACACATGACAAAACTAAGAGGTGGAAATCCACCATCTCCAATCTATTGGCCACAGAAATGGTGGTGTCAGGCCTTATTTTTTTGATTTGTGAACACTCCTGTATGGCTGCTTTTTTTACTAAGGAGTAGTGATGAGCAAGCATACACGCAAGTACTCTATACTCGCCCGAGCATCTCAGTAGTCGAGATGTTCGGAGCTTACCGAGTACTTGCGAGATTCTCGGGCGGATGCCCGGGTCCCCTCCCTGCATGTTTGGCGCTCTTTAGAGCGCCAATCAACCTGCAGGGATTGCCTGCCACTCAATGTAATGCTGCAGCCATGTTGGTTGTAGCATTACAGTGATTGGCTGGCCGCACAGCGTCATCAGGTGTATATCAGACCTGGTGCCGCTGTGCCCATCAGTCTACTCCTCAATCAGGCAGTGCAGGGAGAGGTGCTGCTGAGCTAGGGAGAGATTTGATTTTGTATTAGGTAGTGTAAGGAGAAAACAAGTACATTACACATATCCATCTCAACAAACAGTCCTTCTAAGGACTAATCCATCTGCAGAGATATCAGGCAGGCAGTGTAGATAGGCAGGCAGGCAGTGTATATAGTAGATTGCAGTGCATATACAGTGCCTACAAGTAGTATTCAACCCCCTGCAGATTTAGCTGGTTGACACATGCGGAATTAACTTGGCATTGTGACATTTGTACTGTAGATCAGCCTGGAAGTGGGAAATGCACTGCAGCAAATTTTGTTTTTGCTTTTTTTTTTTTTTTTTTTTTTTTTTTTTAAACGTAAAAAGTTAATTCAGAGTGTCATTTATTATTCAACCCCTCAAACCACAAGAATTCTGTTTGGTCCCCCTAAAGTATTAAGAAGTAGTTCAGGCACCAAGAATAATGAGCTTCACATGTGTGGATTAAAGATCTCTTTTGCCAGCCTTTTCTGACTATTTAAGACCCTCCCCAAACTTGTGAACAGCACTCAGACATGGTCAACATGGGAAAGACAAAGGAGCATTCCAAGGCCATCAGAGACAAGATCGTGGAGGGTCACAAGGCTGGCAAGGGGTACAAAACCCTTTCCAAGGAGTTGGGCCCACCTGTCTCCACTGTTGGGAGCATCATCCGTAAGTGGAAGGCTTATGGAACTACTGTTAGCCTTCCACGGCCAGGACAGCCTTTGAAAGTGTCCTCCCGTGCCGAGGCCAGGCTTGTCCGAAGAGTCAAGGCTAACCCAAGGACAACAAGGAAGGAGCTCCGGGAAGATCTCATGGCAGTGGGGACATTGGTTTCAGTCAATACCATAAGTAACGTACTCCACCGCAATGGTCTCCGTTCCAGACGAGACCTTTACTTTCAAAGCGTCATGTCAAAGCTCGTCTACAGTTTGCTCATGATCACTTGGAGGACTCTGAGACAGACTGGTTCAAGGTTCTATGGTCTGATGAGACCAAGATCGAGATCTTTGGTGCCAACCACACACGTGACGTTTGGAGACTGGATGGCACTGCATACGACCCCAAGAATACCATCCCTACAGTCAAGCATGGTGGTGGCAGCATCATGCTGTGGGGCTGTTTCTCTGCCAAGGGGCCTGGCCATCTGGTCCGCATCCATGGGAAGATGGATAGCACAGCCTACCTGGATATTTTGGCCAAGAACCTCTGCTCCTCCATCAAGGATCTTAAGATGGGTCGTAATTTCATCTTCCAACAAGACAACGACCCAAAGCACACAGCCAAGAAAACCAAGGCCTGGTTCAATAGGGAAAAAGTCAAGGTGTTGGAGTGGCCTAGTCAGTCTCCTGACCTTAACCCAATTGAAAACTTGTGGAAGGAGCTCAAGAATAAAGTCCACATGAGACACCCAAAGAACCTACATAACTTGGAGAAGATCTGCATGGAGGAGTGGGCCAAGATAACTCCACAGACCTGTGCCGGCCTGATCAGGTCTTATAAAAGACGATTATTAGCTGTAATTGCAAACAAGGGTTATTCCACAAAATATTAAACATAGGGGTTGTATAATAATTGACCCACACTTTTATGTTTAAAATTTAATAAAATTCAACTGAGCAACATAACTTTTTGGTTTGTAAGATTTATGCTTCTGTTCATAAAACCTACTCTCGTTTGCAGTTTGAAGGCTCTAACTTATTTGCATCTTATCAAACCAGCTAAATCTGCAGGGGGTTGAATACTACTTGTAGGCACTGTAGCACAAGAGGCTCCATTCCAGTTCTGCCTTCTGCTGCTGTTAGAAATTTCAAGACAAAGGCCCAGGTCTCAGAGGCCAGGAATAATTTTTTTTAGATCTTAATCCTCATTATTTGCTTAAAAAGCAATCCAGAGAACACCATTTTCTGCGCCTGGTCCTTTCCATATTACAGCGCTAAAAATTCAGCAATATAAAACTGTGGTTTGTCCGTCACATGGATCACATATAATTGCGCTGAAAATACTGCCATTTTTGGCCTCCATTCAAATTCTTTTTCAGTGTGTCAGCAAACTTTTTGGCACTGGTTTGCTGTTCAAAATAGTTACCTATAGGCCAGGTATTTAAAACTGTGGTTTCTCCATCACATGGATTACATATAACTTTGCTCCAAATTCAGTCATTTGTAGTGAGCATGGAAGATATTGTCCTCCATTTAAAATGGGCAAGGCACATGGCAAGGAACGGGGAACTGGACGTGATGGTGATGGTGATGCTGCATGCCGAGGCGGAGGCCACGGGCAAGCTGAAATTGTGCCACAACAAACACCCACATCTTCTTGCCCGACCTTCCTGTCCCAATTACTAGGGAACTGCAGCACACCACTATTGAACCCAGAGCAGTGTTAAAAGGTTGTTGGTTGAATAGCGGATAATGCTTCCAGACACTTTGCCACCACCACCACCCTTTCTTCCACACGGTCAACTCTCAGTAGCCATGAGTCTGGACTGTATATTCCTCACCCTGATCCTCTTTTCTCCTCCTGGAGACAACTGATCCCACACTTGGACACTCTGAAGAGCTGTTCACTTTTCCATTTATAGATTCGGGCCTCTCGCCCGGTCCACTTGAAGCGGGGCAAGAAGAGATCGCATTTAGCGATGCCCAAATATTTGAGCAGCCACTTTCACGCGAAGGCGACGGTGGGAAAGTGTCACAAGAGGTGGACGATGATGAGACACAATTGCCAGAAAGTCAGGAGGAGGATCAGGATGCGGAAGTGGAAGACTAGGTGGTGGATGATATAGTAACTGACCCAACCTGGCAGGAAAACATGCGGAGCGAGGACAGCAGCACACAGAGGGAGGGAGGCAGAGCACCCCAACAGGCAGGAAGAAGCAGTGTGGTGGCCACAGACGTAAGGCAGGCAACCATTCCCCGTAACACCAACACGAAGGAAGTTGCCAGTACAACTGTTAGGTCTTCCCGAGTCTGGTTGTTTTTTAAAGATTCTGCTGATAACCCCAAAAAGGCCATTTGCACCACTTGCCAGGCCAGCATCAGCAGGGGTGGCAAATCTAGCAGCCTGACCACCACCAGCATGATCAGGCACATGGCAGCAAAGCACCCGACTTTGTGGGCCAAATCCCAGGGTCCAGGAACAGTGTCTGCAGGAGGCACCATTGCTTCTTCCGCTGTTGTGCATGCAAGCCAATCCCTTGTCCATTGTGCATGCGAAGATGCCTCCTTCCCTGCACCTGTCGTTGCACACTCTCAAGTAGCAGCATCAGGAAGCACGTCCACGTCCTTGTCCCAGTGCACCGTTCAGTTGTCCATACCCCAGTCCTTGGAATGCAAGTGCAAATACGCAGCCAACTTCCCACAGGCCACACTACTAAATTCCCACATTTCACAACTGCTTGCGCTCAAAATGTTGCCTTTTAGGCTCGTGGAGACGGAAGCATTCCTCAAAGTGATGGCGGCAGCCGTCCCTCAGTACTCGGTCCCCAGCCGCCACTATTTCTCCTGGTGTGCCGTCCCCGCATTACGCAAGCACGTGTCCCAAAACATTAGCCAATCCCTCAACAACGCAGTTACCGGGAAAGTCCACCTAACCATGGACACGTGGACAAGTGCTTGTGGGCAAGGACTTTACATCTCGCTGATGGCACACTGGGTTAAAATAGTGAAAACTGGGACCCAGTTGGACCTTGGGACGGAACACGTTCTCCCGACGCCAAGGATTGTGGGCCCTAGGTCAATCAGGGTTGCCCCCACAGTTTACAGCTCATTCACCTCCTCCTCAGCCTCCTCCTCCTCTTCAGCCTCTATCTCCAAAATGACCATTTCAGTCACAGCTCACAATCAAAGAGGATGCATTGCAGGCGGAGCACGATGAGAAGGAGCAAGGAAGCATACAGGGTGATTCCACACAGCCCAGCCTCATCTCATCCGAAAGTGGATTGGGTGACAATGAGGAAGAGGAGGAGGAGGAGGAAGAACAGGAGCTAGTTTCATGCGCTATAGACAGTACTACCTACACAACTGTCATACCGTCTGTTCAGCGTGGATGGCCAGAGAACAGAGAGGAGGAGGAGGAGAGCATGATCAGTCATCCTCTTAGTGAGGAAACGAAAGTCTTGCTTGCTAGCAGTCTGGCACGCATGGCTGCCTTTCCCATGACCCTCACGTTCTCAAAATTTTGGGTGACAGTCATTACTGGTTGGTGACACTTCTAGACCCACGCTACAAGGAGAACTTTATATCTCTTATTCCTGAGGCCGACAGGTCAAAAATGGGGCAGTACCAGAAGGCCCTTGTTGCAGAACTATTAAAAAAAATTCCCATCTGAAAACGCTGGCGGCAGAGGTCACAGTTCATTGGACAACCAAGGAGTACAGGCGAGAGAGACACAACTTCAATCCAGCAGAGGCAGGGGAACACTGTCAAAGTTCTGGGAGAATTTTCTCAGCCCCTCCCATCGCACAAGCCCTGAGACACGAGGTACACTCACAAGGAGTGCAAAGCTTGGGAAGATGCTGAGGGAGTACCTTGCCGACCGTACCAGTGTCCTCTGTGATTCCTCTGTGCCTTATAATTATTGGGTATCCAAGCTGGATATGTGGAATAAACTGGCTCTCTACACTTTGGAGGTCCTGGCCTGCCCTGCCGCCAGCATTTTATCAGAGCGGGTTTTTAGTGCCGCTGGTGGAATTATAACTGATAAGCGCATCCCCCTGTCAACTTAAAATGCTGACAGGCTGACTCTTATAAAAATGAACAAGAGCTGGATTGGGCCAGACTTTTCAACACCAGCAAATGATAGCATCATAAACTCAAATCCAGTGTCTTTTTTTGGGAAGTGTATTCCCATGCTCCTCTTCACACCCACACATGGGTATATGCTTCCTGATTTTGGCTATTTGCTCTTGTCGTCCTCCTCCTTCTCCTCATCCTCATCCTCCACCACCATATCACCAGGGTGACCGTGGTTCATGATTCAACACCCACATAATTTTTTTAAAGGATGTTTATGATGCCCGTAAAAAATTTTTTTATACAGTATGTTCATGTATACTCCCAAGGGGTAAATGTTTGTCAGCCCATACACTTAGTGCATGGGCATTACAAGTATAGGACACCCGCTCCTTTCTAATGGGAACATTTTTTTATGAGGCCTTCTAAGTAGTGTTGAGCCACCCCTGTAGTGTTCGGGTTCGGTTCGGTTCGTCGAACACCGGGATGTTCGAGGAACTGTTCGTCGAACACCTTAGAACACTGTCGAACACCGTTAAAACCAATGGCAGGCAAACAAAAACACATAGAAGCACATAGAAAACACCTTCAAATGTGTCCAAAAGCTGACAAACTGCTCAGAAGACACTCTCTTTAAAAAAGCCGGCCGGCAATTCAGCAGCGGCATACACCGGTACCCGACAATTTATAGCAGAAAGAATAGAGCATCACACATAGATTAGATAGATAGAAACAGATCAGTCACATTTATAAGAAGTACAGTGATAGTGTTGATTACTGTACTTGTCATTTAGTGTTAAAATAAAGGATTTATTAAAAAAAAAATTGGCGTGGGGTTCCCCGTAATTTTAGTCTCTAGCGGTGGTTAAGCAGACGGCTGGGGCAGATGTTTGAAGCCTGGGAAGGGGGTAATACCCACGGAGCTTTCCAGGCTACTAATATCAGCCCCCAGCTGAATACCTAGCCTTTACTAGCTATTAAAATGGGGGACCCCAAAAAGAATGACGTGGGGTCTCCCCTATTTTAATAGCTAGCAAAGGCTAGGCAGACAGCTGGGGGCTGATATTAATAGCCCAGGAAGGGTGACATGAATATTGGCCCACTCCCAGGCTAGAAACACCAGCCGTCAGCCGCCCCAGAAATGGCGCATCCATGGGATGCACTTAGCCTCGCTCTTCCCACTGCCCTGTAGCGGTGGCAGTGGGGTAATAGGGTTGGGGTTGATGTCAGCTTATAATGCCAGCTGACATCAAGCCCAGGTTAGTAATGGAGAGGCACCCCCATTACTAACCCCATAGTCAAAGTTACAAAAAAACACAAACACCCAGAATAAAGTCCTTTAATTGAAATAAAGACACAATTCTTTATTGTTCTAAATTAAACTCTGCTCACCTCATGCAGCGTGGGAAAATTCTCAGCGCTCAGCGCTTGAGCAGGAGAATTCTCCCACGCTGGGATGGCATTGAGATGACAGGCTGGATCACAGCTGAGCGCTGCCATTCAGCTTGTCATCCTTCAGAGACACTGCAGAGCGCAAGCATGCCAGAACTCTGCAGTGTCTATGAATGATGGCATGCTGGATGGCAGCGCTCAGCTGTGATCCAGCCTGTCATCTCAATGCCATCCCAGCGTGGGAGAATTCTTCCACGCTGTCAGTGACGTGCATGAGGTGAGCTGAGTTCATTGGACATGAGCTCACCTCATGCACGTCACTGACAGCGTGGGAAAATTCTCCTGCACTCACTGCATGCGCAGGAGAATTTTCCCACGCTGTCAGTGACGTGCATGAGGTGAGCTGAGTTCATTGGACATGAACTCTGCTCATCTGGATGCCGTCACAGCCAGACACTGAGGAGCGCAAGCATGCCTGCGCTTCTCAGTCTCTGCGGCATGGCAAGCTGGATGGCAGCGTTCTGCTGCGGTCCAGCCTGTCATGTGAATGTAGCAGAGCTGAAGCTGTCGTGGGAACCATGGAAAGGTAAGGATGATGTTGCTTTATTATTTTACTTTTATTGCAGGAGATCGTTGGCTTCAGCTGGAATGGGCGTGATGGTAAGTATGGTTTAATTTAGAACAATAAAGAATTGTGTCTTTATTTCAATTAAAGGACTTTACTCTCGGTGTTTGTGTTTTTTTGTAACTTTGACTATGGGGTTAGTAATGGGGGTGTCTTATAGACGCCTCTCCATTACTAACCTGGGCTTGATGTCAGCTGGCATTATAAGCTGACATCAACCCCAACGCTATTACCCCACTGCCACCGCTACAGGGCAGTGGGAAGAGTGAGGCTAAGTGCCAGAATTGGGGCATCCCATGGATGCGCCATTTCTGGGGCGGCTGACGGCTGGTGTTTCTAGCCTGGGAGGGGGCCAATATTCATAGCACCCTTCCTGGGCTATTAATATCAGCCCCCAGCTGTCTGCCTAGCCTTTGCTAGCTATTAAAATAGGGGGGACCCCACGTCATTTTTTTTGGGGTCCCCCATTTTAATAGCTAGTAAAGGCTAGGTATTCAGCTGGGGGCTGATATTAGTAGCCTGGAAAGCTCCGTGGGTATTACCCCCTTCCCAGGCTTCAAACATCTGCCCCAGCCGTCTGCTTAACCTCCGCTAGAGACTAAAATTACAGGGAACCCCATGCCAATTTTTTTTTTAATAAATCCTTTATTTTAATACTAAATGACAAGTACAGTAATCAACACTATCACTGTACTTCTAATATATGTGACTGACATGTTTCTATCTATCTAATCTATGTGTGATGCTCTATTCTTTCTCTTATAAATTGTCGGGTACCGATGCTGAATTGCCGGCCGGTATGAAAACACTAATATTTTTTTAAATAAATCCTTTAACACTAAATGACAAGTACAGTAACCAACACTGTTGCTGTACTTCTTATATATGTGACTGACATGTTTCTATCTATCTAATCTATGTGTGATGCTCTATACTTTCGGTTCTAAATTGTCGGGTACCGGTTTATGCCGCTGCTGAATTGCCGGCTTTTCATGTTTCACTGTGAGCACTGTTCCCTTCGATTTGGGCAACCACTGTAATGCCACAACCACCATGGCTGTGGCATTACAGTGAGTGGCAGACAATCCCTGCATGATTGGTGCTCTAAATAACGCCAGACATGCAGGACACGCTTTTGGTGCATGAACAGTTATCGAACATAACCTCGAACAGCCAAATTTTTTGCAAATCGTTCGCGTTCGTCGAACGACTCGAACACCGCCCAAAACAGCTCGAATTTGAGATTGGCGAACAGTTCTAGTCGAACACCGCTCATCTCTACTTCTAAGTCTCTTCCAATGGGCATTGGAGTGCCTCCAAATTTTTGGCAACCCTTGCATTCACTGCATAGGCAAACACAATGGGAGACCCACTTCCTAATAATGGGAACATTGTTTTCAGGAGGCCCTCCTCTAAGTCTCTTCAAAGGTGTATTGGGGTGCGTCCAAATTTTGGGCAGCCCTGTCACTCACTGCATGCGCAATAACAGTATAGGAGACCCACTCTTTAGTAGTGGGAACAATAAAACATAGCCGGCTGATGGCTCTCTAAGAATAGTGAGGGCCGACTACTGGCCCTTTAAGAATAGTAAAGGCCATCTGATGGCCCTATAAAAATAGACTGTGACTTTCAGAGTCCCTCCTTCATAAATGAAACACGATGTGTCTGATGATATCTCACACGCCACATGGCCAGATAAGGTTGTAAAATGTTAAAATGACATTTCCTGGTGAATGCATTTGTCACGGTTGAAAGCAATGCAAAAGTGCAAAAACGCACCAAAAAACGCTACGCGTGAACATAGTCCAAGGTGTGGAGGAGCATTTTTGTTTTTGGTTATTTATTTTGCTTTATATACAAGTCATTACCCTGGAAATGATGTTCCTTAACATATCTCCCAGGAAATACCTCTGACAACGTTGTTGACAGAAGTGACCTGGGAGTCAGAATTGCTTCCAGGGGTCTTCCCCATGCTGTTCCCATGTCATTTGAGCACTGTTCCCATCGATTTGGGCAATTTTTAGGCCCTCTGCAGACTGCCGGGGGGAGCCGCATGAAAAATGCTCGAGTTTCCCATAGACTCACATTGGGCTCAGGTCGAGCACCCGAGTATACCAATGTGCTCAACCAATGCATCTAGCACCCAAGCATTTTAGTGCTCGCCCATCACTACTAAGGAGGTAACCGGAGAACCTGAAGGAAACCCCTGCAAACACGGGGAGAACATACAAACTACTTGCAGATGTTATCCTCTATCATCATAAAGGAGTTAGCTCGTTATCTAGGAGACCGACCTCTGCTGCTGTCTACCTTGTGAACATTGTGTTGAAGCTTGCAAGGTGTCACGAGTTTACCATGACAGAGAGGAGCCAGAAGACCGCAGTGCCCGATTCCTCCCACTCCTGCAGTCATTAAAAAAAGGCTTACTTTTATTAATTAGTGCAGGGGTTAATCTGCTCAGTTGTGAGCTCCTGGAAGCTTAACATGACTTAGGCTCTTGACAGATTTGTCCCGTGCATCTCCCCTACTGTGATAACGCTGTACCCCAACACATCACACTGTCGCCTACCGTGGAAACCTTGAAAAGGAAGCTGAAGACCCACTTCTTGTGACAAGCGTACAATCTGCTGCAACCCTCTCTCCAGCATACTGTTGCACGACTTGCTGTACCCTGACCTACTGTATCCTCACCCATCCCTTGTAGATTGTTTGTGCGCCCTGGTGGGCAGGGTCCTCTCTCCTCTTGTACCAGTTGGTGACCCCTTTTCACATGTAACGTGCCACGGAATAAATGTTGCTGTAATAGTAATAATAATTATAGTACTTGTATTCTGGGTCAATTGATGGAGCTTTCCAGGTGTCTACCCCTAATTTGATGTGTTTTGGCAGCTTTTGGGTCGGTTTTAAGGTGTTGCGTATGCGTTTTTTGTCCCCTCATCGAATCCTATGGTGTTCGGTAACATTCGACAAACATTCGACAAATAATTTGGCGAATATCGCAAATTCGGCGATCGTAATCCGAATCGAATATTGAAACATTTGCTCATCTCTACTCAGAAGTTCTATTTTTAACTGTCCAAGTCAAGTGAATGTGATTTCATGAAAACTGTGCCCATTGTTCGAATAGAGGCACTTCTGAACTGTCTGGTTTTGGTGCTTTTTTTTTTTCTATGGTCTTCGATGTGGACCATAAAAAAAATACATATAAAAAGCTGCAGTTACTTTAAATGCATAATTAAAGCTTTTATGTACTATAAAAAAACGCATTTTGGCCACGGCCCCACTATCAGTATTTGGTCACTATTTTTTCTCAGGATTGGGAGCCAAAACCAGGAGTGGGTGATAAATGCAGAATTGGTGCACTTGTTTCTATTATACCTTTTCTCTGATTGTTCCTCACCTGGTTTTGGTTCCCACTCCTGAGAAAAAATGCTGACCGAATACTGACCAAATACTGGTAGTGGGGCCATGGCCTAAAAATGCGGTTTCACATCTGCACCAAAAATGCAGGAATAAACAAATGCGGTAAAAATGCAATAGCCAGAGATGATTGTTATTGTGTAGTTTGGTGCGGACACCTGCAGATATAAGAAACACAGTATTTATGCAACATGTGAACAGAGCCTTACAGACAAAAAAATGCAAGATATAATATAGTGACACTTACATGAAAATGAGAACTTTCTGGCTGCAATGACTATGAATGAATGAACAAAAAATAAATTCATAAGTCCCAACTAGAGGTAAGCATGACACATAGATAGCGTTGTGCCAGACCTGACTAATCAAAAGCTGCGCTGCGGAGAGATTTGCAGGCCTCCCATTTAGCCACCTGGACACTGGACCCGAGTCCCATGAATCGATCTGCTTACTTCTAGCCCCAACCAACCGCGATACAGAGGGAGATTCCTGAATTTGGGTTTACGCCCATAGTCTCTAGTGTCTGCTGAAGGTCCATCATTACCACCACCCCTCTGGCATCTTCTACTGCCAGGGAAGAAATGGTAAATGAGTGTGGCTTGGGTTGTAGTTAGGTGTGTGGTCAAAATTTGGTGGCGGTTGGTCCCTCTCTCTCTTCTGTAAAAATTGGAAAGTATGATCACAACAGCTAGACTCCACCCATTAGCTTAGAGCTTGAAGAGAGGTAAACTAATGAAACATGCAGAATACTAGTCCTACAATGACCAGAAATAATGTTATTCCTTATGCAGTTATTACAAACATGTAAGACATCTAAAACTACAGGCACACTTTAAGGTGGCCATGCACATTGGATAGTATATACGGATCATCTGTTCATCTGTGCCGTCCGTTCATGTTATCCTGAATCAACAACACATAAATACAATCGAAAGCTCAGATCCAGAAGCAAGTAGTGCTTCTCTTGGGATTTATGGTTCTATTGGACAAAATGCATATGAAACTGTTTACTTTGGAAATTTTTACACTGGATATTTAATAGAAATGGAACTTTTACAACAGGCTGTATCAGAGCTTCTGGTTATATAAACTCACTAGATAGGAGATGAAAAATTCCAATGACCAACTTCTTTCCAGGCAATAACATAGAAGAATGGCCTCTATAGCATAAGCATGGGACCTTCTAAAACCATGTTTAAATTAATAGTACATATAATGTATGTGAGCATCTACCCCATCAGTGTTGAGGTGCATTTACTGTCACGGGTGTGTCGCCACGAAGATCGTCACGAGTACACAGCCTAACTTCTCGCAGCTGACTTGTTGGTGCTTTGTGTTTTTCGGCAGTGAGGGAGTTAATTCTCTCTCTCTCTGTGCTAGACGAGGTCCAGCCTCGCCCAGCTGCAATCAATACTGCTGTAGTGAGACTCCTTCAAATACCTGCTGGTCTGTTTGGGAAGTGTCGGTGAAAGCATTTCATTCAGACTAACAGAGCGGATCGTGGTGTTTGGAGTTTCTGAGATAAGTGTATTTGGAGTGTTTTTTCCCTTCCTCGCTTTATCATTTATCTCCTTTCCCGTTGGTGTTCCTCTGTTGTAGTTGTGTAGTTGTTGTATGCAAGGTGGTTTTGGTTTTTCCCTTGTACTGTCTCGTTCGTCTAAGTACTGTGTGTGGGCATATTATTACTTGTCCCCTTTTGTTGTGATCGGGGTCCTTCTCAGGACTAGATTACTTAGGTGCAGGGATCCTCAGGAGGTAGGGGTTACGCTGGCGGCCTGGACCTCTGTACCTTTAACAGTACCTCCAGGTTGAGGGACTAGTCAGGGCACCAGCTTAGGGTCAGCTTAGGCCCCCTACCTCCAGTATACAGAGACAGCGTGACATTTTCACCGACCCACTTAGTTTTTCTCCAGCTACCATGGATCCAGTAGCCGGTCTAGCTCGGCAGTTGCAGAGTTTGTCCATGGAGCTGGCGGACGTTAGGTCCAAGGTTTTGCATCCTCAGGAGCAAGCCGGACCAGAACCTAAAGTAGCTCTCCCTGACAGGTTCACTGGGGGGCGGGACAAGTTTTTTGTTTTCCGGGAGGCATGCAAGTTGTACTTTCGGCTGCGGCCTCGGTCATCGGGGAGTGAAGAACAAAGGGTGGGAATTGTCATCTCGCTCCTACAAGGGGACCCACAATCTTGGGCGTTCTCTCTTCCCCCGGGCTCCCCGGCTCTCCAGTCAGTGGATAGGTTTTTCGCTGCTCTGGGACTCGTATATGATGACCCAGATCGGATCTCCCTTGCTGAGTCTAAGTTACGTAGGATCCAGCAGGGAGATCGTCCGGCGGAGGAATTCTGTTCGGAGTTCCGTAGGTGGGCCACGGACACCCAGTGGAATGACCCGGCTCTTAGGAGCCAGTTTTGTCATGGTTTATCCGACAAATTACAGGATGTGTTGGCACAGTATGACTCTCCCGCGTCACTGGAAGCCGCTATGGCCCTTGCTATTCGCGTTGACAGACGGCTTCGGGAGAGGTGCGGGATAACTCTACCCCCTGTGATGACTCCACCTCCTACAAGGTCCCCTCATATGGTGGTTCCCCTGGTCAGTCCAGAGGAGCCTATGCAATTAGGAGGGACATCATTTCGGGGGAGGGGACCGGTGGTGCGCCATAAGACAGGAAGGTGTTTCTTCTGCGGGAGAAAGGGACATTTTATTGGGGGGTGTCCATCCCGTCCCTTGCAGAGTGAAGAGTCGTCGGAAAACTGTTGATCCCAGGTTGTGTGGTGGACGGCAATCTGGGAGTAGGTATTTCGTCCCTAGGTTCGTCTCAGTTTCTCGTACCGGCGGAGGTGGTGGTGGGTACGAGAACTGAGAGGACATCTGTTCTTCTGGATAGTGGGGCCGGGGCTAATCTGGTTGATGCTCGGTTTGCCCGGGTTCAAGGTATGCGATTGAGTGAGTTGGCTAAACCCATCCCCATATTCTCGATCGATGCCAGGCCTCTCGGTCAGGGAAGTTTTTTGCAAGCTGTGCATGACGTAAAACTTCAAGTGGGGGCGATACATAAAGAACTGTTGTCTTGCTACGTGTTGGAGGGTCTTCCCACTCCTATAGTGTTGGGCCTTCCTTGGTTAGCTAAGCATAACCCGGTTATTAATTGGCAAACCAGAGAGATAAGCCAATGGAGTAAATTCTGTAATAAAAACTGCATGAACACGGTCATCGGTGCGGTTACTCCTTGGGTCTTACCTCCATTTCTGGCGGACTTTGAGGATGTATTCTCGGAGAAAGGGTGTCAGGAACTACCTCCTCATCGCGAGTATGACTGTTCTGTAAAACTGCTCCCTGAGGCCAAGTTACCTAAAGCTAGGTTGTATAACCTTTCTGGTCCTGAGAGGCAGGCCATGAAGGATTATATTTCAGAAAGTCTGGCTAAGGGGCATATTAGACCTTCATCTTCACCGGTGGCTGCGGGGTTCTTCTTTGTTAAGAAGAAAGATGGAGGCCTACGCCCTTGCCTGGATTTCCGTGAACTTAATCGGATTACGGTCCGAGATCCGTATCCGCTCCCACTTATTCCCGATCTCTTTAATCAGATCGTGGGCGCCAAATGGTTCTCTAAGTTGGATCTCAGGGGGGCGTACAATCTGATTAGGATGAAGGAGGGGGATGAGTGGAAGACGGCGTTTAACACTCCGGAGGGGCATTATGAGAACCTTGTCATGCCATTCGGTCTGACTAATGCCCCGGCGGTGTTCCAACACTTTGTTAATGACATTTTTCGCCGCCTGGTGGGACAGTTTGTTGTCATATATCTGGATGATATCTTAATTTACTCGCCGGATCTGGTGTCTCATCAGGAGCACGTTAGGCAGGTGTTACAGATCTTGCGGGATAATAAACTGTATGCCAAATGGGAAAAGTGTGTGTTCGCCGTACAGGAACTCCAGTTTTTAGGCTTCCTGGTTTCAGCGTCCGGTTTTCGTATGGACCCTGGGAAAGTGCGGGCAGTTCTTGAGTGGGATCGGCCAGAGAATCTTAAGGCACTACAACGTTTCCTGGGGTTTGTTAATTATTACCGGAAGTTCATTCGTAATTTCTCGTCCATGGTTAAGCCTCTCACAGACATGACTAAAAAGGGGACGGATTTTTCTAGGTGGTCTGACAAGGCTTGTCAAGCATTCTCCTCCTTGAAAAAATGTTTTGCCTCGGCACCCATACTCATTCAACCTGATGCGTCACAGCCATTCATTGTAGAGGTAGACGCTTCCGAGGTAGGGGTGGGAGCAGTATTGTCACAGGGTTCGTCCCCTGGTAAGTGGCATCCGTGCGCCTTTTTCTCTAAAAAATTGTCGTCCGCTGAGAGGAATTACGATGTCAGCAATAGGGAACTCTTGGCCATTAAGTTAGCTTTTGAGGAGTGGCGCCATTTTTTGGAGGGGGCAGTCCATCCGGTCACCGTCATCACCGATCACAAGAACCTGCTATATCTGGAGTCCGCGAAACGTCTGAATCCCAGACAAGCTAGGTGGTCATTGTTTTTTACCAGGTTTAATTTTGTCGTTACATATCGTCCTGGGTCAAAAAATGTAAAGGCGGATGCCTTATCTCGTAGTTTCCCTGGGGCCGGGAATACGGACGAACCGATTCCTATCCTTCAGGAGGGGGTGGTGGTTTCGGCAGTATGCTCTGAGCTGGAGGAGGAGGTATTGGAGGCTCAGGGGGACGCCCCTGTTGGACCTCCGGGGAGACTGTTTGTTCCAGATCAGTTGCGACAAAAGGTGATCGAGGCACACCATAACTCAGTTTTTGCAGGACACCCGGGGAGTAAAGCAACTGTGGATCTCCTCTCGCGTCGGTTTTGGTGGCCTAACTTAAATAAGGAGGTGGTAACTTTTGTCGCGTCCTGTGGGGTTTGTGCGCGCTCTAAGACCTCACATACCCGTCCGTCTGGGGCCCTCTTACCTTTGAAGATCCCGGAGCGTCCTTGGACTCATCTGTCTATGGACTTTATTACGGACCTCCCTCCGTCTTCGGGTAAAACGGTCATACTCGTTGTAGTGGACAGGTTCAGCAAGATGGCACATTTTATCGCTCTTCCGGCTCTCCCTAATGCTAAAACTCTTGCGCAGGTGTTCATTGGGGAGATTGTGAGGCTTCACGGGGTACCCTCCGAGGTGGTGTCTGATCGGGGGTCTCAGTTTGTGTCCAAGTTCTGGAAGGCGTTTTGTGCACGGCGGGGGATGCATTTGTCATTCTCATCGGCTTTTCATCCTCAGACCAATGGTCAGACGGAACGTATGAACCAGAGCTTGGAGACATATCTCCGGTGTTTTGTGTCAGAGAACCAGGAGGACTGGGCTTCTTTCTTACCTCTGGCAGAGTTTGCTCTTAATAATAGGCGGAGCGAGTCCACTGGTAAGTCCCCGTTTTTTGGGGCATATGGTTTTCACCCCCAGTTTTGTACTTTCAGTAGGGGGGGCTCTTCGGGGGTTCCTGAGGAGGAACGATTTTCCTCATCACTCGCTTCAGTATGGAGAGGGGTGCTGAAGAATCTGAATACTATGGGGAACCGATACAAACGTATGACTGATAGGAGGAGAGTGTCTGGTCCGGACCTAAGTGTGAACGATCGGGTATGGTTGTCTACCAGGAATATTAAACTTAAGGTTCCCTCCTGGAAACTGGGTCCCAGGTTCATCGGGCCGTACAGAATCAGTTCTATTATTAATCCGGTGGCATTCCGTCTTGACCTCCCCCCTACGTTTAAAATTCACAACGTGTTCCACAGATCGTTGCTTAAGAGGTATGTGGCGCCGGTGGTACCGTCACCTTTACCTCCCCCTCCAGTGGTGGTCAATGGTAACTTGGAGTTCCAGGTATCGAGGGTCATCGATTCACGCTTTAATCGCCGGTCCCTTCAGTACCTGGTTCATTGGAAAGGGTATGGTCCTGAGGAGAGGATGTGGGTTCCTGCGTCGGATATTAACGCAGACCGATTAGTTCGGGCCTTCCACACGACTCACCCGGATAAACCTGGCCCTGAGGGTCCGGAGGCCCCTCGTAGAAGGGGGGGTACTGTCACGGGTGTGTCGCCACGAAGATCGTCACGAGTACACAGCCTGACTTCTCGCAGCTGACTTGTTGGTGCTTTGTGTTTTTCGGCAGTGAGGGAGTTAATTCTCTCTCTGTGCTAGACGAGGTCCAGCCTCGCCCAGCTGCAATCAATACTGCTGTAGTGAGACTCCTTCAAATGCCTGCTGGTCTGTTTGGGAAGTGTCGGTGAAAGCATTTCATTCAGACTAACAGAGCGGATCGTGGTGTTTGGAGTTTCTGAGATAAGTGTATTTGGAGTGTTTTTTCCCTTCCTCGCTTTATCATTTATCTCCTTTCCCGTTGGTGTTCCTCTGTTGTAGTTGTGTAGTTGTTGTATGCAAGGTGGTTTTGGTTTTTCCCTTGTACTGTCTCGTTCGTCTAAGTACTGTGTGTGGGCATATTATTACTTGTCCCCTTTTGTTGTGATCGGGGTCCTTCTCAGGACTAGATTACTTAGGTGCAGGGATCCTCAGGAGGTAGGGGTTACGCTGGCGGCCTGGACCTCTGTACCTTTAACAGTACCTCCAGGTTGAGGGACTAGTCAGGGCCCCAGCTTAGGGTCAGCTTAGGCCCCCTACCTCCAGTATACAGAGACAGCGTGACATTTACACTGAAAGATTATGCCACATCTCCACCAAGACCTGCTTCTCCCATTCATTCTCCTGTGGCCCTTGTGATAGTAGAGACATCAGAAACAGAGGTTCTGGACGGCACAGGCTTTGTCCAGCCACTAAGATTAGGGTGGCTGGTACCTGCAGTGCTGTCCATTCTGGCAGTATGGGTTGTGTGCTGTCCAGCTGGAGTTGTCACCTCCCTGCTCCAGCCAATTGGAAAGCACCACACTCTACTTAAGCTCCTAACTTACTGCTGGAAAATGACAGATATAACCTTGTGTTCCTCTGATTTAGTCCTGTTTGTTCAGCTTCTATGTAGTGTAATTGTTTCCTTTTTTTGACCTCAGCTTATTTTAATGACTATTCTTGCATTTTCTGATTTGGTAGTTTTTCTGCCCTTTTGGTTTTGAGCTGGCTACCTGACCACTCCTGGAGCCTGTACCACTGAACAGCAGTGTATGCCATGGTCCTAACCCAGGGGTCCCTGTTTAAGTCCAGATCCCTGTTAAAGAGTGAAGGCCAGGATAACCCCAGGTATCTAGTAAGCAGAATGGATTGCTCTAAACCTGTCAATAGAGATGCCAGGAGACCACTGACAGAGCCTCATTTCTGATGATCATGAAGGAGCTTTCTTAAGAATGCTCCTTCATGATAATTCTTCAGTGTAAACACTGTGTTGATTACTCAATAAATGAGCAAAATTAAGGCACATTATTTATGGCGGTCTGCATGTGTAAAAAGGTTAGAAAAGTAAATACCGTTCGGTGGCCATTTCATGCCTCCAGTCATTCAATGTGAATAGACCTTTTGTTTGAATCTATTTTATTATCAATTTTTCTTACTAGTACTTCCTGACCATGCTATGGTATATTTAGCTATCAACAAATTCTATCTACAAATTCCAGTATAAACTTCTAGAATTTCTGATGGGTCTTGTAGTGTCCAAACTATTGAAGATATGTAGCACAAGCCTTAATACTTTTGATGTCAATGTTTATAAAAACAAACCTTTTCTCATTGAAAATAGTTTTAATTTTCCCAAATCATTAAATGTAGTTTTGTAGTTGCAGAGCAGAGACTTCATAGCAAAATCTTCATGCGTGAAATGGTTTTCTGTCACACTGATAATGTTTAGCCACAGCCAAGAAGCCAAAAGTATTACAAGTATGACCAATAGGGGCTTAGTTACAGAGGAGTATTTCGTCTCTAGGTAATCTGCTGCATTTCACAGAGAATGTTCCTGGAAAAATTGAAACGAATAAATAAATTCAGCATACATCTCCCTAGAACTGGACAAATGTAGAATTTGATAGCAAGACTAGCATATACAATATTGATTTCTTCCACCAAGTAGACAAGCAGGATACTAATGTATACCTGGACAGACATTTTCTATCTTCCATTTTCTTTATTCACCATGGGGAATATGTAGTGAATTTGCTAATATCATTGTAAAGTTAACGTATAATTAGGCTTATATCAATTAAATACATGTCTAGTTGGAGCATGTATAATCCAAAGCTAGAATCACAATTCTGCAGACTTTAGGCTTTAAAGGGGTGAGGGACGTAACTCTCCTCTATCTTAGGCTACGTTCACACATTGCGTATTTTTGCGCGCTTTTTCACGCACGCTTTTTCAAAATACGCAATGTGCCTTGTGTCTGCCGGCAGAGTGAATGGGAAATTCACTTTGCCGTTCAGACACTGTTTAATTTTACGCAGCGGGAAAGCGCAGCTGCGTAAAGAATTGACATGTCAATTCTTTACGCACCGCGGCCTGCGCTTTCTCACATATTGTGCCCATTATAAGCGATGGAATTACGCAGAGGTGTTCACACCCTGCGTAATTCAGGCGCTTTTTTACGGAGGCTCAGGAGAAACTATGGATACTCACCTATCCGATGGATGGGAGAGGCGTCCGGTCTGTTCCCGCGGCTTCCAGCATCTGCCGGTGAACGGATCAGCTGACTGTCAGCTGACCGGCTCGTACATCAGCTGATCGGTCTAGTCAGTTGATTGGTATACTGACCGATCAGCTGATGTACGAGCCGGTCAGCTGACAGTCAGCTGATCGGTTCACCGGCAGATGCTGGAAGCCGCGGGATGATGCCTCAGTGTCTGTAGGTGCAGGAGATGAGGCTCCGCCCACCAGCTCCGGCCTGTAGCTCCAGCAGAGTGGCTGCTCCCAACATGGCCCCTCCTCCCTGCCTCCCCTGTGCTCTCTCTCTGCCTCCCCTGCTCCACTCTCCCCCTCCTGACTTCAGCCCTGCAATTTGCAAGAACACTCTGCAGTCGGGCCCTGGGAGATGGGAGGCTGCATCAGAGAAATGCATCATGTGGAATCATCTGCAGAGAGGGTAAGTCCATGTGTAATGTGTGTGTATATATGTGTGTGTATATATATGTGTGCATATATGCAGTGGTGTACCGCCAATGGCGGCAGGCCACTCCACTGTTATGGGACCCGTGAGCCTCACCGCAGCGGGCCCTGCTTGTTCCCATTAGCACCCGCACTGCCCGGCCACTCGCCCGCACAAAATGATGGGATTGGAAACGTCTTGTGATGCTTCCTCCTCCATCATCATTGCTCACATTGACAGCCGGAGGGGGCCCAGTGCGAGCAATGATGATGGAGGAGGTAGCGTCAGAAGACGTTTCCAGCCCCATCATTTTACTCAACGTATGACGTCATTACAGGGCACTCGCTGCTATGAGAAGTCCGGCGCTTCACACTGCACGCTGAGGAGACCGGAGCATCTCATGCTGCACATAACACATCTGCATCTCTGGCTGCTATGGGCATAAAAGGGGACAAACTTATGGTGTGGCACCCATGCTCCCCTGACCTCAACCCCATTGAGAACCTCTGGAGCATCATCAAAAGGAGTGTCTATGATGGCGGGAGGCAGTTCACATCTAAGCGACAGCTCTGGGAGGGTATTCTGTCCTCATGCAAAACAATTGAAGCAGAAACCATCCAAAACCTGACAAATTCAATGGACGAGAGAGTTCAGAAGCTCCTTTCGAACAAGCGGTCCTATGTGCAAATGTAACATCACCTAGAATAAAGTTTTGAGTTGAAAACTGTTTGATTTCAGTTTGTAATAACCTGCTAATGCTTATAATTTCAAAAATGACCATTTTTTTGTTCTTTATTAAAATGAAAAGGTTGAAAACTCTGCTGTGCATAATAATTTGGAACATGCATTTTGAGTGCAGTTTGAGTGTTTTATTTTTTTTTAAATATACTGTTATCATAGGCAGTTTGTACAAAAACCTTTCAATTGTACTCTAATAGTTATTTGACTGGAAAATTACAATGACTGCAATTCATATACAGTACAGACCAAAAGTTTGGACACACCTTCTCATTTAAAGATTTTTTTGTATTTTCATGACTATGAAAATTGTACATTCACACTGAAGGCATCAAAACTACGAATTAACACATGTGGAATTATATACTTAACAAAAAAGTGTGAAACAACTGACAATATGTCTTATATTCTAGGTTCTTCAAAGTAGCCACCTTTTGCTTTGATGTCTGCTTTGCACACTCTTGGCATTCTCTTGATGAGCTTCAAGAGGTAGTCACCGGAAATGGTTTTCACTTCACAGGTGTGCCCTGTCAGGTTTAATAAGTGGTATTTCTTGCCTTATAAATGGGGCTGGGACCATCAGTTGTGTTGTGCAGAAGTCTGGTGGAAACACAGCTGATAGTCCTACTGAATAGACTGTTAGCTGCTTTTTTCTTGCCATAATACAAATTCTAAGTAAAGAAAAACGAGTGACCATCATTACTTTAAGAAATGAAGGTCAGTCAGTGCGAAAAATTGGGAAAACTTTGAAAGTGTCCCCAAGTGCAGTTGCAAAAACCATCAAGCGCTACAAAGAAACTGGCTCACATGAGGACCGCCCCAGGAAAGGAAGACCAAGAGTCATCTCTGCTTCTGAGGATAAGTTTATCCGAGTCACCAGCCTCAGAAATCGCAGGTTAACAGCAGCTCTGATTAGAGACCAGGTCAATGCAACACAGAGTTCTAGCAGCAGACACATCTCTACAACAACTGTTAAGAGGAGACTTTGTGCAGCAGGCCTTCATGGTAAAATAGCTGCTAGGAAACCACTGCTAAGGACAGGCAACAAGCAGAAGAGACTTGTTTGGGCTAAAGAACACAAGGAATGGACATTAGACCAGTGGAAATCTGTGCTTTGGTCTGATGAGTCCAAATTTGAGATCTTTGGTTCCAGCCACTGTGTCTTTGTGCGACGCAGAAAAGGTGAACAGATGGACTCTACATGCCTGGTTCCCACCGTGAAGCATGGAGGAGGAGGTGTGATGGTGTGGGGGTGCTTTGCTGGTGACACTGTTGGGGATTTATTCAAAATTGAAGACATATTGAACCAGCGTGGCTACCACAGCATCTTGCACCGGCATGCTATTCCATCCGGTTTGCATTTGGTTGGACCATCATTTATTTTTCAACAGGACAATGACCCCAAACACACCTCCAGGCTGTGTAAGGGCTATTTGACCAAGAAGGAGACTGATGGGGTGCTACGCCAGATGACCCGGCCTCCACAGTCATCAGACCTGAACCCAATCGAGATGGTTTGGGGTGAGCTGGACCGCAGAGTGAAGGCAAAAGGGCCAACAAGTGCTAAGCATCTCTGGAAACTCCTTCAAGATTGTTGGAAGACCATTTCCTGTGACTACCTCTTGAAGCTCATCAAGAGAATGCCAAGAGTGCGCAAAGCAGTCATCAAAGCAAAAGGTGGCTACTTTGAAGAACCTAGAATATAAGACATATTTTCAGTTGTTTCACACTTTTTTGTTAAGTATATAATTCCACATGTGTTAATCCATAGTTTTGATGCCTTCAGTGTGAATGTACAATTTTCATAGTCATGAAAATACAGAAAAATCTTTAAATGAGAAGGTGTGTCCAAACTTTTGGTCTGTACTGTAGGTAATTTGGGAAAATCTGAGAAAATATTATTTGCATAATAATTTGGAACACAGTGTATATAGATGCATTTATTTCATATTTCCATGAACTGACAGATACACTTAAAAAAACGTATGGAATAACATAGTATATTACTGTGTCCAATACCACGGTATAGTATAAAAAAGTATTTCTGTAATGAATGCCATAACAGCCTATGGGTGATAGAGCCAACCTTATGGCATCTGTCCAATAAACTAATCGGATCACATTTATGTTTCCTCATGCTTCTCCCTCTCCTTCATGCCTTGAGCCTTGTGAGGGGGATGTCAGTACTCCAGCTGATGCCGGGATAGTTCTCCTCCTACTCGCCCTCTCCTTCTCCATTAGATGCTGACATGTTACATTTAGTTCACAAAGCATTTCCTAGACAGAATATAATTGTAACCATCCTCTGACTGTAATGCTGGGTTCACTTATCACATAAATATTATGCTGTTAATCTCGCATAGAAATCTGCAACAAAATCAGAGACAAAGTGAAAATGTAACATATATTTCTTTGCATAGTTTAATCTGAATATACATTCATGGCCAAAAGTGTTGGCACCCTTGAAATTGTTCCAGAAAATGTATTTCTCCCAGAAAATAATTGTTGTTACACATGTTTTGTTATACACATGTTTATTTCCTTTATGTATTGGAAAAGCACAAAACTGAGAAAAAAAGGCAAATTGGACATAATTTGACACCAAACCCCAAAAATGGACCGGACAAAATTGTTGGCACCATCAACTTAATATTAGGTTGCACACCCTTTGGAATAAATAACTGCAATCAATCTCTTCCTATAACCATCAACAAGCTTCTGACACCTCTCAACTGGAATTTTGGACCACTCTTCTTTTACAAACTGCTCCATGTTTCCAATATTTGAAGGGTGCCTTTTCCCAACAGCAATTTTAAGATCTCTCCACTGGTGTTCAATGGGATTTAGATCTGGACTCATTGCTGGCCACTTCACGACTCTCAAGTGCTTTGTTTCCATCCACTTGTCAGTGCTTCCTGAAGTATGTTTGGGTTAGGACTAGGGTTGAGCGAGTATGTTCTATCCGAGTATGCTCGGGCCGAGCTCGGAGTATTTATAGTTGCTCGGTGATGTGGTTGAATCGCTCCCGTGTGCATGATTTGCAACCATTTGACAGTTTTATTACATGTGAGGAATATGTAAGAAATAGACATTCCTCACATGTAATAAAACTGTCAAACAGTTGCAAATCATGCACATGGGAGCGATTCAAACGCATCACCGAGCAGCTATAAATACTCGGAGCTCGGCCCGAGCATACTCGCCGAAAGGGTTAATAGAACATGCTCGCTCAACACTAGTTAGGACGCAAAACCAGCTTTCTGACACTGGGCACTACCAAAATCCTTTGGTACTCTTCAGATTTCATGATGCCTTGCTCACAGTCAAGGCACCCAGTGCCAGAGGCAGCAAAACCATCCCAAAAACATCTTTGGACCTCCACCATATTTGACTGTAGCCAGGCACTGTGTTCCTTTGTTTGTAGGCCTCATTCCTTTTTCGGTAAACAGTAGAATGATTGTGCTTTACCAAAAAGTACTATCTTTATTTTGTCTGTCCTCAAGACACTTTCCCAGAAAGATTTTGGCTCATGTACATTTTGGCATACTGCGGTGTAGCTTTTTTATGTCTGTGTGTCAGCCGTGGGGTCCTACTGCATCTCGTGCCATAGCATTTTATTTCATTCATTTGTTGATGGATGACACTGATGCACCCTGAGCCTGCAGGACAGCTTGAAATTCTTTAGAACTTGATTGGGGCTGCTTATCCACCATCCAGACTATCCTGTGTTGCAACCTTTCATCAATTTTTCTCTGCCGTCCAAGCCCAGGGAGATTAGCTACTATGCCATGGGTTGTAAACTTCTTGATTATGTTGCACACCATGCACAAAGGAATGTCAAGATCTCTGAAGATGGACTTGTAACCTTGAGATTATTGATATTTTTCAATAATTTTGATTCTCAAGTCCTCAGACAATTCTCTTTTCCTCTTTCTGTGCTCCATGCTTAGTGTGGTACACACAGACACACAATACAAAGATTGAGTAAATGTCTTCCCTTTTTTATCTGGTTTCAGGTGTGATTTTCATATTGCCCATATCTGTTACTTGCAACAGGTGAGTTTTAACGAGCATCACATGCTTGAAACAAAATTGTTTACCAACAATTTTGGTAAGGTGCCAACAATTTTGTCCTATCCATTTTTGGGGTTTTGTGTAAAATTATGTCCAATTTGCCTTTTTTTCTCTGTTTTTTTGTGTTGTTCCAATACACACAAAGCAAATAAACATGAGTATAACAAAGCATGTGTAATTGCAATAATTTTCTGGAATAAATAATACATTTTCTGGAACAACTTAAAGGGTACCAACACTTTCAGCCGTGATTGTAGTCATAAATTTTAGTTATTACATAAAGATTGCTAAGCTTCTGCTGGAAATATTATCTTTTGGGTTTTGCCAAGTGTATCCTCTGGTATTGTGGCCAGCTATAGTATCTCTGTCTTTTCCTCATCTTTCCAAAATACACTGTTCCAGAGGTCATAGGGGCCAACTCATCAAAACTGGTTTTCATATGCTAGTTTTGAAGAAATGCCTGCTGGAGTAAGATGTGCCAAATTCATTGCGAGGCACACGGCCCATATTACAATAATCTAGATACTTAATATAGGAAAAACTATAGATGTGAGCAAAATAAAATGTATTTTATCAAATGCATCAAGAGACATTGGTCTAGACCAGTGTTTCCCCAACTCCATCCTCATGTAAAGAAGGCCACCACTTGTCATGAATTTGATGAGTGGGAGGCAGTACACAGTGTCACATCCCTGTCCTACCCCAGCTCAGCCCACTTTGTTGGAGCCTGGCAAAAATGGTTTGAAAATGCCAAAAGTTGCAAAATTTTTGTGCAGCCTTGTATTACACAAATATTTTGCAACTTTACAAAGCTTTTTGCTCTAATTTTTCATTGGAAAAGCTTTAATGAATCAGGGCTATAGTCTGCAAATAACGCAAACATGTGACAACACCATACAGGGCAGGGTCCTCTTCCCTCTGTACCAGTTTATCATTGTTAGTTTGTTTACTGTAAGTGATATCTGTATTTTGTATGTAACCCCTTCTCATGTACAGTGCTATGGAATCAATGGCGCTATATAAATAAATAATAATAATAATAATTAGGCTAGCAGCTTCACCTCAGCTAAATAGCACAAATCAATACTGGAGAGAGACAGGGAGTGGTAGGTTACACTACTAACCTAACTGCCATTTCATAAAAGTCCAAACCCAGAAATTACACTCAACTAAATTATTTAGCTGGGAAACTGAAGTTTCCAAGAATTTCTAATATTACCAAGTTTAACATTTATTTATATATACTAAGAATATTTTAGTATTTTGGTATGTATTGTTTGCGCAAGTGAATACAAGTTGTACTTTAATTTTTACTACACTTTAACACTTTGCAAAGTCAGGCCATTCCTGAACATTGCAATTTTCTGAACATTTTAACTTTTGGATTTATCAATCCTTGAAATAGTGCAGTAATTTTTATATCACTTGCAATCCTACACTCATTTTGCGTGATACAATATATCACAGTGTACAGTGGTGCTTGGCAGTTTATGAACCCATCAGAATTTTCCATATATCTGTATAAATTTGACCTAAAATTACAGCCACTGTTCTCCACAAAGAACATTGCTGCCTGCTTATACACCGCGTGCAGAATTATTAGGCAAATGCGTATTTTGATCACATGATACTTTTTATACATGTTGTCCTACTCCAAGCTGCATAGGCTTGAGAGCCAACTACCAATTAAGTAAATCTGGTGATGTGCATCTCTGTAATGAGGAGGGGTGTTGTCTAATGACATCAACACCCTTTATAAGGTGTGCTTAATTATTAGGCAACTTCCTTTCCTTTGGCAAAATGGGTCAGAAGAGAGATTTGACAGGCTCTGAAAATTCCAAAATTGTGAGATGTCTTGCAGAGGGATGCAGCAGTCTTGAAATTTCCAAACTTTTGAAGCGTGATCACCGAACAATCAAGCGTTTCATGGCAAATAGCCAACAGGGTCACAAGAAGCGTGTTGGCCAAAAAAGGCGCAAAATAACTGCCCATGAATTGAGGAAAATCAAGCGTGAAGCTGCCAAGATGCCATTCGCCACCAGTTTTGCCATATTTCAGACCTGCAACATTACTGGAGTATCAAAAAGCATAAGGTGTGCGATACTCAGGGACATGGCCAAGGTAAGGAAGGCTGAAAAACGACCACCTTTGAGCAAGAAACATAAGATAAAACGTCAAGAATGGGCCAAGAAATATCTTAAGACTTATTTTGCAAAGGTTTTATGGACTGATGAAATGAGAATGACTCTTGATGGGCCAGATGGAAGGGCCAGAGGCTGGATCAGTAAAGGGCAGAGAGCTCCACTCCGACTCAGATGCCAGCAAGGTGGAGGTGGGGTACTGGTATGGGCTGGTATCATCAAAGATGAACTTGTGGGACCTTTTCGGGTTGAGGATGGAGTGAAGCTCAACTCCCAGACCTACTGCCAGTTTCTGGAAGACAACTTCTTCAAGCAGTGGTACAGGAAGAAGTCAGTATCGTTCAAGAAAAAGATTATTTTCATGCAGGACAATGCTCCATCACATGCATCCAACTACTCCACAGTGTGGCTGGCCAGTAAAGGTCTAAAAGAAGAAAAAATAATGACATGGCCCCCTTGTTCACCTGATCTGAACCCCATAGAGAACCTGTGGTCCATCATAAAATGTGAGATCTACAGGGAGGGAAAACAGTGCACCTCTGGGAACAGTGTCTGGGAGGCTGTGGTGGCTGCTGCACGCAATGTTGATCGAAAACAGATCAAGCAACTGACAGAATCTATGGATGGAAAGCTGTTGAGTGTCATCATAAAGAAAGGTGGCTATATTCATCACTAATTTTTTTTTGTTTTTGCATGTCAGAAATGTTTATTTCTAAATTTTGTGCACGGATATTGGTTTATCTGGTGAAAATAAACAAGTGAGATGGGATTATATTTGGTTTTTATTAAGTTGCCTAATAATTCTGCACAGTAATAGTTACCTGCACAAACAGATATCCTCCTAAGATAGCCAAATCAAAAAAAAAAAAACACTCCAACTTCCAAAAATATTAAGCTTGAATATTTGAGTCTTTTGGGTTGATTGAGAACATAGTTGTTGATCAATAATAAAAATAATCCTCTAAAATACAACTTGCCTAATAATTCTGCACACAGTGTAGTTTGATAAAGATCACCTGAACAAGTCAGAATGCTATTGGAACTAAGTTTTGTGAACTGATGAGACAAAAATAGACCTTTTAGTTAAATGTTGTGCCTTCGTCATTTGTCTTATTAATTCATTTGAAATCCTACCTGAAGGAGCCTGTGTGCTCTAAAAGTTGGCTTATATATTTTTTTTCTGGTTACCAAATAAAGGTATCACTCCGAGAATACTTTTGTAATTTTTGGACATAAAAGTATTTACATCGATCTTTTTAGTTTAAATGAGAAGCCTTATGTTTGGAGAAAGAAAAACTGCATTGCAGCATAAAATCATCATTTTATCTATAAAACATGGTGGTATTACATTGGGTTGGGTCTGTTTTACTGCATTGGGCCCAGACAGCGCCATCATTGAAGGAACAGTGAATTCTCAATTTTATCAGGAAGAATTCAGGACATTTGTCCAGGAGAACATACATCATGCTGCAACATCTCAAAGCACACAAGTAGTTCTACAATACAATGGTTAAAGATGAATAACGTTTAAGTTTTTTAATGGTCAAGTCAAAACCCTGGCTTAATCTTGTAGAAAAAGTGTGCAAGTGCCTGAAGTAAGCAGTTCATGGGAGAAAACCCACCAACAAAACAGCGTTGAAGCTGTTTTGTAAATGAGGATTGGGCTAAAATTCATCCAAGCCGGTGTGTAGGACTAATTAACAATTATCCGCAATGTTTAGATGCAGTTATTGCTGCACCAGCGGGTCACATCAGATGCCGCAAGTAAAAAACATTAGACTTTGTCATTTTTATTGAGGAAAATTATCCAATATCACCTGTCTGTGAGTGCCAAAAGTATATGAAGGTTTGGCACTCACAAACGTGATATTGGATAATATTTCCTCAATAAAAAAGACAGTCTAATGTTTTTTACTCGCATGTTTGATTTCAGTTTTTTTTTTTTTATTGATTTCATTTTTTTTATTTGATTCTCTTCACCTATATTTAGGACTAAAGGTTTCAAAAACTTTCACGCACCACTGTATATCTCTTAGTACTCTATTTAGGCAGTAAAACCTAAAAATAAAAAAAAGGTTGCAGTCATTAAGGAAATGTGAAAAATGATACTGGATGGTCAGTCAAGTACTCCATTTGGCTTTAAATTGAAAGCGTTAAAATGGCTGGGTCTAGAATGTGCAGTTTGTGTAAAGTTGGGGGGCAAAAAAGACAGTTATAGTTGTGACAAAGCTATGCATAGATGGTTCAGTGACAGCCGCCAGGAGAAGGCGAGTAAGCTGTATTAGTAGGGGGCCTGTGGATCTGTGAGATTAGAAGCATTGTAAACTCCTTAAAGGGGTTTTCCCACGAACAAAAGTTAATTTTAAAAATTGTCTGTGTCTGACCATGTACGGAACATGGTCTGATCATACCACATCTCCTGTGCAGGGAGGAAGCAAAAGAGTATACAGACATTACAGCAGGGGATCGCAGAGGATTCATTTTGTGAGGTAAAATATTTTTTAAAAACAGGCAGTGAAATATTTTACCTTACAAAATGAATCCTCTGCGATCCCCTGCTGATCCCCTTGCCGAGCACGCCAAAATACTCGGCGAGCACCTGAGCGTGCTTGCCGAAAGGGTTAATGAGACATACTCGCTCATCACTAATGCCTATCAATAAAGTTTTGTCAAAACCAAATACCAGGAAGTACCAAGAACAAAACAGCTTTATTTAAAACATGACATACCAAGAAACAAAAACCGCAACATCAAAACCGCAAAAAAATACATGCAGAAAAGCTGCAAGTATCCTAATTTACCTAATTAATGCAGAAATCAAACACTCACCAAATGCTCATTGTGGGAATGTAGCCTTAGGTGTAGACAATTTAGATGATATATTGGAAGCAAGAGGGAGCCATAGCTTATTCAGTGATATTTTTATCTGAGAAATTGCTAAATTTTACTCATGGATGAATCTTTGATTCTCAATTCATGGGTAAAATCTGTAAAATCTGTATTTAGTGAAGACAGATTCCCTTTACTGAGACAGGAGATTATATGTGGTGCTTTTAAAATGTTATGAAGGGAGAGGAGGGAAGAGCTGGAGGCAGACATAGACAATCTTCTGCCAGTTCTACTGAAACGACAGTTACAGTTCTCCATATGAGCACCAACTGCCATCTCCTATCTCAGAAATGGGAAAATCTGAAGACACATTTAGCTGTGTGCACACGCTGCAGATTTGTTGCGTTTTTGTCGCGTTTTTTCTGCTTTGATTTGTGACAAAACTTGAAGCAAAATCTGATGCACACGTTGAGTATTTTTGACTTGCTGATTTGGTGTGGAAAATAATCTGCAGCATGTCAATTCTCTGTACGTTTTTACCTGCGTTTTTCACACATTTATGCACTAAAAAAACGCGGTAAAAAACGCAGCAAAAACATGGGAAAATTGCAACGCTTTTGCGGCTATGTTTTCCTGTCAAGAGATGCAGAAATGTTGCAGAAATTTCTGCAACCAAATACTCAACGTGTGCACATACCCTTTAACCCATGAACTGAGAATTTTAAGAATGAATAATCAGTTCAGGAAGAGAAAGAATTTCATTTCTCTAATAAGATATTACAAAGTTTTCATGTGTACTATTGGTTTATGAAATAAATAAATAAAATGACAGTTACTCTTTAAAGGGGTTTTCCCATGACCAAAAGTTCATTTTAAACAATGGTGTTACTCTCATGCCCGGACTGTTTGGCATGAACGTGGTTTGTGGTCCCACTGGGCCACGAACCAAGGAGTGCCTGAAGGGGCGTGACTAGGGACCTCGCTAGATCCGACCATGGCAGCTTAATCGACTCCGTGGTCCAACGAGGAACGAGGGAGGTGGCCCAAGTGCTTCTTGGTCACACAGATATTGACCCACACCGGGGTATGCAGAAAAGGGCAGGTTTGGCTGGTGTGTAGATAGGCAGGCAGATACTAGCGGGCATGGCTGATATACAGACGGGCAGGTACGGCTGGTATACAGACAGACGGGTAGACAGGCTGGTAAGGGACCAGTACAGACTGGGATACAGGAGCAGAGCCGCAGGTGCAGACGGGAAGCGAAGCAGGACAAGGCAGAGCCGCAGGTGCAGATGGGAAGCAGAGCAGGGCAGGGCCGCAGGTGCGGACAGAAAGCGGAGCGCGGCCAGGCCAGGGCAGAGCCGCAAGTGCGGATGGGAAGCGGAGCGTGGCGAGGGCAGAGTCGCAGGGCGCGGCCAAGCGGGAATGCCGCAGCAAGGCGGGAATGCCGCAGGGCACGACCAGGCAGGAATGCCACAGGGTGTGGCCAGGCGGGAATGCCGCAGGGCACGGCCAGGCGGGACAGGGCTCTTCATAAGGAACAGACAGTCGGGAAAACGCAGGAAGATAGCAAGAACACAGGAGGTAGATACAGAGGCAGGTAAATGGGACAAGCAGAACCAGATACACACAAGGTACTTGCTATGAAGTAGCGAGTGGACATAGAACTCACAAATAGAAGTACACGAGTTGGAGTTAGGTACTGGTTCAGACACTGCAGGATATGAGAAGGAATGGACAAAGAGGCTAACAGGTAAGGGGCTAGGACACTGTTCAGACAGGAACGAGGTACAGGAACAAGATACAGGCACGGGCCTGGATACTCAGCCCCAGGGTGGCAGAAACAGACTAGAAGTCTCAGGTACAGGACACAGGCCTGGGTATACAGTCCCCAGGGAGGCGGAACAGGATAGATGCAGGACACAGTTACAGGCCTGGGTACTCAGCCCCCAGGGTAGCAGAAACAGGCAAGATATGAGACAGGACCTGGCAACTCACAGTTGCACAAAACACACTGTAAGAAAGTGTTACTCAGGCACCTCCCATTGGGCGGGGGTGCCTTAAGCATCCAGTGCCTTACAGCAATAGGCTGGGGACGCATTAGGAATGCGCGCACTGTCCCTTTAAGAATCAGAAAGTTCCAGCGCCGCCGCCCTAAGCCTGCAAACAAGAGACATGCCCACAGCAAGTAGAGGAGCACAGCCTGGACAGGTAGGTAAGTTGGCAATCTTGCATGGTGGGAGATGGTAAGCCATGCCAGCACATCGCCAGGGATGTTACAAATTGCTGTGTCTAACCGTGTACAGAACACGATCTGATCATACCACAGCTCCTGGGCAGTGGAGGAAGCAAAAGACTATACAGACATTACAGAAGGGGATCACAGATGATTCATTTTGTGAGGTAAAATATTTAGGCAGAGAAATGTTTTACCTCACAAAATGAATCTTCTGCGATCCCCTGCTATAATGTCTGTATAGTCTTTTGCTTCCTCCCCTGCCCAGGAGATGTGGTATAATCCGTACACAGTCAGACACAGACAATTGTTAAAATGAACTTTTGCTGATTGGAAACCCCCTTTAAGGTTAGTGGAAGAAAATAGGGTTTATCTTTCTGGGGTGCACTTATATATTGCTGGACAGTCCATCTAATATTAACGGCGTATCCAATAAACTATTGGTATCATGCTCTACCCGTATCTGTGTGACTGGCAGCTTCCTCAAACATTAGCTATGCATTTATTATATTAAGCTGTCACCCCTCCTCCACTCCTCCAATGGATGATAGATGTGTCAGTGAAAGGTCTTCAGTATTTTACACCTGTGCTGCCTCCACCATGTACCACTGCGGCCTGTCGGCATCCTGCATTATATTGGTAATCTTATCTAGGTAATCTATAGGTAAGTAAGTGAAAAGTTCGATGAGACAGTGATAGTTGACAGTAAGCATTACTCCGGCAAGCAGAGAAAATACTTTTGGTATCTAATGGGATTTCTTGACAGACTTTGTATCAGTATTTGGTCAGTATTTTTTCTCAGGAGTGGGTGATAAATGCAGAATTAGTGACTTGTTTCTCTTATACCTTTTCTCTGATTGTTCCTCATCTGGTTTTGGCTCCCTCTCCTGAGAAAAAATACTGACTGAATACTGACCATGTACTGATAGTGGGGCCGTGGTCTAATAGAAAGAAATGCATTGCAACTAAAGTAAATGATGACTGGGACTTGACCGTCTAGAAGTCAGAGACATGCTTACAACTAGGGTTAGTGAGGAGAGATTCTGATAATGGCAGAGGCTTTGTTGTCTAAAAATCCATTTAGCTGGGTGGCAGGCCTATACAGAGTGGTAGGTGCAAGCCTGCAAGGAATACATAGACAGAGTGGGCAGCAGCAGCCCTGGTAGTATTGGCAAGAGCCAGCAGCATCTCAACCTGACCTTTGGTAGATTTGTGAAAATTGTCAACATGGTAGCTCAGTGGTTAGTGATTATCATTAGTGATGAGCGAATATGCTCGGATAATGTGTTATCCGAGTATCTATGGCGTGCTCTGTTAATATCTTTGAGTCCCACAGCTGCATGTTTTGCGGCGGTAGACAGACGCATCACATGCGGGAAATGCCTGTTCATTAGGCAATCCCCGCATGTGTCACATTTGTCTACCGCCACAGAACATGCAGCCTCAGGAACTTGAACATATTAACAGAGCACGCCATAGATACTCGGATAACACATTATCCGAGCATATTCGCTCATCACTAATGATAATGTCTGTAAAATGCTGTGGAATTAAGGCCGCTATATAAGTGTGTAAAATAAATAAATAGATTTTCATAGTTTTTTTTTTAGAAAATACTAAAGAGCATTTACGACGCAAAGCCATGCAAATTTGGATATCTAATATGTTATAAATAATTTTAGGGATCCTGTGGTTTAAAAAAAACTCTTTTAAAACAGCATAATAAAAAATTAAAAATTCCAAACAAATCTATTACCAGAACAAAGAATATGTACAAAGAGCATCTAACTTTGGAGAACTCAACTTTTGATTCATTTCAATGGGAGCTGTGTAGTCCTTTATTTTAGTGTTGACATTGCAGGGAATTTAATACTTGCTATTGAGATTCCATAAAGATTACAAATGACCACTGGGGTCCCTGCAGTCCTGAAGTACTGAAGTAAATACAAGGGTGAGTCAAAAAAAATCCGCACTCTAGTTGTAGAAATAATTTTATTCGCTGTAGCAGTTATTTTAATCAGCTTCCAGAAAAGACAAATACATCATTTTTCAACATCATCTCTCTACTTTTCAATACATTGTCAACAAGTTTTCGTATGCCCTCATCAAAAATATTTAAGGCTGAGCTGAGAGCCACAAATGCATTGCTGTTGTCACCTCTTCATCAGATGTGAATCCTGCTTCCTGTAGGACTTCTTTCAGGGACCAAACAGGTGATAGTCCGATGGGGTAGAGTCAGTTCATATGCACGCTCAATGTTGTTATCAGTCATGTGTGTCTAGCTCCTTCTTTTTGGTTATCACTTGTGTGACCTTCCTTAAACTTCTCTATCAATTCATACACACTTCTTCATGACAAAACACTTTCTTCATACGATGCTCAAAGTTTTAGATCAATATCCACACCAGACACACCTTCAGACCACAAAAAAATCGCTGCATGCTGCTCTTTTTTCCTGGAAATCATAAGTGGGCAGCCATTGTTTCTGGCACAAATGAACATGTTAAAAACTGCACATCAGTGACTGGAGAGAAAGCCACATGTACAGAAAGCACTGATAAGACAGTGCAGCCAACAGAAGGTTCATTATGATCGAAGTGTGTAATATTTTTGGCTTCTTATTGTAATAAAAGTCAGTAATAATAATTGTAATTAGAGTAGCTTAGAATAGGTGATACCCTACTGATCTCTGGGGATTCAAGCTCTGACACCCACTGATCCAGACAACTGGGCTCTGCAGAACTTTATCTGAATGGAGGTGCATTCCAGAATCTACCCTGGGATTACATGGTGACTTGAGTTGTGTGACAGCAATTTTCATACAAGTCAAGTGGTCAAAAACATTTATACAACTTCTTTCTAACTTGCTGTCTTGCGACTATTATAAGGCTACGATTTTGCCATGAAAAAACAAGCAAAATCACAGACAAGTTGCAGTCGTACATCACTTGCATTGACAACTATTGCAAGTGAGTTGCATACAGCTTGCAACCAAGGATGGAAAATCCAACACATTTGGGAACATTTGTGACTCTGTAATGCAGTTGTGGTAGGTCACAGCTCACAATGTGACTCCATAGAAATCAATACATGCAATATTGCAATGCAACGTCACAATCTCAGTGTCACATGAAACATGTCATAGTGGGTATTATACCAAAATAAATCTTTAACCTTACAGAATAATATAGAACAGTTCTTGCTTATGTTTAGTTTTCTTTCTGAAAGCCCAAAAAAAAAAAAATATATATATATATATACAGTACAGACCAAAAGTTTGGACACACCTTCTCATTTAACGATTTTTCTGTATTTTCATGACTATGAAAATTGTACATTCACACTGAAGGCATCAAAACTATGAATTAACACATGTGGAATTATATACTCAGCAAAAAAGTGTGAAACAACTGATAATATATCTTATATTTTAGGTTCTTCAAAGTAGCCACCTTTTGCTTTGATGACTGCTTTGCACACTCTTGGCATTCTCTTGATTAGCTTCAAGAGGTAGTCACCGGAAATGGTCTTCCAACAATCTTGAAGGAGTTCCCAGAGATGCTTAGCACTTGTTGGCCCTTTTGCCTTCACTCTGCGGTCCAACTCACCCCAAACCATCTCGATTGGGTTCAGGTCTGGTGACTGTGGAGGCCAGGTCATCTGGCGTAGCACCCCATCCCTCTCCTTCTTGGTCAAATAGCCCTTACACAGCCTGGAGGTGTGTTTAGAGTCATTGTCCTGTTGAAAAATAAATGATGGTTCAGCTAAACACAAACCGGATGGAATAGCATGCCCCTGCAAGATGCTGTGGTAGCCATGCTGATTCAGTATGCCTTCAATTTTGAATAAATCCCCAACAGTGTCACCAGCAAAGCACCCCCACACCATCACACCTCCTCCTCCATGCTTCACGGTGGGAACCAGGCATGTAGAGTCCATCCATTCACCTATTCTGCGTCGCACAAAGACACGGTGGTTGGAACCAAAGATCTCAAATTTGGACTCATCAGACCAAAGCAAAGATTTCCACTGGCTTAATGTCCATTCCTTGTGTTCTTTAGCCCAAATAAGTCTCTTCTGCTTGTTGCCTGTCCTTAGCAGTGGTTTCCTAGCAGCTATTTTACCATGAAGGCCTGCGGCACAAAGTCTCCTCTTAACAGTTGTTGTAGAGATGTGTCTGCTGCTAGAACTCTGTGTGGCATTGACCTGGTCTCTAATCTGAGCTGCTGTTAACCTGTGATTTCTGAGGCTGGTGACTCGGATAAACTTATCCTCAGAAGCAGAGGTGACTCTTGGTCTTCCTTTCCTGGGGCGGTCCTCATGTGAGCCAGTTTCTTTGTAGCGCTTGATGGTTTTGCAACTGCACTTGGGGACACTTTCAAAGTTTGCCCAATTTTTCGGACTGACTGACCTTCATCTCTTAAAGTAATGATGGCCACTTGTTTTTCTTTACTTAGCTGCTTTTGTCTTGACATAATACAAATTCTAACAGTCTATTCAGTAGGACTATCAGCTGTGTATTCACCTGATTTCTGCACAACACAACTGATGGTCCCAACCCCATTTATAAGGCAAGAAATAGCACTTATTAAACCTGACAGGGCACACTTGTGAAGTGAAAACTATTTCCGGTGACTACCTCTTGAAGCTCATCAAGAGAATGCCAAGAGTGTGCAAAGCAGTCATCAATGCAAAAGGTGGCTACTTTGAAGAACCTAGAATACAAGACATATTTTCAGTTGTTTCACACTTTTTTGTTAAGTATATAATTCCAAATGTTTTAATTCATATTTTGATGCCTTCAGTGTGAATGTACAATTTTCAAAGTCATGAAAATACAGAAAAATCTTTAAATGAGAAGGTGTGTCCAAACTTTTGGTCTGTACTGTATATATATATTAGCACAACTATCTAACAGTCTGTGCAACTGTACAACTGTGCAAATTTCATTATTTCAGTAACCTTTCTCAGTTACTGTAAAATACCAAGAGGTGAACGCATTTGGGGTCACAATAACATCTATCAAGCCTCATACTCAAAAAAGATATATTCTTTGTGTCTTTGATTACTTTTAGACAAATACAAATAACTCAGCTGTCTGCGCTTTATTTATATAGTTTACCTATACAAAGATACATTACATTTAAAACCAATTAGAAAATGCACACAGAGCAAAACTCAAGATCCTGAGTATGGTAAAATAAGACAAACCCATCCCGTAGCAACAATATACAGAGGGCAAGCCTCAGTGAGTAATATGCCATAAAACACCAAGCATCTGTATGTCGGAGGGCAGGACTCATCACAGCAGCCAGAGCAGAGGGTATTCTCTTTAGTACTTTTCATGCTTTTTTGTGAGGTCTCTGAAAGTATAGATTGGTTTACCACGAAACAGTCCCAATGGCTCCTGGTTATAGTGTGTATGTAAGACACTTGGGAGATGCCTTGAAATTTTAAATCCTTGGAAACCAGCATTTAATTGTAAAGCACTAGCAGGGATACTTAGAGGACCTGCAGTGTACTGCTATGGTACTGTTAATGGTACTGTTATTGCTCCTGCTAGCTCTTCCTGCTCTAACAGTAGAGATTAGGGAAAATGTGTTGTTTAACTCCTTGTATGCTGAGATCATAGAATACAATGGTGATGCAAAAAGGATCCCCTCATGATCTCATCATAGGACAGGCAGATCTGTACACATATCATAAATGGGTTTGGCAGCCAAGGGTCTATTACGTTATGTCAGGGAATACTTAGATATGTCCCAACCATAGCATGTACAGGCTAATGTACTTGCATATCCGAATGTAAATACTGTGTATGTATATGTGTGTGTGTGTATATATGTATATATATATATATATATATATGAGTCAGTGACCGGGATCGTATACTAGGGATGTTATATACCCCCCAGAATGTGTACAGAGACCTATTAAACCTGTTGGAGTGCATGGCAGTCACAGACACAGCTGCAACTGCAATGCAGGAATGAATGTATGCACTGACCTGGTCAGGCTATCTGGCTAAGGCAGACTAGTAAAACCCGGCAGGGCCTTCATTTCTTGGAGGAGGGTACAGGAAGACAGTGGGGAGGCCGCCTTCCTCCAACACGGTTTTCCTGTGGCTCTTGCCACAGGTCCTTTAAAAACCCTGCATTAAGGATTAGTGGTGTTCAGTGTTGGGACCTGCTAGGAACATAGCAGGAAAGCTTGTCGGACCTGTGAGTAGCTGAACCCACGCCTGGGAAGGCTCTGCACCTGTCAGGCTCTGAGCGGCCCGCCCCCGGCAACCATTGTTATGGACTTGTGTTAACCTGGCTGTGAACCGGAGAACTTTTCTGTTTACCTGTCAGTTGCTGAATAAAAGTTGCTTATGTTGGAGTTACTTGGGTCACTGCCTCAGTTACTGCACATTGTGAACACCGAACACCGCCACCTTACAAAATATATATATATATTTATATATATATATATATATATATATATATATATATAATGTGTATATGTATATATGCACCTGTATAGAGATACATACACCTATGTATACGTATATCTATCTGAACACTAAACAATACAATACTGCAGCACTCTGTATGTGCTAGGATGTGTGCTAACTTGGAATACAAAATTTGGAATACATTACTGCTATATAGAATATACTTCGAATATAAATGTACTTAGCACAGAAATTGGCCAATACATGAGACCATCAGACACAACAAGGCATTTAGTGGTACCTTTATTTTTTAAGTATATTCTATATAGCAATAATGTATTTCAAATTTGTTATTCAATGTGTGTGTATATGTACGTATATATGTGTGTGTGTGTGTGTGTGTGTATATAATTATATTTATATATATATATATGTGTATATATATATATATATATATATATATATATATATGACAATGAAGCTTGGCAGCACTTCCATTTAATAAAAGTGAAAAGTTGTGTTAACCCCTTAAGGACGGAGCCATTTATGTACTTAATTACCAAGCCAATTTTTACAATTCTGTGCACTGTCACTTTATGAGGTAATAACTCTGGAATGCTTCAACGGATCCCACTGATTCTGAAATTGTTTTTTCATGACATATTGTACTGATAGTAGTAAAATTTCTTCGATATCACTTGCGTTTATTTGTGAAAAAACTGAAATTTGGTGAAAATTTAGAAAATTTCACAATTTTCAAACTTTAAATTTTCATGCCCTTAAATCAGAGAGATATGTCACACAAACTAGTTAATAAATAACATTTCCCACATGTCTACTTTACATCAGTACAGTTTTGGAATCAAAACTTTTTTTTGTTCGGAAGTTATAACGGTTAAAAGTTGACCAGCGATTTCGCATTTTTCCAGCAAAATTTACAAAACCATTTTTTAGGGACCACATCACATTTGAAGTGACTTTGAGGGATCTATATGACAGAAAATACCCAAAAGTGACACCATTCTAAAAACTGCACCCCTCAAGGTGCTCAAAACCACATTCAAGAAGTTTATTAACCCTTCACGTGCTTCACACGTGCTTGAACATTTAACTTTTTTTTCACAAAATGTTTACTTCAGACCCATTTTTTTATTTTCACAAGGGTAACAACAGAAACTGGGCCACAAAATTTGTCCTGAGTAAGCCGATACCCCATATGTGGGGGAAAACCACTGTTTGGGCACACGGCAGGGTTCGGAAGGGAAGGAGCGCCATTTGACCTTTTGTATGTAAAATTTGCTTGAATAATCAGCGGACGTCATGTCGTGTTTGGGGAGCCCCTGATGTGCTTAAACAGTGGAAACCCCCCACAAGTGACACCATTTTGGAAACTAGACCCCTCAGGGAACTTATCTAGATGTGTGGGGAACTCCTAAAACCCCCAGGTGCTTCACAGAAGTTCATAACATTGAGCGGTAAAAATACTATTTTCAAATTTTTCCCACAAAAATGTTTTGTTTTGTTTTTTTCAAATATTTTTTTATTAAATTTTCAAGTAGAATGAAAAAAAAAAAATTTCATACAAACAGTACATATATAGTGAAATAGAGGTACATAAGTAAACAAGGTGAATACCGTCGTAAACCTGAAATTATTCGGTTGGTGATATGATTCATAGCTTTAGATACGCAAGCTATATCTTATAGGTGCATTTTATAGACGGGTAACTTGGTTGATTCGTTCATAACATAAGTTGCCAAGGTATAAAAAGATAACTATTTACATATTTGGGAGTACACAGAAATGTTTCAGGAAAACAAGGGGGAAGGGAAAATTGGATGGTGATATTAAGACACGATACGCCCGCTATGACTATCCTGTAAGTTAGATACAATTAGATGAATGAGGATGATGAGTTGAGTTAGATTGAGAAGACTAATATAGTCTTAAACAACGCTAAGGTCTCTACGGTGAATGTTTTGGAATCATAATAGAGTTCCAATCCTCCCATTTTCTGAAGTATTTTTTTTTAAAAGATTGTTTCTAAGGGTGTATGTATATTCATACGTGTTGTGGCATGCTAATTTTTCTATAGTTTTTTCCACAGTTGGGGGAAGAGGGTCTTTCCAAAGGGCGGCAATATTGCTTTTTGCTGTAAGGAGTATATGAGTGATGATAGGTCTGTATCTTCATGGGAGGGTTTCAAGGCCCAAAAGGAGGAGCACCAGTTCTGGTGAAAGATGTATGTTTAAACCTGTGATGTTGTTAATTCAGGATTTAATTCCAGACCAGTATGATTTGAGAGCTTTACAGCTCCAAAAGATGTGAGTCCGACTGCCAGTAGCATTACAATTCCTCCAGCAAAGGGGGGAGTTAGTGTTCTGAATTTTATGAAGTTTAAGCTGAGTAAAATACCAGCGTGTATAGATCTTGTAGTGGGTTTCTACAAGGGATGAGCAGGGAATGTCAGTATAGATAGATTAGAAGACTTTGTGCAGAAGATCGGTCGTTATTTCTATACTTAATTATTTTTTCCATGCTTCTATATTTGTTGTATGCGGAAAGCGAGTGTCTTGGTTGAAGTTCTGATATATGTGACCAGTTTTCCAGGAAAGGGGAGATTGTGGGTATTTGAACATCTGAGATAGATTTTGAGGGAGAAAAAAGTTTAGGTTGTGAGAGTTGAGGATGTTTTGAATCTTCTTCCATGTCTTTTCTTCTATAATGTTGAGTTTGAATTTATCTCTAAGAGATTGAAAAGGTATGAGTTGTTTCTTGTCATCCATTATATCTGAGATAAATTTAATGCCTAACTTCTTCCATGAATTTAGTTTGATTCTTGAGGATAACAGTTCAAGAATATCTACAACTATCCAGGTTGGAGAAACCGTGGGGTAGCTTTTGTGAGATAGTTTTAGTAGTAATCTCCAAGAGAGAATTGCAGATTTAACTGTGATTTCTTCTGGAAGTCTCTTAGTTTTGTGGCATAAGTAGGAGAGGGTGATTAGGCTATGTCTGCCACTGGGTTTCAAAGGTTCTTCTAGGGCTATCCAGGTTGGCTTTTCTTTTTCTGCCCACCAATTCTGGCTAAGTTTGACTAAGGTGGCGTGGTAGTAGGCAGTTAAGTTGGGCAAGGCGAGTCCACCTCTTTTTTTGTTCTTTTCTAGGACAGACCTTGCTACCCTAGGCTTCTTTTTAGCCCAGGTAAAGGTGACCAGCTGTGTATGAAATTTTTGTAGCCACTTCTTCGGGATTAATAAAGGGATAGATCTAAAGATGTATAGGAGTTTTGGTAAAAAGCTCATTTTGTAGGCATTAATTTTGCCAAGCCAGGAGACTTCTAGTTTAGCTATATGCATAATGTCGATCTGTATGGTTTTGTAAATATCATTTAAATTTGTGTCTATGATTTATGTTAATGGTTTGGTGAGTTTTATTCCAAGGTAGCTGATATTATTATTTTCCCAGGACAGTTCAAACTCCATTTTAAGAGTTTCCAAGATTTGTGGATCAAGGTTTAGGTGGAGGACTTGGGTTTTTGTCAAATTTATTTTGTAATATGAAATTTTGGAGAAGTGTTTAATTGTGTCCAGTAGATTTCTAATTGAGGTAAGTGGATTTGAAAGAGTTATAAGAATATCATCTGCGAACAATGAAATTTTGTATTGTCTCTGATGTATCTGGATACCACTTATTAGGAGATTTGCTCAAATTTTCTCAGCCAGAGGTTCTATATAGAGATCGAAAAGGGTGGGAGAAAGGGGACAACCTTGCCTCGTGACATTGGTAAGTGCAATTCCATCTGACAGAACAGTGTTGGTCAGAATTTTTGCTTAGGGGCAAGCATAGAGAGATGTGATAGCATTTAAGATGTTTCCCTCAAATCCAAATTTTTTTAGAGTTTGAAAGAGGAAGCCCCAGTGGACTCTGTCGAATGCTTTTTCTGTGTCGACAGCGACCACTAGGGCGGGAGTTTTAGTTGTTTCAATATAGGATAGCAGATTAATGGCACGTCTAGTAGCATCAGACGTTCCCGTTCCAGGGATAAATCCCACTTGATCTTTTTGAAGAAGCCTAGGGGAGATTTTTTTAAGTCTTGAGGTAATAGTTTTGGTGATGATTTTTAGGTCTGTATTTAGAAGTGAGATAGGGCGGTAGTTGCTGACATTCTCGGTGTCACCCTTGTTTTTGGATATCACCGTGATTATTGCCTCCTGCATTTCTGCTGGGAAGGCGTCTTGGCATGTAGTGGAGAAGTTGATAAGTTTAGTAAGGAAGGGAGCAAGAGAGTTTTTAAAGTTTAGGTAATATTTGTTCTGTAGGCCGCCTGGGCTGGGAGATTTGCATTTTGCTAATGAATTGATTGTCGCCAAAATTTCTGTTTCAGTAAAGGGGGAATTGAGAAAGTTCAAGTCTTCGTTTGAAAGAGAGGGGAGTTGGATAGAGTCTAGGAATTTGTCTATGTCATACTTTGAGGGAAAGATTTCTGTTGGGTCTTCTTTCAGATTATAGAGCTTTCTATAGAAACTGGCAAAAACATTCGAGATGTATTTTGGGTTTTTATGTATTGAGTTTTGCTTATCTTTGATTTTGAGGATTCTAGTTGTGTCTATGAATCTTAATTTTGTTGGCAAAGAGTTTAGATGGTTTGTCCATGCAGTTGTGGAAATTGCTTTTGATAGTACGGATGTATTTGTCATTTTCAGATGTTAGCAGATTCTTTAGTTGAACTCGCAGTTGAAGGATTTCTGTGTGAGTTTTATCATTAGGGGACATTTCTAGTTGGATCTCTAAGTTTTTGATTTTTTTAATAATGTTTTCAGAATTTTTAATGGTGTCGCATTTTAGTCTAGAGTTGAGTTGAATTAGGTGGCCTCTTATTACTGCTTTATGAGCGGCCCAGAGGGTTGAAATTGCGATGTTTTCTAAATCGTTCTCCTGAAAATAAAGATTTATAGAATTTTGTATTGCTTCTCTATATTGTGGGTGGTTGAATAGGTAAGAGTTTGCTCGCCAGAGCATTTTTACAGAGTGGGTGGGGCCATGGGTGACTTTGAAAATGATCGTTGAGTGGTCAGACCACGACCTGGAAAGGATATTAACAGATTTAATGTTTTGAAGTGTACGGATATCAGTTAAAAGTAGGTCAATTCGGGTAAATGATTTATGGGTATCAGAGTAGTGGGTGTACTCAATTGAGGAAGAATTAATGCAGCAAAAGTCATCAAAAAGTTCCTCTCTATTTAACCAGAGATCGAGTGAAGTGTTTAAATTCCTAGATTTGTTGGAAGAATCCAATGAAGGGTTAGGTACTGCATTAAAGTCTCCGAATATGAGTCACTGTCCTTTTTGTGATTCTTGTATAATTTTGATTAGTCTTTTAGGAAAGTAATTTGTCCCTTGTTAGGGGCATACACTTTGACTAGGGTGTAGCATGTATCATTTATTTTTCAGATGAGAATTAGAAAGCGGCCATCTTCATCTTTAATTAAGTTGATTTTTTCAAATTTAACAGTGTCTTTGACAATGATAGCTACCCCTGCCCTTTTCTTTTTATTAGAAGATAAAAAAAATATTTGGGTAGTTTTTGTTCATGAATTGAGGTGGATTATCAATTGAAAACTTAGTTTCCTGTATGCCTGCAATGTCCATATTTAATTTTGGAAGTTCTTTCCATATTAGGAATCGTTTCTGGGGTGAATTTAGACCTTTAATGTTGTAGGATAAGAATTTGTTAGCCATAGTCTGAGTCAGGTGCTTGGGTAGCAATGTGGAATTTTTGGTAAGATAGAGTGCATAGGGGCATAGGGGTAACATTTTGAGATAGTAATTCTGTGACTTCCATTTTAAAGAGGGGTTAACGGTAAATGAACGATGAATGAACAACCGGGTTCAGAAGCACCCAAAATTTTAAGGGACTTGTAGTTCACTAAAGAGCTGGTAGAGCGGAAGGGTCAAAGCAAATGTAAAACTTCCGAGGAGACTAAAGTTTTAGCCTTTGTGCCTAGGCTGGACCTTAGTTAGAGAGAAATGGGTTAAGTGCTTAGGTGTGATATGAAGCTTCATGTATTGGATATATGGAGATCCTTAAGTGTTTTTAATCCTGCTGCTGTCTCGTCAATTGTAATCATCTTTTGTTTAAAGGAGAAGATGACATTAGTGGTTGGTCATCCCCATCTGTACGGAATTTTTTTCTCTTGGAGGATATCAGTGATCGGTTTCAGTGCCTTGCGTCTAGTCATAGTCTCTTTTGATATGTCTGTGAAGACTTTAATTTTCTTCAATGGAGAGGACAATGTTTTATTGATCCTTAAGAAGTTGGTGATCTGGTTCCTCGCCTGATAAAGTGAAAATTTTACTATGACATCTCTAGGGATATCATTGGGTAGATGGGATGGCTTGGGTAGTCTATGTGCACAAAAATGTTTTTCAGCTCCCAATTTTGCATTTTCATAAGTGTGAAGAATATTCAAGATAATCCCATGTTAATCACTGTGCACTGTTTGGCGGGTTTTATAAAGATCTTCAATGCACAGTGTAATCCGAGTCTTTTGAATACTTTTTCAGCAAGCAGAATGGAGGGGGCTGAGAAGCAGGGGGTGACAAATCCCACAGCAGCTGCAAGCTGCACAGGATGTCTCTTCCCCCACACCATGTGATAAATCAACCAACCTGAGGGAATGGTGAATGTCACCCTAGCTTTAAACACAGCCCAGCATGTAAGGAGAGGGAGATACCCAACACAGCCTTGTGGGGGCCCCTAGGACACCTGTGTTTGGTATCCACGTGTAGCAGGGGCCCGACTGAGTCCGATTACCCCAGAACCGGCTCACTAGGACCGACCACTGAGGAGGTATAGCCCAGTTTAGTTTTTAGCGTTTGTAGCTGAGAGAGACCAGGGGGAGAAGATTTGAGGTCTGCCAGGAGGCAGGAGTGGGAGTGATCCAGCCGACCTGGTTCCATTGTCTTTTTTCCTTGGGAGATCGCGAGGATACATTGTGCTGAGAAAATTCCGTCAACAACAAAGAGAGGGCCTGCAAGCCTCCCATGTGGCAGCCCTCCCCCACAAGCCAGACCTGTTCATCTAACCGGTAATTGACTCTTAAGTTCTTCTTATACTTGTTGTTCCACTATTATTGTACTTGCAACTCTGAACATTGTGTAGAACCCTTATGTATATAGTGTTTGCCTAGTGTGCCCGTAAGGCAATTAAATATATAATTTAACCTTGGGCTGTTCTTTTATATCGATCCACGAACCTCACGTCCATTGTTCAGTCCAACGAACACGCTACCAGGTGGGTTTCTACCCCGTTATAAGTCCGTTATATCTAATAGAAACTGGTGGCAGCTCTCCCAGGCTGACTAGGCTCTGCTTCACTGGAGCTAGTGAAAGGAGCCTCTCAGCTTGTCAGGGTTGTGGGCGAGTGTGGGACCACGTCAGTGACTGAGTGGACCTCCTCTTCTCACTCACTGGTGCCTTCCTGTACCCACATGGACAGAAGGTGTCTGTGCATAACTGAACTAATCTGACCTTGCACATCCTCGAGGGGGTGTGAAACGTCACATTAGTGCGAAGGGCAGATCTGTACCTCGTGCTTCTTCTAATGTAATTGTGACTTCAGGCTGGTGGTGGGGTGTGGATCCACCACATTGGTGCTAGCAGTGAGGTTCTGCGGGGCCTCCCTGCTGCAATTTCATCACAAGTGGTGGCAGCGACGAGATTCTGCAGGGTCTCTCTGTTGCCATTTCATCACATTGATGGCAGCGGTGGGATTCTGTGGGGCCTCCCTGCTGCTATTTCATCACAAGTGGTGGCAGCGGCGAGATTCTGCAAGGTCTCTGTTGCCATTTCTTCACAATAAGAGTAACAGGATAAATTTCCCCATACCATTTGTTGTGCAATTCCTCCTGAGTAAGCCGATGCCCCATATGTGGGTAAAAAAACACTGTTTGGGAGCATGGCATGGTTCAGAAAAGGAGGAGCGCCATTTGACTTTTTGAATGTAAAATTTGCTTGAATAATTAACGGACCCCATGTCGTGTTTGGGGAGCCCCTGATGTGCCTAAACAGTGGAAACCCCCACAAGTGACACCATTTTGGAAACTAGACACCTTAGGGAACTTATTTGATGTGTGGAGAACATCTTGAACCCCCAGGTGCTTCACTGAAGTTTATAACACTGAGTCGTAAAAAAATAAAATTATCACATTTTTCCCACAAAAAATGTTTTTCAGCCCCCAATTTTGCATTTTCATAAAGGTAACAGGAGAAATTGCCCCACACCGTTTGTTGTGCAATTCCTCCTGAGTAAGCCGATACCCCATATGTGAGGAAAAAAAACACTTTTTGGGCGCACGGCAGGGTTTGGAAAGGAAGGAGCACCATTTGACTTTTTGAATGTAAAATTTGCTTGAATAATTAGCGGACGCCATGCCATGTTTGGGGAGCCCGTGATGTGCCTAAACAGTGGAAACCCCCCACAAGTGACCCTATTTTGGAAACTAGACCTCTCAGGGAACTTATCTTGATGCGTAGTGAGCACCTTGAATCTCCAGGTGCTTCACAGAAGTTTATAACGTAGAGCCATGAAATTAAGAAATCAAATATTTTTCCACAAAAATGTACTTTTAGCCCCAATTTTTTATTTTCACAAGGGTAACAGAAGAAAATGGACCCCAAAATTTGTTGTAAAATTGCTCCTGAGTAAGGACATACCCTATATGTAGTGGAAAACTATTGTTTGGGCGCATGGCAGGGCTTGTAAAGGAAGGAGTGACGTTTGGAAAGCAGACTTTGATGGAATTGTCTACGGGTGTCATGTCGCATTTGGAGAGCCCTTATGTGCCTAAGCAGTAGAAAACCCCAACAAGTTGCTCCATTTTGGAAACTGCACCCCTCAAGGATTTTATCCAGGGGTATAGTGAGCATTTTGAACCCACAGGTACTACACAGAATTTGATAACATTAGGTCATCATACTGAAAATTTTCATTTTTTTCACGAAAATATAGTTTTTGCACCAAATTTGTAATTTTTGTAATGGATAATAGAAGAAAAAGGACACCATAATTTGTTATGCTATTTCTCCCGAATGTGATGATGCCCCATATGTCATCAGAAATGACTGTTAGGCCACACGTCTGAGCTGAGAAGGAAGGAGCACTATTTGGCTTTTGGAGCATAGATTTTGGTAGAATAGTTTGTGAGCAGCATTTGTGGAGCCCCTAAGGTGCCAGAACAGCAGAAAAAAAACCCAAAGTAACCCCATTGTAGATATAACACATCTCAATGAATTAATCTTCTGCTGCAGTGACTATTATGTAACATCCACACCGGGCTTTATTCTTATGCCAGTTTAGTGCCCATACATTGTTCCCCCATAAAGTGCAGTGCCCCCATACATTTCTCCTGGTGACACACACCCCATAAATTAAGTGCTCTCCCCATTACAATAATGCCAAATATGTGGCTGCTTACTGCGGTTTAGGCACAGTGGAGCTCAGAAGGAGAGCGCATTTGGATTTGGGAGTGCAGAATTCACTGGATTTTATTTGAGGGGGCAAGAGCCATGTTGCTTTTCCAGAGACTTTGTTCTACAAGTAATGTGGGATGCCCTATAGTCCCAGTGACAGATGATAGACCTGAGAGGGGGCTGTTTTTTTGTGGGATAAATTAGGGGTTTTATTGGTAACATTTTGGGGAACATAATTTTCGATTGCTTCCTGAATAAGACTGGATTGCCAGTCTATGCTGAGCACTTACAATGGGGTTTCCGTGTAAATCCCACAAAAGTGCGATTCAGACAAAACCCCCAATGAAACCACCCGCCACAAAGAGGCAGATGGAGACACTTTGGAGCCTGTTTGACGTCTGCTCCGGTGGTCTCCATCTTTTTAGGAACAAACACAGATCTATGGTCTTCCACACTTGCACGCTAAAAAAAAGCCTAAAATGATAGTATGCTGCCGGAACAGAGACGAGTCCAAAGGGAGTCCATCGGCCTCATAAGTGAATGGCTCCATCTGGGTTTTGGCCCCAACGTAAGCGCTCAGCGAAGAGCGCATGATAAACGTGAGCCGAGCCTTATTCTGATTTTTTTGGAGGCAGAATGAAGAAATAGACTGCAGTACAAGAATAGTTCTTATTTTTATTTTTTCACAGTATACGTGATAAGGCGGATTTATTCTTTAGGTTGGGTTACAGCAATACTAGATTTATATGGGTTTTTTAGGTTTTGCTGCTATCACACAGAAAAAATGCTTTTTTTATTAAAAAGTAGTTATTTTTGTTACCATATTCTGAGAGTTGTAACTTTTTTATTTTTTGTCGAATAGAGCTGTATGATGGCTTATTTTTTGCGGGATGAGTTGCAGATTTTTTGGTACTATTTTGTGGCACATGGTAATTTTTGATCGCTTTTTATTCATATTTTTCTGACACAGAATGAACAAAAACCAACAATTCAGTTATTTTTATTTTTTATTTTTTGCGCCGTTGGTCATGCGGTAAAAGTGAGAAGACCGATTTGTTCGCCGGGTCGGTATGATTACAGCAATACCAGATTTAGATTTTTTTTTATGCTTTGCTATTTTTACAGACTAAAAGCAGCATTTTACAAAAAAAGAATTAGATTTTGCATCGTCATATTCTGAGAACTGTAACTTTTTTATCTTTTTTTCCGAATGAGCCATATTAGGATACTTTTTGCAGGATGGTTTGGCATTTTTATTTGTATAATTTTTTTACATGCGACTTTTTGAACACTTTTATGAGTCAGTATGACGAAAAAGTGTTATTTTCGGCGTGTTTTTTATTTTTTACTTCTACTGCATTTGCCAAACAGACTAAATAGCATGACAGTTTTATAGAATGAGTCATTCCAGACGCGGCGATACCAATTATGTGTACTTTTTTGGGGGTTATTTTTGTTCTATCGCAAACGCTGTGTTTTGAGCGGCGAAACGGATTTTAGTGATATGTGTGCACTTTTTTGTGTGTTTTTTTAACTTTTTTACTAAGTCCCACTGTGGGACATGTGTGATTGTCACTTTTATTGCTGACCTCATACACTGCAGTACCTATGTACCTATCTTCATTTAATTTGTCTTCAATGAAAAAACACAAAAAGAATTGTCCTAAAGCCAAATTGGATATAATTCCACACCAAACCTAAAAAAGGGGGTGCACAAAAGTATTGGCACTGTTTGAAAAATCATGTGATGTTTCTCTAATTCGTGTAATTAGCAGCACCTGTAACTTACCTGTGGCACCTAACAGGTGTTGGCAATAACTAAATCACACTTGCAGCCAGTTAGCATGGATTAAAGTTGACTCAACCTCTGTCCTGTGTCCTTGTGTGTACCACATTGAGCATGGAGAAAAGAAAGAAGACCAAAGAACTGTCTGAGGACTTGAGAAACCAAATTGTGAGGAAGCATGAGCAATCTCAAGGCTACAAGACCATCTCCAAAGACCTGAATGTTCCTGTGTCTTCTGTGCGCAGTGTCATCAAGAAGTTTAAAGCCCATGGCACTGTGGCTAACCTCCCTAGATGTGGACGGAAAAGAAAAATTGACGAGAGATTTCAACGCAAGATTGTGCAGATGGTGGATAAAGAACCTCGACTAACATCCAAACAAGTTCAAGCTGCCCTGCAGTCCGAGGGTACAACAGTGTCTACCCGCACTATTCGTCGGCATCTGAATGAAAAGGGACTGTATGGTAGGATACCCAGGAAGACCCCACTTCTTACCCCGAGACATAAAAAAGCCAGGCTGGAGTTTGATAAAACTTACCTGAGAAAGCCTAAAACGTTTTGGAAGAATGTTCTCTGGTCAGATGAGACAAAAGTAGAGCTTTTTGGCAAAAAGCATAAACATAGAGAAAAAAAAGAGGGTGTAGAGGAAAAAACAAGCGACATCAAAGCCCCAAATATGAAAAAAACTAATTTTATTCAATATACATATACAAAAAACTATACAAATTACATAGAGCTTCCAGGCACCAAGTGCCACATGTGCAGGTTAAAAGAAAAGACACCACAGAACCCCCCAAGGAAATATTACTAATAGTAAAAGGTCCAATATAGGATCACCAGGGCCACATATGAAAATACATATATATCAAAAGGAACAATTCCCGAATGTCACATTGTAGAAAAGATGAAACATAACGAGTAAATTACATCTAGAAAAAATCCTATGTCACTAATAGAATTATACACAGCCTGCAAAAAGGGAAGGAAATCAATAAGCAGCAAAGCAGGAATAGTCAGCAAACAAGGGGATATGTGCCACATGTATAATTACCTAGATAGCAGGCACCAACAAAGACCCTGGGAAGGAAAGGGAGGGGGGGTGGTGTCACCCCTACGCGCGTTTCGGCGGGCCTTCGTCAGCAAAAAAATTTTGCAGCATAATGTAGGGCCCAGTGTGAGAAAGCTGGGTCTCCCTCAGAGGTCATGGGTCTTCCAGCAGGACAATGACCCAAAACACACTTCCAAAAGCACTATAAAATGGTTTGAGAGAAAGCACTGGAGACTTCTAAGGTGGCCAGCAATAAGTCCAGACCTAAATCCCATAGAACACCTGTGGAGAGATCTCAAAATGGCAGTTTGGAGAAGACACCCTTCAAATATTGGGGACGTGGAGCAGTTTGCCAAAGAAGAATGGTCTACAATTCCAGCAGAGCATTGTAAGAAACTCATTGATGGTTACTATTGTTGAGCGAACATGCTCGACACTGCTCGGTACTCACCCGAGCATCACGCTACTCGGGATGTTCGGCGAGCACCGAGCATTTCCGGGTTACTCGGGCGGGAGCTCGGGTCTCCGCCCTGCATGTTTGGCGCTCTTTACAGAGCCAATGAACATGCAGGGATTGCCAGCCAGTCACTGTAATGCCGCAGCCATGTTGTTTGTGGGCATTGCAGTGATTGGCTGGCCGCACAGCGTCACCTCGAGTATTTAAAACCGGGCGCCGCCATCTTGGACACAGTCGCTCCGGATCAGACAGTGTAGGGACAGCGCTGCTGATTTAGGGAGAGATATATCCTGCAAAATAGTTAGTGTAGGGTCTGTAAAGGCTGCCAGATCAAACAAACAGTCCTTCTCAGGACGAATATCCATCCCAGGTTTATCAGGCAGGCAGGCTGTATAGGAGACGCAGTGGTTATACCAGCAAACGCTGCATTACAGTCCTGTGTGCTGCTCCTGTTGCTGAAATTGCTGGACTTAGCTCCAGGTCCCGGGGGCCAGGAAAAATCCTTAGTCTGGTGTAGGCCAGAGAAATAGAAGTGTGGTTTTGCAGTTCTATGGGCCATTTGTATCTAAAAAAAACAGTTTGAGTGTGTCGCTCACTGTTCAGCCGCAAATATATATATATTTTAAAAAGCCTGGTATACACCAGTAAATTATAACTGTGGTTTTGCTGTTCCACGGTAAAAAATCTCTATTATTCAGGTTTGGGTAGTTTTTTCCGTAAAGAAAATCAGTAGTGTCTCCTGACTGTTGTGACACAAAAATATATCTGTTGAAAATAGTCTTGTGTAGGCCCGACATCCCAGTGTGGTTTCGCAGTTCCACGGGTCAAATCGCTGTACTATCCAGTTTTGGGCCTTTGGTATCTAAAAAAAAAAAGCAGTTTGAGTGTGTCGCTCACTGTTCAGCCGCAAATATCTCTATTTAAAAAAGTGTGGTATACCCCAGTAAACAATAACTGTGGTTTTCCTCTTCCACGGTTCTAATCTACTCTTTATTACCCTTTTTCCATTGATAGGTCAAGTGTAAGCTATTTTACTTCATTTACAATGGGCAAGGCGCGTGGCAAGGGACGTGGAAGTGGACGTTCTGGTGATGGTTCGTGCAGAGGACGGGGCCGTGGCTAAGGTGAAAATGTGCCACAACCAACAGCCACATCTTCTCGCTCCCACTTCTTGACCGAATTACTAGGGAAGCACAGAACAACACCAGTATTGAGAAAATGATCAGTGTGAACAGGTTATTAATTGGATAGCTGACAATACTTCCAGTTACCTGGGCACCACCACCTCCGGTCTGTCTTCCACACGGTCAACTCTTAGTAGCCGTGAGTCTCGACCGCATACTCCTCCTCACCCTGATGCTCCTTCCTCCCACCATGCCGAGTGTCGTCAGACAGCAAGTGATCCCACACTTTGACACTCTGAAGAGCTGTTCACTGGTCCTTTTCCATATTTGGGCCCCTCGCCTGATACGCTTGAAGTGGTGGAAGAGGAGATCCCATGTTGCGATGCCCAAATATTTGAACAGCCACGGCCACAGGAAGTCGACGTTGGCAGTCTGTCACAAGAGGTGGACGATGACGAGACACAATTGCCAGGAAGTGAGGAGGAGGATCGTTGTGCGCAAGTGGAAGAGGAGGAGGTGGTGGATGATCTAGTAACTGACCCAACTTGGAAGGAGGACATGCAGAGTGAGGCCAGCAGCACACAGGGGGAGGGAGGCAGAGTACCCCAACAGGCAGGAAGAAGCAGTGTGGTGGCCGCAGACAGAAGGCAGGCAACCGTTCCCCGTAACACCAACACGAGGGACGTTGCCAGTACAATCGGTAGGTCTTCCAGAGTCTGGAATTTTTTTAAAGACTCTGCTGATAACCCCAAAATGGCCATATGTTCCACCTGCCATGCCAGCATCAGCAGGGGTGACAAAACTACCTGCCTGACCACCACCAGCATGATCAGGCACATGGCAGCAAAGCACCCGTCTTTGTGGGGCGAAACCCAGGGTCGACGACCAGTGTCAGCGGGTGTCACCACTGCTTCTTCCACTGTTGTGCGTGCAATAGAACCCCCTGTTGTGTGTGCAAGGCAATCCCCTGTCCATACTGCATGTAAAGATGCCCCCTCCTCTCAGTGTTCACTTGTTATGGCAGTTAATCAAGAAACAGCATCAACGTCCACGTCCATGTCCCACCGCAGCGTTCAATTGTCCATATCCCAGACCTTTGAACGAAAGCGGAAATTCGCAGCTAACGCCCCACAGGCCACAGTCCTAAATTCGCACATTTCACGACTGCTTGCATTGGAAATGCTGCCTTTTAGGCTGGTGGAGACAGAATCCTTTCGCAATCTTATGGCGTTGGCCGTCCCTCGGTACTCGGTCCCCAGCCGACACTATTTTGCCCGGTGTGCCATCCCCGCACTACACAAGCACGTGTCCCAAAGCATCTGCCGTGCCCTCAACAACGCAGTTACTGGGAGAGTCCACCTGACAACGGACACGTGGACAAGTGCTTGTGGCCAGGGACGGTACATCTCTCTGTCGGCACACTGGGTAAACATAGTGGAAGCCGGGACCCAGTCGGACCTTGGGACGGAACACATCCTTCCCACACCGAGGATTGCGGGCCCTATGTCAGTCAGAGTTGCCCCCACAGTGTACAGCTCCTGCGCATCCTCCTCCTCCTCCTCCTCCTCATGTTCAGCCTCCATCTCAGATATCACCACATCAGTTACAAGCTTGAAGCATTGCAGTACTGCCTCTGCCAAGCGGCCACAGGCTGTGCTGAAACTCATAAGCTTAGGTGATAAACCTCACACTGCTTGTGAGTTGTGGACAGCTGTGAAAGAGCAGGCATATCTGTGGCTGAGACCGCTGAACCTACATCCCGGCATGGTCGTGTGTGACAATGGCCGTAACCTGGTGGCGGCTCTGAGGCGAGGTGAGATCACACACGTACCATGCCTGGCTCATGTGCTTAACCTCGTGGTTCAGCGGTTTCTTAAATCGTACCCTGAGTTGCCAGATCTGCTTGTGAAAGTACGCCGCCTGTCAGCTCATTTTCGCAAGTCGGCTACAGCTTCCGCCGCCCTTGCTGTGTTGCAGCAGCGTTTGCAGCTTCCGGCACACCGACTGGTGTGAGATGTCCCCACACGTTGGAACTCTACCCTCCACATGTTGCAAAGGATTTGTGAGCAGAAGAGAGCAGTTGTGGAGTACCAGCTGCAACAAGGCCGTCGATATTCAGGTCAGACTCCACACATAAGACCTCAGGAGTGGACCTGGATGTCTGACATATGTACCATCCTGACAAACTTTGAGGAGGCCACCAAGATGGTGAGTGGCGATGACACCATCATTAGTGTCAGCATCCCACTTGTCTGTCTTTTGCAACGCTCTCTGCAGAGAATTAAAGAGGAGGCATTGCAGCCAGAGTATGATGAGATGCATCAAGAAGCCGTAGCGGGCGATTACACACAGCCCAGCCTCATCTCATCCCAACGTGCATTGGGGGACAATGAGGGAGAGGAAGAGGAGGAGGAGGAGGAGGAAGAACAGGAGCTGCTATCATGCGTTGTAGATGGTGGTACCTGTACAAGTGTCATACCGTCGGTTCAGCGTGGGTGGCATGAGGACAGGGGGGAGGAGGAAGAGGAGGAGGAGGAGGAGAGAATGGTCAGTCGTCATCTTGGTGAGGACACGGAAATCTTGCCCGTTACCAGTCTGGCACGCATGGCTGACTTTATGTTACGCTGCCTTAACCGTGACCCTCGCGTTGTCAAAATGTTGGGTGACAGTCATTACTGGTTGGTGACACTTGTAGACCCCCGCTACAAGGAGAACTTTCACTCTCTTATTCCTGAGGTGGAGAGGTCTACAAAAATGGGGTAATACCAGAAGGCCCTTGCTGCAGAACTCTTAAAAAAATTCCCATCTGAACACGCTAGCGGCAGAGGTCACAGTTCGTTGCCCAACCAAGGCGTACAGGCGAGAGAGATGCAACTCCAATCCAGCAGAGGCAGGGGAACACTCTCAACGTTCTGGGACAGTTTTCTGACACCCGCCCAGCTTACAGGCCCTGAGGCGTGGGGTACTCTCACAAGGAGTGGAAAGTTTCAAAAGATGGTGAGGGAGTACCTTGCTGATCGTACCAGCGTCCTCCGTGATTCCTCTGTGCCTTTTAATTATTGGGTATCCAAGCTGGACACTTGGAATGAACTCGCTCTGTACGCCTTGGAGGTCCTGGCCTGCCCTGCCGCTAGCGTGTTATCGGAGCGTGTTTTTAGTGCCGCTGGGGGAATTATAACTGATAAGCGCACTCGCCTGTCAACTGACAATGCTGACAAGCTGACCCTTATCAAAATGAACAAGGGCTGGATTGGGCCAGACTTCTCATCACCACCAAATGACAGCAGAGTAACATAAAGTCAAATCCACTGTGTTATTTCGGGAGGTGTATTCACATGCACCGCTTCACACCCACACATGGGTATACGCTTCCTCGTTTCGGCTGTTTAATCTTCTTCTCCTTATCCTCAGCCTCCACCACCACTATACCACCAGGGTGCCAGCATTGCAAGTTCCTCCGTCCTAATTTTTGGCAGCTTTTGCTGGGAAAGCATAAGCAAATACCATGGGACACCCACTCCCCAATAATGGGACTTATGTTTGTAATATGCTGTACTGCATGGCTTTTGTAAGGGGCATTGCAAGTTGCTCCGTCCTAATTTTTGGCAGCTTTTGCTGGGAAAGCATAAGCAAATACTATGGGAGACCCACTCCCCAATAATGGGACTTATGTTTGTAATATGCTGTACTGCATGGCTCTTGTAAGGGGCATTGCAAGTTTCTCCATCCTAATTTTGGGCAGCTTTTGCTGGGAAAGCATAAGCAAATACTATGGGAGACCCACTCCCCAATAAAGGGACTTATGTTTGTAATATGCTGTACTGCATGGCTCTTGTAAGGGGCATTGCAAGTTGCTCCGTCCTAATTTTTGGCAGCTTTTGCTGGGAAAGCATAAGCAAATACTATGGGAGACCCACTCCCCAATAATGGGACTTATGTTTGTAATATGCTGTACTGCATGACTCTTGTAAGGGGCATTGCAAGTTGCTCCGTCCTAATTTTTGGCAGCTTTTGCTGGCAAAGCATAAGCAAATACTATGGGACACCCACTCCCCAATAATGGGACTTATGTTTGTAATATGCTGTACTGCATGTGACGGGCCCCCTGGGCCATGTGTACACGTGTGTGGGATACCCGGTGCCGGGTCTCTGGGGTCTGTAGTCTCCGTGGCGGTGATCCGGTCCCGTGGCTCAGCTGGTCAAACCAGTGGCAATCTTTCTTAGGTTTTGAGGTTAATTGTCCGACTGCGCCACCCGTGGATTGCGGTCAGGGAGTACCACCGCTGCGAGGCAGACCGCTGAGGCTGGTGTTGTGTGCGCAGCATAAAATGGGATAACTCCCCTCGGGAGGAGTATAGCCTCAGGGCAGTGAGTGTGGATGATGGGGGTGATGGTGCACGAGCACAGCAGGAATGACTCAGAGTCTTTGCAGTGCAGTTCAGGGTCTTTACTGATGATTATAAGGTAGACCCTCCCGGGAGTACTGGCTAGCATAAGAGGCCTGGTCAGTCTGTGAGCAAGCAGGAGTTCCCCTGGCCAGGTGGAGTTGTAGGCCTCCCCGTCTGTCTGCACTCTTCCTGGCTACCTTGCTGTAAGCGGGTAGAAGTAGCCCACGTCCCTGAGTGTACCGTGTAGTGCTCACCCGTATGGCTGGTGACTTGGGGCCTTCTGTTAGCCTCCGCTCCACGACGGCGGTGCTGGTCCCTTGCTTGTGACTGAGCCTCCGGGCTTCTATGGCCAGAGGACCTGAAATCCCCTGCCGGCTGGTTTCTGCTGCTGGATATATAAGTCCTCACAGCTTCGGACTCCTGTGTCCGGTTCCTATTGTCTTCTGCCAGGGCGAGCTCTGCTCAGCTTCCTGCTCCTCGTCTTTAGCTCCTAGCTCCTACAGAGCTCCTTGCTGTTACTTTCCCTTGCTCTCATTCTGACTCTGACTGTTCTCTGTTCTCTGACTCACTCAACCCCACCCCAGATCCAGTTTATAAGGGCAGAATTCTCCCCTCCCAGGACTGGGGCAGGAGGATGTTGCATGTTTAAGGGATCCTGACCAGGAAACCTCCCACTTGCTCTCCGACGTAATCTCTATTACTGTGGTGACCAGACCCCTGGGGTGCCACACATGGCTCTTGTAAGGAGCATTGCGGTACCTCATAATTTTTGGAAAGCATTCCATTCACTGCTTAGGCCAACAGTGCACAGGAGACCCAGTTGCTATAAATGCAAAAAAAGGTTTAGTTAACGCTCTCTGACCTCCATGTCATTTCCAAGGGTATTGGAGTGCCTCGAAATTTTTGGTAGGCATTGCACTCACTGTATGCCCTATAACTGTGTAGCCGAATCGCTCCCTTTGTTACAGAAACATATCCTACAAGACATATCTGGTTGACTGGCCTGATATTGATGTGAATGGTCCCTGTTCCTCCTGCTCTTTCTCCTTTGCCACTACCTCATCCATCATTTATCACATGAAGCTTTGTTTTAACGGGAGTCATAGAACTTGGATAGTAGCAGGAAAACATCCAGCAATCCTCGGAGGAGGTAGGATATGCGCCAAAACGTTGACCTCCTCAGGCCTAGCCGCTACTACATACATGCGCTTGCATTACAACAAAACAAAGCAGATGCTAACTTCTATCATCCTCATCATGCTCCTCACCTTGGCACTCTCAACTCCCCTGATGGAGAAGCCAGGGCCCACCGGAGGAGTCTGATAGTCCGGTGGGCTCGGCCAATGCTGCCCTAAAGCAGGCCAGGCTAAGAAAAGTGTGGGAAAGATTACCGGTACAAATAGGGTTGGCTGGGGACCGAGTATGGACACCCGGCCACCCCCTGGAGGCTGGGGAGCAAGCGGGGACACCCGGCCACCAGGCGGCTGGGGACTGAGTATGGATACCAGGCCGCCGACACAGCCATGGCGTGGTGGCCAGATTCCACCTCCACATGCCTAAAAGGCCCAATTTAAAGTGCAAGCAAGCAAGCAGTATGGTATTGCAGCCTGGGGGTGGGTGAGTGGCAGGCTGCATATTGCGCTTGCATTGCAAGGAATGGGAGAGGTACAATTGAACACTGCCCTGGGACAAGGACTTGAATGGGGATAGTTGCAAGTCTGCAACGACAGGTGCAAGGTGGGAGGCATCTTCGCATGTACCATGAACAGGGGTTTGGCATGCACACACTACAGCGGAATAGGCTCTCCTTCCCACTAAATGCACTGGGGAGGGCACAGGTAATGTTTTGGTATACGTGCTTAATCTTATGTATAAGGCACACCAGGACAAATAGGGGCGGCTTGGGACTGAGTATGGATACCTCGCTGCCGAAGCTGCCATGAGGTAGTGGCCAGCTTCGGCCTCCTCTAAACTAAAAGGCCCCATTTAAAGTGCAAGCTAGCAGTATGAATTGCAGTCTGGGGGTGGGTGGGTGGCTGGCTGCACATTTACACTTGCATTAAAAGAAAACCTAGCAGATGCTAACTTCTGTCATCAACATCATGCTCCTCACCTTGGCACTCTCAACTCCACCGATGGAGAAGTCAGGGCCCACCGGAGGAGTCTGGTTCTCTGGTGGGCTCGTCAAATGCTGCCTAAAGCAGGCCGGGTTAAGAAAAGTGTGTGGGGGGATGTTCCAAGGAGAAATGGGAGCGGCTGGGGACTGTTTATGGACACCCGACTGCCCCCAGGCGGCTGGGGACCGTGTGGACACTCGGCCGCGGGGCGACTGGGGACTGAGTATGGACACCCGGCCGCCGGGTGGCTGGGGACTGAGTATGGATTCCAGGCCGCCAACACAGCCATGACGTGGTGGCCAGATTCCGCCTCCACATGCCTAAAAGGCCCAATTTAAAGTTCAAGCAAGCAAGCAGTATGGTATTGCAGCCTGGGGGTGGGTGGGTGTCAGGCTGCATACTTGAGCTTGTATTGCAAGGAATGGGAGAGGTACAATTGAACACTGCCCTGGGACTAGAACTTGCATGGGGATAGTTGCAAGTCTGCATCTTCTGATGCGGTAAGGATCACTTATGATGGGCACACTTTTAGACAGTGACCTGGGAGTCAGAGATGCTTCCAGGGGTCTTCCCCATGCTGTTCCCATGTCTTTTCAGCACTTTATGCTTGTGTCACACAGCACATGGCCAGATAAGGTTGTAAAATGTTAAAATGCCATTTCCCGGTGAATGCATTTGTCATAGTTGAAAACAATACAAAAGTGCAAAAACGCATAAAAAATGCTACTTGTGAACATAGCCGAAGGTGTGGAGGAGTATTTTTGTTTTTGATCATTTATTTTAACTTATACACAAGTCTTTACCCTGGAAAGGATGTTCCTTAACATATTTCACAGGAAAAAAGTTTCACTTTCGTTTTATTGTGAGCCTGTAAAAGTGGCTTAATACCTCTGACCACGTTGTTGACAGCAGTGACCTGGGGGTCAGAAATGCTTCCTGTGGCGATCCCCATGCTGTTCCCATGTCATTTGAGCACTGTCACTATCGTTTTGGGCACTTGTTAGGCTTTTAAAAGACTGCCGGGGGTGCCACCGCAAAAATGCTCGAGTCTCCCATAGACTAACATTGGGCTCGTTGCGCGGGTCGAGCACCCGAGTATCACGGCGAGCTCGGCCCGAGCTTCGAGCACCCGAGCATTTTAGTGCTTGCTCAACACTAATGGTTACCGGAAGCGGTTGTTCTCAGTTATTTTGGCTAAAGGTTGTGCAACCAAGTATTAGGCTGAGGGTGCCAATACTTTTGTCTGGCCCATTTTTGGAGTTTTGTGTGAAATGATTAATGATTTGATTTTTGCTTCATTCTCTTTTGTGTTTTTTCCTTGCAAGCAAATTAAATGAAGATAATAATACCAAAGAATTTGTGATTGCAATCATTTTCAGGAAGAAACTGAGTATTATCTGACAGAATTGCAGGGGTGCCAATACTTTTGGCCACCACTGTATGTTCCCTTGGTAAATGTAAACCTAGATTTCGATAGATGCATGTAAAAATAGCTTTCAATGAAGTTTTATGAAACCTAATTTATTGAATAAACAGGAAGCTTCAGAAACAAACTCGTTTTGTTTCAAATTTGTCTTATCAAAAAGAAATAAAAACTGCAGCTGAAAAAAAACACAATAAAATGTTTACAAAAAAATCATACTAAAAATTAAGTTAAAAAAGCTCAAGTAACATAAATGAGTTACTTGGTCTAAAAATACTACTGAAAGTCTCTGGAATGCACCAAATATGCACTGTTCTAGCTTTTATTTCTCTTGTCAAACTTAAGATGCACAGTTGTGCACAGAAATGTGTGGCTGACTACTGGATACTGACTACAGTCTTCTATCTATTCAGGTCCAATAGAAGCTTCTCTTAGGCTGCGTGCCCACGTTGCGGATTACAAGCGTTTTTGATGCGGAATTTCCGCAGCGGAAACGCTTGTAAAACGCTTTCTAATCCGCACTCCATGGTCCCCAATGGGATTCCGCAAGTTCTATGCACATGCTGCGGATTTTTCCGCAGCGTTCATGCTGCGTTCAAAAATCCGCAGCATGTCAATTAATTTTGCGTTTCCGCAAGCGGAATTGCCTTTGTCCAATGCATAAAAAACGCAAGGCAATTCCGCATGTGGAAAACGCGCGATAAACGCGAGAAAAATGCGCAATAAACGCGTGCGGAATTCCGCATGCGTTTTTCCGGGAGAGGACTTGCAGAAATGAAGCAGAAATTTTCTGCTTCATTTCTGCAACGTGGGCACATAGCCTAAGGCTCCCCTGCACACAGATTGTTCTCTCCAGTAATTGATTGTGTAGCGGCATCCTAGCTCAGATGTCACATGTTAACTATGCAGCTAAGAAAAAGCAGCAAAAACAAGGAGAATGAAAATGCCAGGTCTGAGGATATTACAACCCAAAGTGATTAAGCAGTAGGCCTTCACTATTGGGAGCAATGGATAGTACGAAGCCATAGGGACTCTGTGTGCCACTGTACACACAGTGTTTATGATACCTAAAGGGTTCCTTTAATAACTGAGAGCCTTACAATCCATCTGGTCTAACATTTTGCTTTCTCAGTTATCACCTATGCAAAGATTAGCAATGTTGCAAATATGACAAGTCTAGTTCGGAATGAACCCAGGTAAGATCTCGATTTAATTTCAGAACTTATCCACTTTGCTATGCAGTACAGATCAAAAGTTTGTACACACCTTCTCATTTAAAGATTTTTCTGTATTTTCATGACTTTGAAAATTGTACATTCACACTGAAGGCATCAAAACTATAAATTAACACATGTGGAATTATATACTTAACAAAAAAGTGTGAAACAACTGAAAATATGTCTTATATTCTAGGTTCTTAAAGTAGAAACATTTTGCTTTGATGACTGCTTTGCACACTCTTGGCATTCTCTTGATGAGCTTCAAGAGGTAGTCACCGGAAATGGTCTTCCAACAATCTTGAAGGAGTTCCCAGAGATGCTTAGCACTTGTTGGCCCTTTTGCCTTCACTCTGCGGTCCAGCTCACCCAAAACCATCTCGATTGGGTTCAGGTCTGGTGACTGTAGGCGCCCCTGAGGGTTCAGTCGTCACAGAGGTACTGCATCTCACCCAGAGGTGTGGTATCCCACTCTCAGGTAAGTATGGAGTATGGGACCCTAACACCTGCATCCAACACATCCACTTCAGTAGGGCAGGACGAGATTGCTCCTAAGGGAGAGCACAGTCCCTGGTCCCTGGCTGGAGTGGAGGGGAACCAAGTGAGGGGCAACCATGTAGTGGGTGTGGGTGGAGGACGTAGATCAGGGGAGCACATGAAAGGAAGTAATATAAAAGAGGGAACCATCTTGGGAACGGAGTTCAGTAAGAGAAGCCAGTTGGAGGAGGAAAGAGAGGGGAGCAGGGTCTCTGCACGAGCTCTGCTTCAGAGTGGGCCTAGCAGAGAGGCCCAAGACTGAAAGAAGAGAGAGGAGCAGGGAGGAAGGCTCCAGGAGAACGAGGGGTGCGGGCAGTGCTGGAAGCCACCGGTACGCCCGAATCTGCCAGGATGTGGAAGGATCAAGCCGCAGATGGGACCGACCCCTAAACTAGTGGAGAACTACAAGGCTCAGCTAGAAACCAGAGGCTTCTGTACTTTTAGGGTGCAGTTGCCACAGCCACAATTACATCGTTGAAATGAGGTGTGTCCAAACTTTTGGTCTGTACTGTATATAAAGTTACTGAGGTAACTCTTAACAAACGAAGTGTCCCCCCCATGCCTCATTGTGTTGAGATACGTATAAAGGGATGCTTATGAAAAAAAGAAATGTTTTATGATGTTCTTTGGAATTAACTGTAATTGAACTTTGCAAATGAATTAATTAAAGTAACTTTATTACTATTTTCTTTTACTTTTTAATCAATTCCTTAATATTTTTAAGTTTAATGAAGTTCTGTATACTTTGGAAACATTTAGAATTTAAAGGCAGTAAATGAAAAAGAAAGCTATAACATATAAATAGCTGGAAACTACGCAAGCAAGCAAGAGACTGTGCTCCCAGGACACTTTGCAGGGCTCCACAAATGAAATAAGATGGGATGTGCAGCCAAGTTGATTTTTTAATGTGCATAAATAGAAAAAATTCTGGACATAATTAAAAAATTCTAATAGATTTAGTTATTTTTATATACTGTTATCATCCTGTTTAATTTTGTACTAAATAATTAAAGCAGGTATTGTTGATAGGCAAACACTTAGGCATTTGTTAGATGTTTCAGTACACCAGACATCTTTTGTCCCTTTACTGTGTTCACACTGTCTTGAACGAGTAGACCTGACTGATCACAGAGTAATCACGCAGTCCAAAAAATGGGTCATGAGGTGGTAATCAGTGATGGGCGATCGTGCTCAGCACTGCTTGATACTTGATTGAGCATCAAGTAGTGCCGAGTATCATGTGGTGCTTGAATGCTTGAGTCTCCATAAGAAGCGCATATGAATCATCTAAGCTGCACACAGCACTGAAGCTGGCTATTCCCCTGCTGGGAGCGCAGGGACTCCTCTATTCAGCCGGACTCTTTTTGAGCTGTCGAACTCCGGGGACAGAGAGAGAAATGAAAAATGCTTGAATTTCACATTCACTTCCATTATTCTCGCTACTCGAGTCGAGCACGTCCTAGCGCCAACCTGCTCGATTTGAGTACCGAGCACTCGAGCATTTCAATTCTCAATCATCACTATTGGTAATGCTTGAAAAAAAAATCATTTCTTATCAGTTGCATCCCTTGCTGCTCCAGTGCCATCTATCTGCTGCTCTGTCATGCTCTTCTTCAACAATTGACTGTTGCTGTTTATCACTGATCTCAGCAGTCATAGTATGGTAAATGGTATGGCACATCCATGACCAGGATTGGTTGCAGCGGTAACATGTTGCATTGGATGGAACGTGACATCTGCAGCCCTTTAAACAAAAAAAAAATGGGGGAGTAGCGGAATTTTGGCTCTGCAGTGGTTCAGACTTATACCAGTAAATTATTATATTTTCAAGCATTACCAATCAATTACCCTTTCTTTTCAAAAGGACAAGCCCTTTAATGGGTGTAACATTCAATATATCATCTTTGTCATACCCACAGGGGTGGAGGAAGGCTGTTCACACAAAACAATAGGAGAGATTTATCAAGGTAATTTAATGGCTTTAATGGTTTGGACCATATTTATTTATTTTATATAGTAAAATGTAAAAAACTGCAGTAGCGCTGCTGCTATAGTAAGATCACATGGGCAAAGTGCTGCAATCTCAAAGCACCGTATGCCCTGCTGCAAATAATAATGAAATGATTAAAAGAAAAGAGATGCGCTGCAAACCACTCATAAAATGCAAAAAGAGTGATTCCTACCTGTCTTAGAGAAAATGGTAGTCCAAATGAAGCACTTCAGATATACGCGTACAGCTTCCAGGGGTCCTTTGAGGAAGTCACAACTGGAACTAGAGGTGATGGACAAGTGCCGGAGTCTGTAGAACAAGCCGTGAGTATTGCAGAAAATGGGTTCAGACGGCGTGTTAACGCTGGAGATAGAGGGCTGCAGAGACTCGGGCTTTTAGGTACATGCAGCCGTTGCACTAGGTGGATACAGGGATGAAGATCGTGGGTGAGAAGAACTGCAGACAGCCTGATAGGTCAGGACAGCTGATGATCAAGGATGTGACGTCACAACAGCTGGAGGATTCCACTGAGGGAAAAACAGTCCAGCGCTTATCCGACGCGTTTCTGAGGTCACTCATACATAGGAATGCTTGGTAAAGAACACTTATGTTTTCTATAAAAAATCTGCTACCATATTCCTCTAGTTCTGAAAAAAAGGATCCGCCAATAGAGTTCCAGTTTTCTGGATACTTCTTTCCATCATCATCATCTGTCAGGGGAGAGTTGGAACGCCTCCCCATACATTTTAGATTGGTGGTCAATCCTACCAGTATTGTCAAATTTGGCTGACTTTATTATAATACGTATGGGAGCTTTTAGACTAGACAGTGTAAAGATGCATCAGATTTATCAAACATCATGACTTAGTATGGATTTTAAGATTGTCTAGTTTTCATTTGCAATATTTAAAAATTAAACTGTTGTGAAAGATATGCCTCAATGTTTGTTTAATAGTTGTATTCTTGCTTCATGATACATACCTCAATGAAATTATACTAAGTTATTTTAATGGACATACAGTATGTTTTTGCAGATTAAGTAGATATAATGATAGAATCACTTTGTAATTTGAGTTTCTAAAGCCCCCATCTCACATAGCGAGATCGCTAGCGAGATCGCTGCGGAGTCACGGTTTTGGTGATGCAACAGCGACCTCACCAGCGATGTTGCTATGTGTGAAACTTTGCAGCGATCAGGCCCCTGCTGTGAGGTCGCTGATCGCTGCAAAATGTCCTGGACCATTTTTTGGTCTTTGCCCTCCCGCTGGTCAGCACACATCGCTGTGTGTGACCAGCGAGACCAGCGATCAGGCTGGTAACCATGATAAACAGCGGGTTACTAGGGGCACACGCGCACTTAGTAACCCGCTGTTTATCATGGTTACCACTGTGCTACGGTGAGCGGTAACCTCCCGCTCACCGTAGCAGAGTGGTAACCATGATAAACAGCGGGTTACTAGGTGCGCGTGTGCCCCTAGTAACCCGCTGTTTATCATGGTTACCAGCCTGCTCCTGCTTTAGCAGGCTGGTAACCTGGAGCAGGACATCATGGAAAGATTCTTTCCACGATGTCGCTGCTCCCCTGATCGCTGGTGAGCCTGCCTGTTTTGACAGCTCACCAGCGATCACATAGCGACGCAGCAACGATCCCTGACAGGTCGTATCATTGTCGGGATCGCTGTAGCGTCGCTAAGTGTGACGGGGCCTTAAAACATTTACCTGCACAAGTCTAAAAAATGCTAATTAGCCTGAAGCTACTTCTGAGGCTACATGACAGAGTTTACAGATCTTATCCAACTGTTGGACTTAACTAATTGAAAGGAAACCTGGTGTTCAACCAGAAAGTTGTCTACAGTGATTGAAAGTTGAAAATCTTGAAGATGAAAATCCAACTTGGGGTGTTGAAAAAGATTTTAGATTTTTCTCTGTCAGCTCTATAAAAAATGGTGCAAGGATAAACAAAATGGAAATTATATAATAGGAAAATATACCAAGGAAGACATCATACTGTCAGGACAAAAAGCTCAAAGCAATGTTCTTTAACAATAGAAAATGTGCAACAAAACATTTGAAAAACAAATGTATGGAAACAGAAGTCAGTGTTTGTGACAGAACTGTACAAAAGCCCGAAGAAAACAAGGTTGCAGTGGTTTAAACATAAGCAATTATGGAGTGGATAGAAGTGAAGTTCAGTGATGTTTTACCAGTCTGCACTGGCCAAGGATATGATGCTGTAGCTTTTGTCTGGTGCAATTCTATAAAAACATATAAGGATAAATAAAATAATCAAATGTCCCTACCAATGTGATATTGCTATGCGTGTAAGGTACAGGATCATGGGAGATAGCAATCATAACTTAAGTAGTTAAGGAAGAATATTTCTCCAGAGAAACATTAGCCCTTAGAGCCCCTATTAGAGGCTTCTTCCCTAACCAAATCAGGGCTCAAGCCTTGCACTGATGAGGGGCAAACACCCTAAAATATGTGTCTGAAAATGGAGTGTCTGGTTTGACTTTTTATCCTAAGTCATGTGGCAAGGATTGATATTAACTTTTAGGATTATAAACCAAAATTGTTGTCGCCAGACTTCAAGTCCTCTTCCTCTTTGAAGAGGATATTTGAATATTTTATAGTTAATAAACTTGTGAAAATACATAATTTTTTTTCTGGTTAAAAATGTTTCTTGTCACAGAGCAAAGAGTGTTAAAGCTTTTCTTCAGGAAAGGCAGATCGACTTAATGATGTGGCCAACAAACAGCCTGGAGCAAAATTATAATTTATGGAAGATATGTAAAGGAGATTCATGTCAAAGTATCATTCTACAAAACTGATATGTCAACTGCTCTTTGAGAAAGTTGGAGCTAGCTTGATGTAGAATATTTTCAAATAATTTAGTCCAACGTAGGAACAACCCAGTGCTAATTTGGAATTTTTTTGTTGATGATGCCATATTTTTTCCTTTATTTGATCTGGAAAAACATATGCTTTTAATTAAATTTAATTAATTTATTTTCATTTGTCTTAAATATGTTTCATGAAGCATGAATGTTCAGCTATAAAACAAACATTATTTTGTGTCAGAAGTGTGACCCTCCTCTGCATTGAAATTGCAATAGTCAGAAGGAAATGTCAGGGAATTATGAAAATCACAGGACAGAAACACATGTTAGTGATATGCAAATGATGACAAAATAGAAACAAATTTTTCAAAACATCTCAGTTTATTCAGTATCAAGTATGAGCATCATATGCAAAAATATCTACAATTACATGCCTTGGCGTCTATCAATGCAAATATTGACTGTCTGAGGAATGTTCTCTCACACTGAATGTACTTGAGCAGCCCAATTGTCAAGATCTGCTGCTGGCAGCTCCTTTTGCAATTGTCAACCAATTGCAGACCAATGACATCTCAGACATGCTCGATGGAAGACAAATATAACAGCAGGGCATAATGGAAAGGCAATGTAGAATGAAATTAGCCAGCTCTCTGATGCTTCAGAACTGTGGGAAGTGGTGTGCAGCAAGTTTTTTTCTTGTGAATTACGTACTGAATCTCAAAATGTTCAAGTTCATGTGAAATCATGAATTTCAGGAAGTTTAACTCCTACTTGATTCTTCATGGATCGATCTGTTCATGTCTACTTCTGATGGTTTGTGTAGACACTGAAGTCTAGGCTTGTCAGTGATGTGTAATTTCACTTGCAATACAGAATGGATCACTACACACCATTTGTTTTATCTGACCAGACTACAAGGGCATTTTAACAAAGAGACCTTCATGAGGGTACATCCCACCAGTCCTATTCTGGGGATTATGGAGGAGGTGTCATAATGTGTGGTAGCTGGACCCATATAGTCTTCAGTTTAAGTACAGTAACAGCTCAGCTTGGTCGTGGACTCAGTGGCACGAGCATTTCTCCAAATTATTGCAAGGGCCATTTTTCAATACAGCAATGCCATTCCACGTGTTGCTTGTGCAACTATAAGTAGCCTGAGTGACCTGAATGTGCTCTTATGGTCTGCTGACAGCAGATCTTGATTATTTGCATGCCCAAGTGTATTCAGCATCACAGCATGCCAAGGTGTCTAAGCGCAGGTATTTCTGCATATGGTTCTCATACTGAATACATTGAGATATTTTGAAAATACTTTTTCCATTTTTCCATCATTTACATATCATTAATATCTCTTTTTTCATAATTCTACAACTTTTCCTTCTTGGTATTACCATTTCGATGTTGAGGAATGTATTTGCTATAAAGTTAAAGAAAAAGATGGATAAATCCATCATTTTTATCAGGAGTTATCCTTCGTAAGTATTATTTGGTTTTGTATGCGAAGACATTCCTCAGGACCTTGATAGTCACAGAGATAGCTAATGCAGCATCATGGTACGAGTAAAAGCAAAACTAAAAAAAAGTTTTATCATTCTTAAACTCTTATTAAGTCTTATATGCCCTGGTTTATGTATGGCATTTTCCTCTCTCTGTTTAACCACTTCGCGCCAGAGCCTGTTTTTGCCTTCGTGACCGGGCCAATTTTTTCAATTCTGAGCACTGTCACTTTATGAAGTAATTACTCTGGAACGCTTCAACGGATTCCCCTGATTCTGAGACTGTTTTTTCGTGACATATTGTATTTCATGATAGTGGTAAAATTTCTTCGGTATCACTTGCGTTTATTTGTGAAAAAATCTGAAATTTGGTGAAAATGTTGAAAATTTTGCAATTTTTAAACTTTGAATTTTCATGCCATTAAATCAAAGAGATGTGTCACTCAAAATAGTTAATAAATAACATTTCCCATATATCTACTTTACATCAGCACAATTTTGGAACGACATTTTTTTTTTTTGTTAGGAAGCTATAAGGGTTAAAAGTTGACCAGCGATTTCTCATTTTTCCAACAAAATTTACAAAAACATTTTTTTAGGGACCACATATTATTTGAAGTGACTTTGAGGGGCCTTTATGACAGAAAATACCCAAAAGTGACACCATTCTTAAAACTGCACCCCTCAAGAAGCTCAAAACCACATTCAAGAAGTTTCTTAACCCTTCAGGTGTTTCACGGGAATTTTTGGAATGTGGAAGAAAACAATGAACATTTAACTTTTTTTCACAAAAATGTTACTTTAGACCCAGTTTTTTTATTTTCACAAGGGTATCAGGAAATAATGGACTACACAATTTGTAGTGCAATTTCTCATGAGCGCGCTGATACCCCATATGTGAGGGAAAACCACTGTTTGGGCACACTGCAGGGTTCGGAAGGGAAGGAGCGCCATTAGACTTTTTGAATGTAAAATTTGTTTGAATAATTAGCGAACGCCATGTTGCGTTTGGAGAGCTCCTGATGTGGAAACCCCCCACAAGTGACACCATTTTGTAAACTAGACCCCTTAGAGAACTTATCTAGATGTGTGGTGAGCACCTTGCACCCCCAGGTGGTTCACAGAAGTTTATAATATTGATCCGTGAAAATAAAATTTTCAAATTTTTCCCACAAAACATGTTTTTTCATCCCCTAATTTTGCATTATCATAAGGATAACAGGAGAAATTGCACCATGAAATTTGTTGTGCAATTTCTCCTGAGTACGCCGATACCCCATATGTGGGGGAAAACCACTGCTTTGGTATACGGCAGGGTTCAGAAGAGAAAGGAGCGCTATGTTGGCTGGGATAGGTTGCAGACACCATGTCACATTTGAAGAGTCGCTGACATGCCGAAACAGCAGAAACCCCCACAAGTGACCGCATTTTGTAAACTACACCTCTCAAGGAATTCATCTAGGGAAGTAGTGAGTATTTTTTAGTTTTTAAATTTATACCATTGGGCAGTGAAGAAAACATAATTATATTTTTACCACAAAAAATGTTTTACCCTCAGATTTCACATTTTCACACAAGGCAATGGGTAAAAATGGTGCCGAAATGTATCACACAATTTCTTCTAAAAGTAGCAGTACCCCATATGTGGCTGTATCATACCACTTAGCCATACGGCGAGATCTGGGAGGGACGGAGCGCTATTTGACAGTTGGAGAACAAATTATTGTATAATAGGCATTTGGATTTGGGAGCACAAAATTTTCTGAATTTATTTTGGGGGGCAAGGGCCATTTCACTTTTCCAGAGCATTTCTGCTACCAGTAACTTGAAAGTCCCATATATTTTTAACAGATAATGGACCTGAGTGGGGACTAGCTTTTTTTGAGGACTGAGTTGAAGCTTTTATTGGGAACATTTTACGCAACATTTATCCGGCGCTCTAGGCTGAGCACTTACATCGGGGTTTCCATCTAAATTTCCAAGTGATGTAATTCAGATGAAATCCCTGCGGGATCCATTCACTGTAATGAGGACTCCGTCTGGCCTCTGTTTAGCAGTGTCCTTTTTTTCAGAAGTGCACAAAACTGGCCAACCGCACTTTTATGGGATCACAGGCCAGACGGCATCCACAGTGGCCTATATCTGCCTCATTACAGGGAATCTTCCGTCATGGGTTCCGTCTGAATCACGTATTTCAGAGATTTACACGGAAACTCTGGTCCAAATCCCCACGCAGAGCGCAGGATAAATGTGAGCAGAGCCTTACTGCAATCTTTGGGAGACATGATAACAAATCAGTAGCAGGTGAAGAATTGGTTTTATTTATTTTTTACGCCATTCATCATGCGGTATAAGTGATGAGATTACTTTATTCTTCGGGTCGGTGCGATTACAGCGATACCAGATTTATATCGGGTTTTTATGACTGACAGCTGTCACGCACTAAAAGACGCTATTTTTTGCAAAATCTAGTTTTTGCATCGCCATATTTTGTGAGCTATAATTTTTCCATATTTCGGCCGACAGAGTCATGTGACAGCTTGTTTTTTGTGAGATGAGTTAACATTTTTATTGGTACCATTTTTGGGTACTTGACGTTTTTTGATCGCTTTCTATTCCGTTTTTTGGAAGGTAAAATTAACAAAAACCAACAATTCAGGAATTGTTTTTTGAGGTTTTTTTTATGCCGTTCTGCGTGTGGTAAAAGAGATAAGGCAGCATTATTCTTCGGGTCAGTACGTTTACAGCGATACTACACTTACTGTATATTTTTTTATGTTTTGTCGCTTTTACACAATAAAACAATTTTATAGAAAAAATATTTTTTTTGCATCGTTTTATTCTGAGAGCTATAACTTTTTTATTTTTCGGCTGATAGAGCTGTATGGCGGCTTTTTTTTTGCGTAACAAGATGACGTTTTCAGCCGTACCATTTTTATTTCCATTTTGCTTTTTGATTGCATTTTTTTCCACTTTTTGTTTGGCGATATGATGAAAAAGCATCGTTTTTTGCTCCGTTTTTTATTTTTATTACGGTGTGCACAGAAGGAGTTAATTAGTGTGACAGTTTTATAGATCGGGTTGTTTCGGACGCGGCAATACCAAATGTGTACTTTTTTGATTTTGTATAAATATACGGATTTATTGGTTTAATATTTTATTTATTTTTATTTATTTTGTGATTTTTTTTAACAGTTTGAAAAATTTTTTAGACATTTTTTTACATTTTTACTTAGTCCCTGTATGAAACATTAATTTTTACTTTTCTAATCACTGTTCTCATGCAATGCAATAGACATGTATTGCATTGCATGAGAGCATTGCTGACAGTTTCACACTGTCTGTCTCCTGCTAGACTTCAGCTGCAGGCTAAGCCTAGCAGGACACCATAAATGGCAAATCCGGAGGCAGTCATGTGACGTCCGGCTGCCATGACAACGGCAGGTCCTGTAAGACATCAGGGGGTCGTCGGAGAGGTAAGTGGATGACCCCCTCTCCTCTCACTATCTTCTAAATGCCACGATCACTATAGATCACGGCATATAGAAGATAGCAAAGGGTTAACATCATTGGGACCTGATCCAATCAGGTCCCGATGATGTCCCCTGTCAGAGCTGTCGCTCTGCACCACACCTGCAGCACTTGCAGGACCCTGGGGGTCCTGAGGGCTGCGGGACCACCTACCGTTCATAAACGTCGGCGCTGCACAGAGCCCAGGCAGCGCCGACGTTTATGTACAGTGGGCGGTCTGGAAGCGGTTAATGGTTGAGTAGTCATTATTTATATATTGTTTTGTCCTTGCTGTGACAGAAATCATCTACCTTTGCTCTGTCTCAGGCTACTTCAGACTCTTTGCAGGCACTGTATGTAAGCTTAAACTATAGCCACAGATCACAGTTCTGTCCTTAAGGAGCTGTAGCAAAAAAATAAATCAGTAGTTACGGTGTGCATCAATTATACTTACCAACCCACATTTTATTCTCAGAACTGGACATTGGAATTAAAGTTCCATCAACCTTCTTTTCTCACAGTGGTTACTGGACTAGTGTGTATGCAAATAAACGTTTACCTATTGTCAATCATTACTGACCGACAGGTAGGGAAGCTCTTTCCAAATGTATTTATTTACTATGTTTGCTTATATTATCGCCAAATCAATATGTTCTTGGAGTGTGGGAGGAAAATGCCCCACAAGCATTGGGAGAACATACAAACTCCATGTGGATGTTCAGGGGTGCCACCAGGAATTTCAGGGCCCCATACTGGCAAAATTTTCAGGTCCCCTTGAGACTCAGCCCAGGCTGTACCCCAGCTCCGCCTCTACGCCTTGAACATTCCACAATCCTACCGCCCACTCTTGGAAAAACTCCACTTCTGCACCACATCCTCACCAATCACACATTAACAGTTCCCATCAAACACCATATCACATATACAACCATCAGCTTTTGTTTTGGCCAAAAGATTTTTTAAGCCACCATCACGACAAGGTAGACTCTTTTGGCAGGGTCCTAATCCTCTCTAACCTTTGAAACATTTCTTAAAATGCCCAATTTTTAGGTATATATGTATATTTTTTAAGGGAATGTGTCACATACAGTACATGTTTTAAAATGACCATTAATACCACATGCAAGGGACAAACATCGTCACACCATGACCGGACCACATATTACCACCACTTAGTGACCAAATACGACAATACTGATCATTAATAAAAAAGCACAATACTAAGATTACCGTAAGTGCAATTATACACAGGAGCACTGTACATTGAATATAGTATATAGTGACAGTGTACAGGTAATACAGTGATTACCAGTGACATTATACACAGGAGCTCTATATATAGTGTCAGTGTACAGGCAATACCGTGATCACCAGTGAAATTATACACATGAGCTCTATATATAGTGTATAGGTAATACAGTGATCACTGGTGACATTATACACAGGAGCTCTGTATAACAGTGTTCAGATAATACAAGGATCACCAGTGGCATTATACACAGGAGCTCTGTATATAGTGTATAGTGTATAGTGTAAGTTTTCAGGCAACGCATTGGCTCATTAGTGACGTGTCTAGTTAAAGTCCTTCATCTTCACTTTTATTCTTCATCCTGCGTAGAACGCCATCAATTCTTCCAGCCAGGACTCGTCTCTGCATAAAATAACAGTTATCTACAGCACCACTTCCAGAGCACATTAACCACTTATTCCCCAACTTCTACACTATGCAGCTGAATACAGATGTGCACCCACCATTAATATATAATTAATTACGCAAACCACCATTCCAATTATAAATTGGAATCCACCACTGAGCCCCCAGTAACTATAAATAGCGACTTTTCCCCAATAAATATATAAATGACTAGCACCTGCACTATTTCCTCCAATTCAATACCAGTCACACTCCTGCATCTTCAGCGCTCCCCACTCTGTACCTCCCGCTCCCAGATTCATTATATTTACCTGCCCCTCTGTTCCTCAATTCATTATGTCATGTCCTCTCTCTCTTCCACCCCCAGCCTCTATTCGTTATCATCTGTTCTCACCCACCCTCATTTCATCATCATTTGGTTTCACCCATCCTCAATACATCATCATTTGCTCTCCCCCACATGCAATACATCATTTTCTTTTCCCCACCCTCAGTTTTTCATTATTTGCTCTTCCCCACCCTCTGCCCTCAGTTTAATATCATGTGTTGTCCCCCACCCTCAATTCATCATCACTTGCTCTCCCCACCTTCAATTCATCATTTGTTCTCAAGCAACCCCCCACTCGCCACCCCCCACCTTTAATTCATAATTTTCTCACCCCATCCCCACCTTAAATTCATCATTTGCTTTCCCCACCCCCACCCTCAAATCATCATTTGCTCGCTCCACCACCACCTTTAATTCATCATTTACTCTCCCCACCCTCCACCTTCAATTCATCATTTACTGTCTCCACCTCCCACCCTCAACTCATCATTTGCTCCTCCCACATCCATTTAATTAATTTTATTAAAAAAAAAAGTTTTTCATACATACCTCTCACAATCCTCTGTAGGCGCAGTTGCACTTTTGATATCCTGGCGAGTGACGCTCATACATGCCGGTGCATATTCGATGACGTCATCACGTAGGCGCTGTCACTAGCACCACAGCACGTCACAGAAAAGGTGAAGGCAGCTTTCCTGGAGCTACATGGCCATTCTGTTTTGATGGCCATGGAGCCCCAGTTTAGCGCCGACGTCCCTGCCCTCTGCTAGGCAGGGACGCTGTTCCCCTCACCTCTCTGCTCCGTGCCCGGCGTCCTCCTCCCGCTCTGCTGGCAGCGCGCGCTCCTTCCCGGCCACTGTGCTTAGGGCGCGCGCGCGCTCTCCCTCCCTCTTAAAGGGGCCACGCGCGCCGTCCTAAGGAGTCCCCGGCCAATGGCCGGAGGACTTCACCATACATAAGGCACCTCCTCCAAAATGGAGGTGCCCGAGCAATGTTGTTGCACTGTTCACTACTCTGCTTCAGCCCTCAGGTCCCGTTGCCAGTTACCTGCCAGATACCTGCCAGATTCCTGCCAGCTTGCTGTCTTATTCCTGCCTGATTATCTGCTACCTGCCTGCTAGTCTGAGGTCCGACGGTCTGCCTTACTATTCCTGTCAGTCTGTCTAAGGACCAGCCTGTCCGCTCACCTGGGAGCGCACTTCAGCCACCTGCCTGCTTGCCTGAGGTCCGACGGTCTGCCTTCCAACTCCTGTCAGTCTGTCTATGGACCAGCTTGACTGCTCACCTGGGAGCACACATCTGCTACCTGCCTGCTAGCCTACCTGGAGGCTCCGCCGTCACGTGCTGTGACCACCTGCCTGTCCAGAGACTCCTGCCCGCTCACCTGGGAGCGCTCATCTGCTGCCTGTCTGCTAGCCTACCTGGAGGCTCTGCCGTCACGTGCTGTGACCACCCGCCTGTCCAGAGACTTCTGCCCGCTCACCTGGGAGCGCTCATCTGCCGCCTGTCTGTTGGTCTTCCTGGAGGCTCCGCCGTCACATGCTGTGACCACCCGTTCATCCAGAGACTCTCGCCTGCTCACCTGGGAGCTCACGTCTATCATCAGCCGCCACAGGTCGTACCAACCCTTTACCCAGAGACTGTCCCGGTCACTTGCCGTGACCATCTGCCCGTTCATCCAGAGACTGCCCCGGTCACTTGCCGTGACCATCTGCCCGTTCATCCAGAGACTGCCCCGGTCACTTGCCGTGACCATCTGCCCGTTCATTCAGAGACTGTCCCGGTCACCTGCTGTGACTTCCTGCCCGTCTTCCCTGGTCGCCACCCGCTCCCTTACAAGGACCGCCCCCTTGTATAGTAGCTCAGAGGTTCCGCCTCCCAGACCCATTACAGTTTGCTCGGGCCATGGAACCCGGTGGCACCCAAGCTCCCTCGCTCTCGGACCTGTGTCATGAACTGTCCCGTCAAAGGTCCCAACAGGAGTCCATCCTGGGTCACCTGCGGAATGTCAATACTCGCCTGAACACTCTGACTGCTCCACCAGCAACCTCCGCCAGTGCCATATCTTGCAATCCGGCAGCTCCGCTGCCCACTAATACCATGGTATCCTACCCCGGACCCCGGCTTTCTGCACCTCCTCGCTTCGGAGGCGACTCCGCCCAGGCTCGGGGCTTCATAAATCAGTGCACCCTGCACTTTCAACTATTGTCCCACCAGTTTAACTCCGACCGAGCCAAAATTGCATTCATCATGTCCCATCTCACCGGGGAGGCCCTGGCCTGGCTAAATCCTCTATGGGAGAGAGGAGACCCCCTGGTGTCCAACTTGCCTGCTTTTCTCACGGCTTTCCGGAAAGTCTTCGACGAACCCGGACGGAAGACCTCATCCGCATCATCACTGCTACGCCTCCGTCAGGGAAGTCTCACCGTGGGCCAATATGCCATACGGTTCCGTACCCTTGCCTCGGAGCTGGCCTGGGATAACGACGCTCTGGTATCCGTCTTCTGGGAGGGTCTGTCCGGCCGTATTAAAGATGAACTTGCCGGTCGGGACATCCCTACCACTCTCGATGACCTAATAACTCTTGCCACCCGGATTGACCTACGGTTCCAGGAGCGTGCCAAAGAGGTCACCCGTGAGAGGAGGTTACCACGTCTAGCTCCTACTTTTCAGAGACCCGTCACTCCCTCCGTCTCTACCCAGGTACACTCTCCTGAGCCTATGCAGGTCGACCAGACCAAGATGGTCAAAACCCGTCAGGACTTACGCCGTGCCGAGGGGAGCTGCTTCTACTGTGGCAGTAAGGAGCACCAGATCCGTACCTGCCCGGATAGGTCGGGAAACACCTGTGTCTAGGTTCGCTCAGAGAGGTCGACCTAGACAAGAATAAATCCTCTCCATCTCTGCTATTGTCAGTCTCAATCGTCTGCGGGGAGAACCGTTATTTCGAACTAGCCCAACTTGACTCTGGAGCAGCCGGGAATCTTATTTCACAGTCCCTGGTAGAGAAATACCGCATCCCCACCAAACCTCTGGCTGTACCCTTGTCTGTTGCTGCCGTGGATGGGGGTCTCTTACCATGCCCCATCCAACTCATCACCGAATCTATTACTCTGCAGGTGGGAATGCTGCATTCTGAGAGTATCTCCTTTCATGTTCTGCCTGGACTCTCCCACGCCCTCTTGCTTGGCCTACCTTGGCTCCAGAGACATGCACCCGTGCTTGACTGGCAGACCGGAGAAGTCCTTCGCTGGGGACAGGACTGCCATAAGACCTGTCTGGTTCCCGTCCATCCCGTCCGTCCTTCTCCTACCCCAGCTAATCTACCTGGACTTCCGATTCCTTATTGGTCTTATGCTGATGTCTTTAATAAAAAGGAAGCAGAGACACTACCCCCTCATAGACCATACGACTGCCCTATCGACCTGTTACCTGGTACTACTCCTCCCCGTGGGCGTATTTATCCATTATCCGCTGCTGAGACACGGTCGATGTCCGAATATATTGAGGAGAATCTGGCCAGGGGATTCATCCGGAAATCTACCTCCCCGGCGGGAGCAGGCTTCTTTTTCGTCAAAAAGAAGGACGGCTCTCTCTGTCCCTGTATAGACTATAGAGGCCTTAACCAGATCACGGTGAAGAATAAGTACCCCCTTCCGCTCATTCCGGAGTTATTTGATCGTCTGAGGGGGGCTAGAATCTTCACCAAACTGGACCTCCGTGGGGCGTACAACCTGGTTCGTATCCGTCAGGGGGATGAATGGAAGACGGCATTCAACACCCGGGACGGCCACTATGAATATCTGGTAATGCCCTTTGGTCTCTGTAACGCTCCTGCCGTCTTTCAAGAGTTGGTCAATGACATCTTCCGGGACCTTCTCTACTCCTGCGTAGTGGTGTACCTGGACGACATCTTGGTCTTCTCTCCGGATCTCCAGACTCACCGGAGGGACGTTCGTCAGGTCCTGCTCAGGCTCAGGCAGAATCACCTCTTTGCTAAATACGAGAAGTGCCTCTTTGAGCAGACCTCGCTTCCGTTTTTGGGCTACATTATTTCTCAGACCGGCCTACGAATGGATCCAGAGGAACTGTCTGCCATCGAGAAATGGCCTCGACCGGAGGGGTTGAAGGCCATTCAGCGATTCCTGGGCTTCGCTAACTACTACCGCCTCTTCATACCACACTTCTCTTCCCGGACCGCCCCAATTTCCGCGCTCACCCGTAAGGGTACTAATCCCAAAGAGTGGCCGCCCGAAGCAGAGGAGGCCTTTCTTTCCCTAAAACAGGCCTTCTCTTCCGCCCCGGTGCTGCATCGCCCGGACGGCAACAAGCAGTTCTTCCTGGAAGTTGACGCCTCCTCCTCTGGAGCCGGAGCGGTACTTACTCAAAAATCATCTTCCGGGAGAATGGTAACTTGTGGCTTCTTCTCCAAACTCTTGTCCTCTTCTGAACGCAACTATTCCATAGGAGACCGAGAGTTATTGGCCATCAAGCTGGCGTTGGAGGAGTGGCGTTACCTACTCGAGGGGGCTCTTCACCTGGTAATAATTTACACTGACCACAAGAACTTGGCTTACCTCCAGCATGCCCAGAGACTTAACCCGCGCCAAGCCCGGTGGTCCTTGTTTTTTGCTCGCTTTGATTTTGTTCTTTATTTTCGCCCGGCTGACAAAAACGTCAAAGCAGACGCCTTGTCCCGATCCTTTCTGGTGTCCGATCTCGAGGAAGAACCTAAACATATCATCGATCCCGCCAGAGTAATGCAGGTGGCTCCCGTGAGTTTAAATCGTCTCCCTCCCGGTAAGACGTTTGTTTCAGTACCTGATCGGAAGAAGATCCTACACTGGGGCCATTCGTCTAAACTAGCTGGCCATGCCGGTCAGAAAAAGACCCTCCAGCTTATTGCCTGGCACTACTGGTGGCCTACCCTGCACAAGGACGTAATAGACTTTGTTTCTGCCTGTGTGTCCTGCGCCCGCAACAAAGTCCCGAGACACCTGCCAGCCGGTCGCCTCCTTCCGCTTCCTGTGCCTGCTGCCCCCTGGCAGCATATTGCTATGGACTTCATAACTGATCTCCCCGTCTCCGCCGGTTGTACGGTCATTTGGGTGGTCGCTGATCGCTTTTCCAAGATGGCTCACTTTATTCCCCTGACAGCCCTCCCGTCTGCACCCGAGCTAGCTAAAGACTTTATTCGTCACATCTTTCGTCTTCATGGCCTGCCCCTCCACATCGTGTCGGATCGTGGGGTACAGTTCACCTCACGCTTCTGGAGAGCCACTTGTAAACTGCTAGACGTCACCCTGGACTTCTCTTCCGCTTACCACCCACAGTCCAATGGTCAAGTGGAGCGGATCAATCAGAACCTGACCAGTTACCTCCGGCACTTCGTTAATGCCCATCATTCAGACTGGGTGGATCTCCTACCATGGGCCGAGTTCTCTTATAACAATCACGAGAGCGAATCCTCCTCCAAATCCCCGTTTTTTGTAGTCTTCGGTCAGCATCCTCGGATTCCTTTTCCTGTCTCCACCTCTGTGGACAACCCGGCTGCGGAATCTCTCGTTAGCAAATTTTCCTCCATTTGGGAGAATACCCGATCCGCACTCCTTCAGTCGTCCGAACGGATGAAAAGACACGCTGACAAAAAACGCCTGGATCCTCCACAATTTCGTCCTGGAGATAAAGTCTGGCTCTCATCTAAATATGTCCGACTCAAGATACCTTCTTACAAGTTAGGGCCTCGGTTCATCGGTCCTCTGGAGGTCATCAGTCAGATCAACCCGGTGGCCTATAAATTGAAACTCCCGGCCAGCTTACGGATCCCTAACTCCTTCCATGTATCTCTCCTCAAACCTGTGGTACTTAACTCTTTTTCCAAGTCTACAGGTACGCCTCCTGCTCCGGTTTCTGCTGAGGACGAGTTTGAGGTAGAGAACATTCTTGCCACCAAAAGGGTAAGAGGAAAGACCTTTTTTCTAGTAGATTGGAAGGGGTTTGGTCCTGAGGAGAGAACGTGGGAGCCCCGGGAGAACATCCATGCCCCTCTTATCCTAGCTAAATTTCTGTCTGGCCTAAAAAAGGGGGGCCTAAAGGGGGGGTACTGTAGCGCCGGCGTCCCTGCCCTCTGCTAGGCAGGGACGCTGTTCCCCTCACCTCTCTGCTCCGTGCCCGGCGTCCTCCTCCCGCTCTGCTGGCAGCGCGCGCTCCTTCCCGGCCACTGTGCTTAGGGCGCGCGCGCGCGCTCTCCCTCCCTCTTAAAGGGGCCGCGCGCGCCGTCCTAAGGAGTCCCCGGCCAATGGCCGGAGGACTTCACCATACATAAGGCACCTCCTCCAAAATGGAGGTGCCCGAGCAATGTTGTTGCACTGTTCACTACTCTGCTTCAGCCCTCAGGTCCCGTTGCCAGTTACCTGCCAGATACCTGCCAGATTCCTGCCAGCTTGCTGTCTTATTCCTGCCTGATTATCTGCTACCTGCCTGCTAGTCTGAGGTCCGACGGTCTGCCTTACTACTCCTGTCAGTCTGTCTAAGGACCAGCCTGTCCGCTCACCTGGGAGCGCACTTCAGCCACCTGCCTGCTTGCCTGAGGTCCGACGGTCTGCCTTCCAACTCCTGTCAGTCTGTCTATGGACCAGCTTGCCTGCTCACCTGGGAGCACACATCTGCTACCTGCCTGCTAGCCTACCTGGAGGCTCCGCCGTCACGTGCTGTGACCACCTGCCTGTCCAGAGACTCCTGCCCGCTCACCTGGGAGCGCTCATCTGCTGCCTGTCTGCTAGCCTACCTGGAGGCTCTGCCGTCACGTGCTGTGACCACCCGCCTGTCCAGAGACTTCTGCCCGCTCACCTGGGAGCGCTCATCTGCCGCCTGTCTGTTGGTCTTCCTGGAGGCTCCGCCGTCACATGCTGTGACCACCCGTTCATCCAGAGACTCTCGCCTGCTCACCTGGGAGCTCACGTCTATCATCAGCCGCCACAGGTCGTACCAACCCTTTACCCAGAGACTGCCCCGGTCACTTGCCGTGACCATCTGCCCGTTCATCCAGAGACTGCCCGGGTCACTTGCCGTGACCATCTGCCCGTTCATCCAGAGACTGCCCCGGTCACTTGCCGTGACCATCTGCCCGTTCATTCAGAGACTGTCCCGGTCACCTGCTGTGACTTCCTGCCCGTCTTCCCTGGTCGCCACCCGCTCCCTTACAAGGACCGCCCCCTTGTATAGTAGCTCAGAGGTTCCGCCTCCCAGACCCGTTACACCCAGGAATGCCTCCTGCATCGACATGTGCGCTGCCGATGGCACAATACTTCTTTATACCCTGGAGCCCAGTGACCAGACGCAAAAGAGGGAGTTTGCCAGTTTCCATACACCAGTGAGGGCAGTAATGCCTTGATGGCGACCCTGTGGATGTTGTCTTTTGTTGTGATTTAAACCCAGAACCCAAGCAATGCTGAGAAAGAGTGGTAACCACTGAGCCACCATGCTGTCGCTAGAATATTAAGAGGATCTGTCTTCAGAATATGCTGGACTTGAAACTACTGTATATGTATTGTTTAATTTCACATATTGGCCAAACTACTATTTTTGTGCTTTTCTGGAGGGAGGAGCAGAGTGAGATGCAGAGATGCACAGACGCACATAGACCTGTGCTTCTGCTTTCAAGTAAGTGTTTTATCTCACCCCAATGCTGAATTCAAAGATAGACAGAATGTATCAGGCATTGGCTAGCAAGATCTAAAAAAATTACCATCTATAACATTTTTATCCAATATCAATATTAAACTTAAAGCTATAAAGCTGTGTATATCTGCTTCATTAAGGTTCAACTCTGTTCATACCCATTCTGACTGAACCATGCATGTTATTCTGATGAATGCAGCAGAAATAGATTTCAAGTAACATGGGATTTAAACTACATCAAAATGTAAAATACATTGTCGGATTTAGTGAAATCAAAGCGCAGCATCTCATTGCATGTTTTTTATCAGCACGGCATAGTGAATATTATGTCACATTATGTATTAAGAATTCCGTTTCAGCAAATTGAAATACAATTTAAATTAAATGAATGAATAAAAAATAAAGTAACCAAAATATATGCTGTAGATGAGAAAGGTGTCAAAGCGTATTGTAATGCAGCGGCTTGCTTGGCATTACTGTAATGGTCCAGAGTGTGTTTTGGCCGACCATGTACCTCCCCCTCAGGTGACTGGTCCCATGACTGTGACATAGCACAGGTCCTGTATGCACAGAATGTCTGATCACAAGACTGTGACATCAGCACAGGTCCTGTATGCATTGGAAGATATATAAAGCCTGGTAGTTTTGAGACAGGGGTGTGTAAGGCGTGAGGCCTGTTCCCGTGTGGGACACCGTTAGTGTGAAGCCTGGTGAAGCCTGAAAGGTCGAGGCTGGATCCTTAGGTGTAAGCGATGCCAGTGGCCTTGGAGGGCAGAGGCTTGAAAGACAAGAGTCCTGAAAGGCAGAGGCTGGATGTTAAGTATGAAGACATACCAGTATCCTTCGAAGGTACGAGGGCTGGAGACACCCACCTGGGAAGCCTAAAAGCCACAGTGGTGGCTGAATAAGTCTGAAACCGTTAAGCGGTACGTTATATGGACATTGTTATAGTTACTTGGCTGAAGGCTGTAACTGGAGCCAAGTGGGCATAGCTGCCACTGGAAAGGCTCGTGGACATTATATGTGTGATAAGCGGTTTATGATAAATAATAAACTGCTGCATTGTGAAATACCGGAAAGACATTGCATGTGTGCTTTAATTGACCCGGTGCAGCGAGTATCCCCCAGTATGATGACTAGCGCTGCCTTACAGTATACATATGCCTTCTCACAAAGTAGAAAATTTCCATGTGCAAATAGTAAAACAGTCTTCAGAATATTTGCTCAGGATCAATATGTTTCTGAAGCACAGAATTGCATTCTTTTGCCTTAAAGAGAACCTATTAGCATGATTTTGTAATGTAAAGTAAAGACATGGATATAATGATGCTATAATACTGATTACATTGATACCTTTTTTGAAGAAATTCTCTTTGTTGTACTTCAGTAATCAGCATTTGAAGTTTTCTACTAATTATGTTTTCTCCTCCCTGTCTGTGATTCCCCAGCCCCTCTGCCTGCCTCAGGTCTGTGATTCCTCGGCCCTTCCGCCTGCCTCCAGTCTTTAATTCCCCGGATCCTCCACCTACCTCTAGTCTGTGATTCCCTGCCCCTCCGCCTTTCTCCGGTCTGTGATTCCCCGGCCCCTCAGCCTGCCTCAGGTCTGTGATTTCCCGGCCCCTCCACTTGCCTTCAGTCTTTGATTCTCCAGTCCCTCCGCTTGCCTTCGGTCTGTGATTCCCCGGCCCCTTTGCCTGCCTCCAATCTGTGATTCCTTGGCCCCTCCATCTGTCTTCGGTCTGTGATTTCCCAGTCCCTCCTCCTGCCTCCGGTCTGTAAATCCCTGGCCCCTCAGCCTGCCTCCAGTCTACAATTCCCTGGCTCCTCCGTCTACCTTCAGTCTGTGATTCCTCTGCCTCTCCGCCTGCCTCAGGTCTGTAATTCCTCGGCCCCTCTGCCTGCCTCCAGTCTGTAATTCCCCAGACCCTCCGTCTGCCTCCAGTTTGTAATTCCCCGGCCCCTCCACCTACCTCTAGTCTGTGATTCCTTGGCCCCTTGGCCTTTCTACGGTCTGTGATTCCCCAGCCCCTCAGCCTGCCTCAGGTCTGTAGTTCTCCGACCCCTCAACCTGCCTCCGGCTGTGATTTCCCGGCCCCTCCACTTGCCTTCAGTCTGTGATTCCCCGGTCCCCTCGCCTTCCTCCTGTCTGTGATTCCCCGGCCCCTTTTGCTGCCTCCGATCTGTGATTCCCTGGCCCCTCCGTCTGCCTCCGGTCTGTAATTCTTTGGCCCCTCTGCCTACCTTCAGTCAGTGATTCCTCTGCCCTTCCATATTCTTCAGGTCTGTGATTCCCCGGTCCCTCTGCCTTCCTCCGGTCTGTGATTCTTTGGCCCCTCCACCTTCCTCCGGTCTGTGATTCTCCGGCTCCTCAGCCTGCCTCAGTACTGTGGTTCTCCGGCCCCGATGCCTGCTTCAGGTCTGTAATACCACAGCCCTTCTGCCTGCCTCCAGTCTTTAATTCCCTGGCCCCTCCGCCTACCTTCAGTCTGTGATTCCTCTGCCCCTCCGCCTTCCTCAGATCTGTGATTCCTCGCCCCCTCCGCCTGCCTCCAGTCTGTAATTCTTTAGCCCCTCCGCCTGCCTTCAGTCTGTGATTCCTCTGCCTGCCACCAGTCTGTGATTCCTTGGCCCATCTGCCTGCCTCCAATCTTTGAATGACCTGTCATTGTTGAGAGTTCTAACAGAGGAATAAAAGTCATTCAAAGACCAGAGGCAGGAGGAGGGGCCATTGAATCACAGACAATCCAGCCTCTGTGCACTGAAATCTAAATAGCAGAAAACTTCAAATGATTGAAGAAGAACCAGAAAGCAGATTTCTTCACTAAATGTATATATTTAATCAGTATTACAGCGCCATTAATGCAATCTCTTTACTTTACATAAAAAAATCGTGCTGACAGGTTCTCTTTAAGGCAGTACCATATAAGAAGTGATTTTGTGGGACCACCTTTCATCTATGCAGAACCTATACACACCTTTTTTTCAGCATAAACAGTTGTCATCATTGCACACACAGCAGATAAGCCATAAGATCTATTTATGCACAGTGATAAGAAACTGTCTTCAGACTCAGCTCCAAATTGCGCTTAACCTGCAGATCACATTATTGTATTAAAGCCTTGGTCCATTACCAGATAATCATCTGGTATTCCAGTGGTCCATTCCAGCCCTCAGTAGTATCCTAGCTTTTGACTAAAACTCAAGGGTTTGTGAACATATTTAAGTTTTTATCTGAAAAATTCAAGTAGGGTCAAAAATGAATCTTGTTCTATTTCACCACATTAAATATGATCAGGAGTAAGAATCTCATTTCACAGGGGTTAATTTGTATAAGTAACCCTAAATACTGTATAATATTGTCCAATATTGTATGTCAAAATTTGATTACATTCCTTGCTTTTGGGCTCATAGAACTGTGACAAGGTACAGACACTGAACACATTAATTATACATCCCATATTTGTATACGTGTGTTAGAACCCTCCTGTTTGTTTTTTCCATCTTGTGTTTTGCGGTCACGTGACCATCTGCCTTTATATTCCAGCTCCGCCCTTATGGCTGTGCTGGACTTCAGTGTTTGACTGTTTCTCTAGCCTGGTGCTTCTGTGCCTATCTCTGTCAAGCTCACATGGTCCTCTGGGACCTCTAGTACATTTTTGTCAGTTTGTCTTTTTGTGTTCTGCAACAACTTCTCTGTTTAGGAGGTGTCCCATTTTTGTCCCAGTCCTTAGTTCTTTTAGGGACCCCTCCTTTAATTCTATAGACCTTCGTGCAGACTAGCCGAGGACGAAGGCGGGTCTGTTCACTAGGAACAGGCAGCCTGCTACATCGTAGGGATTCAGCTTAGTCTTACTGTAGGGACAGCTTTCCCCTATCTTTCCTTAGTTCTTGTTGCAGATCATAACACCTTGAGTAGTTCATCTCTGTATATTCATTACATTCATGTAGACTTACATTCCAGTAGGAGATGTATTCATCGTGAAAAACATTTTTACAACAAGTTGAGGGAAGAGAAGCCTTCAATACCTTTTGCGTCATGCATTTTTTCCTTCTATTTATGAGTAATTTAAAGGGAATCTGTAAGTATGATCAACTTCCACAAACCGCATGGGCATGCAGGTCTTTCAAAGCTAGAGCCATCAATACCTTTACATCTTCTATCTGTTGCTGCACTTTCAAGAAATCAGCATTTTAATTAATATGCAAATTTATCATTGGGTGTTTTCGGCATGACAGAATACTTGCTGAGCCTCTGTCTCCCAAGGTTGTTTCCCCACATAGTACCAAGCTCTATATCCTGATTGGTAGATCACTGAGTGACGTCAGGTGCCAAGCAAGGAAATCAGACAGTGAGCTATCAATAAAGCTGAAGAGGCTGGTGCTAGGCGGGTCAACAAACTCGGGAGGCAGAGACACCTGTCACAACCAGAGCATTTAATACATCATTTGCTATTAATTAACATGTTGATTTCTCAGGAATTTAGCAACAGTTAGAATATATAAATGTGTTGATGCATGCCCTTATATGCGGTTTGAGGGGGTTGATATTACTGACAGATTACCTTTAATAAGACAGATAAATATATTAAACCGCTATCTAGTCAAACAAAGCTTGCATGTGCAGAGCAGTCAGTTAGATGAGCACTGCAGGTGAACACATTTCTAATCTAGATGTTTTATGCATAGAAATTCTGTTGTAAGATGGTATATTAGCAGATAATACATACTGATAGTGTTATATAATGCATGGAATGGAAACACAGCATGTATATTTTTGCTTCTCTTTTTACGGCTTGAAAGAATAGGCCTTGTGCTCAGTCTTTCTGCTGTGTACTTCTATTCACACTGATAATAAAGCAATGTTCTGCTAGTTTCAGATTTTCAGAACAATATAAAAATTCATTGAAATACAGAGAGGAGGTCTATTTCCGCCGGCAATCAAAAATAATAGATCCAGTCTTCTGCTTTTCATTCACAATACAGAGCATCAGAGCATGTACATACAGTGAATGACAAAAAAAATCCTTGCATATTTATAGATTTTACACTAACCATTTGCAACCTGACTTTTTCTAGATTAAAGAAACAGTGCACTGTATTACTGACAACCCCTTCTCAATCTCACGTGAGGTTGTTTCGCCACATGAGCCCAGCGCCCAATCAGCATAAGCATCACTTTTCCCACCTTAAGAGGAATAAGTAATCAAGAGGAAGTCAGAGCTGCGGCTGGCCACTCACCTCAGTCATCTTGATTACTTATCCAAAGGCGGGGACAGTGACCCCAGCTCTGTTTGAGCTCTCCATTCAGTTTCAACTCCAAGTCAGGACCTTAGAGGAGGGGCCTCAGTGTCTGTCTATGCTCTGTAGATAAATTCAGAATTTGTTAAATAATTACTTGCTTTTCTTGAAGTGTGGCCTTTACTGAGATTCTTATTCCCAACCTGTAGCATGGCAGCTGCCACAGGCTGCACTACTAAGTATAGGGGAATTTTTACTCCCTCATTATCTAAATAGAATTACTCTTCTTTACGGTCATATTGTACTGATACATATATCTTTGATACACCAGTTCATCTCTAAATACATGTATATTAGGAGCAAAATAAAAGTCAGATTCTTTTCCCAATAAAGTTACTAAAAAAATATTAAAAACAATAATCACATTTTATTATACTTTTTAAATAAACATTAGTGATGAGCGAGCACTAAAATGCTTGGGTACTCATTGCTCGAGTCGAGCAAATTGGAATGCTCGAGTGCTTGTTCCGAGTAACGAGCCCAATGTAAGTCTATGGGAAACTCGAGCATTTTTCCAGCGGCTCCCGCCGGTGGTCTGCAGAGGGCCTACAAATTGTCCAAATCAATGGGGACAGTGCTCAAATTACATGGGAACAGCATGGGGAAGACCCCTGGAAGCATTTATGACTCCCAGGTCACTGCTGTCAACAATGTTGTCAGAGGTATTACGCCACTTTTACGGACTCACAATAAAACATGCAAAAACAAAACCAAATGAATTTTCCTGGGAAATATGTTAAGGAACAATCTTTCCAGGGTAATGACTAGTGATGAGCAAGTGTATTCGATACTATTCGCATGAATAGTACGGTATTCGGGTTAATCGTTATTCGGCGAGTATTTGTGTACTCTCCTCGCTTTATTCGGATGTCCTGCCCTGCAGTTTTGGCGCCTCCTTTGCAGCCACTAAACATGCTGGGCTTCTTAACCAATCACAATAATGCCGCAGACATCTTGATTGTGGCATTACTTTGATTGGCTGGCCGCCCAGCGTCATAGGTTCTATTTAAGCCCTGCCGCCGCCATTATGTGCACATTGCGTTTGGAGCCTGCGTTATATAAGCATAGGGAGAGATCGCTGAGCTGCTAGGGAGAGTGTTTAGGTCTCTTGATCAAACAAAAGCCCTTGTAAGGGCTACCTGCAGTGTGTACTAGTTCTGTGTTTAAAGGAGTCGCTCACTAACTCCATAATACCACCAAAAAATAGCTCTTTTCAGAGCTGAAGACTCACAACAAAGTTAGAGTATAGGGGAGAGCTTGCGTATTAGCTAGGGAGAGGATGAAGTATTCTTCCAGTGTCCATCTTAAAACAGCTCTTGTCAGAGGCAAAGTAATATTTTTCCTGCACACGCAGAATTAGCATTGTGTGCTGCCTTTTTTTTTTTTTTTTTAGCACTGGTCTATTTTCCCTGCTGTTTTAGGGGTCAGAGCCTGCCTTCTGTCCATATTAGTGTACGTAAAAAATCAGTCTACATAAAAAATCTTTGATTGCCCTTTCCACAAAAGCAGTAGTCCAAACATTTCCTACTGCCTGCTACAAAGCAAGCACCAGGCCATTTTAACCACTATTTTGGAAGCCACCACCCCAAGGGCCACCAATCACAACTAGTAGTTAGGCTGGAGTAGGAATACTGTCTTGGTTTGTCCACTGCACAATCTGCGTAGGGTTTGTAAAAATTAGCCATATGGGCTGAGTCATGCTTGACGCAGGAAGCCACCATCCTCACGCTGACTGGCCTCCTCCTCCACCTCTTCCTCTCCAGCCCATCCAGGCTGGACAGACAAGAAGCTTGGGTTGGGTGTCCCCTCTGTAGCATTACGAGTCCCCTCGGTCGCACAGAAAAACAAGTCCTCTTCCTCCTCATCACCCAATGTTGCCTCAGAATATTGGCTAGGCTGGGTAGTATCACCCATTGGGAAATCTGGCTCCATACCAACATGCTGGGCACTCAAAGCTTCCTCTTTGAGATTATGCAGTGATTGTTTCAAGAGACACAGCAGCGGGATGGTTACGCTGATAGCCTGATCACTGCTCGCAAGGTTGGTGCAGTACTCAAAGTTCTCAAGAACCTCAAAAATGTGAGCGATCTACACCCACTCGATAGTTGTTATGTGTGGTGGCTGACTCTCAGTCTGACCGGCCCGCTGAAGCTGGTATTCAGCTACCGCCCTCTGCTATTCACTAATCCTCGCCAACATATGATAGGTGAGTTCCACCGCGTGGGCAAGTCACAAATGAGTCAGTGACTTGGCAAATTCAAGCGCTTTTGCAGCGCTGTGAAAGCAGCAAAAGCAGTAGAAGAATGGTGGAAATGGGCGCTAATATGGTGCACCTTCTCAAGTAGGTATGGCAAGTCACGGAAAGTTTTCAGAAATTTCTAAACTAGGTTCAGCCCTTGAGCCATGCATGGCATGCGTACCAGCCTGCCAATTTTTAAAGCCGCCACCAGGTTACACCCATTATCGCAGACGACCAGACCAGGTTGGAGGTACAGCGGGGCGAGAGCCACTGATTGGTCTGTTGTTTTAAAGCTTGCCACAGCTCTGTTGCAGTGTGCGATTTCTGACCTAAAGAGATTAGATTCAGCAGAGAGTCTTGCCACTGTGCTGGTGCGCTGTTGCACAGGTCCCAGCTTGGCAGTGATAGGGAGGGTAATTCAGCAGAGGATGAGGAGCAGGAGAAGGGGAGAGAGGAAGTGGAATATGAAGAGGTGGAAACCCTAACAGAAGTTGGGCCCGCTATTCTTAGCGTGGGATGTGTGAAATTCCAGTTTGCACCTTTGTCCCACCCTCCACCAGGTTCCCCCAGTGTGCCATGACAGAAATGTATCGTCCCTGTACACAACAATTTGTCCAGGTGTCTGTTGTTAGATGTACCTTCCGGGTTACGGCGTTGGTGAGAGACGGTTCAGATTGTTTAACACGTGCTTGTGTAACGCAGGGATGGCACACCGGGCAAAATAGTGGCAGCTGAGAACACTGTATCGTGGGGCAGCCACAGCCAAGAGATCACGGAAGACTGTGCTCCCACAAGCCTAAACGGCAACATCTCCACAGCTAGCAATTTGGCAATGTGCGAGTTTAGTATTTGTGCCTGTGGGTGCGTGGCTGGGTATTTACGCTTTGTTTCCAAGCTCTCAGGCATGGACAATTGGATGCTTTACTGGCACAAGGAAGTGGATGTGGTTGATGTATGTTGTGTGTGAGCAACCACAGCTTGTGGGCAGGAGGTATGAGCGCCTGCTACTTGAACAGCAGATTCTGAAGGACATAGCCCAGGCGACATGGCATAAGCCTCCACCGAACCCAAAAGCACTACAGATACTGGCTGGTGATGAGCTCATGCAGCCTTTATCTATCCCTCATCCCCTCAAGATGGCTGGACCATCATTGTAAATAAGCCCCTGTCCTTTGTGTCACTCCCACCTCATTGAAGATCGTAAGCTCTTGCGAGCAGGGTCGTCATTATTTTTGCTTTAATTATTGTATTATCTTTAGCTATGTTACTTATGACTGTTGAAGATGAACCTCTGAATTGTAAAGCGCTGCAAAATACGTTGGTGCTATATAAATTAAGAGTATTATTATTATTATTATTATTATTATTGGTTTGACCCGCAGACGCAGATTTGTTACCCTGGTGTTCCGCCCACCTACTGGGGTGCTTGGCTGCCATGTGGTTTCTCATACTGGTGGTGCTCAGGTTGCCTTTGACCTGGCCTCTGCTCAACTTGGTATGAAGGACTTTCAGAAAAAAAAATTCCACACAGCAGCTGAACTCCCCCTAGCCCTGACTTGGTGCACAGCGGGGGGTGCTCTTGGGAACAGTTGACCCAGTTCTCACTCTGGGCAAACCACAATCCCTTGGTGCCTGAGTTGGTGCTACATATCCATCTTCCTCTGTGTTACTGTCATGGATATTCGTGCCAATGTTCCAGGTCGGATCAGTGGACTCATCATCGACCACCTCGTCTATCTCATCCTCCTTCCCAGTTGACATTGTATGCTGACCTAATGGAGAATGTGTCTCATCATCATCATCAGCCTCCACCTCTGGAGACAGTAAATGACGTTCCTCCATGTGGCTTTCTTCTGGCCGTAGGTCCTCAAATACTTGAGCATAAACGCACGCCACCTCCTCTTGTCCCTCTTCAGTGCTGCACGGTGATAGGCCAGAGCCAACCAAAGGATATGTACCAAACAGATCCTCGGAGTGGCCAAGCTTGGGGTCATATGTCTCCTGTGACTGATAATGGCGGGAGGAAGGAGAACCAGCTTCAGGATTGGAAGGGCCAGCCTTCTGTGTATCCACAGCAGACTGTGTGGTCGTGGAAGATTTGTTGTTGCTTGACAAATGCGTAGAGGCCTTGTCTGCTATCCAAGACAGAATCTGCTCTCACTCTTCTGGCTTCCACACACGTTTACATTCCAGACCGGGAACTTTTTTCAGGAACATAGTGGATGCATCAAGCTTCTTCTGACCTGACACAGACTGAGTGCCTTCTCACGCACCACTGACAACACCACGTCCACGTCCCTTAACAGGCATTTTTGGCATTTTGGGTTTTGTTGACAGATTTTCAGATGTTGATGGCACAAGCCAAGCTATCTGTCACACGCACAGCCAAAATAGTCAGTCAACCATGACACCGCCCATAGGGCTAATTTTTACAACTCCTATGCACATTGTGCAGTGGACAAACCAGGACAGTATTCCTACTCCAGCCTAACTACTATTTGTGATTGGAGGTCCTTGAGATGGTGGCTTCCTGCGTCAACCATGACTCAGCCCATAGGGTTCATTTTCACAAACCCTATGCACATTGTGCAGTGGACAAAACTGGAATATACAGTAGTCCTACCAAACTAATATTTGTCATTGGAGTCCCTTGTCACAGGTTGTGCCACATTGTGACTGAGATAGGGGATACATATTCAATAGAAATTTACACTGACTGTTGATGACCGACTGATGGCCCTCTGAAAACTTGAATTGAGGGTCACAACTACTACAGTACTCTATCGTAGATAATGTTTGTCAAAGGAGGCCCTTGTCATGGAATCTTCCTGCACCTATGACACAGCCCGCTGCCCAAGGAGTAATTTTTGGAAATACGATGCACATTCTGCACTGGACCAAGTAGTACAGTATCAAGAAGTCTTCTCTTGCTATATAATCTGGGGAATATTGACAATCAAAATCTCTAAGCCATTTGGAGAAGCTTCTCCAACCCATCCTGGAGGGGGGGCACCATATATCCTTTGTCCATTGACTTGCACAAGTGATATATTTGAGCTCATCATCCAGTTGACTAGTGCAGATTTATTTTTCCGGTTCACAGAGTTCAGCCATACCTGAAGATCTTAGGCCGCACTCACTGCTACCTTCTAGTACTCCATGTCTCTTGGCCATTTTCTCTGTAGTCACTGCCCTTAAATGAGTTAAATAATAATGAGGGCCCTACAATATGAATAAGTGAGGGCACTCTTAAATGTACACAAGCGGCACCTCCAAAATTTCTAGAAGAGGGCACTTCAAAATGTATGTTACAGGGCCACACGAGGGCTCTCACAAAACTCCGCTTTCCTGCCTACTGCAGGCCCTCTGAACATTTGAATTTAGGGCCACAGTATCACATTGTGGTGGAGGAGGAGGAGGGTCAAGCCCAACACTACAATGGACACAATGTAAACTGCTATGAAATATGTATTCCACTATCTGAGTGTCAATGATGGAGGGACCACCGAAATGTCTAAGTAACAGTTGTCCCTCCAAAACGCATGTAACAGAGCCACCTGAGGCCTCTTAGGTCAAAGATCAACATACCTACTGGTGCGTTCTAGCTGTGCTGGAAAAGTGCTGGGGAATAGGGAAATAAAAATGATGTATGATAGAAGGACCTACAAAATGTATAAGTCAGGGCCCTCCCAATTGTACAAGGCGATTGTAAAAAAGCCACAACAGTATGTGTGAACAAAGGCTAAAAGGGATATTTTTTTGGTTTCTCTGGTTTATTTAGCCTTACATACAAGTGATTATATTTCACATAAATAGTCCAAATGTATAAAGAAATGAGAGTACTCCCAATATCACTTATATATATACAAATTCTTACACAGGTGTACGGTAATCACCAAGTAAAGAAAGGAGTAACAAAAGGAATATTAAAATAAATATTTTATTTGAAACATATATAAAAATTTTTTTGAAAAATAAAAGGGAAAGGTACCAATCAAAGGAAGACACAATAGGAGCTATTCAGTACTAGGGAGGATATCTAAATGAGACAATTACTGTAAATGAGGCTAAAGTTGTCCATAATCAAAATTTCATGATAAAAAATATATATCTATTCAATAGCGTTCTCTGTGAATATAATGTGATTCAAAAAATGATACAATTAATCAAAATAAAGAACACAGAAAACACACAGAATTAGCCTATATGTTCCACATCCTGGGGCAAATCACCGACAGCAGCATGTCAGGTGAGAGAAACAACAATGATTGAACCAGCAGTGTTATCATGCCTTAATCACATAACATGATACGGCCAAAGAATACAAAGCTCTCCTCTAACTGACATGCCCATTGCCAAAGTGAGTCCTCCAATGGAAAGTGGAATATCATACACACGTATCAATACCAGATAAATAGTCCACAATAAAGTCGTCAAAGAAATATCCCATACCTATGTAAACACTCCTGCTTCCTGCCCCGACGCGCACGTTTCGCATTAGCTTCTTCTGGAGGCGTGCCAAAGTGGGGGGCGTGTGTGTTTTTTATGTAACTGTGAGCCAATCAGATTTTAGTAGGCGGGGAGAAGAGTAGAGTGACGCAACCCTATGGATCCAATGGCGCATGAGCGGGTGGAGGCTGTTGCTAATGAATGAGTCCCGACACCAGCGGTCACGTGCTGAATGACGCACTGACCTCCAGCTAACAAGCGGAAGCGAGGCGTGAGCAGCACTAACAAACCACGGTATACAGGACTTAGCATTGCGACAACCCGCGCATGCGCGCCGATCACATAGAAGAAAGAAACAGCCAATGCTGTATTAATAATCACTGATTGAGAAAGATAGAAAGGACAGAAGAAACGGGGTAAGTAAAGAAATGGAGAGAGAGAGACACAACAGGGGAAAGAAATGAAAAACCGGATACAAGGTGCCAAAGTGAATGAATGATAAAATCATGATTGGTCAATAAAAGAAAAAAACGCATGCAATGGAAAATTAAAAAAGGGGGAACATGACAAGGGAAGTGAACAGTGATAAAAAGTGGTAGAAAAGTAATATTCTAATTTATATCAAAGTAGTTGGAATACAGAACAATTCTGGTAGATCAAAAATATTACAGATCATAAACATCATAAGGCTGGGTGCCCACATAGCGTTTTTCAAGCGTTTATGCTGCGGAATTTCCGCAGCATAAACACTTGTGAAACGCTAGGTAATCCGCATCCCATGGTCCCCAAGGGGATTCCGCATGTTCTATGCACATGCTGCGGATTTTTCCGCAGCGTTTATGCTGCGTACAAAAATCCGCAGCATGTCATTTAATTTTGCGGAAGAGCAGCGGAACTCCTGCCATTGACTTGCATTGAGACGCATAGAAACCGCGACTCTACATTTGTACAAGCGGCTTCTATGCGTCTCTATGTGCGGATGGTACCCAGTTCTGGAGGAGAGAAGACTCTCATCCAGACCTGGGTACCATTCTACCTGTAAAAAAAGAATAAAATAACAAATAGTTTATACTCACCTTTCCGAAGGCTTCTCTCTAAATGCCGGCATCGCTTGAGGACCTGCGGTGACGTCAGTCATGTGACCGCAGGCCCTTCACCGCTCTGTCTCGCGATATGCCGGCATCCAGGAAGCAGAGAGGAACGAGCGCTGCTGCACACACCGGGGCCTCGGGGGTGAGTATAGCTTTATTTGTTTTAATTTTTACGGTTCACACTGTATAAATCCATGCCGTTTGCATGCATTTATATAGTGTGACCTAGTTGTCAAGCACTTTCCAAGTGATGCTATCGCCTGGAAAGCGCTTGTCAATCTGTATGCGGAAACGCATGTGAATCCGCATGTGGATCAGCATGTATTCTGCAGGAATAACGCATGCACAATCTGCATGCGTTTTTTCTGCCAGGGAGATGCAGAAATGCTGCAGAAATTTTCTGCTTCATTTCTGCATCGTGGGCACATAGCCTAAATGTTGATATTAAAGTGACAGTGTGGTGCAAAAAATTAGTACCCATATTAGAAGTACCTATCTGATATCCTGAGATAAAAGGTAGGTGAATATCATATCATGGTATAAAGTTACAGTGCTACACCTATACAAACATCCTCTATGACAGCAGTATATATGAAGGACAAATCACCATGTAAATATAAAGGGAGGGGGGGAGGGAACAAAAGAAAAAGAAAAAAAAAGAGAAAGAAAAGGGAAGCAGTCCTTTATCTTGAAATAAAGATCATACAGGAGGCAAAGTTCCAAGAGTTCTCATAAGCAATTAGATGGATATGGGCGTCTCTAATTTGCATAGGTGCGTCACAGCTCCATCTCCATCAATATTCGTCCAATCCCGGTACCGTAGACTAAAAACTAAGAAAATAAAATGTTAAAACCAAAACATACAAAACACAAAATGCCCAACCCAGAAAATAGGTACTGTTTCAAGTCTCATATAAATCACAGAAAATCTCCAAACCCAAAGCTTTCATTAAGACCTTGGGGAGCCAGAGAGCCCAACCGATAAATCCATCTACTCTCACATTTAGCCAATTTCTTATGTAAATCCCCCCCCCTGATGCCCATAGTGACAACATCAATCCCCCTAATTTTCAATAAATGGGGGTTGCAATTATGATACCTCTTAAAATGTTTTATCACTCATTCACTTTGGCACCTTGTATCCGGTTTTTCATTTCTTTCCACTGTTGTGTGTCTCTCTCTCTCCATTTCTTTACTTACCCCGTTTCTTCTGTCCTTTCTATCATTCTCAATCAGTGATTATTAATACAGCATTGGCTGTTTCTTTCTTCTATGTGATCGGCGCGCATGCGCGGGTTGTCGCAATGCTAAGTCCTGTATACCGTGGTTTGTTAGTGCTGCTCACGCCTCGCTTCCGCTTGTTAGCTGGAGGTCAGCGCGTCATTCAGCACGTGACCGCTGGTGTCGGGACTCATTCATTAGCAACAGCCTCCACCCGCTCAGGGCGCCATTGGATCCATAGGGTTGCGTCACTCTACTCTTCTCCCCGCCTACTAAAATCTGATTGGCTCACAGTTGCATAAAAAACACACACGCCCCCCACTTTGGCACGCCTCCAGAAGAAGCTAATGCGAAACGTGCGCGTCGGGGCAGGAAGCAGGAGTGTTTACATAGGTATGGGATATTTCTTTGACGACTTTATTGTGGACTATTTATCTGGTATTGATACTTGTGTATGATATTCCACTTTCCATTGGAGGACTCACTTTGGCAATGGGCATGTCAGTTAGAGGAGAGCTCTGTATTCTTTGGCCGTATCATGTTATGTGATTAAGGCACGATAACACTGCTGGTTCTATCATTGTTGTTTCTCTCACCTGACATGCTGCTGTCGGTGATTTGCCCCAGGATGTGGAACATATAGGCTAATTCTGTGTGTTTTCTGTGTTCTTTATTTTGATTAATTGTATCATTTTTTGAATCACATTATATTCACAGAGAACGCTATTGAATAGATATATATTTTTTATCATGAAATTTTGATTATGGACAACTTTAGCCTCATTTACAGTAATTGTCTCATTTAGATATCCTCCCTAGTACTGAATAGCTCCTATTGTGTCTTCCTTTGATTGGTACCTTTCCCTTTTATTTTTCAAAAAAATATTTATTTTAATATTCCTTTTGTTACTCCTTTCTTTACTTGGTGATTACCGTACACCTGTGTAAGAATTTGTATATATACAAGAGATTATGCAGGAAAAACTGTTTCTTAACCTTTTTGGCCTGTTAAATGCAATTTAGGTAAGGTTTCATTGTTGTTCTTGTGTGTCTGTAAAAGTGGCGTAATACTGCAACAAACTTATTCCCAGAAACCATATGCGAGTCAGAAATGCATGCAGGCACATGCTCCAGGCTCTTCCCATTCTGTTTCATCACTTTCCCATTCATTTCAGCCTTTTCCTCTGGCCCCCAGACCCCTTTGTAGGGTCCAGCAGAAAATTACCCGCATTTCCCATTGACTTACATTGTACTCGCTATTTGGAACGAATATGCGATTATTACAAAGTACTCGTTACGAGTACAGCGATTACAAATATTACGGTACTCGCTCATCACTAGCAATGACATAAAGGGCCAGCAGTCAGCTATGCTTTGTTGTTCCCATTATTAAAGATTGGGGCTCCTATACTGTTATTGCGTATGCAGTGACTGCAAGGGCTGACAAAAATTTGGACGCACCTCAATAAATACCCCTTTGAAGAGACATAGAGGAGAGTCTCAGTAAAAAAAATGTTCCCATTATAAAGGAGTGGGTTTCCTATAGTGATAATGCCCATGCTGTGACTGCAAGGACTGCTAAAATTTGGGAAAAAACCCACTAACAATTTAAAGACACTTAGAGCTGGGCCACAGTAACGACATGTTCCCATTAGAAAGGAGAGGGTCTGCTATACAGTTATAGGGTTTGCAGTGAGTCCAACGGCTGCCAAAATTTAGGAAAAACCCTACTAACAATTTAAAGGCACATAGAGCTGGGCTATAGTAATGAGTACGACATGTTTCCATTAAAATATAGTGGGTCTCCCATACTCCAATGTCCCTTGCAGACCCATGTCTGAGTGTGAAGACAGAGGTGCATGGGAATAGAGTTAGACCTCCCAAAAAAAGACACTGTATTTGAGTTTATGTTACACAGCTATCATTCGGTGGTTTTGAGAAGTCTGGCAAAATCCAGCCCTTGTTCATTTTTGTAAGAGTCAGCCTGTCAGCATTTTCAGTTGACAGGCGGATGCGCCTATCAGTTATAATTCCAACGGCAGCACTAAAATCCCGCTCTGACAAAACGCTAGCAGCAGGGCTGGCCAGGACCTCCAAGGCATAGAGAGTCAGTTTATGCCACGTGTCCAGTTTGGATACCCAATAATTATAAGGCCATAATCACAGAGGACATTGGTACGGTCGACAAGGTACTCCCTCACCATCTTCCAAAACTTTTCCCTCCTTGGGAGAGTATCCCGCGCCTCAGGGCCTGTGCGATGGGAGGGTCTGAGAAAACTGTCCCAGAACTTTGACAGTGTTCCCCTGCCTCTGCTGGTTTGCATTTGTGTCTCTCTCGCCTGTACTCCTTGGTTGTCCAATGAACTATGACCTCTGCCGCCAGCGTTTTCAGATAGGAATTTTTTAAATAATTCCGCAACAAGGGCCTTCTCATACTGCATCATTTTATTAGGCCTGTTCTGCAAGGGAATAAGAGACAGAAAGTTTTCCTTGTAGCATGGGTCTAGAAGTGTCACCAACCAGTAATGACTGTCACCCAAAATTTGGACAACGCGAGGGTCACGGGAAAGGCAACGTAACTCAGCCATGTGTGCCAGACTGCTAACTGGCAAGACTTCTGTGTCCTCACCAAGAGGATGACTGACCATGCCCTCCTTCTCCTCCCTGTCCTTAGGCCATCCACGCTGAACAGATGGTATGACAGTTATGCAGGCAGTACCGTCTATAGAGCAGAAAACTAGCTCCTGTTATTCCTCCTCCTCTTCCTCATTGTCACCCAATCCACGTTGGGATGAGATTAAGCTAGGCTGTGTGGAATCACCCTGTATGGTTCCTTGTTCCATCTCATAGTGCTAAGCCTGGAATGCATCCTCTTTAATTGTGAGCAGAGAGCATTTCAGAAGACAAAGAAGCGGGATGGTGACACTAATTATGGCGTCATCCCCGCTCACCATCTTAGTGGAGTCCTCAAAGTTTTGGAGGATGGTACATATGTCTGACATCCATGTCCACTCCTGAGGTCTTATGTGTGGAGTCTGAACTGAATACCGATGGCCTTGTTGATGCTGGTAGTCAACAACTGCCCTATTCTCACAAATCCTTCCCAACCTCTGCAATGCAGAGTTCCAATGCATGGGGACATCGCAGATCAGTTGGTAAGCTGGAAGCTGCAAACGCTGCTGAAGCACGGCAAGGGCAGCGGAAGCTGTAGCTGACTTTCTAAAATGGGCACACACGCGGCGTACTTTGACAAGCAGATCCGGAAGATCCGGGTAGGTTTTGAGAAACCGCTGAACCACGAGGTTAAGCACATGGACCAGGCATGGTACGTGTGTGAGCTCATCTCACAGCTGCCACCAGGTTCAGGCCATTGTCACACACGACCATGCCTTGCTGTAGGGTCAGTGGTGTCAGTCACAGATCTGCCTGCTCTTTCAGAGCTGTTCACAACTCTTCAGCATTGTGCAGTTTGTCACCTGAGCATATTAGCTTCAGCACAGCCTGTTGCCGCTTGGCCGAGGCAGTGCTGTAGTGCTTCCAGCTTGCGACTGATGTGGTCATTTCGGAGATGGAGGTTGAAGAGGAGGAGGAGGTGCAGGAGCTATAGAATGTGGGGGCAACCCTGATTGACCCAGGGCCCACAATCCTCGGTGTCGGGAGGGCGTGTTCCATCCCAAGGTCCGACTAGATCCCAGATGCCACTATATTAACCCAATGTGCCATCAGCGAGATGTACCGTTCCTGCCACAAGCTCTTGTCCATGTGTCCGTGGTTAGGTGGACTTTCCCAGTAACTGCGTTGTTGAGGGCACGGCTAATGTTGTGGGACACGTGCTCGTGTAATGCGGGGATGGCACACCGGGAGAAATAGTGGCGGCTGGGGACCGAGTACCAAGGGATGGCTGCCGCCATCAGGTTGTGGAAAGCTTCCATCTCCACGAGCCTAAAAGGCAACATTTCAAGCGCAAGCATTCGCAAAATGTGTAAATTTAGTAGTGTGGCCTGTGGGGTGTTGGCTGCGTATTTGCGCTTGCGTTCCAAGAACTGGGGTAGGGGCAACTGAACGCTGCGCTGGGACAAGGACGTGGACGTGCTTGCTGATAGAGCTAGTTGAGAGTGTGCAATGACACATGCAGGGCGGGAGGCATCTTGGCATGTGCCATGGACAGGGGATCGGCGTGCATGCACAACAGCGGAAGAACAGTGGTGTCACCTTCAGACACGGTTTCTGGACCCTGGGGTTCGGCCCACTTAGTCAGGTGTTTTGCTGCCATGTGCCTGATCATGCTGGTGGTAATCAGGCTCCTAGTTTTGCTACCCCTGCAGATGCTGGGCTGTCAGGTGGTGCAAATGGCTTTTTTGGGGTTATCTGGAGAGTCTTTAAAAAGCAACCAGACTCGGGAAGACCTAACACTTGTACTGGCAACTTCCGTCGTGTTGGCATTACAAGGAACGCTTTCCCGCCTTGTGTCTGTGGCCACCACACTGCTTCTTCCTGCCTGTTGTGGTGCTATGCCTCCCTCCCCCTGTGTGCTGCTGTCCTCACTCTGTATGTCCCCCTGCCAGGTTTTGTTAGTTACTATATAATCCACCACCTCGTCTTCCACTTCCACACCCTGGTCGTCCTCCTTACTTTCTGGCAATTGTGTCTCATCATCATCCACCTTTTGTGACAGTAATTGCACTTTACCACCATTGCCTTTGTGTGACCGTGTCTGCTCCAATATTTGGGCATCGATACACGCATTCTCCTTTTGTGTTGCTTGAAGCTGGCCGGGTGAGAGGCCCAAATCTATAAATGGAAAAGTGAACAGCTCTTCAGTGTCCAAGTGTGGGATCAGTTGTCTCTGGGCACCTGGCATGGTGGGAGTAAAGATGATCAGGGTGAGGAATATGCGGTCCAGACTCATGGCTACTGAGACTTGACCATGTGGAAGACAGGGTGGTGGTGGTGGTGGCAGAGTGACTGGAAGCATTATCTGCTATCCAACCACCAACCTTTTGACACTGCTATGGGTTTAATAGTGGTATACTATGGTCCCCTAGTAATTGGGACAGGAAGGTTGAGCGACAAGATGTGGCTGTTTGTTGTGGCACAATTTCAGTTTGCCCACGGCCTCGTCCTCGGCCTCTGCATGCACCATCACGGCCACTTGCCCATCCCTTGCCACATTCCTTGCCCATTTTAAATGGAGGACAATATTTTCCACGTTCACGAGAAATGGCTGATTTTGGAACGTAGTTATATGTGATATGTCTGATAGAGAACCACGGTTTTAAATAGTAGGCCTGTAATTTACTAATATTATTCTACACAGAGACCTAGTGTGAATAGCTTGACCGATACACTGCAACAGAATGGAAAAGGAGGCCAATATTTTCCACGTTCAGTTCAAATTTCTGGATTTTTATCGCTGAAATATGGAACAGATCTGACTGTATTCTGCAGTGCTAACAAGCAAATGGAGCAAGAGTATGACGGACTTTTTTGCACCTTATCTCTGATTTGGACTATGATTGACAATACATATTGTAATACTGTAGATTTTGATGGTTAGATTTTAATTATGTATTAATAAAAATCTGTTTTATGCCTTATATACTCTACGTTCCTCCTGTTTTACATATGTGCACATAATGTATAAATATGTGCAATGTCATTAATTATGCTTATTTTATATATGTGATGCAGCACCCAAGAGTGAAAAGATAAGTGATTGACTGTACAAATCACATTGAGTGTTGCTATGATTGTGTGTGGCACAGTGACGGGCAGCAGCGTCACTGGATCTTGTTGTGGTGGGGAGTATGGTACTTTCTGACAACGGGGTGTGATTAATTGTGATTAATTATGGAGAGTGATTCATTATTGCAGTTATGAGTGGGTAGTCTTAATGAAGTCACCTACATGTACAGAAGCAATATAGCCCCTCATGTCAGTCAGTGATATGAACTTTGTAGGGGCTAATTTAAAGGAGTTTCTGGGATACATTTGATATTGCCTTGTTGCTTAGATTTGCCTACAATTGCAAAACCAATGATAGACACCTGCTGTTACCACATGGATTAAGTTGGCATCGGATGTGATATCATCACCATCCACCAGCCCCAGGTTGGCAGTTAGGTAACTAGAACACCGAGTCATTAACAAACATCCAATTATATGTTATTCAATTCACCTGACTGCTGTAGGTGTTTTGAATGTTTGGACTTTTGAATAGGGGATGATGATGAGCCATTTCATATTTCATGTCAATCCTCAGAATAGCTAGAATCTGCCCATGTCTACAATACCTCCAAATTTTGAAAAATGAGAGAGGGAAGCATACTTCAGCTTGTGTAGATGGCTACAGGAATTTTTATTTTACACTAGGTTAGTACCTTAAACTTGCACAGTGCTTTATATGTGCCCACAAAGTAATATTGTTGTTAGTGAAGCCCAGTAGCGTTCTCATACAGTATGGTACCCTTTTCCTGGCCTCCATAATAACCCTCCACACACAGTATGATGTTCCCAAAGCCCCCCAAACACACAGTATGATGCACACAAAGTAGATTTCCCTGTGCATAATTTGATGCCCCACACTACACTCTCCCTCAATCCTCCACACTCTATGATGACCCCACAAATAGTATGATGCCCAAGTGCCTCCACACACAACATAATGCACCCACACCCACAGGCAATATGATGCCCTCAGTGTCACCTACATTAAATATGATACTACAGTCCCCCCTACAGTATGATGCCTTTCACAATCCGCCCACATACAATATGATGCCCGCTGTGTCCCTCACACAGTATAATAACCGCATCATTTTGCACACAGTATGATGCTCCCCCCCCCACAAGCATTTCACTTGTCACGTGACCTTAAAGTCCTTGAAGATCCTTCAGTCTCAATCCAAACTGACCGGTGAAATAGGGATCTGATGGGACCCAGTCCAGATCAATCATTGATGTCCATTCTGTGTCCCACAGATATATTTTAGGTTGGGACATGCACTGGACCTTTCTAGACTACTCTTCAAATTCTGTCCTACTGGATCCGGTACACTTGGAAGGTATCTGTATGCAAAGAATATAACCATATAATATAAAGGAAGTGTGCACTTACCATAGACTCAGGAGGTACATGTATACCTTTTATTTGAACTGCATTGAAAAGGGACTATGCTAAAAATGTCAATAAGAAGGTTACAGTAAGCAGCTGTATAACGTTTGTGTACATTGGGTACAATGAAATACAATGGTCAACCTCTCTTCTGACCTCTCACAAAAAGTGCAAGGCACACCGGGATTCTATTTTCTAGATAGTTTAGGATTCCAGACGTTGGACTTATTAATAATAGTAATAATAATAATAATCTTTTTATTTATATAGTGCCAACATATTCCACAGTGCTTTACAATTCAGACAGTTTTTCCAGATATTATCAGCACTGTCCCCATTGGGGCTCACAACAATCTGCATTCCCTATTAGTATGTCTTTAGAGTGTGAGAGGAAACCGGAGAACCTGGAGGAAACCCACACAAACACGGGGAGAACATACAAACTCCTTGCAGATGTTGTCCTTGTTAGTAAGTTGTTGGACTTACTCTAATCTTGCTCTTCCTTTAAGAACAGGGGCAAACGGCTATATCCTTTACCAGTGTGCTGTCTTAACAGATAGTGATTATTGGATCAATGTGCTATCTTTGGACAAACCAGTAATTTTCAACATAGATTGCTGGTCCATATGAAAAAAAAGAACCATACACTGATCTGGTCCAGTTTACAGATGACACTAGTGCAAGTCAGTAACAGGCAACTACGTGGATGAGCACATGGAGCCAGTATTGTCGACAATTTGCGGATATGTCTGACCTGAGTTTTAGTACAGTGTTACACGCCGCTAGGTTCAGATAGGGGCGAGACAGGTTACATGAATTCTTTGGAATCCTGGGGGAACCGTTATTCAGGGCGACCACAGACCATGTGCTGCAACTTCTCTCAGGCACACAGGGGTTTTTACCCTCAGGCACAGACACGTAGGTTGTTTCACTTGTTGACCAGACACACTTGACAAGAGTCCTCGTAAACGGTAGAACAGTAACATTTAATAAGAAGCCGCACAGCCAGTGTAAGTTAAGTCTTATGAGCAACAGGCTCCAGAGACAAACATTACAGTTTCCTTAGCAGCACAGCAGTTCACAGTCTTCCCAGTAGCACAGACAGCACAGTTCTAATGCAAAGAAACCTTAATGAACACAGCATTCTTTACAGCACAGTGAGATGGAGGAGGGGGAGGGTTTGCTGAGGGAAATGATCCCTGTGATACCATTTCTTCCAGTCCTTTCCAATCCTTATCTTTCTGCCTGACAATACTCTGCACTGCTAGGTCAGGAACTCTACCTGACCTGTGCTTAACTTCACTCCTGACTTGAATCCTTTTCACTTGCAGGGGCACTTCTGTGAGATACAGAATATACACACCACCTTTCTCTTCAGCTCCAGCCAGACAGTAAACAACTTCCCCACAATCCCCCTGGGGCTCTGCTAAAACACTCCCCTTCTCCTGTGACTGTGATAACCCCTCTAGTTACTGGATGCTTCTGGAGCACAACACTTCCTGTCTCCTATGCTTGTGTTACTTCTAATAGTTGCTGAATGCTTTTAAAGCAACCGCACTACGTCTGCATGTCACAACAGCTTTCTGAATCCAGTCGCCTAATAGTATATATAATGGATATGCCATACATATTTAGCATGAGAATACCTTTTTTGACAAGTTCATATGTACAAGTGTGTTTTCTTCTGCTACAAGATTTTATGTGGTGGAAATAATAAAAACTAATTTGTATTTGTTTAAGATTGAAACCCCCCGGAGATTAGCGCAGATCTGTTATAGACCCTTGCTGTAACACTATTTAATGTCTGAACATACCATAATGCAGGTGTTTTCCTCTAGCACTTACCTCACTTTCTGTGCAGAAATATAAAAAATTAACTTTTAGAAAGTTGTGTACACATTTACAGACATAATATTTACACAGAGTGGTAAGGTAAAAAAGCAAAATCAGGTCTGACTTGAGGTTGCTGGAAAATGCTTGAGATTAAGGGAGAAAACAGTTCAGTACAACTGTCAGTTTAGTACAGAATAACCAAAGTTGCAGAGTCTAAAGTATGCATCTGTCCTCACCTTTAAGCGGGTTACCCAGAACTATAAAAAAGTTTTAGTATGGACCTAAGAAGTAACAGGCAGGTAATTGCTAACTACCTGTGTGTTTTTCCTGTTGATGATCTAAGCTAGCAGAGAGAGGTCACAGACCTTTCCTGCCGGTGATTCAGTTGATGCCATGTCGACAGAGCAATGGCTTCTCTTCTGCTCTCCTCTGTTTGTGGGGCATGACTGCCGATATCATGCTGATTGACAGCCTAATTGCAGGGAGTCGCCTGTCAGTCAGCATGACGTTGGCAGTCACTCCCCTTCGAAAGAGCAGTTCAGAAGAATAGCTGCTCTGTTGATGTGGAGCAGCTGGATCACAAGCTGGAGCGGTCAGTTATTGCTATGAGCCGGCACCAGGTAGAACAGGCAGGTAGTTGCTTCTGTTAGCAACTACCTGCCTGATAATTTTTAGGCCCATAGTAAAAAAAATAAAACCACCACACCATAGGATTCCATAGAAAACTAGAGCAGATACTAGTATTATTGACAAGACCTAGCTCTTGGCTCATAATTTTGTATGTGCATTCAGTAAAGACTTCTCTATCCTACCAAAAGAACTCTCCATTAATAAGTGTCACATTTGGCACAGGTCTCTGATGTCTTATAAATCTAGTCCTCACTGTAAATGTGACACATAATAGCTGTAATATGAAAAGGTCTGTGAAATGTTATAACATTCAAATATTAATGTTAGATTTTTCTCACATTCCTTAGCTAGCTTTATTAAAACAGATATTTCATAAAACTATAAATGATATGTAAGGGCAGTATTGAACGACGGGTCTGCTCTTCTAATAGCCAAAAAAGCTGATAAGAGATACATAGGGGGATACTTACTGCTACAGTTTGCAAAAAAAATCTTTCATGACTTGCAACATATTTTTTTATGCATTTAGACACTTTTGGTTCCTTGTCGAACAAGACGGCTTGGTTTAACTGTGCAGAGTGTGGCATTCCTGACAATGGAGGCTTGGCTTAATGGGCAACACAGTGCACCAGAATTTTGTCAAAAATTTGTAGCACAAAGTAATTAATAGGTGACAAAGTTATAATAGGTAGAATAAAGATGAACCAGATTTATCAAAAAGCATGAACCACTGTGATAAATCTGATGCATTTTAAGACTGTCTGGACTAAGCTTGCACAGTGTAAAGGTTAGATGTAATTGATCAATATGCAACATAGTATGTGCCCAGTGTATACATAATGGGAATGGATAGGAATCCCTTTGGTTAGCATAAACATAATTACCAAGGAAGATAGGATATCAACATGGGCCCAATGTTCCAGGGAGGAAATAATCCAAGCAAAAAAAATATGATCCTTTATTGAAGTCGGTAGTCTCAAAGTCCCAATGCATTTTGAGGCTCAAAGGTCCATTTTATCAAGAGAGAAGAGACTTAAAGAGGATTAAAAATGCTAGATTTGAAATGCGTAATGCCTTTGAGACTTTTGACTTTAACACAGGATCATCTTTTCTATACTTCTTGGATCATTTCCTTCTTTGAACTGTACGAACATGGTGATGTTCTGTCTTCCCTGGCAAATATATCCATACCAGAGGGTTTTACTACTGAAATGTGCTCCTGGACCAATTCCAACAATTCATGCCAATAAGATTAGAACATTGGCTGAATTGTATCACATACATGCCTGCTGAATTGTATCACATACATGCCTACAATTGTGTTGTCTATTTCAAGTACACATGTTGTGTTGTGCCTTCCTTATATCACATGGTTGTGTTGATACCTGCACCATGACATACTAACCCTATGAGCGCTTCCCTTTCTTAGCTCTGGTCGTTTCCGATCACTTTGCTGCTATATCTGCATGATAGGAACACACTTTCTGCCACCTTTCCTGGACGCCTCAAGGCAGGACCATGATGGATTGCCGGTTGTTATGCATTTGTATACACAATAGATCATCAATCACTATAATGATAGGGGAAAAGTGGGTAGAGGAAGTTGAAGAACTCTCCTCCTGCATACACTGGACACACACTCCTTGTCTGGTGTATTCTCTGATAGCTCCTTTTGGACAAACGGAAAAATATTTTTGGGCCTTTTTGTCTTATATTGTGGACTAGTCGCCATATCATGCTGCATGATACATATAGGGAAATATAGTCTGATGAAATATCTGCTGTAATAAACTCAAGGCCTCCATACACATTAAAGTATGTTGCTGATTAAATGATTGTTTCATGAACAAGGAAAGGAGGAGGAAAGGAGGTTCCTGCACCAGCATAGAAGGGGATTTTTTACGGTCAGAGCCGTGAGACTCTGGAACTCTCTGGGAGAGGAAGTGGTGATGTCCAACTCACTTAATGAGTTCAAGAGAGGCCTGGAAGCCTTTCTTGAGAACAATAAAATTACATCTTATGCTTAGTTAATTAATCCAGGGATTTAATCTGACTGCCAGATTGGCGTCGGGAAGTGAATTTTTCCTCAATGATGTAAATTGGCCTATACCGCATGGTTTTTTGTTGCCTTCCCCTGGATCAACGCTGCGGAATAGCTGCAGTGCACAAGAAATAGGCTGAACTGGATGGACGCTTGTCTTTTTTCGGCCTTATAAACTATGTAACTATGTAACATTTAGCCTAAATTTCTTATTATAGTCATTCAACATGACCATTCATGTTTAGTAACACCAGGCGACGAACCAATGATTTTCTAGGGAATATTCTTTTAGTCAAATATTGTTCATGGACAAACAACCTTTCATTGAACAAAAGATCTTTGGACTGACTTTTGGCCAAAAATACATGATGAAAATCATTTCACATGATGACAGTCTGTGATCAGTCGCCTAAAATGACCTCTCATTCTTCAGTTTTTGGTTAAGTTCTTTCATATTAATTTAATTTAATGTGTATGGGGCCTTATGCTTTTCAGTATTCCAGTATTTCAACCCAATTACCATTATAGCAGAATATGATAAACTACCAGTATGGAGTTGTAATAGTGAGTTATGTAATATGTGCGCTGCTATATTTCCTGCTTGACGTTTCCAAATTATTAAATGGATGTTGTGAAATTCCCCTTTGAGCCTTCACTAGTCATTGAGTTTTCTTCTCCTGACTTCTGAGCAACACAGGGTTTCTTCAGTGTTTACAACAACTATGAAATATTTCTGAAGCACAAGGGAGATCAAAATCATTCATCTATGCTGCTAGTTTTCTATATAGTGTACATGATAAAAACATGAAAATCTACAAACTCAATGGCAACTTCAGTGCACCTGTCTTCCATTGTTAGTGTGTGTCACATATCTCTGAATTCTATAGTGATTGCTTAGTACAAATAAGTCCATTATTCACCTTATGTTTCATTGTAAGATCAACCCTTGTGTTAAAAAAAAAAAATTGGTAGTACTGTAGCCTATAAATGTTCTTGCAGTAAGCGAGCATGTTTTGACCTTTATTTTTCTCATATTCAGTGAGTTGCTTAAAGGAAACCTTTGACGTTGTACATGCAGTCAGAGCTGTGGACACCATGGTATGGAAAAGAAAAGGAGAAGCTGAGCAGGATGATATATAGGTTTGTTGGAAAAGATTCAGTATAACTTGTATTTTATTCATTGAAATCCCTGGTGTTTTTATGCATATGTGTCCAATGGGTGGTCATACTCAGTGATTGACAGCTATGTCTGCAAGCACAGTCATACAGGGAAGACTGTCAATCACTGAATAGGACTGCCCACAGGACTCATATGCATACAAACACCAGGGATTTCAGTGAATAAAATACAGTGTTTCCTGAAAATTTTCCCTTAAAAATCTCTATCAATGATCATCTCCTTCTGCTCCATAACATCCTGTTTGCAGGTCAGATACCATTTTCAACATGACAGGTTCTTTTTAAAGTGAATTTGTCAAGACAGTTTTTCTTAGTCTTAGGCTGTATAGGTCCTAAAACCTTCATAAAAATGATACCTGCTCTATAGGAATTGAATGTCCCAGCAAGATGAAATCAAGTTTTGAAGCCTTATGCAGATTAGTCTGGAAGTGACACATCGATGCATTCAAAGTACATCAACACACCCCTTTGCACTTCTAGGTGATCAGGAAATTATCCCCTAACCCACGGTATGCCATATGTACAACCCCTGGCAAAAATTATGGAATCACTGGGCTCGGAGGATGTTCATTCAGTTGTTTAATGTTGTTGAAAAAAAGAAGATCACAGACATGGCACAAAGCTAAAGTCTTTTCAAATGGCAACTTTAGGGCTTTAAGAAACACTAAAAGAAATCTAGATAAAAAATGTGGCACTCAGTAAGGGTAATTTTTTTCAGACCAAGCAGAGGGAAAAAATTATGGAATCACTCAATTCTGAGGAAAAAATTATGGAATCATGAAAAACAAACACACAAAAGAACACTCCAATACATCACTAGTATTTTGTTGCACCACCTCTAGCTTTAATAACAGCTTGCAGTCTCTGAGGCATGGACTTAATGAGTGACAAACAGTACTCTTCATCAATCTGGCTCCAACTTTCTCTGATTGCTGTTGCCAGATCAGCTTTGCAGGTTAGAGCCTTGTCATTGACCATTTTCTTCAACTTCCACCAAAGATTTTCAATTGGATTGTGATCCGGACTATGACATTGACCTTATGTGTCTTCTTTCAAGGAATGTTTTCACAGTTTTTGCTTTATGGCAGGATGCATTATCATCCTGAAAAATGATGTCATCATCCCCAAACATCCTTCCAATTGATGGGATAAGAAAACTGTCCAAAATATCAATGTAAACTTGGGCATTTATTGAAGATATAATGACAGCCATCTCCCCAGTGCCTTTACCTGACATGCAGCCCCATATCATTAATGACTGTGGAAATTTGCATGTTCTCTTCATGCAGTCATCTTTATAAATCTCATTGGAATGGCACCAAATAAAAGTTCCAGCATCATCACCTTGCCCAATGCAGATTCGCGATTCATCACTGAATATGATTTTCATCCAGTCATCCACAGTCCACGATTGCTTTTCCTTAGCCCATTGTAACCTTGTTTTTTTTCTGTTTAGGCATTAATGATGGCTTATGTTTAGCTTTTCTGTATGTAAATCCCATTTCCTTTAGGCAGTTTCTTACAGTTCGGTCACAGACATTGACTCCAGTTTCCTCCCATTCGTTCCTCATTTGTTTTGTTGTGCATTTCGTTTTTTGGAGACATATTGCTTTAAGTTTGCGTGATGATTTACCTTCTTTTAAGAGTTTGATAATCCTCTCCTTTCTTTCAATTGACATCTCTCGTGTTGGAGCCATGATTCATGTCAGTCCACTTGGTGCAACAGCTCTCCAAGGTGTGATCACTCCTTTTCAGATGCAGACTAACGAGCAGCTCTAATTTGATGCAGGTGTTAATTTTGGAAATGAAAATTTACAGGGTGATTCCATAATGTTTTCCTCAGAATTGAGTGATTCCATAATTTTTTCCCTCTGCTTGGTCTGAAAAAAATTTCCCTTACTGAGTACCTAAAGTTGCCATTTGAAATGACTTTAGTTTTGTGCCATTTCTGTGATCTGCTTTTTTTCAACAACATTAAACAACTGAACGAACATCCTCCGAGCCCGGTGATTCCATAATTTTTTCCAGGGGTTGTAGACCATACAGACTATATGCCATGTATGTCCCATTTAGCAGCTACTTGTCTTGATGACAAATTATTTAGGACAAGTAGCTATAGAAGAACATCATGGTTGGAAGAGTAGAGGAAGACCAGCAGTCCGATGGCTTGATATTATCAAGATACCGGCGGAGAAGACCCTGTTACATCTATCTAGGCTTGCTCAAGATCGATCTTCCTACAGAGCGTTCATCCATCAAGTCACCATGGCTCCAGATTAAGCCAAAGGCCGTTAAATAAATAAGCTATATATAGCAGTAGTTGCTATAGAAAGTTATATAAACACTCATGCTACATATTTTGCTCTCTTCTTTTTGTTATCTCTCACTTAGAAAACATGATAAAATAAGAAATAACACACTTTCTAGACAATGAAAAAATAAAGACAAAGAAATGTGGAATCAAGGACAACTGGAAGCTACATGCTTGAGGGAGAATTTGTGTAGCCAAGCAAGACCAAGCAAGATATCTATTAATTCAGTTAGTATCTTGTCATTTTGCCTAATGAGGGGAAAGTCTCTATGATGGTTTGTGTAAAGTTATATTACACATATCCTATTCAGATTTTTTTTTCTGAGACATCGATTTATCACTCACAGATTTACATTTTGGTAGTTTCATGGGAAAAGTGGATTTTGCAGAGTATGTGTATTTATGGGCATTGACATGTTGACTTGCAGCTGCTACTAACTGATTTATTTGTTTAGAAATGGATCCTGCATTGTTTCAAGTCATTGGTTAGACCAAAACCAGTTGTAACAGCCTGCAATTTTTTGTAATTGAGAAGGTCATTACGTCCTCATCTTTTCCCCACACAAACATCTCACACTAAAGGTCCAGTTAGATGGACAAATAATCAGGAAATGACTGTTTGCAAGAACTGGCTGGCAAACACCTGACAAACGAGCAAAATGCTCGTTCATCAGGTACCATGATTTTTAAGCAAGCTTAACTCTTGGCACCACATCATCCTGTTTAAACAGGTGTTGTTCTGTCAATAATATGATATTCTATGATTATATAGTGATAAAATTAATGATCGTTCTCTACGCATAGAATTGTGGTTGACCTGTCTAACCAGGATATTAAGCGATCACCAATCGGCTTGCATGTAGCTAACACGCAGTCGTTCAATGCCGAGGATAGTGAAGTCTAAACCCAGAGACTATATCAAAAACTATTATGTCAATAGACCACAAAACACTCAAGACCAGTTTGCTGCTCATTTTTATATATGGTCATAGTGTTTTCGATTATATTTTAATTGAGCAATTGAACCAGCCTTCCTTCACTTCTGCTGTTAATGCAACATCTCACTGTACTATTGGAGCCATTTGGTTCAAAGAACTATATGGAGGCTTCTTTGCAGAGAAGAAGCTGTATATCTGCATCAGGTAAATTGTCGCAAGAGATACTTTGATGCCAAATAGATATGAGCAAATCAATTTGTTGCGTTTCATTTAGAATTTTGAACAATTTGCAATTCACTTAGTGTGACTAGCCTAAAATGAAAGCTGACATTTAGCACAATGCAGAGAATTACATCAGCCAAAAAACGCTCACATGTCCTATTCAAATATAGTCATGGATGTGCAATACCCAACTGCTGCCACTAAACAGTTGATGGAGCTGTGTTGTTTTGCTCCACAAATGAGCACATCTGGTTGCCACCGGCATCGGGAACAGCTGATCGGTGGTGGTACTGGGTGTCGCACCCCCACTAATGTGATATTGCTCACCTGTTCTAACAGTAGGCCATCAATATAATGTACCAGACAATCCCTTTAATGCATAAATGCCTGAGAAAATATTGTGCTGTTAGTCAAAATGGAGAGAATTAGGACATTTCCAAAGAATGTTCGTACAGATAAGTTACAGTTCTTCTACTCCACATTTGCTTTGACAAAGGTTGAGCTTTTTATTTCTTATTGTGTCAGTAATGTAATGATTGGGGATGTCTTGCTCAGTTAATTTACTAAGCTAGCCCCATTCTCTACTTCAGCTATGACAGAGAGTGGACTGGCATAGTTGTTCAAATGAGCCTTAAAGCCAACCAAGTTTATTTATGTCACCAATAAAGGAAGAGGAAGGTCAGTGTCCTTAAATGTCTAAGCAAATGCAGAATTATAGCTGCCGGGACCTGGGACCAGCAGTTACAGCAGCTGGAGTTTTGTTGATGAAAGTTTATCAGTAATTTCTACTCATTGCTTAAAGGGGTAGTCCAAAATACAAATTAAATTTCATCCTAAATCCTTATCTATTCTTTAAGCAACGTCACTTGCAAGGGTGGCGCTGGTCTCTGTACGCTGGGTATTCCCATAACGCGCACTGACTGTGCTATGTTGTCAGCTCGTTACTATGAATCTGAGCTGGTGAGAGAGCGCGCTGTCATTGTGCACATTGCACAATGCAAATCAAGCAGAGACTAGCCCAGCCCCTGAAGCTAGAGTCACTGTTGATGCTTTTTCAGGGAGGGGGCGGGGGCTGCTGCAATGACCGCAGCTTCTGTCCCCTGATGATGCTTCTTTTGTGTATCCCAGCATGCACTGGGATGCTCAAAATATAGGGATAGGAAATTTTTAATTAAAGTATATTAGAAAATAGTTTAGAATATGCCATTAAATAGATAGGAATTTAGGATGAAAATGAATTTGTATTTCGGACCACCCCTTTAAATACCATTTCTTAACTCTTAGCTTCATCTAGAAGCTCTTATTATTCAGCAAGACTGTTATGAGGGCATGTAAACATCAAAAAAGGGAATTATCAGATAGCAGTCCTATGCCTATTTATGCAAGGACCAAGTACATTTCCATGCATGAATTGTGCGCGAGGTAGCTCTGTAAGTATATGTAATACTATTTCACATTCAGACAAGTCTAATAAATACAATGTAGCCTCAGGGATGAACAGATCAATTTATACATATTTGCTTTTGTTATATTCCATTAAACATACTGTAGTTCCCATTATGCAAGTAATTGTGTGAATAACATGTATGTGGTTATCTATTGCTCTATTGCTAAATGTAGTCTGAGTAATGGTGTCTTGGAATGACCATAACTGATTAACATATATATCAATTAACAGATGCCTTTGTTTTTCAAATGTGTGTTTTCTGTGGAACCACAACATAAAGAATTTTTTTTATTGTGTTGTTATGGCAATTGACCCGGAAGTCCACGATCTAGCTGATTATGTATGAATGTCGTTGTGTAGAATTGCTTGAGAAAGGATGCTTGATACCCATAAGCTGCCTTTGATTTTTTTTTCTATGTATGTGTTGGTAATGGAATAAATCCAATTACTGTATTTTAAGTGCTGTGTCCTGTTTACATGAATATTATCCACACTAGTCATTCAGGTTAATCCCTTCATCACCTTGGGTTTTTCCGAAATTGCAAAAAAAATGCAATTCCACAATTTATTTATTTTTTTATCGATGTTCAATACATGCTAAAACTGACCTGCCATTATTATTCTCCAGGTCATTACGAGTTTGTAGATAACAAACATGTATCGTTTCTTTTTTATTTAAGTGGTGGAAAAAAAATCCAAAGTTTGCATAAAAAAAGTTGCCGTATTCTGACTCCCATAGCGTCTCCATTTTATGTCAATTTTTGGGCGCCAAATTGACATTTTTATTTATATCATTTTGAGGTAGATTCGATCTTTAGATGTTTTAGCAGGGTTTCAATAGCTTCTTAGCATCTCTGCAGTGGCATACCGCCAATGGCGGCAGGCCACGACACTGCTATGGAACCCGTGATCCGGGAGGGCCCCAAGCAGCGTGGGACCGAGGAGGATAGGTGAGTTGGAGGTTGCGGTGGTGGAGGAGCGGGGCATGCGCAGTAGCCTCTGCCGCTGCTACCACGTGTGCCCGCTGCTAAAGGGAAATGAATATTCCCTCTTCTCCACTCCCATGGGTGTGGAGAAGAGGGAATATTCATTCTCTTTAGCAGCGGGCACGGAGGAGCGTTGAGCCGCGGCTTCTGCTGTCAGTGGAGAGATGTGAATATGCCGGCAGCAGCAGCAGCTCACCTTGACGTCTGAGCGCTCGCTACTCAGATGCCGACATGAGCTGCTGGCAGACAGGACGCAGCAGCACTGGAGCAGAGGTGAGGAAGGAAGGTGAGTATAAGTGTTTATTTTTTTGTGTGCAGTGATGGGGCCACACATACCAGGATTGCTGGGTGAGGGGGCCACACATACCAGGATTGGGAGATGAGGGGCCCATGCATACCAGGATTGGGGGATTTAGGAGGCCACACGTACCAGGATTGGGGGATTGAGGAGGCCACACGTACCAGGATTGGGGGATTGAGGAGGCCACACGTACCAGGATTGGAGAATTGAGGAGGCCACACGTACCAGGATTGGGGGATTGAGGAGGCCACACGTACCAGGATTGGGGGATTGAGGAGGCCACACATACCAGGATTGGGGGATTGAGGAGGCCACACATACCAGGATTGAGAGGGCCACACATACCAGGATTGGGGGATTGAGGGGACCACACATACCAGGATTGGGGGATTGAGGGGGCCACACATACCAGGATTGGGGGATTGAGGGGGCCACACATACCAGGATTGGGGGATGGAGGGGGCCACACATACCAGGATTTGGGGATTGAGAGGGCCACACATACTAGGATTGGGGGATTGAGGAGGCCACACATACCAGGATGGGGAAATTTACCAGTAGCTGCTGCATTTCCTACCCTAGGCCTATACTCGAGTCAATATGTTTTCCCAGTTTTTTGTGGTAAAATTGGGGGCCTTGGCTTATACTCGGGTCAGCTTATTTAAAATATATGGTATTTTAAAATCAGTGAGTACGTGGTGCCCATAATACTGCAAGACTGTGGGGTTCATTATACTATATGGGGGCTGTATTTTACTCTATGGGGTGTGTAATATTCTGTATGGAGGACTATAGGGAGTGCATTATATTCTATGGAAGACCATGGGAGGTTCATTATACTATATGGAGGATTATGGGGGGCACAATATACTATATGGAGGATTATGGGGGGTGCATTATACTATATGGAGGATTATAGGGGCGCATTATACTACATGGAGGATTATTGGTGGTGTATTATACTATATGGAAGGCTATGTGGGGCCATTATAATATTTTGAGGGCTATGTGGGGGGCCATTATACTGTATGAAAGCAATTACACAGTGTGAAGGTTTGTGTGGGGTCCATTATACTGTTTGGAGGGCTGTGTGGGGGCAATTATGCTGTTTGGAGGGCTGTGTGGGTGCCGTTATACTGTTTGGAGGGCTAGTGCGGTCCATTATGCTGTATGTAGGCCCATTATACTGTATGGAGGGTTAGTGCGGGCCATTATACTGTATGTAGGCACATTATACTGTATGGAGGGCTGTGTGGGGGTCACAGTTGGGGGATTATGCTGTGTTAGGGTCACCGTACTTTGCCTTGGGAGTTGAAGTGGGGCACAATAGGGTCATTATACTGTGCATGTGGAGGCTAATGTGGAGGAATGCACCATGGGGGTATCATACTGTGTTTGGGGGGCACTTTTGTTGGCATACTTTATGGGGCAATGAAAGAGGGATCTAGGACTTCAGCTGGAGGAAAATTACTATGTAAAAGCTGGAAAGTTGTGAGATCAGCTGTTCTGTGACAGACAAATATTTATTTATTTTTTTGTGGGGGTGGGGCCCAATTAGAGCTTCTGCTTTGGGGCCCCATGATTTCTATATGCGCCCCTGCATCCTGGCAATGATAACCGCAGGGGTCTCCTGCAGATCCCGGGTTGTCATGCCAACCCATCGGCGACCCACTGTCATGTAACATGGACACTGATGTGCAGGATTACTTCCGGCATGGCCATGTTAAATGCCGCTGTCGGAGATTGACAGCAGCATGTAACATGTTAACATCTGTGGGTGGATCGTGATTCCACTCGCGGCTGTTAGGGGCACATGTCCGCTGTACAGATGAGCTGTCATGTGCCTGAAAACATGCGGGCTCAGTGCCGGAGCCTGCATAGAGTGCAAGGATACGACCTTGGATATACTCATACGTACAAGGTCGTTAAGGGGTTAAAATACCACTCCAGCATTTTTTATTTTGTTTCGGTGCTTGAGTGGTGCCACTAATCTAAGGTCTCTGACCCTCATAATAAATTTACCAGCCGCCAGTTTCAGCTCTTCCTGACACTGCTCTAGTCTCTACCCGCCACCTTGCGATAGCAACTTCTCACTGACTGGAAATCAGAGGTAACGGTCACACGTTCTCTATGTAAGTTGATAAAAGCCTAGTTCTCGCTCTCATAACTTTACATTGAGTTGTGACCTCCAGGCTCACCCAGCAAACACTGGAGCAATCCAAACTGCTGGAGACCGACCAGGGCAGCGCCGATAAAAGATGAAGACATGGCAGGTAAATATAATACCATGGGGCAGGGAACTTAGATTAATGGCACCACTCCAGCGCTGCAATAAAAAAAACACTGCTTTAAAATGTAATTTTTTAGCATTAGTAAAAATATGTGGTCAGCTATCTACAAGTGTTGTTGTGCTTATTTATGCACATTTTAAGGAGACTGAAATTGGATGACAACTGAGGTTGCATAAATGTTAATATATTACTAATATTGCCCCTGATGACTACAATCGGCTGGTGGCAAGATACGATTATTCTACTTTAGCGTTGTTCCCTGTAGATTACAAAGTATGTTTGAGGTCTTTAATGAAAAAAAAGGAGCAAGAAAAATATCGACTGTATGCAAATGTTGATCAGAGAGCAGTCAAATGTGGAACTAAAGTGTCTGTCTGATATCTCCGGAGCACATGGAGAAGGAACATAAATAAGAACATTACTGTCATCACTGGAACTTAATTAACAAGAGCAAACATTTGGAAAAATAATAAATCCATATGGCTTCTGCATGACCAAACTCAGTATTTTTACACTCCACATGTAAGTGTAATACCACGAGAAACAAACAACTCCTTTTTTATTACTTTATTTTTTCTGGTCATATTTTTACATGCTAGTCTATAGGATGGTATATGTACTTTTTTTCTTGTAATTAAAAGCAGATTTTCTGTTAGAAACTGTATTTTTAAATGGTTTAGGTCATTACTGCTCTCAATCCATATGGTTTGAGGGGGGTTTCAGATCTCTAGTAGCCGCATAGATACAAACGGGCGAAGGGTTTTTTTCATATCAAAATAAAATAAAGTTTATTGTCTTTCATAAACTTTACAGCTCTAAAATGAAAACAGATTTTCTTCAGCACAAATGAATAATAAAACAGTCTCTTCTCTGGATCACGCAAAGTAAATCAAAACAGTCTCACCAACTGGGTATTACAGACACTTCTCAGTGTCTAGTATAGACTGTCCACCGTGAACGGTCTTTCTTCAGCTCCAACACAACGCACATTTTTGAGCTAACCCAGCTGTCTGTTATTGGACCAGTAAGAACAGGACTGGAGTATGGGAGTGACCTTTCCCAACCAGGCTCTTTTAGTCGCTTCTAAATCCAGTCAAAAATAAAACCATCTCATTACCCTTTTGTTAATGGTGCACTTTCTCTTGGGACCTACATCACATAGGCCAACTAACTCGGTGACCTCTGTCCAAAGTCGTTATAGACTGCGCAAGTGACTCGCCCAGGGGGATATGGGGGGGAGACTCGGTACCCGGGCCTTGACCTTCTGTGGGATGTCACGGCAGTCTGCTCCCGGGCCCGTACCCTGGGGTCACTCTTTGAAAGGGGGTTTGTTAACAGTTTTTGTCTCGTGACGCCACCTGTGGTTCCCGGTAATGAGTACCAGCGCTGCTGCAGACCTCCAGGGGTGATGGGATGGCAGCTGGGATGTTTCTGCTCCCCACAGGCGGAGCGGGCCCCCGGGGCAGAGTTGATGGAAGGGATGCATGTGAGAAGTGGCCCGGTCGGGTCAGGGGGAATGACTGACACGCACACAGGGGATTCGCTTCAGTACCTTTACTGGTGTAACGGCAGGTATGGTCCAGGGTACCTAGTAGGAAGAGTGCACTTCTGGACTCTCCCCAGTGAGCGGGTAATAGGCCTCCTGGTCCGTTTCTTCTTTTCTCTAAAGCTTCTGGCCAGCCTGGAACTAGGCCTAGCTTCTTTACTTTTTCACTCTCCTCACCTGCATGCTTGGTGGTAAGAACTTTCTTCTGGCTACCACTATCCCTGGACGCTGGGGCCTTCGTGGTTCCTAGTTCTTTAAATGATTGTAGCTTCAGGTTGACCAGGGGTTTAGAATCCTCCTGGTATACCGGTTATTCCTACTGGGCGTAGAGGACCCTGTAGGCTCGGACCCGGTGTCCGGCTTGTGTCCTGGGGTGAGCTTCAGATGCTCCTCTGCCACCTTAACTCCTCTCTCTCCTTGCCTCAGCCACACTCGGGGCCCTCAGCACAGCAGCAGACGTGCTGCTCCTTCACTGATCTAAGTGTCAGCACACTCTCACTCTAACTCCACCTTCTAGTCTATATATATCCCTAACAAGGCTCCCTCTGGTGGTATGAGGTGCAAGGGTGGAGGTGTCTGTTAGGTAATGAGGGCCTCTGGTGGAGAAGTCCGTCCATGCACCCTTTCAGGTCCTGTGGTACCTGTAATAGCAGGGTGCCACACAAGCATGACACACCTGCGCAGTCTGGCTCCAGACAGATGAACGCATCGAGCAGTTACAGGTAAGAGGAATGTATGGTGCCGTATGCGTAGACACTGAAGCATACTGCGATCTTCAGCGCCATACTTACATACTTACCTGACCGGGAGGAGGGTTGCCATGGCGCCTCTGTTCTGGCCGGAGACCGGGGCAGGAGTGAGGCGTCGGAATCGGCACATGCGCATAGCACGCTATCTGGCTCCATTTTACTGAAGACACATTTGCAGTGTGTCTTCAACAAAATGGCGCCAGACAGCATGGTATGGGCACGCGCATACTCCGGCACTACACTCCTCCCCCAGCCTCCGGCAGAACGGGACGCAGCTCTGGAGCACACTGAAGAAAGGTGAGTATTAGTGTTTATTTTTTTGTGTGTGTGCAGCGTGATAGGGATGAGGGGTACCATGCATACCAGGATGAGGGATGGGGTACCATACATACCAGGATGAGGGCTGGGGGGGTACCATGTATACCAGGATAGGGATGAGGGGTGCCATACATACCAGGATCAGTGATGGGGTACCATGCATACCAGGATAGGGATAAGGGGTGCCATGCATACCAGGATGAGGGGCCATGCATACCAGGATAGGGATGAGGGGGTACCATGCATACCAGGATATGGATGAGGGGCCATGCATACCAGGATATGGATGAGGGGGTACCATGCATACCAGGATTGGGGATGAGGGGTACCATACATACCAGGATAGGGATGAGGGGTACCATACATACTTTGATAGGGATGAGGGTTTACCATACATACCAGGATTGGGGATGGAGGGTACCATGCATACCAGAATTGGGGATAAGGGGTACCATACATACCAGGATGAGGGATGGGGTGCTATGCATACCAGGATTGGGGGATGAGGGGTGCCATGCATACCAGGATGGGGATGAGGGGTACCATGCATACCAGCATAAGGCTGAGGGGACCATACATACCAGGATTGGGGATGAGGGAGCCATGCATACCAGGATTGATATGAGGGGGTGGCATGCAAACCAGGATAGGATGGGGACAGCACATAACAGGATAGGGGAACAGGTTTGGGTAGCACAAATACCAGGATGGGGGGCCACAAATACCAGGATGGGGGCAGCACATAACAGGATGGGGGACCATATACCAATAAAAATGCTCACCACCCAGGCGTAGAATGGGTTCAATAGCTAGCAATAATATAATAATAATATTTTTTATTTTTATAGCGCCAACATATTCCTCAGCACTTTACAATTTTAGGGGGGACTTGTACAGACAATAAAGATGTTACAGAATAAGCATAACTCAGATATCAAAAGGAGTGAGGGCCCTGCTCACAAGCTTAGTCATATAGCTTACACATATTTGCCATCCAGGACCTTCTGTTTTCGTACAGACTTTTCTTGAAAAATATACGAAGAGAGTACTGTGTCTCAACACTTACTGTCCACAGCTGGTACTACAATATTATGTCTGTCACGGCTGTAACTTGCATACAATCCCGCCGCCATGCTGTTCAATGTGTTCACCACTTGGCTTATCAGCTGCTGCAGTCCCGGGGACTGCCCTGGAGTGGTTTCTGATGGTTACTGGTGGCCCAACTTATCCTCACCATCAGAGGCTCTAGTGAGTACCCGGTAGACACTTAGACATGCCCCTCCAGGGTAAGCCCAGCCCAGAGCGCAGTGGGTCCACACCCATCAGCATTACAGTGTCATTATTTCTCAGCTTTGGTGAATTCTATGTATTATATATATATATGATGTTTGAAACCTTAAAGGAGTTAGGGAATGGCAATAACAAATAACTAAAGGAGATGTAATAATAAATAAATTTCTAAATACCTTTAATTAGAAAAATACCTCTTGCTTTGTCTGGGGGGGTAACCATTATAGAATTAAAATGGCCTCTATCTTTTTACACTGATAAAAGTCTGTCCTAGAATATTAATTGAATGGTTTCCTGTGAGAATGTGCAGCAGGATGCTCCGCCCCTCCTTCATGTTTAGGAAGATATGCTCTATGTGGATATTCAGATCTAACACTGGGTAAAATAAAAGAAGAGAAAGTGCTTCATAGGGCAGCACAATTTAAAAACTGAATGTATATGTTGAGTAGCATTAGCTAGTTCACCTTGATCAATTTGCCTTGGAGTGTAACATGCATAAGGACTGGAAAATAGAGATCAGAGAGGGTGGCTGTCGGACCTCCTCTTTCCAAATATCACCACAGGGTCAGTATTATACAGCAAAGGTAAGTATGAAAAAATAGAGGTGTCTCATTGTCTGCGCATTTCCCAAGAACTTGAATCAAAGCTGGATATTAATTAATTCCTCATTACTGTGGCCCAAAGCAACAATGTTTTTCAAGAATATGATGCTCCCTTCATCAGGTAAAAGACACAATTGATAATAAAACACATGCACACAGTATTTATACACTAAAAGTGTTTTATGTTTGACTGGATTTTGGGTCCGGTCCGGGAGTGACCAAAAGAGCCTGGGTGGGAAAGGTTGCTCCCATACTCCAATCCTGGTTTTACTGGGATAATAAAATGCACCTGGTCTAGCTCAGGAAGTAGTAGTGTGCTGAGGCTGGAGAAAAACAGAGCTGGTGGAGAGTCTGTACTGCAGACTGAGAGGTTGCTGTAATACCAAGTTGGTGAGACTGTTTCATTTACTTTGTCTTACACAGAGAGAGGACTATTTTGTTATTTATTTGTGCTGAAGAACAGACTACTTGGTTATTCATTACTGCTGAATAAAGGCTGTTTCATTTTGAAGCTGTAAGGTTTATGAAGCACCATAAAATTCATTCTGTTTTGATACACAGTAAAAACCCTGTGTGAATTTATAATAATGTTTCTTTTAGTTATTTATTAGTTCAACCCCCACAATCTTGCATTTTTCATTTGTCTTGTTAATATGTAATAAATGATTGTGACCTGGGCACCTTAATACCTGAATGTACAATACTGTATGTATCAATGACAAAAAATTCTGATAATGAGTCAGCTGAATTCATTGTATTATGTATCTAATAAAATGTTACAACCTGCTGTCTCAATATGCATTGAAAATTAATTTACATATTTGCCTGTTTTTTTGCTAAACTTTTAAGTTGGTTGATCAACTATGGTGTAAACTAAAAATCTTCTTTTTTTTCCCCTCAAACAAAAACTCATTATATCATAATGTTCTTTACCTGCCAAGTTCTAATGAGCCTTAAGCTGATTGCCAGTGGTCATAATTGACAGAATAGTGAACATTGGCTGCCAGGGTTACCGGTTACAGTAGATGGCCATGCAACACAAGATTAATGCTAGAACTTAGCGGCTGACAGTTATTGGCGTAATAAATGACAATAGTTCAATTATGGGGAAGAAAAAATAAAGAGGAAATGTAACAAATGATAAAGAGATTGTGAGCAATCACATCCTTACATGGTTTCTTTTATCCTGACTAATAAATGTTCTTATAATATGATATACGGTATATGTATATTATATGAAGTGAGTGGAGATATTGTCCTTGTAATACAACTTTGTTATTTCTTTCTTTTAGGTGCCTTTCCTGAGCTGATGAGTACTCCAGTCCTCCATTCAAATAACTTTAAAAAAATGAAGCTACATCTATGCTTTGGCGCATCCTTTATTACTTCTTTTGGGTAAATGAGGAGTAGTCATGTTATTATGCTGACATCTAAGCATGAATTTGGTAGACCTGTGGCTAACACGTTCTCTCTCCATGTGTCTGCTCCTACAAAGCTTTGTTCTGATGATACTGTGCTTTCATTCTGCCAGTATGTGTCCCAAAGGCTGTCTATGCTCTCATTCCGGAGGCTTGAATGTCAGCTGCAGTAATGCAAATCTCAAGGAAATACCTAGAGACATTCCCCCTGAAACTGTTTTACTCTACCTAGACTCCAATCAGATAACCTCTATCCCTAATGAGATTTTTAAAGATCTCCATCAACTAAAAGTTCTCAACTTATCCAAAAACGCCATTGAGTTTATAGATGAACATTCTTTCAAAGGTGTAGCAGAGACCCTACAGACTCTAGATCTGTCGGATAACCAGATTGTAAGCGTCCATGAAAATGCTTTCAATAACTTGAAGGCCAGGGCCCGGATTGCTAACAACCCCTGGCATTGTGACTGTACTCTTCAGCAAGTTCTGCGAAGCATGGCATCTAATCATGAGACTGCAAGCAATGTTATCTGCAAGACAGCCGTGCTGGACGAACATGCGGGACGGGCATTCCTGACTAATGCTAATGATGCTGATCTTTGCAATCTTCCCAAAAGGACAACAGATTATGCCATGTTGGTCACTATGTTTGGCTGGTTCACCATGGTGATATCATATGTGGTATACTATGTACGGCAAAACCAAGAGGATGCAAGAAGGCATCTTGAATACTTGAAATCCCTGCCAAGCAGGCAAAAAAAACCTGATGAAGCTGATGACATTAGCACTGTGGTATAGTATTTGATGCAGGCTTAGGCAATTTGTGGATGAGTCAGAAAATAGCAGAAAGCGCCAAGTGATTTTGTTCGACAAGAGCCACAAGTTGCCTACTCCTGGTCTAACATCATCAAAGACTGAGATAAGATTTTGGTATTAGATCAGATTTCATTAGAACAAACACGTTTAGTTCTAATGTTTGTTGTAAACCTTTTTGCCTTTTTGAGAATATTTACAGTAGCTAATTTTTTTGCCACTGTTAAAAAAAACAAACGAAAAACAATACAACAATACAAGATAACCTTTGTCTGAATGGTACGCAATTGTCTTTGATGGTATTCCAATCAACTTAATTAACTACGTAGTATGTTATCATTACTTAGAATGCATTTCACTTTAATATTGAAATATTTATTTTTTTAATTTCTAAGAAAATAAAGGCTTAACTTTAAACTGTGTAATACATAGTTAACTTAATCGATCGTTCTTTCGAGTATGACAAATGACTGGGTTAACTGATTTATTTTTATAGGTTAGTAACCATTATGCAAAACTGGTATTGGTTAAATATAAAATATAATTGGCTGAAGCACTGCAGTAAGACGTAAATACTGTATCAATGATGTTTTCTATTTTCCTCTTATTCTCCTCCCTTCCTATATACTGTGTATATAACACTATAACACTACACTGATTAGCCATAACATTTACACCATCTGCCTAATATTGTGAAGCCATGGTTGAGAGATAAACTAAATTAGAACTTTGACTCTGCCCTTTGGTATCAAGAACCAAAATATTATCAGCAGATTCTACAAATCTTGCAAGCTGAGTGTCGGATTAGACTTTTTCCAGCAAATCCCACAGATTTTGGATCAAATTCAGATCTTTTAAATTTATAAGCAAAGTTATTGCTTTTAACACTTTGTCATGTTCCTCAAGCCACTCCTAAACAATTTTTATTGCATGGTGGGGTGCATTATCCTGCTGGAAGAGGCTACTGCCTTTAGCAAATGCATTTTTCATGAAGAGGGGCACTTAATCAGCACAATGTTTAGGTAGGTGTTACACGTCAAAATAACAATCATATGTGTGCCATGACTCAAATTTTCACACAAGAGCACAGACCTAGACATAGCATCACACTGACTAGACTAACTTGACCTCTTCTACATTGCATTCTTATACCATTTTTCCCCAGGTAAGTGATAACACACATCAGCTGTCAAAATAATGTAAAAAAATATGATTTATCTGGCTAGGTCACTTAAATTTATTTGTCGTGTTCCAATCTTGATGCTCATTGTAGGCTCCTTCATCAATGGACAGGGGTTAGCATGGGCACTCTGGCTTTTTATTGTAGGCTTCTTCATTGCTGAACAGGGGTAATTATGGGCACTCTGACTGCTCACTGTAGGCTCCTTAATTGGTATACAAGAGAGGGCATGGGCACTCTGACTGTTCATTGTAGGCTGCTTCATTGGTGGACAGGAGTCAGCATTGGTTCTCTGACTATTCATTGTAGGCTCCTTCATTGGTGGACAGGAGTCAGGATTGGTTCTATGACTGCTCATTGTAGGCTTCTTCATAGCTGGACAGGAGTTGGCATGGGCATGCTGACTGTTTATTGTATAATCCTTCAGCGATGCATAGGGGTCAGCAAGGGCACTCTGTTCATTGTAGGCTTGTTTATCGATGGATGGGGTCAGCATGGACACTCTTACTGCTCATTGTAGTCTCCTTCATTGGTGGACAGGGGTCAGCACGAGTTTTCTGACTGTTCATTGAAGGCTCCTTCATTGGTGGACAGGGATCCTTAATTGGTATACAAGAGAGGGCATGGGCACTCTGACTGTTCATTTTAGGCTGCTTCATTGGTGGACAGGAGTCAGCATTGGTTCTCTGACTATTCATTGTAGGCTTCTTCATAGCTGGACAGGGGTTGGTAGGGGCACGATGACTGTTCATTGTATGATTATTCATCAATGGATAGGTGTCAGAAAGGGCACTCTGTTCATTGAAGGCTCATTCATCGATGGATAGGGGCCAGCGTGGGCACTCTAACTGCTCATTGTAGGCTCCTTTATTGGTGGACAGGGGTCAGCATGGGTTTTCTGACTGTTCATTGTAGGCTCCTTCATTGGTGAACAGGAGTCAGCATTAGTTCTATGACTGCTCATTGTAGGCTTCTTCATAGCTGGACAGGGGTCGGCATTGGCACTATGACTGTTCACTGTAGGCTGCTTCATTGGTGGACAGGTTTCAGCATGGGCACTCTGATTGTTCATTGTAGGCTCGTTCATCAATGGATAGGGGTCAGCATGAGCACTAATACTGCTCATTATAAGCTCCTTCACTGGTGGACAGGATCAGCATGGGTTTTCTGACTGTTCATCCTTCATCGATGAATAGGTGTCAGCATGGGCACTCTGACTGATCTTTGTAGGCTCCTTCATTGGTGGACAGGAGTCAGGATTGGTTCTATGACTGCTGATTGTAGGCTTCTTCATCGCTGGACAGAGGTCGGCATGGGCATGCTGACTGTTTATTGTATGATCCTTCATCGATGCATAGGTCAGCAAGGGCACTCTGTTCATTGTAGGCTTGTTTATCGATGGATAGGGGTCAGCATAGACACTCTTACTGCTCATTGTAGTCTCCTTCATTGGTGGACAGGGGTCAGCTCGAGTTTTCTGACTGTTCATTGAAGGCTCCTTCATTGGTGGACAGGGATCCTTAATTGGTATACAGGAGAGGGCATGGACACTGACTGTTCATTGTAGGCTTCTTCATAGCTGGACAGGAGTTGGCATGGGCACGCTGACTGTTCATTGTATGATCATTCATCAATGGATAGGTGTCAGCAAGGGCAATCTTTTCATTGTAGGCTCATTCATCGATGGATAGGGGTCAGCGTGGACACTCTGACAGCTCATTGTAGGCTCCTTTGTAGATGGACATGGGTCGGTATGGGTACTATGACTGTTCATTGTAGGCTGCTTCATTGGTGGACAGGTTTCAGCATGGGCACTCTGATTGTTCATTGTAGGCTCGTTCATCAATGGATAGGGGTCAGCATGGGCACTCTTAGTCCTCATTATAAGCTCCTTCATTAGTGGACAGGGGTCAGCATGGGTTCTCTGACTGTTCATTGTAGGTGCCTTCATTCGTGAACAGAGGTCGGTATTGGCACTCTGTTCATTGTAGGCTCGTTCATCAATGGATAGGGGTTAGCATGGGCACTCTTATTACTTATTGTAGGCTCCTTCATTGGTGGACTGGGATCCTTAATTGATGTACAGAGGAGGGCATGGGCAATCTATCTGTTCATTGTAGGCTGCTTCATTAGTGGACCGGTGTCAGCATGGGCACTCTGACTGTTCATTGTAGGCTCCTTGATTGGTGGACAGAGTGGGCACTTTTGCTGCTTATTTAATCTTTCATTGGTGAACTGAAGTCAGTATGGGCACTTTGACTGCTCTTTTTAGGCTCTTTCAGCCCTGGGCAGGGGTCCTCATGGGCACTCTGACTACACATTGTTGACTTTTCCATCAGTCGACAGGGGTCAGCATGGGTATTCTAGTTGCCGATTGTAATCTCTGTCATCACTTGTTAGAACCCTCCTGTTTGTTTTTTCCATCTTGTGTTTTGCGGTCACGTGACCATCTGCCTTTATATTCCAGCTCCGCCCTTGTGGCTGTGCAGGACTTCAGTGTTTGACTGTTTCTCTAGCCTGGTGCTTCGGTGTCTTTCTCTTTCAAGTTTGCTTGGTCCTCTGGGACCTTTAGTACATTTTTGTCAGTTTGTCTTTTTGTGTTCTTCAACAACTTCTCTGTTTAGGAGGTGTCCCATTTTTGTCCCAGTCCTTAGTTCTTTTAGGGAGGTTACATAGTCCAAACCAGAGCAAGCCGTGATGCACAGTTTGTTCTGACATCTTTTTCTGGTTGTCCTTTCTTGAACCAATTTTGGTAGGTGTCAATCACAGTATATTGGAAAGACCATACAAGGGCCTTGTTATGGTAACTTAGATTCTCATACTTGCCATTTTTCCCTTTTTCCAAAAAATCAACTTTATATAATAAGTGTTCAATTGTTGCCTAATATATCATCATTGGGGGTGTCATTATAACAAAATAATCAGTGATAGTCACATAACTTGTCAGTGGTTTTAATGTTATGGCTAATCTATAACTATAAATATGGCAATGTACTAGTTTGGTGCAGAACCGTGGCTGCAGTTAGAGGTACTAGGCAGTAATATATTGTGATCATATTTGTGGGCATTAACAATGAATGTACAGTGGCTGTATATACACATTGGCATAAATATACTACAAATATGATGACACTGGCATGCAGATATAGCTTATTTTTTAGAAATGTAAGTCTGTACAGCCCTAGTACATTGCCTCTACTATATGGTCCATTTAATGGAAGTCACCAGTGTCTTAAGCCGCAGAACGCGTAGTGTTCACAAAAAAAGTGGACTATTACCAATGCTTTCCCCTGCAGGAAATAAACAACTATGGGGAACAATTTCTAGTGAGCCCTTACATGCTATGTGTAACAAAATCAATTATAGTAATGCAAGTTTCTTGCCTTTTTAACAATAAAAATATTAACACAAAATATGGTTTCTCGTATAATGATTTTTTTCATATTTTTCAGGCAGTGTTTTTTTTATTTTATTACATGTTTATTTATTGTCTAATCTTTATTATAAAAACTACAGTAGGTGTAGGAACTATAGATTGTATGGAAAATATATGAAACATTTTACGCACACTATTTAAAATCATGGAGTTCACCAGAGGAAGTTAACTACAGAATAGGATAAGGGTCCATTTACACGAACCAACCGGCAACAGGAACCAACCCCCAGTTGGTAACGCTTTACATTTAATAGCCCATTTACACAGGCAGACTGAAGTAAATGACGCGCACTGAGTAATCTGATTAAATTTCTCAGCGCACAAAGGCTGCCACAGTTCTGGGTAGTGCGAGTTCTGATTACACAGGATGATGCACTGCTGAAAACAATGATCCTTTGTGCTACACAAGATAATTTCATGTGATGAATGAGTGTTTGCTCGTTCATTTGCTGATCGGCTACCTGTTTACACTAATAGATTATTGTGAACTACCATTTTTAAGAGTGCTCATTCATAATAGATCAGTGTAAATGCAGCTTAAGCAATGAATCACAAGTCATTGTAGTCATAAATGTGTGACTGGACATACTCAATGTACGTTGCACAAGTAGAGTACTAACCTGCATACATCTATTCCATATTCCAAAAAAAGAGCCGCTGATTTTGCATCACATACAGTATTGTTTACCTATCCACCCAGTAGTAGATTATGATCCTGGGTTATGTACCCAAAGACACCTCTATTCATCTATACACAATAACACACAACAGCATTTTTCTATTTTTTAAATATACAATAATCTTAGGCTAAGTGCCCACGATGCAGAAATGCTGCATATTTTTTCCGCTTCTCCCTGGCAGGAAAAACGTATGCGGATTTTACATGCGTTTTTCCTGCCAGGTAGAAGCGTTTGTCAAGCGTTTTTGCATGCATTTCCGCATGCGGGTTATTAAGTGCTTTTCCAAGCGAGTTTAGCATCACTTGGAAAAGTGCTCGACAAATTGGTCACACTATATAAATCCATGCAACCGGCATGGATTTATATAGTGGAACCAAGTAATTGTTAAAAAAAAAAAGAATAAGAATGGTAAAAAAAAAAAAAAAACATTATACTCACCTTCTGATGGCCCCCGGTCTTTTCCCTGCTGCGTCCGGTGTCTTGGGTGGCTCGCGATGGTGTGAAAGGACCTTTCATGACGTCATTTAGTCATGTGACAGGTCAAATGACCGCCAACGTCAGCGGTCGCGTTACCTGTCACATGACTAAATGACGTCATGGAAGGTCCTTTTAGACCATCGCGAGCCGCCCAACACCGGACGCATTGCTGAGGAGACCGGGGGCCATCAGAAGGTGAGTATAATCTTTATTTTTTATTTTAAATTCTTTTTTTAACAGGTACCATGGTACCCGGGTCTGGATGAGAGTCTCCTCTTCTCCAGACCCGGGATCCCTCTGCACATTGAATCGCTTAATATCCACATGTGCACATGTAGTCATGCAATTCAATGCAAGTCAATGGCGGCAATTACGCTGCGTGTCCACAAAATTAATGGACATGCAGCGTATGTTTCCTCAATGATAATCCGCAGTGGAAATTTCCGCAGCATGTGCACAGCATATGCGGATTATCATTGAGGACCATGGGGCACGTATTACAAAGCATTTTTTCAGCGTTTTCGCTGCTGAAATTCTGCTGCAAAAACACTTGAAAAATGCATAGTGGGCACGCAGCCTTAGTTTCCTAATATTAAAAAAAGACACATCTATTCACCTATACACAATAGCATTTTTTTTTAATATACAATAGTTTTTGTTTCCTAATATTAAAATAATAATAATTAAAACTGGAAAGGTGCATCACAATAAAGCAGTAAACCAAAGTGGGAGAAATAGTATTAATGGTATAGCCCTGGGGTGGTAAGGAGAGGTAAGGGGCCCATTCTTCCTAAAAAAAAAAAAAAAGTGGAATTGTGCACTATTATTGGACTGCAATGGGCCCTCTTTTATCTGTGTCCTCCTCTGATATAGTGACTGTATAATCACACATTAGCATTAAAGTACAATGTCATATACTGTGGAGTTGAGCAAAAGGATTTGCAGGACTCCGATCCAGGAGCCACGCTGGTAGTTCAAGGGCACCAAAAGAAATCCTTGTGAACTTCCTGCTAACTTCCGGCATCCTCAACTCCTCTTCTGTTTTCTGATTGGTAGGCCTGATTGTTGGCAGCGGATCATTCAGGATATTCTCAAAGTGTGTTAACAACAGAACAAAGCTTTAATTAGCTATAAACAGGTACAGATATGATAGGCTTTGTGGAATCAGGAATCAGGAATATACATATCTTAAGTGTCTCTGTGCAGCATCAGCTGGCTGCTTCTCCTCTCATGCACAGACACAGGAAACTGAACACAGTCACATGGTCTTTTCTGTGTGTGAGCCCCTGGGAGTTTTTTTTTTTTTTACTTTATAGACAATACACAAACCTATCAATAGAACATTTACATACACATGAATGGAGATGTTGCACTAACCATATTCCAACACCACCACTCAACAACTACTTATCCTGTTAGTCCCGTTGTGGTTCTAAAGTCCTCAAACTTGGCTCTTGGCAATGGTTTTGTCACACCATCAGCTGACATCTTGTCAGACTCGCAATAAACAAACTCTAGTACACCACGTTCTACTAAGTCACGTAAGTGGTGATATTTAACGTTGATGTGTTTAGTCCTTGCACTAAACTTCTCACTGCTGGCAAGTTTAATACATCCTTGGTTGTCCTCATAGATAACTGTTGGCTGAGCTAGTGGCTTGCCGAAATCTTCCAAAAGTTGTTTCAACCAAATAACTTCTTGACTTGCATAAACAGCTGACACATATTCTGCTTCTGTAGAAGACACTGCGAATGACACTTGTTTTCTGCTGAACCAAGAAATTGAATTTTCTCCTAACTTGAACAAGTAACCACTTGTTGATTTCCGATCATTTGTATCTCCAGCCCAATCTGCATCCACATAACCTCTGAGAGTGAGATCTCCTGATGCAGATATCTTAAGATTTAGCCTTTTGAGTTCCCTAAAGATATTGTAGAATTCTCTTAGTTGCGTTCCAGTCTCTTTGGCGTGGCTTGCTTACACGTCAACAAAGAATTCCAACTGCGGCTGTAATATTGGGACGAGTTGTGGTTGCTATGTACAGAATACAGAATACATGATATGCCTGGACCCGTGGAAGCGTGATAGACATGCGAAACGGCCGTCGTCCGCAAAAGGTGCTGCTTCCCTGCATTTTTAATGAAAATGGAATAAAAGAAGATTTTATTACATCGGTGTGCCACCTCGCTTTCTTCATGTATGAATTGTGACTTACTTTGTTTCTGGAGGGAGTTGCACCCGATGGTAAGATTGATTGCTCCAGCTGATGAGGTCGAGCTTCTGGAGTCTCTGCACAAGGACTGAGTCGCTGCAGTGCTGGTTGCCTGTGCATTTGTATATGTACAGAAGCGCCCCCACTGCTTGTCTGTAACTCTCATTGGTGGGTAGCAGATCTTTTTCTCCTTCCAACTTTAAGTAAGATGGATCCATTGGTGTTGACACACCTTTGGCTTCTGACAGTCCAAATTGGTTCAGAATTGTGGAAATTTTAGAACTTTGAGAAGAAAACTCCCATCTTCCTCTCTGGATTTGGATTCCCAAATAGTACTTCATATTTCCAAGGTCCTTAGTCTCAAAGTGCTGGTTGAGAATTTCACCTAGCTTTGTAATTTCCTTTTCATCTCGATGAGAAATGATTACGTCGTCTACATATAGGAGAACATACATCCACTCCTTTGCTACAATTTTTGTATACAAACATGGATCAGCTTGAGACCCTTTAAATCCTTCATCCATCAAAACTTTGTTCATATTTGAGTTCCATGCTCTAGCCGACTGCTTAAGTCCATAGAGAGATTTTTGCATTCTACAAACAAGGTGCTCTTCACCCTTTTTAATATATCCCTCGGGTTGGCTCATGTACAACTCTTTTTCAATATCACCATGTAGGAAGGCTGTTTTGATGTCAAAATGTCGTACTAATCTGATCAGTTTTTATGAGGAGGCAAGTTCTGGACTGGACCAAGGAAATGCAGTGGATGTTGTGTATATGGACTTTTCAAAAGCTTTTGATACGGTTCCACACAAAAGGTTGATACATAAAATGAGAACAATGGGGATAGGGGAAAATATATGTATGTGGGTTAAAAATTGGCTCAGTGATAGGAAACAAAGGGTGGTTATTAATGGAAAACACTCAGACTGGGTGTAAGTTAACAGTGGGTTACCACAGGGGTCAGTATTTGGCCCCCTTCTTTTTAACATTTATTAATGACCTTGCAGGGGGCATACAGAGCAATATTTCAATATTTGCAGATGACACTAAACTTTGCAGGGTAATCAATACAGAGGAGGACAATTTTATATTACAGGAGGATCTATGTAAACTAGAAGCTTGGGCTGATAAATGGCAAATGAGCTTTAATGGGGATAAATGTAAGGTAATGCACTTGGGCAGAGGAAATAAAATGTATAATTATATGCTTAATTGTAAAACACTGGGCAAAACTGTAACTGAAAGAGACCTGGGTGTATTGGTGGACGACAAGCTCACGTTTAGTGGCCAGTGTCAAGCAGTTGCTGCAAAGGCAAATAAAATAATGGAATGCATTAAAAGAGGCATAGATGCTCATGAGGAGAACATAATTTTACCTCTATACAAGTCATTAGTGCGACCACACTTAGAATACTGTGTACGGTTTTGGTCTCCGGTGTATAAGAAAGACATAGCTGAACTAGAGAGGGTGCAGAGAAGAGCGACCAAGGTTATTAGAGGACTGGGGGGTCTGCAATACCACGACAGGTTATTACACTTGGGGTTATTTACTGTGAAAAAGAGAAGGCTTAGGGGTGATCTTATTACTATGTACAAGTATATGAGGGGACAGTACAAAGACCTTTCTACTGATCTTTTCACTCTGAGGCCAGAGACGGGGACAAGGGGGCATCTTCTACGTCTGGAGGAAAGAAGGTTTAATCATAATCACAGACGGGGATTCTTTACTGTAAGAGCAGTGAGACTATGGAACTCTCTGCCGCATGATGTTGTAATGAGTGATTCACTATTAAAATTTAAGAAGGGCATGGATGCCTTTCTTGAAAAGTATAATATTACAGGTTATATATACTAGATTCCTTGATAGGGCGTTGATCCAGGGAACTAGTCTGATTGTCGTATGGAGTCGGGAAGGAATTTTTTTCCCCAATGTGGAGCTCAGTGTTTGCCACATGGTTTTTTTTGCCTTCCTCTGGATCAACATGTTAGGCTCTGGGTTGAACTAGATGGACTTAGTCTTCCTTCAACCTTAAAAACTATGTTACTATGTTACTATGTATGTTACTGTCATCTGTTGAACTGCAGCTACGGACATTAAAGTTCTGAATGTAGTTTGCTTCACAACTGGTGAAAATGTAGCATCATAATCTTCACCATACTTTTGCGACCAATCTTGCCTTAAACCGGTGAACTTTACCTTCTGAGTCATATTTTTTTTTTAAGACCCACTTACATTCGATAGCTCTTTTTCCTTGTGGTAGCTGCGTAAGCTCCCATGTCTGGAGTTGGTGAAAGGACTCCATCTCTTCATTAGCGGCATGTATCCACTTCTGCTTCTCGTGGACAGGCAGTTTTTGCATCTCTTGCCATGACTGTGGCTCTGGCTCAGGAAGTGTTCTGACCATATAAGAAAAGCGTCTAGCTGGGATACCTTTGTTTGGTCTTTCTGATCTCCTGACTGGAGGTTGACTTGGTTCTTCTGTTTCTTTCTTGCTGGCTTCAGAGCTTATCCAGACTTCAGTGTTTTCTTTTTCAGTGTCTGGGTTTGGTGATTGAGATTCTTGTTCTTGTTTTTGGCTTGAATGACTGGTGTAACTTCATGGAATTTGAGTGAAACTTGAGTTCTCATCAATCACTACGTCTCTGCTGATTGTTACTGTGTTGGTCTCTGGGTGCAAGATTCTGTATCCCTTTTGAGTTTTGCTATAGCCCACTAGGACTCCTTGTTTTGCATGTGATTCCCACTTGGAACGTTTTTCTTTGGGAACATACACAATCGTTTTGCTTCCAAATATCCTTAGGTGCTTCAGGTTAGGCTTCTCACAGTTCCATAGCTCATATGGAGTTTTATTTGTGGCTTTACCTGGCAGCCTGTTTTGAAGATAGCAAGCTGTCATGATGGCTTCTCCCCAATACGTTGTAGGTAGATTTGCAGCAAACAACATACAGTACTTCTTCCACTTTCACAGAGTGCGGTTCTTTCTCTCTGCAATTCCATTCTGTTCTGGGTTGTATGGGATTGTAGTCTGGAACACGATTCCATTCTTTTTCAAAATGGTTTGCACCTTACCACTTGTATATTCAGTCCCATTATCTGCATGCAGGGCTTTTGGCATTCTTCCAAATTTGTTAAATACTACAGCAAGATATTCTTCAAGTTTCTGTGGAACTTCATCCTTACTGTGAAGCAGGTAGGCGACTGTATATCTGGAGTAGTCATCAATAAATGTGAGAAAAATTATCTTCTTGCTTGGAGTTTGAACACTCATTGGACCGCAAACATCTATGTGTATGAAATCCAGTGGCCGTGCAGATCTAGTGGTGCTTACTTTAGGAAAGGATTTTCTGGACATTTTCCCTTTAAGACAGCTAGTGCACTTCATCATTTGACTACATTGCTTGATTTCTACACCATTTGCAAGTTGACCTAGCTTCCTTATTGCGTCTGGGTCTCTGTGCTCAAGACGTCTGTGCCATATATGGATAGAGTTCTTATGTAGATCTTACCTATCACTGTACACTCTTTCTTTGCATTTCAGCTGATAAAGTTCATTTTGGATTTTTTCTTCTGCAAGCGTGTAACCCTTCTTTGATATAATACAGCTATTATCTTTAAAAGTAACTACATTGACTTTTTACGTAAGCTTCTTTACTGACAGAAGATTGCTTTCAAGACTGGGAAGATAGAGAACATCCTTTACTGGGATCTTTCTGCTTTGTGCTGAGGAAACTGGACAGTGGAGGTAGCCATCTCCTACTCCTTCTGAAGTCATATATTGACCATTAGCTAAGATGACCTTTTCTGACTTGCTTTCATCAAGGTCAGTGAAGAAATCCTTGTTATTTGTCATATAGCTGCTAGCACCAGAGTCTATACACCACATATGCTTTGCAGATGAGCCTGTACTCGTATTAAATGCAGTTTCAACACATGCAGACTTTTCCTCTACAGCTGTTTTCACCTTTTGATCACTGTTCTGCTTTTTAAGCTGACTCTTTCTTGCTTTCCAAATTCTGTAGTCTGTTTTAAGGTGGCTGGGCTTTCTACAGACAAAACATTCACGAGTTTCCCTTAGATTGCTCTAATTTTTAGGAAAGTACTGTCTTTAATGCTGTTTCTGCTCTAGATTCATTACGGCTGCTTACATTGTGTGCTTTTCACTTGAACTCATCTACAAGCTTGCCTTTGACATATTCTAGTGTGAGCTCATCAACTGACCGTGCATCTAGTGCAATGACAAGTGTGTCATAACTTTCTGGAAGACCACTTAATAGTAGTGCAGCAACATGAAAGTCTTTAATTTCTTCTCCAATGCCCCTGAGACGCTCCACAATCTCTAGGGTGTTTCTTATATAGTTCTGCATATTCTGCCCATCACTTAGCTTAGACTGATACAGTTTTCTCATGAGATAAAGCTTATTGCTGAGATTTGATCTTTCATGCACTTTCTGTAATTCATCCCACATCTCTTTTGCAGTTGCACATTTGCATATATACACAATCTGATCAACATCTACACTGAGGGAGATAGTGCTTTGTGCTTTCTGATCCTTCTCTAGCCAATCATCTGGTAATGGATGAGGCACTTGTTCCTGCGTATATTTCCACATACCTTCTCTTATGAGCAGATTTCCCAGATTGATAATTCTGATTGGTGAGACTTTGCACTGAGAACTTGCAGTGATCCCTGCTTGTGGACATCTTCTCTGTTGCTCTGTGCTGCTTTTGCTTTGGGCTTCTGTTGCTGTATTACTCTTCTGTGTCACTCCTGGGGTTCTGTGTCATGCTGGAGTTCTGTGTCGCACTGGGCCCATAACCTGTTGGCAGCGGATCATTCAGGATACTCTCAAAGCGTGTTGACAACAGAACAAAGCTTTAATTAGCTATAAACAGGTACAGATATGATGGAATAGATAGGCATTGTGGAATCAGGAATATACATATCTTATGTGTCTCTGTGCAGCATCAGCAGGCTGCTTCTCCTCTCATGCACAGACAATGGAAACTGAACACAGTCACATGGTCTTTTCTGTGTGTGAACCCCTGGGAGTTTTTTTTGTTTTATAGACAATACACAAACCTAGCAATAGAACATTTACATATACAGGAATAGAGTTGTTGCACTAAACAAATTCCAACACTGATGCACTCCCATTATTGCAGTGTGATGCATGCATGACATTGTGCCAAGCATACTAATCAGAAGAAGCACCAGGGATGCCAAGCAAGGTTCACAATGCTCTAGTCAGAGAAAACGACATTGCTGCTGGACAAGGGTCCTGAAAACCTTTTTGCTCAACTCTAATATACAGACATACACACCTTATACAGTTATATGAAAAAGTTTGGGCACCACTATTAATCTTAAGCTTAATGTTTTATAAAAATTGGTGTTTTTGCAACAGCTATTTCAGTTTGATATATGTAATAACTGTTGGGCACAGTAATGTTTCTGCCTTGAAATGAGGTTTATTGTACTAACAGAAAATGTGCAATCTGCATTCAAACAAAATTTGACAGGTGCATAAGTTTGGGCACCCTTATCATTTTCTTGTTTTAAATACTCTTACCTACTTTTTACTGACTTACTAAAGCACTTTTTTTGGTTTTGAAACCTCACTGAGCTTTGAACGTCATAGCCAGGTGTATGCAATCATGAGAAAAGCTACTTAAAGTGGCCACTTGCAAGTTGTTCTCCTGTTTGAATCTCCTCTGAAGAGTGGCATCATGGGCTCCTCAAAACTGTCAAATGATCTGAAAACAAAGATTATTCAACATAGTTGTTCAGGGGAAGGATAGAAAAAGCTGTCTCAGAGATTTAACCTGTCAGTTTCCACTGTGAGGAACATAGTAAGGAAATGGAAGAACACAGGGACAGTTCTTGTTAAGGCCAGAAGTGGCAGGCCAAGAAAAACATCAGAAAGGCAGAGAAGAAGAATGGTGAGATCAGTCAAAGACAATCCTCAGACCACCTCCAGAGAGCTGCAGCATCAACTTGCTGCAGATGGTGTCACTGTGCATCGGTCAACTATACAACGCACTTTGCACAAGGAGAAGCTGTATGGGAGAGTGATGCGAAAGAAGCCGTTTCTGCAAGCACGCCACAAACAGAGTCGGCTGAGGTATGCAAAAGCACATTTGGAGAAGCCAATTTCTTTTTGGAAGAAGGTCCTGTGGACTGATGAAACCAAGATTGAGTTGTTTGGTCATACAAAAATGCGTTATGCATGGCGGCAAAAAAACACAGCATTCCAAGAAAAACACTAGCTACCCACAGTAAAATTTGGTGGAGGTTCCATCATGCTTTGGGGCTGTGTGGCCAATGCCGGCACCGGGAATCTTGTTAAAGTTGAGGGACGCATGGATTCCACTCAGTATCAGCAGATTCTTGACAATAATGTTCAAGAATCAGTGACAAAGTTGAAGTTACGCAGGGGATGGATCTTTCAGCAAGACAATGATTCAAAACACCGCTCCAAATCTACTCAGGCATTCATGCAGAGGAACAATTACAATGTTCTGGAATGGCCATCCCAGTCCCTAGACCTGAATATCATTGAACATCTGTGGGATCATTTGAAGAGGGCTGTCCATGCTCGGCGACCATCAAACTTAACTGAACTGGAATTGTTTTGTAAAGAGGAATGGTCAAAAATACCTTCATCTAGGATCCAGGAACTCATTAAAAGCTACAGGAAGCGACTAGAGGCTGTTATTTTTGCAAAAGGAGGATCTACTAAATATTAATGTCACTTTTCTGGTGAGGTGCCCATACTTATGCACCTGTCAAATTTTGTTTGAATGCAGATTGCACATTTTCTGTTAGTACAATAAACCTCATTTCAAGGCAGAAACATTACTGCGTCCAACAGTTATTACATATATCAAACTGAAATAGCTGTTGCAAAAACACCAATTTTTATAAAACATTAAGCTTAAGATTAATAGGGGTGCCCAAACTTTTTCATATAACTGTATATGTAAGACATGTTTACTTATCACAAAAACATAAGGAAAGGCCAATAAACCTTATGAGTACAATGTCCCAACATGTGCAGGAAAATCGAGATCCGCATTGGGATGCAGCACTTATAGTTTGGGGTCAGTATTGATTATACTCATAAGGTTTATTGGTCACTCGCTATGTTCTTCTGCTGGCTACATGTACAAATTGCATATATGAGACATTTATGCCTTCAATTAATGATGGTATATGACTTTGTACTGTGCACTTTTATGCCATTGTGTTATTTTGCCGAGACAATATTCATTTTTACTGTTTCTCTCACTATGTTTCCTCCTGTTTTGTGATGCACCTTGTGTTATAATAATAGGAAATAAAGAATATTGTGTACATTTTCAAAAATTGTTGTTGCTTGTTATTTTGTATAAGCATTTATACAGTATTATGTAACAATATGGTTCTGATAATACTTGGTCCATCCTGCCCATTGTCCCGAGAAGAGACTTAATTGCACCCATAAATCCCGCTAGTTAAGGCAAATAAGTTTTTAAAGCGTGATATATTTTAAAGTAAAGCTGTCATCCATTTCTCACTGCCGAAACCACAGCAGCATGAAATCTAGCCCGGCTCCATCATTATAGAAAGCTATGTTTTACTTTGAAACACTTTGGTCTTTAAAGGGAATGAGTCAGCAGAAAAGGATTTACATTATAAATCAGATTTTTATGTTGAAGAGAACCTGTCAGATTAATCAGTTTGGGATACAAAAACCTGTTTTTAGGTCGCTGTAATGCAGAATAAATCCATACTTTTTGTTTTGTCAATCCTTGATTCCATAGCAGAGAAATTCCTATTTCAATTGTAATGCTAATGAGCCGCAAGTGCAGGAGGCTATGCCCTGCATCTACAGCTCTCCTTCATTTTTCACTCTTTCCCCACCTGCCACTGGCCTCCATTGACTGACTGACACATCACTCTTCTCTGTGATCTCCTTCTCTATCTAAAATCTCTTTTCGCTCCATCATTCCCAGTGGCGGTGCATGTGCAGAATGATAGTCCAGATCTCACAATGTCATCAGGACTTCTTTTTTTAAAATATTTTTAAATATCTGGGTTGAAATGAAAGTTTTGTAGATCACACTGTATTACAGTCGGCCACCAAAATATGACAGTGTGTGATGTGTTGTCACTATTCCCTTGTATTTTCTGTGTGGTTGGGTGTGCTTGTGACTGCATAAATGGAATCTGCTTACTTGTGGTCACATGCCGACTAGACTCCTGTGCTTCTATCAATTCCCCTCTATTAAACGAAGTACAAGAATCTAGTCTGCATGTGACCGCAAGCATGTAAACCACAGAACCTCACAGGGAAATACAGAGGTATCATGACAGTGTGCATATCACACAGTCAAATAAAGTAACAGGAATTTTTTTATTACAGCACGGACAATACCTTTAACCACTTACAGACACATGATGTACAGGTATGGCGGGCTCCCTGACTTTGATGTGGACTCGCACACAGAGTCCGCATCTTGCCTGGCATATGCCCACTTTTTTTATCAAAACAATACTAAGTACATTGTTATTTACATGTACTATTACTATTTATTTTCTTCCTACGGCGTATTTGCTGATTTTATTTTTATCTTAGATTCTGCTTGTTAAATGGCCACAGTGTGAATGCACACTTATGCATTGCACTTATACCAACATATGCTCTGGTTCATTTTGTTTTGTTCTTTTAGCTCCAATTAAAACCTGTTTGGGAAAGATGAATGGGTAAGGATGCAGGCCTGGGGGGAGAGGCCCACCAACAAATGCACAATGCAAAATAAAATAAAAACAAAAACAATCAAAGAATTCCTGAACTCAACCACGTGGTTTCATTTCCAACTAGCCCGATCACACTGGGGTGTTTGTGTTCCTTTTACAATGCAAGTCTATGTTGAGTCAGGACGCTGCTCCATAGGCTTACATTGTAAATGCAACTTCTGGCTTACACATAAACCCCAGTGTGATCCAGTAACTCGGAAATGCAGTTACGTGAGTGTGAAGAGGACCAGTGCAGCGCTGGAAACCAGAGAAGAAGGTGATCACTAAATATATTAATGCACTTACACTATATTACACACACATTTAGACAGGTTTAGGAAATAAACTCGACAGCTCTGGAAAAATTACATAGCTTCACCATAAAAATAAATGCAGAAAAATCCACACTCCCCAAGGCAAATTCAACCCCCGTAATTGTGAGTCCCATAGCTTCCCCAGACAACAGTTTTGTCCAGTTTGTTTGGTATTGCAGTAGTGGAGAGAATTCACTTAACAGTTTACGGGATCCGTGTCTCCAGAAACACAAGTTGGGCACAGCATATTAGGCACTAAACTGGCATATTTGCTGTTTTCACTCTGCAATATCCGATGCTTGCATATTTCTAGTCACTACACCCGCAGATGAAATCCGTGTAGGGCCTAACTTCCAAAATGAGGTCACTTATGGGGAGTTCTGTTCTAGCACCTCAGTGGTGCTGCTGAACATTTGCAAATGGCTCCCCCAAACTATTGCAGGAAAATCTTTGCTATAAAAGTCTAATTGCGCTCCTTCCCTCCCAAGCCCTGCCATGTGCCCAAACAGTAGTTTTCTACTGCATGTGTGTATTGCCACATTTGAAACAAGGTGTGTAACAAATCATGAGTCCATTTTCTCCTATCACCCCTTATAAAAATGACAAATCTGGGGCTCAAACAAAATTTTTGTGAACAAAGATACATTATGGACATATTTTATTTTTATCTTCAAAGCCAAATGGTCTAAAATTTTGTCAAATGTCTGTGGTGTCAAAAAGCTCACTATACCCTAAGTTGACTTCATAAAGGAGTGTAGTTTTCTAAAATTGGGTTATTTTGGGAGGATGGGGAGAGGTCCTGTTGTTCTTACTCCACTGGGCCTCTACTAATGTGACATGCAGTAGGTACACATAGTATGAGCAGGTAATCAGGTAATGACAAGTGTCGTCGTCACATAATGTGAGATGTTGTGCGTGCTCCAAATTAAAATGTAAAATCCAAATACGTGCACGCAAGAGCCACACTGCTACATTGAGCATCAGGGCAGGTCTCTCTATATTTTCCAGCGTGACATCATCTTATATAGATGTTTAATAGTCATACATGGTAACAATATAATTGGCTCAACTTATCTCTAAATATGTGCTGGCATTAGCATACATAAATTTCATTGGCTAAAACTAACACTATTGACACCCAGCTTTTGGGTCTAGGAATCTCTCTACCTTCTAGTTTCATTTCTTCCTTATCTCTAAGTCTCTAACAAGGAGTTACACGTACAAAAATCAAAATGGAGTCAGAATAGATAAAATAACTCCTGCTCTCACAATTCCCTTCTCTTGTGGCAGTGGGTGGCTGTTCCAGTCGAAGTGCCCGTCTACAGACTCCCCCAGATACATTTTCCTCCCGTAATAGAACAAGCCTGTCTTCCTACACCACTTCACCGGATTTTCCGGATTGGCCTGTCTGTCACACCATCAGATGGACACACATACACACAAGCCACAACAAGCAAGGAAGCTATACAGGTGCTGGTCAGAGTTAGCATCCAACAGTTTGTCATAGTAGATATCATTTATCCAGTCCACATTTTTATTCATTGTAACGATGGGGATTAACGATTCAAGTCCCGCTGCTTCTTCATCTTTGACTTTGAACTTGTCTGGTACTCCTCTTGGGACTCCAATAGCTTTGATGTACACGTGAAGGTCGAAAGAAGTAGGAATGCTGGTGTCGCACTTGTCTGTATTTGGAGTCACAATCTGGAGTGGTAGCAGGAATTTAACAATAGCACATGTACCCTCCCAGCCCACTGGCAGTATTGGATAAAAGTCACCATTTCCACACATCCACCCCAAGTCAGCTCTAGCTACCGTCTGATTCAGGGGGGCATGGCCTTGAACCAAGTAAGTGGTGGTGTTGGGACTGCAGTAGGAGGAACCTAAATGCTTTAGGTCAATGGTACATGTTAAACTCTGAAAACAAGTGTAATATCCGAGCCCATTGGCCTTTACATTTTTAGTGTTTATAAGGCGTTACAACTGCCGGAACAGGTTACACTCTGAAGTATTTTCTCCTTCTGTAGCAGAAAATAGATGAATTAGGCTGGAGAAAGCAATGGGGTTTGTCTAGTCGCTTATAGGAAAGGGCACCATGAATGAGTCTTTGGAAGGACTAAGTTGCGGGCTCTCAGTGTTATTTAGAATAGGTCGGTCCCTGGTATCCCTAAGATAGGTGTCCTAATCGGTCAATGTGCCTCGGGATATTTATGCCTATCACATATATTCCTGCATCTGTAACAGAGGGGTTCTGTATCGTCAAGTATAGGGGAAGACAATTGTCAGACTTACAAGTAAGACAGGGCCCTACTGTACAAAGTTTGAACATACATTCTGGTTGTAATAGAGTCATTCTAGTAAGACGGCTTCTACCCTTGCTGTCTGTCTTTTCTCGGGCTACGGAAGGGATGTAGACCCAGTCTTCACCTAGTGTTCCACTCCACCATATTCCAGGACTCGCAATCAGACTCATAGCCAGTACTGGTGAGGGTGACAAATATATATTTTTGGGTGAGTCTATGGATGTCTCCACCCTGCCACTGCACCCTAGGACAGGAGACCATGTTACACAGGTCAAATGTGTAACTGATTACAAAGTCTGAGGTATTAAACCAGAAAGTGGTAACTAGCTCCCCATTCTTTCTCTCTTGGGACATAGTCCTTCATGAGCTCTCATGTATCAAGGTAAAAGGATAAAGTACAGGGTGTGTATCCACATCACTCAGTGGCTTTCTTGGGCTCAGCTGTCTTCCTGCAGTGTGAGGCGTGGATCCAGTTGGGCTTTCTATCGAGCTTTACGGCTATCTTTGTTGTCATCAGAACTTGGAAGAGCCCAAATCGAGGTTCAAGGGCTCTTTTAACGTGTCTTTTCACCACCACCCAGTCTCCAAGCTGCAGGGGATGGCTCCCTTTCATAGAATCTGGATCTAGAAAAGTAGAGTAAACTTGAGAGTATATATTAGACAAGCGTTTTGTATTTGCAATAACATAAGATGACAGCCTATCATGTTGCATCTGGAGATGCTGTGGAAAATACAACCCTAGCCTAGTAGTTGACCCAAATAACACCTCAGATGGGCTCAGGGCTGTCTTTTTTTGGGAGTATACCTGACTGAGAAAAATACAAGGGGAAAGCATTCTATCCATGGTCTGCCCGTTTCAGCCATGGCTTTCTGGATTTTCAGTTTCAGGGTCCCATTCAATCTCTCTACTCTACTGCTACTCTGTGGATAGTACATAGTATGAAAGGCCTTTTCCACTCTCAGGGCAGACATTATTTCCTGCATTACTTCTCCGGTAAAGTGGGTGCCTCCATCAGGCATTGGATGGATTCATTTTTCTTGATAGGCTTACTTGCCACTGCGAGGAAAGATCGAGCTCTCCATATAGGTTTATAGTCATGAAAGCATAGCGGCTGTCTGTATAAATGGTGGCAATCTGATCTGATTCATGTCTGTAGGCATCTTCTAGGTCACGGAGTTCAGCTTCCTGGTCAGACATGTGTGGAGGCAGCAATTCTGCTTTTATGTTTTCATGGAGTGTAGAACTGGCCATCCATGCCATACCGCGACCCATCCACAAAGAGCTCATGGTCTGGGTTATCTAGTGGAATATCAATAACAGGACTGAAACCTCCCATGGGACATTTGACGCGCCCCTGGGCCGTGGGGATACCCGGAGCCGGGCCTTGTAGATGCTGGGGGTTGTAGTCACTGTGGCGGTGACCCGATCCGTGACCCAGGGCGGTTAAACCAGGGTAGTCTATGTGTGTCTGTTATGTATAGTCCGACTATGCCATCTGTGGAATGCGGTTATTGGGAACCGGCGCTGCGGAGTAGTCCGCTGAAGCTGGTGGTATGTGTGGCAAGGTGATGCAACTCCCCACAGGAAGAGTGTAGCTTCAGGGCAGCACGTATGGATGATGGTGGTGGTGGTGCAAGGTGTCGCGGTGCAAGAATAATCACAGGGTCCAAACGATGCAGTCCCAGATCCTTTTACTCACGGTTTAAGCAGTTCCAGTTACAGGGCCAGTGTAAGAGCCCACGGCGTCCTGTGCTCACGCAGTGAGGGGCTCGGATGACTCCCAGATACCTCCAGAGTACACTGTGTGCAGAATTATTAGACAAGTTGTATTTTAGAGGATTATTTTTATTATTGATGAACAACTATGTTCTCAATCAACCCAAAAGACTCATAAATATCCAAGCTTAATATTTTTGGAAGTTGTAGTGGTTTTTTTTTTAGATTTGGCCATCTTAGAAGGACATCTGTTTGTGCAGGTAACTATTACTGTGCCGAATTATTAGACAACTTAATAAAAAACAAATATAATCCCATCTCACTTGTTTATTTTCACCAGGTAAACCAATATCCGTGCACAAAATTTAGAAATAAACATTTCTGACATGCAAAAACCAAAACCAAAAAAATTAGTGATCAATATAGCCACCTTTCTTTATGATGACACTCAACAGCCTTCCATCCATAGATTCTGTCAGTTGTTGATCTGTTTTCCATCAACATTGCGTGCAGCAGCCACCACAGCCTCCCAGACAATGTTCCGAGAGGTGTACTGTTTTCCATCCCTGTAGATCTCTCATTTTATGATGGACCACAGGTTCTCTATGGGGTTCAGATCAGGTGAACAAGGGGGCCATGTCATTATTTTTTCTTCTTTTAGACCTTTACTGGCCATCCATGCTGTGGAGTAGTTGGATGCATATGATGGAGCATTGTCCTCCATGAAAATCATGTTTTTCTTGAACGATACCGACTTCTTCCTGTACTACTGCTTGAAGAAGTTGTCTTCCAGAAACTGGCAGTAGGTCTGGGAGTTGAGCTTCACTCCATCCTCAACCCGAAAAGGTCCCACAAGTTCATCTTCGATGATACCAGCCCATACCAGTACCCCACCTCCACCTTGCTGGCGTCTGAGTCGGAGTGGAGCTCTCTGCCCTTTACTGATCCAGCCTCTGGCCCATCCATCTGGCCCATCAAGAGTCACTCTCATTTCATCAGTCCATAAAACCTTTGAAAAATCAGTCTTAAGATATTTCTTGGCCCATTCTTGACGTTTTATCTTATGTTTCTTGTTCAAAGGTGGTCGTATTTCAGCCTTCCTTACCTTGGCCATGTCCCTGAGAATCGCACACCTTTTGCTTTTTGATACTCCAGTAATGTTGCAGCTCTGAAATATGGTAAAACTGGTGGTGAATGGCATCTTGGCAGCTTCACGCTTAATTTTTCTCAATTCATGGGCAGTTATTTTGCGCCTTTTTTGGCCAACACGCTTCTTGCGACCCTGTTGGTTATTTGCCATGAAACGCTTGATTGTTCGGTGATCATGCTTCAAAAGTTTGGAAATTTCAAGATTGCAGCATCCCTCTGCAAGACAGCTCACAATTTTGGACTTTTCAGAGCCAGTCAAATCTCTCTTCTGACCCATTTTGCCAAAAGAAAGGAAGTTGCCTAATAATTAAGCACACCTTATATAGGGTGTTGATGTCATTAGTCAACACCCCTCCTCATTACAGAGATGCACATCATCAGATTTACTTAATTGGTAGTTGGCTCTCAAGCCTATGCAGCTTGGAGTAGGACAGCATGTATAAAAAGTATCATGTGATCAAAATACTCATTTGCCTAATAATTCTGCACACAGTGTATTTATCAGGACCCCCTTCTGTGTGTCCTTTCTGGCCTTCTCCCTGCACCTCACACCTAGTAGCACTCCTGTCTGGTGTCCTCGGGCCTTGGTGGGCGACGTGTGTTCCGTCCCCGTGGTCCTATGTGGCTACCTTCCTAGCACACTAATATGGACTTATGGTCTGCGGTATTTGAAATGCTGCAGCCTCCGGTTCTCTAGTTAGGCTTTGTAGCTCTTGGCTAGTTAAGGGACCGGTTCCCTTTTTACGGCCTGACCACCCTACCTCCTGGCAGCGGCGGGAGTACGGGTGACTTGCTGCACGGCCCGTACCCCTGGGGTCCCTTCTCTTCTCGTCCTGGAGCCTCTCCTGCTCCCCTTATCTCTCCCTTCTCCTTCAGGCTCAGGCCTCCTGACTAGGCCCGCCTCTGGAGCAGAGCTTCTACTGAGCCCCTGCTCCTGCACTCTAAGACTCCTTTCTCTCTTTGTCTGACTTCCTTGAACCAAGATAGTTCCTTCCTTTTATATCTTCTACTCAGTGCTCCCAGGATCTACATCCTCCACCCATCCACTACTTAGTTCCCCCGCTCTAAGTGGTTCCTCCCCACTCCAGCCAGGGATCAGGGACTGTGCTCTCCTGTAGGAGCAATCTCGCCCTGTCCCCCGGAAATGTGGTGTCATGGATGTAGTATTAGGGTCCTGAGCCATACTCCTTCCTTACCTTAGAGTGAGATACCACACCTCTGGATGAGATGCAATACCTCTGTGACGACCGAACCCTCCAGGGTGCCACACATTATTTTTACACAGTCATGTTCCTCTTGTGGATCAACTAGCAGGTCACCCACTTTACCACTACCACCCCACCCCCCCTCCAGGGGCAACAAGGTGGCTGGATTCAGAATAGTGAAACGATGAATGGTGATGTTATCAGGCATAAAGAGGACACATTCAATTCTGAGATGTCCAGCAGTACTTCGAAAGAATGGTAGTAACATCATGAGAGACATAAACAGGGAGGGAGAAAGTTAGAGAAAAAAAATTCCAGCAGACTCCTCCAGGAGCAGCACAGCATTTATGACTTTGTGAGACCCTCATTGACCCACTTGAGAAGAGGGAGGAAGGGGGGGTTATCATGTGTCTTGGCGGGAGACTGCAGTATCCCTATGCTCAGGCTTTCCATAATTTAGCACGTGAAATTTATTTGTCCTTGCCTGGTCTGGTGATACATAAGAGGGGTTCTGGACCGTTGTTTTGCCTTTTTATTCAGGGCATTGGTTGTTTCCACACCCTTAGCTACTTGTGGCTGGGGACATGGCCCGGTACTCCAGGTGGGACATTATTAGTGGCTCTCTAATCACGGGCTTTAAACCTTCAACAAAGGTAGAGGACAGTAAATGGGTATGAACTTCAGACTTATTCTCATAAATCCTGCCATCTTTGCCAGAGCCGGGTATAATATATTTCTACTGACTCTGTAGCATCCTGTTGGATATTATGAAGGATGGCTGACTGGTAAGCTAACTTTTTTCTGACCCTACTGAGTGAATTTTCTCATATACTGCTTCCCCAAATCCAGTGAGGTATCATCTGTGGGTGGGGCTTCTATTGCCCACACTAAAAGGGGGTAGAAGGTATTCCCTGCCTTTGCTGACACCAGGTCCTCTTAATCCCACCAACAACAGAAGAAAGCCTTTCTAATTTTCTCTACCTCTCTAACAAATGGCATGGGAAACATTTAAAGGTCTGACATTCTACTCATCATGGCCAGCATTTCACGAGGATTCCAGGGATGCCACAAACCCTCCTTGGGCTTTACAGTATCTGGTTCCCTAGACTGGGGTGTGAGGGCTGGTAGTAGCAGTCTGGGGGAGAGCTGTGGGCGAGCAGAGGGGAGGTGTGAGGTGCCCAGCTTGACTGAGTAATTGTCCTAGTGAATCTTGGATGGCATCAAAAGACTAATGTATAATTGCTGCATCTATTTGGGTTGTCAGGAGAGGAAGTGGAGGGCAGGATAGGTCCTGAAGAGGCATTAGTCCCATCCAATGCATAATGTTCATTGGGGGCCTGACCAAGGGGGGGGGGGGCGGCGACACTATGCAAATGGATTGTGGGGCGATAACAAATGGGTGCAATCATGTTTTAGGATTAGGAGGTTGAATGATTTCTATGTGCCAACAGGGGGCATCACATACACAACAGGTGTCTTTGTCCCACAACTGAATTATGTTACACGGAGCCTTGAAGAGGTTATCCAGGAATATAGTGCTAGTGAGCAGATGCCCAAAACAAACTTACAAATCTTGACACAATTTATGTGCAGAAACCAATTGATAATCAGTCTTCATTATTGAGCATATTTCCAAATACACAATGTGTTTCAGGGACCCCTTTATCAAGTGACACTGTGGTTTTAATACAAAAAATGGGTACCAAAATCAAAAGGCAGCGAAAGCACTTCCCTTTACAATACATTTGTTGTATTAAACAGAATAAAATACATTTAAGTGTGTAAAAGATCTGTACATTACGCAAGGAAATACATTTTGTTTGTATTATTGCAGGTAGGTTTGCAATGAAAGATAACACCTTTATTAAGAAACTGGAGGACCGTATCACTGACTCAACGGCACCATATTTCCCAGTCACACCAGTATACCTGGTTGGATAATGCCTGTGCTGTACTGTGATATTGGCCATGACATCTCCTCAATCACCAACACCACCTGCAGAGTGAATATAGTAGCACCTGGTTATAGAATTAGAATACATTGAGTGATAATTTGGGTTGTACACTACAACATTTAGTTTGGGTGTGTATTGGGTTAAAGGGGATAAAATGCAGCGGGTCTTTAAAAGTGGTACTACACCAGGTATAAACATGTGCTGCCGAGTACTTGTGCTGTATTGTGCATGGTGTGTACCATAAAATGAATCTTGGATTGCTGTCATTTTTTGCCTCATATACAGTGAGGAAAATAAGTATTTGATACTCTGCCGATTTTGCAAGTTTTCCCACCTACAAAGAATGTAGAGGTCTGTAATTTTCATCATAGGAGTACACTTCCACTGTGAGAGACAGAATCTTAAACCAAAACTAGAAAATCACACTTCATGATTTTTAAATAATTCATTTGCATTTATTATTATTATTTATTATTATAGCGTCATTTATTCCATGGCGCTTTACATGTGAAAAAGGGGAATACATACAAGAACAATTACAATAATCCTGAACAAAATGTGACGGCGACTGGTACAGGAGGAGCGAGGACCCTGCCCGTGAGGGCTCACAGTCTACAAGGAATGGGTGAGGAAACAGTAGGTGGGGGCAGAGCTGGTCATGCAGCGGTATGGTGGAGCGACGGTTACTGCAGGTTGTACACTTGTCGGAAGAGGTGGGTCTTCAGGTTCCTTTTGAAGGTCTCCACGGTAGGCGAGAGCCTGATATGTTGGGGTAGATAGTTCCAGAGTAGGGGGGATGCACGGAAGAAATCTTGTATACGATTATTGGAAGAGGAGATAAGAGGGGAGTAGAGAAGGAGATCTTGTGAGGATCGGAGGTTGCTTGTAGGTATGTACAGGGAGACTAGGTCACAGATATATGGAGGAGACAGGTTGTGGATGGCTTTGTATGCCATGGCTAGGGTTTTGAACTGGAGTGTCTGGGCTTTGGGGAGCCAGTGAAGGGATTGACAGAGAGGAGAGGCTGGGGAATAGCGGGGGGACAGGTGGCTTAGTTGGGCTGCAGAGTTTAGGATAGATTGGAGGGGTGCAAGAGTGTTAGAAGGGAGACCACAGAGCAGGAGGTTGGAGTAGTCAAGGAGGGAGATGATGAGGGCGTGCACTAGTGTTTTTGCAGATTCATGGTTGAGGAATGTGCGGATCCGGGAGATATTTTTGAGTTGGAGTTGTCAGGAAGTGGAAAGGGCTTGGATATGTGGTTTGATTGAGAGATCAGAGTCCAGGGTTACCCCAAGGCAGTGAGCTTGCGGGACTGGGGAGAGTGAGCAGCCATTGATGTTTATAGATAGATCAGGTGAGGAGGATGAATGAGATGGTGGAAAGATGATGAATTCTGTTTTGTTCATGTTAAGTTTTAGAAATTTAGCAGAGAAGGATGAAATAGCGGACAGACATTGCGGGATTTTGGTTAGTAGAGAGATGTCAGGTCCGGAGAGATAGATCTGTGTGTCATCAGCATAGAGGTGATACTGAAAACCGTGAGACTCAAAGAGCAGTCCCAAGCCAAAGGTGTAGATGGAGGAGAGGAGGGGTCCTAGGACTGAACCTTGGGGGACACCAACAGATAGGGGGCTAGATGAGGAGGTGGTGTGTGAGTGGGAGACACTGAATGTCCGGTCTGTTAGGTATGAGGAGATCCAAGATAGGGCCAAGTCTGTGATGACGAGAGATGAGAGTCTGTTGTAAGAGGGAATGGTCCACTGTGTTGAAGGCAGATGACAGGTCTAGGAGGAGGAGGACTGAGTAGTGTCGCTTGGATTTGGTAGTTAGTAGGTCATTGGTGACTTTAGTCAGGGCAGTTTCAGTAGAATGTTGCAGTCGGAAGCCAGATTGGAGGCGGTCAAAGAGAGAGCAGGAGGAGAGGTGGGAGGACAGTTCAAAGTGAACATGTTGTTCCAGTAGTTTTGAGGCATAAGGGAGAAGATATTTTGGTCATGCGCAGTGCATGATCAAAATATCTTCTGCATATGCAGCGCTGACAGCCTATATACCACAGGGATGGTGTTCCATGCCTATGCTATACAGGCGATCAGAATTAAAAAAGTGAAAGTGCCATAGTGGGACAAAGAATAAAAGTAAAAAAAGTGTTTAAAAATGGAAAAAAAAGGAAAAATATGAAAAAAATTTTTTAAAAATAATCCACCAAAAATAAAATCTACTGTACCCATCAATAAATATTATTATGAAAAAAAAAACAATAAAAGTACACATATTTGGTATCGCCGCGTCTGGAATGACCTGACCTATAAAACTGTCCCACTAGTTAACCCCTTTAGTGAACACGGTAAAAAAAATAAATTAAAAAGAAAGCAAAAAACAATGCTTTATCATCATACTGCCAACACAAAATGGAATAACACGCGATCAAAAAGACGAATAGAAATAAAAATGGTACTGCTAAAAATGTCATCTTTTCCCGCAAAAAACAAGCCACCATACAGCTCCATCAGCCAAAAAATAAAAAAGTTATAGCTCTCAGAATAAAGCGATGCAAAAAAATAATTTTTTCCATAAAATAGTTTTTATTATGTAAAAGCGGCAAAACATAGAAAAACTATATAAATGTGGTACCGCTGTAAACGTACTGACCCGAAGAATAAAGCTACCTTATCAATTTTACCACACGCGGAACAGCATAAAAAAAAACCCATAAAAACCATTCCGAATTGCTGGTTTTTGTTTATTCTGCCTCCCAAAAATCGGAATAGAAAGTGATCAAAAAATGTCACGTGTCTGAAAATGGCACCAATAAAAACGTCAACTCATCCCGCAAAAAACAAACTGCCAGATGACTCTGTCGGCCAAAATATGGAAAAATTATAGCTCTCAAAATATGGCGATGCAAAAACTAGATTTTACAAAAAAATGCATCTTTTAGTGTGTGACAGCTGTCAATCATAAAACCCCGATATGATTCTGGTATCTCTGTAATCGCACCGTCCCGAAGAATAAAGTTGTCTAATCACTTATACCGCATGAGGAACGGCGTAAAAAATAAACTCTAGGGTTAGGGTTAGGTTTGGGCTAAGGTTAGGGTTGGGGCTAGGGTTAGGGTTGGGGTTAGGGTTAGGCTTGGGCTAGGGTTAGGCTTGGGCTAGGGTTAGGGTTGGGCTAGGGTTGGGGTTAGGGTTGGGCTAGGGTTAGGGTTGGGCAAGGGATAGGGTTAGGGTTGGGCTAGGGTTAGGGTTGGGATTTTTTTTTAAAGTAAAAAAAAGATGACCATATGGCAGCTAGTGTTGAGCGCAAGTGCCCGCTACTTGAGTTTGCATCGGGTGCTCGGGTATGCATTGAGTATCGTGGGTGCTGAAGTGACATGCTCGAGTCTCTGCCTCATATGCTTCACAGACAAAAAATCTTGCTGGGATTGCCTGCCATGCACGAGCGATTCCTGCATGTTTTTTTTTGGGTGTCTAATAACTGTGAAACATGTGGGCGGGGACTCAAGCATGTCACTCGAGCACCCACGATACATGGTGCATACCTGAGTACCCGATGCAAACTCAAGTAGCGAGCACTTGCGCTCAAGACTAATGACAACTTATTCAATATGATGACCAAATTCTATCAAATTCTGTGTCGTATCTCTGGGTTCAAAATGTTCGCTATACCTCTTGATAAAATCCTTGAGGGGTGTAGTTTCCAAAATGGGGTCACTTGTGGGGGGTTTCCACTTTTTAGGCACATCAGGGGCTCTCCAAACGCGACATGGCGTCCGCTCTCGATTCCAGCCAATTTTGCGTTCAAAAAGTCACACAGTGCTCCTTCCCTTCTGAACTCTGCCGTGCGCCCAAACACTGTATTTTCCACACATATGGGGCGTACTCAGGAGAAATTGCACAAAAGTTTTTGGGGTCCATTTTCTCCTCTTACCCTTGTGAAAATAAAAAAATTGGGGCTAAAACATAATTTTTGGGGAAAAAGTTAGATTTTTTTATTTTCACGGCTCCATGTTATCAACTTCTGTAAAGCACTTGGGGGTTCAGGGTGCTCACGACACATCTAGATAAGTTCCCTGAGGGGTCTAGTTTCCAAAATGGTGTCACTTGTGGGGGGGTTTTCCACTGTTTAGGCACATCAGGGGCACATCCGCTAATTATTCAACCAAATTTTACATTCAAAAAGTCAATTGATTGCTTGACTATACTGTACAGATATTGCCGAGCAGCAGTTTAAAGTAGCTTTTAAAAGAGATTTAATTGGACTTTGAAACAGCACTGCAGCATAGAGTTTTGGAGAGAAGGAAGCCAAATAAGGTAGCTAAGTATATTCCCAAAGAGAAAAACAAGAGTAGTGCAAGGTTAGAAATCTCGGAAGGAAATTAATGTAGCTCAGAACAAGGAAAAGAAAATCCAGCACTTTGACCCCTGATTATGGATAAAATAAATAATGTTTATTTGAACATCCAATAATAATAAAAAAAAGTTTCAACACTGTTAAAAACAATACATCCTGGAAAAATATACCACTGGCCAGTGGTATATTTTTCCAGGATATCCTGTTTTTTAACGATGTTACAACTTTTTTTTATTATTCGGTGTTCAAATAAACGTTACTGCTTTTATCCATCATTGGACGCCACCGTGCTGGATGTTCCTTTCCTTGTTTTGAGCAAAGTATAATACAAAAATGTATAACTTTGTAAAGGATAATTACATTTTAAAATCCTAGGATATAGGCTTGATTCATTAAAACTGTTGTATTGCTGTGGTGAGATGCACCAAATACATTAAGGGGCATTCACATTTTAACAAATTTGGCGCATTTCGCAGCTGTCATGCACCACCATAAGAAATGCTCTCCAGTCGGATATTACAGGACATTTCTGTCACTTTCCTACTGTAAATTATTCTGAACTTCTTGGTTGTGCCCCTTCCCCTTTGGGTCTCCCATACTGTTTGCCTATGCAGTGAATGCAACGGCTGCCAAAAATTTGGAGGAACTCCAATGTCCCTTGTAAGAGACGTAGATATGTTGATATGGTACATATGGTGGTAATATGGTGGTGGAGGATGAGGATGTGGAGAAGTGTGTCACCCTGGCCTGGATGCCACAAATATAATAAAGCTGTGTCTGAGAGCAAGGGGGAGGTTCTCTGGTCAGGGGAACATTAGCATGCAATTCCTCCTGTCTCAGGCCAGTAGGGGGAGCAGGCTGCCCCTATAAAAGCTGGAACTGGGGGCAGGGTTAAAGAGAACTGGACGACCTGTCTCTGGATTGAGAAGTGTCCCAGAGCAGAGAGGGACAGTTGTATTGCACCCTAAGAGGAAGTGTGGCAGTAGGAGAGCCACAAGCCAGAGACAAGAGGCGAAGTGAGCCTGTCTTGGCAGACAAAGAACTCAATTTACCAGACTTTGGTGTCTGAGGCTGTGAGGATTCCACGTCCTGCAGCAGATAACAAGTCCGCAGGGGACTGTATGTTCCTTGGCCTAAGAGGCCCGGAGGCTCCGCCACAGCAGAAGGGACCAGCAGAGCCGTACCAGGACGGGAGTAGAAAGGAACCCACGTTGCAGGCCATACAGGCGAGAATACACGGTGAGCTCGGGACCGTGGGCTGTTACTCTATCAGGAGGAGATAGCCAGAAGGACCGCAGAGAGCATGGTAGGCCTACACCCTCACCCTGACCAGGGCCAATTTCCCAATAGCTCTCAGACATTCAGGTCCCCTCTTAGCCGGGGCTGTTTGTGGGTCAGTTCACCTGTTCTAGTAAAGACCCTGGACTGCAATCTGTTGTCTGTGTGCTCCTTGCTCCTCCAGCACTAACGGTACTGGGACGCCCTGCACCATCACCCCCACCATCCACTACACTGCCCTGGGGCTGCACTCTTTCCGTGGGGAGTTACACTATCTCAGCTACATACACCATCAGCCCCAGCGGTATGCCTTGCAGCGGCGGTTCATAATAGCCGTGGCGTAGTCGGACATCACTTAAAACTTATAAAGGGACTACCACTGGTCTGACGACCCTGAGCCACGGAACCGGGTAGCCACTACTACCCCCATCGTTCCCCTATTGCCCGGATCCGAGTGCCCCACGGCCCAGGGGGCGAGTCAGAAGGAGGAGGACAAGAGCAAATAGACAAAATCAGGAAGCGTATACCCATGTTTGGGTGTGAAGACAGAGGTGCATGGGAATAGAGTTAGACCTCCCAAAAAAAGACACTGGATTTGAATTTATGTTACTCTGCTAGCATTCGGTGGTGTTGAGAAGTCTGGCCCAATCCAGCCCTTGCTCATTTTTATAAGAGTCAGCCTGTCAGCATTTTCAGTTGACAGACAGATGTGCCTATCGGTTATAAATCCACCAGTGGCACTATAAATCAGCTCTGACAAATCGCTAGCGGCAGGGTAGGCCAGGACCTGCAAGGCATAGAGAGTCAGTTCATGCCACGTATCCAGCTTGGATACCCAATAATTATAAGGCACAGAGGAATCACGGAGGACGTTGGTACGGTCGGCAAGGTACTCCCTCAGCATCTTCCGAATCTTTGCACTCCTTGTGAGAGCACCCTGTGTATCAGGGCTTGAGCGATGGGAGGGTCCGAGAAAACTGTCCCAGAACTTTGACAGTGTTCCCCTGCCTCTGCTGGATTGCATTTGTGTCTCTCTCGCCTGTACTCCTTGGTTGTCCAACGAACTGTGACCTCTGCCGCCAGCGTTTTCAGATGGGAATTTTTTTAAATAACTCTGCAACAATGGCTTTTTCGTACTGCCCCATTTTATTAGGCCTGTCCTGCGCAGGAATAAGAGACAGAAAGTTCACCTTGTAGCGTGGGTCTAGAAGTGTCACCAATCAATAATGACTGCCACCCAAAATTTGGACAACGTGAGGGTCATGGGAAAGGCAGGGTAACATAAACTCAGCCATGTGTGCCAGACTGCAAAGAGGCAAGACGTCTGTGTCCTCAACAAGAAGATGACTGACCATGCTCTCCTCCTCATCCTCCTCCTCTTCCTCCCTGTCCTCAGGCCATCCACGCTGAACAGATGGTATGACAGTTGTGCAAGTAGTACCGTCTATAGTGTAGAAAACTAGCTCCTGTTCTTCCTCCTTCTCCTGCTCTTCGTCATTATCACCCAATCCACGTTGGGATGAGATGAGACTGGGCTGTATGGAATCGCTCTGCATGGTTCCTACTCCATCTCATCGTGCTCCGCCTGCAATGCATCCTCTTTAATTGTGAACAGAGAGTGTTTCAGAAGACAGAGAAGCGGGATGGTGATGCTAATTATGGCGTCATCGCCGCTCACCATCTTGGTGGAATTCTTTAAAAGTTTTGGAGGATGGTACATACGTCTGACATCCATGTCCACTCTTGAGGTCTTATGTGTGGTGTCTGAACTGAATACCGATCGCCTTGTTGATGCTGGTAGTTAACAACTGCCCTCTTCTGCTCAAAAATCCTTCCCAACATCTGAAATGTAGAGTTCCAATGCATGGGGACATCGCAGATCAGTCGGTGAGCTGGAAGCTGCAAACGCTGCTGAAGCACAGCAAGGGCAGCAGAACCTGTAGCAGTCTTTCTAAAATGGGCACACAGGCAGCATACTTTGACAAGCAGATACGACAGATCTGGGTAGGTTTTGAGAAACCACTGAACCATGAGGTTAAGCACAGGAGCCAGGCATGGTATGTGTGTGAGCTCGCCTCGCCTCAGGTTCCGGCCATTGTCACATACAACAGACATGCCTGGCTGTAGGGTCAGCCACAGATCTGCCTGCTCTTTCAGGCTGTCCACAACTCTTCAGCATTGTGCGGTTTGTCACCTAAGCATATTAGCTTCAGCACAGCCTGTTGCCGTTTGGCCGTGCTGCAGTGCTTCCAGCTTGCGAATGATGTGGTCATTTCAGAGATGGAGGCTGAAGAGGAGGAGGTGCAGGAGCTGTAGAATGAGGGGGCAACCCTGATTGACCCAGGTCCACAATCCTCGGCATCGGGAGGACGTGTTAAATCTCAAGGTCCGACTGGGTCCTGGCTTCCACTATATTAACCCATTGTGCCGTCAGCGAGATGTACCATCCCTGCCCACAAGCACTTGTCCACGTGTCCGTGGTTAGTTGGACTTTTCCTGTAACTGCATTGTTGAGGGCACGGCTAATGTTGTGGGACACGTGCTTGTGTAATGATGGAACAGCACACCTAGAGAAATAGTGGCGGCTGGGGACCGAGTACCGAGGGATGGCCGCCGCCCTCGGAAAAAGGCAACATTTCAAGCTCAAGCATTCACAAAATGTGTGAATTTAGTAGTGTGGCCTGTGGGGCGCTGGCTGCGTATTTGCGCTTGCGTTCCAAGGACTGGGGTAGGGACAGCTCATCACTTCCACTACCCCGTCCCTTGCCACGTACCTTGCCCATTTTAAATGGAAGACAATATTTTCCACATTCACAAGAAATGGCTGATTTTGGAGCGCAGTATGACCGACACACTGCAACAGAATGGAAATGGAAGAAATGTTTGATTTTGGAACAGTCTTATAGGTGATATGTCTGACAGAAAACCACAGTTTTAAATAGCAGGCCTGTAATTTACTAATACTATTCTTCACAGATACCTAGTGTGAATAGCTTGACTGACACACTGCAGCAGAATGGAAATGGAAGTAATGTCTGATTTTGGAATAGTCTTATAGGTGACATTTCTGACAGAGAACCACGGCTTTAAATAGGGCCTGTAATTTACTAATACTATTCTTCACAGACACCTAGTATGAATAGCTTCACCGACACACTGTAACAGAATGGAAATGGAAGCAATGTCTGCTTTTGGAACAGTCTTATAGGTGACATGTCTGACAGAGAACCACGGTTTTAAATAGCAGGCCTGTAATTTGCTAATATATTCTTCACAGACAACTAATGTGAATAGCTTGACCGACACACTGCAACAGAATGGAAAAGGAGGCCAATATTTTCCATGTTTAGTTCAAATTTCTGGATTTTTGTCGCTGAAATATGGAACAGATCTGACTTTATCCTGCAGTGCTAACAAGCAAATGGAGCAGAAAAATGGTGTACACTGGATTGCTTTTTAAGCAAATAACCAGGATTAAGCTTAAAAAAAATTTGCCCTGGCCCCTGATATCTGGAGCTATGTCTACAATTATCTGTAATTATTACAGCAGCAGCAGACAGGAGGCTCAATGGACCCTCTTGTGCTGTATCATACACTGCCTGCCTGCCTAGCACTGAATATATGCAGCTGGATTAGTCCTCAGAAGGACTGTTAGTTCAGATGGATATATATATATATGTTGTGGAATACCTATACTAACAGGACATTTAATAGACCCTCTTGTGCTGTATCATGCACTGCAGTCTGCCACATACCCTGCCTGCCTGCCTAACTCCTGCTATCACCACTGAAGTCACTACTCAATGTACAGTACAGACCAAAAGTTTGGACACACCTTCTCATAAAGATTTTTCTGTATTTTCATGACTTTGAAAATTGTACATTCACACTGAAGGCATCAAAAGTAGGGGCGCAATAGCGCTGTTATCCAACAACAACCAAGTAGATAAAAAGTAATTGTGCCCACCTTTATGAGTTGTGTAATGCACAACTCATGTAAGAATTAGTAACGAAGGGCTGCAGCCAGCACAGAATCCCTAGGGATCTTGTAAGGTTGTCTGTAGTAGGATGAAGTTGGTGCCGGGAAAAAATCTGCGCTCCTCCGTGGTGAAGAAATTTGACGAGAGACTGTATAATTAAATAATCTTGTAGCTTATTGTTAAAAGCTACGATTACTACGCGTTTCGTGGACGTCCCGTCCACTTCCTCAGGTACATAGCTGATGTAGACCATTCATCAAATGGTCTTATATTCATAAAACCACACGTAGTAAAAAAAGCCCACTGTTATTCTTGGCGCCAAGACCAACAATAACAATGCCATTCCAGAGGTCATTTTATTTATTTGTTCTATTGTTTTCATTATATATCCATAAGAGTGTAACTAGTCGATCAATAATTTCATTTAATCTATTTATCAATAATTTCACTGTTTTTCTGTAAACCGTTTGTTGGTCTTGGCGCCAAGAATAACAGCGAGCTTTTTTCACCACGTGTGGTTTTATGTATATAAGAACATTTGATGAATCGGTCTGCATCAGCTATGTACCTGAGGAAGTGGACAGGATGTCCACGAAACGCGTAGTAATCGTAGCTTTTAACAATAAACTACAAGATTGTTTAATTATACAATCTCTCGTCAAATTTCTTCACTACGGAGGAGCGCGGATTTTTTCCCGGCATCAACTTCATCCTACTACAGACAACCTTGCACACTCTTGGCATTCTCTTGATGAGCTTCAAGAGGTAGTCACCGCAAATGGTCTTCCAACAATCTTGAAGGAGTTCCCAGAGATGCTTAGCACTTGTTGGCCCTTTTGCCTTCACTCTGCCGTCCAGCTCACCCCAAACCATCTCGATTGGGTTCAGGTCTGGTGACTGTGGAGGCCAGGTCATCTGGCGTAGCACCCCATCAATCTCCTTCTTTGTCAAATAGCCCTTACACAGCCTGGAGGTGTGTTTGGGGTCATTGTCCTGTTGAAAAATAAATGATGGTCCAACTAAACGCAAACCGGATGGAATAGCATGCTTCTGCAAGATGCTGTGGTAGCAATGCTGGTTCAGTATGCCTTCAATTTTGAATACATCTACCAGCAGTGTCACCAGCAAAGCACCCCCACACCATCACACCTCCTCCTCCATGCTTCACGGTGGGAACCAGGCATGTAGAGTCCATCCATTCACCTTTTTTGCGTCGCACAAAGACACGGTGGTTGGAACCAAAGATCTCAAATTTGGACTCATCAGACCAAAGCACAGATTTCCACTGGTCTAATGTCCATTGCTTGTGTTCTTTAGCCCAAACAAGTCTCTTCTGCTGTTGCCTGTCCTTAGCAGTGGTTTCCTAGCAGCTATTTTACCATGAAGGCCTGCTGCACAAAGTCTCCTCTTAACAGTTGTTGTAGAGATGTGTCTGCTGCTAGAACTCTGTGTGGCATTGACCTGGTCTCTAATCTGAGCTGCAGTTAACCTGCGATTTCTGAGGCTGGTGACTCGGATAAACTTATCCTCAGAAGCAGAGGTGACTCTTTGTCTTCCTTTCCTGGGGCGGTCCTCATGTGAGCCAGTTTCTTTGTAGCACTTGATGGTTTTTGCAACTGCACTTGGGGACACATTCAAAGTTTGCCCAATTTTTCGCACTGACTGACCTTCATTTCTTAAAATAATGATGGCTAGTCGTTTTTCTTTACTTAGCTGCTTTTTTCTTGCCATAATACAAATTCTAACAGTCTATTCAGTATGACTATCAGCTGTGTATCCACCTGACTTCTGCACAACACAACTGATGATGCCAACCCCATTTATAAGGCAAGAAATCCCACTTATTAAACCTGACAGGGCACACCTGTGAAGTGAAAACCATTTCCGGTGACTACCTCTTGAAGCTCATCAAGAGAATGCCAATAGTGTGCAAAGCAGACATCAAAGCAAAAGGTGGCTACTTTAAGAACCTAGAATATAAGACATATTTTCAGTTGTTTCACACTTTTTTGTTAAGCATATAATTCCACATGTGTTAATTCATAGTTTTGATGCCTTCAGTGTGAATGTACAATTTTCAAAGTCATGAAAATACAGAAAAATCTTTAAATGGGAAGGTGTGTCCAAACTTTTGGTCTGTACTGTAAGTCTATGAAAGCCAGAACGAGGCTCTCATAGATCTACTTTGAGAGCTTCTGGCTGTTACCTCTAGCTTTCAGTTAGTCAGAACATGCCGTAACAAGAGAACGAATCAGGAACAGAGTGGTGCTGGAAAGAGCTGAAGACGTCAGCTGGTAAGTATATTACTGTGGGTGGGGAGTTGTGTTTTAAAGTTATATGCCCTACTCCAATACTTTTCCTACACAGGTGCCATTAGGCTTGAATGCAGTAAGAGAGACAAATACATTCTGCCCATGATTTACTGGATCCAAAACATAAATGATGTTCTGTTCGCCATCTTCAGTTGATTCTGAAATGAGATATATAATTCACTGAGCAGCTTTCGGTATAATTAAAGAGTTTTCTTCCTTTGGGAGAATAGCTGATGGCACTTACTATTTTTATAGCAATCCTCTTTTGTATTATGCTACAGAGAATCTTTTGCGTGCCACAGCTTTGCCACCTCCTCTGTTTGCATGTGGTTACTTGTAATTTATATGTATTGTTACTTGTATAATTTACACCTGACAGCAATTAAAAGAATATGTTAAAATATGTGTTTTCATATAAGATCCAAGATATTTAAAATGTTCATCCCATTTAAAAAAAGCTGAAATGTACAAAAGGTTTAGAAGCTACAGGTGCACATAAAAATGGTTAATTATTGGCAACATTTTCCCGCCATGGGTGATTTCTCAGGAAGTAAAATTATATGCTGCTGCTGTTTCAAGTGAAATGTCGAAAGCTAAGCAAAATCTGCAGATAACAGAAAAATCTAGAAAAGGTCACTATAATATATTCCAATTAATCTGGGGTAATTGTGGTATTTTTTTTATATTTGGGCATCATTAGTCCTATTTTTGACTTGGCTGAAAATAATTGCAACCATTGGCTAAGCAGTTAATTATGGGGAACAGCTGTCAAAGCATGAGTTATAAAATGGCATGTAACTTCTATGGAATTATCTCTATTGAATAAGAGGATTGATGCTAAATACATGATTCTGTTTGTGTAACTAAACCCACACAATGGCCTTAAAACCTGAAATCAGTCATGAGTCCTAGGCGTGATAATTAGTGTTGAGCGAGCACTAAAATGCTCTAAGCTCGGGCCGTGCTCACCGTGATACTCGGGTGCTCGACTCGAGCAACGAGCCCAATGTTAGTCTATGGGAGGCCCCAGCATTTTTGCGGCGGCACCCCCGGCAGTCTGTAGAAAGTCTAAAAAGTGCCCAAAACGATAGTGACAGTGCTCAAAAGACATGGGGACAGCATGGGCATCGCCCCAGGAAGCATTTCGGACCCCCACGTCACTGCTGTCAACAACGTGGTTAGAGGTATTAAGCCACTTTTACGGGCTCACAATAAAACGTTCAAAAACGAAACTGAAACAGTTTCCCTGTGAAATATGTTAAGGAACTTCCTTTCCAGGGTAAAGACTTGTGTATAAGGTAAAATAAATAACCAAAAACAAAAATACTCCTCCACACCTTGGGCTATGTTCACAAGTAGCATTTTTTATGCGTTTTTGCACTTTTGTATAGCTTTCACCGTAACAAATGCATTCACCGGGAAATGTCATTTTAACATTTTACAATCTTATCTGGCTATATGCTGTGTGACACATACATACAGTGCTAAAAAGAAATGGGAACAGCATGGGGAAGACCTCTGGAAGCATCTCTGACACCCAGGTCACTGCCTAAAAGTGTGCCCATCAGAAGTGATCCTTTCCACATCAGAAGATGCAGACTTGCCAGGGCAGTGTTCAATTGTACCTCCCCCATTCCTTGCAATGCAAGCGCAAGTATGCAGCCTGCCACCCACCCACCCCCAGGCTGCAATACCATACTGCTAGCTTGTACTTGAAATGGGACCTTTTAGTTTGGAGGAGGCCGAAGCTGGCCACTACCTCATGGCTGCTTTGGCAGCAAGGTATCCATACTCAGTGCCCAGCCGCCCGGCAGCCAGGTGTCCACGATCGGTCCCCAGCCGCCACGGGGCGGCCGGGTGTCCATAAACGGTCCCCAGCTGCCCCTATTTCTCCTTGGAAAATCCCCCACACTTTTCTTAGCCTGGCCTGCCTGCTTTAGGGCAGCATTGGACGAGTCCACCAGAGAACCAGACTCCTCCGGTGGGCCCTGACTTCTCCATCAGGGTAGTTGAGAGTGCCAAGGTGAGGAGCATGATGATGATAATAGAAGTTAGCATCTGCTTTGTTTTCTGGGAATGCCAGCGTAAGTGTGCAACCTGCCACCCACCCACCCCCAGGCTGCACTACCATACTGCTTGCTTGCACTTGAAATTGGGCCTTTTAGTTTGAAGGAGGCCGAAGCTGGCCACTACCTCATGGCTGCTTCGGCAGCGAGGTATCCATACTCAGTCCCCAGCCGCCCGGCGGCCGGGTGTCCACGCTCGGACCCCAGCTGCCAGGGGGCGGCCAGGTGTCCATACTCGGTCCCCAGCCGCCCCGCGGCCGGGTGTCCACACACGGTCCCCAGCCTCCCCTATTTCTCCTTGGATGTTCCCCCACACTTTTCTTAGCCTGGCCTGCTTTAGGGCAGCATTGGACGAGCCCGCCACAGAACCAGACTCCTCCGGAGGGACCTGGCTTCTCCATCAGGGGAGTTGAGAGTGCCAAGCTGAGGAACATGATGATGATGATAGAAGTTAGCATCTGCTTTGTTTTCTTGGAATACAAGCGCATGTATGTAGTAGCGGCTAGGCCTGAGGTGGTCAGCGTTTTGGCGCATATCCTACCTCCTCCAAGGATTGCTGGATGTTTTCCTGCTACTATCCCTGTTCTATGACTCCCATTAAAACAAAGCTGCAGGTGATGAATGATGGAGGAGGTGGTGGCAAAGGAGAAAGAGCAGGAGGAACAAGGATCATTCACATCAATATCCGGCCAGTCAACCACACATGTCTTGTAGGATATGTTTCTGTACCAAAAAGAGCGGTTCGGCTACACAGTTAAAGGGCATGCAGTAAGTGCAATGCCTACCAAAAATTTCGAGGCACTCCAATGCCCCTTGGAAGTGACATGGAGGTCAGAGGGCCTTAACTAAACCGTTTTTTCCATTTATAGCAACTGGGTCTCCTGTGCACTGTTGGCCTAAGCATTGAATGGAAGGCTTTCCAAAAAATTTTGAGGAACTGCAATGCCCCTTGAAACAGACGTGGATTACAGCATACTAAAAACCTTCTACCCATTATTGGGGAGTGGGTCTCCCTTAGTGTTCGCCTATGCATTAAAAAGCAAAAGCTGACTAAAATTAGGAGGAAATGCAATGCCCGTTGGAAGAATGGTGGAGGTCGCAGTGGAATAAGAAGACAATATCAATGCCCCTTGGAAAAGTGGTGGAGGTCACAGTAGCTTAACAAGACGGTTTTAATGCCCCTTGGAAGAGACGTGGAGGTCGCAGTAGCTTAACAAGACGGTTTTAATGCCCCTTGGGAGAGACGTGGAGGTCGCAGTGGAATAAAAAGACAATATCAATGCCACTTGGAAAAGTGGTGGAGGTCGCAGTAGCTTAACAAGACTGCTTTAATGCCCCATGGAAGAGACGTGGAGGTCGCAGTAGAATAAAAAGACAATATCAATGCCCCTGGGAAAAGAGGTGGAGGTCGCAGTAGCTTAACAAGATGGTTTTAATGCCCCTTGGAAGAATGGTGGAGGTCGCAGTGGAATAAAAAGACAATATCAATGCCCCTGGGAAAAGTGGTGGAGGTCGCAGTAGCTTAACAAGACTGTTTTAATGCCATTTGGAAGAGACGTGGAGGTCGCAGTAGCTTAACAAGACGGTTTTAATGCCCCTTGGAAGAGACGTGGAGGTCGCAGTAGCTTAACAAGACAGTTTTAATGCCCCTTAGAAGAGACGTGGAGGTGGCAGTGGAATAAAAAGACAATATCAATGCCCCTGGGAAAAGTGGTGGAGGTCGCAGTAGCTTAACAAGACAGTTTTCATGCCCCTTACAAGAGCCATGCAGTACAGCATATTAAAAACATTATTTACATTATTGGGGAGTGGGTCTCCCATAGTCTTTGCCTATGCCTTCCAAGCAAAAGCTGCCAAAAATTAGGATGAAGGAACGTGCAATGCTGGCAACATGGACCACGGTCACCTGGTGGTTTAGTGGTGGTGGAGGCTGAGGATAAGGAGAAGACCAAAATACAGCTGAAATGAGGAAGCGTATACCCAAGTGTGGGTGTGTAGCGGTGCATGGGAATACTCCTCTCGAAATAACACAGTGGATTATTACTTTATGTTACTCTGCTGTCCTTTGGTGGTGATGAGAAGTCTGGCCCAATCCAGCCCTTGTTCATTTTGATAAGGGTCAGCTTGTCAGCATTGTCAGTTGACAGGCGAGTACGCTTAGCAGTTATAATTCCCACAGCGGCACTAAAAACACGCTCCGATAACATGCTAGCAGCAGGGCAGGCCAGGACCTCCAAGGAGTACAGAGCAAGTTCATTCCAAGTGTCCAGCTGGGATACCCAATAATTAAAAGGCACAGAGAAATCACGAAGCACTCTGGTACGGTCGGCAAGGTACTCTCTCACCATCTTTTGAAACTTTCCAATCCTTGTGAGAGTACCCCGCACCTCAGGGCCTGTAAGCTGGGCGGGTCTCAGAAAACTGTCCCAGAATGTTGACAGTGTTCCCCTGCCTCTGCTGGATTGGAGTTGCATCTCTCTCACCTGTATTCCTTGGTTGGTCAACGAACTGTGATCTCTGCCGCTAGCGTGTTCAGATGGTAAATTTTATAACAGTTCTGCAGCAAGGGCCTTCTGGTACTGCCCCATTTTTGTAGACCTCTCCTCCTCAGGAATAAGACAGTGAAAGTTCTCCTTGTAGCGGGAGTCTAAAAGTGTCACCAACCAGTAATGACTGTCACCCAACATTTTGACAACGCGAGGGTCACGGTTAAGGCAGCGTATCATAAAGTCAGCCATGCGTGCCAGACTGGTAACGGGCAAGACTTCCGTGTCCTCACCAAGATAACGACTGACCATGCTCTCCTCCTCCTCCAACCCTGTCCTCAGTCCACCCACGCTGAACCAACTGTATGACAGTTGTACAGGTACTACCGTCTACAGCGCATGATACCAGCTCCTGTTCTTCCTCCTCCTCCTCCTCTCCCTCATTGTCCCCCAATGCACGTTGGGATGAGATGAGGCTGGGCTGTGTGTAATCGCTCATTATGGGTTCTTGATTCATCTCATCATACTCTGGCTGCAATGCCTCCTCTTTAATTCTCTGCAGAGAGTGTTGCAAACGACAGACAAATGGGATGCTGACGCTAATGATGGCGTCATCGCCACTCACCATCTTGGTGGACTCCTCAAAGTCTGTCAGTATGGTACATATGTCAGACATCCAGGTCCAGTCCTGAGGTCTTATGTGTGGAGTCTGACCTGAATATCGATGGCCTTGTTGCAGCTGGTACTCCACAACTGCTCTCTTCTGCTCACAAATCCTTTGCAACATGGGAAGGGTAGAGTTCCAACGTGTGGGGACATCACACACCAGTCGGTGTGCAGGAAACTGCAAACACTGCTGCAACACAGGAAGGGCGGCGGAAGCTGTAGCCGACTTGCGAAAATGAGCTGACAGGCACTGTACTTTGACGAGCAGATCTGGCAACTCGGGGTATGATTTAAGAAACAGCTGAACCACGAGGTTAAGCACATGAGCCAGGCATGGTGCGTTTGTGATCTCGCCTCGCCTCAGAGCCGCCACCAGGTTACAGCCATTGTCACACACGACCATGCCTGGATGTAGATTCAGCGGTCTCAGCCACAGATCTGCCTGCTCTTTCACAGCTGCCCACAACTCACAAGTAGTGTGAGGTTTATCACATAAGCTTATGAGTTTCAGCACAGCCTGTTGCCACTTGGCTGAGGCAGTACTGCAGTGCTTCCAGCTTGTAACTGATGTGGTGTTATCTGAGATGGAGGCTGAACATGAGGAGGAGGATGATGCGCAGGAGCTGTACACTGTGGGGGCAACTCTGACTGACATATGGCCCGCAATCCTCGGTGTGGGGAGGATGTGTTCCGTTCCAAGGTCCGACTGGGTCCCGGCTTCCACTATGTTTACCCAGTGTGCCGTCAGGGAGATGTACCGTCCCTGGCCACAAGCACTTGTCCACATGTCCGTTGTCAGGTGGACTCTCCCAGTAACTGCATTGTTGAGGGCACGGCAGATGTTTTGGGACACGTGCTTGTGTAGTGCGGGGATGGCACACCGCGCAAAATAGTGTCGGCTGGGGACCGAGTACCGAGGGATGGCCACCGCCATAAGGTAGCGGAAGGATTCCGTCTCCACCAGCCTAAAAGGCAGCATTTACAATGCGAGCAGTCGTGAAATGTGCGAATTTAGGACTGTGGCCTGTGGGGCGTTGGCTGCGAATTTGCACTTTCATGCAAAGCTCTGGGATATGGACAATTGAACACTGCGGTGGGACGTGGACGTGGACGTTGATGCTGTTTCTTGAGAAACTGCCATAACAAGTGAAGACTGAGAGGAGGGGGCATCTTTGCATGCAGTATGGACAGGGGATTGCCTTGCACGCACAACAGGGGGTTCTATTACACGCACAACAGCGGAAGAAGCAGTGGTGACACCCGTCGGGGACCCTGGGGTTCGCCCCACAAAATCGGGTGCTTTGCTGACATGTGCCTGATCATGCTGGTGGTGGTCAGGCTGGTAGTTTTGTCACCCCTGCTGATGCTGGCATGGCAGGTGGTACAAATGGCCTTTTTGGGGTTATCAGCAGAGTCTTTAAAAAAATTCCAAGTAAAATGAAGAAATCCCGGCACTCACGTGTATTCGATCAGTTCATTTATTCCACATGTAGGAAAACTACAACAAGACGTTTCAGCCCCTCACAGGCTTTTTTCAATTGAAAAAAGCCTGTGAGGGGCTGAAACGTCTTGTTGTAGTTTTCCTACATGTGGAATAAATGAACTGATCGAATACAAGTGAGCGCCGGGATTTCTTCATTTTACTTGTAATCTCTTCCACGTGCACCACTATTACTAACGAGGACTACGGAGTGCCGACTATTTCTTTGTATTTAAAAAAATTCTAGACTCTGGAAGACCTACTGGTTGTACTGGCAATGTCCCTCGTGTTGATGTTAGGGGGAACTGTTGCCTGCCTTCTGTGTGCGGCCACCACACTGCTTCTTCCTGCCTGTTGGGGTACTCTGCCTCCTTCCCCCTGTGTGCTGCTGGCCTCGCTCTGCGTGTCCTCCTGCCACGTTGGGTCAGTTACTAGATCATCCACCACCTCCTCCTCTTCCACTTGTACACCACGATCCTCCTCCTCACTTCGTGGCAATTGTGTCTCGTCATTGTCCACCTCTTGTGACAAATTGCCAGCGTCGACTTCCTCTGGCCGTGGCTGTTCAAATATTTGGGCATCGCTACATGGGATCTCCTCTTTCACCATTTCAAGCGGAGCAGGCGAGTGGCACAAATATGGAAATGGACCAGTGAACAGCTCTTCAGAGTGTCCAAGTGTAGGATCAGTTGCTGTCTGACGACACTCGGCATGGTGGGGGGAAGGATCATCAGGGTGAACAGGAGTATGCGGTCGAGACTCACGGCTACTAAGAGTTGACCGTGTGGAAGACAGACCGGAGGTGGTGGTGCCCAGGTAACTGGAAGTATTATCTGCTATCCAATTAATAACCTGTTCACACTGATCAGTTCGCAATGCTGGTGTTGTAGTGTGCTTCCCTAGTAATTCGGTCAAGAAGTGGGAGCGAGAAGATGTGGCTGTTGGTTGTGGCACATTTTCACCTTGGCCAAGGCCCCGTCCAGTTCCACGTCCCTTGCCACGCGCCTTGCCCATTGTAAATGAAGTAAAATAGCTTACACTCACACTATCAATGGAAAAAAGGGTAATATAAAGGAGATTAGAACCGTGGAAGAGGAAAACCACAGTTCTATTTGTCTGGCCTACACCAGAATCTTTAAAACAGATATATTTGTGACTGAACAGACAGGGAGACACTATTACTGTTTTTTTTATGTAAAACAGGCCAAAAGCTGGATAATACAGAGATTTGAACCGTGGAACTGCAAAACCACAGTTCTAATTCACTGGCGTATACCAGACTTTTTTAAATAGATATATTTGGGGCTGAACAGTCAGCGACACACTCAAACTGTTTTTTTTATGTAACAAAGACTCAAAAGTGGATAATACAGAAATTTGACCCTTGGAACTGCAAAACCACAGTTATAGTTATGTGGCGTACACCAGAATCTTTCAAACAGATATATTTGTGTCTGAACAGTCAGGGAGACACTATTACAGTTTTTTTTATGGAAAAAAATGCCAAAAGCAGGATAATACAGAGATTTGACCCATGGAACTGTAAAACCACAGTTCTATTTCTCTGGCCTAGACCAGACTCTTTTAAACAGATATATTGGTGTCTGACCAGTCAGGGAGACACTATTACAGTTTTTTTTTACGGCAAAAAATGCCAAAAGCAGGATAATACAGAGATTTCAATCGTGGAGCTGCAAAACCACAGTTCTATTTCTCTGGCCTACACCAGACTCTTTTAAACAGATATATTGGTGTCTGACCAGTCAAGGAGACACTATTACAGTTTTTTTTTATGGCAAAAAATGCCAAAAGCTGGATAATGCAGAGATTTGACCTGTGGAGCTGCAAACTACAGTTCTATTTCTCTGGCCTACACCAGACTCTTTTAAACAGATATATTGGTGTCTGAACAGTCAGGGAGACACTATTACAGTTTTTTTTTTACGGCAAAAAATGCCAAAAGCAGGTTAATACAGAGATTTGACCCGTGGAATTGCAAAACCACAGTTCTATTTCTCTGGCCTACACCAGACTCTTTTAAACAGATATATTGGTGTCTGACCAGTCAGGGAGACACTATAACAGTTTTTTTTTTCCGGCAAAAAACGCCAAAAGCAGGTTAATACAGAGATTTGACCCGTGGAACTGCAAAACCACAGTTCTATTTCTCTGGCCTACACCAGACTCTTTTAAACAGATATATTGGTGTTTGAACAGTCACAGACACACTCAATTTTTTTTTTGAGGGGAAAAAAATACCAAAAGGTTAATAAGACGCTTATTTGTACAGTCTGGCTGAGGAAAAAAAAATACAGGATTTAGATGAAAAAAAAAAGAATTTATCCTTGCCCCTGAGACCGGGGGGATAAGTCTAGCAATTTGACCAACAGAAGCACACAGGACTGTAATGCAGCATTTGCTGGTATAACCACTGCGTCTCCTATACAGCCTGCCTGCCTGTCTGATATCTGGGATGGATATTAGTCCTGAGAAGGACTGTTTGTTTTATTTGGCAGGCTTTAGAGACCCTACCCTACCTATTTCGCACTATTTATCTCTCCCTAACTCAGCAGCACTCTCCCTACACTCTCTGATCCAGAGCGACTGTGTCCAAGATGGCGGCGCCCTGTTTTAAATACTCGAGGTGACGCTGTGCGGCCAGCCAATCACTGTAATGCCCACAAACAACATGGCTGCGGCATTCCAGTGACTGGCTGGCAATCCTTGCATGTTCATTGGCTCTGTAAAGAGCGCCCAACGTGCAGGGCGGAGACCCGAGCTCCTGCCCGAGTAACCCGAAAATGCTCGGTGCTTGCCGAACATCCCGCATAGTGAGATGCTCGGGCGAGTACCGAGCAGTGTCGAGCATGCTCGCTCAACCCTAGTGATAATACAAGACGCAATTAGATTTTGTGTTTAGTTAAAGATATTGCTAACAGTAAAGTTCCAATTGCTGATAAAGTTTAGAGAGGCAGATACTTTTTTATGTATGTGACATGGTAGCTGTACATTATTATTAAATCGATTAATTATTAAGTTAAATTAAAAATAATTATATAGCAACAACATAGTATGCTGGGCCTAACAAACATTATCATCGCTGTCCCCATAGGGGCTTATAATCTAAATTCCTTATCAATATAGCTTTGATAGGGGAGAACATACAGATACTTTCTTTGTTGAGATTTGAATCCAAGATCCTCGCATTAAAAAGCAATAGTTCTAACCTTGAGCCACTGTGCTGCCCATACTATGTACCAGCTACCTAAACATTGTTGTAATCCAATTATACAACTTCATGGCAATGTTATTCCCTAGCAGCTATGACCTCTTTCAGATGAACAAAGGACCTTCCCACACTGAAAGAAATTGTCTAGAAATGGCTTGAGGAACACGACAAAGAGTTCAAGACTGTAAATTACCAGTATTTTAATCCAATCATGCATCTTTGGCATGTCCTGGAAAAATAGTTCAGATCCCTGTATGTCCAACTTGCAACTTAAAAAGCTTCCGGGATCTACTGCCAAAATCTTGATGCCAGATACACAAAACAGGTCATCTTCAGAGGTCTTGTGGAGTCCATGCCTCAATGCTTGAGAGTATTTTCAGTGACATGCAGGAGAGCCTATGCAATATTTTGCAGGTATGCTGTTATGGCTGACTGGAGCGTATATTTATATACATATATAGAGAGAGAGATATACAGTGGCATGTAAAAGTTTGGTCACCCCTGGTCAAAATTACTGTTATTGTGAACAGTTAAGCAAGTTGAATATGAAATGATCTCTAAAAGTCCTAAAGTTAAAGATGACACATTTCCTTTGTATTTTAGGCAAATATATATATTTTTTATCTTTTACATTTTAAAAATTGCAAAAAGGAAAATGGGTTGATGCAAAAGTTTGGCCACTCTGCATGGTTAGTACCTAATAGCATCCCCTTTTTTAAGTATCACAGCTTGTAAATGCTTTTTGTAGCTAGCAAAGGGTCTTTCAATTCTTGTTTGAGGAATTTTCATCCATTCTTCCTTGGAAAATTCTTCCAGTTCTTTGAGATTCCTAGGTCTTCTTGCATGCACTGATATTTTGAGATCTAGCCACAGATTTCAAATGAAGTTCCGATGAGGGGATTGTGAGGGCCATTGTAAAACCTTTAGCTTGCACCTTTTAAGGTAGGCTATTGTGGATTTTGACGTTTGTTTAGGATCATTATCCATTTGTAGAAGCCATCCTCTTTTCAACTTCAGCTTTTTTTACAGATGGTGTTATGTTTTCATCAAAAATTAGTTGAAATTTCATTGAATCTATTCTTCCCTCCCTCTTCCCCGTGCTATTGGCTGCAACACAACCCCAAAGCATGATTTATCCACTCCTATGCTTATTGGTTGGCGTGATGTTCTTTTCCTGAAATTCTGTGTCCTATTTTTTTCCGTAAGGCGGCGGTGTTCACACTGTGGAGTAACTGAGGCAGTGACCCAAGCAAGTCCAACATAAACAGCGTTATTCAGCAACTCATGGGTAAGCAGAAAAGTCCTTCAGTTCGCAGCCGGGTTATCATAAGTCCTTAACCAACGGTTGCCTTGGGCAACCGCCGCGCCGGGCCGCTCAGAGCCTGATGGGTGCGGAGCCTTCCCAGGCGTGGGTTCAGCTACACACAGGTCCGCCGAGCTTTCCTGCTATGTTTCTAGCAGTTCCCAACACTGAACCACACTACTCCTTAATGCAGGGTTTTTAGATGACCTGTGGCAAGAGCCACTGGAAGACCCGGGTTGGAGGGAGGAGGCCGCCCCACTGCCTTCCTGTAGCCTCTTCCAAGAAATGAAGGCCCTGGCGGGTTTTACTAATCTGCCTTAGAAAGATAGCTTGACCAGGTCAATGCTCACCTTCATTCCTACATTGCAGCCGCAGGTGACTTTGTGACTGAAATGTACTACAATGGATTTAATAGGCCTCTGTACACATTCTGGGGGATATATACCATCCCTCGTATACGATCCCGGTCACTGCCTCACACTTCACACATACCTTTGATCATTGTGGCCAAACATCTCTATTTTAACCTTATCGGTCTACAGGACTGGTTTCCAAAATGGCTCATCAGGCTTGTTTAGATGTTCTTTTCCATATTTCTGATACTGATTTTTAAGGTGAGGATGCAGGAGAGGATTTCTTCCATGAAAATCATATTTGTGCAGATTTGTCTGAGCAGTAGAACAATGTACCACAACTCCTGAGTCTGCTAAAACTTTCTGAAGGTCTTTTGCAGTCAAGCAGGGGTTCTGATTTGCCTCTAGCAATCCTACATAAATCCTCTCACTGAAATTTTGCTTGGTCTTCCAGACCTTATCTTGAACGCCACTGTTCCTGTGAACTGCTATTTCTTAATTATATTTCGAACTGAGTAAAGGGCAACTTGAATACGCTTTGCCATTTTCTTATAACCTTCTCCTGCTTTGTGGGCCTCCACCATTTTTAGAGTGCTAGGCAGCTATTTAGAAGAACCCATGGCTGCTATTTTTTGGCACAAGGTTAGAGGAGGCTGGGTTTTTATAAAGCTGGGAAATTTACATCACCTGGCCTTTCCTAACAATGATAGTGAACAAGCCATAACCCTAGCACACCAAAGAGGGTCTGAAACCTTGGTCAAAGTTATCTGAGCATACAAATCTCCAAGGATTCCCAAACTTTTGCATCAGCCTATTTCACTTTTTGTCATTTTTAAAATGAAAAAAATGAAAATATATTTTTTGTTGCCTAAAATACAAAGTAAATGTGTAATTTTTACCTTGAGCACTTTTAGAGATCATTTCATCTTCAACTTGCTTAACTATTCACAATAACAGTAATTTTAACCTGGGGTGCCCAAACTTTTACATGTCACTGTAATATATATTTATATATATCTATATATATATTTATTTGATCACTGTGTATAACTTATATTACAAATATAAATTATATGTCACGCACGCAGCTGCTTGTTTAAACCTTTTTCTGTCATTTCCTCCTAAATTCTGTTCTACTAAGCTTGGCCTGTAAAAATGCAATTGAGTGGAATGTAATTGCAGCAATTTACGGGATATTTGTTAGCTAACCTTATTTTGTCTACACATTTTAATGAGATTAGACATAGCAGTTTTATAGCAATCTGAAATATTGCTCCCTTATTTAGCTCATGGTTGATGTTCATTTGAAGATCCTGAAAATTAAGAGTGGAAATGTATAAAAAATTAACTTTATCCAATTATATTGTTAATGAAAGCTTGAGAAGTCCAGGGGGGTTCTGACTATAGATTCTGCATTATTAATAAAATAGTTTGAAAATCTGAATAATAGAAATGTCCTGACTGATGCTTGAAGTATTACAGCAAAACCACTAGTGAATCCTGTGACCTTAATACAGGGGCAACCCATCTGTGCACACAATCACCGGCTATTATCCTCTTTGAAAGCGTTTGAATGTCACATTTAACTAAAAAGGCAAGAAGACACTTCATCAGATAATTCTGTCCATAGTGGTCATTCATTATGTGATAGTCATTTTAGTTCTGCAATGAGTGTATAAAAGTAATGGGCAAGGAAGGTTAAATAGATAATGAATTCAGTAGGAAATGTTTAGTGAAACTAAAAATAGATAGCATGCAAGGTGATGGTGACCTATCCATTGTTTTCTACAGGACGGTTTCTTTTTATAGATGTGAGTCCTAGAATGTGCATTGTTAGATTTCACAGACAGTATTGGCATTTGGCTCTAAGTAGTGGCTGATTAACCAATTCTGTCTAGTAACTGGACAGCTCATATACATCTAAAAGGCATGAAACAGCTAGCGTTATGTACGCCAGGGTTAATATCAACTGAGTCGACATTCAGGATATCTGCTAGAAGTACTGTAGATAATCATAGCTCAGATGGGAATAAATCTGAAATCAGCTACTGGTTTTGTGACACCCAAAGAAATTAATGTGAATTACATCAACAGTTTAACAAAGGCCATAATCAAACCATGTTGTAGCATCATTGACATCATGCCAAAGAGGGTCCGACAACGCCAAATTAGCACCTGAAATCCAATTTCCCCAATGAAGCCAGGTGAATTTGTCCTGGCTCATTTGAGCAATGCACTGGGACACAGATAGAGGCAGCTGTGCCGCAGCACTCAGCCATTTACGTCAGTGCACAGAAAAATCCACGATATGTTACATGGTTACATTGGTTGAAAAAAGACCTAGGTCCATCAAGTTCAACCTTTCTCCACCAATGATACATTTTTGTCACTAAATTACCTATAACTAGTGTTGAGCGAGCATGCTCGACACTGCTCGGTACTCGCCTGAGCATCTCACTACTCAGGATGTTCGGCGAGCACCAAGCATTTCCGGGTTACTCGGGTGGGAGCTCTGGTCTCCGCCCTGCACGTTTGGCGTTCTTTCCAGAGCCAATGAACATGAAGGGATTGCCAGCCAGTCACTGTAATGCCGCAGCCATGTTGTTTGTGGGCATTACAGTGATTAGCTGGCCGCACAGCGTCACCTCGAGTATTTAAAACCGGGCGCCGCCATCTTGGACACAGTCGCACCGGATCAGACAGTGTATGGTCAGTGCTGCTGAGCTAGGGAGAGATTTATACTGCAAAATAGTTAGTGTAGGGTCTCTAAAGCCTGCCAAATCAAACAAACAGTCCTTCTCAGGACTAATATCCATCCCAGATATCAGGCAGGCAGGCAGGCTGTATAGGAGATACAGTGGTTATACCAACAAACAATGCATTACAGTCCTGTGTGCTCCTGCTGGTCAAATTTCTAGACTTATCCCCAGGTCTCGGGCCAGGAAAAATCCTTTTTTTTTCATCTAAATCCTGTTTTTTCTTTTTTTCCTCAGTCAGACTGTACAAATAGCCATCTTATTAACCTTTTGGTATCCCCCCCCAAAAAAAAAAAAAAAATTGAGTGTGTATGTGAGTGTTCAGACACAAAAATATCTATTTTAACAAGTCTGGTATACACCAGGAAATTATAACTGTGGTTTTGCAGTTCCACGGGTTCAAATCTCTGTATTATCCACTTTTTTGTATTTTTTCCATAAAAAAAAAACATTTTCAGTGTCTCGTTCACTGTTCAGACACCAATATATCTGTTTAAAAGAGTCTGGTGTAGGCCAGATAACTAGAACTGTGTTTTTCCTCTTCCGCGGTTCAAATCTGGGTGTTATCAACCTGCTTGCCTTTTTTCCATAAAAAAAACAGTTTGAGTGTGTCGCTGACTGTTCAGTCACAAATATATCTATTTTAACAAGTCTGGTATACACCAGGAAATTATAACTGTGGTTTTGCAGTTCCACGGTTCAAATCTCTGTATTGTCCACTTTTTTGTCTTTTTCCCATAATAAAAAACATTTTCAGTGTCTCGCTGACTGTTCAGACACTAGAGATGAGCGGTGTTCGACTAGAACGGTTCGCCAATCTCAAATTCGAGCTGTTTTGGGCGGTGTTCGAGTTGTTCGACGAATCCGAACGATTTGCAAAAAATTCGGCTGTTCGAGGTTATGTTTGATAACTGTTCGTGCACCAAAAGCGTGTCCTGCATGTCTGGCGCTATTTTGAGCACCAATCATGCAACGATTGCCTGCCACTCACTGTAATGCCACAGCCATGGTGGTTGTGGCATTACAGTGATTGCCCAAATCGATGGGAACAGTGCCAACAGTGAAACATGAAAAGCGGCAATTCAGCAGCGGCATAGACCGGTACCCGACAATTTAGAACAGAAAGAATAGAGCATCACACATAGATTAGATAGATAGAAACAAGTCAGCCACATATATACGAAGTACAGTGACAGTGTTGCTTACTGTACTTGTCATTTAGTGTAAAGGATTTATCAAAAAAAATAATAGTGTTTTCATGCACCGTCTCTTTAAAAAAGCCGGCCGGCAATTCAGCAGCGGTACCCGACAATTTAGAATAGAAAGAATAGAGAATCACACATAGATTAGATAGATAGAAACATGTCAGTCACATATACGAAGTACAGTGACAGTGTTGCTTACTGTACTTGTCATTTAGTGTAAAGGATTTATTAAAAAAAATAATTGTGTTTTCATGCACTGTCTCTTTAAAAAAGCCGGCCGGCAATTCAGCAGCGGTACCCGACAATTTAGAATAGAAGGAATAGAGAATCACACATAGATTAGATAGATAGAAACATGTCAGTCACATATATATGAAGTACAGTGACAGTGTTGCTTACTGTACTTGTCATTTAGTGTTAAAATAAAGGATTTATTTAAAAAAAAATTGGCGTGGGGGTCCCCATAATTTTAGGCTCTAGCGGAGGTTAAGCAGACCGCTGGGGCAGATGTTTGAAGCCTGGGAGGGGGTAATACCCACGGAGCTTCCCAGGCTACTAATATCAGCCCCCAGCTGAATACCTAGCCTTTATAGCTATTAAAATGGGGGACCCCCCCAAAAAAAATGACGTGGGGTCCCCCCTATTTTAATAGCTAGCAAAGGCTAGGCAGACAGCTGGGGGCTGATATTAATAGCCCAGGAAGGGTGCCATGAATATTGGCCCCCTCCCAGGCTAGAAACACCAGCCGTCAGCCGCCCCAGAACTGGCGCATCCATAGGATGCGCTAATTCTGGCACTTAGCCTCGCTCTTCCCACTGCCCTGTAGCGGTGGCAGTGGGGTAATAGGGCTGGGGTTGATGTCAGCTTATAATGCCAGCTGACATCAAGCCCAGGTTAGTAATGGAGAGGCGTCTATAAGACACCCCCATTACTAATCCCATAGTCAAAGTTAAAAGAAAACACAAACACCCAGAATAAACTCCTTTAATTGAAATAAAGACACATTCCTTTATTGTTCTAAATTAAACCATACTTACCACCACGCCCATTCCAGCTGAAGCCAACGATCTCCTGCAATAAAAGTAAAATAATAAAGCAACATCATCCTTACCTTTCCATGGTTCCCACGACAGCTTCAGCTCTGCTACATCGAGATGACAGGCTGGACCGCAGCAGAACGCTGCCATCCAGCTTGCCATGCCGCGGACACTGAGAAGGGCAGGCATGCTTGCGCTCCTCAGTGTCTCGCTGTGACGGCATAAAGATGAGACGAGTTCATGTCCAATGAACTCAGCTCACCTCATGCACGTCACTGACAGCGTGGGAGAATTCTCACGCTGTAGCGCTGAGTGCAGGATAATTTTCCCACGCTGTCAGTGACGTGCATGATGTGAGCTGAGATCATTGGACATGAACTCGTCTCATCTTTATGCCGTCACAGCGAGACACTGAGGAGCGCAAGCATGCCTGCCCTTCTCAGTGTCTGCGGGATGACAGGCTGGATGGCAGTGTTCTGCTGCGGTCCAGCCTGTCATCTCGATGTAGCAGAGCTGAAGCTGTCGTGGGAACCATGGAAAGGTAAGGATGAGGTTGCTTTATTATTTTACTTTTATTGCAGAAGACATTGGCTTCAGCTAGAATGGGCGTGACGGTAAGTATGGTTTAATTTAGAACAATAAAGAATTGTGTGTTTATTTCAATTAAAGGACTTTATTCTGGGTGTTGTGTTTTTTTTAAATACTTTACTAGAAATTCATGGCGGTCATGTATAATATTGGCGTGACCCCATGAATTTCGGGCTTAGGGCCAGCTGATAATGCCAAGCTGGCCCTAACCCCTTTATTACCCAGTGAGCCACCGCACCAGGTCCCTGGATGAGTTGGGTACAGCGCCAGAAGATGGCGCTTCTATGAACGCGCCATTTTCCGGGGTGGCTGCGGACTGCAATTTGCAGCAGGGGGGACCCAGAAAGCTTGGGCCTCCCTGCGCTGCAGATTCCAGCCCCCAGCTGCCTAGTTGTACCTGGCTGGACACAAAAATAGGGCGAAGCCCCACATATTTTTTTTTTTAATTATTTCATGAAATTCATGAAATAATTAAGAAAAAAAGGGCTTCCCTATATTGTTGCGTCCAACTAGGTACAAATAGGCAGCTGGTGGTTGGGGGCAGCCCGTTCCTGCCTGCTGTACCTGGCTGGACACAAATATAGTGCGAAGCCCCACGTCAATTTTTTTAAAATTATTTCATGAAACTAGATGGTGGCCCGATTCTAACGCATCGGGTATTCTAGAATATGTATGCGGCAGACCCGGCGCAATCAGCAGAGCGGTGTTTAAATTTGGCGCCAAAATCGCTGACTGGTCGCGGCCAGCAACCGCGACCAATCAGCAAAGCGGTGTTGAAATTTGGCGACTATATCGCTGATTGGTCACGGCCGGCGGTTGCGACTAATCAGCAGAGCGGGGTTTAAATTTTGCGCCAATAATGCTGATTGGTCGCGGTCGCGACCAATCAGCAAAGCGGTGTTTAAATTTTGCGCCAATAATGCTGATTGGCTGCGGTTGCGACCAATCAGCAAAGCGGTGTTTAAATTTGGCGCCAATAACGGTGATTGGTCACGACCGCGACCACTCAGCAGGGCGGTGTTTAAATTTGGCGGCAACAATGTTGATTAGTCGCGGCCGGTGGTCGCGACCAATCAGCAGAGAGGGGTTTAAATTTGGCGCCAATAATGCTGATTGGTCGCAATCGCCGGCCGCGACCAATCAGCAGAGCGGTGTTTCAATTTGGCGCCAAAATCGCTGATTGGTCGCGGCCGGCAACCGTGACCCATCAGCAGAGCGGGGTTTAAATTTGGCGCCAATACTGCTGATTGGTCGCGGCCGGCAACCGTGACCAATCAGCCGAGCAGGGTTTAAATTTGGCGCCAATACTGCTGATTGGTTGCGGACGGCGACCGCGATCAATCAGCAGAGCGGTGTTTAAATTTGGCGCCAATAATGCTGATTAGTCGCGGCCGGCATCCGCGACCAATTAGCAGAGCGGGGTTTAAATTTGGCGCCAATCTCGCTGATTGGTCGCGGCTGGAGTCCGTGACCAATCAGCAAAGCGTTGTTTAAATTTGGCGCCAATCTCACTGATTGGTCGCGGCCGCTATTTAAATGTGGCGCCCAAATCGGTGATTGGTCGCGGGCAGTTTCCGCGACCAATCAGCAGAGCGGTGTTTAACTTTAGCGCCAAGATCACTGATTGGTCGCGCTCTCCGCACGCGACCAATCAGCGAATCGTATTGGTGAGGACCGGGGAGCGCCGCTGCCTGGTCGGATACTTCCGCTGCGAGAAGACGGGAGATGAGCGACTGCTCGCAGCAGATGTATCCCGACCCGCAGCGCCGCTCCCCGGTCCTCCCTTGACACCCTAGCCGCTGATGTCCCCACAGTATCCGCATGGTGTTACAAAGATCCGGACATTTGTGTTAAAAATCGCTGATTGGTCGCGGGCGCTGCCCGCGACCAATCACCGATTTGGGCGCCAAATTTAAATATCGGCCACAACCAATCACCGATCTTGGCTCCACATTTAAACACCGCTGTGCTGATTGGTCGCCGACGCTGGGCGCGACCAATCACCGATTTTGGCGCCACATTTAAATAGCGTCCGCGACCAATCAGTACAGCGGTGTTTAAATGTGGAGCCAAGATGGGTGATTGGTCGCGGCCGATATTTAAATTTGGCGCCCAAATCGGTGATTGGTCGCGGGCAGCGCCAGCGACCAATCAGCGATTTTTAACACAAATGTCCGGATCTTTGTAACACCATGCGGATACTGTGGGGACATCAGCGGCTAGGGTGTGAAGGGAGGACCGGGGAGCGGCGCTGCGGGTCGGGATACTTCTGCTCCGAGCGCCCGCTCATGTCCCGGGTTCTCGCAGCGGAAGTATCCGCACAGGCAGCGCCGCTGACATCCATGCAGCTAGGGCGTGAAGGGAGGACCGGGGAGCGGCGCTGACATCCAATTGGTCGCGGCCGCTATTTAAATGTGCCGCACAAATCGGTGATTGGTCGCCGTCTTGACCGGGACCAATCACTGATCTTGCCGCCAAAGTTAAACACTACTGTGCTGATTGGTCGCGGATGCTGCCCGCGACCAATCACCGATTTGTGCGCCAAATTTAAATATCAGCCTCATGCACGTCACTGACAGCGTGGGAAAATTCTCCTGCACTCAGCGCTTCAGCGTGAGAATTCTCCCACGCTGTCAGTGACGTGCATGAGGTGAGCCGAGCTCATTGGACATGACCTCGGCTCATCTGGATGCCGTCACAGCCAGACACTGAGGAGCGCAAGCAAGCCTGCGCTTCTCAGTGTCTGCGGGATGACAGGCTGGATGGCAGCGTTCTGCTGCGGTCCAGCCTGTCATCTCGATGTAGCAGAGCTGAAGCTGTCGTGGGAACCATGGAAAGGTAAGGATGATGTTGGTTTATTATTTTACTTTTATTGCAGGAGATCATTGGCTTCAGCTGGAATGGGCGTGATGGTAAGTATGGTTTAATTTAGAACAATAAAGAATTGTGTGTTTATTTCAATTAAAGGACTTTATTCTGGGTGTTTGTGTTTTCTTTTAACTTTGACTATGGGGTTAGTAATGGGGGTGTCTTATAGACGGCTCTCCATTACTAACCTGGGCTTGATGTCAGCTGGCATTATAAGCTGACATCAACCCCAGCCCTATTACCCCACTGCCACCGCTACAGGGCAGTGGGAAGAGCGAGGCTAAGTGCCAGAATTGGTGCATCCTATGGACACGCCATTTCTGGGGCGGCTGAGGGCTGGTGTTTCTAGCCTGGGAGGGGGCCAATATTCATGGCACCCTTCCTGGGCTATTAATATCAGCCCCCAGCTGTCTGCCTAGCCTTTGCTAGCTATTTAAATAGGGGGGACCCCACGTCATTTTTTTTGGGGGGGTCCCCCATTTTAATAGCTAGTAAAGGCTAGGTATTCAGCTGGGGGCTGATATTAGTAGCCTGGGAAGCTCCGTGGGTATTACCCCCTTCCCAGGCTTCAAACATCTGCCCCAGCCGTCTGCTTAACCTCCGCTAGAGACTAAAATTACGGGGAACCCCACGCCAATTTTTTTTTTAATAAATCCTTTTTTTAACACTAAATGACAAGTACAGTAAGCAACACTGTCACTGTACTTCTTATATATGTGACTGACATGTTTCTATCTATCTATCTAATCTATGTGTGATGCTCTATCTTTCTGTTCTAAATTGTCGGATACCGAGGCTGAATTGCCGGCCGGCTTTTTTAAAGAGACGGTGCACGAAAACACAATTATTTTTTTAAATAAATCCTTTACACTAAATGACAAGTACAGTAACCAACACTGTCACTGTACTTATTATATATGTGATTGGCATGTTTATATCTATCTATGTGTGATGCTCTATTCTTTCTGTTATAAATTGTCGGGTACCGCTGCTGAATTGCCGGCCGGCTTTTTTAAAGAGACGGTGCACGAAAACACAATTATTTTTTTTAATAAATCCTTTACACTAAATGACAAGTACAGTAAGCAACACTGTCACTGTGCTTCTTATATGTGTGACTGACATGTTTCTACCTATCTAATCTATGTGTGATGCTCTATTCCTTCTTGTCTAAATTGTCGGGTACCGGTGTATGCCGCTGCTGAATTGTCGGCCGGCTTTTTTAAAGAGAGCGTCTTCTGAGCAGTTTGTCAGCTTTTGGACACGTTTGAAGGTGTTTTCTATGTGTTTCTATGTGTTTTTGTTTGCCTGCCATTGGTTTTAACGGTGTTCGACGGTGTTCGACGAACAGTTCGACGAACAGTTCCTCGAACATCCCGGTGTTCGACGAACCGAACCGAACCCGAACACTACGGGGGTGGCTCAACACTATCAGACACCAATATATCTGTTTAAAAAGAGACTGGTGTAGGCCAGAGAACTAGAACTGTGTTCTTCCTCTTCCACGGTTCAAATCTCCTTTATATTACCCTTTTGCCATTGATAGTGCGAGTGTAAGCTATTTTACTTCATTTATAATGGGCAAAGTGCGTGGCAAGGGACATGGAATTGGACGTTCTTGTCATGGTGCGTGCAGAGGACGGGGCCGTAGCCAAGGTGAAAATGTGCCACAACCAACAGCCACATCTTCTTGCTCCCAGTTCTTGACCGAATTACTAGGGAAGCACACAACAGCACCACTATTGCGAACTGATCAGTGTGAACAGGATATTCATTGGATAGCAGATAATACTTCTTGTCACCTTGGCACCACCACCTCCGGTCTGTCTTCCACACGGTCAAGTGTTAGTAGACGTGAGTCTCGACGGCATACTCCTCCCCACCCTGATGCTCCTTCCTCCCACCATGCCGAGTGTCGTCAGACAGCAACTGAAGAAGCAGTGTGGTGGCCGCAGACAGAAGGCGGGCAAACGTTCCCCCTAACACCAACATGAGGGACGTTGCCAGTACAACCAGTAGGTCTTCCAGAGTCTGGAATTTTTTTAAAGACTCTACTGATAACCCCAAAAAGGCCATTTGCACCACCTGCCAGGTCAGCATCAGCAGGGATGACAAAACTACCAGCCTGACCACCACCAGCATGATCAGGCACATGTCAGCAAAGCACCCGACTTTGTGGGGCGAACCCCAGGGTCCACGACCAGTGTCAGCGGGTGTCACCACTGCTTCTTCTACTGTAGTGCATGTAAGAGAACCCCCTGTTGTGCGTGCAAGGCAATCCCCTGTCCATACTGCATGCAAAGATGCCCCCTCCTCTCAGTCTCACTTGTTATGGCAGTTTCTCAAGAAACAGCATCAACGTCCACATCCCACCGCAGCATTCACTTGTCCATATCCCAGACCTTTGAGCGAAAGCGCAAATTCGCAGCCAACGTCCCACAGGCCACAGTCCTAAATTTGCATATTTCACGACTGCTTGCGTTGGAAATGCTGCCTTTTTGACTGGTGGAGACGGAATCCTTCCGCAACCTTATGGCAGTGGCCGTCCCTCGGTACTCGGTCCCCAGCCGACACTATTTTGCCCGGTGTGCCATCCCCGCACTACACAAGAACGTGTCCCAAAACATCTGCCGTGCCCTCAACAACGCAGTTACTGGGAGAGTCCACCTGACAACGAACACGTGGACAAGTGCTTGTGGGCAGGGACGGTGCATCTCCCTGACGGCACACTGGGTAAACATAGTGGAAGCCGGGACCCAGTCGGACCTTGGGACGGAACACATCCTCCCCACACCCAGGATTGCGGGCCCTATGTCAGCCAGAGTTGCCCACACAGTGTACAGCTCCTGCGCATCATCCTCCTCCTCATGTTCAGCCTCCATCTCAGATATCACCACATCAGTTACAAGCTGGAAGCACTGCAGTACTGCCTCAGCCAAGCGGCAACAGGCTGTGCTGAAACTCATAAGCTTAGGTGATAAACCCCACACTTCTTGTGAGTTGTGGACAGCTGTGAAAGAGCAGGCAGATCTGTGGCTGAGACCGCTGAACCTACATCCAGGCATGGTCGTGTGTGACAATGGCCGTAACCTGGTGGCGGCTCTGAGGCGAGGTGAGATCACACATGCACCATGCCTGGCTCATGTGCTTAACCTCGTGGTTCAGCGGTTTATTAAATCGTACCCCGAGTTGCCAGATCGGCTCGTCAAAGTACGCCACCTGTCAGCTCATTTTCGGAACTCGGCTACAGCTCTTGCCGCCCTTGCTGTGTTGCAGCAGCGTTTGCAGATTCCGGCACACTGACTGGTGTGTGATGTCCCCACACGTTGGAACTCTACCCTCCACATGTTGCAAAGGATTTGTGAGCAGAAGAGAGTAGTTGTGGAGTACCAGCTGCAACAAGGCTGTCGATATTCAGGTCAGAAGACCTCAGGAGTGGACCTGGATGTCTGACATATGTACCATCCTGACAAACTTTGAGGAGTCCACCATTAGCGTCAGCATCCCACTTGTCTGTCTTTTGCAACGCTCTCTGCAGAGAATTAAAGAGGAGACATTGCAGCCAGAGTATGATGAGATGGATCAAGAAGCCATAGCGTGCGATTACACACAGCCCAGCCTCATCTCATCCCAATGTGCATTGGGGGAAAATGAGGGAGAGGAGAAGGAGGAAGAAGAACACGAGCTGGTATCATGCGCTGTAGACAGTAGTACCTGTACAACTGTCATACCGTCGGTTCAGCGTGGGTGGCCTGAGGACAGGGGGGAGGAGGAGGAGGAGGAGGAGAGCATGGTCAGTCATCATCTTAGTGAGGACACGGAAGTCTTGCCCGTTACCAGTCTGGCACGCATGGCTGACTTTGTTACGCTGCCTTAACCGTGACCCTCGCATTGTAAAAATGTTGGGTGACAGTCATTACTGGTTGGTAACACTTTTAGACCCCCACTGCAAGGTGAACTTTCACTGTCTTATTCCTGAGGTGGAGAGGTCTACAAAAATGGGGCAGTACCAGAAGGCCCTTGCTGCAGAACTGTTAAAAATAATCCCATCTGAACATGCTAGCGGCTGAAGTCACAGTTCGTTGACCAACCAATGCATACATGCGAGAGAGACGCAACTCCAATCCAGCAGAGGCAGGGGAACAATGTCAACGTTCTGGGACAGTTTTCTGAGACCCGCCCAGCTTACAGGCCCTGAGGCGCGGGGTACTCTCACAAGGAGTGGAAAGTTTCAAAAGATGGTGAGGGAGTACCTTGCCAAGCGTACCAGCGTCCTCCATGAGTCCTCTGTGCCGTTTAATTATTGGGTACCCAAACTGGACACTTGGAATGAACTCACTCTGTACGCCTTGGAGGTCCTGCCCTGCCCTGCCGCTAGCGTGTTATCGGAGCGTGTTTTTAGTGCCGCTAGGGGAATTATAACTGATAAGCGCACTCGCCTGTCAACTGACAATGCTGACAAGCTGACCCTTATCAAAATGAACAAGGACTGGATTGGGCCAGACTACTCATCACCACCAAATGACAGCAGAGTAACATAAAGTCAAATCCACTGTGTTGTTTCGGGAGGTGTATTCCCATGCACCGCTTCACACCCACACATGGGTATATGCTTCCTCATTTCGGATGTTTTTTGCTCTTCTCCTAATCCTCAGCCTCCACCACCCCTATACCACCAGGAAGACCATGGTCCGTGTTGCCTGCATTGCAAGTTCCTCCGTCCTAATTTTTGGCAGCTTTTGCTTGGAAGGCATAGGCAAAGACTATGGGAGACCCACTCCCCCATAATGGGAATAATGTTTTTAATATGCTGTACTGCATGGCTCTTCCAAGCGGCATTAAAACCGTTGTGTTAAGCTACTGTGACCTCCATGTCTCTTCCAAGGGGCATTAAAACCATCTTGTTAAACCACTCTGACCTCCACGTCTCTACCAAGGGGCATTAAAACCATCTTGATAATCCACTCTGACCTCCACCACTCTTCCAAGGGACATTAACACCGTCTTGCTAAGCTACTTTGACCTCCATGTCTCTTCCACGGGGCATTGATATTGTCTTTTTATTCCACTGCGACCTCCACCACTCTTCCAAGGGGCATTGATATTGTCTTTTTATTCCACTGCGACCTCCACCACTCTTCCAAGGGGCATTGATCTTGTCTTTTTATTCCACTGCGACCTCTACCACTCTTCCAAGGGGCATTGATCTTGTCTTTTTATTCCACTGCGACCTCCACCACTCTTCCACGGGGCATTGATATTGTCTTTTTATTCCACTGCGACCTCCATCACGCTTCCAAGGGGCATTGATATTGTCTTTCTATTCCACTGCGACCTCCACCACTCTTCCAAGGGGCATTAAAACCATCTTGTTAAACTACTCTGACCTCCACAACTCTTCCAAGGGGCATTAAAACCATCTTGTTAAACCACTCTGACCTCCACGTCTCATCCAAAGGGCATTAAAACTATCTTGTTAAACCACTCTCACCTCCACGTCCCTTCCAAGGGCCATTATAACCATCTTGTTAAACCACTCTGACCTCCACGTCTCTTCCAAAGGGCATTAAAACCATCTTGCTAAACCACTATGACCTCAACGTCTCTTCCAAGGGGCATTAAAACCATCTTGTTAAGCTACTGTGACCTCCACGTCTCTTCAACGAGGTCATTGATATTGTCTTTTTATTCCACTGCGACCTCCACCACTCTTCCAAGGGGCATTGATCTTGTCTTTTTATTCCACTGCGACCTCCACCACTCTTCCAAGGGGCATTGATATTGTCTTTTTATTCCACTGCGACCTCCACCACTCTTCCAAGCGGCATTGATATTGTCTTTTTATTCCACTGCGACCTCCACCACTCTTCCACGGGGCACTGATACTGTCTTTCTATCCCACTGTGACCTCCACGTCTCTTCCTCGGGGCATTAAAAGCATCTTGTTAAACCACTCTGAACTCCACGTCTCTTCCAAGGGGCATTGCATTTCCTCCTAATTTTCGTCAGCTTTTTCTTTTCAATGCATATGCCAACACTAAGGGAGACCCACTCCGCAATAATGGGTAGAAGGTTTTCAGTACGCTGTAATCCACGTCTGTTTCAAGGGGCATTGTAGCTCCTCATAATTTTTGGAAAGCCTTCCATTCACTGCTTAGGCCAACAGTGTACAGGGAACCCAGCTGCTATAAATGGAAAAAACGGTTTAGTTAAGGTGCTTTGACCTCCATGTCACTTCCAAGGGGCATTGGAGTGCCTCGAAATTTTTGGTAGGCATTGCACTAACTGTATGCCCTATAACTGTGTAGCCGAACCGCTCCATTTGGAACAGAAACATATCCTACAAGACATGTGTGGGTGACTGTCCTGATATTGATGTGAATGGTCCCTGTTCCTCCTGCTCTTTCTCCTTTGCCACCACCTCATCCATCATTCATCACCTGAAGCTTTGTTTTAACGGGAGTCATAGAACTGGGATAGTAGCAGGAAAACATCCAGCAATCCTCGGAGGAGTTAGGATATGCACTAAAACGCTGACCACCTCAGGCCAAGCCGCTACTACATACATGTGCTTGCATTCCAAGGAACAGAAAGCTAAGGAGATGCATGGCCTCATGATCATGAATAATTTACTCGTTGACCCAGGACCCGCAATCCTCTATGTCTGGAGGACGTGTTGCATCCCAATGTCCAACTGTGTCCCGGCTTCCACAATATTAACCCAGTGTGAAGGCATCAGTGAGATGAACCATCCCTGGCCACATTCACTTGTCCACGTGTTTGTGGTTAGGCTGTCCTTCCCACTAAATGCACTGGGGAGGGCACAGGTAATGTTTTGGTATGCGCGCTTGTGTATAAAGTGCACCGGGACAAATAGGGGTGGCAGGGGACCATTTATGGACACGTGGCCGCCCCCTGGTGGCTGGGGACCGAGTGTGGACACCCGGCCACCGGGCAGCTGGAGACTGAGTATGGATACCAGGCCGCAGACGCAGCCATGACATTGTGGCCGGCGTCTGCCTTCACAAGCCTAAAAGGCCTCATTTCAAGTGCAAGCAAGCTAGCAGTATGGTATTGCAGCCTGGGGATGGGTGCGTGGCAGGCTGCACACTTACGCTTGCATTCCAAGAAAACAAAGCAGATGCTAACTTCTATCATCATCATCATGCTCCTCACCTTGCAACTCACAAATCCTCTGATGGAGAAGCCAGGGCCAACCGGAGGAGTCTGGTTGTCTGGTGTGCTCGTCCAATGCTGCCCTAAAGCAGGCCAGGCTAAGAAAAGTGTGGGGAAGGTTACCGGGACAAATAGGGGCCGCTGGGGACCATGTATGGACACCCGGCCGCCCCCTGGTGGCTGGGGACCGAGTGTGGACACCCGACCGCGGGGCGGCTGGGGACTGTGCGTCTGCCTCCACAAGCCTAAAAGGCCTCATTTCAAGTGCAAGCAAGCTAGCAGTATGGTATTGCAGCCTGCGGGTGGATGGGTGGCAGGCTGCATACTTGCGCTTGCATTGCAAGGAATGGGGGAGGTACAATTGAACACTGCCCTGGGAGAAGGACTTGCACGGTGAGTGTTGCAAGTCTGCATCTTCTGATGCGGCAAGGATCACTTCTAATGGGCACACTTTTAGGCAGTGACCTGGATGTCAGAGATGCTTCCAGGGGTCTTCCCCATGGTGCTCCCATGTCTTTTCAGCACTGTATGCATGTGTCACACAGCACATGGCCAGATAAGGTTGTAATATGTTAAAATGACATTTCCTGGTGAATGCATTTGTCACGGTAGAAAGCAATACAAAAGTGCAAAACCGCATAAAAAATGCTACTTGTGAACATAGTCCAAGGTGTGGAGGAGTATTTTTGTTTTTGGTTATTTATTTTACCTTATACACATGTCTTTACCCTGGAAAGGATGTTCCTTAACATATTTCACAGGAAAGCAGTTTCAGTTTCATTTTTGAATGTTTTATTGTGAGCCCGTAAAAGTGGCTTAATACTGTACCTCTGACCATGTTGTTGACAGCAGTGACCTGGGGGTCAGAAATGCTCCCTGGGGCTGTCCCCATGTCATTTGAACATTGTCACTATCGTTTTGGGCACTTTTTAGGCTTTCTACAGACTGCCGGGGGTGCTGCCGCAAAAATGCTCGGGTCTCCCATAGACTAACATTGGGCTCGTTGCTCGGGTCGAGCACCCTAGAATCACGGTGAGCTCGGCCCGAGCTTCGAGCACCCGAGCATTTCAGTGCTCGCTCAACACTACCTATAACCCACAATGTTATGTGTACTGATTAAATAATCCAGGCCTTTTTAAAGCTGTTATAGTGTTTGCCAATACTACCTCTTGTGGTCGGGCATTCCACATTCTGACTGCTCTGACTGTAAAGAACCCTTTCTTATTTAACTTCTGGAATCGCCTTTCTTGCACACATAATGAATTCCCCCTGTTCCTTAGTAAGGTATTTGGAAGGAATAAGTCATGGGCCAGTCCTTTGTATTGACCACATATACAGTATATTTATACATGTAAATGAAATCTCCTCTGAGGTGTCTTTTTCCTAAGCTAAACAAGCCCAACTTTTCCAACCTCTCACCATATGAGAGGCCTTCCATCCCTTGTAATAATCTAGTTGTCCGTCTTTGAACTCTAACTTTTGAATATCCGTTTTAAAATGTGGAGCCCACATCTGGATCCCAAATTCTAGATGTGGCCTCACCAGTATAATATAAAGGGGTAACAATACGTTGGGATGGCAGGATTTTATCTCTTTTTTTATACACCGTAAAATCTTGTTTGCTTTTGCAGCTGCCGCCTCACATTGAGTACTGCTGCTCAGCTTACTTGTAACCAGAATACTCAAGTCCTTCTCCTGTTCTGTAGTCCTGAGTGTACTCCCTTTTAATGTGTATGCAGTGTAGTAGGACGACTCACTCATTCACTTCCGGAAGTAGACTCAGGAACCTGAGTTTTCTTTGCAGGCTTTATTAATAACATAAAGCTCTGCTCTCCAGCAAAATAAACACAGCCTTACCTGGCAAAACAATGATAAAGCATCAAAATACTAAAAAAAGAAACAGTGCTTTCAGACCTCAAATTACTCATGTTTTAACTCAGGAACAATTCAGAAATCAATATTTGGTGGACTAGCCATGATTTTTATTCACAGCTTTCATTCGTTTTGACATGATTTCCTCCAGTCTTTCCATGCGTTCCAATAGAAAACTGTTCAGTGGTCTCTTAATTTTTGCCAGAGCTGTATGTGTGTGCGGGTCGCTCACACACAGGGCCGGCTCCAGGTTTTTCTGGGCCCCGGGCGACAGAGTCTCAGTGGGCCCCTATAACACATACCATGATTCATGATGCACAGATACCGCAGAGAAATATATATATATAGTACAATGCCAAAGATTTCACTTCTTACATTACATGAGCGATATCTATTGTAAATTCCACAATAGCTCAGAAACCAGCAAATCGCTCCACACAGAATACTGGCCCCCATATAACGCTCCACACAGAATACTGGCCCCCATATAATGCTCCACACAGAATACTGGCCCCCATATAACGCTCCATACAAAATACTGGCCCCCATATAAGGCCCCATACGGAATACTGGCCCCCATATAAGGCCCCATACGGAATACTGGCCCCCATATAAGGCCCCATACAGAATACTGGCCCCCATATAACGCTCCATACGGAATACTGGCCCCCATATAACGCCTCATACGGAATACTGGCCCCCATATAAGGCCCCATACGGAATACTGGCCCCCATATAATGCTCCATACAGGATACTGGTCCCCTTATAAAGCTCCATACTGGATACTGGCCCCCATATAACGCTCCATACAGGATACTGGTCCCCTTATAACGCTCCATACAGGATACTGGCCCCCATATAATGCTGCATGCAGGCTGTTACCCCCCACATAATGCCCCATACAGGCTGTCCCCCCCCTTATAATGCTCCATGCAGGCTGTTACCCCCCACATAATGCCCCATATAGGCTGTCCCCCCCCTTATAATGCCCCATGCAGGCTGTTCCCCACCTTATAATGCCCCATGCAGGCTGTCACCCCTCCTCTTTATAATGCCCCATGCAGGATGTACCCCCTCTCTTTATAAGGCCCCATGCAAGATGTCACCCCCCTTCTTTATAATGCCCCATGCAGGATGTCACCCCCTCTCTTTATAATGCCCCATGCAGGATGTCACCCCCCTCTCTTTATAATGCCCCATTCAGGATGTCACCCCCTCTCTTTATAATGCCCCAAGCAGGATGTCACCCCCCTCTTTATAATGCCCCATGCAGGATGTCACCCCCTCTCTTTATAATGCCCCATGCAGGATGTCACCCCCCTCTCTTTATAATGCCCCATTCAGGATGTCACCCCCTCTCTTTATAGTGCCCCAAGCAGGATGTCACCCCCTCTCTTTATAATGCCCCATTCAGGATGTCACCCCCTCTCTTTATAATGCCCCAAGCAGGATGTCACCCCCCTCTCTTTATAATGCCCCATTCAGGATGTCACCCCCTCTCTTTATAATGCCCCATGCAGGATGTCATCCCCTCTATTTATAATGCCCCATGCAGGATGTCACCCCCCCTCTCTATATAATGCCCCATGCAGGATGTCACCCCCTCCCTCTCTTTATAATGCCCTATGCAGGATGTCACCCCCCCTCTCTATATAATGCCCCATGCAGGATGCCACCCCCTCCCTCTCTTTATAATGCCCCATGCAAGAGGTCACCCCCTCATATTATGCCCCATGCCTCCATACATTTAAAAAAAAATAAAAAATCAAATACTCACCTCCCTCCTCCTCACCTGCTGCCCGCTGCTCGGGTCCGGGACTCCAGCGTTGCCGGCGTCGTCCCGCTCTGCGCTCCCTGTGATGGCTCAGGGGAGCGCGCGGTGGAAAGACGTCACCGCGCCCTCTGACCTGAGACGTCACAGGGAGCGCAGAGCAGGAAGACAGCGGATCTGCGGAGGCACGGGGAGAGGTAAGTATCTGGCTGCCAGGGCCCTGAGCAAGCGGCGGAGAAGGGTGGGCGCTGACACCGCTCTCCTCCGCCCATAGCCCAGCGGGGTGCGAGATCGCCAGTGGGACCCCCTGCCTGCTCAGGGTCCCGGCATTTGCCCGGGTGCGCCGGGTGCTGACGCCGGCCCTGCTCACACAGGTTATGTCCAGCCTTCAGCTCCCTCCTGAGATATGGCTGTCCAGTCTGGAGACCTTGCCTCTCCAAACAAAACACAGATAAAAAAAAACAGGACTGAACATTTAAACATTGCTCAGCCCCACCCGGAGGTGGAGTTATGGTGAATGACGTCCCTCCCATCACTATGTCATTCCCCTAAAACCACGCCCTTTAAGTGAGTTAACCCACCAGCATATAACATGCTGGTAGAAAGTTCATTGGTTTCAGTTCACACAGGCTAGCAACCTGTGCGACACATACCTCCCCTCATAAATCATACCAGTGACTCTGTCACATATGTCCCCTCTCTGCCCAAAGCCAGGGGTTTGGGCACCTTCCGATACCAGACAGGGAATTCTAGAAAGGGCATCAACATCCCCGTGTAACTTTCCGGGCCTATGCTCTACGTGAAAGTTGAAGTCCTGAAGAGCTAGGAACCATCTAGTTACCCTGCCATTTTTCCCCTTCTTTTCCCTCAACCATATCAATGGGGCATGGTCTGACACATATTAAACTTCCGGCCTAGCAGCTAGTATCTACGGCCCACTTTATGGCTAAACACTCTTTTTTTACTATTGCGTAGTTTTTCTCACAGGACGAAAGGTTCCGGCTCAGAAAGACAATGGGATGCTCTTCCCTATTTAACTCTTGAGAGAGTACGGCTCCTAGACCAATCTCTGAAGCGTCTGTCTGGACCACAAACTCTTTCTTGAAGTCTGGTGCGACCAAGGACCGGCTGTTTACAGAGTGCTGACTTCAACAGTTGAAACGCGGTCTCAGTTTCCTCGACCATTTCACCATGGTTGATCTGGTGCCTTTTAAGAGATCGGTCAGTGGCGCAGCCATCATGGCAAAATTTGGGATAAACCCCTGGTAATATCCCACCATTCCCAGGAACGCTCTCACTTGCTTCTTGGAGAGCGGTTTCGGCCAGGTCTGGATTGCCTCCACTTTATTAACTTGCGGCTTTATTTCACCTCTCCCGACGACATAGCCCAAGTACTTGGCCTCCTCTTTTCCAACGGCACATTTTTTCGGATTTATAGTAAATCCTGCCTTCCTTAGAGAATCCAGAACAGCCTGTAGCTTAGGTAGGTGACTAGCCCAGTCTGGGCTAAAGACTACAGTGTCGTCAAGATAGGCTGCGGCATACTTCTTATATGGGGCTAGGATCTGATCCATAGCAATCTGGAAGGTGGCTGGGGCCCCCTGTAGTCCGAACGGCATCCGAGTATATTGAAAGCACCCATTAGGTGTCGAGAAAGCCGTCTTCTTCTTGGCTGTCTGAGACATGGGGATTTGCCAGTAGCCCTTCGTCAAGTCAAGAGTGGTGATGTACCTCACCGGTCCAAGCCTCTCGATGAGTTCGTCGACGCGGGTGATCGGGTATGCGTCACACTTGGATGCCTCATTCAGCCGGCGGTAGTCATTACAAAACCTCCATTCTCCATTGGGTTTTGGCACGAGGACGATTGGGCTCGACCACTCACTCTTTGACTCCTCTATTACCCAGAGTTCTAGCATCATCTTTACCTCGTCGGAGATCACCTTCTGGTGTGCTTCCGGAATCCGGTACGGCTTCAGATTCACTCTTACATGTGGCTCTGTAAGTACTTCATGCTCTACCATCTGAGTATGCCCCAGTAACTCTGAGAAAAACTCCTGATTTCTCTGTAGTAGTTCTCAACATTGTTGCTTCTGGGCCAGCGATAGAGTCTCTGCTATAGTGACGTCTTCCACTTTGCCTTCAGGAGCTGCTACCAGGCAAGGAGTTTCCACCGGTTCCCAGTCCCGCCATGGCTTGAGCAAGTTCACATGTTATACTTGGTGCGTCTTTCTTCGGCCAGGCTGGAGGACTCAGTAGTTCACTTCACTGAGTTTCTCCACCACCTCATACGGGCCTTTCCACTTGGCCAAGAATTTACTTTTGACAGTGGCAATGAGAACCAGAACGTGATCCCCAGGCTGGAACTGTCTCAGCCTTGCCGACCGATTATACACCCTCGCCTGGGCTTCCTGCGCCTGGAGGAGATGTTCCTTCACAATGAGCATCACTTTTGCCATTCTCTCCTGTAACTGGGCAACATGTTCGATGATGCTCCGGTGGGGGGTGACCTCGGCCTCCCAGGTTTCCTTGGTGATATCTAGGAGATCCCTTGGATGCCGGTCATACAGAAGCTCAAGCGGAGAGAAGCCAGTGGAGGCTTGGGGAACTTCCCTGATGGAAAATAGTAGCAATGGAAACATGTAATCCCAGTTTCAACCATACTTCTCGATAACCTTTTTGAGCATTGCTTTCCGAGTCTTATTAAAGCGCTCCACCAGGCTATCGGTCTGCGGATGGTAAACGGAGGTTCGCAGCTGGGTAATTCGAAGCACTTTACACAGCTCCTTCATCACCTTGCTCATGAATGGGGTTCCTTCGTCCGTCAGGATTTCTTTTGGCAAGGCAGGTCCTGGCAAAGATGTGGACAAGTTTCGAGCTATGCTCCTATTGGACAAGTTCCTTAAGGGTACCGCTTCAGGGTACCATGTCACATAGTCCATGATGACCAAGATATATTGGTGGCCCCGGGCTGATTTAACTAAGGGGCACACGAGGTCCATGGCATTCCACTCAAAGGGAACTTCTATCACAGGTAGGGAAACTAAGGGGCTACGGAAGTGGGAGGTGGGTGCGGTTATCTGGCAGGTGGGGCAGGACCTACAATAGTTTAAGATCTCCCGGTAACATCCTGGCCGATAAAACCTCCTCACTATTCTCTCATTAGTTTTTTCCACCCTTAGGTGTCCCCCCAGAATATGTGAGTGTGCCATATCCTGTACCCTCCGTCAGTATGGTCCCGGCACTAACAGCTGTTCCACTTTTTCACCGCCCCTTAGTTTAGCCACCTGAAATAGCAACTCCGCCTGAGCTGCAAAGTGGGGGAACCTGGTATCGGCCCCCGGCTCTTGGGCAACCCCATTACATACAGTCACCTGGTCAAACGACCCCTTTAAGGTGAGGTCCCGGACTTGAGCAGTCTCAAAGTTTTCTCCAGACACATCTAAATCAGGGAGGTCGGCCTCCTCGGTCACTGTCTCGCCCTCATCGCTGGCAAGGATGCACAGTGCGAACTCATCCACTGGAGACTTCGTCAGGGGTTCTTCTCCAGGGACCTGGCTTTTTCCCATGCTACTTAGTCCGGTTCCCTTCCCCCACAAGTCCCAAAATAAAGAAAAATCATGGCCCAGTATGACGGAACGTATCAGGTCCTTCACCACCCCAACCTCGTGGGACTGGGCACCACAGTCTGTTCCCACTGTCACTGCAGCCACGGGATAGTCCTTGGTATCGCCATGGATGCACCGAACGCCCACAGTTTTGGAAGGGATCAACTGGTGAGGAAGGGTAGCTCTGATTAAGGTCACCAGACTCCCAGAGTCCAACAGTCCAAGCACCTTTACTCCATTAATGGATTCAGCACATGCCTGCGGCCCCTCGCCGGGTCGACAGTCCGCACTGCAGGCTGGATAAGCATAATAGGAACCCCATCTTCTTAGGCTGCAGTCCATGGGCTCAGGGGACATATGACACCGGACGGCTACATTTCCAGGGTTGTGACACCGCCAACACACTATATCTTTAACAACAGTTCTTGTGGCACCTTCAATTTGAGTGGGACGCCCCCTAGTGGTGGCTCAAGACCCCTTCCTTGGTGAACCCGTCCCCTTTTGGGTATCCCAGTATGGAGAACTGACTATATCCGGTTTTCCGAGGGATTTCTCAACCACCTGATACCTCTCTACCAGGCCGATTAAGTCATCTGCGTTCTGGGAATCGCCCTGGGCAACCCAAGTCTGTACTGACTTGGGAAGGGAGTGCACAAATCTATCAATCATCACCCGCTCAACCATCTGGGCTGGTGTGGAGGACTCTGGCTGCAAACACTTCTGAACGAGATACAGTAGGTCAAACATCTGCGAGGGAGTTTGTCGCTGACATATGCCCAGTGGTGGACTCGTTGGGCTTTCACTGCCATATTCACTCCCAGGCATGCTAAGATCTCTGTCTTTAGCTTGGAATATTCCTTGGCATCCTGCAGTGCCATGTCGTAATATGCCTTTTGGGGTTCCCCCGACAAATATGGCGCCAGAATCTCTGACCACTATTCTGGTGGAAGTCTCTCCCGATCAGCCACCCTCTCAAATACTGTCAGAAAGGCTTCTACATTATCCCCGGGGGTCATCTTCCGCATGGCCCGTCTTACCGCCTTCCTGACCTGGGAGTCATCAGTCAGCCCTGGGGGTGGCGCGGTTGCTCTGCCCTGGATGGCGTCCGCCAGAAGCTTTATCTGCTTTTGCTGCTCCTGATTGTGCTTTTGTTGCTCCTGCTGGTACTGCTGCTGTGACTTTTGCTGCAACTGGATCTTTTGCAGCAACAGTTTGGTTGTCTCCTGGTGCTGCTGCTGGCTCTGCAAGTGCTGCTGGTGCATTTGTTGTTGGCTCTGCACCAGATGCTTAATGAGCTCCTCCATGCTGCTGGATTTCTCTGGCTGGCTAACGGCCTTCACCTAGGACATTCACTGGTCTCTGTGGTAGGTACATGTGTCCCTGGAATCTTGCCAGCACTCTCACACCAACTGTAGTAGGACGACTCGCTCGGCCACTTCCGGAAGTAGACTCAGGAACTCGAGTTTTCTTTGCAGGCTTTATTAATAGCATAAAGCTCTGCACCCCAGCAAAATAAACACAGCCTTACTTCTCAAAACAACAAAACAAAAAGATAAACTGTAGCACAGTCCATATATGTGTGTGCGGGTCGCTCACATAGGTTATCTCCCTCCTGAGCTATGGCTGTCCAGTCTGGAGACCTTGCCTCTCCAAACACAACACAGAGAAAAAAAAACAGGACTGAACATTTAAACATTGCTCAGCCACACCTGGAGGTGGAGGTATGGGGAATGACGTTCCTCCCATCACTATGTCATTCCCCTAAAACCACGCCCTTTAAGTGAGTTAACCCACCAGCATATAACATGCTGGCAGAAAGTCCATTGGTTTCAGTTCGCACAGGCTAGCAACCTGTGTGACACATACCTCCTCTCATAAATCATACCAGTGACTCTGTCACAGCAGCAATAGGATTACTCCATCCTGGGTGCATTACTCTACATTTATCAACATTTAATCTCACTTGCCAAGTGTTTGCCCATTCAGACATCTAATCCAGCTTGTTTTGAAATATTGTACTATCAAGGTCAGTTTTTAATATCCTACGTAGTTTGGTGTCAATAATACAGAAAAAGCCACATGTAGCTACAAAAGAGTGGGCGGGTAGCCAGCCAAGTGGCGGGCATCCGTCCAAACGCACGCTGAAAACATCATATAAAAAAGAGGAGGAAAGCTCAGCATATCATTGCAAAAAAAGTATCTTTATTAAACATATGTAAAGAGGTAAATATTAAGAACAGACAAATTGTAGGTAAAAGGTAACTGAGTAGGAACATACTAGTACTCCAATATATGCACTAATAGGACAGAGGTTATAGCCCTTGGTGAAATTGCACACTAGCCCAAGATAGAACATAAAACATAAATAGTGGAAGCCATAAATGTGCTATATATAATACAAGCATTCCACTTATGTCAAGTAAAAGGGTACTCTTAATGTGGCAGAGCAAGATATTACCATATATCTAGGGGGCGCACCAACATTTACCAAATATCAAGGCAAAATTTATAAAGAGGAGTATGTTACCTGTAGAAGAATCTCCCAGTCACGGTGGAAAGGAGGGGGAGAGAAGAAAGGGTGGTGGTAACACGGAGCCCGACGCGCGTTTCGTGGTAAAACCGCTTTCTCAAGAGCGGGTAATAGATGTATGGCGCCCCCAAGGCATATATATATGTCCGTATCCCTTTGATATTAATGAAACTAGATGCAGCTGTGATGTGGGACGCGCACCCGGAAGTGGCCAGCTAAACCGGGGGCGTGTCCCGCAAGTCGCATGACGTGAGATGAAACTGATAACGGCTCATGCGCGCGGGCGAGAGGGGCGCGCCGCGTGCGACTCGGCCGTGAAGCCGCTACTGCGCACGCGCGGACCAAAAGGTTCGCGCAAGCGCAGAGAGGCATAAAGACGGCCAGGCGAGCGCGCGACGCAATCCCCCACACCACACACGCATGCGCACATCACGTCAGTTTATAGTACCGCCAAACTACAGGTATGAGAAGGAAAAAACGGGAACAAAGAGCAACCACGGAAAAATATGACAACATAACAATACAGGGATATATAACAGTAATAGTGCAGATGCTACTACTAAAATAATATAGATCAGCCATGTTCAGCAGCATCATCCCGGCAAAGATGTGCAGTCTGATTCGTAGTGCTCTCACAAGGACTTATTTCCCATAATAAATGCAGACATAGAGTTCGCCAAATCGAATAAGATTGGGGGAGCAGCCAAAACTATATACTCCTAAAGCCAAAAACACAAATAGAAAGGCCACAATTAAAATCAGTTAAAAACAATAAAATAGATAACTAACCACCCAATGTATACATATAGGAGATTATATAACCCCAAATCAGAGATGCAGGGATTGTGGCTATAAGAATGGAGAGAAGCTCAGAGATTCATTCAAGCTGTAAGGGGTCATAGTGTTTAATCGTACGATCCATTGAGACTCTTTCTGTGCCAATAGCTTTTTAGCATTGCCACCCCGTATCCCCATGTGTATTGCGTCAATACCACGTACCATGAAAGAACAGGGATTACAGTTATGTTTCAATTTAAAATGCAGTGGTATTGTTTTTAGCTGAGCTAAATCGCTCACCGAGGTAGCTGCTGCAATGTCACGAATGTGCTCACGTGTGCGGACCCGTAATTCCCTTGTGGTTAAACCAACATAGATCATGGGGCAGCTACACGTGGCACAGTAGATAATGTTGGATGTACCACAGGAGATGTGGTGTCTGATGTCAAATGTTCTGTGGCCATCAGCTGAGCAAAAGCTGGTGCACCGCAAAACATTTGGACAGGCCACACAGTGTCCACATTTGTAGTTACCTCTAATAGGGCCACCAGTGCCAAACGGTCGTATTACCGGTGCAACATAGTGGCTCTTGGTCAATATATCACCAAGATTCCGGCACCTCCTTGGTGTCATTGATGGAAAAGACCCCAGGTGTCCCCTCAGGGAGGGCTCCACCATCAAGATACTCCAATGTTTTTGGAGGACGGCTCTCATGCTATCCCATTCGTGGTTATAGGTGGAGATGAAACGTATGGTTTCGTCCCTCTCCGAGGATTGTATTCTCGGATGGAGGAGGGCAGTACGAGGAGTATGACATGCTCTATCATACCCCCTCCTAATAGATCTCCAACTATAACCACGTTGCAGGAAGCGCTGTTTGAGGTCCTGTGCCTGACGCTGAAAGCTCTGTTCAATAGAGCAGATGCGCCTCACCCTCAGGAACTGTCCGACCGGGACAGCCCCAACTGTGGCTGGACTGTGGGCAGATCCCGCATGAATCAAAGCATTGACCGAGGTGGGCTTTCTGAATACGTCCGTCTGCAGGCCCCCATGATTGTCGACACACAGGGAAATGTCCAGAAAGTCCACCCTCTTAGTATCGCATATGTAGGTCAGCTTGATGCTATATTGATTCATGTTGAGACAGTCCATAAACTCTCCGAGCTGCTGTATGGAGCCCCGCCACAAAAACAAAATATCATCAATATATCTCAGCCAGCACAGCACATGGTGGGCGGCGGAGATGGTATCCCCGTCAAAGATTTCCCTTTCCCACTGCCCTAGGAAAAGATTAGCATATGAGGGGGCACAGGCCGCCCCCATGGCTGTGCCACGCTTCTGGAGATAAAATTGATCTTTGAAAACAAAAAAATTGTGAGTCAGGGCAAATTCCAGCAGCTTGACATAAGTGGAATGCTTGTATTATATATAGCACATTTATGGCTTCCACTATTTATGTTTTATGTTCTATCTTGGGCTAGTGTGCAATTTCACCAAGGGCTATAACCTCTGTCCTATTAGTGCATATATTGGAGTACTAGTATGCTCCTACTCAGTTACCTTTTACCTACAATTTGTCTGGTCTTAATATTTAGCTCTTTACATATGTTTAATAAAGATATTTTTTTTGCAATGATATGCTGAGCTTTCCTCCTCTTTTTTGTAGTTTGGTGTCATCAGTAGGGATGAGCAGACCCGTGGAAGTTCGGGTTCATCTAAATTTTAGTCCAAATTTCCGTTCCGGTACCAGAACTTGAACCCGAACCCCATATAAGTCAATAGGCACCCAACCTTTGATGCTGTAAATTGGCTTTAAAATGGTCGTAGTAAGGACTAAGGGGCTGCAAAAGGAAGCAAAATGGACGTAAGAGCAGGATAATTTCCCTGCAAACAAATGTGGATAGGGAAATTACTTAAAATAACAGAATAAAAAAATATAAAATATTGTAATCTTGAACCAAGAGGCAGAGGTCCAAGTGGATGAGTGCAGCAGTGCCATGCATATGTAGCTTACTGTACTTGTTAAAAAATAAATAAATAAATAAATAAAATGACGTGGGGTCCACCATATTTTTAATAACCAGCCAAGGGAAAGCAGAGAGCTGTGAGCTGGTCTTATTATGCTGAGAAGGGACCCATATCCATGGACTTTCCCAGCCTATTAATATCATCCTCCAGCTCTCTGCTTTGCCTTTGCTGGTTATTAAAATATATTTTTAATAAATAAATATATATTTTGTAATATAGTTTATAAGATAAATATGCATCATTCTCTATTTATTAGTCATTTATTTTCTCCACTGATCTCTCAATCTCAAAAACTGCTTAAATCTGTCAAATTATACCTGCAGCCTACTGCACGGGTCCCACAGAAGCTCTGCTTCATTGGAGAACATAGCACAAGGTAATTCCCTTACTCTGCACCTCCTGTAGTCGGTTATTTATACATACAGAGGATTGCTATGGCCTTACACAATGCTTCTGACTACTTGCTGTCATTTAATCCAGCTGCCATTCAATAACTTAGCATAGTTAATGGCTCACCTTAAATGTTTACATGCCTTGTTCTGGTTGAATGGGACCCTATTAGTGTTGAGCGAACATGCTCGACACTGCTCGGTACTCGCCCGAGCATCACGCTATTCGGGATGTTCGGCGAGCACCGAGCATTTCCGGGTTACTCGGGCGGGAGCTCGGGTCTCCGCCCTGCATGTTTGGCGCTCTTTACAGAGCAAATGAACATTCAGGGATTGCCAGCCAGTCACTGTAATGCCGCAGCCATGTTGTTTGTGGGCATTACAGTGATTGGCTGGCCGCACAGCGTCACCTCGAGTATTTAAAACCGGGCACCGCCATCTTGGACACAGTCTCTCTGGATCAGACAGTGTAGGGACAGCGCTGCTGATTTAGGGAGAGATATATCCTGCAAAATAGTTAGTGTAGGGTCTGTAAAGGCTGCCAGACCAAACAAACAATCCTTCTCAGGACTAATATCCATCCCAGGTATATCAGGCAGGCAGGCAGGCTGTATAGGAGACGCAGTGGTTATACCAGCAAACGCTGCATTACAGTTCTGTGTGCTGCTCCTGTTGCTGAAATTGCTGGACTTAGCTCCAGGTCCCGGGGGCCAGGAAAAATCCTTTTTTTTTATCTAAATCCTCTTTTTTTTTTCCTCCTTCACAATGTACAAATACCCTTCTTATTAACCTTTTGGTGTCCCCCCCCCCAAAAAAAAAAAGTGTGCCTCTGATTTTTCAGACACAAATATATCTGTTGAAAATAGTCTGGTGTAGGCCAGAGAAATAGAAGTGTGGTTTTGCAGTTCTATGGGCCATTTGTATCTAAAAAAAAACAGTTTGAGTGTGTCGCTCACTGTTCAGCCGCAAATATATATATATTTAAAAAAGTCTGGTATACACCAGTAAATTATTACTGTGGTTTTGATGTTCCACGGTAAAACATCTCTATTATCCTGTTTTTGGCATTTTTTGCTGTATAAAAATAATAATAGTGTCTCCCTGATTTTTCAGACACAAATATATCTGTTGAAAATAGTCTGGTGTAGGCCCGAGAAATACAAGTGTGGTTTTGCAGCTCCACGGTTCAAACCTCTGTATTATCCACTTTTGGGCCATTTGTATCTAAAAAAAACAGTTTGAGTGTGCTGCTCACTGTTCAGCCGCAAATATCTCTATTTAAAAAAGTGTGGTATACCCCAGTAAACAATAACTGTGGTTTTGCCATCCCACGGTAAAAAATCTCTATTATTCAGGTTTTGGTAGTTTTTTCCGTAAAGAAAAACAGTAGTGTCTCCTGACTGTTGTGACACAAAAATATATCTGTTGAAAATAGTATTGTGTAGGCCCGACATCCCAGTGTGGTTTCGCAGTTCCACGGGTCAAATCGCTGTACTATCCAGTTTTGGGCCTTTGGTATCTAAAAAAAAAAGCAGTTTGAGTGTGTCGCTCACTGTTCAGCCGCAAATATCGCTATTTAAAAAAGTGTGGTATACCCCAGTAAACAATAACTGTGGTTTTCCTCTTCCACGGTTCTAATCTACTGTTTATTACCCTTTTTCCATTGATAGTGCAAGTGTAAGCTATTTTACTTCATTTACAATGGGCAAGGCGCGTGGCAAGGGACGTGGAAGTGGACGTTCTGGTGATGGTTCGTGCAGAGGACGGGGCCGTGGCCAAGGTGAAAATGTGCCACAACCAACAGCCACATCTTCTCGCTCCCACTTCTTGACCGAATTACTAGGGAAGCACAGAACAACACCAGTATTGAGAACTGATCAGTGTGAACAGGTTATTAATTGGATAGCAGACAATACTTCCAGTTACCTGGGCACCACCACCTCCGGTCTGTCTTCCACACGGTCAACTCTTAGTAGCCGTGAGTCTCGACCGCATACTCCTCCTCACCCTGATGCTCCTTCCTCCCACCATGCCGAGTGTCGTCAGACAGCAAGTGATCCCACACTTGGACACTCTGAAGAGCTGTTCACTGGTCTATTTCCATATTTGAGCCCATCGCCTGATACGCTTGAAGTGGTGGAAGAGGAGATCCCATGTTGCGATGCCCAAATATTTGAACAGCCACGGCCACAGGAAGTCGACGTTGGCAATCTGTCACAAGAGGTGGACGATGATGAGACACAATTGCCAGGAAGTGAGGAGGAGGATCGTGGTGCGCAAGTGGAAGAAGAGGAGGTGGTGGATGATCTAGTAACTGACCCAACGTGGAAGGAGGACATGCAGAGTGAGGCCAGCAGCACACAGGGGGAGGGAGGCAGAGTACCCCAACAGGCAGGAAGAAGCAGTGTGTTGGCCGCAGACAGAAGGCAGGCAACCGTTCCCCATAACACCAACACGAGGGACATTGCCAGTACAAGCGGTAGGTCTTCCAGAGTCTGGAATTTTTTTAAAGACTCTGCTGATAACCCCAAAAAGGCCATATGTTCCACCTGCCATGCCAGCATCAGCAGGGGTGACAAAACTACCAGCCTGACCACCACCAGCATGATCAGGCACATGGCAGCAAAGCACCCGACTTTGTGGGGCGAAACCCAGGGTCCACGACCAGTGTCAGCGGGTGTCACCACTGCTTCTTCCACTGTTGTGCGTGCAATAGAACCCCCTGTTGTGTGTGCAAGGAAATCCCCTGTCCATACTGCATGTAAAGATGCCCCCTCCTCTCAGTCTTCACTTGTTATGGCAGTTTCTTAAGAAACAGCATCAACGTCCACGTCCACGTCCCACCGCAGCGTTCAATTGTCCATATCCCAGACCTTTGAATGAAAGCGGAAATTCGCAGCTAACGCCCTACAGGCCACAGTCCTAAATTCGCACATTTCACGACTGCTTGCATTGGAAATGCTGCCTTTTAGGCTGGTGGAGACGGAATCCTTCCGCAATCTTATGGCGGTGGCCATCCCTCGGTACTTGGTCCCCAGCCGACACTATTTTGCCCGGTGTGCCATCCCCGCACTACACAAGCACGTGTCCCAAAGCATCTGCCGTGCCCTCAACAACACAGTTACTGGGAGAGTCCACCTGACAACGGACACGTGGACAAGTGCTTGTGGCCAGGGACAGTACATCTCTCTGACGGCACACTGGGTAAACATAGTGGAAGCCGGGACCCAGTCGGACCTTGGGACGGAACACATCCTCCCCACACCGAGGATTGCGGGCCCTATGTCAGTCAGAGTTGCCCCCACAGTGTACAGCTCCTGCGCATCCTCCTCCTCCTCCTCATGTTCAGCCTCCATCTCAGATATCACCACATCAGTTACAAGCTGGAAGCATTGCAGTACTGCCTCCGCCAAGCGGCAACAGGCTGTGCTGAAACTCATAAGCTTAGGTGATAAACCTCACACTGCTTGTGAGTTGTGGACAGCTACCGCCGCCCTTGCTGTGTTGCACCGACTGGTGTGTGATGTCCCCACACGTTGGAACTCTACCCTCCACATGTTGCAAAGGATTTGTGAGCAGAAGAGAGCAGTTGTGGAGTACCAGCTGCAACAAGGCCGTCGATATTCAGGTCAGACTCCACACATAAGACCTCAGGAGTGGACCTGGATGTCTGACAAATGTACCATCCTGACAAACTTTGAGGAGGCCACCAAGATGGTGAGTGGCGATGACGCCATCATTAGTGTCAGCATCCCACTTGTCTGTCTTTTGCAACGCTCTCTGCAGAGAATTAAAGAGGAGGCATTGCAGCCAGAGTATGATGAGATGGATCAAGAAGCCGTAGCGGGCGATTACACACAGCCCAGCCTCATCTCATCCCAACGTGCATTGGGGGACAATGAGGGAGAGGAGGAGGAGGAGGAGGAGGAAGAACAGGAGCTGCTATCATGCGTTGTAGACGGTAGTACCTGTACAAGTGTCATACCGTCGGTTCAGCGTGGGTGGTCTGAGGACAGGGGGGAGGAGGAAGAGGAGGAGGAGGAGGAGAGCATGGTCAGTCGTCATCTTGGTGAGGACACGGAAATCTTGCCCGTTACCAGTCTGGCACGCATGGCTGACTTTATGTTATGCTGCCTTAACCGTGACCCTCGCGTTGTCAAAATGTTGGGTGACAGTCATTACTGGTTGGTGACACTTGTAGACCCCCGCTACAAGGAGAACTTTCACTCTCTTATTCCTGAGGTGGAGACGTCTACAAAAATGGGGCAATACCAGAAGGCCCTTGCTGCAGAACTCTTAAATAAATTCCCATCTAAACACGCTAGAGGCAGAGGTCTCAGTTCGTTGCCCAACCAAGGCGTACAGGTGAGAGAGATGCAACTCCATTCCAGCAGAGGCAGGGGAACACTGTCAACGTTATGGGACAGTTTTCTGACACCTGCCCAGCTTACAGGCCCTGAGGCGCGGGGTACTCTCACACGGAGTGGAAAGTTTCAAAAGATGGTGAGGGAGTACCTTGCCGATCGTACCAGCGTCCTCCATGATTCCTCTGTGCCTTTTAATTATTGGGTATCCAAGCTGGACACTTGGAATGAACTCGCTCTGTACGCCTTGGAGGTCCTGGCCTGCAATGCCACTAGCGTGTTATCGGAGCGTGTTTTTAGTGCCGCTGGGGGAATTATAACTGATAAGCGCACTCGCCTGTCAACTGACAATGCTGACAAGCTGACCCTTATCAAAATGAACAAGGGCTGGATTGGGCCAGACTTCTCATCACCACCAAATGACAGCAGAGTAACATAAAGTCAAATCCACTGTGTTATTTCGGGAGGTGTATTTACATGCACCGCTTTACACCCACACATGGGTTTACGCTTCCTCGTTTCGGCTGTTTAATCTTCTTCTCCTTATCCTCAGCCTCCACCACCCCTATACCACCACGGTGCCAGCATTGCAAGTTCCTCCGTCCTAATTTTTGGCAGCTTTTGCTGGGAAAGCATAAGCAAATACCATGGGACACCCACTCCCCAATAATGGGACTTATGTTTGTAGTATGCTGTACTGCATGGCTCTTGTAAGGGGCATTGCAAGTTGCTCCATCCTAATTTTTGGCAGCTTTTGCTGGGAAAGCATAAGCAAATACTATGGGAGACCCACTCCCCAATAATGGGACTTATGTTTGTAATATGCTGTACTGCATGGCTCTTGTAAGGGGCATTGCAAGTTTCTCCGTCCTAATTTTTGGCAGCTTTTGCTGGGAAAGCATAAGCAAATACTATGGGAGACCCACTCCCCAATAATGGGACTTATGTTTGTAATATGCTGTACTGCATGGCTCTTGTAAGGGGCATTGCAAGTTGCTCCATCCTAATTTTTGGCAGCTTTTGCTGGGAAAGCATAAGCAAATACCATGGGACACCCACTCCCCAATAATGGGACTTATGTTTGTAATATGCTGTACTGCATGGCTCTTGTAAGGGGCATTGCAAGTTGCTCCGTCCTAATTTTTGGCAGCTTTTGCTGGGAAAGCATAAGCAAATACTATGGGAGACCCACTCCCCAATAATGGGACTTATGTTTGTAATATGCTGTACTGCATGGCTCTTGTAAGGGGCATTGCAAGTTGCTCCATCCTAATTTTTGGCAGCTTTTGCTGGGAAAGCATAAGCAAATACCATGGGACACCCACTCCCCAATAATGGGACTTATGTTTGTAATATGTTGTACTGCATGGCTCTTGTAAGGGGCATTGCAAGTTGCTCCGTCCTAATTTTTGGCAGCTTTTGCTGGGAAAGCATAAGCAAATACCATGGGACACCCACTCCCCAATAATGGGACTTATGTTTGTAATATGCTGTACTGCATGGCTCTTGTAAGGGGCATTGCAAGTTGCTCCGTCCTAATTTTTGGCAGCTTTTGCTTGCAAGGCATAAGCAAATACTATGGGACACCCACTCCCCAATAATGGGACTTATGTTTGTAATATGCTGTACTGCATGGCTCTTGTAAGGGGCATTGCAAGTTGCTCCGTCCTAATTTTTGGCAGCTTTTGCTGGGAAAGCATAAGCAAATACTATGGGAGACCCACTCCCCAATAATGGGACTTATGTTTGTAATATACTGTACTGCATGGCTCTTGTAAGGGGCATTGCAAGTTGCTCCGTCCTAATTTTTGGCAGCTTTTGCTTGTAAGGCATAAGCAAATACTATGGGACACCCACTCCCCAATAATGGGACTTATGTTTGTAATATGCTGTACTGCATGTGACGCGCCCCCTGGGCCGTGTGTACACGTGTGTGGGATACCCTGTGCCGGGTCTCTGGGGTCTGTAGTCTCCGTGGCGGTGACCCGGTCCCGTGGCTCAGGATGGTCAAACCAGTGGCAGTCTTTCTTAGGTTTTGAGGTTAATTGTCCGACTGCGCCACCTGTGGATTGCGGTCAGGGAGTACCACCGCTGCGAGGCAGACCACTGAGGCTGGTGTTGTGTGCGCAGCATAGAATGGGATAACTCCCCTCGGGAGGAGTATAGCCTCAGGGCAGTGAGTGTGGATGATGGGGGTTATGGTGCACGAGCGCAGCAGGAACGACTCAGAGTCTTTGCAGTGCAGTTCAGGGTCTTTACTGATGATTATAAGGTAGACCCTCCCGGGAGTACTGGCTAGCATAAGAGGCCTGGTCAGTCTGTGAGCAAGCCGGAGTTTCCCTGGCCAGGTGGAGTTGTAGGCCTCCCCGTCTGTCTGCACTCTTCCTGGCTACCTTGCTGTAAGCGGGTAGAAGTAGCCCACGTCCCTGAGTGTACCGTGTAGTGCTCACCCGTATGGCTGGTGACTTGGGGCCTTCTGTTAGCCTCCGCTCCACGACGGCGGTGCTGGTCCCTTGCTTGTGACTGAGCCTCCGGGCTTCTATGGCCAGAGGACCTGAAATCCCCTGCCGGCTGGTTTCTGCTGCTGGATATATAAGTCCTCACAGCTTCGGACTCCTGTGTCCGGTTCCTATTGTCTTCTGCCAGGGCGAGCTCTGCTCAGCTTCCAGCCCCTGGTCTTTAGCTCCTAGCTCCTACAGAGCTCCTTGCTGTTACTTTCCCTTGCTCTCACTCTGACTCTGACTGTTCTCTGACTCACTCAAGCTCGCCCCAGATCCAGTTTATAAGGGCAGAATTCTCCCCTCCCAGGACTGGGGCAAGAGGATGTTGCATGTTTAAGGGATCCTGACCAGGAAACCTCCCACTTGCTCTCCGACGTAATATCTCTATTACTGTGGTGACCAGACCCCTGGGTGCCACACATGGCTCTTGTAAGGGGCATTGCAGTTCCTCATAATTTTTGGAAAGCCTTCCATTCACTGCTTAGGCCAACAGTGCACGGGAGACCCAGTTGCTATTAATCGAAAAAAAGGTTTAGTTAACGCCCTCTGACCTCCATGTCATTTCCAAGGGGCATTGGAGTGGCTCGAAATTTCTGGTTGGCATTGCACTCACTGTATGCCCTATAACTGTGTAGCCGAACCGCTCCTTTTGTTAAAGAAACATATCCTACAAGACATATCTGGTTGACTGGCCTGATATTGATGTGAATGGTCCCTGTTCCTCCTGCTCTTTCTCCTTTGCCACCACCTCATCCATCATGTATCACCTGAAGCTTTGTTTTAACGGGAGTCATAGAACTGGGATAGTAGCAGGAAAACATCCAGCTATCCTCGGAGGAGGTAGGATATGCGCCAAAACGCGGACCACCTCAGGCCTAGCCGCTACTAAATACATGCGCTTGCATTCCAAGAAAACAAAGCAGATGCTAACTTCTTTCATCATCATCATGCTCCTCACCTAGGCACTCTCAACTCCCCTGATGGAGAAGCCAGGGCCCACCGGAGGAGTCTGGTTCTCTGGTGGGCTCGTCCAATGCTGCCCTAAAGCAGGCCAGGCTAAGAAAAGTGTGGGGGAAGGTGACAGGAGAAATCAGGGCGGCTGGGGACCGAGTATGGACACCTGGCCGCCACCTGGCGGCTGGGGACCGAGCGTGGACACCCGGCCGCCGGGCGGCTGGGGACAGAGTATGGATACCTTGCTGCCGAAGCGGCCATGAGGTAGTGGCCAGCTTCGGCCTCCTCCAAACTAAAAGGCCCCATTTCAAGTGCAAGCTAGCAGTATGGTATTGCAGCCTGCGGGTGGGTGGGTGGTTGGCTGCATATTTTCGCTTGCATTGCAAGGAATGGGGGAGGTACAATTGAACACTGCCCTGGGACAAGGACTTGCACGGGGATAGTTGCAAGTCTGCATCTTCTGATGCGGCAAGGATCACTTCTGATGGGCACACTTTTAGACAGTGACCTGGGGGTCAGAGATGTTTCCAGGGGTCTTCCCCATGCTGATCCCTTGTCTTTTCAGCACTGTATGCATATGTCACACAGCACATGTCCAGATAAGGTTGTAAAATGTTAAAATGACATTTACCGGTGAACGCATTTGTCACGGTTGAAAGCAATACAAAAGTGCAAAAACGCATGAAAAATGCTACTTGTGAACATAGCCCAAGGTGTGGAGGAGTATTTTTGTTTTTGGTTATTTATTTTACCTTATACACAAGTTTTTACCCTGGAAAGGATGTTCCTTAACATATTTCACAGGAAAACCGTTTCAGTTTCGTTTTTGAACGTTTTATTGTGAGCCCGCAAAAGTGGCTTAATACCTCTGACCATGTTGTTGACAGCAGTGACCTGGGGGTCAGAAATGCTTCCAGGGACGATCGCCATGCTGCCCCCATGTCTTTTGAGCACTGTCACTATCGTTTTGGGCACTTTTTAGGCTTTCTACAGACTGCCGGGGGTGCTGCCGCAAAAATGCTCGGGTCTCTCATAGACTAACACTGGGCTCGTTGCTCGGGTCGAGCACCCGAGTATCACGGTAAGCTCGGCCCGAGCTTCGAGCACCCGAGCATTTTAGTGATCGCTCAACACTATCAGTCGTCATCTTGGTGAGGACACGGAAGTCTTGCCCGTTACCAGTCTGGCACCCATGGCTGACTTTATGTTACGCTGCCTTAACCGTGACTCTCGCATTGTCAAAATGTTGGGTGACAGTCATTACTGGTTGATGACACTTTTAGACCCCCTCTACAAGGAGAACTTTCACTCTCTTATTCCTGAGTTGGAGAGGTCTACAAAAATGGGGCAGTACCAGAAGGCCCTTGCTGCAGAACTATTAAAAAAATTCCCATCTGAACACGGTAGCGGCAGAGGTCACAGTTCGCTGCCCAACTAAGGCATACAGGTGAGAGAGACGCAACTCCAATCCAGCAGAGGCAGGGTAACACTGTCAATGTTCTAGAACAGTTTTCTGAGACCTGCCCAGCTTACAGGCCCTGAGGCGCAGGGTACTCTCACAAGGAGTGGAAAGTTTCAAAAGATCGTGAGGGAGTACCAGCGTCCTCCGTGATTCCTCTGTGCCTTTTAATTATTGGGTATCCAAGCTGGACACTTGGAATGAACTCACTCTGTATGCCTTGGAGGTCCTGGCCTGCCCTGCCGCTAGCGTGTTATCGGAGCGTGTTTTTAGTGCTGCTGGGGGAATTATAACTGATAAGCGCACTCGCCTGTCAACTGACAATGCTGACAAGCTGACCCTTATCAAAATGAACAAGGGCTGGATTGGGCCAGACTTCTCATCACCACCAAATGACAGCAGAGTAACATAAAGTCAAATCCACTGTGTTATTTCGGGAGGTGTATTCCCATGCATCGCTTCACACCCACACATGTGGCTGTTTTTTGCTCTTCTCCTTATCCTCAGCCTCCACGACCACTATACCACCAGGGTGACCGTGGTCCATGTTGCCAGCATTGCAAGTTACTCTGTCCTAATTTTTGGCATCTTTTGCTTGGAAGGCATAGGCAAAGACTATGGGAGACCCACTCCCCAATAATGGGAATAATGTTTTTAATATGCTGTACTGCATGGCTCTTGTAAGGGACATTGCAAGTTCCCCCTTCCTAATTTTTGGCAGCTTTTGCTTGGAAGGCATAGGCAAAGACTATGGGAGACCCACTCCCCAATAATGGGAATAATGTTTTCAATATGCTGTACTGCATGGCTCTTGTAAGGGGCATTTAAATCGTCTTGTTAAGCTACTGTGACCTCCACGTCTCTTCCAAGGGTCGTTAATATTGTCTTTTTATTCCACTGCGACCTCCACCACTCTTCCAAGGGGCATTAAAAGCGTCTTGTTAAGCTATTGTGACCTCCACGTCTCTTCCACAGGGCGTTGATATTGTCTTTTTATTCCACTGTAACCTCCACCACTCTTCCAAGGGGCATTGATATTGTCTTTTTATTCCACTGCGACCTCCACCACTCTTCCAAGGGGCATTAAAACCGTCTTTGTTAAGCTACTGTGACCTCCACGTCTCTTCCACGGGGCATTGATATTGTCTTTTTATTCCACTGTAACCTCCACCACTCTTCCAAATGGCATTAAAACTGTCTTGTTAAACCACTCTGAACTCCACGTCTCTTCCAAGGGGCATTAAAACCATCTTGTTAAGCTTCTGTGACCTCCACATCTCTTCCAAGGGGCATTAAAACTGTCTTATTAAACCACTCTGAACTCCACGTCTCTTCTAAGGGGCATTAAAACCGTCTTGTTAAACCACTCTGAACTCCACAGCTCTTCCAAGGGGCATTGACATGTTGTTTTTAATTACCTCTAACCTCCACGACTCTTGCAATGGGCATTGCATTTCCTCCTAATTTTTGTCAGCTTTTGCTTTTCAATGCATAGGCGAACACTAAGGGAGACCCACTCCCCAATAATGGGTAGAAGGTTTTTTATACGCTGTTATCCACGTCTGTTTCAAGGGGCATTGCAGTGCCTAATAATTTTTGGAAAGCCTTCCATTCCCTGCTTAGGCCAACAGTGTACAGGAGACCCAGTTGCTATAAATGGAAAAAACGGTTTAGTTAAGGCCCTCTGACCTCCATGTCACTTCCAAGGGGCATTGGAGTGCCTCGAAATTTTTGGTATGCATTGCATTCACTGTATGCCTTATAACTGTGTAGCTGAACCGCTCCTTTTGGTACAGAAACATATCCTACAAGACATGTGTGGTTGGCTGGCCTGATATTGATGTGAATGGTCCCTGTTCCTCCTGCTCTTTCTCCTTTGCCACCACCTCATCCATCATTCATCACCTGAAGCTTTGTTTTAACGGGAGTCATAGAACTGGGATAGTAGCAGGAAAACATCCAGCAATCCTCGAAGGAGGTAGAATATGCACCAAAACGCTGACCACCTCAGGCCTAGCTGCTACTACATACATGCGCTTGCATTCCAAGGAACAGAAAGCTAAGGAGGTGGATGGCCTCATGATCATGAATAATTTACTCGTTGTGTAGGAGGCCGACCACTGCTGCTGTCTACCTTCTGAACTTTGTGTTGAAGCCTGATTGACACAGGACCCGCAATCCTCTATGTCTGGAGGACGTGTTGCATCCCAGTGTCAAACTGTGTCCCGGCTTCCACAATATTAACCCAGTGTGAAGGCGTCAGTGAGATGGACCATTCCTGGCCACATTCACTTGTCCACGTGTTTGTGGTTAGGCTGTCCTTCCCACTAAATGCACTGGGGAGGGCACAGGTAATGTTTTGGTATGCGCGCTTGTGTATAAGGCGCACCGTGACAAATGGGGGCGGCTGGGGACCGTTTATGGACACCCGGCCACCCCCACGCGGCTGGGGACTGTGTGTGGGCACCCGGCCGCGGGGCGGCTGGGGACTGAGTATGGACACCCGGCCACCGGGCGGCTGGGGACTGAGTATGAATACCAGGCTACCGACGCAGCCATGACGTGGTGGCCAGATTCCACCTCCACATGCCTAAAAGGCCCAATTTCAAGTGCAAGCAAGCTAGCAGTATGGTATTGCAGCCTGGGGGTGGGTGGGTGGCAGGCTGCATACTTGCGCTTGTATTGCAAGTTATGGGGGAGGTACAATTGAACACTGCCCTGGGACAAGGACTTGCACGGGGATAGTTGCAAATCTGCATCTTCTGATGCGGCAAGGATCACTTCTGATGGGCACACTTTTAGGCAGTGACCTGGGTGTCAGAGATGCTTCCAGGGGTCTTCCCCATGCCGTTCCCATGTCTTTTTAGCACTGTATGCATGTGTCACACAGCACATGGCCAGATAAGGTTGTAAAATGTTAAAATGACATTTCCCGGTGAATGCATTTGTCATGGTTGAAAGCAATACAAACGTGCAAAAACGCATAAAAAATGCTACTTGTGAACATAGCCCAAGGTGTGGAGGAGTATTTTTGTTTTTGGTTATTTATTTTACCTTATACACAAGTCTTTACCCTGGAAAGGATGTTCCTTAACCCCTTTCCGACCTGGTCAGTAATAGTACGCACCAGGTCGGGAAGGCCGGTTCAGCGGGGGCTCCGGCGGTGAGCCCGCACTGAAGCGAGCACATGTCAGCTGATTATTGGAATCGCAATCCACCCGCGACTGTTAACATGTTAAATCTCTGACAGTGGCATTTAACTCGCGCTTCCAGGAGTCCTAAGCCCTGCCCATCAGTGACCCCGTCACGTGATCGCGGGTCACCAATGGGTGGGCATGACAACTCAGGGTCTGCAGCAGACGCCTGTGGTTGTCATGTCTCAATTGCTATGAGCGCCACCTAATGGTCAGCGCTCATAGCAAGTGAGCATTTCTCCTGCATACAAGCGATCTGCTCATCGCTTGTATGCAGTAGAAGCAATCAGACAACTGCTGCTTCTAGTCTCCTCTGGAGACTATAGAAGCAAGCAGAAAGAGTAAAAAAAAAGTTTTTAAAAAAATTAAAAAAATAAAAAATATATAAAAGTTTAAGTCACCCCCCTTTCGCCCCATTCAAAATAAAATATATATATATATATAAAAAAAAAACCACATACACATATTTGGTATCGCCGCGTTCAGAATCGCCCGATCTATCAATATAAAAGAAGAATTAATACAATCAGTAAACGGCGTAACGAGAAAAAAATTCTAAACGCCAGAATTAAGTTTTTTTGGTCGCTACAACTTTGCAATAAAATGCAATAACGGGCGATCAAAACATCAGATCTACCCCAAAATGGTATCAATAAAAACGTCAGCCCGGCACGCAAAAAATAAGCCCTCACCTCGCCCCAGATCCCGAAAAATGGAGAAGCGTCATTTTTTTTGTTTTTTTTAGCAAGCTTTGGATTTTTTTTTACCACTTAAATAAAAAAGAACCTATACATGTTTGGTGTCTATGAACTCGTAACGACCTGGAAAATAATGATGGCAGGTCAGTTTTAGCAATCTGTGAACGTGGTAAAAAAAGGACCCAAAAAACAACTGTGGAATTGCATTTTTTTTGCAGTTTCACTGCACTTGGAATTTTTTTCCCATTTTCCAGCACACGATATGGTAAAACCAGTGATGGTGTTTAAAAGTACAACTCGTCCCGCAAAAAATAAGCCCTCACATGGCCAGATTGAACGAAAATTAAAAAAGTTCTGGCTCTGGGAAGAAGGGGAGCAAAAAAGGAAAACACAAAAACAGAAAGACCCATGGTCGTTAAGGGGTTAACATATTTCACAGGAAAGCACTTTCACTTTCGTTTTTGGACGTTTTATTGTGAGCCTGTAAAAGTGGCTTAATACCTCTGACCACGTTGTTGACAGCAGTGACCTGGGGGTCATAAATGCTTCCTGGGGCGATCCCCATGCTGTCCCCATGTCATTTGAGCACTGTCACTATCGTTTTGGGCACTTTTTAGGCTTTCTACAGACTGCCGGGGGAGCCGCCGCAAAAATGTTCGGGTCTCCCATAGACTAACATTGGGCTCATTGCTCGGGTCGAGCACCCGAGTATCACAGTGAGCTCGGCCCGAGCTTCGAGCACCCGAGCATTTTAGTGCTCGCTCAACACTAGACCCTATGTGTCTCTATGATTTTTGTAGTGTGATGGTTATACCATCACACTTTCTATAGGTCCACAGCAGCACTTTCTTCCAAACCTTTTTAGATGACTTGTTTTCATGTTTCATATTTGTATTATTTTGAATAAAATGTATTACTTTTGTATAAAACTGACTCCACAGTTTGCTCTTGATTCCCGTCAGTCTCCTATGCAGCATTATAATGACGTATCACCAGTGCATGATATAGACTTGGAAATGCATTTTTTGGTGTTCTACTTATTTTGGGATCGATTTCACTTTTTAGTGATTTTTTTTATAGGTTTACATAACTGCTGCCTACAGAAGTCTATGGAGAAGGGAAAGAATGAAGCTGGAGGGAGACGGAACCAGAAAGGCACAGATAAACTGTTGCAGCTTTAAGTAACTAGAGCCTGCTAAAAGGACAGGTTATAAATAGTGTTGAGCGATACCTTCCGATATCAGGAAATATCGTATCGGATTGGATCGGGCCGATACCCAAAAAGTATCGGATATCGCCGATTCCGATACCGGAAACCAATGCAAGTCAATGGGACACAAATATCGGAATGAAAATAAACCCTTTCTTTCCTTGTAGGTTAATTCTACATGAAGTAAAACAACTAAGAATAATGTAGAATGACATGAAAAGCCGGCAATTCATCAGCGGCATACACCGGTACCCGACAATTTACAACAGAAAGAATAGAGCTTCACACATAGATTAGATAGATAGAAACATGTCAGTCACATATATATGAAGTACAGTGACAGTGTTGCTTACTGTACTTGTCATTTAGTGTAAAGGATTTATTAAAAAAAATATTAGTGTTTTCGTGCACCGTCTCTTTAAAAAAGCCGGCCGGCAATTCAGCAGCGGTACCCGACAATTTATAACAGAAAGAATAGAGCTTCACACATAGATTAGATAGATAGAAACATGTCAGTCACATATATATGAAGTACAGTGACAGTGTTGCTTACTGTACTTGTCATTTATTGTAAAGGATTTATTAAAAAAAATATTAGTGTTTTCGTGCACCGTCTCTTTAAAAAAGCCGGCCGGCAATTCAGCAGCGGTACCCGACAATTTATAACAGAAAGAATAGAGTATCCCACATAGATTAGATAGATAGAAACATGTCAGTCACATATATATGAAGTACAGTGACAGTGTTGCTTACTGTACTTGTCATTTAGTGTAATGGATTTATTTAAAAAAATAATAGTGTTTTCATGCACCGTCTCTTTAAGAAAGCCGGCCGGCAATTCAGCATCTGTACCCGACAATTTAGAACAGAAAGAATAGAGAATCACACATAGATTAGATAGTTAGAAACATGTCAGTCACATATATATGAAGTACAGTGACAGTGTTGATTACTGTACTTGTCATTTAGTGTTAAAATAAAGGATTTATTTAAAAAAAAATTGGCGTGGGGTTCCCCTTAATTTTAGGCTCTAGCGGAGGTTAAGCAGACAGCTGGGGCAGATGTTTGAAGCCTGGGAAGGGGGTAATACCCACGGAGCTTCCCAGGCTACTAATATCAGCCCCCAGCTGAATACCTAGCCTTTACTAGCTATTAAAATGGGGGAACCCCCCCAAAAAAATAACGTGGGGTCCCCCCTAATTTAATAGCTAGCACAGGCTAGACAGACAGCTGGGGGCTGATATTAATTGCCCAGAAAGGGTGCCATGAATATTGGCCCCCTCCCAGGCTAGAAACACCAGCCGTCAGCCGCCCCAGAAATGGCGCATCCATAGGATGCGCCAATTCTGGCACTTAGCCTCGCTCTTCCGCGCTGCCCTGGTGCGGTGGCAGGGGGTAATAGGGTTGGGGTTGATGTCAGCTTATAATGCCAGCTGACATCAAGCCCAGGTTAGTAATGGAGAGGCGTCTATAAGACACCCCCATTACTAACCCCATAGTCAAAGTTAAAAGAAAACACAAACACCCAGAGTAAAGTCCTTTAATTGAAATAAAGACACAATTCTTCATTGTTCTAAATTAAACCATACTTACCATCACGCCCATTCCAGCTGAAGCCAACGATCTCCTGCAATAAAAGAAAAATAATAAAGCAACCTCATCCTTACCTTTCGATGGTTCCCAGGACAGCTCCAGCTCTGCTACATCGAGATGACAGGCTGGACCGCAGCAGAAAGCTGCCATCCAGCCTGTCATCCCGCAGACACTGAGAAGCGCAGGCATGCTTGCGCTCCTCAGTGTCTCTCTGTGACGTCATCCAGATGAGCCGAGTTCATGTCCAATGAACTCAGCTCACCTCATGCACGTCACTGACAGCGTGGGAAAATTCTCCTGCACTCAGCGTTTCAGCGTGAGAATTCTCCCACGCTGTCAGTGACATACATGAGGTGAGGTCATGTCCAATGAACTCAGCTCACCTCATGCTCGTCACTGACAGTGTGGGAAAATTCTCACGCTGAAGTGCTGAGTGCAGGAGAATTTTCCCACGCTGTCAGTGACGTACATGAGGTGAGCTGAGTTCATTGGACATGACCTCGGCTCATCTGGATGCCGTCACAGCCAGACACTGAGGAGTGGAAGTATGCCTGCGCTTCTCAGTGTCTGCGGGATGACAGGATGGATGGCAGCGTTCTGCTGCGGTCCAGCCTGTCATCTCGATGTAGCAGAGCTGAAGCTGTCGTGGGAGCCATGGAAAGGTAAGGATGATGTTGCTTTATTATTTTACTTGTATTGCAGGAGATCGTTGGCTTCAGCTGGAATGGGCGTGACGGTAAGTATGGTTTAATTTAGAACAATAAAGAATTGTGTGTTTATTTCAATTAAAGCACTTTTTTCTGGGTGTTGTGTTTTTTTAAATACTTTACTAGAAATTCATGGTGGTCATGTCTAATATTGGCGTGACCCCATGAATTTTGGGCTTAGGGCCAGCTGATAATGCCAAGCTGGCCTTAACCCCTTTATTACCCAGTGAGCCACCGCACCAGGGCCCTGGATGAGTTGGGTACAGCGCCAGAAGATGGCGCTTCAATGAACGCGCCATTTTCTGGGGCGGCTGCGGACTGCAATTTGCAGCGGGGGTGGCCCAGAAAGCTTGGGTCTCCCTGCGCTGCGGATTCCAGCCCCCAGCTGCCTAGTTGTATCTGACTGGGCACAAAAATAGGGCGAAGCCCCACGCATTTTTTTTTAAAATTATTTCATGAAATTCATGGAATAATTAAGAAAAAAAGGGCTTCCCTATATTGTTGTGTCCAACCAGGTACAAATAGGCAGCTGGTGGTTGGGGGCAGCCCATTCCTGCCTGCTGTACCTGGCTGGACACAAATATAGGGCGAAGCCCCACGTCAATTTTTTTTAAAATAAATCCTTTATTTTAACACTAAATGACATTTGAGGAGTTAATAAAGATGCAGTCCCTAAATTATTATTTATTTTTTAATTAATTTTTCCCAAAACTTTTGACGTGGGCTTCGCCATATTTTTGTATGCCAGCCAGGTACAGCATCCAGCTTCTATGAACGCGCCATTTTCCGGGGTGGCTGCGGACTGCAATTTTCAGCGGGGGGGGGGGGGGGCAGAAAGCTTGGGCCTCCCTGCGCTGCAGATTCCATCCCCCAGCTGCCTAGTTGTACCTGGCTGGACACAAAAATAGGGAGAAGCTTCACGTATTTTTTTTTTTTAATTATTTCATGAAATTCATGAAATAATTAAGAAAAAAAGGGCTTCCCTATATTGTTGTGTCCAACCAGGTACAAATAGGCAGCTGGTGGTTGGGGGCAGCCCGTTCCTGCCTGCTGTACCTGGCTGGACACAAATATAGTGCGAAGCCCCACGTCAATTTTTTTTAAATCATTTCAGGAAATTCATGAAATAATTAAAAAAAATTGATGTGGGGCTTCGCCCTATATTTGTGTCCAGTCAGGTACAGCAGGCAGGAACGGGCTGCCCCCAACCACCAGCTGCCTATTTGTACCTAGCCGGACACAACAATATAGGGAAGCCCTTTTTTTCTTAATTATTCCATGAATTTCATGAATTAAAAAAAAAAAAACGTGGAGCTTCGCCCTATTTTTGTGTCCAGCCAGGTACAACTAGGCAGCTGGGGGCTGGAATCTGCAGCGCAGGGAGGCCCAAGCTTTCTGGGCCCCACCCGCTGCAAATTGCAGTCCGCAGCCGCCCCGGAAAATGGCGCGTTCATAGAAGCGCCATCTTCTGGCGCTGTACCCAACTCATCCAGGGCCCTGGTGCGGTGGCTCACTGGGTAATAAAGGGGTTAAGGCCAGCTTGGCATTATCAGCTGGCCCTAAGCCCGAAATTCATGGGGTCACGCCAATATTAGACATGACCACCATGAATTTCTAGTAAAGTATTTAAAAAAAACACAAACACCCAGAAAAAAGTCCTTTAATTGAAATAAACACACAATTCTTTATTGTTCTAAATTAAACCATACTTACCATCACGCCCATTCCAGCTGAAGCCAACGATCTCCTGCAATAAAAGAAAAATAATAAAGCAACCTCATCCTTACCTTTCCATGGCTCCCGCGACGGCTCCAGCTCTGCTACATCGAGATGACAGGCTGGACCGCAGCAGAACGCTGCCATCCAGCCTGTCATCCCGCAGACACTGAGAAGCGCAGGCATACTTCCACTCCTCAGTGTCTGGCTGTGACGGCATCCAGATGAGCCGACAATGAACTCGGCTCACCTCATGTACGTCACTGACAGCGTGGGAGAATTCTCCTGCACTCAGCGCTTCAGCGTGAGAATTTTCCCACGCTGTCAGTGACGTGCATGAGGTGAGGTCATGTCCAATGAACTCGGCGCACCTCATGCACGTCACTGACAGCGTGGGAGAATTCTCACGCTGAAGCGCTGAGTGCAGGAGAATTTTCCCACGCTGTCAGTGACGTGCATGAGGTGAGCTGAGTTCATTGGACATGACCTCGGCTCATCTGGATGCCGTCACAGCGAGACACTGAGGAGCGCAAGCATGCCTGCGCTTCTCAGTGTCTGCGGGATGACAGGCTGGATGGCAGCGTTCTGCTGCGGTCCAGCCTGTCATCTCGATGTAGCAGAGCTGAAGCTGTCCTGGGAACCATGGAAAGGTAAGGATGAGGTTGCTTTATTATTTTACTTTTATTGCAGGAGATCGTTGGCTTCAGCTGGAATGGGCGTGACTGTAAGTATGGTTTAATTTAGAACAATAAAGAATTGTGTCTTTATTTCAATTAAAGGACTTTTTTCTGGGTGTTTGTGTTTTTTTTAAATACTTTACTAGAAATTCATGGCGGTCATGTCTAATATTGGCGTGACCCCATGAATTTCGGGCTTAGGGCCAGCTGATAATGCCAAGCTGGCCTTAACCCCTTTATTACCCAGTGAGCCACCGCACCAGGGCCCTGGATGAGTTGGGTACAGCGCCAGAAGATGGCGCTTCTATGAACGCGCCATTTTCCGGGGCGGCTGCGGACTGCAATTTGCAGCGGGTGGGGCCCAGAAAGCTTGGGTCTCCCTGCGCTGCAGATTCCAGCCCCCAGCTGCCTAGTTGTACGTGGCTGGACACAAAAATAGGGCGAAGCGCCACACATTTTTTTTTTTAATTATTTCATGAAATTCATGAAATAATTAAGAAAAAAAGGGCTTCCCTATATTGTTGTGTCCGGCTAGGTACAAATAGGCAGCTGGTGGTTGGGGGCAGCCCGTTCCTGCCTGCTGTACCTGATTGGACACAAATATAGTGCGAAGCCCCACGTCAATTTTTTTTTAATTATTTCATGAAATAATTTAAAAAAAAAGGGCTTCCCTATATTGTTGTGTCCGGCCAGGTACAAATAGGCAGCTGGTGGTTGGGGGCAGCCCGTTCCTGCCTGCTGTTCCTGACTGGACACAAATATAGGGCGAAGCCCCACATAATTTTTTTTTAATTATTTCATGAATTTCCTGAAATAATTAAAAAAAAATTGACGTGGGGCTTCACACTATATTTGTGTCCAGCCAGGTACAGCAGGCAGGAACGGGCTGCCCCCAACCACCAGCTGCCTATTTGTACCTGGCCAGACACAACAATATAGGGAAGCCCTTTTTTTCTTAATTATTCCATGAATTTCATGAAATAATTAAAAAAAAAAAAACGTGGAGCTTCTCCCTATTTTTGTGTCCAGCCAGGTACAACTAGGCAGCTGGGGGATGGAATCTGCAGCGCAGGGAGGCCCAAGCTTTCTGCCCCCCCCCCCTCTGAAAATTGCAGTCCGCGGCCGCCCCGGAAAATGGCGCGTTCATAGAAGCTGGATGCTGTACCTGGCTGGCATACAAAAATATGGCGAAGCCCACGTCAAAAGTTTTGGGAAAAATTTATTAAAAAATAAATAATAATTTAGGGACTGCATCTTTATTAAGTCCTCAAATGTCATTTAGTGTTAAAATAAAGGATTTATTTAAAAAAAAAATGGCGTGGGATCCCCCATAATTTTAGTCTCTAGCGGAGGTTAAGCAGACGGGTGGGGCAGATGTTTGAAGCCTGGGAAGGGGGTAAAACCCACGGAGCTTCCCAGGCTACTAATATCAGCCCCCAGCTGAATACCTAGCCTTTACTAGCTATTAAAATGGGGGACCCGCCCCAAAAAAATGACGTGGGGTCACCCCTATTTTAATAGCTAGCAAAGGCTAGGCAGACAGCTGGGGGCTGATATTAATAGCTCAGGAAGGGTGCCATGAATATTGGCCCCCTCCCAGGCTAGAAACACCAGCCGTCAGCCGCCCCAGAAATGGCGCATCCATAGGATGCGCCAATTCTGGCACTTAGCCTCGCTCTTCCACGCTGCCCTGGTGCGGTGGCAGGGGGTAATAGTGGTGGGGTTCATGTCAGCGCCAGCTGCCATGAAGCCCAGGTTAGTAATGATGGGCGTCTATAAGACACCCCCATTACTAACCTACAAAGTGTTAAAAAGAAAAAACACACTACACCCAGAAAAAAATAATTTATTTGAAATAAAACACCATTTTATTTAATTCTTAGTTTACTAAAAAAAAATAGTTACCTGTCCACGTTCCTGCGCTGATCTCCCATGCACAGCTGTCACATCTGGAGATGGTGACAGCTGTGCATGGCTGCTGTAAGCTCACGCTGCCGGGAACACGTCCGCTCCCGGCAGCGGGAGCCACTGACTGAGGTTACCGGAGTGCATTCAGGCAGCGCAGCTCCGGAGACCTCCTTTACGGCAGTGCTGTACCGTGGGAATTTCTCACGATACAGCAGTGCCGTAAAGGAGCTAACCGGAGCAGCGCTGCCTGAACTCCGGTGAACCCTTACGGCCCCGTCATTCTAGCGGCGGCAGCGGTTCTGAGCGGTCACATTCTATGTGGCTGCTCTGAACTGGAGATCTTCGTGGGACACTCGTGGACTGCTACGGAGGGGTAAGGATAAGGTTGTGGTTTATTATTTTATATTTTATTACAGGAGATCGATGGCTTCGGGGAATTAGGTGTCTAGGTGAGTATAGGTGTAGTTTTTTATTTTTTACTTTATTTTAGGTGGCGATCGGCGGGGACAGGTAATGTATGAACTAATTTCTTTTAGGTAACCACTGGCCACCAATGACATGTATCTAACATTTTTTGGGGACACAGTAGGGCAATTTATATAGCAGGATCAGTCTGATGGGAACTACTGCTCCCATCAAGCTGATCCTGCTGGCACGAGTGGACGGGGGACAGACATAGGCCGATGGGAGTAGTAGTGTCACATCGGCCTATGTCTGCCTGCACGCACAGACACCCCGCACACACACACACCCCGCACACACACACACCCCGCGCACACACACCCCGCACACACTAATCATGACGGGTCTGGGAGGTGAGGCTGACCTGTGCGGCCGTGGGAAAGTTGATGTGAGTTCATGCAGTCAAGCATGAACTCACATGAACCCTCTGAGGGCACCGCGGCTACTTCAAATGAACAGCTGATCGGCATCACCTGATACCTCAGCTGTTCATTTGAAATAACCGGCGGGAAAGCGCAGCACAGAACGGGAAAGCCGGCGGTGAAGTCTTTTCACTGCCGGCTTCCCCGCCCGGGTCCTTCGCTCCTTGGTGCTGCGCTCCCCGCCCGGTCCTAATTTACGATTGGGATTGGAGGTGGCGAGGGGAGCGGAGGATCGGGGTGGGAGGCTGCGGGGAAGCAGTATGGGGCTGTGTGATTGTTTAAAAGCCGGCGGCTTTTTACCGCCCGCCGGCTTTTAAACAATCAGGAGAATTCTCCCACGCTGGGATGGCATTCTGATGACAAGCTGGATCGCAGCTGAGCGCTGCCATCCAGCTTGTCATCCTTCACAGACACTGCAGAGCGCAGGCATTATGGGAACTTCCGATTCAGGTATTCGATATTATAAAAGTATCGGAATTAAGTATCGGAATTCCGATACAGTGAATATCGGCCGATACCCGATATTTCAGTATCGGAATGCTCAACACTAGTTATAAATCATAAAATGGCCAAAAATAATGCTGCTTATCGTGTTTACATGAAAACTTATTCTGAAATGTAATCTGAAATTACTGTAACGTTTTATTGATACTTGAAGCTTCTATATCAAGTTGAACATGCAAGTTAAGATTTCTTCAGCTGCAAACATTTTTGCTTTCGAAAATTTAGTAAGTTGCTGTAAAGTTTGGACTGTTGTTAAGATCACCTTTACAAGTAAATCACAGTAAATGAACCATAAATTCTCTCATTGATAAAACCGAGAATCATATGTTGTTCTTGAATATAAAATAGACAGGAATCTCTTTGACCGCATTTGACGTCTTCCTTGTCCTTATTCCATGTTGAGATAAGATCTCTTACAAAAACATATTATTAAATCAGCTATATTGTTAGATATAGGATGACATGTAGCAGTTTACCCTCTTTCACTTTCCTAAAATAAATGCATCAAGCCTGCAGTACTATGCTGGTCATGGAAATGGCTGTCAGACCCTTGTAGTACAGAAGACAGTGCCAACGGGGAGAATAGTTCCATCCAACATGACAGTTTAATTACTAAAAGCCAGTCTACACAGCCCCATCACATTTTCAGCACAATATAACTATTTCAGGGCCAAGACATTGAGCATCTGCTTAGATCTTGTTTTTTGTTCAAGTGATGATGTTATGACCAGAAAATGTACATAGCTTTATATAAGGCTCTAAATGAAATGTTAGAGGGAAATTTATATACACTGCATGACTGTAAATGGAATGTAAATGAATCAAGGTGACCGGTACAGCCGAGTATTTCCATTCAAGGATATATTTGCCCATATTGGTTTAATATAATTTTTACCATGTTTTGTCATTGTATGCCATAAAAAAAAAATAACATAAAAAACTATCAAAAATTATGTTTGGCAGTATTGTTTTAGTGGAATTTTTATCATGGTTTGTGATAGTATACCTTTAAAAATTACATAAAAAGTTACTGTGGCGTTTTAAAAAAAAATATCAAAAATGATATTTGCCCGTATTGTTTTAGTGGAATTTTTATCATAGTTTGTGATTGTACGCCATTACAAAAGAATAGTAACATAAAAAATTACTGGAATGTTTAAAAAATCCTATCAGAAATTATATTTGCCTGTATTGTTTTAGTCACATTCTTACCATGGTTTGTAGTTGTATGCCATTAAAAAAAGATATAAAATTTGATCAAAAATTACTGTGAAGTTTATAAAATCCCTATAAAAAATTACTGTAATGTTTAAAAAATCCTATCAGAAATTATATTTGCCTGTATAGTTTTAGTCACATTTTTACCATGGTTTGTGATTGTATGCCATTATAAAATGAAAAAAAAAATTACTGAGGTGTTTAGAAACCTTATAAAAAAATTGGCAAAAACTGCAAAAAAATGGCACTGCAAATAAAGCCAAAGATATTAAAGCCATGTGGCAGCAATTAAATGTTAAATGTCCATATTTTAGAGCTGAAGGTAGTTCATGTGCTACTGTGTGATGCCTTTGTTTGGAGCCATATATTGTAAATAAATAATACCTCAGCAATATAGAATCTGATAAAGCAAGATAACACTTTTGAAATTAGAGATATATAGAGGTACAGTATTACCCCACAGTAGGACTCCATAGACCTCTATGGGCTTGCTCAAAACTGTAATGCAGCCTAGTGGATATGGTCTTAAAGGTGTTCCTTATAAAAGAATCAGAGCAGGGTTGCCAACTTGTGTTTTTATTTTTTCTGAACAGCTTTTAAAAAAAATCACGGACAGACAATATTTTTTACGGGCACATTGGAAAACCATAATAAATCATTATGATTATAAGTGTTACATGTCTACAGAACATATTTCTGATATGAATACATCACCTGCATTCACCGTATACTCTAAAATCATGATAATTACAGTCAAAATAATTTGTATCAGTTTCTTCAGCTTCAAAAAAAATCACGGACGCCTTAATTTTTTTATTACAGACAGTGGAAAAAAGTGCTCTAATTTTATGGAGTGTCCTGGAATTTCTGGACGGTTGATGACCCTGATCACTGTCACGCTCTGTCTTAGTACGTGCCCTCCATGAATATACTCAATGCTCATGCACCCTCACCTAAGAACAAGTGCACAATTTTAGAAAGTGTCCAATTTGCTAATACTGTTATTAGATCAGAATGTTACTAGACCAAAATTCTCATGGTCACAATATTTGACACATTGTTTGCATTTATTGTTAAATTCTAATAACTTTATTTCCAACCTCTGTATTTTATAGTCCAATAATGACGTGTATTGTAGTGAATGTGTTATCACAAAACAGCAAGACAGAATTGTAGCTAATATTATAGGATTATAGTTATGGAAGAGAAAAATTGTTTTGCTTTTTTTTTTACTGAGTATGTAATTAGACTTAAGCAAAACCTCCATACACAAAGCTTCAGACTGCATAACTCAAATTCATTTAACCTTTCTCCACTAAACCCCTTATCAGGACATTTCCGACACCAATTTAACTTACAGGGAACCAGAATGATAATATCAAGATAATATTGCCACCCTATAGTTTTACATTACAATTTGGAATTAGTCCTAGATGCAGGGGATTAATGTGAATGCAGCAGTGGTCCCAGGCAGGCAATGTGCAAACACGAAAGTCTGAGTCACAGGTCTGTTGTTCTGGAACAGCAGATAACACAGATGGAATGGATACAGGTTCACTGAGAGAAAAACCCTAAAATATAGCTGCTCTGTTAACTAAACTAATACAATACAAAATATTCGCCCTCTTCTATATGTCTTGTCCTCTTATTGCATATCTGTCTTGCAAATATGATTTGTGTACAAACTGTCATACCTGACACCTGATTTTGCATTATGTAGAACAGCACACTGTTTATTCAGGGTTATTTTTGGGATGTGTTTAAAGGGAGCTTATCGGTGTTGGAAGGCTGATTCTTAAAGGGGTTGTCCAGAGTGAAATTTTCAGCAATCATTGCAGCTTTCTGAATCCTTAGGCTAGGGGCATATTAGCGTATATTCTCTCATCCGAGAGAATCAGGTTGTTTATGCAAATCACACTCTGATCGCACTCTTCTCAGAGTTTTCTCAGATGAGGGGAAGATGGAGAAAAAAATTCTCCATTTTGTCAGTCAGTGGAAATCGGATGCTCTCAGATGTCATTCAAATGCAGTCTGATATTTTCCACGGATTTATTGACTTGTATGGCCGAGTGTGATCTGAATAGCAGACCAAACTCGGGCATGCAGTGATTTGTTTCCTAGGACCGGCTCTGTCTAAAGAAAAAATCAGACTTGTGCATGGCCCCATAGAATAACTAGTGCGATCCAATGGTTTGTCGTCTCACACTCGGACCAATAATGCGGTCGTCTGCACGAGTCCTAATACTGTGCCAGAGCCCGCGTCACCACCCGGCGCACCCGGGCAAGTGCCGGGGCCCACTCACCGTTGAGGACACCGGCACACTATGGGGCCCGTAAGTCGGAGGGGCCCCAGTGCCAGAGCTGGCGCCGGGTCTCCCTTCGTGCTTTAAACTGTTGAAAATACTTACCTCTCCCCATTCCTTGTTGCTCCGGTCTCTTCTGTGTCTTCTGACTCTCTGTGACGACTCAGGGCAGAGGGCGCGATGACATCCATACAGTGTGCCCTCTGCGCTGAGCAGTGCAGAGAGTCAGAAGACGCTGAAGAGACCAAAGCTGCGGCCAGCGGGGAACATGGAGAGGTGAGTATTTGATTAGGTTTTTATATGTATGGATCATTATATGGGGCCCATTTTGTATGGAGCGTTATATGGTGTCCATTATTCTGCATGGAGCATTATTTGGGGCCCATTATTCTGTATGGAGCATTATATGGGGCCCATTATTCTGTATGGAGCAATATATGGGGCCATTATTCTGTATGGAGCATTACATGGGGCCAATTATTCTGTATGGAGCACTATATGGTGTCCATTATTCTGAATGGAACATTATATGAGGCCCATTATTCGGTATGGAGCATTATATGGGGCCCATTATTTGTATGGAGCAATATATGCGACCCATCATTTTGTGTAGAGCATTATATGAGGCCCATTATTCTGCATGTAACAATATATGGGGCCATTATTCTGTATGGAGCATTATATGCGGCTCATTATACTGTATGGAGCAATATATGGAGCTAGTGTTGAGCGAGCATGCCCGACACTGCTCGGTACTCGCCCGAGCATCTCACTACTCAGGATGTTCAGCAAGCACCGAGCATTTTCGGGTTACTCGGGCGGGAGCTCGGGTCTCTGCCCTGCATGTTGGGCGCTCTTTACAGAGCCAATGAACATGCAGGGATTGCCAGCCAGTCACTGTAATGCCGCAGCCATGTTGTTTGTGGGCATTACAGTGATTGGCTGGCCGCACAGCGTCACCTCGAGTATTTAAAACCGGGCGCCGCCATCTTGGACCCAGTCACTCCGGATCAGAAAGTGTAGGGAGAGTGCTGCTGAGCTAGGGAGAGATTTATACTGCGAAATAGGTAGTGTAGGGTCTCTAAAGCCTGCAAAATCAAACAAACAGTCCTTCTGAGGACTAATATCCATACCAGATATCAGGTAGGCAGGCAGACTGTATAGGAGATGCAGTGGTTATACCAACAAACACTGCATTACAGTCCTGTGTGCTGCTGCTGCTCAAATTGCTAGACTTAGTCCCAGGTCTCAGGGGCAAGGAAAAATCGTTTTTTTTTCATCTAAATGCTCTTTTTTTTTTCCCTCAGTCAGACTGTACAAATACCTGTCTTATTAACCTTTTGGTATCCCCCCCCCCCCCAAAAAAAAAAAAAAAATGAGTGTGTCTGTGAGTGTTCAGACACAAATACAGTACAAACCAAAAGTTTGGACACACCTTCTCATTTAAAGATTTTTCTGTATTTTCATGACTATGAAAATTGTACATTCACACTGAAGGCATCAAAACTATGAATTAACACATGTGGAATTATATACTTAACAAACAATTGTGAAACAACTGAAAATATGTCTTATATTCTAGGTTCTTCAAAGTAGCCACCTCTTGCTTTGATAACTGCTTTGCACACTCTTGGCATTCTCTTGATGAGCTTCAAGAGGTAGTCACTGGGAATGGTCTTCCAACAATCTTGAAGGAGTTCCCAGAGATGCTTAGCACTTGTTGGCCCTTTTGCCTTCACTCTGCAGTCCAGCTCACCCCAAACCATCTCGATTGGGTTCAGGTCTGGTGACTGTGGAGGCCAGGTCATCTGGAGTAGCACCCCATCACTCTCCTTCTTGGTCAAATAGCCCTTACACAGCCTGGAGGTGTGTTTGGGGTCATTGTCTTGTTGAAAAATAAATGATGGTCCAACTAAACACGAACCGGATGGAATAGCATGCCGCTGCAAGATGCTGTGGTAGCCATGCTGGTTCAGTATGCCTTCAATTTTGAATAAATCCCCAACAGTGTCACCAGTAAAGCACCCTCACACAATCACACCTCCTCCTCCATGCTTCACAGTGGGAACTAGGCATGTAGAGTCCATCCGTTCACCTTTTCTGCGTCGCACAAAGACACGGTGGTTGGAACCAAAGATCTCAAATTTGGACTCATCAGACCAAAGCACAGATTTCCACTGGTCTAATGTCCATTCCTTGTGTTCTTTAGCCCAAACAAGTCTCTTCTGCTTGTTGCCTGTCCTTAGCAGTGGTTTCCGAGCAGCTATTTTACCATGAAGGCCTGCTGCACAAAGTCTCCTCTTAACAGTTGTTGAAGAGATGTGTCTGCTGCTAGAACTCTGTGTGGCATTGACCTGGTCTCTAATCTGAGCTGCTGTTAACCTGCGATTTCTGAGGCTGGTGACTCGGATAAACTTATCATCAGAAGCAGAGGTGACTCTTGGTCTTCCTTTCCTGGGGCGGTCCTCATGTGAGCCAGTTTCTTTGTAGCGCTTGATGGTTTTTGCAACTGCACTTGGGGACACTTTCAAAGTTTGCCCAATTTTTCGCACTGACTGACCTTCATTTCTTAAAGTAATGATGGCCACTCGTTTTTCTTTACTTAGCTGCTTTTTTCTTGCCATAATACAAATTCTAGCAGTCTATTCAGTAGGACTATCAGCTGTGTATCCACCAGACTTCTGCACAACACAACTGATGGTCCCAACCCCATTTATAAGGCAAGAAATCCCACTTATTAAATCTGACAGGGCACACCTGTGAAGTGAAAACCATTTCCAGTGACTACCTCTTGAAGCTCATCAAGAGAATGCCAAGAGTGTGGAAAGCAGTCATCAAAGCAAAAGGTGGCTACATTGAAGAACCTAGAATATAAGACATATTTTCAGTTGTTTCACACTTTTTTGTTAAGTATATAATTCCACATGTGTTAATTCATAGTTTTGATGCCTTCAGTGTGAATGTACAATTTTCATAGTCATAAAAATACAGAAAAATCTTTAAATGAGGTGTGTCCAAACTTTTGGTCTGTACTGTATATCTGTTTAAAAGAGTCTGGTTTCGGCCAGATAACTAGAACTGTGGTTTTGCAGTTCCATGGTTCAAATCTCTGTATTATCCACTTTTTTGCCTTTTTTCCATAAAAAAAACAGTTTGAGTGTCTCGCTGACTGTTCAGACACAAATATATCTATTTAAAAAAGTCTGGTGTAGGCCAGAGAAATAGAACTGTGGTTTTCCTCTTCCACTGTTCAAATCTCAGTGTAATCCACCTTTTTGCCTTTTTTCTATAAAAAAAACAGTTTGAGGCTATGTGCCCACGATGCAGAAATGAAGCAGAAAATTTCTGCAGCATTTCTGCATCTCCCTGGCAGAAAAAACGCATGCAGATTGTGCATGCGTTTTTCCTGCAGAATACATGCGGATCCACATGCGGATTCACATACGTTTCCGCATGCCGATTGACAAGCGCTTTCCAGGCGATAGCATCACTTGGAAAGTGCTTGACAACTAGGTCACACTATATAAATCCATGCAAACGGCATGGATTTATACAATGTGAACCGTAAAAATTAAAACAAATAAAGCTATACTCACCCCCGAGGCCCCGGTGTGTGCAGCAGCGCTCGTTCCTGTCTGGTTCCCGGCTGCCGGCATATCGCGAGACAGAGCGGTGAAGGGCCTGCGGTCACATGACTGTGACGTTACCGCAGGTCCTCAAGCTATGCCGGCATTCAGAGAGACGCCGCCGGACAGGTGAATATAACTTTATTTGTTATTTTATTCTTTTTTTACAGGTACAATGGTACCCAGGTCTGGAGGAGAGTCTCCTCTCCTCCAGAACTGGGTACCATCCGCACATAGAAACGCATAGAAGCCACTTGTAGAAATGTACAGTCGCGGTTTCTATGTGTTTCAATGCAAGTCAATGGCGGGAGTTCCGCTGCGCTACCGCAAAATTAAATGACATGCTGCGGATTTTTGTACGCAGCATAAACGCTGCGGAAAAATCCACAGCATGTGCATAGAACATGCGGAATCCCCTTGGGGACCATGGGGTGCGGATTACCTAGTGTTTAACAAGCGTTTACGCTGCGGAAATTCCGCAGCATAAACGCTTGAAAAACGCTAAGTGGGCACCCAGCCTGAGTGTCTCGCTGACTGTTCAGACACAAATATATCTGTTTAAAAGATTCTGGTGTAGGCCAGAGAAATAGAACTGTGGTTTTCCTCTTCCACGGTTCAAATCTCCTTTTTATTACCCTTTTGCCATTGATAGTGCGAGTGTAAGCTATTTTACTTCATTTACAATGGGCAAGGCGCGTGGCAAGGGACGTGGAACTGGACGTTCTGGTGATGGTGCGTGCAGAGGACGGGGCCGTGGCCAAGGTGAAAATGTGCCACAACCAACAGCCACATCTTCTCGCTCCCAGTTCTTGACCGAATTACTAGGGAAGCACACAAAAACACCACTATTGAGAACTGATCAGTGTGAACAGGTTATTAATTGGATAGCAGATAATACTTCCACTCACCTGGGCACCATCACCTCCGGTCTGTCTTCCACACGATCAAGTCTTATTAGCCGTGAGTCTCGACCGCATATGACTCGCCCCCTGGGCCGTGGGGCACTAGGATCCGGGCAGTAGGGGAACGATGGGAGTAGTAGTGGCAACCCGGTTCCGTGGCTCAGGGTGGTCAGGCCAGTGGTAGTCCGTTATGTGCTGTTGATTATGTCCGACTATGCCACCCGTGGATTTGTGGTCATTAGGAACCACCGCTGCAAGGCAGACTGCTGGGGCTGATGATGTATGCAGCTGGGATGGTGTGACTCCCCACGGGAAGAGTGTGGCCCCAGGGCAGTGTAGTGGATGGTGGGAGTGATGGTGGTGAGTGTCCCAGTGCTGATAGTGCTGGAGGAGCAAGGAGCACACAGACGACAGGTTGCAGTCCAGGGTCTTTACTAGAACAGGTAAACTGACCCACAAATAGTCCCGGCTATGAGGGGACCTGGATGTCTGAGAGCAATGGGGAAATTGGCCCTAGCCAGGGTGAGGGTGTAGGCCTACCGTGCTTTCTGCGCTCCTTCTGGCTATCTCCTCCTGATAGGGTAACAGCCCATGGTCCGAGCTCACCGTGTATTCTCGCCTGTATGGCCTGCAACATGGGTTCCTTTCTGCTTCCAGCCTGGTACGGCTGTGCTGGTCCCTTCTGTTGTGGCAGAGCCTCCAGGCTTCTTAGGCCAAGGAATATACAGTCCCCTGCGGACTGGTTATCTGCTGTAGGATGTGGAATCCTCCCAGCCTCAGACACCAAAGTCTGGTAAATTAAGTCCTTTATCTGCCAAGACAGGCTCACTTCGCCTCTTGTCTCTGGCTTGTGGCTCTCCTCCTGCCACACTTCCTCTTAGGTGCAATACAACTTTCTGTCCCTGCTCTGCTCTGGGACAAGTCTCAGTCCTGAGACAGGTCGTCCAGTTCTCTCTAACCCTGCCCCCAGTTCCAGCTTTTATAGGGGCAGCCTGCTCCCCCTACTGGCCTGAGACAGGAGGTATTGCATGCTAATGTTCCCCTGACTAGAGAACCTCCCCCTTGCTCTCAGACACAGCTTTATTATATTTGTGGCATCCAGGCCAGGGTGACACACATACTCCTCCTCACCCTGATGCTCCTTCCTCCCACCATGCCCAGTGTCGTCAGACAGCAACTGATCACACAGTTGGACTCTCTAAAGAGCTGTTCACTGGTCCACTTCCATATTTGGGCCCCTTGCCTGCTCCGCTTGAAGTGGTGGAAGAGGAGATCCCACGTAGCGATGGCCAAATATTTGAACAGCCATGACCACAGGAAGGAGACGCTGGCAATTTGTCTCAAGAGGTGGATGATGACGAGACACAATTGCCACGAAGTGAGGAGGAGGACCGTGGTGCGGTAGTGGAAGAGGAGGAGGTGGTGGATGATCTAGTAACTGACCCAACGTGGCAGAAGGACACGCAGAGCAAGGCCTGCAGCGCACAGGGGGAGGGAGGCAGAGTACCACAACAGGCAGGAAGAAGCAGTGTGGTGGCCGCAGACAGAAGGCGGGCAACAGTTCCCCGTAACACCAACACGAGGGATGTTGCCAGTACAACCGGTAGGTCTTCCAGAGTCTGGAATTTTTTTTAAAGACTCTGCTGATAACCCAAAAAGGCCATTTGTACCACCTGCCAGGCCAGCATCAGCAGGGGTGACAAAACTACCAGCCTGACCCCCACCAGCATGATCAGGCACATGTCAGCAAAGCACCCGACTTTGTGGGGCGAACCCCAGAGTCCACGACCAGTGTCAGCGGGTGTCACCACTGCTTCTTCCACTGTTGTGCATGTATGAGAACCCCCTGTTGTGCGTGCAAGGCAATCCCCTGTCCATACTGCATGCAAAGATGCCCCCTCCTCTCAGTCTTCACTTGTTATGGCAGTTTCTCAAGAAACAGCATCAACGTCCACGTTCACAGCCCACCGCAGCGTTCAATTGTCTATATCCCAGAGCTTTGAATGAAAGCGCAAATTCACAGCCAACGCCCCACAGGCCACAGTCCTAAATTCGAACATTTCACGACTGCTTGCGTTGGAAATGCTGCCTTTTAGACTGGTGGAGACGGAATCCTTCCGCAACCTTATGGCGGTCGCCGTCCCTCGGTACTCGGTCCCCAGCCGACACTATTTTGCCCGGTGTGCCATCCCCACACTACACAAGCACGTGTCCCAAAACATCTGCCCTGCCCTCAACAACGCAGTTACTGGGCAGTGTTGAGCCACTCCCGTAGTGTTCGAGTTCGGTTCGTCGAACAACGGCATGTTCGTTGAACGGTTCGTCGATCACCGTCGAACACGGTTAAAACTTATGGCAGGCAAACAAAAACACATAGAAACACATAGAAAACACCTTCAAAGGTGTCGAAAAGCTGACAAACTGCTCAGAATAGAATAGAATATAATAGAATAGAGCATCACGCGTAGATTAGATAGAAACATGTCTGTCACATATATAATAAGTACAGTGACAGTGTTGGTTACTGTACTTGTCATTTAGTGTTAAAATAAAGGATATCTCTGACATGGAGCGCAGGCAATATCTCTGAAGGATGACAAGCTGGATGGCAGCGTTCTGCTACCATCCTGCCTGCCATCTCAATGCCATCCCAACGTGGGAGAATTCTCCTGCTCAAGCGGTGACGTCATTTACCGGCACCGCATGCGCAGGAGAATTCTCCCACGCTGTCAGTGACGTGCATGAGGTGAGTTGAGTTCATTGGACTAGAACTCGGCTCATCTGGATGCCGTCACAGCGAGACACTGAGGAGCGCAAGCATGCCTGCGCTTCTCAGTGTCTGCGGCATGGCAAGCAGGATAGCAGCTTTCTGCTGCGATCCAGCCTGTCATGTTTATGTAGCAGAGCTGAAGCCATCCTGGGAACTATGGAAAGGTAAGGATGAGGTTGGTTTAATATTTTACTTTTATTGCAGAAGACATTGGCTTCAGCTGAAATGGGCGTGACGTTAAGTAGAGTTTAATTTAGAACATTAAAGAATTGTGTCTTTATTTCAATTAAAGGATTTTATTCTGGGTGTTTGTGTTTTTTCTAACTTTCACTATAGGGGTTAGTAATGGGAGCGTCTTATAGACGCCTCTCCATTACTAACCTGGGCTTGATGTCAGTTGGCATTATAAGCGGACATCAACCCCAGCCCTATTACCCCACTGCCACCGCTACAGGGCAGTGGGAAGAGCGAGGCTAAGTGCCAGAATTGGCGCATCCTATGGATGTGCCATTTCTGGGGTGGCTGACGGCTGGTGTTTCTAGCCTGGGAGGGGGCCAATATTCATGGCACCCTTCCTGGGCAATTAATATCAGCCCCCAGCTGTCTGCCTAGCCTTTGCTAGCTATTAAAATAGGGGGGACCGCATGTCATTTTTTGTTTGGGTCCCCCATTTTAATAGCTAGTAAAGGCTAGGTATTCAGCTGGGGGCTGATATTAGTAGCCTGGGAAGCTCCGTGGGTATTACCCCCTTCCCAGGCTTCAAACATCTGCCCCAGCCATCTGCTTAACCTCCGCTAGAGACTAAAATTACAGGGAACCCCACGCCAATTTTTTTTTTAATAAATCTTTTATTTTAACACTAAATTACAAGTACAGTAACCAACACTGTCACTGTACTTATTATATATGTGACTGATATGTTTCTATCTATCTAATCTTTTCTATTCTTTCTGTTCTAAATTGTTGGGTACTGATGTATGCCGCTGATGAATTGCCGGCTTTTCATGTTTCACTGCAAGCTCTGTTCCCATCGATTTGGGCAATCACTGTAATGCCACAACCACCATGGCTGTGATATTACAGTGAGTGGCAGACAATCTCTGCATGATTGGTGCTCTAAATAGTGCAAAATATGCAGGACGGGGACCCGAGCTCCCGCCCGAGCATCGGGCAAGTACTGGGCGAACTCCGAGCATCTCGAGTACTGAGATGCTCGGGCGAGTACCGAGCAGAGGCGAGCATGCTCGCTCATCACTAATTAACAGTATTACTGTGAAAAAATCCAGTTACGCTTTTGATGCACGAACAGTTATCGAACATAACCTCGAACAGCCAAATTTTTTGCAAATCGTTCGAATTCGTCGAACGACTCGAACACCGCCCAAAACAGCTCGAATTTGAGATTGGCGAAAAGTTTGAGTCAAACATCCCTCATCTCTATTACTGGGAGAGTCCACCTGACAACGGACACGTGGACAAGTGCTTGTGGCCGGGGACGGTACATCTCCCTGACGGCACACTGGGCAAACATAGTGGAAGCCGGGACCCAGTCGGACCTTGGGACTGAACACATCCTCCCCACACCGAGGATTGTGGGCCCTATGTCAGTCAGAGCTGCCCCCACAGTGTACAGCTCCTGCACATCATCGTCCTCCTCATGTTCAGCCTCCATCTCAGATATCACCACATCAGTTACAAGCTGGAAGCACTGCAGTACTGCCTCAGCCAAGCGGCAACAGGCAGTGCTGAAACTCATAAGCTTAGGTGATAAACCTCACACTGCTTGCGAGTTGTGGACAGCTGTGAAAGAGCAGGCAGATCTGTGGCTGAGACCGCTGAACCTACATCCAGGCATGGTCATGTGTGACAATGGCCGTAACCAGGTGGCGGCTCTGAGGCGAGGTGAGATCACACACGTACCATGCCTGGCTCATGTGCTTAAACTCGTGGTTCAGCGGTTTCTTAAATCGTACCCCAAGTTGCCAGATCTGCTCGTCAAAGGACGCCGCCTGTCAGCTTATTTTCGGGAGTCGGCTACAGCTTCCGCTGCCCTTGCTGTGTTGCAGCAGCATTTGCAGCTTCCGGCACACCGACTGGTGTGTGATGTCCCCACACATTGGAACTCTACCCTCCACATGTTGCAAAGGATTTGTGAGCAGAAGAGAGCAGTTGTGGAGTACCAGCTGCAACAAGGCCATTGATATTCAGGTCAGACTCCACACATAAGACCACAGGAGTGGACCTGGATGTCTGACATATGTACCATCCTGACAAACTTTGAGGAGTCCACCAAGATGGTGAGTGGTGATGACACCATCATTAGCATCAGCATCCCACTTGTCTATTTTTTGCAACGCTCTCTGCAGAGAATTAAAGAGGAGGCATTGCAGCCAGAGTATGATGAGATGGATCAAGAAGCTGTAGCGGGCGATTACACACAGCGCAGCCTCATCTCATCCCAACGTGCATTGGGGGAAAATGAGGGAGAGGAGGAGGAGGAGGAAGAGCAGGAGCTGGTATCATGCGCTGTAGACGGTAGTATCTGTACAACTGTCATACCGTCGGTTCAGCGTGGGTGGCCTGAGGACAGGGGGGAGGAGGAGGAGAGCATGGTCAGTTGTCATCTTGGTGAGGACACGGAAGTCTTGCCCGTTACCAGTCTGGCACGCATGGCTGACTTTATGTTATGCTGCCTTAACTGTGACCCTCGCATTGTCAAAATGTTGGGTGACAGTCATTACTGGTTGGTGACACTTTTAGACCCCCGCTACAAGGAGAACTTTCACTCTCTTATTCCTGAGGTGGAGAGGTCTATGAAAATGGGGCAGTACCAGAAGGCCCTTGCTGCAGAACTGTTAAAACAATTCCCATCTGAACACGCTAGTGGCAGAGGTCACAGTTCGTTGCCCAACCAAGGCGTACAGGTGAGAGAGACGCAACTCCAATCCAGCAGAGGCAAGGGAACACTGTCAATGTTCTGGGACAGTTTTCTGAGACCAGCCCAGCTTACAGGCCCTGTACTCTCACAAGGAGTGGAAAGTTTCAAAAGATGGTGAAGGGGCCTGCAAGACAAGGTGGCAGCAGCTTAACTGCATAGCTACAGCCAGCCAGGATTAAAACCAGCACAAGCAGTACACAGCATCGTCCTACAGCCTATTACCTAACACCCGGTGGTGGCAGAGGATCCCCGGCGAGATTGGAGGCTTTCTTCCAGAGGGGACAAACAACAAGAACAGTGAGTAAGATGGCACCTGCTTCCCCTGCAACTTCTTCACACTCCTCCAGAAGCTCAGGGGAAGGGAAACAGAAAATGTGAAACACAGCAGCAGGGATAATGAGCCCACAGCACCAATGACAAGGGCAGATATGCAAGAATTTCTGGCTGCAATTCGCTCCTCCATGAGGGAAGATATGCAGGCAATGTTGCAGGAGATAAAAGGGGAGATTACTTCCATTGGGGATGGCACTTCCCACATTGAAAACAAGATGGAAGAATATGCCAGAACGATCAATGCCTTGGTAGATGAAAATGAGGCACTCAGGAAAGAGATGTCTCGGGTCACTGATAAAGTTTATGACTTAGAAGATAGATCCAGACGTAACAATGTGAGGCTTAGGGGAATCCCTGAAGAAGTGCCAGGTAAAGATCTATCTGAGTTCATGCGACGCTTCTTGGTGGCTGTAGTACCTGAGGTTGCCCCTAATGAATTACTGGTGGACAGGATTCATAGAACACCGAAGCCCAGACACGTAGACCCTACCCTGCCTAGAGATACCTTGGCACGTATTCATTTCTTCACTACGAAGGACATGTTTCTATACCAACTAAGGAAAACCCCCAGGCTGCCTGAGGAATTTCAAAATCTGCAGGTCTTCCCAGACCTTTCTGCGGCTACCCTGGCAAAGAGAAGAGAATTTGCCCATGTGTGCAGGGCATTGAGAGAGGCTGGCATACGGTATAGATAGGGATTCAACCCAGTAAAACTACTAATACTCCGTGACAGTGGCGTGGTAGCGTGTTTTACCCCTAAACAAGCGGAAGAGAAATTGGCATCCTGGAAGATTGCCTATGCTCCTAGACAACCTGCTAAAGGCAAGAAAATTGCGCAGGAATGGGTATCGACCTGAAAGAGAGGCGAGGACGCTATCCTGGCTGAGATGGAGCTGTTAGAGGATTGCTGACCTGTTTTTTCCCTTTGTTCTTTTCTGAACTCTGAGCGCCTTTTGGCTTATTGACTGACAGTTCTCTTTTGTTTGGCGGAAGCCGTCTGGTTGGTGATCCTCTGGACTGTGAGAAATCTTGCTGAGTGGCAGCGAGATTTGAAAATCTCACGGGACCCCGTGGTCAGATTTATGTCTGAAGAATTTACTTTTTTGACTGAAGTTTTCTCTATGGTTTTTTCTGTGGACTTTTTTCCGCTGTGTTTTTTCTTTCTTTTTACTGTTTTTTTATATGTTTTTTTTTTTCCAATTTAACTTGAGGTATATTTCCTCTTTTGACATAACTGCTGATCGTTCTAAGGACATATGTGCTTTTTTCAGTGAATGGCTCATGAGGGGTGGTGTGGGGTGGTGTGGGGGGGTGGTGGGGGGGCAGAAAAATTGGATTTTTGTATGCGGCTCATAACAATTTCCTCCTTTATGTGTAATTAGGAGTATACAATTTCTCTCGTTGAATGTGAAAGGGTTAAATTCACCTGCCAAACGCTCTATGTTGTGGAGGGAGGTGAGGAAATCGAAGACAGACATTGTGTGTCTGCAAGAGACGCATTTATTGGCAGCTGATAATCATAGATTGCATCAGGCACAATTCCCCCATATATTCTTTGCAAATGCCCAGACTAAGACAGCAGGAATCTGTGTTATGATAAAAAATTTGATGGCCTTCCAGAACATTCAGATGTGTACAGACCCCATGGGTAGATACTTGGCGTTGGTGTGTACATTGAATGGGACCCCTCTTACGATTTCAGCACTCTACGCCCCAAATTCTGCCCAGCTCCCATTTGTGCGAAAAGTCCTCTCTATCATTTCAACACTTAAACAAGGGGAGGTTATTGTATGCGGGGATTTTAACATGCCAATGGATGGTACTTTAGACTGCTCATCTAGATCGGGTCGCCCTCGGAGAGAATTTGGCAAGTTGGTCCATGAATTTGGTCTGCACGATTTTTGGAGATACTCTCACGCCAGTGAAAGGGACTATACTTTTCATTCTCTCCGACATGGGTCATATAGTAGGATTGACTTATTCCTAGTAGACAATAGAGCTCTCAATAGATGTATATCTGCGGAGGTTGGAACGATTACGTGGTCTGACCACGCACCGATCTACCTACGTGTACATCTTGCGCAACGATTCAAACCAACACCACACTGGCGACTAAACACCTCTCTATTAATGAATGACTCTATAATGACAAAAGCAACAGCAGAATTGACATCTTATTTTGAATTAAACGAAAATGGCACAGTTTCCGACGAGACTTTATGGACAGCGCACAAAGCCGTGACACGGGGAGTCTTCTTACAACAAGCGTCACAATTGAAAAGAAAGAGGGAGCAACACAGGACTGACCTCCTGACTGAGTTGAAAAAGCTAGAAATATTAACTAAAACCTCCCCCTCTCCGGCTACCATTGAGGCCATATATCAGCTCAGATTTAAACTGCGCTCTGATCTGCTGGCAGTATATGAATATAACCTCCGCAAGCTCCAACTTAGTCACTATGCCATGGGAGATAGACCGGGAGCCGTTTTGGCCAGGCGGGTCAAGAAAAGGGCGGCTAAATCCAGAATAGATCATCTACGGGACCCGAAAGGGTTGATAGCCAGAAGTCCGAAGGACATAGCTGCAGTCTTTGCTGCATACTATAAATCTTTATATAACTTAAAAGATGATGTTGATACCCCACAGCCACAACAGTCAGATATTGATCAATATTTGAGTGATTTGAAGCTCCCGAAGGTTTCCCGGGAACAGTTACAATTATTGAATGCCCCCTTCACAGAAGTAGAACTGAAAGATGTTATTGATTCATCCAAATGTCATAAGACCCCTGGCCCAGACGGCATAGCTAACAAGTACTATCGTGGTTTCTAAAAAAATCTTACCCCATACCTTATCAGGTTATACAATACCTGGAGAGACTCGGGAAAGGTAGCAGTACCTAATTTGGAGGCTACGATCGTCACATTGCCTAATCTTGGAAAGACCCCCGATTCTCCAGGTAATTTTAGACCAATAGCACTTTTGAATAGAGATGTAAAGATCTTTACCAAGCTCTTGGCTGTTAGACTAAATCGTGTCGTTCCTTCCCTGATATCCTCTCATCAAGTTGGTTTTGTAGCTGGTAGGGAAGCTAAAGATGGTACGAGGAGGATGTTGGATCTGATTAAAGTGGCAGAGTTCAGCGGCCTCCCCAGTGCACTCCTGTCGCTAGATGCTGAGAAAGCATTTGATAGGGTGCACTGGGGATACCTTAAAAGTGTTTTGCTTAAATTTGGACTAAAAGGACCTATTCTGTCTGTGATTAACGCATTGTACTCCACTCCTTCTGCTAAGGTTTTGACGTCTGGTTTCCTCTCTGAATCCTTCCCCATAACAAACGGGACACGGCCGGGCTGCCCCTTATCTCCAGTCATATTTGCTTTATGTATGGAGCCCTTGGCTGAAAAGATTAGAAATAACTCAGAGATTTTGGGAATCTCGGTGGGGGGGGGGGGTCCTCCCACAAAATCGGTCTATATGCAGACGATGTGGTTATCCCGTGCACTGATCTGGACAGGTCCTTCTCTGCCATTATGTCCGATCTCAAAACGTTTACAAACATCTCGTATTATAAACTGAATGCAGCTAAGACGGTTTCCTGCCGATTCTTGTTCCATTGTCACTTAGGCAAAGACTGGAAGGGGCATACCCTTTTCAGTGGGCACAGGAAGGAATGACGTATTTGGGTAACACCTTAACCCTTTCAAAACAATTGGTGGAAGTAAATTTTACTAGACTGATAAATACGGTGCGGGAGGAGTTGGCGGTATTACAAAACGTTGTTGCATCGTGGATAGCCAGGATAAATATTTTTAAAATGAAGGTTCTTCCAAAATTTTTTTACTATTTTAGGTGTATCCCAATTAAAATCCCTTCTAAAATCATAAATACCCTTCAAAGACTGGCTAATAATTACATTTGGAACAGTAGGAGACCGAGGGTGTCTAGTAGACTTCTGTATTATCCATATGACATGGGAGGGATGGGCATGCCCAATCTCATAGCCTACTATAGAGCGGCGGTCTTGACGGGAATCAGGGACTGGTGGAACATGGACAGCGGCCACAAATGGTTGCAAACAGAGTCCTTACTTGCCCGAAACCATTCTACCAGATTGATATTGGAGACAGAAGTAGTTAAGCGAAGCACTATGGTCGCCGAGTTACCAACATCGGAGGCTACTATGCATTGTTGGAGGAATTTGGCATCCAAACTGCTGTTACTCCCCAGGACTGAGATCTCTTTACGAGCTCTAGAATATCATATTCCATATATTAACCTTCAACGTTGGGTGACAGCTGGAGTTCAATCACTAGCAGACCTGTTGGAGGACAATGTAATAATTCCTTTCGATAAACTAGTTATGAGATTCCCAGACCTACGGCCCTTGTTTTACCAGTATTTGCAAATAAGGCATTTAGTCCACTCTACACAGACATCCCCCTTTTTTATTCTACCTAAGGATAAAAGAGCTATGGGTTACTTTCTCCACTCTAAGGCCGGTTCTAAGGGGGTTTCTATACTTTATAGGGCTCTAAACGACCCAGATCTGGACGATAAATTGACGTATATGACTCGTTGGGAACGGGATCTAAGAATTTCGATGGACCCTCAGGACTGGCGGGATGGTTTGGATGAGGTCCAGTGAGTTTCGTCGTGTTTAAACCACCTAGAGCAGCTTAAAAAGACGCACATGAGATGGTACTACTACCCGGCACAGATGGTACACTTCGGGTCTGAATCATCATCTTTATGTTGGAGAGGATGCAATGGGGAAGGCTCGTTGGGCCACATGTGGTGGGTTTGTCCAAAACTTCAATCACTATGGGGGGCACTGGATAGTTTGATATGGGATGTACTGGGGACTCACCTAGAGATAACACCTAGTATGGGAATACTTCATATAGGATTAATGGATGTCCCCTGGAAAATTAGAGGAATTTTGTGACATATTCTGATCGCAGTTAGATCAGCTATCGCAGCTAAATGGAAAGGAGTGGGCATCTCTACGATGGGGGAGATAGTGACCAGACTGAACACGAACTGTCAATATGAAAGGGCTCTGGCACACACACTCAAGGCAAAGAAGAAAACTGATAAAATATGGGAACCTTGGTTAAACAGCCCATTGTCTATACATGGGGAACGTTGAGGAAGCGGGATATTTTGTGTGCCATTCGGAGTTTGGGTGATGCGCGGGACGATTCTGGGCCCCTCTCCCTACCTTGCACCTCCGATCTTGCAATAGTGTAAATATGAGCCATGCGACATTCACAGGACTTACGGATATAAATTATTTCTCACAACCATCTAATATATGGGGAAATTAATGTAATTAATCCATTCTTTTTTCTTTTGTTTTCTTTTATGTATATGTATTTTCCTTTTATTTTATTTTTATACTGTTCATTTTGTACATTTTGTAAGCCCAGAGGTTGGGGCACAGTTTTGGGCATCTGTTGGCCCTATAGATTGTATGTTCTGATTTTTGTGCAAAATTCAATAAACACATTGTTTAAAAAAAAAAAAGATTGTGAGGGAGTACCTTGCCGACCGTACCAGCGTCCTCCGTGATTCCTCTGTGCCTTTTAATTATTGGGTATCCAAGCTGGACACTTGGAATGAACTCGCTTTGTACGCTTTGGAGGTTCTGGCCTGCACTGCCGCTAGCGTGTTATCGGAGGGTGTTTTTAGTGCCGCTGGGGGAATTATAACTGATAAGCGCACTTGCCTGTCAACTGACAATGCTGACAAGCTGACCCTTATCAAAATGAACAAGGGCTGAATTGGGCCAGACTTCTCATCACCACCAAATGACAGCAGAGTAACATAAAGACAAATCCACTGTGTTGTTTCGGGAGGTGTATTACCATGCACCGCTTCACACCCACACATGGGTATACGCTTCCTCATTTCGGCTGTTTTTTGCTCTTCGCCTTATCCTCAGCCTCCACCACCACTATACCACCAGGGTGACCATGGTCTGTGTTGCCAGCATTGCAAGTTCCTCCTTCCTAATTTTTGGCAGCTTTTGCTTGGAAGGCATAGGCAAAGACTATGGGAGACCCACTCCCCAATAATGGGAATAATGTTTTAAATATACTGTACTGCATGGCTCTTGTAAGGGGCATTGCAAGTTCCTCCATCCTAATTTTTGGCAGCTTTTGCTTGGAAGGCATAAGCAAAGACTATGGGAGACCCACTCCCCAATAATGGGAATAATGTTTTTAATATGCTGAACTGCAGGGCTCTTGTAAGGGGCATTGCAAATTCCTCCGTCCTAATTTTTGGCAGCTTTTGATTGGAAGGCATAGGCAAAGACTAGGGCAGACCCACTCCCCAATGATGGGAAAAAAGTTTTTAATATGCTGTACTGCATGGCTCTTGTATGGGGCATTAAAATCGTCTTGTTAAGCTACTGTGACATCCACGTCTCTTCCAAGGGTCATTGAAATTGTCTTTTTATTCTACTGGGACCTCCACGTCTCTTTCAAAGGGCATTGATATTGTCTTTTTATTCCACTGGGACCTCCATGTCTCTTCCAAGGGGCATTGATATTGTCTTCTTATTTCACTGTGTCCTCCACGTCTCTTCCAAGGGGCATTAAAACCGCTTTGTTAAGCTACTGTGACCTCCACGTCTCTTCCAAGGGGCATTAAAACCGTCTTGTTAAACCACTCTGAACTCCATGTCTCTTCCAATGGGCATTAAAACCGTCTTGTTAAGCTACTGTGACCTCCAAGTCTCTTCCAAGTGGCATTAAAACCATTTTGTTAAACCACTCTGAACTCCACGTCTCTTCCAAGGGGCATTAAAATCGTCTTGTTAAGCTACTGTGACCTCCATGGCTCTTCCAAGGGTCATTGATATTGTCTTTTTATTCCACTGGGATCTCCATCACTCTTCAAAGGGGCATTGATATTGTCTTTTTATTCCACTGCGACCTCCACCACTCTTCCAAGGGGCATTGATATTGTCTTTTTATTCCACTAGGACCTCCACCACTCTCCCAAGGGGCATTGATATTGTCTTTTTATTCCACTGGGACCTCCACGTTGCTTCCAAGGGGCATTAAAACTGTCTTGTTAAACCACTCTGAACTCCATGTCTCATCCAAGAGGCATTAAAACCGTCTTGTTAAGCTACTGTGACCCCCATTCTCTTCCAAGGGGCATTAATACCATCTTGTTAAACCACTCTGAACTCCACGTCTCTACCAAGGAGCATTAAAATCGCCTTGTTAAGCTACTGTGACCTCCACGTCTTTTCCAAAGGTCATTGATATTGTCTTTATATTTCACTGGGACCTCCACCACTCTTCCAAGGGGCATTTATATTGTCTTTTAATTCCACTGCGACCTCCATCACTCTTCCAAGGGGCATTGATATTGTCTTTTTATTCCACTGCGACCTCCACCACTTTTCCAAGGGGCATTGATATTGTCTTTTATTCCACTGCGACCTCCACCACTCTTCCAAGGGGCATTGATATTGTCTTTTTATTCCACTGCAACCTCCACCACTCTTCCAAGGGGCATTGATATGGTCTTTTTATTCCACTGGGACCTCCACCACTCTTCCAAGGGGCATTGATATTGTCTTTTTATTCCACTGGGACCTCCACGTCTCTTCCAACGGGCATTAAAACCATCTTGTTAAACCACTCTGAGCTCCACGTCTCTTCCAAAGGGCATTAAAACCATCTTGTTCAACCACTCTGAACTCCACAGCTCTTCCAAGGGGCATTGAAATGTTGTGTTTAATTACCTCTGACCTCCATGACTCATCAAACGGGCATTGCATTTCCTCCTAATTTTAGTCAGCTTTTGCTTTTCAATGCATATGCGAACACTAAGGGAGACCCACTCCCCAATAATGGGTAGAAGGTTTTTAGTACGCTGTAATCCACGTCTGTTTCAAGGGGCATTGCAGTTCCTCATAATTTTTGGAAAGCCTTCCATTCACTGCTTAGGCCAATAGTGTACAGGAGACCGAGTTGCTATAAATGGAAAAAACGATTTAGTTAAGGCTAGTGTTGAGCCACCCCCGTAGTGTTCGAGTTCGGTTCGGTTCGTCGAACACCCGTGTGTTCGCCGAACTGTTCGTCTAACTGTTCGTCGAACACCTTCGAACACCGTTAAAACCAATGGCAGGCAAACAAAAACACATAGAAACACATAGAAAACACCTTCAAAGGTGTCCAAAAGCTGACAAACTGCTCAGAAGACACAACTAACACATGGAAAAGTGACAAGTACATATAGTCATGCGAAAAGAAAAGAGGTGGAGGAGTAAAACGAGGGGGAGACACAGATATAGGCATGTCATGCCTTTCTAAAATCCAAAAAGTGAGAAGCCGACACGTTCAGTCCGCTCCTGCCCGTGCCACCTCCGTGTCGCCGGGTTTGTGCCTGAGCCGCGGTGAACCCTGACGGCCAGCCCCCCTCTCCCAATACTGGTGCCTGTCTGCTGGTGGGTCGAGCGAGCCCCCCTGTGGTGGAGGCAGCTCTAAGCATTTTAATTTAAATTGTCTCTCTAATTTGAATGAATACACTTTAAATCCATTTACAAGGATCTATTGGAGGGCAAGTCTCATGCCAGCAGCCGCGTAATTCCAGCTCCAGTAGCGTCCACTAAAGCTGCTGCAGTTAAAAAGCTTTTATAAGGATCGAGCTCGGCTGTCCACCGCAAGGCATCCTACTGCCAGTCCCAGCCCCTATGCCTTGGGGTGCCTCCTGATGCTCTTCACTGAGTATCCCGTGGTCCCGAAGCATTTCCTTTGAAAAAATTAAGTGTCCAAACTACAGGTGGTGTAGCTTGCTTAACAGCCGGGATAATCCGCTGACTAGCAGACACTGCTACTAGGCACAAAGTATTTCCTGGGCTAGATGCAGTTAAAAAATTGTAATTAGATACTCTCGTTGGATGCTGAGAAAGCATTCCATAGAGTCTCCTGGCACGCCATATATGATTCTCTTAAAAAGCTTGGGGTAGGGGTCTAGGGGACCCTTTTATAGCCAAAATCACGGCCCTGTATCACAATACGTCACCTAGGCTGAAGATAAATGGAACTGTAGCACCCTGAGGGCTCGGTTGCTACAGAGGTATTGCACCTCACCCAGAGGTGTGATATCTCACTCTCAGGTAAGGATGGAGTGTGGATCAGGACCCGACACTTGCATGCATTACACCACATTGCCGTGGGGCAGGGCGACCAATATGCCTCTGAGATGGGCACGACAGTCCCTGTCCCTGGCTGGATTGGGGGGAGGGAACACTGAGGAAGGGGAACCCTGTAGTGCAGGAGCAGGGAGGAAGCAGTTCCTGGGTGCATTGAGAAGGGAGTATAAAAGGTGGGCACCATCTTAGTTCAGTGCAGAGAAGTCTGAGCAGAAATGGCAGGGAGCAGGGGCTCTGCATGAGCTCTGCTCCGGAGGCGGGCCTAGTAACAGAGGCCCAGGCCTGGAAGAGGGAGAAGGAAGGAAGAGGAGCGGAGAAGGCTCCAGGAACGAGGAATGAAGGGATCCCAGGGGTGCGGACGGGCGAGTCGCCACCGCACGCCCGAATCCACCTGCGTGGAGGGGTCAGGCCAAAGGGGGAGACCAGTCCCCGAAACTAGTGGAGGCAGGAAACGACCCTCAGCTAGAAACCGGAGGCTGTGACATTTTATGTGGCGCAGCCCCTCGCTACACCCGCTAGGAAGGCACCACATAGGGTCAGGGAAACTGGCGCCAAGTTTACCAAGAGGAGTCCCGAGGCAGCCGGACAGAAGGGTTGGTAAGAAAGGCCAGACAAAGGACACACAAAGGGGGTCCTGTGACGCGCTCCAGAGTTATCTGGGAGTTGTCTGAGCCCCTCACCTGGTGAGCACAGTACGAAGTGGGCAGCCGTTACCTGCAGACGTGGTCTGGATAATAAGAACTGTGAGTAAAGGCCCTGGACTGCATCACTGACTCCGTGTCGTTACTGCTGCTGCCCTGCACCATCACCCCCATCCTCCGCATACACTGCCCTGAGGCTATACTCCTCCCGTGGGGAGTTATGCTACGCTCTGCTGGACCCACAACACCAGCCTCAGCGGTCTGCCCTGCAGCGGCGGTTCACTCTGACCGCAATCCACGGGTGGCGTAGTCGGACATTTAAACATCAAAACCACATAAATAGTTCCGCCACTGGTTTGACCACCCTGAGCCACGGAACCGGGTCGCCGCCACGAAGACTACAACCACCAGCATCCACCAAAAAGGGTCCGGCTCCGGGTGTCCCAAGGCCCAGGGGGTGCATCAGAACATTTTCATCACCTTTCACAATCACCAATGGGACAAGGCAGGGATGTCCTCTGTCCCCTCTCTTATACATCCTAGTGATGGAGCACCTGCTCTCATCAATTCGCCATAACCCCAATATTAGGTGAATTGAGGTGGGAGGCACCGAGTACAAGTGCTCTCTATTTGCTGATGATGTCCTAGTATATATCACTCAATCACATATATCCATCCATGCTGTTAAAGCTGAAATAGATCACTTTGTTACATGGTAAAATTTTAAAATCAATGCAGCGAAGTCTGAGGCCCTCGATGTCTCCCTCCCCAAATCCATATAGGATTCCATCCAGTCCAACTTTCCCTTTGCCTGGCCCTCACAGGGTATCAAATACTTAGGAATTCCTATTCATAGAGACCTCTCCCATCTATGTTATCTTAATTTTGGGCCCTTTATTGAACAACTCCATACAGACCACGGTTGGCAAGTTAGAACTGTAAGATTCACTACGTGAACCACTGGTGTTTTGTGGAAAAGCACATGTACACTGTGTTCCAAATTATTATGCAAAAAGTGTTTAGTAGTGATAAGGGAAGAATTTGTTTGTTTGTCAGTTAAACTCATTGATGGTGATGTGTGTCAGGGCTCTTTATATCACTGTAAGCAATTGCAGACACCTGTGCTAATTAGTTTGGCAGGTGTGTCCAATGAAAGGCAAGACTACTTAAGAAGGCTGTCTCACATTATTAAGCAGCCTACATTTTCTGCCAAAATGGGAAAGAAAAAGGATGTGTCGGCTGCTGAGAAGCAACAATTTGTGGATTGTTTAGGTCAAGGCATGATTACTATCAACATTGTGCGATGATCAGGATGAAGTGTCTTGGCAATCAAGAAGTATGTAGCTGATTCACAGTACACACGTGTGCGTGCTGATAAGGGCAAATTGAGGACTCTTTCCTACAGGCAATTACGTCAGGTTAAAAGAGCAGCGGCAAAAAAGCCTTGTCATAGCAGCAGACAAGTTTTTGAAGCTGCTGGTGCCTCCAACGTCCCCCGAACAACAAGATGCAGGGTCCTTCAGAGGTTTGCAGCTGTGCATACGCCATCCTGTCGACCTCCTCTATCCACTTCACACAAGCAGAAACGGCTCCAGTGGGCCAAACATTACATGAAGACTGATTTCAAAACTGTTTTGTTCACGGATGAGTGCCGTGCAGCGCTCGATGGTCCAGATGGATGGAGTGGAGGATGGCTGGTTGATGGACACCCCACGCAAACACGGCTACAGCGCCAACAAGGAGGAGGTGGAGTAATGTTTTGGGCTGGAATCATGGAGAGAGAGATTGTCGGCCCCTTTAGGATCCCTGAAGGCGCTAAAGATGAACTCCATAATGTATGTGGATTTTCTCAAACAGCACTTCCTGCCATGGTTGAAGAAGAAGAACCGTGTATTTCACAGCAAGATCATTTTTTTGCATGATAATGCACCATCTCATGCTGCACATAAAACATCTGCATCTCTGGCTGATATGGGCATAAAAGGGGACAAACTTATGGTGTGACTCCCATGCTCCCCTGACCTCTACCCCATTCAGAACCTCTGGAGCATCATCAAAAGGAGTGTCTATGATGGCGGGAGGCAGTTCACATCTAAGCAACAGCTCTGGGAGGGTATTCTGTCCTCATTCAAAACAATTGAAGCAGAAACCATCCAAAACCTGACAAATTCAATGGACGAGAGAGTTCAGAAGCTCCTTTCGAACAAGGGGTCCTATGTGAAAATGTAACATCACCTAGAATAAAGTTTTGAGTTGAAAACTGTTTGATTTCAGTTTCTAATAACCTGCTAATGCTTAGAATTTCAAAAATGACCATTTTTTTGGTCTTTATTAAAATGAAAAGGTTGATCGAAAAGTTTGGGGGATCTAAGAGTGTGGCAACCCAGTAGTCATGATTACTTCGAATTCTGACAATATGAGGGTCATGTTGCAGGTAGTGCAGCAAGAAGGCACTTATGTGTCTTGCGCATCTCGGAGCCCCAAAAGTATTTTCCGGGCTAGATGCAGCTAAAAATTATTATTAATTTTAAATCTGGTGGAGCTTAGTATAGATGGCCTAATAGGATCAGTGCTGCACACTGCTACAAAGCCCAAATTATTTTCCAGTCAAGATACAGATAAACATGATTAGTAATTTTAAATCTGGTGGAGCTTATTATAGATGGCCTAATAGAATCAGTGCTGCACACTGCTACAAAGCCCAAATTATTTTCCAGCCAAGATACAGATAAACATGATTAGTAATTTGAAAGCTTAAAACGGTTGGTAGGGTGATTTTAACCAATCATCAAGCTTTTACTCTCCCCAGGATGACACAGGGGTAGAAAAGTCATTTCGGATCCATGATTTGTTCATCTTTATGAACGTGAGTCTGTCTACATTATCAGTGGAGAGCCGCGTGCGCTTATCTGTCAGCACACCACCAGGAGCGCTGAACACACGTTCAGACAGAACGCTGGCTGCGGCTTATGACAAGATCTCCAAGGCGTAAGTGGCTAGCTCCGGCCATTTATCCAGATTGGAAGCCCAAAAAGAGCAAGGGTCCAGTGACACAGTCATGGCTTCAATGTTTACTTGGAGATACTCCTGTACCATCATCTCTAGGCGTTGACTATGTGTCAGACTTCTTGTCTCCTGTGGCCTTGCAAAGGATGGGCTAAAAAAGTGGTGAAATGATTCCGCAAAATTGATGTTACCAGCAGATACTGTGGTTCTGTTACGGTTTGAGTGCTGAACACTTGACGGTCCCACGGTTGGCAAGTTGGAACTGTGAGATTCACTACGTGCACCACTGGTGTTTTGTGGAAAAGCACATGTAAGATTCTGCAACAGTCTCTGCTGATACTCCTGCATGCGTGCATCCCTTTCTATGGCAGGAATAATTTCTGCAAATTTACTTTTGTACCGGGGATCTAACAGTGTGGCAACCCAGTAGTCAGGATTATTTCTAATTCTCACAATTCGAGGGTCATGTTGCAGGTAGTGCAGCAAGAAGGCACTCATGTGTGTTGCGCATCCAGGAGCACCAAGTCCCTGTTGTGTTGGTGGCGAGGTAACAATCATGCTTCCTTCCTCTGTCCTCTCCCCCCAACCTCGCACAACAGAAATGTGATCAAGGTCTCCCTCATCTGATGAGTCTTCCATCAGTTCGTCCTCCACTTCTTCCTGGGCTCCTGCACCTTCCTCACTAGTTTGGCTGCTACCATGCGCCCCGGTAAAACCATCTCCCCCACCCTCACATGCCTGCCGCCTTGGTGTTGCCGACCGTCTGGACCTTGCAGATGTTAGCCCTTCCGCATTCAACTCCTCCTCCTCTACTTCCTCCACCTCCTCTTGTGCCACCACCTGACTCCGAATTCTGTTTAACATGTGCTCCAGCATGTAAATCACCGGAATAGTCATGCTGATAATGGCATCGTCAGCACTAAGCATCTTCATCGCCATTTCAAAACTGTGCAGAAGGGTGCATAGGTCCCTGATCTGAGACCACTCCTCCAGCGTGATTTGCCCCACCTCTGGATCTCGTTGGCCCAGGCTATACGTCAGAACGTATTGCACCAGGGCTTGTCGGTGCTGCCACAGTCGCTGCAACATGTGCAGAGTTGAATTCCACCGGGTAGGCACATCGCATTTTAGCCGGTGAAGTGGCAGGCCCAACGACTTCTGTAGAGATGTAAGTCGCTGAGCTGCGGGATGCGAACGGCGGAAGTGAGCACACAGCGACCGTGCCCTCTGCAGAAGGCCATCTAGTCTGGGATAGTGGGCTAAAAATTGCTGGACAACCAGGTTCAACACGTGAGCCATACAAGGCACGTGTGTGACATTGCCCCGGCGAAGGGCCGCACCCAGGTTTGCAGCATTAGAAAAATGAAAAAGTCTTTATTACATGATTACACACTGACAACACAAGAAAAAATAAAAACAATTAAAAACAGACAAGGCATAACAATATTCATGGGGGAGGAATAATAATAGTGTTCCAAAGCAATAAATCCCCCTTAGGCCACAGGTATCATTTTTATTTTTACTATCTCATAATACAATAATGCTTATTGACCAAGCTATGTCGCCCTAGTAAAGGGTAGCACAGCACCACTAGACCAAATATGGGTGATGAACCAGACACTCCCAAGTAATCAGACCATACATTATAATAAATCAAGGAATGAAGGAATGAGTGGGAGTAGTAATCTACTAGAACTAGGGGCCCGTATAATATCAGCGTTTATCAAAACATGTCATCCCACCTGATGTACGATATAGAATCATGAGTAAAGGCCATGTATGGCAAAGCGGGCACTCCTAAGTGGTCAAGGGAAAAGTCAAAAATAATAAAATGACATAGTTATCTGTTGGCACCAGAGACCCTACGCGTTACGCTGCTAGACCGCAGCTTCGTCAGGGGTATGTTGTCAGTGGACACATGTGTATATTAAATAGTCTATCCAATTTTATGTGATTCCCTTCAGGTGAATATTAATGCCCTCACTAAGTCTCTCCAGCATCGTGGCGGATCGGACGGTCATTTCCTGTTTCCACAGCGTGCAGCCCACCTGCTGCGGTGTGACACAACCGGAATTGAATAAGACGTCATATCCGGTCGGCGAATCGCCGCCCCTTCCTATCTCTCATGCGTTCCACCCAGACGCCTTGGTGGAACGCAACCGGAGCTAAATAGAAATCATCATATCCGGTTTTAGGAACCGCCCCCTCAAAGATCGTGCGGGACACAGTCCCCCAAAATAGTCATGATAGGAAAAAGGCCGACATTCCAGGGGAGTACAAAACGCAAAAACATATATGTACCCCCGGAAGTAGCGCGTCCGCTACAAAAAATATACCGGTACAGAGACAAGAGGGCTAGCCCTGATCAAGGAACACACAGAGTTTCTCAAAGAAGCGGTGATGTTGTGTGCGACATGCTGGTGGAGCGCAGGCACACCTTTCTTTGAGAAGTAGTGCCGACTGGGCATCTGGTACTGGGGCACTGCGACGGACATAAGGTCTCGAAAATCCTCTGTGTCCACCAGGCGGAAAGGCAGCATTTCTGTAGCCAAGAGCTTGCAGATGGTGAAATTCAACCTCTTAGCTTTCTCATGGCTAGGAGGAAATGGTCTTTTACTTGTCCACATCTGAGGGACCGAGGGCTGGCTATTGTGCTTATACGGGGTTGATAAGGGTGTCCCCGGCAAACTGCCGGTCTGTGAGGAAGATGCAGGCAGACATGTTAGGTTGCCTTGATCCAAAGGTGGTGCTATCGATGTCGGACAACGCTCAACACCAGCTGGTGTTACCACCTCCAAAGAAAATGATGACCTGCCAATCACGCTGGCTGTTGCGGGTAAAGAGGTGGCAGGTCTGCGCCCCAAAACAGGTGTGACTGCTGTCCCCCCAGTCACAGAGGATGAAGAGGCCGCGGATGCACAAGATATGGCAGACGGTGGTTGGCCCGGCCGGCTAGGCCACATTGTAGCACACTGAGCTTCCCACTGCAACTTATGCTTCATGTCCATGTGCCGGTTCATGCATGAAGTACTCAAACTATGTATTTTTTGGCCTCTACTTAGCTTTTGCTGAAAAATGTTACAGATAACACGAGTTGGGTCATCTTTATCGATCTGAAAAAATGCCCAGGCTATGCAAGGCTTAGCACCCATGCGACCTGAAGAGCCACCACGACTTGTGGTGAGAGGCAGAGTTGTGTTTGAGGATGCAGTTGTTGACGTGCTTCCAGTACTACGTCTCTGTCCAGGAAGGCGCAACCTGACCTCGTCGTCACTAGCATCTTCCTCCACCTCCTCTGCTGACCTCATCTCTTGGCTGACTGTGGGTTGACAGTAAGTGGGATCTCCAACCTCATCATCATCACCTTGTGCGTTATCACACCCGTCGTCCTCAGAGCCAACCTGTTCCTGCCCTGACAAAAAACTAAAGTTGTCGCTCCAATCAGGTATTTGAGTCTCATCATCGTCTTCCTCATTGTCTCCACCAACAGGAGTTACAGTTTGGGAATGAGGGTCTACATTATGGTCAGAACCTTCTGCGTCTGGTCCTGGATCCAACTCATAAAGATTCTGGGCATCAGTGCAGATCATTTCCTCGTCTGGATTCACAGAAGCGCTGGAGTCGACCTCTGATTCCCAGGCTATAGTATGAGTAAACAGCTCTGCAGACTCAACCATCTGTTCTACCTCATACTCAGACGGGCAGCTGGAGATTTGGGAGCTGTGAGGAAGCAAGTGTGATTGGGGTGACACCTTTGAGGACTGGAGTATTTGTGATGTTGAAGTTGATGTGGAGGAGAGCCCACTTAAAGGAGCACTTGATATCGGTTGAAGCACCTGCTGTTTTTGTGCCTCATCTGGAATTTGTAGCGATTGGCGTGGCCGTAAGAAAGGGATCTTATCACATTGTCCGCTAAAAGAAGTAGACATTTTAGTTTGGCTGGAAGATGGTCTTTCTTCTGCAGATGTTACTGTTGTTTTAACACCTACCCCACGGACACAACCTTTTTTCCCCTTCCCAACACGCCTATTCCACTTTCCACCAGCAGCAGGCCTTTTTCCACTCATTTTGGTGGTTAACTAATTCACAACTCTGGAGTTGTTTGCACAAAAAACCAATGGATGGGAACCGAGCAGAGCTGAGTGGCCAAACTGTGGTATTAGGCCAAAACTATTGGCTGGGTTAGATGCAGAAAAAAATTATATTCAATTTGCAACCTGATGGAGGTCAGTATAGATGGACTAATAGAACAAGTCCCACACACAGCTAGAAGCCCAAATATTTTTTCAGAGGTAGATGCAGAAAAAAATTGTATTCAGCTTGCAACCTGATGGAGGTCTGTATAGATGGACTAATAGAACAAGTCCTACACACAGCTAAAAGCCCAAATATTTTTTCAGAGGTAGATGCAGAAAAAATATATATTCAGTTTGCAACCTGATGGAGGTCAGTATAGATGGACTAATAGAGAAAGTCCCACACACTGCTAGAAGGCCAAATATTTTTTCAGAGCTAGATGCAGACAAAAAATTATTTTTAATTTGCAACCTGATGGAGGTCAGTTTAGATGGACTAATAGAGAAAGTCCCACACACTGCTAGAAGGCCAAATATTTTTTCAGAGCTAGATGCAGATATAAATTATTTTTAATTTGCAACCTGATGGAGGTCAGTATAGATGGACTAATAGAGAAAGTCCCACACACTGCTAGAAGGCCAAATATTTTTTCAGAGGTAGATGCAGAAAAAAATTATATTCAGTTTGCAACCTGATGGAGGTCTATATAGATGGATTAATAGAACAAGTCCCACACACAGCTAGAAGCCCAATATTTTTTCAGAGGTAGATGCAGAAAAAAAATATATTCAGTTTGCAACCTGATGGAGGTCAGTATAGATGGACTAATAGAGAAAGTCCCACACACTGCTAGAAGACCAAATATTTTTTTCAGAGCTAGATGCAGACAAAAAATTATTTTTAATTTGCAACCTGATGGAGGTCAGTATAGATGGACTAATAGAGAAAGTCCCACACACTGCTAGAAGGCCAAATATTTTTTCAGAGCTAGATGCAGATATAAATTATTTTTAATTTGCAACCTGATGGAGGTCAGTATAGATGGACTAATAGAGAAAGTCCCACACACTGCTAGAAGGCCAAATATTTTTTCAGAGCTAGATGCAGAAAAAAATTATATACAGTTTGCAACCTGATGGAGGTCAGTATAGATGGACTAATAGAACAAGTCCCACACACAGCTAGAAGGCCAAATATTTTTTCAGAGGTAGATGCAGAAAAAATATATATTCAGTTTGCAACCTGATGGAGGTCAGTATAGATGAACTAATAGAGAAAGTCCCACACACTGCTAGAAGGCCAAATATTTTTTCAGAGCTAGATGCAGACAAAAAATTATTTTTAATTTGCAACCTGATGGAGGTCAGTTTAGATGGACTAATAGAGAAAGTCCCACACACTGCTAGAAGGTCAAATATTTTTTCAGAGCTAGATGCAGATATAAATTATTTTTAATTTGCAACCTGATGGAGGTCAGTATAGATGGACTAATAGAGAAAGTCCCACACACTGCTAGAAGGCCAAATATTTTTTCAGAGCTAGATGCAGAAAAAAATTATATTCAGTTTGCAACCTGATGGAGGTCAGTATAGATGGACTAATAGAGAAAGTCCCACACAGCTAGAAGCCCAAATATTTTTTCAGAGGTAGATGCAGAAAAAAAATATATTCAGTTTGCAACCTGATGGAGGTCAGTATAGATGGACTAATAGAGAAAGTCCCACATACTGCTAGAAGGCCAAATATTTTTTCAGAGCTAGATGCAGACAAAAAATTATTTTTAATTTGCAACCTGATGGAGGTCAGTATAGATGGACTAATAGAGAAAGTCCCACACACTGCTAGAAGGCCAAATATTTCTTCAGAGCTAGATGCAGATGTAAATTATTTTTAATTTGCAACCTGATGGAGGTCAGTATAGATGGACTAATAGAGAAAGTCCCACACACTGCTAGAAGGCCAAATATTTTTTCAGAGCTAGATGCAGACAAAAAATTATTTTGAATTTGCAACCTGATGGAGGTCAGTATAGATGGACTAATAGAGAAAGTCCCACACACTGCTAGAAGGCCAAATATTTTTTCAAAGCTAGATGCAGACAAAAAATTATTTTTAATTTGCAGCCTGATGGAGGTCAGTATAGATGGACTAATAGAGAAAGTCCCACACACTGCTAGAAGGCCAAATATTTTTTCAGAGCTAGATGAAGATAAAAATTATTTTTAATTTGCAATCTGATGGAGGTCAGTATAGATGGACTAATAGAGAAAGTCCCACACACTGCTAGAAGGCCAAATATTTTTTCAGAGCTAGATGCAGACAAAAAATTATTTTGAATTTGCAGCATGATGGAGGTCAGTATAGATGGACTAATAGAACAAGTCCCACACACTGCTAGAAGGCCAAATATTTTTTCAGAGCTAGATGCAGAAAAAAATTATATTCAGTTTGCAACCTGATGGAGGTCAGTATAGATGGACTAATAGAACAAGTCCCACACTCTGCTAGAAGCCCAAATATTTTTTCAGAGCTAGATGCAGAAAAAAATTATTTTCAATTTGCAACCTGATGGAGGTCAGTATAGATGGACTAATAGAATGATGCTATGCCCAAAAGATTTTACTTCACTAGGTGCAGTAAAAAAATTGGTATTCTATACACAGGTGGTATATCTTGCAACACAGATAGGCTACTCCACTGACTAACACACTCTGCAATAGGCCAAAAAGGATTAGCTTTGCTAGATTCAGCCAAATGCTGTGAAAAAAACTTGCACAGCACTGGCACAGACCTGCCTGGCAAAAGCTGATAGGAACTGATGTAACCTAGTCCTGAAAAGGACTGCAATTACAATTAGTCTTTACTCCCACAATCTATTTATTTAAGAGCACAGACCTGCCTGATAAAAGTAGTAGGAAATGCTGTAACCTAGTCCTTAAAAGGACTGCAATCACAACTATTCCCTACTCCCAAGCTATCTGTAGATTTGTGCGAAAATTGGCTTGAAATTAACAAGGTATAGCGCACACAGCAACAGCGGTGCCGTCTAACACGCAGCTGCAGCAGTGAGAAAATGGTGGCGACGGGGAAAATGGCTTGGTCTTATAGGGCAAGGACATGTGACATACACTGCCAATGACACATGCCCTTGCTTGTGTGAAAAAAAGCACTTCGCTCCGTGTGTGCGCTGCTGATAGGCTGACAGATTGCACCTCCCCACTGTAAATGCGGGAAAGAGAAAAAAAAATGGAGATCTTCATTATTCCTGCAGAGATCCATCCCCTGCCCCTCCCCCCACCCCGCTGTACTCTCAAACTGCGTATTAACATTAATTTTCATCATTACTGAGAAAAAATCCAGTTATGATTTTGGTGCACGAACAGTTATCGAACATAACCTCGAACAGCCGAATTTTTCTCAAATCGTTCGTGTTCGCCGAACGGCTCGAACACCGCCCAAAACAGCTCGAATTTGAGATTGGCGAACAGTTCGAGTCGAACAACGCTCATCTCTAGTTAAGGCCCTCTGACCTCCATGTCACTTTCAAAGGGCATTGGAGTGCCTCAAAATTTTTGGTAGGCATTGCACTCACTGTATGCCCTATAACTGTGTAGCCGAACCGCTGCTTTTGGTATAGAAGCATATCCTATAGGACATGTGTGGTTGACTGGCCTGATATTGCTGTGAATGGTCCCTGTTCGTCCTGCCCTTTCTCCTTTGCCACCACCTCATCCATCATTCATCACCTGAAGCTTTGTTTTAACGGAAGTCATAGAACTGGGATAGTAGCAGGAAAAGATTCAGCAATCCCCGGAGGAGGTAGGATATGAGCCAAAACGCTGACTACCTCAGGCCTAGCCGCTACTACATACATGCACTTGCATTCCAAGGAACAGAAAGCTAAGGAGATGGATGGCCTCATGATCATGAATAATTTACTTGTTGTGTAGGAGGCCGACCACTGCTGCTGTCTACCTTCTGAACTTTGTGTTGATGCCTGATTGAACCGCAATCCTCTATGGCTGGAGTACGTGTTGCATCCCAGTGTCCAACTGTGTCCCGGCTTCCACAATATTAACCCAGTGTGAAGGCGTCAGTGAGATGGACCATCCCTGGCCACATTCACTTGTCCACGTGTTTGTGGTTAGGCTGTCCTTCCCACTAAATGCACTGGGGAGGGCACAAGTAATGTTTTGGTATGCGCGCTTGTGCATAAGGTGCACCGGGACAAATAGGGGCGGCTGGGGACCGATAATGGACACCCGGCCGCCCCCTGGCAGCTGGGGACCGAGTGTGGACATGCGGCTGCCGGTCGGCTGGGGACTGAGTATGGATACCAGGCCGCCAACGCAGCCATGACATGGTGGCCAGCGTCTGCCTCCACAAGCCTAAAAGGCCTCATTTCAAGTGCAAGCAAGCTAGCAGTATGGTACTGCAGCCTGGGGATGGGTGGGTGTCAGGTTGCACACTTACACTTGCATTCCAAGAAAACAAAGCAGATGCTAACTTCTATCATCATCATGCTCCTCACCTTGGCACTCTCAACTCCCCTGATGGAGAAGCCAGGGCCCACCGGAGGATTCTGGTTGTCTGGTGGGCTCGTCCAATGCTGCCCTAAAGCAGGCCAGGCTAATAAAAGTGTGGGGAGGGTTACCGGGACAAATAGTGGCGGCTGGGGATTGAGTATGGAGACCTCGCTGCCGATGCAGCCATGAGGTAGTGGCCAGCTTCGGCCTCCTCCAAACTAAAAAGCCCCATTTCAAGTGCAAGCTAGCAGTATAGTATTGTAGCCTGCGGGTGGGTGTTTGGTTGGCTGCATATTTGCGCTTGCATTGCAAGGAATGGGGGAGGTACAAATGAACACTGCCCTGGGACAAGGACTTGCACGGGGATAGTTGCAAGTCTGCATCTTCTGATGCGGCAAGGATCACTTCTGATGGCCACACTTTTAGGCAGTGACCTGGGTGTCAGAGATGCTTCCAGGGGTCTTCACCATGCTGTTCCCATGTCTTTTCAGCACTGTATGCATGTGTCACACAGCACATGGCCAGATAAGGTTGTAAAATGTTAAAATGACATTTCCCGGTGAATGCATTTGTCATGGTTGAAAGCAATACAAAAGTGCAAAAACTCATAAAAAATGTTACTTGTGAACATAGCCCAAGGTGTGGAGGAGTATTTTAGTTTTTGGTTATTTGTTTTACCTTATACACAAGTCTTTACCCTGGAAAGGATGTTCCTTAACATATTTCACAGGATAACAGTTTCAGTTTCGTTTTTGAACGTTTTATTGTGAGCCCTTAAAAGTGGCTTAATACCTCTGACCACGTTGTTGACAGCAGTGACCTGGTGGTCAGAAATGCTTCCTGGGGCGATCCCCCTGCTGTCCCCATGTCATTTGAGCACTGTCACTATCGTTTTGGGCACTTTTTAGGCTTTCTAAAGACTACCGGGGGTGCCGCCGCAAAAATGCTCGGGTCTCCCCTAGACTAACATTGGGCTCATTGCTCGGGCCGAGCATCCGAGTATCACAGTGAGCTCGGCCCGAGCTTCGAGCACCCGAGCATTTTAGTTCTCGCTCAACACTATATGGAGCCCATTATACTGAATGGAGCAATATATGGGGTCTATTATACTGTGTGGAGGACTATGTAGTGCCCATAATACTGTATGGAGCACTATGTGGTGCCCATAATACTGTATGGAGGACTATGTAATGCCCATAATACTGTATGGAGGACTATGTAATGCCCATAATACTGAATGGAGGACTATGTAATGCCCATGTAGTACCTATAATTCTGTATGGAGGACTATATAGGAGGAAAATTACTTTTATAAAGGATACACTACTGAGGACAGTGTCTACTGGTAAGTTATATTCATCAATATCCCATTTACCTCTAATACTACAGGTACTGAAACTCTGAAACCTGTGGACCCTAGATCACTCGAATCCCTTCTGCATCGTATTGTAGAATTTACAATGGAAAACAAACACTCATGTAATGTAAGAAGAAAGTGAAATCGTTGGCATTGTACTATACCTACAAGTATATTTCTCTGTCGTATCTGTGCATCATGGATTGTGGTATATGTTAAAGGGGCCACTGAGACTCTTTCACCCGGGGCCCATGATAAGCTAGAATCGGCCCTGCACTGCGTAATGTACACACTGTTAGTATTCTGCTTTGCTTGCCAGATCAAATAGTCATCATGTGACTGCAAGTATGATATTTGCATACTTATAGTCATGTACCAACTAGATTCTCCTCTTCTTAAGAAAGGTGCATGAGAATCTTGTCAGTACGTGACTGTAAGTAAGAATAAATGTTCTGTTGAGAGAAGTGGATGAGAATCTAGTCGGCACATGACCATTAGTATTCAAATTGCATACTTGCAGTCAAATGACAACTCCTGGAAATGGCAAGCAGAGCAGAATCCTAACAGGATCAATTACCCTCTAATAGGATTTAACAGGCTGGAATGCTTGATGAAAATTCCACTAGAGCTTGACAAGTCATGCAAGATTATTCAGTTTGGAAAAACTAAGGTTTAGGTGCGATCTTATTACAATTTAGAAATATATGAGGGGACAGTACAGAGATCTTTCTAATGATATTCTTATACCAAGGCCTGCAACGGTGACAAGGGGCATCCTCTATGTCTAGAAGAAAGAAAGTTTTTACCATAATCACATACAGCAATTCTTTACAGTAAGAGCAGTGAAACTATGGAACTCTTTGCCTCATAATGTTGTAATGGTTGATTGACTAAAAAGTTCAAGGAAGGCCTGAATGCCTTTCTTGAAGAAAATAATATTACAGGTTATGGGCACTAGATTCTGTGATGATGTAAGGTGCCCCAGCGAGGTAGTCATGGGCGAGCTGTGGGCCCTGCTCACTCTGGCACCCTACAGACAATACGTGTCCTCCCTCTGATGTGTGGCCGTGTATGTGGTGCTCTCCATTTACTTCAGACCATCCGATCGTGGCTGTCTCCAGGCACTTCTCTTCTGGGACCAGGGCAGCAACAAATTCAGAGGACACGAGGTTCTTAACCATAACTGGGACTTTACTTGGGGAAGAGGAATATGTACAATATTTACAGGCAGATATAATGGATAAGGACCGACAGGTTATCATCTCCCTCACAGGCGCTGGCAACATCTTCAGCCCTGGTTCCCTCTTTAAGTGAAGCATCTCTGAGAATCTAATCTCTAGCCCAAGAGAATCTTCCTCATCAGTGACAGTATATCCGGATCCTATATCTCCTCCACATCTTAGCCTGGAGTCCTATCTTCCTCCTCTGCTGCCCGCAGACTGAAAGTGTCCCGGGTCCTCAATACCTCCGTTGAGTTTCTCCCGTCGGCTAACAGGACTCTTACGTAGGGAGATCTTTACACTGGTGATCCTACTGTCTGGGGTACGGAGCTCTCGTCTACCCTAGCAGCCACCATATAATTAGGCTGCCTGTATAGTTCACTGTCCAAACTCTCACTGAATGTTCCTGGAAACTCACCACAGGTTTCCTAGAGTGCCCACCCTCCATGGGCTGTCCTTTTACTCAATTAACTCTTCACTATCACCCTGCTAGCAGGCTCTTACTAACAGCTGTGCCCGACAGTGGCATCTTATGGCTGGTTACAAGTACTGCAGCCCACAAGGAATTATGTTAAACTAAGCTCTAGACATACTCAATGTCTGACCATGGCACCAAGTTCCCCCTCTACTCTATAGACTGGACCACTGCAGCTAACCCCTTAGCTTGGCCTAACAATAGTTCAAAGAGGTCTAACTATGGGAACATTGTAAACATGCCGTCAATCACCCAACAAATGAGCAAAACGTTTGTTGGTTGGGTGATTGGATTTTTATGTTCGCATTTAACTCATTTTTTTTTTACAGCACATCACCTCATGTAAACAGGTAATGTGCTGCTGATACATTATACATTTTATAAATAATTAAAAAATAAATAAATCTATAATTTCTAAAACAATCTGAGATTCTCATCAAATCTCTATGAGAATATATGGGGAGATAGATCAGACTTAATGCATGAGAAAAGAAGGAGTGTGGGAACAGTGGATTAAGCGACACACCAATTTTACTGTGAGGAAGCAGCTACAGTTCATACAGAAAAATGTCGAAGAAACCTTAGGAATAGTGATGAGCGAGTATGTTCTTTTAACCCTTTCGGCGAGCATGCTCAGGTACTCGCCGAGTATCTTCAGCGTGCTTGGGTGTTATGTTTTAGTCACCCCATGCTCATGATTTGCAACTGTTTGACAGCTTTAATACATGTGAGGAATGTGTAAGAAACAGGCATTCCTCACATGTATTAAAGCTGTCAAACAGTCGCAAATCATGTGCATGGAGTGACTAAAACATAACACCCGAGCACGCTGAAGATACTCGGAAAACACCTGAGCATGCTCGTAAATCTCGAGTAACGAGCATGCTCGCTCATCACTACTTAGGAACTTTTCCTTGAAGAGATGGTGACAATCATTCCTATAAAAAGTGGCAACATTGTTTATCCCAAGCTTTTGCAAAATAGTATCTGAATCGCGATTTTGAAGAATTTACACAGAAACCCCAGTGTAAGCGCTCAGCGGAGAGCGCAGGATAAATGTGAGCCGAGCCTTACTCTGATTTTTGGGAGGTAGAATGAACATATAGACAGCAGTACAAGAATAGTTCTTATTTGTATTTTTGCATGGTTCATTAGTGCGGTGTACATGATAAAGCGGATTTATTCTTCGGGTCGATGCTTTTACAGCGATAACAGATTTATATCGGGGTTTTTTTAGGTTTTGCTGCTATCACACATTAAAAATGCTTTTTTCTAAAAAAGTATTTTTTGTCACCATATTCTGAGAGCTGTAACTTTTTTATTTTTTAGTGAACAGAGTTGTATGAGGACTTATTTCTTTGCAGGACGAGTTGCAGATTTCTTTGGTACCATTTTGGGGCACATAATAGTTTTTGATCGCCTTTTATTTCGATTTTTCAGACACAGAATGAACAAAAACAGCAGTTTTATTGTTTTTATTTTTTGCAACATTCTACGCACAGTAAAACTGATAAGACCGATTTGTTCGTTGGGTCGGTCCGATTATAGATATACCAGATTTATATATTTTTTTATGTTTTGCTATTTTAACAGACTAAAAACAATATTTTACAAAAATGGATTTGTTTTTGCATCATCATATTCTGAGAGCTGTAACTTTTTTATTTTTGCTGAATGAGTCATATTAGGGCTTGTTTTTTGCGTTTTCGTTTATACCATTTTTCATACATATGACTTTCTGATCGCTTTTTATTCACTTTTTTTGTCAGTATGAAAAAGCGTCATTTTTGGCATTTTTTTTTTTTTTTTTTTTTACAGTATTCACCAAACAGAATAATATGCCAGTTTGATAGAGCGGGTTGTTACGGACACTGTGATACCAATTGTGTGTACCTTTTTTTTTTTTCTTTTTTTATCACAAACTGTGCATTTTGAGCTGCGAAACGGCTTTTCGTGATTTGTGTGCGCTTTTCTTTCTATTTTTTTCACTCGCCCAGGGAGATATGGGGGGAGACTCGGTACCCGGGCCTTTACTTCCTTGGGATGTCACGGCAGTCAGCTCCCGGGTCCGTACCCTGGGGTCACTCTTTAAAAGGGGGTTTGTTAACAGTTTTTGTCTCGTGAAGCCACCTGTGGTTCCCGGTAATGAGTACCAGCGCTGCTGCAGATCTCCGGGGGTGATGGAAAGGCAGCTTGGATGTTTTTGCTCCCCACAGGCGGAGCAGGCCCCCGGGGCAGGGTTGATGGAAGGGATGCAGGTGAGAAGTGGCCCGGTCGGGTCAGGGGGAATGACGGACATGCACACAGGGGGGTTCGCTTCAGTACCTTTACTGGTGTAGACAGCAGGTACGGTCCAGGGTACTTGATAGGAAGGGTGCACTTCTGGACTCTCCCCAGTGAGCGGGTATAAGGCCTCCTGATCCATTTCTTCCTTTCTCTAAAGCTACTGGCCAGCCTCAAACTAGGCCTAGCTTTTATGCTGTTTCACTCTCTCACCTGTCTGCTTGTAGTAGAACTTTTCTTTGGCTACCACTATCCCTGGATGCTGGGGCCTTCGTGGTTCCTAGTTCTGTAAAATGATGGCAGCTTCAGGTTGACCAGGGATCTGGAATCCTCCTGGTATGCCGGTTGTCCCTACTGGGTGTAGAGGACCCTGTAGGCGCGGACCCGGTGTCCGGCTTGTGTCCTGGGGTGAGCTTCAGATGCTCCTCTGCCCCCTTAACGCCTCTCTCCTCTCTCTCCTTGCCTCGGCTACACTTGGGGCCCTCAACTCAGCAGCAAACGTGCTGCTCCTTCACTGATCTACAGTGTCAGCACACTCTCCGACTGCCTAACTCCACCCTCCAGTATATATATTCCTAACAGGGCTCCCTCTGGTGGTATGAGGTGGAAGGGTGGAGGTGTCTGTTATGTAATGGGGGCCTCTGGTGGAGAAGTCCGTCCATGCACCCGTTTGGGTCCTGTGGTACCTGTGGTAGCAGGGTGCCACATTTTTCCATAGCTTATCTTACTTTTTTCACGTTTTTTGCTTAGTCCCACTGTGAGACATGTAGAATTTTGATTGCTGGTCTCATACACTGCAGTATTAGTGTACTGCAGTGTATGAGAGCAGTCAGTGAGTCACTGTACCCTGGGATAATCACTTGACCTCAGGGTAACATAGTAAGCATCGGGACTCGCCATTATCATCGCAGGGGTCCGATGGATACTAAGGAGTCTTGTGACCACCTTGCAACAACTGAAATACCACTGTCGGTTTTGACAACAGTATTTAAGGGGTTAATAGGCCTCGATCAGTCTCAAAAGCGCTCGGGCCGATACTGCAGGGTGTCAACTGTCACATACAGCTGACACTCGCGGGAATTGCCGCCACCGGGCGTCGCTATTCCCTTATTCCTGTTCGCCATTTTAAAACGGCAATGCGGGAATAAGACCCCTTAATGACCGCTGTTTTAATGTGTATCTGGGGTCGTTAAGGGGTTAATATATTGCAATCATCATAATATATGGTATTGTGTACTTATAATTGCTTATTTTGCCTTTCTACCTTGCTAATTCTTCTCTTTTCTCTGCTCTATGTAGAAACAGGAATTCTCTTGTCCTGCATTTATCATTCCACTGTTCAACTCCTGACCCAGCTGCTCCCTCCTCCCCCTGCCAGAGACTTTCCAGTGACTCATGAGTCATACAGGGAAAATTGACTTCCTGTTTCTACATACAGCTTAGATGGATTCAACTAGTCAGTTTTTAATCACATGATGTCACAGATCTAATGGAAAAGAGAAGAATTAGCTGAGTAGAAAGACAAAATGAGTAATTGTAAGTACACAGTGCTATGTAATATGATGATAGCAATATATTAAGAGGATACATTTTTTTAAGGGAGTGCTTCTTTAACCATATAAGCACTTTCAACCTATAGTACTCTACTAATTTACAAATTACAGTTCAGAAAAATGCAAACAGGAAATATCCCTTTAAAGGGAATCTGTCACCCTGGAAAGTTTTTTAGCTATTAATATGATGGCGCCGGCAAGTTACTGCTACTTCAGTCACTGCGCAGAAAAACAATGAAGCCAATGAGCATAAAAGGACAGAAAAGGTACACATAATCGCGCTATTGTAGGGCGCAGATGCGAGATTATGGGGCTACCAGTACACATCATAGGACACTGACGCTGATGGGAGTGGGGTGGTACGCAAATGAATACCAGAGGAAGTTTTTTTTTCTAGTCACCGCACGCCCTTGAGCCTTGAAGAACTCATTAACATACAGGATTAAAATATGATTTCTCAACAAGACCGCAGCTATGAGACAGACAGGTATGACTATTTCAAGAATTCTATCACCAGTATGTCCATGTTAATAGCTTAAAAACGTCCCAGGCAGTGAAAGATTCCCTTTAATAATAATAATCCTACTTTGGGTTTGCATATTTAATAGTTAATTTTTTTCAGAAAAAAAGTAACTTCTCAGTAATAATGGGATTGTTTTAATTTGAAATAGATAAATTGATATTATACCGATATTAATAACATTTAGGCTGTTTTACATCAAAGAAACAATAGAAAAGTCATATTTAAGCAGCTTAATGTGCAAATTGTACATTACACGAGTACAATAACTGCAAGCGTCAGCTTTCTAAGAAACGTTACACCCAGCATGCTGGTTTATAATGATACACTGTATTCCTGAAGCCCAATTTGTTGGGAATGATTTCTCCTCCACCAAATCTATATCTTTAGAACTAAAAAATACAGCATCTTGACAAAGAAACATTACTCCTTTCATGTACAACATTTCTATTTCCCAAATAACACTCCATCTCCCATGGCACCCCCTGTCATCACGAGTATGAAGCTTTAATAAGATATGAAACAAGGAATTCATCTGTTCGCTTGTTCACTTTGGTAATCATTTTTCATAGATCTTAATCAGAGAGAAATATCATCTTTCAGTGCTATTAAAATTTAAATAAATGACTCTATATCCTTAGTTACTGTGAAAGTAACATTTTTCATGTGGTTTATTATATTCAAGTTCCATAAATCTTCTACTTTACAAGTAGGACATCTATCTACCAATTACAGCAAATTAAAATGTAAACATTTTCATAAAGTGGTCTCCATAAGTATCAATAAATGTTAGTTAATCAAAGACAACTTGGTAAGTGAATGTTAAGTTTTTGCAGATTAAAGATACCAGCATAGTATGTAAATTGAAACACACTAGACGAAGGAAGAAATCACTAATCAGAATTTAATAAAAATTATGCTTGTAACAGGTTAAAAGTAGTCAGAAAATTTCCTTGGTCTTTAGAGTAAAACTGAAGTAGTGAGACTAAAAGTACCAAGGACAGACTGGTACTGAAATTCAGCCCTAACATTTTAAAGCATACCGGTCCATTCTACTTCTCCCACATCCACTTCCCAAGTTGGGAACTCTATTACAAATATAGCCCTACCTGACAGAAGTAATCCAAATTTACTGTAGTTTAAAAGTAATTCCAAAATACGTGCTAGCCCTCTTTTCTTCTGATTAATAGGCCATACTTTGGGTGCTCTGTTACAAAGACAGAATGATGGAATGATGGGTAGCATAACCAATGCAGGGCATAGGGTTAGGATCAGGAATGAGCGATGAGATAAGAAGTTGTGCAACTTACAGGAAAACCAGGGAAGTAACCAGAGTATTAGCAAATTCAGGACAACTTTGGAGTTGGGGCCTCACTACTATCACCACTCTACCACCATACATATCTAATATCAGTCAAGAGTTTGGAATGTGCACATTGTAGATTCAGAATGAAGGCAGCAAAACCATGACAAGATTGTATTGAAACAAGATATAAAGGAACAAGTGTGAACAAATCAGAATATGTGTTAAACTTAAGAGTCCTCTGATGATAGCATTACATACTGTTGGCATTCTCTCAATAGCCAAGTCATCTGGTCATCAAGTCTCCAAGACAGCAGGTAATCACCTGGAATGGCTTCTAATGATTAGATATGTCTCATGAAAAGTTCATTTGTTTCAAGTGAATTACTGCATACTCAGTTGTTTTGGTCAGGAGAGCATGTGCGCTCCTCTAATTCTCAATCTGCGTTTCTAGAGCTATACCTCGTTTATATCTCCATTTACCAAGCGACTCCTAAGAATAAGACCCAAGAGGGTCGAAGCTTCAAAATTCTATTTAGTCGCTTAGAATGTATATTGCTTACTGAAATTCTATCCTTGGCATGTTTTTTTGTATCTCACAAAAAAAGTATCTATCACTTTGCATCAAGACAGTGGTATGCAGGGACTCCTGTATCTGCTGTGAACCATACAATATGGCCTATGATGAAGATGTAGGACAACCCAAAGCATTGGCCTCCCTTTATACAGTGGCATGTAAAAGTTTGGGCACCCCTTGTCAAAATTTCTGCTATTGTGAACAGTTATGGAAGTTGAAGATGAAATGATCTCTAAAAGGTCTGAAGTTAGAGATGACACATTTTCTTTGTATTTTAGGCAAAAATATATATATATATTGTCATCTATTACATTTTAAAAATTACAAAAAGGAAAATGAGCCAATGTAAAAGTTTGGGCACCCTTGGAGATTTGTGTACTCAGATAACTTTGACCAAGGTTTCAGACCTTAATTAGCCTGTTAGCATTATGGCTTGTTTACTATCATCATTAGGAAAGGACAGATGATTCAAATTTCCCAGCTTTATAAAGACCCAGCCTCCTCTAACCTTGTGCCAAAAAACAGCATCCATGGGTTCTTCTCAGCAGCTGCATAGCACTCTGAAAAGTGAAAATGGTGGAGGCCCACAAAGCAGGAGAAGGCTATAAGAAGATAGCAAAGGTTTTTCAAGTTGCCCTTTTCCTCAGTTCGAAATGTAATTAAGAAATGGCAGTTAACAGGTACAGTGGAGGGTCAAGATAAGGTCTGTAAGACCATGCAAAATTTCAGTGAGAGCTGCTCGTAGGATTGCTAGAGAGTAGTGTTGAGCATTCCGATACTGTAATATCGGGTATCGGCCGATATTCGCGGTATCGGAATTCCGATGCTTAATTCCGATACTTTGACAATATCGGATACCGGAATCGGAAGTTCCCATAATGCCTGTGCTCTGCAGTGTCTCTGAAGGATGACAAGCTGGATGGCAGCGCTCAGCTGAGATCCAGCCTGTCATCAGAATGCCATCCCAGCGTGGGAGAATTCTCCTGATTGTTTAAAAGCCGGCGGGCGGTAAAAAGCCGCCGGCTTTTAAACAATCACACAGCCCCATACTGCTTCCCCGCAGCCTCCCACCCCGATCCTCCGCTCCCCTCGCCACCTCCCATCCCGATCGTAAGCTAGGACCGGGCGGGGAGCGCAGCACCAAGGAGCGAAGGACCCGGGCGGGGAAGCCGGCAATGAAAAGACTTCACCGCCGGCTTTCCCGTTCTGTGCTGCGCTTTCCCGCCGGTTATTTCAAATGAACAGCTGAGGTATCAGGTGATGCCGATCAGCTGTTCATTTGAAGTCGCCGCGGTGCCCTCAGAGGGTTCATGTGAGTTCATGCTTGACTGCATGAACTCACATGAACTTTCCCACGGCCGCACAGGTCAGCCTCACCTCCCAGACCATCAGCCCGTCATGATTAGTGTGTGTGCGGGTGTGTGTGCGGGGTGTGTGTGCGGGGTGTGTGTGCGGGGTGTGTGTGCGATGTGTGCGGGTGTGCGCGGTGTCTGTGCGATGTCTGCGAGTGTGTGCGGGTGTGCGCTGTGTCTGTGCGATGTGTGCGGGTGTGTGCGTGCAGGCAGACATAGGCCGATGTGACACTACTACTCCCATCGGCCTATGTCTGTCCCCCGTCCACTCGTGCCAGCAGGATCAGCTCGATGGGAGCAGTAGTTCCCATCAGCCTGATCCTGCTATATAAATTGCCCTACTGTGTCCCCAATAAATTTTAAATACATGTCATTGGTGGCCAGTGGTTACCTACAATAAATTAGTTCATACATTACCTGTCCCCGCCGATCGCCACCTAAAATAAAGTAAAAAATAAAAAACTACACCTATACTCACCTAGACACCTAATTCCCCGAAGCCATTGATCTCCTGTAATAAAATATAAAATAATAAACCACAACCTTATCCTTACCCCTCCGTAGTAGTCCACGAGTGTCCCACGATGATCTCCAGTTCAGAGCAGCCACATAGAATGTGACCGCTCTGAACCGCTGCCGCCGCTAGAATGACGGGGCCGTAAGGGTTCACCGGAGTTCAGGCAGCGCTGCTCCGGTTAGCTCCTTTACGGCCCTGCTGTATCGTGAGAAATTCCCACGGTACAGCAGTGCCGTAAAGGGGGTCTCCGGAGCTGCGCTGACTGAATGCACTCCGGTGACCTCAGTCAGTGGCTCCCGCTGCCGGGAGCGGACGTGTTCCCGGCAGTGTGAGCTTACAGCAGCCATGCACAGCTGTCACCATCTCCAGATGTGACAGCTGTGCATGGGAGATCAGCGCAGGAACGTGGACAGGTAACTATTATTTTTAGTAAACTAAGAATTAAATAAAATGGTGTGTTTTATTTCAAATAAATTATTTTTTTCTGGGTATAGTGTGTTTTTTCTTTTTAACACTTTGTAGGTTAGTAATGGGGGTGTCTTATAGACGCCCATCATTACTAACCTGGGCTTCATGGCAGCTGGCTCTGACATGAACCCCAGCCCTATTACCCCCTGCCACCGCACCAGGGCAGCGTGGAAGAGTGAGGCTAAGTGCCAGAATTGGCGCATCCTATGGATGCGCCATTTCTGGGGTGGCTGACGGCTGGTGTTTCTAGCCTGGGAGGGGGACATTATTCATGACAGCGTGGGAAAATTCTCCTGCACTCAGCGCTTCAGCGTGAGAATTTTCCCACGCTGTCAGTGACGTGCATGAGGTCAGCTGAGTTCATTGGACATGACCTCACCTCATGTATGTCACTGACAGCGTGGGAGAAGTCTCACGCTGAAGCGCTGAGTGCAGGAGAATTTTCCCACGCTGTCAGTGACGTGCATGAGGTGAGCTGAGTTCATTGAACATGACCTCGGCTCATCTTTATGCCGTCACAGCCAGACACTGAGGAGCGCAAGCATGCCTGCGCTTCTCAGTGTCTGCGGGATGACAGGCTGGATGGCAGCGTTCTGCTGCGGTCCAGCCTGTCATCTCGATGTAGCAGAGCTGAAGCTGTTGTGGGAACCATGGAAAGGTAAGGATGATGTTGGTTTATTATTTTATTTTTATTACAGGAGATCGTTGGCTTCAGCTGGAATGGGCGTGACTGTAAGTATGGTTTAATTTAGAACAATAAAGAATTGTGTCTTTATTTCAATTAAAGGACTTTTTTTCTGGGTGTTTGTGTTTTTTTTAAATACTTTACTAGAAATTCATGGCGGTCATGTCTAATATTGGCGTGACCCCATGAATTTCGGGCTTAGGGCCAGCTGATAATGCCAAGCTGGCCTTAACCCCTTTATTACCCAGTGAGCCACCACACCAGGGCCCTGGATGAGTTGGGTACAGCGCCAGAAGATGGCGCTTCTATGAACGCGCCATTTTCCGGGGCGGTTGTGGACTGCAATTTGCAGCGGGTGGGGCCCAGAAAGCTTGGGCCTCCCTGCGCTGCGGATTCCAGCCCCCAGCTGCCTAGTTGTACCTGGCTGGACACAAAAATAGGGCGAAGCCCCACGTATTTTTTTTTTTAATTATTTCATGAAATTCATGGAATAATTAAGAAAAAAAGGGCTTCCCTATATTGTTGTGTCCGGCTAGGTACAAATAGCCAGCTGGTGGTTGGGGGCAGCCCGTTCCTGCCTGCTGTACCTGCCTGGACACAAATATAGGGCGAAGCCCCACATAAATTTTTTTTAATTATTTCATGAATTTCCTGAAATGATTTAAAAAAAATTGACGTGGGGCTTCGCACTATATTTGTGTCCAGTCAGGTGCAGCAGGCAGGAACGGGCTGCCCCCAACCACCAGCTGCCTATTTGTACCTGGCCGGACACAACAATATAGGGAAGCCCTTTTTTAAAAAAATTATTTCATGAAATAATTAAAAAAAAATTGACGTGGGGCTTCGCACTATATTTGTGTCCAGCCAGGTACAGCAGGCAGGAATGGGCTGCCCCCAACCACCAGCTGCCTATTTGTACCTGGTTGGACACAACAATATAGGGAAGCCCTTTTTTTCTTAATTATTCCATGAATTTCATGAAATAATTAAAAAAAAAAATGCGTGGGGCTTCGCCCTATTTTTGTGCCCAGCCAGGTACAACTAGGCAGCTGGGGGCTGGAATCCGCAGCGCAGGGAGGCCCAAGCTTTCTGGGCCACCTCCGCTGCAAATTGCAGTCCGCAGCCGCCCCAGAAAATGGCGCGTTCATAGAAGCGCCATCTTCTGGCGCTCTACCCAACTCATCCAGGGCCCTGGTGTGGTGGTTCACTGGGTAATAAAGGGATTAAGGCCAGCTTGGCATTATCAGCTGGCCCTAAGCCCGAAATTCATGGGGTCACGCAAATATTAGACATGACCACCATGAATTTCTAGTAAAGTATTTAAAAAAACACAACACCCAGAATAAAGTCCTTTAATTGAAATAAACACACAATTCTTTATTGTTCTAAATTAAACCATACTTACCATCACGCCCATTCCAGCTGAAGCCAACGATCTCCTGCAATAAAAGAAAAATAATAAAGCAACATCATCCTTACCTTTCCATGGTTCCCACGACAGCTTCAGCTCTGCTACATCGAGATGACAGGCTGGACCGCAGCAGAACGCTGCCATTCAGCCTGTCATCCCGAAGACACTGAGAAGCGCAGGCATGCTTGCGCTCCTCAGTGTCTGGCTGTGACGGCATAAAGATGAGCCGAGGTCATGTCCAATGAACTCAGCTCACCTCATGCACGTCACTGACAGCGTGGGAAAATTCTCCTGCACTCAGCACTTCAGCGTGAGAATTTTCCCACGCTGTCAGTGACGTGCATGAGGTGAGCTGAGTTCATTGGACATGAGCTCACCTCATGCACGTCACTGACAGCGTGGGAAAATTCTCCTGCACTCAGCGCTTCAGCGTGAGAATTTTCCCACGCTGTCAGTGACGTGCATGAGGTGAGCTGAGTTCATTGGACATGAACTCGGCTCATCTGGATGACGTCACAGAGAGACACTGAGGAGCGCAAGCACGCCTGCGCTTTTCAGTGTCTGCGGGATGACAGGCTGGATGGCAGCGTTCTGCTGCGGTCCAGCCTGTCATCTCGATGTAGCAGAGCTGAAGCTGTCGTGGGAACCATGGAAAGGTAAGGATGAGGTTGCTTTATTATTTTTCTTTTATTGCAGGAGATCGTTGGCTTCAGCTGGAATGGGCGTGCCAGTAAGTATGGTTTAATTTAGAACAATAAAGAATTGTGTGTTTATTTCAATTAAAGGACTTTATTCTGGGTGTTTGTGTTTTTCTTTAACTTTGACTATGGGGTTAGTAATGGGGGTGTCTTATAGACGCCTCTCCATTACTAACCTGGGCTTGATGTCAGCTGGCATTATAAGCTGACATCAACCCCAGCCCTATTACCCCCTGCCACCGCACCAGGGCAGCGTGGAAGAGCGAGGCTAAGTGCCAGAATTGGCGCATCCTATGGATGCGCCATTTCTGGGGCGGCTGACGGCTGGTGTTTCTAGCCTGGGAGGGGGCCAATATTCATGGCACCCTTCCTGGGCTATTAAAATCAGCCCCCAGCTGTCTGCCTAGCCTTTGCTAGCTATTAAATTAGGGGGGACCCCACGTTATTTTTTTGGGGGGGTTCCCCCATTTTAATAGCTAGTAAAGGCTAGGTATTCAGCTGGGGGCTGATATTAGTAGCCTGGGAAGCTCCGTGGGTATTACCCCCTTCCCAGGCTTCAAACATCTGCCCCAGCCGTCTGCTTAACCTCCGCTAGAGCCTAAAATTACGGGGAACCCCACGCCAATTTTTTTTTAAATAAATCCTTTATTTTAACACTAAATGACAAGTACAGTAATCAACACTGTCACTGTGCTTCTTATATGTGTGACTGACATGTTTCTATCTATCTAATCTATGTGTGATTCTCTATTCTTTCTATTCTAAATTGTCGGGTACAGATGCTGAATTGCCGGCCGGCTTTTTTAAAGAGACCGTGCATGAAAACACTATTATTTTTTTAAATAAATCCTTTACACTAAATGACAAGTACAGTAATCAACACTGTCACTGTACTTCATATATATGTGACTGACATGTTTCTATCTATCTAATCTATGTGTGATTCTCTAATCTTTCTATTCTAAATTGTCGGGTACAGATGCTGAATTGCCGGCCGGCTTTCTTAAAGAGACGGTGCACGAAAACACTAATATTTTTTAAAATAAATCCTTTACACTAAATGACAAGTACAGTAAGCAACACTGTCACAGTACTTCATATATATGTGACTGACATGTTTCTATCTATCTAATCTATGTGTGAAGCTCTATTCTTTCTGTTGTAAATTGTCGGGTACTGGTGTATGCCGCTGATGAATTGCCGGCTTTTCATGTCATTCTACATTATTCTTAGTTGTTTTACTTCATGTAGAATTAACCTACAAGGAAAGAAAGGGTTTATTTTCATTCTGATATTTGTGTCCCATTGACTTGCATTGGTTTCCGGTATCGGAATCGGCGATATCCGATACTTTTTGGGTATCGGCCCGATCCAATCTGATACGATATTTCCTGATATCGGAAGGTATCGCTCAACACTACTAGAGAGGCAAATCGGAACCCCCGCTTGACAGTAAAAGACATTTAGAACGATTTAGCAGACTCTGGAGTTGTGGTACATTGTTCTACTTTTCAAAGACACCTGCACAAATATGGCTTTCATGGAAGAATCATCAGACGAAAACCTCTCACCATAAAATTCAGCGTCCGAAGCATGCAAAAGAACATATAAACAAACCTGATGCATTTTGGAAACAAGTCCAGTGGACCGATGAGGTTAAAATAGAACTCTTTGGCCACAATAATCAAAGGTATGTATGGAGAAAAAATGGCACAGATTATCAGGAAAATAACATCTCACCAACCATTTAGCATGGGGGTGGCTCAATCATGCGTTGGGGTTGTTTTGCAGCCAATGGCAAGGGGAACATTTCACGGGTAGAGGGAAGAATGGATTCAATGAAATTTCAACACATTCTTGATGCAAACATAACACCATCTGTAAAAAATGCTGAAGTTGAAAAGAGGATGGCTTCTACAAATTGAAAATGATCCTAAACACACGTCAAAATCAACAATAGACTACCTCAAAAGGCGCAAGCTGAAGGTTTTATAATGGCCCTCCCAGTCTTCTGATCTGAACATCTTTAAAAATCTCTGGCTAGACCTCAATATAGCAGTGCATGCAAGACGACCCAGGAGGGAGAGTAGGAGAGTAGTGGTTATGCTCACCTGGTGGAGTTGTGACAGGCACAACTCCTATGTAGGCATGAAGAAAAACATCTGAAGCTGCCCCCCTGTGGCTCGTGGATAAATCCTCCAGAATAAATATTTGATCCAGTTGGATGAACATGTAGGTGAGCTGCGTTGCAGGAGTAAATCAATTCTTCAGAAATAATGATGAGAATACGTTTTTTTATTCACAAATAACAATTTATAAGTGTATGTGTCCTGAGGATGCAGATACCATTAAAATTCATATAGACTGATGCTGCTTATTGCTGGTACCCGCTTATTTGGTATTTGTCAGATAGACATTCCTAGAAAGAAGTTAACCATGTTTAAAATTTCATCTGATAGTTGCTAGTTTAATAACAATCTTTTCTGGGAATAAAACATTACCATAAACATTCACAGAGAGAACATCGACCAGCTTATCTATTTCTGAACTGTCCATAGACTATAAATGTCCACACTTCGCTTTGCAATGATGTTCTAAAATGTCGCTGCATAGTAAGTAGCTTTCAAGAGATTGTGCAGCTGTGAGGGGAGGGAGCTGGCTGTCAGACACAGACAGACTCCCGACATAGAAGTTAAACATGGTTCATTACCATATTTACCTTCTCCATTACTGTGTACGTGATTCTGAACTAGAATTGTATATACAGATTAGAAAGTACTGACAGTACTTTCTTCTCCAGACTCAATGATAATGTGATCACTGGATGTAGGGAGGGAGATGGAGTTGCTGGGTCCTAAAAAGATCCAGTC